>NW_026775572.1:22240297-23659196 GCF_030987335.1 Cornus florida | reverse complement strand
TTAAAGATGAACTAATTTCGGGAGGTCCATGTTACAATTAGCTAGGACGGTTACACATATTAGAAACATGTCTTGTTCTTCAACTCAGTTCAAGAATCAAGTTGATACGAGAATCAATAAATCAATAGGCATTTTCAGTATTTAGGATGTCTGTCACATATCTTTTATCTATCTCCAGCTCTAGTCGAGACATTTATTGATACAAGTATCTAAAGTACCCTCCAATCAAATAATCTAGCTCCTTGTAAAATGATTCATTGATATAATAACATATGCAAACAACTAAATAATGTATATATAAGTAACATTATAATTATATATACAAGAATGACATTAAATCCGTATATCCATCAATTTTGTGAACACTGTCATTTAAAGAGTTATGAACCTCCGTTCAAGGATACCATTAATTTCATAGAGATTGTCTGTCGTTCCATAACAGACAAGAAAGAAGAGGTTTCCCAACATAAGACTTTCGACAAGAATTATTGAACTACAAAAATGATTATCTATTATCTATAAAAACAATTATCCAATACAAAATTGTCTCTCACTCTCCATTATGGTAAATTTCCCCATTTAGCAGCAGAATATTATTAGTATTGTTTCATCTTGTCTTTTCTTCTACATGCAAATGAGAATTTAAAGGGGGTTTCATCTTTAATGATGCTTCACTATTGTGCTTCTGTTTTGAGCCAAATTTGAATCTCAAAAGCAGCGAATTTGTCATCACACCAAGAGAGCTTAAACCCATGAGGGCTCCGGCAATTGATGGAGTCAACATAGTCCCTGTGACTGGCAGCAGCATTCCGGCTGCAATTGGAATTCCAACCTGTGAAGAAACAAAAAACAGGACAAAGAAAAGTGATATCATTACCAATTTATCATGAAAAGAAAAAGAGTAAGAACTGATGCAAAAATACATCCCAACTTTGTTTGTCAATGGACCAAAACAACTTTGGACTGGTTTGTGCTGCATTAAGAAATGCTACCGTCGGAGGATAGATAACACGTAGTAACTACTGCTAGCAACCATCATGCCGCATTAAATTTGAGGTCAGGTCAAAACAATATTTGTGTTGACCATCATGTGAGTCAATTTAGAGACCAAACATCTTAAATTGAACTTGGAGAGTATGTCAAAATTAGGATATGTGCCAGATTCCTAAAAGATCTGGTTCTAGTTTTGCAGGAAAGAATAATATATATATATATATATATATATATATATATATATTTATCAGAACTTTGAGGACTAAGGTGAAAAAGATAAAACTACGAAAAGACTTGATAATTGGCTATATATATATATTTATCAGAACTTTGAGGACTAAGGTGAAAAAGATAAAACTACGAAAAGACTTGATAATTGGCTGCATTGTTATTAATGCATATAAAATCATGGTTAATCTTTTTCATATCTCATCGATATAAAAGGAAGAAAGGGAACCAAAAGGAACAAAATGAGAATAAATACAGCAAGGTTGATGAAGCCCAGCGACTACGCTGTTGATCAGCTCTCTAAATTATTAACCAATCTCATTTGATCAACAACTAGGATCCGAGGTAGGACATCAATGCTGACCTAAAACAGAACAAATTGTGAAGTGCAAAAGAATTATGAACATACCATATTGTATGCAAAAGCCCACCAAAGATTTTGCTTAACAGTCTTCATGGTCAGTCTGCTAAGCTCCAGAGCATCTAGCAACTTCATGGAGGTAATGCAAGTCAGTTTCCATGGTAGAATACAAGGTCTGAAATCAAGTGCTAGTTATGCTAACAAGATGAGACAATATAATTAAATGATTGGTAACATCCTCGTCCAGATAAACCTTGAGCTAGTGAATTAACCATATAGAATAAATAATACTGAAAATGTCTTAGGTTTATAAAAACTTCAAGCCCATTGATTCAATTTAAGTAATATATGCACAAGCCTGTTTTGAAAAAAACACATAATGGTTCTATCTTCCCAGCACCTCCATCACAGGCAGGAGAGGATGTTATATAAGTAGCTTAAACACATCAATAATCCAGGCTGTAAGACAAAACCTTAAAAGGGAATGTTTACCATTTCACCGTCTAACTGACCTGTTCACAGGCTAGATGATGATGCCAAGTAAATACTCTACATAATCCTTAGCAGTAACTGTAACAAGGGCCACTTTATGGTTTACACAGTGTGCAGTTGGAAACAATGATTATAACACTGGCACTTGATAAGTTCTTAGTATGTAAAAATGGTAAAGCTGTTAGCACTGTGGTTTAGTGAGTCAGGATGATGCGTTAGCCATATGCCTGACTAGAGAAGACATACCCTCTTCGGAAATCCAAAAGCCAAGGCTTTGGGGCCCACATCAAACAAGTTAATTTGATTCTAGAAGTCCCCATGGTAGTTTTAGGGCATTTAGTTATTTTAATTGTCATACATTTTGAGCTCTATTTATTCATAGGTTTTACATCAAAAGTAGGATATATAAGTTATTTACTGTAGTCGTAATAAAACGAGTTGTGACTTGGTTTTTTCGGCAAATATGTTGTTGCGACTTATTGTCCATGCTGTTGTTACAGGTGTCTTTCGCACTATTGTAGCAGGTACTGCTTAATAACATTCGTGATATTGTCGTAGGTAGGTTTCTTTTATTTTACTTCAAATTAAGAACCAAGATTAGTTTGATTTTAAGGGCTATGATTTATTTCTAATGGTAAAAGCTGTAATGAACTAATCATCACTATTGGAATTAGTGAATCTCATCTATTCTGGATCAGTTACATCACTTAAATGAATCCTGTTTTATCATATTCCTTTATCTAAGGTCATAAACATCATTTAAAAACATTGTGCGCATCTCTTGCATCATCATTTCAACTCATTGATGATTTTAGTCTTCTCCTTTCCCTAACATTACCCGTCAATGTGGTTATGTCACCATTCCTAAACTCACGACGATTCGTCTTCTCCTCTCCCTAACATTGCCCTCAACGTGGATTATAACACTATTCCTAACTAGGCAATTATTCATCTCATCACATATAGCCAAAACCCATTTAAAACAAAATTTTCTCATTTTATCAACTACAATGGATGTTACCATCACCATCTAATGAATGTATTCATTTATAATATTCTCATTTCCTATCTGACAACAAATCTACTCAACTACGCATTTTGGATTTATAAGTATATAGTCACTTAATCACCCAACATTTCATTTGTAAACTACGACTGATCAAATTAATACTTTATAGAATTTTCTTTTCAGTTTAGGACACTTGGTGGCAATATGAAACACTTCACTTAAATCATCCCAATTCAATTCTATAAACAACATCAACTCCAATCTCTCCTTGTGAATAATCAAGCCCAGATTGCAAAACTATACTTTTTTATATCTGTTGCCCCGTGATCTTCACTCCATCCCACTTGTATTCCTAGTTTATAAAGTTACATTGTATGCATTCAATTTCAGTACTATTTATCTTAAATCCTCATAATTCGAGAGATTCTTTTTGAACTTGTAACTAAGCATTCATCTCTAATTTAATCCAATCAAAATTAATATTGGAAGTAACAAACACCATGGATCCTCGCCTTGATAGGTCTAATCAGTTCATTCAAAACTAAAAAAAAAAAAAAATAGGACCTTATTATTTATTCATGATCAAAGCCTACAGTGATTAGAAATTCACTACTTCGATTATTATTGAAACTTGCCTTGAAAATTGAAGCCTTCATATTCTGTTACAATTTGTTATTTCTTGTTCAAATGCCACGTAATAATGAATAATCACTTATCATCCTTGCCGTCTATTATATACCATCACTTATAGAGAATCTAAGCCTCTCTTACTTATTTCATAACTGACCCTAACCTAATTCTACATCGAAGTGTAGAAGCTTTACAAGTTTCTACCTCATAAGAAATATAGGGTTGCTGAAGAATACGACAGCTGTACTTGTACATGCACAAACAGTCTAGAAATATTTTCTAAATGCCAGCAATAAGAATCAAACTCTTAACCCAACCCCTTCTTCTTATATGTCATGCCAACACCTTTTCAAGTATGATTTGAACATATTAAATAAGAAAAATAAAAACAATAGGTTTTGAAATAATCATCGAATCTTTTGAAACCTAAAGTAAATCAAATTAATTTGGGTAATTAATCAACTATAGTTGTAGGGAAATATGAAGGTTGATATTGTATAAAAACCCAAATGTGGTTTAAACATATTACAGACGTAAAATAAAAAGCACCGCTAGCGGTACGAAAAGAGAGGTCATGATGATATCATCTACGTTGGTATCGCATCTCGTGGAGTAGATCGAGAATCCAGCCAAGTCTTCGACCAGGGAACAGGAGAATTCCCACTACTGCTGGCACGCCAGCTCAACATAAAGTTAGACCGGGCCAGGCTCAACATAGAATGAAGGGGCCTAGGATATTGAAGTAATAATCAATGAGTCTAACCTAATGTTAACTAAATTAAGCACTAACCAATGTCAGATCATAAGATGAATCATCACATTTTAATGGTCAACAGATCCTAGCGTCTCTAGTGAAACGACAAGTTTACATGCAGTAAGGCGTGAGCATACATGTGCCTGACAGTAAAGTAAGTGATGTGAAAAATTAAACCTTTCCTGGCAATGCTGCTAAGTTCAAATTGAGAGTGATTGGAAAATACCTGGGACAATCTGTTGCCCATTAGCACAATAGAAGACACCTCACTAGCAGCTCCAACACCTCCACCCATGGCAACTCCTACATGTGATGAAGCCAAGGCTGCAGCATCATTAACTCCATCGCCGACCATAGCTACAATATTCTGATCCATCTGGAGTTCTCTTATGAAGTTCTTTTTTTCATCCGGTTTGACTCCATATAGCACCTGCCATCCACAACATTCTTTATTTCTCTATTTTTTTTTAATGTATTGACATATTATTCATCATTTATACTAACAGAACTTTCAACCAAGACTTCTGTTATTTTTTATTCATGCACTTCTGTTATTTTGTTATATAAACAAAAAAATAAAGAAATCTAACACGTGGTCCCATAAAAGGGGATACAATTTTTTCTCTATTGAACTTACTTTTCTGCTGTAATTTAGTTTCATCTGTGATTATTTTAAAATGATTTTCCAGTGTAAGAATGCTTTAGGTTAATGAGCTTCAGTCAGGACCAAACATTATAACAGGGTTACCCCTCAGTAAATGATACTATGGTTCCCTACTCTCAGAAGGAACCTCAATGACCAAATTAGATCCCATTGAGAAGAAAATATAGTTAAGGGTAAAATACACTGACCTCCCCTGAACTTTGGTCCAATTACACTTGGAGAAAACATTTGCAAAAAAGTTAAACTTAACCCCCTTTGATACTTTACCACACACGGGCGTCAAATTTGTGTGAAATGTCAGTTATACCCCCAATATTGTAGTATTAATAAAATTAAGAGTAATGATATAGTGGCCGAAGGTTTTTGGCCGAATAGGGACCGAATCTGATGTGGCAAGGCCACCTCATATGATTAAATCTAAGTGAAACAAGAAAAAGACTAATGTACCCTAAATGTTTAGCATAATTTTCATTTAATACCCTTTCAGATCTGAAATAGAACATTCAAGAACTCCTTAGCCTATGAAAGTCATCTCTCTCCGTCTGAAATTTATCGAATCTCTTTGGACTTCTCAATCTCTTTCTTCTCTGTCCTCCCCATCAACGTTTATCTGTTTTGCATCTTCACTATCTCGCTTTAAAAACCTTTAAATTTGTTCCATCTTCATGACTCCACTAGGGCCGGCCATCATCTTGCACATCAAAACCTGTTCAAATAACCTATTCTTTTCTATGCCCTTCTTTCATTCAAAGGAGACCCGGCTCAATAATAATCTACCATGCATAAATCAAAAGACCCGATTTCCTTCACAAAAACCTAAATAAACCTTGTAAGAGGAGGGATTTGCTGTCATGCACCATAGCCAATTAGTAATCAAAAGGGAAGCAATGCAAAATTGGTCGGCCAAAAATGGATAAGCTACGCAACGTCAGAAATCATCCAGATTCAATAATGCTAAACAATGTAATTTGGGTGTATATATACATATATACATATATATATCTTTGAACACTCATAATCATATATATTTCTATGTTTTTATTTACTTTTACACCTACTTTTTTTTGGTTCGCCATGGTTCTGCGACTGTCAAATAAGGGATTATTTCTATATATCATGGTGGTGTTATTCAAAAGAATACTCAATAGAAGACAATATGGAGGAAACACGGTGTACTCACTCTTGTGGATTCCTAGTTTTTCACGCAAGATCAGATTAAAGCATCTGATGTGGCCTAGCCACATCAGATTCGGTCCCTATTCAGCCAAAAAGCTTCGGTCCCTGGTCGCTGCCTTGGTGTATAGGTGGCGATTTCAATGTAGTGCGCTCTCCGTTTGAGAGGTCGTCAAGGGCAGGTGGACGGCCGACATGGTGTCCTTCTCAGAGTTCATTGACGCTTATGGTTTGTTTGCTTTGCCTTTGGTGGGTGGGCCGTACACTTGGTCCAGCGGTCGCTCTCCTCCTACTCTCTCTCGACTTGACAGATTCATTGTCGAGTGATTGGGAAGAGAAGTTTTCTGATGTTGTTCAGACCACTTTAGCTCGCCCTTTGTCTGACCATGGTCCGTTGATGTTGGATTGTGGTGGGATGCGTAGCAGAAGGTCCCCTTTCAGATTTGAGAATATGTGGCATCGGGCTGAGGGTTTTCTGGAGCGAGTCCAATCCTAGTGGGTGGGGTATGGAGTGGTTGGTACCCCTAGTCATTCTCTCGCAGGCAAGCTACATCTTTTGAAGAATGATCTTAAAGTGTGGAACAAAGAGGTTTTCAGAAATCTGACTTGGAGGAAGAGTCGGGTTCTTTCTGAGATTTCTGATATCGATAGGATGGAGGGTTAGGGCCTTTTGCCGGTTCTCTTGAAGCTTAGGAGGGTGGAATGTCATGCAGAGTTTACTGAGATCGCTGTCATGGAGGAGATTTCGTGGAGGCAGAAGTCTAGAGCTTTGTAGCTCAAGGAAGGCGACAATAATACAAAAATTTTCATAGACTTGCCAATGCTCACAGAAGGGGAAATCACATTGGGAGGATTAGGGTGGATGGGGTGATGTTTTGTAAGGAGGAGGAGATTTGTAAGGGTTTTACTGATTACTTTTTGAGGTTGTTCACTGAACCAGCTGGATGGCGACCTTTGCTTGCAGGGCTTCACTTTGACTCTATTTCGAGTGAGGAGTGTTCTGTTCTGGAAGAGCCATTTTCAGAGGAGGAAGTTTTGTCTGCTTTAAAGAGTTGTAATGGGGATAAAGCCCCAGGTCCAGATGGATTTTCTATGAGATTCCTTTTAGAGTGCTGGGAGGTGGTCCGTGAGGAGGTGATGGGCTCTTTTCACGCCTTCTATGATCAGGGCTCTTTTGAGAAGTGTTTGAATGCCACTTTTATTGCTCTTATTCCGAAGAATGGAGGTGCGTTGAATGTTAGGGATTTTCGCCCTATTAGTTTGGTAGGTTGTTTTTATAAGTTGATTGCTAAAGTCTTGGCTTTGTGGGAGGTCGTCAGATTTTGGATTCCATTCTTATTGCTAGTGAATGTGTGGACTCCCGTTTGAGTTGTGGGGTTCCGGGTGTTTTATGCAAGCTAGATATTGAGAAAGCTTATGACCATGTGAGTTGGAGCTTCCTCCTCTACTTATTGGAGAGGATGGGGTTTGGTGGGCGTTAGAGGAGATGGATTCTTTTTTGCATTTCTAGTGCTCGATTCTCTGTCCTTGTGAATGGAGCCATTTTTTCTCTTGTTTGAGGGGTTTGAGGCAAGGTGATCTGCTTTCTCCCTTCTTGTTCCTTTTTGAGATGGAGGCTCTTAGCAGATTGTTGAAGAGGGCTATGGGGTTGGGATTTTTGAGAGGTTTTCGGGTGGGGCAAGGATGTTGCTAGTCAACTAGAGATCTCCCACTTGATATTTGCGGATGATACTTTAGTACTTTGTGATGCAGATGCGTCCCAACTGAGATATAGGGGTGGCAATTTGTGTTGGCGTGTCGTGTTCGTGTCGACACGATTACGACACGAACACGATTAGGGTTGACACGAACACGACACGATTATTATACGTGTAACACGACACGACACGACACGCATAACCTGTTTAATAAATGGGTCAAGACTTGACACGACATGAAAAGACACATTTAAGTCATTTTTGACACGAATACGACATATTTTGCTAAATGGGTCATTTTTTACACGAACACGACACGTTTATCTGACACGTTTAGTTAATCGGGTTAATCGTGTTTACAGGGTCAAACACGAACATGACACGTTTAGTTAGCGGGTCAATCTGTGTCGACACGATTATGACACGAACACGATTAGCCCAAACCCTAACCCGCTTATCTCGTGTCGTGTTAACGTGTTGTGTCAAATATTGCCACCCCTACTGAGATATTTGAGATGTGTCTTGATTTGGTTCTAAGTTGTCTCTGGCCTTAAGGTGAATGTTGGTAAGAGCGTTCTTGTGCCTGTTGGGGATATTCTTGAGATCGAGATGTTTGCTTAGATTCTTGGATGTCGCACTGGCTCTTTTCCCATTTCTTACTTAGGGTTGCCTTTGGGAGCCCCTTCGAAATGTGTAGGGAGCTGGGATCCGGTTGTGGATAAATTCGAGAGGAGGTTAGCGGGTTGGAAAAAGCAGTACCTCTCCAAGGGGGGATCGGGTCACTCTAATTAAGAGCACCCTTGTGTGAAACTTTCTCTTTTTTTTTTTTTTTTTTTTTAGGGGGGGGGGGGAGTTCAAGTATCATCTGGTTCAGTGGGATCATGTGTGCCGCCCGATTCGGAGTGGAGGCTTAGGGATTAGGAGGTTATTGCCTTTCAATAAAGCCCTCCTTGGTAAATGGCTCTGGAGGTTTGGGATTAAAAGGCAGTGGCCTTGGAGGAGAGTTATTGCGAGCAAGTTTGGGGAGAGCAGTGGTGGGTGGTGCTCTCTTGAGGTGCGTGGCCCTAAGGGGTGGGGGTTTGGACTTTCATTCGGAAGAGGTGGGATGCTTTCTGCAAGCAGGTTCGTTTTCGGATCAAGGATGGCTGGAGGATCTTTGGTGTGGGGAGACTCCCCTTGCCCTCGCTTTTCCACAGCTTTATAGGATTGTTTCTCACAGACAGGCCATGGTGGTTGACTGTTATCACCTTGATAACGGGAGACTGACTTGGGATGTTCAGTTTAGGAAGCACTTTCAGGACTGGAAGATTGAGGAGGTTACTCGTTTTTTGGAGATTTTGTATCGCCAGGTGATCACTGGTGGGGAACCGGATTGTTAGATTTGGGTTCCTAACTCTCAAGGCCGTTTCGAGGTTAGGTCTTTTTTTAGGTGCCTTTCGGTCGGCACTGGAGGCCCTTTCCCTTTGAAGTCTCTTTGGCGTTCTAAGGCCCCCCTTAAGGTAGCCTTCTTTGCTTGGACTTCCGTCCTGGGTAAGATTTTAACCTAGGATAAATTGAGGAAGAGGAATCAGATGGTGATCAATCGATGTTATATGTGCTTGTGCGATGAGAAGACAGTTGATCACCTTCTTTTGCATTGCAACATGGTCAGAGACTGTTGGGATTTGATGCTTGGATTATTTGGTGTCTTTTGGGTTATGCCATGTTCCTCCAAAGGCTTAATTGAGACTTGGAGAGGTGTCTCTGTTGGGGCTCTCGTGCAGGATGCCTGGAGGGCTACGCCTCTTTGTATTTGGTGGTGCATTTGACTCGAGAGAAATCGGAGATATTTTGAGGGAAAGGAGAAACCTATTTCTATGCTTAAGTTCTCTATCATTTCTACCTCTTTTGTTGGGTCTCAGGGAGAGATTATAGATCTATTGAGGAAATTATTATTTTTTTGGCCTCTTTGAAGGTTGGAGGCGCCTTTTGGCCCTTGTGTTTCTTTGGGATCCGCTCCTCTTTTTGAGCGTTTTTAATAAAATCTTACTTATCAAAAAAAAAAAAAAAAAAAAAATTTTTAATTTCCATATATGTAAAATGTCGCTTTCCTCCATTTAATATAATTTATTTTAATTCCCCTTTCCTCTCTCTTCCTCCTTTCGTTCTCTCTCTCTCATATCCACCAACCATCGCCATTCCCCCACCACCACCACCTCCTTCCACCCTTTACCGCCACTACCTTGTCACTCCACTACCAACTACCAAACCACTACATCTCCATCTCAATCATAACCAAATGGGTATTTTTAATTAGATAATATCAACGCTGCCTTTTCCATCTCAATCATACCCAATGTTTTGCAGACAACGGTGACGGTGATTTGGGTTAGGGGATGAGAGAGGAATTGTGAAGAATTGGTGGTGATTTGGGTTTGGAGGTTGCAGGGATTTCGTACGGGAAATTGGCGGTAGTGGTGATTTGTGTTTGGGTTAGGGATTTTGCTTGGGAGTTTTTGATAGAAACACACAAAATGGACGAAACAGTGAAATCACATATCGCCATTCCTTGTGCAAAAGTAGCAATTCTGATTTCTTCTCTGAAATCTACCGTGAATCAGTGGCTGAAGTCAACAAAAGACCCTGAGAACAAGGTTTCTCTCGGCATACACACAAATATATAGATTATTTTGTGAATCTGCAACTGCCATTGCTGCTTTGAATGTAATCTGACGAAAGGGAGATGATGTTGAAGAGAGCGATGAGCTTAAGAGAGAATTGACAAGGGAGAGAGTGAAGAATCAGAAGATGAGACTTTGCAGCGTGATGGAGTTGTGGTATAAAAAAGCAAGATGATGGAAAATCAGGAAAGCAATTATTCTATTTCTAAACATGGACTCTCCCTCGCATGGAAGTTTCCTGCTGAAAAAAAGATGGTAAAGAAAGAGAAAGGAAAAGATGGAGAAGTGAGAATGGTAGTCACAACTCCAGTGAGGTGATGTAGCCGAATTCACAACGCTTAGCCGTGTGACCGTGTCTCCATGAATCTTCGATCATCACCAATAGTTATTCTTTTGATCTTCGACTGAAACTTCAAGAGGAGGCTCTCCAGTAATTTCAGTAACTGTAGGTCTTTAACAGGTAGCAACTAGTTTTATTTTATTTTATTTTTTAATATTTTTTTGTTGGTTTGTCTAGAGACTTTTCCTTGTGATTTCATACCATTCGAGGGGGTAACAAAGCCGTAACAAATTATTAAAGGGTATTTTTGTCAGTACACTTAATTTTTATGACAGAAATAACGGAAATTCAGATGGAATGGGATTTAGTGATACGCGTCAAAATTCAAGGGAGTAGAGTGTTATTATTTTTTTTCAAACTTAAATTAGGCCAAACCTCATGGGAAGTCAGTGTACTTTACCCTATAGTTAATTGGCACAAATTGGAGGAAATACTCCTGTTGTCCCTAGTCTAGAAGTCAATATTAAATCTAGAATTGCCTTTTCTGCCCTTAATCACTGGACTATATCCTTATAAAAAATTACCCTGTTATGAGAAAATGAATGAACTATAACCATTTGAAACATGTGGAAACAAAACTGCGTAGAGAGATTCGATCTATTCTTCACTACTTGTTCCAATTTGCTTCTCCTTCACTCCCTAGATCTGGCAGTTTGTTATTTGTTCCAATTTGCTTCTCCTTCACTCCCTAGATCTCGTAGTTTGTGGCTCAAGCATAACCAGTGATTGAGCAGCTTTCTTCAAGGCATACCAAAGATAAAGTTCATGTATCACTACTCTAGGCAGTCTTCTGTATCCTCAGCTCACCTGAGAAAACAGGAACCCCCTGTTCTGTTCTCCCTTTGGTGCCTGGGTGCTTAAAGAGGTTAGTAACAATGTTAGCCTTCTATCCTTCAGTGGTCAGGTTACTGATGCTATCAGTTTGGTGAGGTCCTATATTTTTTCTTATAATCAAAATGCTTTGTTTACTCACACCATACAACTCTATAGGCTATCTCCATGAATTTTTACCTCTTTCAATCAAAAACAGATTAGGATATTAGGTAGAAAAAAATCCCCTTTGAAAAATTCATCAATAAAAATTATTACAAAACTCGTTCACCATTCCCTAGTAATGCTAAGACTGTATCCTAGAATCTCAATAATACACTTCCATCAACGGCCTGGCAAACTTTCTAATTCCAAACAAGCATGCCTCACCCTTTAACAGGTAGAAGGAGAGTCAATTTTTCTTTACAGCTAGAGTGGTGAATTTTCAAAACTAAATACTTTTTAGGTTAATATTAGCTGGCAACTTCCGATCTTTGGCAGTAGCTGCACGCATTATGATTCCCTTTCAATATATCCACTTAAATATCCTGTAGAACTCATGAACTTTCTCAATACTTATTAAGGTTTATTTGCTCTGATTTATTCAGATCAACGATTATATTTATGCAGTCGGTAAGCCTTTGTGAACCTTGAGACCCAGGTACACTGGAACTAGTTTAGAATATAAGAATTATTAAAATTCTTACCTTTTCTCTAGGAATACCAACAACTGATGCAACATACTCAGCAGTACTCTTTTTGTCCCCAGATAGCATGTATATACTTATTCCTTGCTTAGACAAACATTCCACAACATGCCTAGCATCTTCTCTGATCTGATCCTCAACATAAATAAAACCAACCAGCGTACTATCCACTCCCACATAAACAATTGATTGATTCTTATGCTCCTCCAGTTCTTGAAATGGATTCTCATCAGCTCCATGCCTGCAGGGGAGTTAAATATAAGAGAATAACAACCATGCAAGTTGTTACTTGCTGAGAAGACAACAGAAGATATAGAGAGAAGAAAGACTCCATATGGTACCTAAAGAGTCTGAAGAAGTCTGTGATATGGTCAACAGAGATATAATATGGTGGTTTTAAAAAAGAAAGAATTCATAAATAGATATAGTAACACGATAAAAAGACATGTAATGGGGTAACTATACTTGGATCCACTAAGAGAGAAACGAGACAATTACAAATTAATGTAGGGATATATCAAGGATTAACATTAAGTTCATATTTTGACACTTTAGTTATTGATAAACTAACTAAACATATTCATGATGAGTTTCCTTGGTGCATTTTATTTGCTTATGATAAATGAAACTAGAGAAAGGATAGGCGTTAAATTAGTGATTTAAAGAGAAGCACCAAATTTTATTTATTTATTATTTTTTTTAAAAAAAAAGGGGTAGGTGCTAAATTATAGATCTAGAGAGAAGCTTTAGAATTAAAGAATTCACTTCGTGTATGGAAAAGATCAAAGCTTAAAAGATACCAAAAAGTAAGAGTGCGACTCAGGTGGTTCTGCAAGTTGAGAGATTAACCTGAGCCCAACACAAGGCATAAAAACCCTCAACTAACCATGAGCCAAACTTGTTTTCCTAGGATTAAGCTTGTATTAGGCTCATGTTGGTCAGGTGTGGATCAAACTGAACTCAGGTTGGCTCTAATTACTAATATTTTAATAGTAATACTAGCAATAATAATATAAGGTAAGGCTTGGTTTACTCAACACCTCTGCAAAAACACAACTTGGGTTTAGTACGAGTTGACCATTTTAACCCAAGAACAATCAGAACAAAGACAGAGTTAGGCTAAAATTGGCCCGCCAAAGTTGAACTCTCACCAAAGCTGAACAATTTCTTTTGGTGAACTCTATTGTTCACAAGAAAATGGAGAAGATGTGAATCATAAAATAAAACCATGGTGAGTTAAGAGGAGAAATGATTCGCTCATACTTTGCAGTCAATGTAAATCTTTAAAATGTAAAGGTAATTTATATAAAATAGTTATTAGTAGCAATACTTCGTGAGACAAAATGTTGAATATTTAAGAAACAACATATACATAATTAGCGTAGCTGATATGAGAATGTTGAGATGGATGTGGCAAGGAAAACGACATAAAATTAGAAATGGACACATATCTCAAACAGTTAAAGAATCTGTCACAGATAAATTGAGACGAAAAAGATTAAGATGGTCTAGCCATGTTCAGTGAAGACCACAATTGTACCAGTAAGAAAGAGTCATGTTACCCATATTAAGGGTAATACTAGGAGAAGGGATAGCTATCATTTGATGAGATAGTAAGGAAATATGAGATAGCATGTGGTTCAACAGAGGTTTTTGCCTTAAATAGAGCAGAATCACTCAAAAAAAAAAAAAAAATAAGAGTTTATATAACCAACCACAAATAATTGGGAAACTCCTTTTGTTAAGCTGGAGGGGGAAATGAACTTCGAATGCAGCACAAAAACTCAGAAGTAAAATTAACATGTCAACTAAAATGGCAGTATGACTACATACCTTCGAACCCAGTCCAGTGTCCCAACAGATACCTTTTTATTCTCAATACTTCCTACTGCCCCAAACCCAGGTTCCTCAGTGAATGTTCCATCTGCTACCTGCAACGAAAATTTATTATGTAACCAATCAAACAATTATATGATATCATCGTCACAAAATGATGACTAGATTATGCAGTATGCAACCAGAGGACCACTCTAGAACTGAATTCAATCATGGAAATGCAGCTAATTATATAACAACGAAATCTCTATTCATGTAATATAAGCTAATAGTCTCATAAAAAATAAAAATAAAAACTAATCAGTTGGGGGGACACGGGTGAGAGCATTTCTATATTATGTCTAGAAATGTGTACACTAAAGCTTGCACTATTATATATTTTCCAGAGTTTTATTGCGGGATTAACCACAGCAGAACACAAAACAGGACAAGTGTGCCTTTTTGGACCTTTCTTCAAGCAAAACAACATATTTGCTAAAGCTGGTGCGGTTACTAGTACTCCCTCCGTCCCAAAATAAGTGTCCCACCTTTCCATTTTTATCCATCCCAAAATAAGTGTCCCATTTGAAAGGTCAATGTACTATTTTTTGTAATATTACCAATTTAACCTTCTTGCATTAAAAAGTAAACCATCACATCATTGTGAAGCCACTAAGGGTAAATTTGGTAATTCATTCACTACTAATACAATAAAAAAATAATAAAAATCATTCTCTAAAAAAGTTAGATTCCCAAAAAGGGACACTTATT
Source organism: Cornus florida (assembly GCF_030987335.1). Lineage (NCBI taxonomy): Eukaryota > Viridiplantae > Streptophyta > Magnoliopsida > Cornales > Cornaceae > Cornus > Cornus florida. The sequence continues at coordinate 23,644,092 of NW_026775572.1, read as the reverse complement.
TTGGGACGGAAGAAATATTTATCAAGGTCTAATGCAGCGTTTATGTTAAAACTGCCCCAAATATACCAATATCATCATTTCAGGAAGCCAAGGCAATCAAAACTGCAATTACCATCCCAGCATCTCTGAACAACCAAATATGGATCCTGGTCAGATAAATTGCATGTTAGATTTCAGAGCCCATAACTCCGTATTATTCCAGGAAATCAGGTCTTATAACCATTAAATTAATACATTACACCAAATATCGAATGCTTGGCCATGTCCTCACAGACTGTAAGCAAAGTTATGAACTCCAATCAACAAATCGTATTTATCAGTCATTTTGGGTAGGGAAAGGAACCAAAGCCTCTTTCCAGACCCATTACTAAACTTAGATTCCCTATAAAAGACTATGGAGTGACAAGTGATGAACACTTTGTATCTAGTAAAACTTTTCAAAAAAGTACAATTGTTACATAATGGTTAGCCAAAGACAACATAGTAACAAATGGACCAAAGAATACATTGACCATGAATACAATTATTACACAAGCATTTTTATATTCAGATTTAAATCTACCAGAGGACGTTGACAGAATATTTAACAGTGTCACTCCAAAAAACAAAAAAGAAATTCATAACCTAGCTGTTAAGACGTTGCAGTGATGTGGCCATTTAAGCTTTTCAATGCAAACTTGTGTATATTTTGGTATGCAGATGAAAAACATCATCAAACATCAAAATGATTTTACCGCAAAAAAAAAACAAATAAAAGCTGCTAGACAGAAGCCAAAGGTGCAACAATCAACTATTTTCACAATGCAATGCAATTGAAAAAGATAAAATATTCATTGTGTGGATTTGCACACTTTACATTCAAAGGAAGGTAGTTGACAAAAGAGGACAGTCACCAATCCAGTGAAGTTACCTTCCCAATGGGACAATTAGCAGCACGAGCGGCTTCCACGATTGCTTTCCCAATTGGATGGTTTGTATTCAATTCAACTCCAGCAGCCAACTGTAGAACCTCAACTTCTGACCAATTACAATTTGAATTTAGTCTGCATCAAAGTTAAGTTTATTAGTACCTTGAGGGCAAAATTTAGCAACCAACGGACAGCAAACTACAACAGAAGTTAACTGATAAAAGTACATCTTGTGACCCCACAATATTACGCTTCATAGCATTTAAGTATAAACTATATGCAATAATTTATATGCCCCTCATAAAAACTAAACATTGTCTATTGCTATATTTAATGCCAGAAAACCATGAATTTTAACTTCTAGGAAGTTTATAGTTAGTAAATGCAATGCAAAATAGACTTGCAGTAAAGATAATTAAAACACATGGAGAAACAACCCTTCTGATATGCATGCAGGGATGAACAAAATTTAATCAAGAGCGCGTAAGACAAGTGAAAATTTTAATAACCATTTGTGCATTACAAAATCGAGACAACTGGATTTAAAGTCAGTCCAGTGATTTTCATCCATGCCCAAAATTATTGGAATGCTGTTGTCCAAAGTTCACAGCTAACTAATTTTTATTAAGATTTTGTTCATAAATTAGACACTGACTATATCTAATTAAGTAGATATTTGACATGCATGACAAGCACAATACAAACGTGATCCAACAATTATCTTGGCATAACATGACTCCAAAAAAGAAAAGAAAAAAATTTAATAAGGAGTATAGAAGAATTATTCTTACACCATGACTAGTTGACCCAGAATTGATTCAAATAAAAGCTAAACTTAAAATCATCGATAAAGCAACTTTAACATAAATTCTAATAACAACGATTCAGTAGAAAAAGGAATTTTCTGTCTCCACTCAACTCTGATTTTGTATCTTTCTTGAGCTCTTGTGTCACGACCTTTGTCACAACAGGTCTACCAATTGTTAATGTCCCTGTTTTGTCAAACACAATTGTGTTCACCATTGAAAATTTCTCTAAGATATGTCCACCACGTAAAAGTAATCCTCTTGTAGCCCCCAATGAAGTTCCAACCTAGAAAATTTAAGTGTAAATATAATACAGACCATATCAATCTTTCATAGAGTTCAAAAAAAATTTTACCAGCACAGCAGTAGGAGTTGCTAAGCCAAGTGCACACGGACAAGCAACAACCTATGTTCAAAAAACAGAGATTAACTACTTCCAAAAATCAGGTGAACATTTAACCACATTACAAAAGAAAAATGACAAGCAAGCAAAACAAATGAAGAACAACATAATATGGTCTTCATTCTTGACAAGAAGATTACTCTATAACAATATATCATATGTCAACTAAATCAATAATTTCTCCTTGAGATGTCTAAATTTAAAATTACCAACATATTTTTTAATTTAACTGACACATTGCCTTGGCCACCTAGTTATCATTTTTGTCCAAAGAAATCAGTCATGAACTTTAAATATCAAGAGGATATGTATTAGATAATCCATCTATATCAAACTACTGAAACAGTAGTGCAGCTTAAGATGACATAGTAGATGATAATGAGCTAATATATTAGAAATTGATTGATTCAAAGCTTTTATATTTCTTTCAGTTTATCCAACTATAAAAATTCACACATGCGCAGACACACACAAAAGCATCTTGAAAAACCAATTTCAAGGAGAAATATTCAACCTTTAGGTCCAAGCCCTTGAACAAAAAAGGGGGTCTTTTTGTTTCACAAAAACTATTTCAGAATGATACAGGTCTGAAAATTGGCATAAATATATAAGCTTTCTTTTGAGGCTGTGAAGATGTAAATATAGGAAAAAATCACATTGAATTTAACATTGGATGTCTAGAAGATGTCCTCTCTATTCATTCTTTAGTAGATCTTATGGAAAAAAAAAATAATAATTCTTACATAGGGAAGTCTAGGTATGTTGCTCTTGTGCGTGTAAATGAGTTCTGACCCTTCTGGAGCTTTTTCCTTTATATCTTTCTTCTTTACATATTTAAAGAAGTTTTAAATCATAATTGGTAAAATCCCGACAGGGGAACCTACAAGCCTATAATATATTACAATCCAAATATATCAAATCAATCCGGATCACCAAAAAATCCAGAAAGGTTGATCCTTGTCGAACGTTTCTCGGCAAGATCATATGGCACTGTAAAGTTTAAGAAAGCCTTGGAGATTTCAATATCAAAGATAGACCCTTATTGAATATAATATGTATAATGAACGCATTTGGAAACGGATGAAACTGGGACGCTCTCCTAAACTTTTTAGAGGCATATGATCTTATAGTAATGACTACCTATTTCAAAAAGACAGATTGACATCTAATATAAACATTAAAAGGCAATTAACATGAGTTGAATTAACTTTCTCCTTAAAGAATGGGCATGTAAAGATTATATGGTTAAGGAGAGACCTTAACATTGAAGCACAGTCGCGGGGGGGTTGGGCGGCTTGAGCTAGGTGGTGGAAGGCAATTAACATGAGTTGACTTAACTTTCTCCTTAAAGAATGGACATGTAAAGATTATATGGTTCAGGAGAGACCTTAACATTGAAGAACAGTCGCGGCCGGGGCCGGGGGGCGGGATGAAATAGAATATTTCAAAATATATTAAAATAAATAATATTAAACTTACAAGATGAAACTAATTTAATGAGTATGGTGGTCCAATGCAATTTATAAACAAAAACAAATAAGTGCTTGAAGAATCAAAAAGGAAAGGGCCTTTATCTAAGATTTGCAAAAAAAATAAAAATTAAGAAAGTTTTAAGAGGCATGATGTCATGACCCACCCTCATCCGCTTTGCACACTCTCCTATCGATGCTCATGGTTTTCCTCAAAACACGTCTACATGGTTAAGGAGTGTCCACATATATAAGCGTCATCAAACCTCTCTCCCCAAGCGATGTGGGATGTCACAATCACCCCTCTTGGGACCCAGCGTCCTCGTTGGCCCAACTCTCATGGGCTTGTGCACGCTCCCCCATTTCCGGCTAGGGTAGAGCTCTGATATAATCCGTCACAACCCAACCCCACCCCCCGTGAAAATATTGTCCATTTTGCACACTTCTCCCGGTGCTCACGGTTTTTCTCAAAATGCGTCTACATGGTTAAGGAATGTCCAGACATATTATAAGCTCATGCCCGTGAGTGTTGGACAGTGGTTCCCCTTTGTGTCTGGTGGTGCCTATGGAAGGAATGGAATAGAAGATCTTTTGAAGGGGAGGAATCTTCTTTAGGAGCCTTGAAGTTTCATATTATTAGCTCTCTTTTAGTTGGGTTTTGGGGAGAAATTGTACATCCATTGATGAGTTTATTGATTTTTTGGGTTTGGTGGGTTCTTAGGACCTTGTCTCTGGCTTTGGCCTCTGTATAGCTCTTGGGACGCGTTCCCCATTTGAACGCTTTCTAATACATTTTACTTATAAAAAAAAAAAGGGTGTCCACACATATAAGCTTCATCAAATCTGTACCCTTAGGCAATGTGAGAGGTCACTTGTTAAATATATATATATATATATATGTTTTTTTGATAAGTAAGAGGTGTTAAATATATCAAATACAAAAAACTTTACTCAAGATCAGGTAAGCCCATCTGTCTGCCTTAATTATGGGTGTGATTACAAAAAAAAACAAATATATAAATAAATAAAATAAAAATCAAATAAGATTCCATGGTATATGCTATTTGATAATATAATATTTATTGATGAAACTAAAGCAAGGATAACTGCTACATTAGAAGCTTGAAGAGACTCTAAAATCAGGAATGTAATCATAAGCAGGATAACAGAAGGAAAAAAAAAAATTCATAAGTAGGATAAAGATGAATATATATTGGTCCTGAAACAGCTTCAGAATATCATACCAGAACACTGCAAGAGAGCTGTAGCGCCACTGAAAGACTTCCTTGATGAAGAGCGGCTGGTAGAATCCGTGCACCAAACAGGTTCCAGAACATAAATGTGGCAGCGGAGAGTGATATTACTCCATAAGTGAAGTGCCCGGCCACCTATTTAAACAAAAGCAAAGTTGTCAAAAGGTGATGTACATTCAAGCAAATATACACAAGTAAACAACACATTAAGGAAGTTGGCTAATTATAACAAAGCAAGTGCTTCTTAAAAAGCTTTTTCCTTCCATGATGTTATTCAATACAAGATTGCTCTTTAAATATTCTGCAGAAAATAGGCAGCTAAAGTTAATATAAAAAACAAATTAATTTCTACCATACCCTTATGTTCTGTGGCGAACACAATGACACGAAGATACATTTAGATTGAAAAGGATAACTTTCCAATCACAATCACCAGAAAGATAGTGAACAATTGACAGCAAACCCTTCATTCTCAGAAGGGAATTTTAGCCTTTTCATTATTTTTGATATGATATTAAGAGCACCTACTCTGAGTAAGCTGTCTCATTCTTTCTTCCCTTTTCCCCATTATCTGTGAGATCCAAACACAAATGGTCCAATCTATGAGAAATTATGTGAGATCTGTAAGGTCATTATGATTTCTTACAGCACAGGGAACTGTTAATATACACAATCAGGATTATTATTTACTCTTTTGCGTAAAGCATATGAAATATATACTTTTAATGCTCTAACTGTAGGAGTGTGGATTTGTGTCCATAATATAATTAAATTCTGAGTAAATACTACACCAACTTTTTTAAATTAACCACACCAGCTTACTAATACTGCTAATATACCCCATTTACTATAAATGTTTCAGGCCTACCTTTTGTCTTTCTAGAACCTATAAACACAAATAATATCTCTTCATCCAATAAATTAATTCATCTCCACTACAGTACACATTGTTGAACAGTCTGAGAGGACTTACCTCATCTAAAAAAAATATTCAAAAAAAAAAAAAGTGACACATAGTGAAGGTAAATGAAAGATAAACGTGAAGGATATGAGAAGGAGATGAGGTGTAAAAACTTTGTGACTATGCATGTGGTGTGTTTGTTATCATATCCTTGTGTCTATTCCTTTTACAAATTACAATTTTGAGGTATCTGTATCAAATCAAAGTCCACGGGCTAACCCACGTGTCCGTGTCCATGTCCAACTGTCCATGCAACATAATAGCCTAGAAGAAACAAGAAGGGAAAACTCTTCATGTAATCAAGTTTTTTTAACTGAAAATAATTTCAGTAACCATAATGTCGATTTTCTAAAAATAATTTGCGCATTTTGTATCCGAAAACTAAAATTCTTAAATCATGCTGTGTGCATTGATGGAAAATAGATATGAGCCAAGAGATGATTAACCGAACAGTAGAATTGAAAGATACAAGGAATTGCTGATCTTAATAGCAAGAGACTCAGAATAAGCAAGCCTTTGCATAAGATTCAAAGGAATGTATCAGATGTTGTGATAGAATTAAGCATGTATAACCCAAACAACATAAAATCGTTATACAGCTATCTAACATTATTGCAGATGTAATTTGGTAAAGACAATCTGTGCGGCATCAATTGCGGTAAGTATATCAATTTGCCAAAGTGATTGTTACCTTGTCAGCCAACCGCTGTACAGGTGCTTCTCTACTCTGCGCTTCTTCTACTAAACGAACGATGTCTCCCATGGTAGTCTCGCCACCAGGTCTTTGTACTTCCACAGTAAGTGTTCCATTTAGGTTTATACTTCCTGCTGCAACGTCAGCCTAGTAAAGACATGCAATTCACTATATAGTATGACAATAGACAATAAGAAAATAATTTTTAAAAACCAGTAAAAATGTCGTAAACATGACCCCCACCCCATCCCAATAAACAAACAATGAAGAGACAGAGACAGAGACAGAGAGGAAAAAATCATTTTGAAGAAGCATAATCACCCAACATCGTTATCGGATTCCATATAAAATTTTAAACCTTGTTGATTTAAAAAAAAAAAACATCCTTATTTATTACCCCAAAAAATAACAACTAAAAAATAAGTGAATAAAATTAGACACGAAAGGATTATTACCCCAGGTAGTTTGGTCACAGGAAGAGGCTCCCCAGTGAAACTTGACTCGTCGACCGCACTTATCCCAGCTCTGACAATTCCATCAGCTGGAATACGGTCCTAAACAATTTTGGGGAGGAGGATCATGTATCAAAGAATGCATACCAAGATTCAAAAATAGAATATGATTCAGTGTCATACAAGCATTTTAAACTGGAGCTAAGCTATAGTTGGCAGCAGCTTGAACCTTCTATTGTACCAAAAATGGTTACAGAACAAGTACTCATGGCATTAAAAGTAAGACATTAAACTAGGAAGTTTGATTTAAAGTTCCAACAGAGCCTGAACCTAAAAGAGCATTAAAACTTAAAGAAGACTCCGGGCAAGAAAAAAAGAGGTCACTGTTCTGAATTTGTACCATTTATGCAGGATACTAGGACAACTGGACTGGTAGAGACCAAGGTTGTTGAGATCAGGAGATCAATGTCTTTAAAACTGAATACTAGGATCTGTGGTAGAATTATTTGAAAAATAGAAAATAATACCTAACAATATTGGGTGTATAATAAGAATTCTTAAAAATACACCTTGAACAAGCCCTCATGAAAAAATATAAAGGAATTAAAACTGGAGCACGCTAACTCTCTATAATAAATTATTTGTGTAAAAAAATTGTAGGATTACAAAGCATTCGACCCTACTAGAATTTTTTATAGGATCGGGATTGATTCACTGTTAGATCGTACGATCTGAATTACCATCCACAGTATAGACCTGATTTCAGCATCAGTTTCGTGCAGTGGATATTGTCAAGACTTCATGCAATTATAGATCTTTAGAGGAGATTGTAGATTTTTTGGACTCTTTGAGAGTTTAGAGGCCCTATTTGGACTTGTGTGGATGTGTTCCCCTTTCGAGCATTTTTTTATACAATTTTACTTATCAAAAATAAAAAAATTATATAAAAATAAAAGACTTCATGCAAGGTAAGCATAACAGAAGGTATACCCAAAAAACACAGACAAGGTTAATTTTACTCACTCCAGGTAGTATAACAATTTTATCTCCGACTGAGAGACTGTTACAAGGAACTTCAACAGTTGAGCAAGACTCTTCTGCATCGCCATTGACCACAAGACGAGCTTTGGATGGCAAAACACTTAGAAGGCCTGTCATGTCACTGGAGGCTTTGATTTTAGCTCTCTGTTCAAGATTCCTCCCCAACAAAACAAATGCAATTAACATAACTGGCTCCTCAAAGAATGCTTTCCAACCCTGCATGAAAAACAAATAAACTCAACAGGAGTATTAATCAATTGATTGAGTCATTCAGATGCTTTCTCCCCAGTATTGGGGTAGTTAACACTCTTTGAGGCTGCACCCTCAAATTTAGAAGGAAGAATGTGTACTATAATCAAGAACCAAGAAATATTAACTGGAGTGCTCTATATATATAGATATCCTCTCTCCAACACATAATATGAGAAGTGTAAGGTATATGAGTCATGTTTTGGCATATTCTTACTCAAAACTTATGTTGTAAACTTGTAATATGAGAAGTGTAAGGTATATGAGTCATGTTTTGGCATATTCTTACTCAAAACTTATGTTGTAAACTTGTAATGTGTCAAAGTGTCTTGTCATTTGAGTACATCTTCTGAAGACATGACTACCACAGAATTGCAAAGAATATAAGGAAATTAACATCCTCGATCACATTCCTAGGGCAGAGGTAAATTGACCTTAGGAAGACCTAAATTGACTTTGTTTGATTTTAATGAGGCTCAGAAATTTGATTTATAAGTGTTCTCGGAAAATGGACTTTTAAGATTTAATATTTTAAATACTCTTCGAAAACATGGTTCAAACTGGTCAACAGTGTGCATCGATCTAATGATTCATCAATCGGTATATGTCCACCAGACATCTGTCAAATGACTGATCAATTGAGTTTTTGCAGAAAATTATTTTTGAAAAAACAGCGTGCCTCAATTAAAGCATCGATCAACGGTTGTCCAGTAGTCTTCGATCGAAGGTTGGATCGATCGAACGTGACTGATTCTTTTTTACAAACTCTCTCAAAACATTTTTTTACAAGGATATTACTTAATAAAATGTATGGGCTACCTTTGTTAGTTATAAATAGGGTTATAATCAGTCCAAGAATGAGCTTGAAGTCTCTAATAATCTAAAGAGAGAGAATCCTTGTGAGAGAATGAGAATTACTCATTCTAGGGTTTCCATAGAAAACAATATATATGATTGAGTGTTCATCAAAGAGGAGTTTATCAATCCGATCCAATTCAACCGATCAAGTGTTAGAGCCGAAAGAGGGAGCAATCACTAGAGAAGCGAATTTGTGAGGAAGCAAAGTCTATTGATGAGCAGATGGATGGCCTTGAGACTTTTCGTGGAAAGTTTGGCACCATTCTGTATCAAGAGGTAACTGGGGGTTCTAGGGTGAGCGAACTGCTAAACTGGATTTAAACTCTTTCCCATATAGTGGATTGTGCCTGCCTGTAGTATGTCTCGTTGTTTTTCCCAGTTGAGGTTTTTCACGAAAAAATCTTGTCTCTGTCTTCTCTACTTTTCTTTCCATTTATGCATTATTGTGATTGATGAAAACTGATAATCTACATATATAAACTATAATTAACAAATCAACCATCACAACAAACCAACTAAATTTCAAATAAGGATCAACGGAAAGTTAACTGGAAAATAATATCCATAAGACTACTCCCCTCCTCCTGGAAAAAAAGTTCTAAATCACCACTCTTACTCTGTCGTACCAGAGCGCTAATGCTAAACATTCTTATCAAGAAGACTAAAGTAAACATGTTGCATAATAAGTAGTTGAATTATCATGCCTGAGCACCATATCTTCCAGCACAAAAAAGCAATTGAGATACTTATTGAAACTCCAAATTTATAAGTGCTGACACCAGATGGCAAAACTTCACATTAAATCACAAATATTTATCGAAAAAAGAAATCAGAAGATGCCAACTTATCTGAAACATACTAACTATTACTAAGTCAAACTTCACTCTTGAACACTATAAAATCTGGTATTAATTTTAATGTTAAGTATGGTCGTCAGTTATCAATTTTTAGCTAACTGTAGTTTTACATAATCTAGAAATGTAGTTTTAGCTAAAAATGGGAAGCCACACAATTATTGTATGTGAGAAATATAACAATCCAGCATACTCTCAGACATTGTGCATATACAAACTACCAATATATCTGAAATGTCAAAATCCAATATGAGCAAGATTGCCAATAGCATGAAGCATGCAATGAAACTATAGTCAAATCAATAAAACATCACAGCAACTTTTAGAAGCAAATTTTTTTACAAAAAACTGAAGTCTCGCACAGAGATAAGGAAAAAGTACAGAGAATGAACGATGAGAAATATCAACCATATTCTTGTCAACCAGAATTGCTTTGCATATTCAAAACACACACACAAGTATCAAAAAAGCACCAATAAAAAATCTTTCATATATTATACATATTTGTATTCTTTAAATAGGAACTGGAAGCATAAGGGACTAGATTACAAGTTACCAGTTTTGGTATGAAGGCAGCTAATGAGCTGACACCAAACGATGACAAAGCCCCAAGACCGACCAAAGTATTCATATTTGGAGCCCCCTTAATGAGGCTTTTCAGACCATCAACAATGAGTTGGCGTCCAGGACCAAGCAATGTAAACAGGCACAAAGAAAGATGGAAACCTGTTGAATGAAATGCATGGATCCATGAAGCCTTAGCACCAAAGAAATGAGAAAGATGGCCAAAGAGGCATACAGCACATAAAGCCCAAGAGACAGCAAGCTCACGACCTGTTAAACATGTGAGTCGTTAATCTAATCGCAGAGCAGATTTCTCATCAGCAAATTGGCATTAAAAATGCAATATACAAAGGGAAATCCCAAAAAAAATAAAGAACAAACACTTCATTGTAAATAATGAAGCAAAGGAAGATGTTTACCACTTCCTTTTAGCTGATTACGCTTTTCTTCCATCTTCCTTTCAAATACTTCAAAGAAGTTATTTCGCGTAGGATCTGCAGATAAACAAGTACCCTAGTTACTATTATTAATAACGCAAAGATGGCATAATTACATTCCATCCAAGGTCATAAGTTCTAACTTTGCATTAGAAATTGGCGTACTAAAAAATGGAGCTAATGTGTAGAAGTTTAGAGAAAATAAAACATCAGGCACAGAAGGTTAGCAATTACATAGAATTTATTTGCAGACCTATTGGTAAATCTCAAAAAGTATGAAGACAATGTTTTAATCCCAAAATTTACTCTATGCAAGAATGTGATGTTGTGGCCTGAATTTGGTGCCAATGTGACCCGTTTACGACCCAGCACTGCCCCAGAGGAAAATTTTTGACCCAGTTTTTTGCTTTCAGGTCGTGGACCCTATTTAGTACTCTCTTGTAGCCCGATATAGAAGGGTGTTTAGGGTCTGGAGTGGGAAAAAAGAGAGTGAGAGTGAGAGCTAGGGTTTGGGCGCTGAAACTTGAAATCTCCAGATTTTCACATAGTGAATTCTTTTGCCGGATCTTCAGTGTGGACATGCCTGCCGAACCATGTTAAATATTTTTGCTCTTTGTGTGTGACATGTTTGTTTTCTGTTTTCTGGGTTGTTTCTTGGGTTCGCTGCCTTTGTCGCAACAATGAAAAATATATGTTCCATGCATTGATTTATGATCTATAAACCTATTCAAGAACAATGGTGAATTGTGCTTATGAGTAGACGATAGAAATATGTAACAGAGACAAATTGGATTATAAAAAAAATATATAAATAAACCAAAAAGAAGAAGAAAAGGGAAAGGAAAAGGAAAAGAATTCCAAGTATCAAGGGCAAGCAAAAGACCATGTTCATTAAATGCCGGTGTTCTCAATAAAAGGAGACCTCAAAATGTGGAGGTTTCTTTCAGAGACTACCATCCTCCTTAGTGTTGTTTCAATGGCAGTCTCTTGTCTTGCTTCCCAATACTTCAAGCTTAGCATCAAGAAGAAAGTTACCGATATTCCGTACATTTGGAATCAGTATTTCAGTTAAATACAAATATTGATGTTTTATCAAAAAAAAAAAAATACAAATATTGATGTCACGACTATAGTAATTCTTGAAATAAAGATTTATACGTGGAAGTATCAGCTCCAGGGCTAACAAACAAGCAGGACTAATATAAGCAATGGCATATTTGAGAAACTTGTACAGACACATGAAAGAATCTCTCCTGCATATTTCAAACATCCAAGCATAAGTATTCGAGATCATGCAACATAAATCTACGATTGTCTTGCTCAACATTAAGCACAAACGTTAGGAGGAATCTTATTAATAAAATCACAAACAGTATAAGTTGAATTTCTTCAGCTGAAAGAAGAGGATTCTAGGGTTGAAATTTATTAAAAGAATTTCATAAATTTCCATCGAAAAAATCAATTGCTAAATATTAATGCCTCATCTCTATATGTTCTACAGATAGTCAGATACATAAAAATTTGCTAGAAAAGAACTTCATTCAGAATTTCAGTGTGACGATCATATGTTAATGAACATAAGGATATTTCTAAACATTAGATGAAATAGTAATAAAAACCTAACTATTGATTACGGATTTGCAAACAAATTAATAGATTTTCAGATACCTCATTGGACATTGCGTGACTAATAAATCACACGGACCATAATGCTTACTATAAATGATAGTATGCATTTAGATCTCACATCACTATATGCAAAACAAGACTATAAATCATAGTATGAAATACCATAGCCATGCCTTTAACAACTATGTTTATAATTCATAGACTATCAAGGTCTTTTGGGCCATAGCCTAGCCTTTAACAACTATGTTTATAATTCAAAGACTAATCAAGGTCAAAGGTAGATTAAGAATCTTATTTTAAAATGTTCCACTTAAATGAATTTCAATTACAGTAGTAAAAATAATTCAGTTGCTGTTAAATGATCAATCTTCATAGCTATCAATGGTTTACTCTACACAGCAAAATGTTTGCAAGAAACCTCAACAAAAAATTAGTAAACCATAACAATATAATAAAAAATAAAAAATAAATAAAAATGAAAGGCAGATACCAATAAATCATATAAATGTAAGATGAAATAATTGATGTATAAGAGTAATGTTCATTAAACAGAAGAATAACTAGCAGTTACTACTGTGAGGAATGTGAAACCCAAAAAGTTGCAAGACCATACATAGGCAGATAACAATTTTGCTTAACTGGAAGGTTTAAACAAAAAATTTGCATAGTTTATCAGTTATACAAGTTATTCATTAACGGAATGTGCTGAATAGAAAATCTCTGCAAGAAGATAATATATTAAATCTTTCTTCAAGATCAGTAAAGTTTAAGCAAGACAACCAAAAACAAGTACAAAAAAAGGAAAAGATTCAACATGACCATCATTCAACTGATACAAGCCAATGTAACTGTTAACAATCATACACATGAAAACCAGTAGAGTACACTATTTGACAAACTGACAACATCAATTGAAAGATGATAAAAAAACGAATTGCTTCAACAACTCAGGGTGCGCAAGAAAAAGTTATCCAAAATGAGTGGCTCAGCTCTCTCCAACAAATCCGCCATTAGTTGCCGCAGAGTCACCTATTGACGGAGAAACTCTTTCATTAAACGTGATAACCTATTCTTTCGCATCATTTAAAGGATGCTGCTTAAATTCACGTCTCTCTAAAATAGAAAACTCAATGGATTAGGTACATACCCTAAAGGAGTATGGTAGCTTCTTACAAGAAATCCTTTACGTTTCTATAATGGAGTATCTCCTTCGAAAGCTTCCTGACCTGCCAATTACCCACCGAGCTTCACATAAGTCGTATGAAAGCCTGAATTAAATGTGTTGTCTACTCTAATCAAGAATTCAGACAAGGTTCTTAACAGACTACAGAGTATTATATTATTATGATTTTTTTCTTTTTCTTTTTTTCATCTTGTTGAAAACAAGGTCTGACCTCATTTCTTTATCTAATCTAATAAAGGTTATTATTACATTTATACGCTTTATGGTTTGTGCTCCTTTTTTCCCCAGCAAGAATGCCATCATGGTAAAGCAAAAGAACAAGAAATAGAAATGAAATCACCAAGCTTTTTGTGTTCTCCAACTAGCCAGCTTCTCACAAAATGAGGCAAAAATTGCCTGCATGGTGGAAGCAGCTGGAAAAAGCTGAGGCAACATCATAAGTATGGGATAAGTGGATAACTGTTAATGCTATGTAAAAAACAAAAAAAATAATTAATCAGCTCTGATGCTCCTTTAACCATCTACAACCCTCCATTGGTATTATCACTTAAGCACACCGAATTCATACACATGACAATATATTATTGCCGAATTTTTCGAAAATTTATACTCACTCTCTCTCTCTCTCTCTTGGACTTCTCTGTTCTTAGTTTTCTCTCCTCTGTTTTCTCTCTCTTCTCGCTTCTCTTCTCCTCTCTTTCCTCTTTTTTTTGGACATTTACTCTCTCTCTCCTCCGTTCCTCTTTTTTCTCTCACCTATTATCTCTCTCCTCTCAGTTTCTCTCTCCTCCGTATTTTCTGTTTCTTTCTCTCCTCTCTTCTCCCTTTCTTTCTCTCTCCTCCGTATTCTCTCTCTTCTCTGTTTTCTTCCCCCTCTGTTTCTCTCTCTTCCCTTTCTCTCTCTTCTATCTCCTCCGTGTTCTCTGTCTCCTGCTTCTTCTTTTTTTTCTCTCTTGTGGCTGTGATAACTCTCTCTCTACCATACTGTTCCTTCAACTTTTTTTTCACTGAATAAAAACAACAAACTAATTTATACCAGACAAAACTCTTTTCTCTAAATATATATAATTCATATTACTAGCAAAGTAAGTTGTACAGTGACTTCCCCACCCCCCCCTCCCCACCCAAAAAAAAAAAAATTAGTAACGCCTGAGACCAAAAAATTTATAATTTTTTTTTTTTTGATAAGCAATAATAAATTAAAAAAGACGTTCAATAGGGGAACGCGTCCCATGGACATTAGAGCGACCAGGGTCCAAGGCCCCAAAGAATCCAAAAAAGAAATTAAATCATCAAAAGAGGAACACGAATTTCTGTTCACATAACTAAAGAGAGAACGAATAATAAAAAGTTTCAGTGTCGCTGTAAACGACTCCTTCTCTTCAAACATTCTACTATTTCTCTCCCTCCAAATGCACCACCAAATACAATGTGGTACAGATCTCCAATAATCACGAAGACTCCTACTCACACGACAACCTCTCCAAGCTTGAATCAGCTCCTTAGTAGAACCTGGCATTACCCAGCACATGCCAAATAGGCCAAGAATAAGATTCCAGCAATCGTGCGCTACAGAGCAATGCATTAGGAAATGATCAACTGACTACCCATCCTGCTTACATATGCAACACCGATTAACAAAATAATTTCCCCTTTTCCTCAAATTATCGATCGTCAGAATCTTTACCCCAAACGGCAGTCCAAACAAGAAATGCCACCCTAGTAGGAGCCATAGAGTGCCATATAGTCTTCCATGGGTAATCATAGGGTGCAAAATTAGACAAACATAAGAACAAAGACCTTACTTCAAAACGACCGTGAGAAGAGGGAATCCAAATCAAGTTGTCATAACCCCTGCCAATTCCTTCCTGCCGATATAATTGATCCAAGAAAATGCTCACCACCTTTAACTCCCAATCCTGAAAAGAACGCCGAAAAAGAACATTCCACGTAATCCCACTATTACCAAGCTGATAATAGTTAGCTACGATGGCATGTTTATTAACTACAATACTATATAATCTGGGAAAAGTACAACATAAAAGCTTATTCCCACACCAAAGATCTTCCTAAAAACGAACGCAACTACCATCACTAACTCTGAATCTAATATGAGAAGAAAAGGCATCCCATCCTTTCCGAATGGATTTCCAAGCCCCAACTCCTCCCGCAATAGAAACCGGACGTGTAGTCCATCCGCCAACGTCATCCCCATACCTGCAAGATACTAATCTACGCCAAGGGCGGTGTCTTTCCTTCCCGTATCTCCACAACCATTTGCCCAGAAGAGCTTGATTAAAAGGAATTAATCATCTAATACCGAGACCCACCAGTTTTATAGGCTTGCAAACTTGCTCCCATCTAACAAGGTGATACTTGAACTCTTCTCCCCTTCCTCCCCAAAGGAAATTCCTTTGAATTTGTTCAATTCTATCAGCAACAAAGCATGGAATTTCGAACATAGAAAGAAAATAAGTGGGAAGGCTTGATAAAGTGCTCTTGATAAGAGTAACTTTACCCCCCCTTTAACAAATATTGGTTCTCCCAACCTGCCAACCTCTTTGCATACCGATCAAGCACAGAATCCCAACTCCCCACTAATCTGGAAGAAGCCCCTAGGGGCAATCCCAAGTAAGGGATAGGAAAGGATTCTCACCCTACACCCAAGAACTACAGCTAGAGAAGAGATGTCCTGTACATTCCCAACCAGGACAAGCACACTCTTGGCCATGTTAACCTTTAGCCCGGAAACTGCCTGAAAGCAAGCCAGAATGCACCTCAAATATCTAAGTTGAGACACATCTGCATCACAAAAAACCAAAATGTCATCTGCAAATAGCAGATGCGAAATCTCCACCTGATTTGCAATATCTCTTCCCACCCGAAATCCCTTGATGAGACCAAGATTCTCTGCCCGGCGCATAAGTCTGCTTAAGCCCTCCATAATAATGAGAAAAAGAAAAGATGACAATGGATCACCTTGTCTTATACCCCGAGAGCACCCGAAGAAACCAGCTAGAAAACCATTCACAAGAATTGAGAACTTAAAAGACGAAAGACATGTCTCAATCCATGTCCTCCACCTACTTCCAAATTCCATTCTTTGAAGCAAGTAGAGAAGGAAATTCCAGTTTACATGATCATAAGCTTTCTCAGTGTCAAGTTTGCACAGAACTCCAGGAACACCATTACGCAACCTTAAATCCACACATTCACCGGCAATAAGAACTGAATCAAGAATTTGCCTTCCTCCAACAAAGGCTTTCTAGGAATCTGAAATAATCCCATCCATAACTTCTCGCATTCTTTGAGCAAGCACCTTAGCTATGAGTTTGTAAATTCAACCCACTAAGCTAATAGGACGAAAATCCTTGATATCTGAAGCGTTTCCCTTCTTAGGGATGAGGGCAATAAATAATGCATTAAGCGATTTCTCAAATACACCAGTAGAATGAAACTCCTGAAAGGTACTCATCACTTCATTTCTCACAACCGCCCAACTTTCCATCAAAAAACGTATAGTAAACCCGTCAGGCCCCGAGGCCATCAAGCTTGGGTCGCCAACCTAAAGGTTCTGTATAAAGCTTCTTATAAAAAGAAACAATCCCGCTACGTACCTCTTCCTCCCTCCACAACTCCACGCCTTCTACCCGTATACGTCCTATGTGATTACTCCTTCTATGGGCATTAGCAAGTCTATGGAAAAAATTTGTATTACGGTCTCCCTCTTTCAGCCAAAGAGCCCGGGATTTTTGTCGCCATGAAATCTCCTCCATACAAGCAATCTCAGCAAGAACTGCCTGACAGGAAGCTCTCCTAGTACAAAGCGACTCCACATTCCCACCCGCCTCCTCTAGCCGATCAATCTCAGAAAAATCAGCAAAGACTCTGTTCTTCCTCCATTCAAGGTTCCCGAAAACATCCTTATTCCACTACTTAAGAGCGAGTTTGAGAGCTCTTAATTTCTGTATTAATATGAAGCTAGGCGCGCCTGTAACGATCGCTCCCTCCCACCATGAACGAATTGTCCCTTGGAAGTCCTCCACTCTCAGCCACATATTCTCAAAACGGAATGGGGTTCTTCGAGAACACAAAACCCCACAATCCAAAACTAAAGGAACATGATCAGAGGTAACCCTTTCTAATACCGCCTGAACAACATCCAGGAATTTTTCTTCCCACTCCCCAGAGATCAAAAGTCTGTCCAATCTTGAGAGGGTAATTGGGTCTCTACCATTAAACCAAGTATAGGTTGCACCTTCCATTGGTAGATCAATGAGAAGGTGTTCATCAATGAAATCAGAAAATTGATCCATGTCTATGATCCAAAAAATTTATAAATTTAATATAAGAAATTTTTTTCTGGTATTCAACAACTAAAATAAATTGATAATTTGTGTCTAAAAACATTTGGGTCATCAGGTTGAATACGGGTTAATCGCACATTTAACACCCAACACATTTATTACCCATCACAAATGGGTGATAATGGGTTATTGACCCATTATTAACTCGCTCATTCATAATCAGCCCAAATCCACCCAAACCCACCTAATTGCCACCCCTACACAATACTGCATACCAAATGCCTCTTAAACTCAAAGCAACAATAACAAGGCCAGGAGAGCTGATATACAAGGTTCTTGTAGAAACTTTTATATGGATTTCCATTACCATAAAATTTCCCTCAAGAAGCAATACTAGAGGTGATTAATAGCTCATTTGATTATTGCTTCTTGAGGGAAATTCTATGGTAATGGAAATCCATATGAAAGTTTCTACAAGAACCTTTTATATGGATTATTTCAAATATGCCAAGAACTTGCATTATTACCAAGCATTTGATATCTACATCTGATAACCATTTTACTGTCATCCTAAATATACTTGTGACAAAGTATTTACATTTGAAGGCTGTTTCAGTCTTGCCCATTCAATATTGATCGTTATATAGCATAAGCAAACAGGAAGAATCCAAGGAAGCACATCACTTTGCCCAGTAGTAAATTGAAAGATAACAATTACAACAACTCCGAAAAGGGCAACAAAGACAAGATGATGATTAAGGCAATGATGATGAATGCAAACAATATAGAAGGCAGCAGAGGTAATCAGAAATTCAGAGGAAAATTCTCACCTCGAAGGTTGGAGTGAAACCCACAACTGGTCAAATGCTTTGCAAGTGTCTCCCCTAAAATTTTTCTCCAGTTTGGTGCAACCTTGGCTTCAGATACAGGCCATATAATTGCTGTCTCTGTTGTAAGATTAACAGATGCAGACGATACTTGTGGCTGTCCATAAATATAAGAAATAGGTGAGTAGCAAACATTACCTATTGTAAGAGTGAAAACTTCTTCCTTAAATCACAGTGAAATTTAAAGGAAGACGATGTGAGCACCGTCAATTAAGCAAAATTACACAAATAAGAACGACTTTAAAGAGACCCAAATGATGCAAGATGTTCCAATGATACAACATCCAATTCGTATTTCAAATTTCCTCTTTTCCAACTTGTTTTTTTCCCCTTCTTTTCTTACATTGTTTTCAGTCAACAAATCGATAATTTATAACAGATATGCAATAATAAGATGAAATGTACGTGCAATACTTACTTGACTTTCCAAAATTCTCTTCACACTTGCTGCACATCCGCCACATGTCATCCCCTGACACACACATGCACATATAGATTAGATTTTAAAGAACCTCTTGTGAAGAAGCAAAAAAATAAAGACATGAATAACATAACCATTCGAAGAGTTGAACAAAGATGTGACAGTAATACAGCTGACCCAAAGAAAAAGAAAGAGAATCGAACAAATTCATGGCAAGAAACAAACCAAGACAGCATAACACGAAATTTTAGGGATAGAAAGAAAAAAAAAAAAGAAGAAAGAAAGAAATACTAGACATTAACGAGAGAGATAAGAAAATGCTTACTCCGACATCAAGAACTATTACATCAGGCGACAGAGCTGAAACCTCTTCGGACCCTACTGCAGTCGGGTTCGACTTAGCTTCCCCACCGTCTGACGCACCATCACCATCGCCGCCGCCTCTTCCTCCAATTCCTCCGTCGCCGCCGCCAGCACCAGAAGCAAACGAAGCAGCGGAGCTCGCAACACAACCCAAGCGACACCTACCTGGAGGCACTTGCACTGCACACAAACTCCTAAGGGAATTTGACGAACAAGAAATTGAACCGAACACATTCGATCTGCGAAACTCGCCGTTGAAAATGCGTCTGAGTTGAAGAGATACGAGTCGAGTACGGAGACATTGAGTCGGGCGAGTGGTGGAGAAATGGCGGTGGAGATGAGAGATGAGAGGATTGGAATTGGGATTTAGGGTTTTGGATACAGCCGAGAGAGTCGATGGATGTAACATTGACTCCATATTGGATAGCTTCAACAAGAAAACTCAAATGTTGAACTCAGAGCACAGACTCCAATTACTCTCTCTATATATCGATACACCTCTCCGTCTCTTTTATATCTCTTTCTCTCTCTATCTCTATATGTATGTCTCTGTGTAGATTTTTCTCTCTCTCTCTCTCTGAGATTCCTGCGCCTTTCAATTCTCAGCTGTTTCGGATGGCTGAGGCGGGATCGTGGTTGAAATAAATGAGAATGCAGAGAAGTTTGTTTCGTGTGCTTATTTTTACCAAGTTGACCTTGCTTCAGCTGTCAAATAACGAAATCAAACCTTTTATTCTCACTTTTCTATCACTTTAGCAAACACGTGTTATGCATTTATGTGATTTTCTCAGTATGTATTAGTATTTGTAAAACCTTATGAGATTTTTGGATCAAAAAAAAAATTTTTTTTAGGTAAAATATATTTTTTTATTTTGAATTTTAGGTGTTTAGTAAAGGATTAGGTTAAGATTAAGGCCGAGTTCATCTGGATGGATTTGAAAAATAATTTGTTAAAAATTGATGAATAAGTTATTTTTGTTAGATTTTTGAATGTAAATTTTATGATATTGGTGAACCTTGGAAAAATTTAAGTATCGACAGTTTTGAAAATTTTGCAATACGATGCAATGAAAAGCCTTATACAAAATTTCAGCAGAGTACCAATTTAATTCAACGTCTTAGAGTCCTAAAGATCATATTTTAATGATGTGACCAGAACATAAATGGACATAAAAATGAAATTTTTCATAATTAAAACAAATTTTAAAAGTGTTGGAAAAGTGTGAAGAATTATTTTACTTTGAAAAGATTTAGAAAATAAAACTTTCTTGTCAAAAGGGACCCTTTGAGGATTTCGAAATCCTTGCTGCATAGCATGTGTACATATGATGAATATGATGAAACTATATATATTTTTTTTTGGTGTGATTTTTCATAATTGAAATGAACTCTAAATAATTAACTACCATGTTAAAACCTGAATTAACCTAAAGGATCAAGAATACAAAAAATAATAATAATAATTAAAAAAAAATAGTGCAAAACATTGACATTGTCATAATTCGGACAAAACTCAGATTAAACCCATAATTGAAAGACCTTTTTGAGTTGATTATCAAACATGAAATCTATAATGTTTTTAAGTTGAAAAAATGCTGGGAGTTTAATTAAAACAATATACTTTTTACAATTTTAACAGTTTTTTTTTTTTTGGACAATAATATGGTTTAAAAATAAATTAATGGGACTTTCACGAGGTTAAAAACTTAAAATTCCAGAATTGATATTTTACTTATAAAAACCTTTTGCAAATTATACAAAAAAATATATATATTATATCAAAATGAAGTTTCTTGGTGCTCCTTTTGTTTTGCAATTGGAAGGTGGTCACACAAGTGTAGAATACTATTGACAATATATGTTTAAAGTTTGAACTAATAATATTAATACTTGAATTGTGTTTAAGGCTTCGTTATTTTGACCTAAAATATTTTATTCAAAAAATATTTTTTATTTTTTAGGCAAAGAATATATATATATATATATTTTATAACTTATCGAAAATTAATAATTTGTCAAAAATTAATGAATAAGTTATTTTTTTAAGTTTTAATGCATTTTATTTTATAAATATTTTAAATCTAAACACACCGAACAATTAAATTGGTCTCTTATTCATGGTTGGTATTCTTTATACTCTTAAAATCCTCCCATTTTAATCTCTCTCTAGAGTCTAGATAACATATATCATTATTGTTATCTCTGCATTATTTTTCTCCATGATTTTGCACCTATCAACTCTCTCTCTCTGTTGAAAATTTCAGCCTTGGAATTTCTTTTGAATTATGCTCGCAGATTTGAATATAATGTATAGGGAGAGAGTTGTGAAGATTTAAGTTTGGAACCTACAAAGTTCACCAAAATAAGCCATTCATATTAAATTCATCAGAAGTATCACAACACAACTGTTTTTACAAATTTGACAATTATATTTAAGTTATGCTTGGCAGACATGAAATTAGAGATTTAAATTTAGAATTGGTAGAATTGAAAAAAATTAACTCAAAAAATTAAACAAAAGATTTATCTAATTCCACCAATTATAATTTTAAGATTCTAATTTCGTGCCGCCAAATATCAGGGGTGGCAATTCGTATTCATGTCGTGTCGATATAAGGATATTATATTAAATCGGTAAATCTAAACCCAACCCATTTACTAATCGTGTCAATAATTCTCAACACTAACCCAACCCGTTTATTAAACAGATAAACGCGTTAACCCGTTTAGTGACCTGTTTATCAAAACGAGACATTTAACAAATACTAAATAATAGAAAAAATTTGTCATAATTAATCAAAATATTCAAAATAAAAAGACAAATCATAAGGTATAGACAAAGTTTATGTTAAAATGACTTAATTTTCCATAATAATTAGGTTTAAATAGGTAACATATTACGTAAATCATATTCACAATAATAACATGTTAAGTTAAATGGGTCAGAAACAGATTACACGGGTTGAATTCCTCAACCCTAATCCGACACGGTTAAGTAAACGGGTTAATCGTACCGACCCTTTTATGACCCAAACCCGTTTATGCCAAATATAAGTTTTTTTTAACTCGTGTGTGTTGTAATTTGTCACTCCTATTAAATACATACCAAATAATCAAAGATGATAGCTAAATACATACCAAATAACTAAATATAACATATACTAAACACTCATAACACCATAACAAAAAACTCCAAAAAGATTGGATACTTGTGCAGGTTCCACTAGCCATAGACTTACACCCTTTATTGAGGGTTGGACTCAATCTGAACACAAAACTAGACCAAGTTCTGAAGCGATTAACATGAAAATATAGAGCCGTGCCAGCAAAAATTTAAAAACAAAATAAAAGAATCCCTCGACGATACAAATCGCTCAGACTTAAACCTAATTGTCACGATCAACAAATTCAAAACAGCAATAGTTTCAGATACAAGGAATCTGAGAAATCAATCAGACTTAAAACCTAATTGTCACGATCAACAAATTAAAAACAATAATAGTTTCATACCAAGAATTAGAGATTTAGACGCAAAATTGCATCAAGGCCGCCGAATCAATACTAGTCAATTATTCTAATCACTTTAGGAAGAAAAAACAAAGAAAACAAATAAAGCATATTCCTTTGGACCTGTCCATTAAGGTGTAATTATTATACTTCCAAAAATAATAAAAAGTCTATAAAGTTGCAAATAAATTCTACATGATTTGTATATGGTCAAAATTTCGGACTAAAATTCCCTATTAACTTTGACCATCTCATATAACTTTATACTATGGTATTTAAAACTAATTTTCAAGTGAGATTATCTTAACATTGGCAACGTGATGTATTATTTGTGAACTATTTTAAACTAATTTTGAAGCTTTACAAAAGAATCTTGGTTTTTTTTTTTTTTGTCAATTTGTGATTATTTTTCCTAGAATAGGAAGGGTTTTTCCCGGGGTTTGCTAAAAAAACATAATATATATATATATATATATATATATATATATATATATATATATAAGAAATGGATGGCCTGTATGATCAAAATCAAGTTTAAAGTTTGCTTAACTAACTAGGATAATCATTATGCAAACTAGTGAACCAAATGGTGCCATGTTGTGCAATATTAATATATTTGAACCATTGACTCAACTGACAATAATGTTATATTTTGACATATTCAAATCTATTTGTTAGCAGAACCAATCCCTCAACTATTCCTTGGAGCTGCGCTTAGGGCATGTTTGGCAACACAATAAGCCCCTGTTAGGGATAAAATAAACGGAAGATCCATTACAGGCCATTGCAATATAACATGTTTAGCTATGCAATAAGCCCCTCAACTAATAATTTGAAAATATTTTAGACAATCAATGCCCTATATGATAAATATCAGTTTCTCCCAAACAAATAAATAATCATAACGCAAAATAAATAAATAATATTTTGAGTTTGTTTAAGGGGAAAAAATCCCAATTACCCTTTTGGGATAAATCACAGTGCAAAATTAGTCGAGAGAAAAAAACATGTTAGAAAATAAAACTAATGAATATGCAAATTCGAATAAAAAAGTGAGGTATTTTGAAATACCTCTTTTACGTGGTTAGGGTTGGTTGAGGATACCACGGTTCGATCCCACAACCTGAATGAGGAGGAAGGTTTTAAACACTTCAGCCGGCAGGCTAGGGAACCAAGTGGTGCCGTGTGTTGCAACACTAATATAGTTGAATGACCCGCCAACTGACAATAGTGAGGATTTGCTTTATTCATATCCATTTATACTCTCTGTGCATTAATCGTGTTTCAACACATTTATTTTATAATATTTCAACGCAATTTTAACACAAAAAATAAATAAACACTATTTAAATGCGTTAAAAAACTTAAAATAATGACGCTCAAACGAGATTTCAACACACTTAAATGTGTTGAAAATTAATTTAAATGTACTAACAAATTTTACAGTACGATTTAAACACCTCACAAACCACCCTAAAAAAATCGAAAAGAGACCATCCCCAACCATCATTCCTCATCAGGAGCAGCGTCTAGGGCATGTTTGCCAACACAATAACCCGGTCAGGTGAAATAAATGGAAGATCCATTACAGGCCACGACGATAAAGCAGCCCTTTTAAGGATCAACCAAAAACAATTTAAAACCAGTGCAAGTAAAAAAAATTACACCACTACATCATCCTACTTCTAGTACAATAAGCATGACAGTGAGAAATCATAAAAAGAAACATGAAGGCTAGATAATTTCAGTAAATCATAGAACCTTCTATTGCTAGCATTGTGCTAATGGTAACCAAGAGGAGCTGGTGACTCCCTTAGAATATCCTGCAATGTACAACAGGAGCACCATCATATATTTATATATATTTTCATTGACAAGAAACTCACGCACCCATTTTTCCTACGGGGACTCGAACCCTCACCACCATATTCATAAAGAAAAACTACTAAATTTTTTTAAAAATATATGAAAAAATATAAACAGACCAAGGCCACATTTTACTCTCAAGTATCACCAAAATGTGATACCAGTCAGCATAGAATCTATCATGTTTGCTCCCAAAATAGAAATCATCTGATCCAATACAGTAAAAAATACTCGGATACAGCAGTAAAACAAAAAAAGAAAAGAAGTTATGGCATATTTGGCTTACACATTGATCAGTAAATCAGAAGACCATAAGAAAAGAATGTTTGTTTTAAGGCATCCAAGGCACTTTGCATGCATACATAACAGATCTCGACACAGAACCTGGCTAACTAAATGTGCTCCTCCTTCCAAGTAAAAACTAGTTGGTAACAAAAAGGAAACAAATCTACTCATAGTGCAACAAAAGTAGGAGCATTGAAAAGCATATTTTGACAGAATATTTTGCATTCTGTTCTCCTGCTTCCAACCAATAATATACCCTGGTACATCAATTAAATGAAGTGTGACTTCATGCGTCCATGATGTGCCTTGCAATTATATCTACTGCAATAAACGCATATTATTTATACTTTGATATAGCTGCAGATTGTCGATTTACCTAACCTTTTGTAGCACTTTGTTAAAAAAAAATAAAAAACAAAAGAAAAAAACCTTTTGTATCACTAAAGAATTATCTAAACTCATAAACCTCCATTACCAAGCTCATATAACCAAGCAAGGAATTAAAAAGAGTAGTGATACTCACAGAACCAAAATGGCTGACATCTCGATGATGAGCTTCATCAGCACGAATAACATTTGTTACATCTTTCAGGGTTACATCTTTTGGTAATCTCCAATAGTCTAGAGCAATAGAAGGAGCCGGTAATATTTTCAATTGCACAACTTTCAATATCCTTAAGATACTCTAAACATGAATGAATAGCCTCCTCCTCCAAATATCCAACAATTCTATGTGCCAGTTTGGTAGAAAGAAGATAAAGCACAAAGTAGGTATTGAAAAAGATTCCCAGCATAGTCAGAACCAGTAGCCTCCTGTACCATTTGGGCTTCACAAGCTCCACCATGGTCATCAGGTGCATCCTCTCATTGTCCACTTCTCCAAGCAAAGCTTTGATCCAACCACCGCTATGATGGAATGCACAGATATCACATGGCAGCAGCAGCGCTCCCACCATACTGTGTCCAGCTGCCACTATTTTCAGCATCATTGCACGACAGCCATACCATCTCTGCAACATAATTGCAGGAATTTGCAATAGAACCAGAAAATTGTTAGCAAAAACAACCGATAACTAGTACAGCCAATGAGAATGCGACTGAAAAAAAAAAAATTTGTTGTGTTTGGAAGCATGGGATGGAAGCCTTGGAATTAAACTTAGAGAAAAAATAGCTCAAACTTTAAACTAATCTTCCCCCAGATTCAATTTCCAACGAACCAATATTATGCTCCCAAACATACTTTAATCTGTTTTCCACGAAATGCCTGCAGCAATGATAGTTACAGAAAGCGAACATATAGTGCAAATAAAGAACACTGTGCTACATCAGTAAGAAAACACTTATTCTCATGGTTATTATGCGTTTGATACAACTGTTAAATTCTCATATGAACAGTATTAAAGAAAACAAATCGTCTATATTTTATTGTATGGCAACATCAAGTCACAAACTTCAAGCACGGCAATATTAGATCTTACCCTTTCCATAAACACAGTGTTGCTCAATTTGTTAAAATGGCACTCCATTGACAAGATGAAGAAAAACAAGAAACGATAGAAAGAATATAACAGACCTTAAAAAATATCAGTTGGAATTCTAAGCAATTTTATCCACAAATGTCTTCGGCTCGTCGTGCTTGCTCATATCAACAGATAGCCTCCCCTATAAGTCTCCCATGGCTGCAAAAAGGAGAAATTTAACCTTGAAACTGAAGGTCTTATTGAAAGCTTTTTCAAGTAAGGAAAAAGGGACAAGTGAAAAAAACATGAAAAGATTATTTTTTTCCTAAATACATGATAAGATTATAAATGACAAATTCGAATGAAAGAGCACATGTCAAAGGATCCCAAGCCACTTCATCTCTTCAATAAATTTTTTTTTTTTACACACACACACACACACATATATAGTTGAAAAATACGATCAAAGTTACAATTCTTTGCTGTAATTCCATATAATGCAACTAACAAAAGCATATTGCAAAACCTTCACGTTTTTGGGGTGATCTCCAGTTTTAGCACTCTTAAATGAAATTTTAACCAAAAGAGTATATATATATGTATGTATGTATGTATTGCCAGACCTTCATAGGTAACCTCTTCCAAATAAGCAAAAGAGTAAAAGCTGAGGAATATTCTGCTTTAAAAGAGTGAAAGCTTTTTCAAGTAACATAACAGGAAAAAGGGGCAAATGAAAAATACATTAAAAGATTATAAATGACAACTTCGAGCGTTAAGAACGCAAGTCAAAAGATCCTAAGCCACTTTATCTCCTTAATAATAGAAATGTTTATATATATATATATATATATATATATATATATATATATATTTGATCAATATGATCAAGGTTGCAATTTTTTACTGTAATTCCATATAATGCAACTAAGCAAAAGCATATTGCAAAACCTTCATGTTTTAGGGGTGCTCTCCACTTTTAGCACTCCTTCAATGAAATTTTACTCATCAAAAACAGAATTTAAATATATATATGTGTGTGTGCGCGCGCGCGCGCGCGCATGCGAGTGTGTGTGTGTGTGTCCAGACCTTCATGAATAACCTCTTCTAAATAAACAATAGACTAAAAGTTGAGGAATATTCTGCTTTAATCCTAACTACAGCATCATCAGTCTCATACTACAACATCTTGCACTTAAGCTGCATAGTAAATTTGATGTTCTTGTCTTCTTCAAAATGTATCAAAGGAATACACCATTTGTGTGTGTTGAGATCTAAGGATGGATGCAAAATAGTTGAACTATTTGCTTGTCAATAATGATGGTGTATACATGTATGTGTGTGTGTGTAGAGATGGATGGATAAATAAAGCATGTTTAGAAGCTCTAAGGAAATTAAATGCTTCCATTGGTCAAACATTGCACCTTTAAGGGTAATTATGGCACTAATTTGTGAGTCAAAAATGAAGTCATCGCTAAAACAACTGGTAATATATTGATCAAGATTCTGAAACTGCAACTATTTCATATTTCCGGAGTCATTGTGACAATGGCCTTATTCGAAACCACGGATCATCATATGCTATAATATGTAATACAAAATGAGACATTTCAAAAAATAAAAAATAAAAAATAAAAAATTGTAGGAATCAGTAGATGCCACCCACTTTTTTTGTCCCAACAAGTGACCACTAAATTGAACCATTTCTTGTCAGGATATTTAGAGTGTGTTAGCCATATAATGAGCCCCCTCAGCTAATAATTCAGATTTAGGAATTTTTTAGACAACGGATGGCCTGTATGATCAAAATCAAGTTTCAAGCTTGTTTAATCGACTAGGATAATCATAATGCTAATCAGTCAAGAGAAAATAACACGTTAGATAAATAAACCTCTAAAGCACACTCATAATTGAAGAATTTTACACTTCATACCCTTTGTTGTATATTTGGTACTTTTGATAGTTGTTTCTTATTTTTCTGGAAACTAAGATATACATAGAAAATAAAACTAATTAATTAATTAAGATGAAAACAAAGAAAAAATTAAAAGAAAAAAAATCACATACCTGCAAATAGAATAAAAGTTAAGGTATTTTGAAATACCTCTTAAATTATTCGGCCATGACCCCCTTGCATGTGCAAGATACCACTATTCGATCCCACGACCTCTCCTAGTTAGGTAGAATTTAAACATTGATGCCAACTGGCTAGGGAACGAAGTGGTGCCATGTAATGCAATATTTATACTAATATATCTGAACGGCCAACTCAACTGACAATAACATTATACAATTTCAGGCTTTTCAGCTTGTGTAAGGATTTGAATTATTCAAATACATCTTACAAACCACCCTGAAAAATCAAAACGAAGCAATTCCCCAACCATTACTCATCAGGAGATTTGCGTTGGGGAAATTTTGACGACAGAATAAACCCCCATGTGACAGGTGAAATAAATGGAAGATCCAATACAGGCAATGACAATAAAACAGCCCTTCTTAAAGGATCAACCAAAAACAACTTATAACCCAAAGCACATATATAAATTACACCAATACTTCATCCAATTTCTAATAACAAGAAACACGACAGTGAGATGCAAAATCGTGCTAATGGTAACCAAGAGGAGCTGGTGACTCCCTTAATTCCTTCCCTTGAAAATGAATATCCTGCAACAGCAAGATCACCATCATATTCGTAAAGGCAACTACCAAAATAATTTTTTTTTTAAAATGAAAAATGGCTGACCAAAATATATAGTGTTTGCTCCCAAAATATAGATCGTCTTAGCTAATACAGTAGCAAATACTCGGATACTGCAGTTAAACAAAAAAGAGGAGAAATTATGGCCTATTTGGCCTACATTGATCATAAAATCAGCAGACGATAAGAAAAGAAAGCCTATTTTAAGAAATCCAGGACACTTTGTCTGTATAACATTTCATCACACTAACAGAACCAGGCTAACTAAATGTGCTCCTGCTTCCAAATAAAAACTAGTTAGAAAGGTTCCCAACTTTCTTCCTAGTCTCATCTTGTCTGCAATTGGTAGATTGGGAAACAAATTCACTCAAAGTGCGACGAAAGTAGGAGCATTGAAAAGAAAGCAAAGGTCTATAGTTTTTCAACTTTCAGCAGAATATTTTGCATTGTAATCTCCTGCTTCCAACCAATTATATACCCTGGCCATCAATTAAATTAATTAACTGTGACTTCATTCATGCATCCATGATGTACCATATTTCAACTGAAATAAATGCATTCTTTATAGTTCTAATATGGCTGCAGATTTTCAATTTACTTATCCTTTTGTAGCACTAAAGAATTATCTAAGCTCATACAGTCTCCATTTCATTTAAATGCAAAACAGCATACGGAGGAGGAAGGTGAAATTCCTTTGGGCTAAATTTTGGGTCATTACTTTCATAGTAAATAATAGAACAGTTTTTAGATAAACCTTCCACAATTGACACTCTTGACGCTTCCATTCAACTAAAGATAGTCCAATTGTCTTCTTCCCACAACCGCAGCCTGGAATGAAATATATTTTTTGGAATTGTATATTCTCTTCCCTTACCTCTCTTTTTTTTTTCTTTTTCTCTCCATAGTCTTATGGACCTATTAACACTAATTAAGAGTGACCTTGCAGCAGTCATTCCCAAGCTCATAAAACCAAGTAAGGAATGAATAAGGGTAGTGATACTCACAGAAACAAAATGGTTGACATCTCGATGGCGAGCTTCATTAGCACGAATGACAGTCACAACATCTTTCAGGGTTGCATCTTTTGGCAATCTCCAATAGTCTACATCAATAACAAGACCCGGAATATTTTCAATTGCACCGCTTTCAATTTGCATAAGATACTTTGAATATGAATGAATAGCCTCCTCCTCCAAATATCCAACAATTCTATGTGCCAGTTTGAGAGAAAGGTGATAAAGCACAAAGTAGGCATTGAAAAAGATTCCTTGCACAACATCAGGTCTCATGATCGATTCCTGCTAGGTGCAAACAATTCCTTGGAGTGGGGGTGTGTGAGTACCACCAACTAGGAAAAAAAAATAAAAAGATTTCCTGCAGAGTCAGAACCAGTAGCCTGTTGTACCATTGGGCTTCACAAGCTCCACCATGGTCATCAGGTGTATCCTCTCATTCTTCGCTTCTTCAAGCAAAGCTTTGATCCAACCACCACTATGATGGAACTTGTGCAGATATCTCGTGTGTAGCAGCAGCACTCCCATACCGGGAACAGCTGCCACAATTTCCAGCATCATTGCATGACAGCCATACCGTCTCTGCAACATAATTGCAGGAATTTGTACTAGAACCAGAAAAATGTTAGCAAAACGACTGATAACTAGTATAGTCAATCGAACGCGATTGCAAAAAATATTATGTTGTGTTTGGAAGCATGGGATGGGACCCTTGGAATTAATTTTGGAGGAAAATTAGTTCAAACTTTAAACTAATCTTAAGTAAAAAACTTATTCTCATGGTTATTTCGCATTCAATACAACTGTTAAATTCTCATATGAACAGTATTAAAGAAAACAAATCACCTATGTTTTGTTGTATGGCAACTTCAAGTCACAAACTTCAAGCAACGACAATATTCAATCTTTCCCTTTCCATAAACATAGTGTTGCTCAATTTTTAAAAGGGACCCCATTGACAAGACAAAGAAAAAGAAGAAACAAGATATAGAAGATAACACGCCTTAAAAAACATCAGTTGCAATTCTAAGGTATTTCACAGTCCTGTAAGCAACTTTATCCCCAAATGTCTTCGGCACATGGTGCTTGTTCATCAGATCAATTCAAAAGTCTCCCCTATAAGTCTCCCATGGCTGCAAAAAGGAGAAATTTAACCTTGAAAACTGAAGGTCTTGTTGAAAGCTTTTTCAAATAACATAACAGGAAAAAGGGAAAAGTGAAAAATACATGAAAAGATTATAAATGACATCTTCGTGCGAAAGACCGCATGTCAAAAGATCCTAAGCCACTTTCTCTCTTTAATAACAGAAATGTTTATATGTGTGTGTGTGCGTGTGTATTTCATAAATACAATCAAAGTTACAATTCTTTGCTGTAATTCCATTTACTGCAACTAAGCGAAAGCATATTGCAAAACCTTCAGGTTTTGGGGTGCTCTCCGCTTTTAGCACTCTTAAATGATATTTTACACATGAATATATATATATATATATATATATATATATATATATATATATATATATATTGGGTAACCTCTTCCAAATAAGCAATAGAGTAAAAGCTGAGGAATATTCTGTTTTGACAGAGTGAAAGCTTTTTCAAGTAACATAACACGAAAATGGGGCAAGTGAAAAATACATGAAAAGATTATAAATGACAACTTCAAGTGAAAGAGCGCAAGCCAAAAGATCCTAAGCCACTTTATCTCTTTAATAATAGAAATGTTGATATAAATATATATAAATATATTTGGTAAATAAGATCAAAGTTGCAATTCTTTGCTGTAATCCCATATAATGCAACTAAGCAAATGCATATTGCAAAACCATCGTGTTTTTGGGGGTGCTCTCCACTTTTAGCACTCCTTAAATGAAATTTTACTCATCAAAAAGAATTTAAATATATATGTATTGCCAGACCTTCATGGATAACCTCTTCCAAATTAGCAATAGAGTAAAAGCTGAGGACTATTGTGCTTTAATTCTAAACTACAGCATCATCAGATTCATACTACAACATATTGCTCTTAAGCTATGTAGCATATTTGATGTTCTTGTCCTCTTGAAAATGTATCAAAGGAATACACCATGTGTGTGTAGAGATGGATGGATGGATGCAAAATAGTTCCATTAATACTAAGTAAACAATAGACTAAAAAAATTAGAACTAAAAAATTCTTCCCTCATCGAGATCAACATTCATATGAATTTTTGAAAAAAAAAAAAAAAAATCATTAATGGAACTATTTTGCTGGTGAATGATGATGGTGTATGCAATGCATGTGTGCGCGTAGAGATGGATGGATGGATAAAGCATTTTTAAAAGATCTAAGGAAATTAAATGGTTCCATTGGTCAAACATTGCACCTTTAAGTGTAACGAGTTATTGCAAATAAGTTCCATTAATACTAAGCAAACAATAGAGTAAAAAAATTAGAACTAAAAAATTCTTCCCTCATCAAGATCAACATATCATATGAAAAAAAAATAAATAAATAAATAAATAAATCAATAATGGAACTATTTTGCTAGTGAATGATGATGGTGTACACTATGTATGGATGGATGCCCAAAGCATTTTTAAAAGCTCTAAGGAAATTGAATGGTTCCATTAGTCAAACATTGCACCTTTAAGGGTAATTATTGCAATAATTCGTCATCATCACTAAAACAAATGGTAATATTGACCAGGATTCCAAAATAGCCACTATTTCATATTTCCAGTCATTGTGACAATGGATTCAATTCCATTGTAATGGCCCTATTTGAAAACACTGATCATCATATGGTATAATATGTAATACAAAATAAGACATTTCCAAAAAATGTAGGAATCAGTGGATGTCACCCACTTTTTTTTTCCCCGGGACAAGTGATTAGTAAATTATTGAACCATTTCTTGTCAGAATATTTAGAGCACGTTTAAAAATTGCCCCACAGTAACATGAAACAAAACCTCAACCATTATATATATATATATATATATCAAGAAAAAAAGAATAGCAAAACTGGAAAAGACTCCAGGAATCAATTTTAAAGTTCCTAACAAGAAAGCATCTAATTGATATATACAATTGTGGAGAGAACGTAAACGATCACGTACAAATGCAAAAACAAAACAATAAAGCCCTGCAAAGTAATTCCAAGAACAAGAAGAAAACGGTCAAAAATTGCAACACAGAAACATGAAACAAAACCTCAACAACAATTAATCCATATTTACCGTAAAACAATTCATCTTCGATCAAAATCCAGAATTAGGGTTTTATATTCCGGTAAATTGTGGACTAGTACAGGCTTTAAAGGCATCTTGAAGAGCAGTTACAGGAAGAGAGTACAGTACAGTTTATATAGAGAAGGGACGGAAAGGGACTAGTGTATCGTAACCTACTGTTTTAATTTACTTCATAGTGTAAATTTAGGTTTACCGCTCGATTAACATTTTTAATACGAGTATTTTTTTTTTCCTTTTCTAGTTAATTAATATGTTGGGTTGTGAAGTAATGGAATAAATAGGGAAATTAGCGAATACTTATTAAATGGTGGTGCTACCAACGAAATAAAAAAAAAAATTAGTAGAAAACAGTAAATTGATATATTAAAAAATTTAAAGTGGTGACAATTTGAGCATTTATGCCATATTGTCATGACTACAATAAAAATATTATATTATTATAATTTTAATACGAGCACAATTTATTTATTTAATGTTTGTAGTTAAATAGGTTATTTATGATACAAAAATGATACATTTATCTAATTGAATTATAATTCTATTTATTTTCTTTATTTTTTTTATCCTGGTAAGTTAGGAGGAAGGGGACTTAGCTGAGCGTTCTATTAACTATAAGTCACCGGGTAAATGCCTAACAAATATGTTAATTCGAGTCAACACAATTATGATTCGATTGTGATTAAATCGAGCCTAAATTTTTTTATTTTATCTCATTTCATATTCAAATTGTATTAATGTGGTGTCAAATATTATACTCAAAATTTTATTTGTCCAAGCATGTCCCATAATTACTGGGTGTATGGAACTTATGGACCTGTTTGGTTTAGTTTCTTAGAATATTTTTATGTTTTCAAAGAATTGATAAAAAAAAAAAAAGAAAAAGA
This sequence comes from Cornus florida, assembly GCF_030987335.1. Taxonomy (NCBI): domain Eukaryota; kingdom Viridiplantae; phylum Streptophyta; class Magnoliopsida; order Cornales; family Cornaceae; genus Cornus; species Cornus florida. The sequence continues at coordinate 23,609,403 of NW_026775572.1, read as the reverse complement.
AAAAAAAAAAAGAGGGGTATATAAAAATCTTTTTGCTTGACAATTTTTTATGGTAGTGAAGGGTTTGTGAGGTAGACTTAGGGGTGCCCATTTATTTAATCTATTTAATAAATAAATGGGTCATGTGACTAGCAAACTAAACTGATTAATAACCTATTTAATTAGATGTTTAAATTAAATCAATCATGTAACCCATTTATTAACTTTAGTATAAAATGCAAATATAGTTAAAAAAATAAATAATAAATTATGAAAATTATGAAAATGAGGATACTTGGACAATATAATTACAAAAAGGGGGAAATATAATATTCATACTGGGTTAAATATTGAAATTACAAAAATGTAGATAGGGTTTTTTTTTTTTTTACAAGAATGACACAATTAATTAAAGGGTTTTAATCAGATTAAATGGGTTATAATTAGATTAAATGGGTTATATGTGTTTTTTTTTCTTTCTTCAAATTTGTTGAGAACAAGAGCCAAAGCTCTGAAATGAAAACTATCAAAGGAGAAAAGCAGAAATATGAGTAACCCAAATGCCTAGCCATCATCAAGGTAACAACTCCAAAGGTATATTTTACAAGGCGCTCTAACCGGGGGGAAAAAACACCCAAAACACGCACGAGATCAAATCAAGGACAAAGATCAGATCAAGTCGGGAACAACCAAAACCGACCTAGATCATAAATCTAATCGGAGAGAAAACAGCAAATCCTTCCATACTAGCCGAAAACAAGCTAAACATGAGCAAAACGGAGTGGAAAACACCCACGGAGCGAGCTTATTGAAATACATCGAGTTTATTGAAACCGTGGAAGACAAAATGGCACCTCCCCACTCCCATGTAAGGGAACAGGGAGAAAAACGGAGGGGAAAAAAAGGGTCCGAACTGTTGGAGAGAGGGAGAAAGGGTGATGTATGTAAAAAGGACTTATCGGGTTATATGAGTTGACACAATTGAGGTTAAGTCAAACTCGTGGCTAACTTTGTGTCGTATTCAAATTGTATTAACGGATTCAAATATTTGCAATCACCACCAAATCACGTATCTTACTTAATTCCTCATTTTTATACTTCGTGAGAGTCAAATTCAAGACATCCGAGTTTACTGCTGTTCTTTGAAGCTTAGTTTGTTAAAATACTAGATGAAGTAAATAATGGTAATAAGCATTTTATAAAGTTATGAAGTAAATGCAAGAAGCAATTTGTTAAAATGAGTGTGAGTTTACTAACATCAAATTTCTCTCTTTGTTTGCCTATTTTAATTGATAGTGATTGGCTTGTGTTAGGAGAAAAGAAAGAAAATACATGTGTGTGTGTGTGTGTGTGTGGATGGCGATTGCAGTTGGCCACTTCGACCAGAATATTCAACATTTGAACCTAGGTTTAACAATCCACCATTTCCCTAAACTCTCACTTCATGTCCAACAAACCCATCACCATTGGTTTATGGCGCGGTTTAAACTTTCCTATCAAATGAATGATGCTGCTATAAGGTGGATCACATCACAATTGTTATGATTTCTTTTTTAAGTTAGCAAATTTAAAATAAAATAATAATGATGATGATGCACAAATTATATCCATCACGGAACTAATATTAAAGTGATTATACAATAGAAGAAGAAAAAAAAAACAAATTAAACAATATTATAATATAAAATTATTTAAGACAGTAACAAATGATAGTTTAATTTAGTCTTCAAGAAAGAAAATGTAAAAGTTTAATTGATTTATATGATTGATGTAAATGAATTTTGGTATGAAATTTTAACCGTTTAACATTCTGTTCGCGCGGTTTTTGTTCACACTGGTCGATGGACTTTTGCAGGCGTGCCAAAGTATTTGTATAAAATAGTCAAAATTATGAATGAACACCAACCTATCCCTTTTCCGTTGGCTGACTTCAAGCGAATGTGTGGGAGAGAGAATAGTAAGAACTTCCAGTAAGGTTCTTTTTCTGTCTTGTTTGTAAGAACTTTTTATCAAAGTGTTAAAAGAATGCAAATGCAATTACTAAAGAAATTTGAATGAACTAATTGAATTTCAATTGACTAAAAAATAAACGGCTGAATTGAAATGAATGACAAGAATTTAATCAAATTGCCAGTAAAATGAATGACAAGAATTTAATCGATTGCCATTGAAATGGATGACAAGAATTTAATCGATTGCCATTTAATTTAATTGAATAAAACAAATATTTTGAAATGAAATAGCATAATTAAAACTGGCAGAATGGAAATTGCATGGAAAGTAAAGAAATGAAATAAACTGGACGAATTAACATGACGCAAATTTTATCAAAGATGGCCATTGAATCCGTTTGTATGAAAGAAATGACTGATAATGTAAATAGCATAATTAAAACATTGCAAAAAAGAATAATAAGTTACTGAAACTTAGTTTCGAAAATTGCCATTTGGACAAAAGAAATAAAGAAATTGATAAATGACGTAGAGCCAATTGAATAACAAATTCATGTTTTGTAAGTGGTGCTAGACGAATTGAAATGGAATTACAATACTTCTATTTATAGAAGTTATAATCTAACTAATTTATCTTTAATCTTCACTAAAAAATCTCTTCTAGCTTGATTCTTTCTCTTCGTAATTCGAACCGAGTCCAATCCCATGAATATTTATGCTTCCTTTCTCGTCTTTGAATTTCTCTTTTTATTCCTTGCTTCAGTAGAAAATCTTCGCTGAAGAAAACCCTCCTTAATTTAGTCAGTGTTAGTTGTTAGAATGTTGTTGAAAAGTTGCTAATTTCTTTACTTATACTTGGCCACCGCATCTTCCCTTAGATGGCCAAAAAAAACCATTTATTGCTTTTATATTTATTCATGATGCGGCTGCCCTTTGTATCTTTCTTTCTCTTCTCTAACTAAATCCCTACATCTCATAGTCTTTCTTCCCTAATAAACAACTCATTCAAATTTAGTCGAATATTACTTGCTATATTTGAGGAACAACCTTATTGATGAGGTGGCTAAGAATATTTTCCTAAATTCTCTCATTTTGTTTCTCAAATGGCCGCCTTTATTCAAAAATCGTACTGAACACTTCTCGGCTCCTTACTGGTCTACGTCACTGCTGAGGTGACTGCCAAGTTTTGGTGCCAACACATTCATACAATCTTCTTTCAAATTATTAAATAATTCCCCGCCCCCGCGGCGACTATACTCTTGGTGCATCTAACCCTCTCCAATTACAAATAACTCCCTCCAACTATGCAATTGGTTAAGTTTTAGGACACTATTCCGGTTCACTTTCTTCATCAAAAATTTGTAAAAGATTTTTTCACCTTTTACATAACAAGTTGCTATTTAATATTAAAGTATTGTTACGGGGAGTTGATATTACTCCACCAACATCCTTAGCCTCCACTTCCTGTTTTTTTCTTTAATAAAAATTACAAAAGAGTCCATATACTATAGAATACTTCATTCCTATTTTTTTATTCCATATTTGTCCTCTTTATTTAATTAAGGACTCTTTAATTTTAATTCATTCAACTTCTATCGCTGAATTTCATGGCATCAACAACTATAAAAACAGTAACAAAAATTCACTTTCCTCCTCTCCCATCTCCATGGGCGGAGCTTTTAATAGGCTAACCTCCGCTATAGCCCAAGTTTTTTTAAAAAGATTAGTACTATTATTCTTATCAGCACAATTCATATGTAATCAATTTTTAATACTAGTTTTTCCTTTCTTTTCAGCCCAATCCATAATACTACTCTTCTTCCTATCAGCCCAATCCATAATACTACTCTTCTTCCTATCAGCCCAATCCATCTGTGATATGCAATCAATTTTTATTACTCTTCGACCACTTTCTCTTAACACCCCATGGTATTTTCCCTTATTGGGTTTAGCCTGTTTGGGGTCAAGGAAATTGCATAGACTTGAGAGGGGGTCTAATTTATCATATTTTTAAACACACACACACACACACACACATATATATATATAATCAGTGAAGAGAATACATAGAAAAAGAAGAATCTCCGTAAGATCAAGAAACTCTATTTACAGGTGATTTGTATTTTTATCCCCAAAAAACTTGATTTGATATATAAGAATATCATCGTTTTTTGATCTATTTTTAAATATATATATATATATATCATATCTTTATCATAAAAGTTATCTTTAATTCCTTACTTTATAATCCTGGTTCGCCCTGATCGTCTCCCCTCCCCCGTTAGTAAATTTTGCACAATTAAATATATAATCTTTATACATACATGGTTGGTGGCCGATTGTGATGTCAACAACCATTTTGTATGTAATATTATCTATTTTAATGCTCATGTAATCGTAAGTAAGCAATTGGAAATCGTTTAAAGATTTTTTTTTTCATATAATTTTTTTATTATTATTTAACTCTAATTTTTTTATTTTTTTGTTCTATATTTGCTACAACTATGCTATTGTTGGAATGAAAAGAAAAAGATAAAAAAACATTTGCTTATCAAGTTCCTCAATTATCTTCCCGTTCAAAATCAGCCATAACCAATCCCAAAATGATCCCAAAAAAAAATGTCAAACCCATAACAATATTAGCTACCTTGCAACTCAAAAAAGCAAAACCCACACTGAAAAGCAAAGGACATAATTATGAAGAAATGTGCTCTTAATCGACCAGTTACCAAAATTGATTAAAAGTGGACTCTTGACAAATATGGAGAGATAGAGAGAGAGTGAGGGAGGGGTTGGTGAAATTCAGGGAATCTTTTTGTAATTTACTTTTGTAATCAAAAGAGCCACCTACATTTTGACACTTATATAACCTTATCCCAACAAACCAATCAGAATACCGTTCAAACCGATATCACTAATATTAATCTCTCGTCCGTTAAATTCAATCTGTAAATAATAAAATTGTTCATATTCATGTGTAGTAATTTGTGTGGCCGTGTATATCTCCATCCTACGTTGTATTTTTTTCATGCGAACATTTTCTTTCTACACTACTTCTAATTTTTGGTAGACTTGTATGATAGAATAACGTGAAAGAAATTTTCTTCATTTTCAATAAAAAATTAATCTATATTTCAACGTTATTTGACAACTTGGTTATGATGAAGGTATCACCTCTTTATATATAGGATTAGAAGAATATTCTATTTAGTTTACAGCGGTAAGGATCCAATGACAGGAGAATTAAGACTGGTTTATATATTCTATAAATTATTTGACATATTTACAAGACTATAATTCCAAAGTATTCAATATAAGTCTAGAAAGTAAAGGTATGTACACAATTTACGTTTTCCTAAGTCCTTCATGCTAAACGAGAACATTCTGAAAATGAAAAATGAAACATATAACATGAATTACATAATATATAAATCATGCAATTGGACCTGTAGCTCTCATATGTTTCTTTTTTATCTTGTTAAATACTGCAGTACACCACCATTTCATTTTTGGATGTTCCAAATTAATTGTTCTCTTAAAAAAATCAAAGTAAATAAATATTATTTTTCTATCATTAGCTTTATATTTTAAAAAAAAATTCATATTTAGATAATATATATATTTAAATTAAAAAGGATAATTTGGTAACTTAAACATGTACAACTAATATGGAAAGGATGAGTAACTTAAAATTCAATTTGTTATAGATTTATTGCTGTCTAATTAAACTAAAATTTTTAATTGCTTTTAATTATTGTTATTTGAGTGTTAATTATTGTTAATCATCATTTGGAGGCTGTACACCTCATTTTCCTGGGATTGTAGTTCAATTGGTCAGAGCACCGCCCTGTCAAGGCGGAAGCTGCGGGTTCGAGCCCCGTCAGTCCCGATTGATTTCTTAAATACATTCTCCTCTCCCTTGACTTGACGGAACCAAACCTAAGCAAGTTGATCACAGCCAAAAGTATGCCACTGGCAAGAGCAAAGGATTTCACACTAACTAAACATCTCCGAGGATCTCTATTCCTGTATCTCGAGAAAGAAAGACAGGCATTGCATAATACTAATGAGTACCCCACATGCCAACTATTTCCATATTCTGGCTGTACTACTTCTACCGTTCAACAGGTCTCTCTTCGTACGCATGGATGTCTAGTCAATAAATCCCCTGACCTGATCTAATAGCTTGTGAGCCTGCTGGTTCCTGCTCTCCTCTGAAAGAGAATATGAAAAGGGTTTTCAGTTTCATTTCATTCACAGATTCTAATTCTTTCTATCTAAGTCAATACGTCAAGGAGGAGTTCGAACATCAACTGGAGGGAATTTCCCTCTGTTTGAAGGAGTCAAATAGAATCTAATCCACCCATTCCATATTCAAGCGAAGGTTTCGAAGCGTCTTGCCTTCTTGCTGCTGCTTTCAGAGCCAAGAGCAAACGAAAATTTGGAGTCTTATTTGCCACTTTGTCGAATTTACCAAACCTGCTTATGCCTAAAGGTGATGATCAAAACGAAAAGCCGGTGACTGTCTCTGGTTTCTTTCGTTATTCGCGCTTGTTTGAGATCGTGATGAATAGTCCGGACGAGAACCAGGACGTAAGCCTGGATTGGATCTATTTCACATCTGATGACACTTAATTCGTAAAAGTCTCTCTCCTGCAAGAAAGAGCAAAGTCCGATTGAGCGATAGTTTGACCTATCAATTATGGATTGATTGCTTTCGACTTGATTGGAATTGAATTCGCTTAAGTAGAGTCATGTTGAATGCTATTTTCAATGAAGTTTTGCTGTTTGAGGAGACTCTTCTTATCTAAAATAGTCTTTTCAGGTTTAGCAGCTATAGCCCACTACACTTTTCAGATTGGATCGGAGTCTGATTAGCGAAAATGTGTGTTCATTTATGGATCGTTAGACGTGAACGTGCAAAGTCATTCCGAGTGAAGGCCCTTACCATCCGTATCCAAAACTCATTTTTCACATCTGCTGTGCTTTCCTCTTCTTATGCACTACTGTGCAAGCACACAAATGGGATATATGGTATTTCTCATGGTTGTTTTTCCGTTTGTTCTAGCTGATTCTTCTCTACCTTGGTTTCATTCTTTCGATTCCGTGACATCGTAAAGAAAGCTGCAGTCCTTCAAGCCCGCCCCAAGGGTTCGACAACCGAGCTTTTCTGATCATTTCTCTTAAAGCAATAGGAAGCAAACCCTTCTCGTTCCCACGCATGGACATTCCATTGAATTCCCTTTAGTTCAGGAAGAGAGAACCTCTCGATCGAAAAGCTAGGCTGGATCCCTAACATAGTCAATTCCTCCATGACAGCTCTGTCTTTTGCAGTTGTTCTTTCTGAGAGAGAGGCTACTTCGCTTGGGAGCCGGTGACGAAGCTTGGAAGAACAGCCACATGGAGCAGGCTTACGACTTTCTGCCAATGCCAAGCTCTGAGATTGACATGACTTTCCCGTCTTCCTCACCTGATACGGAAAGAAGAGTAGGGATATGACTCGGACTGAAGAGACCACATTCTGTTGTTCTGTTAAGTAATCGATATCAACCTTCCTGGGCTAGGTGTACAGGTGAAATTGGAAGAAATGAAAAGACGATGCTATTCAAAGAGAAAGCCTTGAAAAACATCAGAAATACTCAAAGATAGGAAATCCCCCGTAAGATAGCGTGAACTAGCCTTATAAAGGCACGATCATGGGCATAGACAGGGGCACCGGGTGCGCTTTACTTTGATCGATAGGTGATCGCCGGACTTGATCTTCCCGCAGAAAAGGGATGCTTGTTTCTATTAATTGTTCTCCCTTTCTTCCTAACACTGTTGAAGCTTCAACAAGGTACGATTTTGACTTCGAAAATGAGTTTCTAATACTCCCTGCTCCTTTACTGAAAAACAAGAGCTTGGAAATATCTTCATAGAAGAGAGCTATTATAATTGTCTCATTGGTGGAATCCTCCTGATGTTAGAAATTCACTTTGCATCGGTCTATCTGTAATCCGGATCTGATTCTAACCGTCAACAAGAGAAAATGTGACAAAGAAAACATCTTCCAATGCTACCTGTACCATAACTTAGTTCATTTTCCTACCTTTGATGAAGAAAAGCAGAATCAGTCATATTCTGAAAGAAACAATCAGATTTTAGTCATTTTGCCGCTATATGAGATCGAACTGATGCTGTTTTCTGAACCTCTTCTTAGCGAAAAGTAAGGTTAGGCCAATTTACCAGGGTTTTCGAAAGAATTCTCTTTTTTCTACGAGTCAGGTCAGTGACAAAAGAAAAGGCAGATTATGGTAGGTGATATCAAGTCGAACTTCGACCAAAGTGTTCATGAGTTGTTCCTGTCAGCTTGGAAAGTGTCGGAATGGCGTTAACAAGCCCCTGGCACTCAAAATTTCGCTCAGCGAACTCTTTCTTATAGGACTCATTCCCTGGTCTCTTCGATTGAAGCCTTCCTTGGAACTTGTTTCGTAAATCAAATACACTCTGAAAAAACTCCTATGTTTGTGAGACCTCTTCCCTAACGCACGAATCTCCGGTCCTATGATCTAAAGTAAAGCCTACGAGCCAGCCGCTTCTCTGGTCGACCAGCTTGAGGCAGGCGCATTCATTCAAGTGGTCCCGCATTTACCCTTTAACGTCACTTCATGCGAGCGAGGAAATAGATAGAGCAGAATCTTGTAATATCGTCTAGTAAGCATTTCCACTAGTCAAGAATCAAAGTAGCCATGAAAGTAGCCCTTTCCAGTGAAATCAACCAATCGCTTCGGTACTTGCAACATAGGTAGGGCATGGTATTGTTTATGCTACTGGAAAGCCAAGTAAGAGTCGGAAAGCCAAGCACAGATGAAGCAAGCAGACCGCATCTCTTGTCTTGTGTAAGCGTATGCCTGTTCGGGTCAAGCCGCAGCTCTCGGCTTGGGAGGAGTCAATGGAGGAGCTTATAGCCCTGTTGATCTTCTATCTCCAAGGGCAAAGCTAGCTTCGTTACTAGGAGTCCCGGGAACGGAGGAGATATAGAACGTGTGCAGTGAGGGATCTTTATCGGTAGAAATGGTCAATTTCACTCATTTCACAGCTATAGTCGACTAAACAATTGAGATTTCTTGCTCCTCGTCTTAGCGAAAAAGCAATGGAGGACGAAAACACGGGGTTTCATGAATCAATTCGATTTTCAGATAAAAAGAAGATGCTTCGAATATGAGTATGAGACGCCCCAATTATCGTATATAGGTATACTCTGACTTTCTAGTCAAAGAGCATTTAGGCAGCGCGTGAATCGAAATGTGAGTCATTGTTTCACCCTATTCGCTCGAAGTCAAAACTCACTTTCCTTCGTGATGGAGTGATGGCCTTGATTCAACTAAGGGACATGAAAAGAGAAACGGATAAACAAGAATGCAATGTATTACGCGTAAGGGGCTCCTCCTTACTATTACTTACTTAATATATTAGTACACTTGTGCAATAAAAGACAGTATTCATCATACGTTAGTCACACATTACTCATTAGTAAGGGGTAAGCTTGCTTTCCTTTAGAGCAATAGTTTCTCAGGCAAGTAGACCAACCAAACATAACTGTCCATTTTTCTCTGTTTTCAAGCCATTTACATGGTTTTATTCTGCCATAACCTCATCTGTATTCCGGAATCATTCGTCCGAGCAGTTTTCACTTTATGAATAAGTTCAAAGGGGATCGACACCTCTCTTACCGTTGACCAATGCTATCCCTCTCTGCCTTCCCGTTCCGTCTTGATCTTCTCTTTCGATCCACAAGGTCACAAGGGAACTTGAGACAGCAAGTGGATTAGATCGAGCAGATTTAGGAGCAAATGGTCCTGTTTGAGTAGGATTATAAAATGCAAACTCTAATGAATTGGCAAGCGTGCTCAGACTGATTTTCTTTTTGGATTGTCTCCTTCAATGATGGCTGGCTATGTATAGTTACTTTAAAAACTGGATCTCTTTTAATAGGAATGGAAATCCACTTATATTTAGACCCGAAAAAATGACTTCCTCTTTGACCGGAGGTTGTTGCAGTATAAGCTGCTGCTAGAGTTCCTTTCAAAATTCCCGTGTCTAATTCATATTCTCATTAGATATCTCTTCTATTAGGATTCGTTTCTTTCGTTATATAAATTAGATAAGGCAACTGAGACTACTTGCCTGCAGCGAGACTTTCTTGCTTACCCTGTGTCCCCGTAAAACTCGGTGCGAAATCTGTCTGGTTCCTCTGCTCTATGGATGAAGGTCTATTTCATTGAACCTTACGCTTGCTCTCAGTGAACAATCTCTTTTGAAGTGCATTTTTGGTCAAACGGAGCAAATAGGTTTTTTTACCCAATATCCATATGCTATGCTACCCAACTTACTCAGTGGAGTCAACCTGTTAGTCAATTTCAAAGAAATCCAAGGCTTTCTTGGGTGATAGATTGAAGCAGGTAGTGAATGAGCTAAGCCAGACCGCTATTACTGAATCCCACCGCTAGATGTCAGTTGCGGTTGGTTTAAGCCTTTCTTTCTATATCGAAGATGGGGTTAAAACCAAGGTAAGCTTCGGCTGCTGGGGGACTTCCTCTACATGGACCGTTTGCAATTGTTATGTGCGCTTGTATGCCCCATGACGGGGATATATTGTTAGTGTTTAGGGAGCTTTAGCTATAGGTCACCGCTCTTCTGTTAGCATGAACATGAACGATTTTCTATTCGTCTTCTTTATTTTTTAAGATAAACCCCCACTTGCGAAGCTACTATTTTTGCTGCGATGGATGGCTATTATTAGTTTTGTCTTCTCAAGATTTCGATTCTGATTTTGAATAACGCTCTTTGAGCTCGAATTTGAGCAGCGTAGCCAGCCAATTCGGCCTCCCGCTCCCACCAGCTTATCTCCCCCCTTAGCCTCTTTATCTCCCTCCTTAGCCTCTCTATCTCCTTTCCCCGTGCTATCAACTCTCTCAACTCCTGTGGTGGAGCATTTAGATCGATAGGTGGTTGACCATGAGGAACCGTCCCCTCCGGAGCAGCCAGCGCCGGTGGCGCGTAATTCGGATCGATAGGTGGTTGACCATCCCTCCTTGCCATCATCATGGAAAGAAAATTGGGTAAATCTAGTACTGCAAGACCGCAGCCCAAAAGAATGAGAAAACAAGAAAGGAAAAGGGGGACGTATAAGAGGAATAAAGAGAGATTTGGTAGGAAAGTGGAATAGAGTTTTTTGTATATTATAAGAAAAGGGAGTGGAAAAGCAGCAGTTATTCTTTGGAAAAGCCCGGTTCTCTTTGTCTTCGAGCTTCTCATTTTCTTCAGAATCATAATTTTGTGCATTCGTTTTGACCTCTTCTAATGCGAACCATTTTGAAGACCACCAATCCTTCTCGAATGAGTTCTACTATAGAAGCTTTCAACGTACACCCGGGGAAAAATCTTTCACTCACTGAGAAGTGAAACCCTGTGACTAGATCATCCTGAAGACGGATGCGACGGGAAAAGGTGGCATTTGGAAGTGTTGCTGACTTAACATTTAGGTTTCGGCATAACAAAGCTTTCACTGTCTTTTCGCACTTAGGTACGCAGCGTGCCATTGGTAATGATTCTACTACGGTGCCACAAATTCGTAAGCTGATCCTAAGTAATCGTTGTTGTTCATTGGATTCCGGAGGAACTACTTCGTTAGGATTGGGGAATTGCTGCGATTATTCCTGAATAGCCTGTATTCTCCCGTCGAGAGCTACTTGGAAAGTCTTACCTAAACTCTTCCGACTTAATATGAGAAAGCCTATAAAACAACGAGCTACTATCATTTTTTCATTATAGATTGAGATCTTCTTCGAACTTGACGCACAAATAGATGGAATAGCAACAAATAGCATCTTTCTAGCCTGCATATTTGTGGAACTCAATATCATTTCGAAAGCTTCTCTCTATCTTTAAACAACTGAACGGGAAGTGGTTTAGAAAATGGAGAATCTACTGCGCTCGCCCAGCGAGAAAGGCCCTGACCCTGCCAACCAAGTCAAAAGAAAAAAGAAAGAATAGAACGAAAGGAGAAGAGAACTTCATATTTTGTCTCTAGGAGTCATGTTTAACCTTGAATGCTATTAATAGATTCTACAGCAATAGTCCCTCGTACTCGGAAAGTCATAACGAAAATGGCTAACCCAATAGCAGATTCCGCAGCTGCCACCGTTGGAACCAATGAAGCAAATGATTGACCCATCATATCATCCGAAGAAATGGAAAATACCAAAAAGTTCGAATTCACAACTAATAACATTGATTCAATCGGCATTGACGTAATAGGAATATTTCGTCTATTAAGGAGGATTCCCTGAATACCTGAAATAGAGATGATCATAGAAAATGTGAAATATTTGATAGGATCCGTTTCGGGAACGTGGAATGTAAAAGAAATTCAAATGTTATAACGTAAGTACGTCAAGAACGCTATGCAATTTAAGAAAGCACAACAATGGAAATGGGCAGTCCACATGTACATCACACCTCCTGCGGTGGTTGCCAAAAAAAAGTCTAACCATCATTCTTTTTTATAGATTCCATTACGTTATAGAGAACTCGTTCCATAACATGACTACTTCTATTGTAGCCCTTTGCCCCAGTTATAGAGGAAAGTGGAAATGTCTTTTTTTTTAGTAGAATAGAATTCGCAGTTATCGAGCAAATCCTTCAAACAGTCAGCATGAACTCGAGCGACTATTTCGCTCTGAATCCAATGTGGCAACGCTGAATCAACCTTTTGGGACTCTAATACAATTCGTTCTATCTCCTCTCTAAGTTCGTCTTTTTTTCTTTCGAGAAGGATAACAAAAAAAGCTTAAAGATCTTCGGATTTGTCCTCTTCCTTCCCCTGACTCTTACTGGGGTCTTCTCTTCTTGTCCTGGAATAAGGAAAACGAGGGATATCTGGGCACAAGTTTGATGAAGAGGGGCGGTCCGTAGACCTTTCCCTCACTAACATGTTGTTTTCCAGATTCGTCATCTCCTCCTCTCCGGCGGCGGGTGATTCATCATCACTGCTTTCGCATAAGTCCATAATGGGGTAAAGAAGGGGCGGAAGTCCGCAAAAGAACAATCCAGAATTGAGAAAATGAAATGACACAAACTATGAAACAGATAGCAAAATGGGATTCGAAATGGTTTCGTGCATTGCTTAACCTGAATCACACTGAGTTTCTAACATAGGGGCTATGGGAGTCGAACCCAATTCTTCCACAACCCCCACGAATCAGCAAAAATGATGAAGATCTACCAAGTAAGTACCTACTTTACTGAGCCATTTATTTAGTCAATGACAGATCCGCTTTGGCGTACTACCAAGTTTCACGTTGGTATGTGACACTCTCCTTCCTTGCTTTTTCATACGCTTGCTGGAGAAGGCCCTATGGAGTCAAGGGAAAAGTGCAGGAATGCTGTATGACTGAACTCAAACTCGCAGAAGTCTATCATCTATTTATATACTACGACATTTGTTTGTTGACCCAATATAAGATGAGAAGATCATGATGATAAGAATGGTATCATCATAGATATCAAATCCATCTTGATATCTATCTATATAGCATGTTATGGCCTGACATCCTGATCTTTCTGAAGGTTTCATCCTTCGAATTCGGAAATGTAAGGCGAGTGGAGCGAAGGAGGAAGCTCTGACTCCCTTAAGGGTAAGGCGCTAATGTCACTAGCTTGCTGGCTTGTTAGAGCAGCTAGACTGGCACTAGCATTTTTCAGCTATATCCTGTGATCTGTGAAATGTGCTGTTGGAAGATAGCACCCCCTTGCCTGGACTTTTTTTATATACCAAGAAGCTGTGACATCTGAAGAACTGATTTCATATGTTTGAACCGTCGCTGTTGAGGAAAGAATCTTGGACCGGGAATCAGATTTAAATAAGAACTTACCTGAATAAAAGGTTCAATAACTTTTAAGAATAGGGAACTCTACTCCAAATTGATCTTACAATTCACCACACCAAGGTGAAAGGATTCAAACCTAAACAGATGCGCTGACCAGACTGCGCGTAACCTTGTCTTACCCACTCACTAGCTCTACGCCGTTCGCCTCACCTCACTGCCGATCGCTGCGCTCCTTATCTACGCTAAATGTCCGTACCTACGTTTTTTTTCGCGAAGAGCGACCTCGACCGACCGAACCAACGCCTTATCAAATAGACTTTAATTTTAAAGGCTCTCGCGAGCAGCCGTACATGATACCCGAAGTTGAGTTTGCACCCGCCTGCGGCGAAGACCTGGTCAATCGCATACGATCATTAAAATAGGTGTTAGCGACTCCTATTTTTAGTTGTCTCGTCCTTAGAGTCAAGCTGGATCTTCATTCTACGAGAAATTTGCCTGCTGATTGTTCAAGTGGGCAACCGAAGCGAAGGTTAGGGGGACGTACAGTTACTAATGAAAGCACTCCGGATAGGTAAGGGAGAGAAAGCTGGCAGGGTGAATTTGATGTGATGTTTGTTAACAGAGACTCTGGAATCTTTCCCAATCGATATGGAGATGGTGAGACAGTCTAAGCCGCTACCCACTCTAATATCCAGTCCAATAGCTGCTTCAGCGGCTGCAATAGAGGTTCTTCACGAAAGAGAAGTCCGCTGAGCGGCGGCGGATTCTTTTGCATGGTCTAGATCTCCTAGCTTGGAACCTAGATCGTACGTGACTTTCTTACAGACCAAACCTATGAATGATGCGCGACAACCTTGATCACATCATATGTTCTGTAAGACTTCATTGTAATGTCTTCTATCTGAAATGAATAAAAACACTTTGTTGATGGGGAAGACCTTACGAACCAGTCTTCCGTAGTGTCGAGCTAGTCCCTTGTCAACTAGCTTGAAGAAGATGTTTAGTCAGCGATCCATTCCTCCAGATGAAGTAGATGATGCGAACAATGCTACAATCATTCTGCCAAGATTCTCGTAGAGAGGAGATGTTAACAAACTGAAGGTGAAAAGCGAAACCTAGCCTACTTTGCAATGTTTTCTTCAGGGGACTTCTCGATCGAAGATCTTAGGACTTTAGACTCACAAAGAAAAGGGACCGTTTGTGAGGTCTCAGTACCAGACCAAGGGGCGAAATGCAAGCTCTAAACTAAAGGCTTACTTCACTTAAAAGAGCTCCCCCCTCCATTGTAGGCATCAGTTCCCCTTCTTGCACTCTACTTTCTACTCAAACTTCTTCCCAAGAATTCCTAAAATACCTAAAGTAATGGCATGAAAGAGCTTCAATTCCTACAATTATATTAGGGGTAAGGGCTGTGTCAAAGCTTCCGTAGCCCATTCTCCGAATTCATCAATCAAGCAAGCAAATATTGACTCTCTCACTTTTCCTATTCTAAATCCTGAAGTTGAGAGGAATGACATGGAAGGAAAGAAAACTACCATACTGGAGAAAGAAGAAATCCAAATAGATGCGCGTCCAATAGCAAATCCCTCTATCCATCAATGCAGTTCAACACATGGACACAATACAATGATACGAGACATCCAACGAAAACCGTTGCTATGACCATTCGTCTGCCTTTTAAGAAAGGTTATAGCCCTCTCTCATGGCGACTTCCTATCACAGCGTAAATCGGCAGTTTTCGCGAATCTTTGATTCATCGCTCTCTCTCTTTCCATTCATTCTATATGGTTTGGCTGGTAAAGAAAACATCTGAAATCCTATATAGAACAGTACCAGAAAACACTTGTAACGAACTGCGCCTCCTTTTGTTGGTGCTGCAGGTAAGGCATTAGATTCTACCTCGACCGATTAACAATTCTTTGACTTTCTTTTCTCTTAGAGCGATGGGTTCAGGTCAAGCGAAGAGCTAAAGAAGTAGTAGTTCGAATTCATTCCATGTGGCACGTAGAGCTCCTCTTTGATCGTCCACCCACATTCTTCCCTGACTTAGCAAGTCAGTAAAGGCAGGAAAAGTGGAGAAAGCAAGGCTAGTTCTAGAGGACTCCCTCAAAGAAGACAGCGGAACGAGCCAGAGATCTCGCATTGGATACCTTGGCTCGCCTTAATCATCTTCGTCCGTATTGCCCCATTGTGAGAGACAAAGCATAGCAAGTTGTCACAGACATCATAGCAATTTCTATTAGCAACTCGAGATAGATGCGCGTCAAAGATCAAATCCGGAGACATCAATCCAGCAGCAAAGTTCAGAGAGAACAACCTTGATTCCCTAATTCGTTGAGTTAATGTAAGCTCGTGGTTTCGTCTCAGGTTCTGCGCACTTTCGTCGATCAATAGATCGGTTCTTCACTCATTTATTTCCTTATATAGACGAATTCTCTTTTTATAGGAGAATACTCGGTGTGATGAGAAATACTAATGTCCGCTTTGTTCTCGACTCTTTCTTTTCCCATTAATTTCACATTACGTACTCAAAGTAAATTCCATTTATAGAAAGGTGAATCAATGAAGGTACAGTAGTTGCTTCAGCTGCCAAACCACGATCGAAGGTAGGTTCAAGGAGCGAATGGAAAGAGAGAGAGCGATGCGCTCAATGACAACATTCTGCTTGCTTAAATCACTCTAAAATGACATGATCTACTGACATTCCCTCTTCCACAAGAAAGCTGTCCTTAACGGAAGGAAAGAGTAGGGGCACCCTTGCCCTCTCGCCGCCCGAATCAGTTGAGTCAACCTTTGACTTCCTGGCACCGGTACTAGCTACGTAACCATAACTCGAAGATGCGTGTCCTTCAAAAGGTTTCTATTTTTCCTATCAGGAGTATACGCACAAGATCTCTAATGAACAGTGTCTCTGGAAATTATATATGTATCAATTAGAACTAAAGGGGTATTCCTTCTTCTCCCGTTTTAGTGATCTTGCTCCATAGGGGAGAAGTTGTCGCTCACTTACAGAAAGGGGGTAGTAAATGGGCTAAAGTCCTAACAAGGTAGACGTAGTACTTACAGGTGCGGATGGATTCTGTTATGAGTTCATTTATATGGATAACATGCTCCAAAGACAGTAGGCTTTAGGAGGGAAAATGCTTCTGGAGAATCCAACTTTCGGTATGACTCATCAGCTGTCCTTTAACCACTCATTCATAAATCAAATATTTCCGCCTAGTGAAGTGAGTGAAGAGGTAATTTGACAATAAGTGGCGGATTCCTAGCCAGCCAATCGATCGAGTGACTGGGTTGTCGCTATAACTTCGCCCTCTTAAAGGAGCCTCCCCTTCGGGTTAGGAATAGCGGTACGATCCGGGAACACTCGCAGAATCAAAGCCATAAGAGTAAGGGGCCGCATCTTTCAATGCTGAAGCTGCAGAGGGAAATAGAATAATATAAGTGTCATTCTCCTGTGATATCTTTCTTTTTGTGAAGACTTTTCCATATGATGGCGGTTGCCCAGCTACTCTTTCTGGAGGCATGGTTCAATATGCATATCTTGAATGCTATACCTGGAAGTTTGAACATCACCACTTCCCTTCTGCTCCCAAGTCAAATAGAATGAGCGGAAAACACCAGAAAAGCATCGGTCAATTGCTTCGCGGTGAATGCTTCTGTCATACTTGATTCTCTTCCTCATTTCATTTCCTGTGATTGGACTGGACGACTATACTGAGAATTTCATATATTAAGTCAGGGTTCGTTCTTTGTAAGATAGTCCATCGATAAAGCCCGTTTTACAAGAGTCTGAAAGGTACAGGGTGTTATCAAGTAGTGGTCGTAGAGCTGAGCCTATCTAAAGCTATCCAATGAGGTTTGATCACATTCCAGGCTTGAAATGCCTATGAAAACCGGGAAGTACTTTGTTGTGCGCGCTGTAATATGTTGGGGTAGAGATGATCTGGGCCGACCACAGGCCCTTCACGTGCTGAAATTCACCATGTTGCGTCGTAAAAGTCAGAAATGGAATCTTGATTTTCTTCATTTGATTTGATTATGAAGAAGCAGGTTTAAAAGAAATCCAAGTGGCATGATCTACTATTGGATGCCTTGTTTGTGGGCATTCAGGACTTGATTGATCGGAGCAAGCAATGCATATACGAAACAGACCTTCATAAGAAAGGAAAGGTACTTAAGAATGTGAGAAAAACCACAGACTCAATAGAACAACGGTGAAAGAAAGGATGCTGCCAAAGCGCAAATGGGGCATAAACTTGAATATATTGATAGGGGGCTATTTGGCTTATGTCACTTGGATTTACACCCGACCTACTATTCATATTCTGCGAAGTCTCTGGCAGCAAAGGTAAGCCAAGCCCCAGGAGTTGTTTCTCTAATGGACTCTAGCCGTACGGATGAGAAAGATGAAACAAAGGATAATACATATTGACTATAATTTACTTTATAAGAGTTACCCTACCCTAGTACAACCTATGAACACTACTCTAATAAAACACTTTGATTGCGGAGCGTTAGGATCGCCCTTTGAATTCACTCTAACTGTCTGTACAAG
This sequence comes from Cornus florida, assembly GCF_030987335.1. Taxonomy (NCBI): domain Eukaryota; kingdom Viridiplantae; phylum Streptophyta; class Magnoliopsida; order Cornales; family Cornaceae; genus Cornus; species Cornus florida. The sequence goes on along the minus strand of NW_026775572.1, from coordinate 23,591,044 downwards.
CTAAGCGCCATATGGGCTTGCTCACCATTCCTACTTCCCATTCCCAAAAAGCATTCTCTCTCTAACATTTTCAGTTGATATTATGAGTAGACCGAACCTGTGTCGTATTTTCAAGAATAACTATAAAGAAACCTCATCAAAGTCTTTGAAAATGGCTCATGCTCGAAAACCTCACAAGATAGAGAAAGCGATTCATTCCCCAGCATCCATCAAAAGCTTCTCACCTCACGGTAGTCTTCTTGCTTTGAACTCGGTCAGCTCAGTCAACGAAAAAGGGGCGGGTTTACACCGGTTAGTTCATTTAGATTTAGTCAGAATAGGGTTTCTAACCCTAGCCCAAACATTTTCTTAAGTGGGTTCGCCCGAGGTCTCTCAAGGACCTAAAGCCCGAAAGAGAGGATTTCAAACATTAAGCAAATCATAATTTTTAGGATTTCAAGAATGCCATACCGACCCTAATGGGGTATAAGACCGCATAATATGGTTCCCATTCTGTCCGATCAGAACAAAAAGACTCCAATCTCATCTTCGACAAGATCAGGTTCCTTCCACGCCAGAAGAGATCTTTTCTTTCTCATAAATTCTTCTTTTATACTACGTAAGCCATGGGGGCTATAAAGTTGCAAGCTTTACTGGTTGATTCTTGTTCGACAAGGGGGTCCTTTTATGGGCTTGAACTTCTCTTAAGCGAATGGGTTGCCTGCCCCCCACTGTAAGTTCCTGAAGCAATTGAAGCAAAGAGGAGTAGTTGATGTTGCTGTCTGTCAACTGGGTGGCATGGAGGAGTAAACAGTATGTCATCCTTTGCACTTTTTCCCTGGAGCTCTGGAGGTATGGAAATCTTGATTTTTACTCATCTTCTTCTTTTCTTCGTCGAATTGGGAACTACCTGCCCGTTGTTGTAGCACCTGAAGGTTCCTCCCTCTGAAACAACAAACAGGGTAGACAAAATCCATATTCTACTTAAACAGCCACCTCGCGTTTTCTTTCTATCGTCGCCTCGTCTTCTTATCGAGGAAAACCGGCTTTATGACTTAGCTTGGCTCAACAAGCCTCTTGTTACTTTCTTTTCTGCTCTGACCGATCCCAATACTCACATGTAATACCCGAACACTCGTCACTCAATAATAGCATATGGAGTAGCTCTTCGCAGGCAGGGAAGCCTTGCTTTCCTAGAGATGTGTTCCATAAGTTCATCAGGCTTCCGTCTTGCTTCTTTTACCCCCCTTTCTTAATCAATAGAAAGTGTGCAGTGAGGTCTCTCGAGCGAAGCCCTATCCTACCTAGCCTGACTTCTGAGCCATGTTCAAGAGTTTCAAACCTGTAGCACGTAAAGCAGATGAAATGACGAAAGAGTGGTCAAGCGGTCATTCCTCTACGCCAGAGGTGAATTCAATCCGGAATCGGGGTGAAAAGAGCTGGATTTACGCCATAGAATCAAAATCTTCTTTTTCATAGGCTGTGTCAGAGTTTTCATCCTTTTGATATCCGTGAGGGAAGCAGAGCTAAAGGAACCCAGCCAATTGGGGGACTCCCTACCAATAGGAAGAAGGCGGAATGGTGGAATAGAATGGGCAGGAGGGAAGACATTGAAATAGCCATGGAGAACGAATTACTGGTTCGCGAGAGGTTGACTTACATCTTCCATCTTATTATACGCAAACATTCACCTAGTCAGCCTTTGGCTTCTAGAGAGAGGGGACCATACTTCATCTATGGATTGACTTTCTTGGGGGGCGGATAAGCTAAGGAAGGTCAAGAACATAGGAGTCTCCCTCAACTCCACCTGTGTTACCCCTAGTTTAGGAGAGAAATAGCTATATTCCATTTCGCACATCAGATCCTGACTTCTGAAAGCTTAGTTGGGCGCGGGTAGACCCATGCATAGTTTTCATTTATAATAGCATCGCCATCCTCGGCTCGACGGAATAACGGTACGGGGTTGGTTAGAGGGACGACCCCTGCCTTAGGGTTCTCAGACCGTTCGGAGGCTCTAACCACTCTGCGTAAAGGGCTACTATCCACTACGCACCGATCCAAAGTCTCAATGAGCTAACCAATTCTCTTCGAAAAGAAGAAAAAACTCAATCCCCAGCCTAGAAAACTCAGACTAACAATGGCACCAACGACATCCCCGATATGTGTTGCTCTCGCGGCAGCAGCAGAAGACTAACATTGCCAGGTGAAGCATATGCTCCCTAAACATCTTCTTCTAAAACTGACTTCAGAATGGAATTCCCTAACGACGTGGTGAAGAAGCCGTCCTTAGTAAAAAGATAAAAACATTCATTAGCAAATGTTTTCAATCAAATTCCTTAGATACTTGCCATTCTTTAAATTAGTAGTTGGCTACCTAGCTTCCTTTTTCTTCATCTTTGGTGGAGAAGAGGGGGCATCGGAATTTGGTTAGTATCATACTGATAAGAGATTCTGGTAGTAAACAAGTCTATGTCCTATGAGATAGAGCAATCAAAAAGATTCTAAAGAGTCTTTGGAGCATCCTTAAGGATTAGGTATTCTTGCACCGTTCAAAAGGCATCTCAGCGTCCTACGTTTCCAGCTTAGCTTAGAGAAAGATAGCGAGTTCTTACTTCATTTACAACTTCATCAAATAGCTTTTCAGGCAGCGAGTCACATGTTAGCAGTCAGAATGTGTAACAGATCTTCATTTGATTTGACTTGGGCAATGGCAAGGCCGAAGAGACAAGGCCTAATCTTATAATGATACAAAGAAGAAAAGAAAGAACCCTTCTTTCCCAAGTACTTCCGAATATGATGGAGACCCTGGGAGGCAAGCGCAACTATCTATCCAATGGGAAAAGCCAAGTATAGTGTGCTATTAGGATAAGGCAGGTCTTCTTTTAAAGCAGGCAGATGGGTTCCGAACTATTGCATACTCTCCAACATGGACGCGGATGAAACACAAAATGCTCTTCCATAACTGAAGCACGAGAAGCTACCATTTGCTTTCATGACCATGACCTATCGCGCCTCTTGGTTCGACTCTCCCCAGGCCAGTCTCTCTCTTCTGCTCTTCCTCTGATGTCAGCCAAGAACTCTAAAGCTCTCAATCGTTCTTCTTCCACATCATCTAACCCAATACACGTAGCTTCGTTGTATTTCTTCAGGGAGTTACACTTCGTCTTAAACCCTAAGTGATCGGAGATTCTGCTCCACAGCTAAACTAAAATGGCATCATGACAATCGCCGAGGATGCCTATTTTGCATGAAGACCACGGGTTAAATATAAAGAAATGTAAATCGCGTGGGTATGCTCTTAAATAAAGTGTACGAATCAAGGGAATTTTTTACAAAGTAGGAAATGAAGCTAAGACCTTTGATAGCCTCGCCTCTGCCCGAGACAGTGCCTATATCGTTACGCCTTTAGGCCCGTCCTCTCCCTAATGTGTTAGTGCGATCAAGCTACAGATAATACGGCTTTGACTCCACCGGCACCTGCCTTACGAAGAAAGTGAGATATGGGACCAGATGCTTCTTCTGAACTTCAGCAACAAACTTGGTTTTTGTTTCATCATTCGTCTTGTGGGCTAGTCAATCTCAAGCGCCCAGGCACACTAATATAGGAAAGAAGTAGAGCGGAGGAAGCAATATAGGCTTATGAGCGGAATATGGTCTTTCCTACTTTTGACTTTCTCTTATTGGTACCGATTATTTGCTTATAATACTCAGTAGACTAGGTATGGCCGAAGCTGGAGAAAGAAAGATGGAACGGTCTGAACCTGCTTGTTTAGGGAAAATTTCAACTGGTTCGGAAATTGATCGACCACTACTCAAAGGAAATGGAGACCTTACTGGCTCTTTGTCTACACAACATCCAATGAGAGACCGCGACATTCTGATTTGGTTGGTATAGAGGCATTGGTAATCGAATTAGATCACTCCAACCTTAGCCCATTTTTCTTGTATGATTGTTGGGAAAAGACAGGTAAGAAAACACCCAATACAGACAAAACTTCTCAGCTAACACATCAAAAGGGAAGCCTCATAGTAGATGCAGCAATTCTGTTTCGAGAAAGAGCCTTCCACCTACTACCTACCCCTCTTTGATTAGTAGGCGGTCGAACTAAGAAGCCTCGTAGTCAGCTAGTGCCCTAAGTCAATCTCCAGTGCTTGAGTTTCTTTCCTAATGTGGTGGTGAATAAGGAATTTAACGTAAACAAGCGAGCAAGCACGGCACACTTCCATATCTGCGCGAGGGTTATATGAGCGCCTGCTCACCTCTCTTGATTCGATCTTCTATACTTTTGCTTTGCTCTAGCCAGTAAGGTCAGGCCATCGATCGAAAGAGTGGTGGGTCCTATCAGCTTGACCTCTTTTCGGCTATGCTGTTGTAGTCTTCGTTACTAATGTAAACCTTACGCCCCCTGTGCTCCGAGCTAGGCTTAGGCTCTCCCTAAACCTAAGATGCTGTGCAACTAAACTCCATGCTTCCACTGGAGCAAAGAATTTCTCGAATTATCGACGAGCAATGAACTCCAAGTTCGACGATGGAATCCCTTCTGTAGCTATTGTAATAAGATGTTCATTCGGCTGGTCCCATTCGCTGGACAGATTCAACAGCAATTCTAGATGCGGAGGGGGAGCTTGGATCTAACATATTTATTTCTATTTTGTGATCCCGTCTTGTGCTTTATGGCTAGCGGGCGTACGTACGTTGGCTAATCAAAGAAATGGATCTAGTGGTTTACTTTACTGAAACGGAGAATTGACCTATGCTGCGCGCGCATGAGACTTATAGAACAAATTTCACCTAAATGCCATCTATCTAAAATACAGATTTAAATGTTCAATTAGGTTAGAAGGTTAGACCGGCCCATGGAAGGGGCGATTAGCAGAGAAAAGAATTGCTGAGTTCAAAAGGTACAACGGCCCGAGCGACCGGGAGAGCCCGACAAACAAGGTTATGGAAGTTTAGCAAAGTCTTCTGTCAAGGGAGCCGTAGGCTTCCTTGGAATTGGGTAATAAGGCTCCAATATTCACTGGCAAAGGTCCAGGAGTTCCATCTTTCAACTTGTCTGGCCAAATGATCCAGGGGTTAAACCACACAAACCTTGCTTTGATTCCCAAGATCAAAAATACAACCAAAATGAGCCAATTTTGGCATATCTCACTCCTGTGGCCGGTGGTAAGCTCCCCTCTTTCTTTGCCTTCGGGTTTCTTCTCTAGAGTTTGGTAGTGCAAGGCTTCCCAAACACGAATGTTAAGGTGGGAGGGTCACTTGGCTTCTGTAAGTTTCTTTCCATTTGTTGAGGGTGGATTTCGACTTCTAATGGCAGAACTGCTTTCATACCACTATATATTATCATATGATATTGGTTCAGAGTGATTGCATGAATTCCAAAAGAATGGGTGAAAGTCTTATGCACGTGAGAGATTGTGATAGTTTGTTCGCTATCCAATTCTTCCTTAGCTCCTAAAATTCAGCTAAGAAATGGATTGTCTTTCCCTCAAAGCAAAGGGCAGTGAACGATCAAACCGAAAGAGGCGATCAAGCAGAACAGAATAGTACCTTCCACCTGAGCAGTCAGTTGGAGAATAAGAGAGGACTCTGAGTGTGGAATAAATTAAATGAAAAAGCAGAATGCTAGATGAATACTACACATGCAACTTTCCCTTTTCTTTCTTTTATTGATCTTGTTCACGGGAAAGCAGGAGCCAAGTCCGATATTCTCAAAGGCAAGAACGGTTCGATTAGGTTTGGGCTTTGGTTTTGACATGGAATGCCTTTTTGCTCGCTCTCTTGCCACTTCTTGATCCCTACTTACAACCCCCATTGGCAAAGACACTTGCCTTCTATTATGCCGATTTGCTTCGTGCTTGACTGCCCTCTCCATTCCAGACTTTTCGGAAATCAAGGTTTCATCTTTTGCATGTGAATCCACTAGTGCCCCCATATAAGTCATTCTTACCCGCTTCTGGCAAAAAAAAAGAGCCCAAATCCTGAGAGTTGGGCGTGTCTGAAGACTCTGCGCCTTCCATTCTCTGATTCGATGCTTTGACCTCAACTGCATTCTAGAGTCTGATTCTAGAAGCCCTTCACAGCAATCAAAGAGGATTGGTTTGGCCTAAACAGACAGTACTCAAACAGGACTCGTAGTCGGCTCATCCCTTGCTGGGTAGGTACACTCCAGCCTCTACTGCTGGTGAAGAAGAGGCGGGCAAAGACAAAAAAGCGAGCTTTGCGCATTTCCCTAAGTTCAGGGATAAATTTTTAACAAATTAAGAAGACTTCCCTCTTTCTTTTATCTAGCTATGAACTTGTCTTGCATTTCATTCATAAGGCTTTCTTGGCCAGATATTGACCCGAACCTTAGAGGGAATGCTCTTCTTTGCTTTGAAAAGCTTTCTGCAAATAAGGGGAGGGGCTCAGATACTAATATTCCGGGACCAGACTAAGAACTTTGAATATCCATTAGTAATGTAAAAGGAAGAAGTCAGAACAAAATTGGAGAGGAAAGAGATAACTCATAGCCAAGAAAATATAAAGAGAAAAACTGCTACTATATTAACGAAAAGGGTTTTACCGAGCATCGCCCTATGCCGACCCGGGAGAGTCTTGAGCAGCTTTCAAGCTTTAAGAAAGATAATAGAAAAGGCCTTCAAAAAAGAGCGAATGAGTGATGAAATAAATGCTCGTGAGCCGCTAAGTACCAGTCTCGCAACAGTATTGGCGCAAAAGGACCGGTTCTTCACTTGCTGATCGTTCGCGAGTCAAACTCGCTTTCTTGCCATGCCTTTCACTCACTCGCTTGAGTCGGAGTCAATCACTCTTTTTTGTTTGGAAGATCATTCGTTCTTCACTCTCTTGCTATTACCCACAGGGAGCGCAGCAACCAAGGTACATATTATCATATAGAAACAAGCGTATCGATTCGTACTACCGAAAAAGTTTTGCTAATCGGCGGGCAGGCAATAGAATCCGCCGATAGGCGCAAGCAAGCGTAGCGAATTACATAGAGAAGCCCCTACCTGCCAGCGCTCGGATAGATAGGGCGGGCGGAGCACGAAGGGGATGGATGTCTATGTTGTTAAAAGAGTCGGTCTTGAAAACCGAAGTATTGATAGGAATACCAGGGGTTCGAATCCCTCTCCATCCGCGAGGTCATAAGTTCTCTCTTGCGTTATCTATAGATAAGAAGGAATCAGATCGACTCGACTGAGATGATAGATTACATGGGTAGCTTGTGTGATTATTTAGTTAGGACTTTGTCTCCCTTTCATTATCTTCTGCCCTATTCTAATTGTATAGGTTGGGGAAGAGCCGCCGGGTGGATTATGGGAGCTAAGTCGAAGATCTCGGTGGTCTTGTGAGTGATTGATAAACAGCGATTGCAGTTTTATTTAGGAAGTCCCATAGCTGTGAGGCTTAACAGACAAAGAAAAGGGCGGATACTTCCAATAGTTGGGTAGAAGGCGACGACCCCCTAATGAATCGACTATTCAAGGTGGCTGTTAGAGCTACATCAGCGCTCAAATTCCTTCATCGTTATTGCCCTCTGGCTTCGATGATCAACCCCTGATTTAGGTTTTGATCTTCGGCCATTCTGGTCCTCAGGACCCAACGCAATATTCTTCTTATCTATTTCCTTTAAAAGATGCAAAAGGTGTTGATACGTCCTATCCACATAGAAAGCTTACCCCCTTCCACACATTACCGGTGGATGCTACAGCCGCTATCACTTTGGCTGCGAATGGTTTTTTTCTAAAAAGCTAATGCCATTCAATTAGAAAAAGGAAAAAGTCTATATTGGTTCAGAGAAAATAGTGACTACTGGGCCATATATCCTAGTCAACTTCTCCTCTTTTGATGTTGAATAGCCCATTGACTCCAATTGTGAGCCACCCTATTACAATATCTAGGACACCAACTCCATCTCCAATTTGTAGCAGAATCTAGAATCTTATGTCTTCGCAGATGACAGCAGCTAAATTATCCACAGGCTCAAGTTCCATGACTTGTTTGTGCAATCACCCTCAATTACGATCACCCCCAATGCATCAAAATCTTGAAGCTCTCCTTAAGAACAGCAGCTTCTGGACCACGTCAATTCTGAATCAAAATGGTGACCACCTTGATAGCTCTACCACCATGATCCCTTAGAACCAAGCCACCCCCACAAGATCTGGTATGCTCAGTAAAAGAGGCATCCACATTCATTTTCAAACTTCCCATGTCTGGAGCTAACCACCTTACAGGAGCATGAAGGCTAACGGACTTCAAAAGCATTATCTTGCACATCATGACCTTTCCATTCATATAAATGAAAAATGCCTCTTTCCAAAATTCGAGAAGGTTCCCACTTAACCCCATTCAAATCAAAATCATTTCTACACTTCCATAAATGAAAGAACTTAAACTTAAATAATCTGCAACACCATCAATCTTGGACCAAACAGAGTGAAGAAAGAGCCGTATTTGCTGCCATGAAAAGCTTGGAAAACCCTTTTGATCCCTCTTACAGGGTTTGTGCACAATTGATGCGTAAATCTAAGGTTTTGCTGCCTTTTATGAGGCCCAGGAGTTGGAAGTAGTTATTCATCAATCTTCCTAGTGACATTGAAAAGTAAAGGCATGGCATGGGATCGGTTGGCCAAGAACGCTAGCATGTTTGCCTTTTCTCGTTCACTTGACACTGTCCCTGTTCTCCAAGTGCGATTGCTCACTTCACACATTCTATATTGGGAGATCCTCATTTCGTACCGGACTTTCTCGCTAGCCAAAAGTCTGGAAAGGAAAGACCCCTAGCGAGACGTGTGTTGGAACCTGCTCCCTTATCAATGGTTTTCATTTAGGCTGTGTTATGCTTTCTTGTGGAAGGGACGTCTACTTCAAAGTGCTGTTTGAAGGATAGCTTTGAATGTCCTGTTAGTGTGAATGCATCCTCTTTCCTTTTTCCATTGGGGTCGGCTTGAGCTGGCTTTTCAACTGCTTGTGGAACGGAAAAGTGCGTTGAAGCATTCGCATTTCGTTAGCTGTATTTGGAAGAAAGTATGACCACGCACTTCCTATGACAACCGAGCAGCAAGGGAAGACGGGTTACTTCGACTGGTTCGAATTGAGCTTCTCTGAGCTACTAGTGTGAGACTCTTGGACTTTGACTAAGGGCTTGGTTTAGGAGTGGACGTTGGAACAAGGTTATGGGAAGCTCCGCTTTCCTTGCCTACTTGCGTAGAAGAATGAAGTAGTTCGAGTGAGTAGGGAATTTTTCTGTTTTAGCCTCCACTTTTGATTCGAACTAACTAACCCTATTCTAGCACAACAGCAAAACAGCTTCTATGCCCATTTGGGATGTAGCGTGAAGCAACATTCTCCCCCCTTGTTGATGGAAGTTCTCTGCTTTCTCAAGTTATCAGCTCGTGCTCGTAACTATCCTAGTATATAATGTGATCTCATCCGCTGTTCTCCGTCGAAGTTTCAGCAATCCATTCACTGGGGAATAAGAGGCGGGTATTCCTTGATTCTAATTTGTAGTTGGATGATGATTTTTAGTCAGAATTTCCCCGAATATGCTTTTCTTCATCAAAGAAACAAGCTCTCATTCGGCGAGGATTTTATAAGTGGAATAGGTCTCTTTTTTGGAAGAGTTTGCTTTTGGATCGTTTACTGATGTGGATAATGTGGAAACTAAGCTTACTACTTCATGTGCGTAAGACCAAACATCGAATAAGTCTTAGCAATCTTGCCTTCGCTTGTACTCCCCCAGTCAGGGTGAAGCTTTCTTCTAGTAAATGAGTCTCTCTGCTTCAAAATGCATTCTTTTATATAAGAAATATCTTTTTCAACTCCGTAGTCCTTCGATGCGGTTTCTCATTCTAAATCCTCAACTGATGGAATGAAAGAAAACATCTGCACAAGAAGTCTATTCCACTATTGTCACTCTCGACGAAGAGGTTAAGTTGGATAAAGTCTATAGCCAGCATGAGCCTTGCGTGCCGGACTAGATAAGGGTATGAGTGAAACTTCAAAGAAATGATTGAAAGCGGCAGCTAGTGTAGTAGTTAGAGATTGACCGAGCGGTGAGCGGTAATGAAAACATCCTCACTGGTTTATTTTTATTAGTTTTTAATGGTATCCTAACTTAAAATTTTAAGTAACTTATTCTTTTATGCTTTATCCACATTACATTTAATTAAGTATTTAATTGAGTTATCAAATATTGTTTAGAAAACAATATATATATATGTGTGTGTGTGTGTGTGATTTATTTATTATACACTAGATCGCACAAGAACCAAAAACTAACACTAGTCAATTTTTATTTTTTCTTTATTTTTTTATCCTGGCAAATTAGGAGGAAAGGGGAATTAAACATGGACACACTCATTCAGAGGGCTGGACGCTTGACCAACTAAACCACTAGATAAATGACCAACAAAAGTGTTAATTCGAGTCGACACAATTATGATTCGGTTGTGATTTTCTCGAACCCAAACTCTTTTATCATTTGCTCTTCGAGTTGTAGTAGTGCGGTGTCAAAATATTGTATCCAAAATTTTATTTGTCCAAACATGTCCCATAATTACTGGGTTTAGGGAACTTATGGGCCTGTTTGGTTTAGTTCTTTAAAACATTTTTATATTTTCTAATAATTGAAAAAAAAAAAAAAAAAAAAAAAAAAAACGTGTATAAAAATCTTTTTGATTGATAATTTATTATGGCAGGGGAGGGTTTGTGAGGTATTTGTGTTCATATTTATGTCATGTTGACTTAATAGTATTTTGTTATACACTGAATCAAAATATAACCATTTAATAATCGTGTCAGGGATTCAGAAATTATTATACGAACATGATCGGTTTATTAAACAGGTATTACGATACGACCTGTTTAATTCATTTAATGAATAAAAGAGTCATGCAACTAACAAACTGAACTGATTATTAACTTATTTAATTAGATGTTTATAATTAAATCAATCATGTAACCCGTTTATTAACTTTTAGCATAAAATACAAATATAATTGAAAAATAACATAATAAATTACTAAAATTATGAAAATGAGGATACTTTGGACAATATAATTACCAAAAAGGGAAAAATATAATGTTCATACTGGGTTTATATTGAAATAACAAAAATGTAAATAGGTTTTTTGGGGTTAAAACAAGTTACAAAAATGACACCATTAATTAAATGGTTTTAATCGGGTTAAAGGGGTTGACACGATTAAAGTTAACTCAAACTAGCGACGCTTTGTGTCGTATCCGAATTGTATTAGCAAATTCAGTTATACGCAATCACCACCAAATTACATACCTTACTTAAATCTTTATTAAAATTCAGATATTTTTGTATATTGTGAGAGTTGAATTCAAGACATCTAAATTTACTACAAATCACTTGAAACATATGTTGTTAGTTTGTTAAACACTAGATGAAGTCAATAATGGCAATGAGCATTTTATAAAGACGATGAAGTAAATAAATGCAAGAAGCAATTTGTTAAATTAGTATGAATTTATTAACATCAAATTTCTCTATCCCTCGAGATGATTAAAGGTGTAATATTGTTTGGTGATAGGGATTGGAGCCAAAAATCTTAAAAAAAAAAAAAAAAAAAAAAAAAAAATATTGAATGCATTTTCAGATTATTAAGTTGCCTTTAAAAATTTTCAATTACTTTTTTATTAGTCACAGTGTATCAAATTAACAACCGAATGAAAATAAATACTGATAATAAAAAAATAAATATATTTATAAGTACTGACTTTAAAAAAAATAAAAAACAAAAACAAATGAAAATCACCGTAACACACACAAGACAACTTTTCATTTAAAGTACTGACTCAAGATTATTTTGAATGCATACTACATGAGTAAATGTCTTAAATTACCTACACTATTTGAGAATTTAATATAATCTATTTTTATTTTACAATATTTACTTTAACACGTGAAAACCAAAAAAAAAAATCCAATTTTTAAGTACACTAGCTTTATTTCATTTGGTTAAACAAATTTGTTTCATTTTGAGTATATAATTAATCTCTAATTCAAGAATGTTTAACAAGTTGGTGTAATAGGACTGTAACTTCACAATGAATCATTTTTACAAGTGCTACAAAAATTAAAACTTACTGTATATAGTTTCTAAAATATTTTATAAACTATTTAACATATTTATAAGGGATTTTATAATCCTAAACTATTCAATATATATATTTTTTTCGTCTAAACTATTCAATATGCAAGTCGATATATACAAGAATACGACAATCTAGAATAGTAAAGATATGTAGGCTTTCATATGTTTTTTTAAACCCGTTAAATTCGATTTCTTGTGTGTATAAATATTATTTATGTTTTCATGATGTACATATATACAAAAGATTTAGTTGTTTAATAAAATAAAAATTTATGTAATAAAAATTTTAAACACTTAAATTTTAATTGGTTTGATATTTTTAATTTTATTTTATTTGTGTACTTGTTTAAATTTAAGTCTTCAGCCAAAAATACTTCACTTAAAATTTGAAGCGACTTATTCTTTTAAATGGTTTCCAAACCGAAATACTTTAACTAATGACACTGTTTGGCTAGTGTTTTGTTTTGTGTTTTTTGTTTTTAACTAGGTAAGGACAATGTTTGGCTAGTGTAATGTAGTGAAGCAATAACACAAAGCATATTTGATAATATTTGCTGTCATTTAAATAGTACCGAAGTATTTTCAAAATTGAGGCCAAAATCGGAATCATCAAATTGATGTTTTTGTTTGCTTTCGCACTATATCAAAACACTGTTCCAAAAAAATATATATATATCTAAAATAACATTTCTAATTAACCATTTAAAGTTTCAAACTTGAAACACTTTTTACAAAACATGTTTTCATGTTTTTGCTTTTAAAAATCTTATAATAAATTTACGTTGTTAAACAAGTTTCTAAATCGTGTTGAACACACTCAAAACAAAAACACAAAACAACTATAGTTGCCAAACTGGATAATTAGTTTTGTGTACCACAATTAATCCATCCTTGTCAAATGCAATAATTTGTTAGATCTTCATGAAATTTAAATGGTGAAACTCTGACAAAGGCTTAAGAATTTTCCACAAATTGCCATAGAACTTGGAGAACTAATGCATTGAAAATTTAGAATTTTATTTTTTTACTCTTAAGTTATATTTGGTAGATATGAAATTGAAGTTTTAGAATTGAAATTGGTAGTATTGAAGAAAAGCAACTCAAAAAATTGAACCAATTTTTTTTTCAATTCCACGTCGCCAAATACAGTCTCATAAAATTTCACCAATTTTAATTTCAATGCTTCAATTTCACAAAAATAATAAATAATAAATAAATAAATAAAAACATGAAATGACACCTTCAATAATTATCATCAATAAGCCTCTGGTACACCTCTTCACCGGTAAATAGACCAGCTATGACGTCAAGTCCTGATTCAAAAACAATAAATACAAGGTTCAAGTTTGAGCGTGGATAAGATATTAAGTACTTTTTATATTATATACTAAATTTTTTAAAGTTTAAAAAGCAGTTTGTTAAAATTAGAAAAACCCTCTTAATATTTTAATTTTAGGCAAATAACACTCTTATTGTTTATTTTGAATATATAACTTTGTTAAGTTTAAAAAAATAAACAAAAAAAAATTCGAAGTCACTGTTAAGATATAAAATTTCGAAAACATTATTTTCTCTTCCTATAATACCCTTACGAGGACAAAGTGATAAAAACACCCCTAATGTTTCTATTTTAAAATTACACCCATATCCTTTATTAGTCTGTTGAGTTTGAAAAAATATGGCAAAGAAGGGTTTGATATTATTGTTTCGTTAAAAACTTATTCATGTGCATTGCACATGACATTTTTAAGATAATTTTTTTTAAAAAAATTCCCTTATCTCTTTCTTAGTATTTTTAACATTCAGATCATTATTTGCACGAAACAATAATATCAAACCCTTCTTTGCCACATTTTTTAGAACGTATAGGTTGTTATATACTATATATACTTTATAGAGGGACACTTTAGCTTTTTAAAACATTCAGGTTTCTGTTTGTTCTAAAATTGAATGTTAGGGACTTTTTAAAATGTATAGAAAGTTATACACTCCTAATGAATGCCATAAAGGTATTTTTTTGGCTGCGAGCCTAGTTTCAGTGAAGGGAAGTTTGGTGACAGACTAACACTGCATTAAAAGGAGTGGTTTTCCAACAATGGATGGCACAAAACCGAAGGCTAAAAAGGTTATTCTAGCCATTTTTTGAAAGAAAAAGAAAAAGGAATATTGTTTTTTTTTTTTTTTGAAAAAAAAGAAAAGAATACTGTTGATTTGGTGAAAAAAGTTATTCACTTTTAGGTTTTTTTTTAAGAAGCCAGATTTATATATATATATATATATATATTTGACATTAATTAAATCCACATACCTCTATTTGTCTCATAGGGACTTGCAACCCTCCATATTTCACTAACATTGTTTCTCAAATTCATGATGAGAATACTGGAGTTGATCATGTCCATGCGTAGTAGTACCTTCTTTGTATGTATATATCTCTATACTATATACATATAGTATACATATAATATGTATTCCTGTATTGTGAACATTTTCTTCCTACAATATTTTTAATTTTAAGGAGACTTGTATAACGGTACAACGTAAAAGAAATTTTCCAAAATTAAAAGTTTTACATTGTTTGAAAACTTAGTTACAATGAAGGGCTTATCACCTCTTTGTATAGGATTAGAAAAAAGTCCCATTTATACAAGTCTAGAATGTAAAGATGCACACAATTTACGTTTTCGCAAGTCCTTCATGCTAACATTCTGAAAATGGAAAATGACATATAACGTGGATTACATAATACTCTTACAAATCATGCTAATTGAAGACTTGTTGCTGTCTAATTAAACTAAAAAATTAAATTGCTATTAATTATTGTTATTTGGGTGTTGAGTGGTACTAAAACCGTCCACACTTATTTATTATTATTATTTTTTTTAATGGTATCTAACTTTAAATTTTAAGTAATTTATTCTTTTATGTTTTATCCATATTACATTTAATTAAGTATTTAATTGAGTTATCAAATATTATTTAGAAAACAAAATGGATTAGATTTATACTTAGATCACACGAGAACCAAAAACTGGGCCTGTTTGGTTTGTAACTATAGAAACGGTTTTTTGTTATCAAAAAACTAAAAACTGCACAAAAAACTCTACTTGGTTCAGTTTGTTTTCAGAAAACTGTGATTTAATTGAAACTTTAAGTGGTTGATTTGATTGGTGATGTACCAGCCTGTTTTCAGATAACAGTCTTTTATTGTTATGTGAAAACTATTCTTTGAGTTTCTGAAAACCCGTTTTCAAAATTACAAACCAAACAGGCCCACACTTGTTTCCTTAAATCTCTTTTTTCAAAAGTTTTGCCCTCAAACGGAACAAATTATTGACATGCTCGAATTTGCTACTTTAATACAAGGAATTTTGTTAGCCACTCGATGAATAAAGCTCGAACCAAGTTCAACCACAGCTCGAAGTTCAATAATTATAATTTTTCCAATTTCTCACTCTTAGAAAATACAAAAAAAAAACATGAAATGGCACCTTCAAGAATTATCATCCCTAAGCCTCTGGCACACCTCTTCACCAGTAAATATGACAAACTCTGATGTCAAATCCTGATTTTTTATTTTTTATTTTTTTATTTATTTTTTTTTTCCCTGATGTCAAGTCCTGATTCAAATACATAAAAATGGGACTAGAAAGATAAATATAACACGAGCTAAGGTTGGCGCAATCATATTGATTTCTATATTATATACTAAACTTTTTGAAAGTTTGAAAAACAGTTTCTGAGACTGTTTTGTCATAATTACACGCATTGTTAAAACAAACAACAGGTCAGTGTACTTTCAACATCCACACTATACACGAAAACCATCAGAAGATTTCTGATATAGTCCAACATGTTAATCCAAGAGAACGTATAACAAACAAAACAAGTAGAGGATAGAAAAAATGCCCTCCTCCACCACTTAAGAGGTTAAAGAGTAACATCATAAATGTAATGCCTTAATTTTATCAGCTATTGACACCGGTAGCAAGGCTCTCATAAAAGAGGATGTACCCGTGTTCTGTATTGCGTGAATACTCCTGAGCAGATCCGAAGACAGTTTGAACTGCAGACTCGTCAATCATTTCTACATTGTCATCATCAAAGAACAACCAGTGGTTATGGCTTTTCACGAGGCTAACATAGTGACCATGGTTTGGTCCAGTACCAACGTGAATAACAATGGCGAATAAGGAGTACTCGGAGTCGGTATCTTCCACGGTGTTGCACAGTTTCAGCTCCAGTGGGAACACAACACGGTATGACAATTTCTTGTACCGACTGAGTTGTTCCATGTACTTGAATCGCTTCAGATGAATAACCAGAATGTGAGGTGGTTTTTTTATCTTCATCCTCTTCTGGGCTTCCTGCAAACTGCATTAGCACAAGAATCAAAATTTAATCTTGCGACTTGTTGATTGAACTGAAAGGGCAATGCCAAGATATCAACCTGCAGCACTTGTCGCAGAAGAATTTATCTTCAGCATTCAGAGTTTCCGTGGAACTGAAATTTTTAAGGCAACTTGTAATTGAACTGTTCTGTTCAATGTCAAGGCTCAAATCTAAGAAGGTCTCGTCCCTTGCTGTCACTGTCTCACACCTTAGGCATTTTGTCTCATTCGTAAGTATACCCTGCATTTTTATATGTATCAATAGCAATCACATAAACATAAGCAAACAAACATCATTAAAAAACTTAATCACTACAGAGTTATCACATCAAAAAAGCTACTGACAAACTCCAAGCATATATTGTCCCAAATATTGGACATTGTAACATCCACTGTCCAAAACAGTGAAATCTAAGACAAATATCACCCCATTCAGCGATTAGCAGCCCAGATGCAAGGATGGATCCAAATAACACAAATCAGAGTAGTACACATGAAGTATACATTTGATAGACAGTAGAAGCCATAAATGTCAGTAATTTCACCTGAAAATTTTTGTGAACCCAGGTAACTAATGGCTCTTTCTTAACGCCATTGACCTGATCATTCCTTGGCCCATTTGTGATCTTTTCAGAAGGTGAAGAAGTTTCTGGTGAACTTGTTGCTGCACGGGACTCTTTCTCCAGTATGTCAACAAGTTCATTTAACAAGAAGTTCAGAAACTCATGGGCATCCTACACAAAAACACATGAACATCAATGGTCTCTGAGAAAATAGATAAAGGGGACTGAGGATTATAACAGACATTACTCACTAGATAAATGCACATAGCAGAAAGCCATGTAAATGATGGAACCACAAGATAAGGAAACGTAAGAAATCCAAAGTTTATGTTTCCTCTTGAGGAGGTATTCTTATGCACTAATCAAACATATTTCAATGTACCAGTACATAAGATGAAAGTGAGCTCAATGCAGTGGTACATCAAAAATTTAGTGCACCAGTACATTGAATCAGTTTCCCAATTGGTTTAGGACTTTAATTTCAATTCAAGCTCTAAATTGTTTTTTACAACCTAGGGTCTATATAGATCTGTCTACAAAGACTGGAAAACCCAAAGAATAAAGAGAGTTAATTGGGATTATCAAAACAATAGTTTTTCACAATAATCTTCAATGTTTTCTTCAAAAGCACAGTGTGAGTTTGTCTTAGAACCACCCTATTCTTGTTTGTGATTGAATTGTGAGCTAAAGAACTTCACTAAACAGAACTCAATCGAAAATTCACCAATCAAAACCGTTTCTTTGAAGATGGAGAACAATTTGAATTGCTTAGAGAAAGACGGATCACTTTGCGTAAAACAACTGTGTTGATAGTCCGTGCCTGGAGTAGCAAACATAGTGGAAGTAAATCATAGTGGGTTATTACAAGGCTCGTCATAACTGTGGTTTCAAGTGGTGTAACTAGGCATAAGTCTATGACACTTATTCTTCATGTCTTGGTGAAGGATATTTGTAGAATTAGGCTAAGTCAAAGTTAAGGTGTACGTTTTTCTTCAGATCGTGGATTGTTTTGCTCTGGACTATGTAGGTCCCCTGGTTTTTTCCCCTTGGGTTTGTACATGTAAAAAATCTGGTGCTTTTTGTCCCTCTACTTGCTTTTATTTTTGTTCTTGCATTCACAATTGTGAATGGTTGCTTTATTGATTGGTAACTAATCAAAAAATTACCCGCGTAAACAACCTAGAAAAATTAGTCAAGAATAAGAAAGTAAACCTATTCATAAGCCTATAGGACATTAGAATTGTGTTACTGAACACGAATCCATCCGTTGGTGCAATTATCATTTACGTGTAGAATATGTGGAGTTTTACGAAAGATTCCATTTGTTGAAGCAAGTTATGCATACAAACATAGCGAACATCGCGAGACAGGGAAGAAGCTTTACCCACTGCTCATGTGTTTAGGGAAAACAAGTTGAGCATTTCAGGCAAGTTCTCTTAGTAAGCAAATAATTTGAAAACCTGATGGTAGTTGTGATGGCAGATTGTATTATTGGTCGAAGATCTACAATGATGAGGACAAATTAGTGAGAAGGTCTACAACATGTCAATTTGGAAAAAGGAATCAATTGATACAGGATGTACATGCGTCTACCTACTGCAGGGGCTAAGTTAATGTGAGCATGGATTTGCTTTGGGGCTTCCTAAAACAGAAAGGGGATTGGACTCCATCTTTTATTGTGATGGGCCATTGATCAAAGATGGCACTTTTTGGAATAGTACGTGGCTGTGACTGAGGGATATCTTCCTTTCCCCTTGCTAATTACCAAGAACTTCGATCCTCACTCACCTACTTAGTTTTTAATTTAGCAAACAAGATCAGAACCAGGCAAGCATGAAGGATTCAGATGAAGGAATGGCAGATCACGGTCTTGAAATCCCAGGAATTCCAATAATCAAAACCAGTTCAGTAAAAAAGAACAGAATTTGCTGTCTGTTGTGCCTTTTCCATGTTCTAAGATTGTAGATGCTACATAGATTCTATTCTTTAAGAAGCTATTAAAACTACATGGTGCTTAAAATGATTGTAGACAGAGCTTATTGAAGTTCTGTTATGAAATATCAGTATACAAAGTCTCTCAGATACTACTGTATCTCTAAAAATCATTTCATCGTCGTTCCCCTTGATAATATTGGTGTTTCTTGTTATTTCTCTTTCATTTACAGCATGTCTCTCTCTATATCCCACGCAGAATTGCAAAATTAAAGGGAAGCCACGTGTCATAGGATAAGATTTGTTGTTTTGTTGGCCAAGTTTCATTATTTTCAAGGAAGCTTTTTCTTGTCTCGATACAAACAGAAAAAAATATCAATGCTGAAATCATACCTGATGCATATAACCGCGGAAAAGCTCATTTTGTTTCTTCAGTCTATGTACAAAGCGTTTTGGAGCAATTACACCTGTTTTCTTTTTCTGTGAACTTATCTGCACAAAGAGCAACCTATAAGTCCATGCCCACATAATGTCAAACTAATTGTCATGATCAAAAGTAAGAAAAATAATGTCATTCCTCCATTATCTTTAGAGCACTTCAGTTTTCCCACAGATTCATAGAGAGGTTGAACCTCATATTATAAGCCAAAAGGGAAAACGTGCAAGTTTGTATTTAAAAGAGAGAGGTGAGTTGAAAAGAAGGTGGGAGGAAATATTGGTAGGTGTTGTTATGGCCGAAATCTTCCTTTATCCTCTTGGGTTAAATAGGGTTGTCCATTTGGTGAAGGCATTTGTGAGAACATATTAGAAGATACATGTAGAAACCTATCAGGGATGCACCTCCGCCATGAAGAGAAAGAACCTCTAATTTTACTACCTGCGTAAATAATTCTGCCAAACACGTAAGAAGATTTTCTTCTGCATCCCCTGGATTTTTATTTTTCCCGTAGTACTCCAGTAAATCTTCACGAAATGGAACACAGAAATAAAGAGCCTGCAAAAAATAACCAAAATTGAAAATGAACAGTAGGCAGCACACTGACAGGAAAATCCTGCTTGCAACAAAACCTTAATTTTGTGTGGTTAGTATTTTGAAGTATTTTTTCTTTCTTACAACAGTAACAATTACTTTCAGATTTGCTCCCAAACCAAATAAAAAATGCTACCCAAGTAGTCAACTAGCAAATACAGAAATGCACAACAACAAAGCTATCTTACTGAAAATTTAAGACTGCACCTTAACAGGATAATGTAACAATGAAATTTTGTAATGTCTTGATAAAACTTGGTTCCACATGTTTCAAATAGGGCACTAATGTCTAGGTCCACAAGTGGTTCATTTGTCTTCCATGCCACCATTAAATAACAAGTATTGAAGGTAAGGAACCTGGGGTCAGTTGCAGGAACTTGTTTCGTCATTCTGCTTTATTCAAGGTTCTAACCTCAGTTAAACTGTATACTATCATATTTTTCCTAGCTATCTCAATCATGCTAGTTTTGTTCTTCCCCTTCCCTAAACATTACTCTCAATGACAGTGCCACTCTTTCTCACGGCGCAATTACTGGGCATCACCGCATATGGCCACGCCATCTATATCAATTTTCTCTCATTTAATCTCCAATTAGTGCTACTTCTACCATCTCATATATGGTTATAGTAACTTTTAACTTCATCCCTCAAACCTCCCATAAGGCCTCCATATATGTGAATGGTAGCAATATATTAATAGTATAGATGGTTTGCTTCATAAAAACTAGCAAGCCAACCCACATCACAATGTTCTTTGATTGGCACACAAACTTTTGATCCATCCATCATTCATATTAAACACATCATTTGCCTAATGTTTGCAAAACATAAGTGAGTTTCCCACTAAGGATGATAACCTTATGCATTATCTCTTTTATTGGTTGAAAGTAGTAGGGTGAAAAATCAAGTTTGTGGGAAAGTTGGTTAGAGGGTAAAACTTTGGCTCATTGATGTAGAAAAGATCCCTCATGCCAGACTTTACTGTGATTTCACTAGATCATTGGCAATAATTGCGGCTTAGGTTCCCAAAAAGGGTGGGCTGGTATTGGACATCTTTTTCATTAGTCATTGTGGGACATCTTTCAGAAGGGTGATTAGGGGTTTTTGATAGTAAGCTAGCGTTTGTGTGGGGAAGAAGCAGTGATGGAGGTGGAGAGGGTTCCTCCTCCTCACAGCAAAAGGCAGCTACTACTATCCCTAAAGTCTCCCTCACACAAGGCTTGGAGGAGTTTGTTTCAGGATTCAACAACCTCTTCCTTGTTCGCTAATATATCCTTCATTGAAGATTGTAGGAAAGAAACATCAGTCCTGGGAGTCCTGCGACAACTAATGAAAATACTCTTGTACAAATCTCTTGTAAATAACTTAATTGTGTATTTTTTTTCATAATCATGTCATACTAGTTGTTCAAACAAAGAAATTCAGCAGGTCAGAATTTAAGAAATGATTGAGACTGCCCACCCATCACAAAGATATTTAATCAGCATGTGCTACGCATTGATTGTCCCACTATAAATACTTATTAAATCAATAACTCGTGATTGTCAACTTCAAGGTGTCAAACATCTTTGCCCAGGTGAAATTATCGCCTAGATTAACAAAAATGTAGCATTTGCAGTTTGAAAAAATACAGATCTTGTAAATGCAACAGAGGTGTCAAACCACCAACTCTCAATATTGCTGGAAAAAAGAAAACATAAAACCAAAGTGGAAGTGACAGACCTAATAGACTTGGTCAAAACCAAACATAGTAGATTTCAATTCATACTACAGAATCAATTGGAAACTATCATTAAAATCAAAAGATAAAAAAGAAACAAGTTTAGCTGAGAGGAGATCATAGACTCGTGCCCAATGGATGCTATTTTCAGCTAGGTAGCTAATTAGTCCCAACCACCAAAACCAGAAACTGGCAGATTGATAAAATACCATTGGTTAGTGAGTGTGATAGCCAACTCAATACCCATTGAATGCAAAGGTTCACGCAGGCTTTCGAATTGTGTAAATTACATAGAACACATATATGATATGCGGATGAGGGTGGGGCGGGGCTTGGCACAATAGTGAGGTTGCTCTATTGTGACCTAGAGTCCCTAATTTGAAACAGTAAACAGCCTCGGTAAGGCTGTGTACATCAAATCTTCCCGAGACCTGACAATGACAGTAGCTTGTGAGCTGGGCTAGCCCTTTATATATATATATATATATACATACATATTGACTAGTGTGAGTGTGTGTGTGTATATATATATATCAATTACCGTTACAAGTTTGACACGGATACAGAAATGGAAATTAATCAACAGAGCACTATCAATCATGTAGAGTTCTGATCATCAAAAACTAAAGGAACCTACTATTGATATTTAATTTGCTACGAAACCCAGTAAGAAAAATAAAATTAAAAAAATCAAACATCTACCATGAATTGATAACCACATGAAAAAATAGCTCCAAAACTAAAAGGGAAATCAAAATCAAAACAAAGAGAGGAAGAAGAACCTGCAAGACACTGTTGCAGTAGCAAGTGTTGCCGAAGTTCTCGAGTCCAAAGTATCGCTCGCCTTCTGGAAACTGATCGCCCAGAGCTTTCTCCAGCCTCGAACCCGCCGCACCCATAAAGACCATCAACCAAATACCAAATTTCCTCTCTTTCTCTCTCTTTATATATATATATGTGTATATATTAGTTTACTCCTTCAAATCTTGATTGATTCTCTATCTTGTCCTCTGGAATTAGATTAAAAATAAACAAATAAAATCGAAGATTCCTTTCTTGTTTCACTCTGTTTGATGATTTTGAATGAAACCTTTTTGGTTTTGGTGAATTGTTTTGATCTGATCTCCCTTTTCTGCTCTACACTTTTGATACTACATCACGGGTTTCTGTTGACTCCATCTATTTGTTTCATTTGGACGGGTAGAAACTACGAAGATGCCATTAAACTTCAAAACAATAAACATCAATTACGATGGTTCTGACTTCTCATCACAATCTATTATTATTTTTAGGTATAATTGCTGCCTGGAGCAAGAAATTATACACTCATGTTTAATTGTAACTTTGGAATTTAATTCTATAACAATTACTTAATTAACTTTTATTTTTTTTTTTTATTTTAAGAAACTTATATTTTATTTCTATAACATTAAATATCGTTAAAGAAAAATGATAGAATTAAACAATTTATTAAGGAAAACAAAAATAAAATAACATCACTACCGATTCTTTATTCAACATATTTGCAATCAGCAACAAAAATAAATAAATAAATTAATCAAAAGGGATAAATAAAATGGCCATTAAATAAAGATTACTTAAGAAATATTAATTATAATCAAAACTCAAATTTCAAGATTGATCCATGTTTTATACACAACTCAGTAAAATATTTTGAATTTATTCAGCAACTAATTTAGAATTAAGATATTACAATTGGCTTCAAAATTTTTTTAGAAAGATCATGCGAAACAACTCTTAATATATTATTATATATCCATTTAAATGTTCTCAGTGTTTTTTTATTTTTTATATTTTTTCATAAACTAAATGTTCAAAGTGTTAGATCCGTAAAAGCATGCCAAAATATGTATAATATCATTGCAAATCCTAAATTTTTTCATAATTTATCAAAAGAATTGATAAAGTGTAGAAAAAAACTAAAAATGATGACTTTTAATTTTAGATTAATTTTATTTCGTCCTAGTGGCTGGTTGCGAATTTAGCAAAAAGTAGCCAAATTATTTTATTTTTGTTTCCTTTAATAAATTGTCTAATTTTATCATTTTTCTTTAACGATATTTAATGGTATGAAAAGAAAATGTAAGTTTCTTCAAATAAAGATAATAAAAGTCAATAAACTAATTATCGTATGATTAAATTCTAAGGCTACAATTAATAGTGAGTATATAACTTCTTGCTCGCAGGAGCAATTGAACATTACAGTATTTTTAGGTTAGGTTAAAGCTTTAAAAAAAATAATTAAAAAAATTGTCATTTTTAAATTTAGTAAATAAGAATATTTTGTTAATTTTAAAACTGAATGAAAAACATTGAATATTATCTGTCTAATGGTATTTTAATAAATAAAAAATTGGTCAAAGTTAACTACAGTCAATGGGCAACTTGTACATAATTTCAAATATTTCAAATTTATATACACACTAAACTATAGAGATGCCTTTTTTGTACAATTTTTTATTTTATTTTTTATATAATTACTCTTATTATTATTAATTATTTATGTATATATTTGAGGAAGTGGAGATAAAAATGTATTAAATAAATTATACTCACACTTTTCAAAATTTACTCTTATTTGTCAATCTACTCTGATAATACCGGCAAATTTGAGTTAATTTTTACCGGATAAGTATATATTTTAACTAAATATATACTCCCACAGTCCCAAAATTGTTGGGCCTTGTGAGTTACGGCGTTGGGTTTTTAATACATTTTTAGTGTATTGAAAAGAATTAATTTTTAAATTTATCCTTACTAAAAGAGAAATAAGTACTTGGTACAGTTGGTAGTGCACTTAATTAATCAAGTCAATGCTAAAAGGGTAGTTTGGAAATATTATAAAAAAAATAGTAAATAATGTACATTCTTTTTTGGAATAAAATATGTATTTTGTGACATCCCAAAAAAAAAAAAAAAGAGTAAAAATTTAAAATGCGACAACTTGTTTGTGTAGTTTTACAAATACAATTGTACGTATTAAAATAATATAAGGTGAAAAATCTAATAAACTAAAATAATTACCAAATACTTACATTATTTTTGTCCAAATTATTCTCGCTACTTTTAAATTTTCCATCCACCAATTTTCTCTCTTTTACTCTCTGTACCCTCTCTTTTTATACAATTATATATACACACATCAATCCACCCACCACCCTGGTCAACCACCTCAATCGCGTACCTCTACCATTCCAACCACCCACCTTCATCACCACCACCCATTCTCGACACTATCATCCCCCACTATTTCCACACATACACACACACACATATATATATGCGGGTTAAAATCATAAAACCCTTATCTTGTTTGTCAAAGCTATCATCTAATCCCGACCCATATCTAAAGAAACTATCATATTCCCCCCTTAACTTTTCAAAAATTTATCACATCACCCCAATTTCATTAGTTTCAATCTGAAACTGACGAAAGAAAAGCACGTAAGAATCATGTGCAACCATTTAATTATTTATTAACCAATTTGCCCTCATAATTATGTATTGACCAAACTGCCCTTTTAAACCTCATACAATTATCATGTGCCTCATTTGCAATTTGCAAACCCAATTTTTCATTTGATTCTTCCAGCGGAAGAATCGTTTGGAACCGAACCAAATCGGTGCTGCGGTTTCGATTCCGGTTCCAAATTTGTGGAACCGTTGCATTACATTTTGGTTCCGATTCCAAGTCCTTCAAAATTGGACCGAAACAAACTGGTTCTATTAACAAATTATATTTATATATTATATTACTCCTATCAATAATATAATTGTATAACATAAAACCGTGTGACAAATTATATATATATATATATATATATATATATATATATATATATATATATTATATTACTCCTATTAAAGACTCTCTCTCTCTCAACCACGTGCTCTGAGAAAGTTAATAGCCCCAAAGTCTAAACGAAATTGGGAACTTCAATTTCAGATGTCTCTTCTGGAAAACAAAAAAATAAAAGCAAAAATTTAGAGGTCTCTTGCGAACCCTAATATTCTCTCTCTCATCGTCCATCGCTTCTAGCCTCTCACTCCCAACTTAAACTCACAGCCTCCCTAATAGTCATTATAGTTCACCACCAACCAGAGCCATCGCCGTTTGCTGATGTTCGTATTTCTCTCTATCTCCCTTCCTTCAGCAACCCAGTCAATTTGTAATGTCCCGAATTTTTATTTTATTTATTTTATGTGCCTCGTCAATTTGCCATGCGGGCCTTGAGAGTCGTTTAGGTCATTTCTCGAGCTGAGAGTTTTAGAAATGTATTTTTTTATTATTCTAAGTCAATTAAAGGTGATGTAATTTATTTTAGAATTTTTCGGAAGTCGAAACGATTTTCGAGCTCGGTAACCCCTCTCGGTTTTGCCATTTTCATTGAAAGGCATTGTAGACATTTCACTCACACATATAAATATACATATATATAGTTAGGGAGATATTTTTGGGGCATATTTGTAGATAGAATGATAATTAATGGGCATCTTGGTAACTTGGCATTTGAGGTAGGGTCCACCATTGGAGCACATGGGTAAATGAGAACCACAAACATAGTTTTTGTTTAGAAGATGTTATCCTTGACCAAAAAATTCCTCTCTCTACAATCATCAAGTTCTTCACTCTATATAGTTTTCTCAATCTCTCTACAAACATATGTATATACACTTTAATCCCATTTTTTAGGCCTTTGTCACCAAGAAGAAGAAGTTGGAGTACTCATCAAGAGCAAGAAGGAGAAGTCGGAGTACTCATCAAGAGCAATCTTTTGTCACCAATCTTGCTACCATTTGGGGATTTTCAAAATTGGTGTGGCTTAGGCCTTGTTTGGCTAGCACTTGAGGTAGAGATTTCTAATGTCCTGTGTATTGCCTTTTATTGAGTATCTATTATTGATTCATTTGAAATTTCTTTCTAAATGTGAATTTCATTTGACCGTGTATTAGCGTGAAGAAGGTATGCTATTAAATGATGTGTAGTTGTGTTTCTTTTGATGCTCATAGCATGTATGATATTACTCTAGAGAAAACTTATTCACTTATATGTTCAAAGCATGTTTATGCGAGGGAAATGTGTTATTCTATGATGACTTCACGTACTATCATGATTATATTGCTTTGGTTTATATAAACACCATGCTTGTAGCAAAATACTAGAAAGATGTAATGTCTCGATTAGAGTGTAAAGAATGTCACGTGTGTGTGTGCCATTGCTGACATTTTGATGAAATTTAAATCATGTTAATGAGATTGATGCATGTGCATGACATGGTGGGGAAAAAGGGAATGAGAAAGGGAAAGAAATGATGTTTTTATAAAATAAATTGGATTTCATGAGTCGGATGCTAATTTGACCTAGAGGGGGAGTGTGTGCCAGTTTAGGACGTGAAAAGTTGATTACTACGGCCCAAATGGTTGCCGGATTTGGAAACAGGGACAGTTAATCAATCTCTCCTCAGTAAATTCGGTTAGTGATTTTTGGTGTGAGTTAGGGTCGGTAGAGACCAAGTTTGGGGACAGTTGTGCATTGCATTGTATTTACATACACCTTTATGATATGTTGTATAAATATCATTGATAGGATTGACATTGTGATGTAAAGGTGATAGAATCCTAAAGTATGATCCCGGTTTTTTTTTTATCCCCAATGTGTGATGTGTGCCTCAAAGAAGTCCAAAGTTGGCGCCTTAGGCATCTTCTACTGAGCCTCCGTGCTCACCCATTCCATTAACAATTTTCAGGTTATGACGATGATGCAGTTGATGATGCACCCTCACAAGTATAGTTAGGTTGACGGGAACATTCCTCGATAGTTTTATAACCAATATGTAATTGATGTACTTCTCTTGTAAAGCGATGTAGTTGTGACTGTAAAGGTCTATATGTATAACTTGTACTCTTTTGTATCATTTTAATGAAACTTGGAGCATGTAAATGATTTTCTACTAAATGTTATGATTCAAAGTCATAAATTGATGTATTATTTCTATTTTCACATTTTCTTCATGCTTGTGAGTTGGGACAGGGAAATTAAGGTCAAAATGGCCAAAAATGGTGTTAGAGAGCAAAAATAGGGCACAAAAAGGGCAAAGTACCCATTTTCAGGGCAGGCCCGAGCGCTAGTAGTAGGGGCGCGAGCGCTCGGCTGACATGGGCTGCGTTCATGGCATGCTCAGCGCAAGCGCAAAGGATGTTAAGGTGTCCTCTGAAAGCTCAGAGGACATGGTTTGAGTGCTTGGTATTAGAGGTGAGGCATTGTTTTTTTTTTGTTTTTTTTTTTATACTTTTTCTGACAACTCCGAGCTTTATCGTATAAGTCCCACAAGGTATTTAGGAGGTTTAAACCACTATGGCCGCGTTCGGATACGAGTAGGACAGTCCCAAAAGTCATTTTCATCCCTTTTAAACCCTAAAATGGACAACCTTAAACCAGATTATTTTCCTTCATTTATATTTGAATCTAAGTGGCTAGATAGGGACTAGAAGACAATTGTAAATTTCCCAATTGTAGGTGTAGTTTTCCACACTCGAACACTTAAAGAAATAAATCAAAGAAATTGAGAACAATAAGATAGAGACAATGGACAAAATTGACAAGAGAGTGCTGTGTGATTAGAAACCGATATTTTTCTCTTTTCATTCATGCTTTATTTATAAGCTTGTACAGAGAATTACATGGAGTCGTTACTGGCGGTTTTTTGAACGTGGGCATTTATTGCCCCTGATTTGTGGTCTCTATCTTATGGTGGGCGTTATGGGATTTTAGATTAACTGCCTTTAGGCTTTCCCTGGTTCGTTTTATGTCAGGTGGAGCATCCTTCGTTAATTGGGCCGACTTGACATATTTATGGACCTTTCTTATTGGGCTTCTAGTTAGCAATGGGCTTCGTAATGATTTTGGTGAGTATTGGACTGACCACTTGTTGATACATGGTGTGTTGTGATTGGTGGGAAATTTTCCATCCACACCAGTGCATTTCATGTCCAAAAAGACTAACTTACCTTTGTTACCTAAGTGGACCGAATAGTAGATGAAGTTGATTCTCCGAGTTACATACAAACCGAAACAATTAGATGTAGACATTATGGCCTTATTTTGACTTTTATAGTACAATATTGGTCAAAATGACCATTTTACCATTTGGCATTCCCGGATCGGGTTAGGACCCAGTCAGTGATCCGGATCCTCCGAGTTTGGGTTATTACACAATCTCTCTCCCTCAACCATCCAACGATGGAGGATCTTTACTCTATCTTTCTTTCAACTAGTATATAAAGATTTATTTGCTTAATAGTGAAAGACGTCAAAGATGGAGGATCTTTATTAGATAATTTGTTTTAAGATTTAATATTGAATGAAACACGTATATTTAGTTTGGTATATTGCTAGTGAAATTTTTTCCACAACATATTCAATTATTCTTTACTATTATCAAATGAGAATAGAATCATAGTTAAAACCGAACCAAATCGATCTTTCACAGTTCAGTTCGGTTCCATATCACGACAGTTCTGGTTCCGGTTCCAATTTTATAGGAACCGTATTGAACCAGACCGTGTGCAAACATATTCCATTGTAGCAGAGCAAACATAGAAGCCCTAAATCATTCTCATTGCGAGGGTTGAATATATTTAATTGAAGAAATGAGTTTGTACATATGACGACCCTAGTTTTTCAAGTCAGTGCGTCCTATAATGAACCGTAGTTTGACCTGATAATGGATCTGAAATGCGGAAAGTAAAACATAAATAAGGTCTAGGGATATACAACATCCCTAGGATGACAAGGTGACCATCCATAAGACCACGGAACTCAATGAGAACTAACGCGGGAGAAAAAAAAATCAGAAAAAAACCAAATAAGCCCTTAAGGGCAAAATGGTCTTTTTACATGGAAGCAACGTCTTTAGAAATGTATATCATCCCCAAGACACAAACGTGATTTCCTATGAAGCCACGGAAACAAAAGGAAAATAAGCGGAAGTGGCGTTTTAAAAACGAAAAAGTTTAGCCCCAAGGGCAAAATAGTAATTTTTAGCAAGATTTGGGTACTACTAAGTACACTGATGGAAAGACAGCGAAAAATTAATCAAATTAGACTTAAGAATCACTTGATTTGGAGTCCGAATGGAAGAAAAAAGTCAGAACAAAGTTTTGACGTCGTCACGACTGTGAATAGTGTTTTGACATAAATTAATGGTAACTTGGGCAAAATGTTAAAATTAGTGTGCCATTTTGAGGCACTAAACGACATTTTCTGGAAAAATATGAAGAAAAAACCCCCCTTAAAATAAATTTTCCAAGTTGACTATGTCAAAAGAAAATTTTACTTTTGACGTGAAATTCCCAAAATGCCCTTATACCAGACTTTTTCAAAAAAAACATGTGCGCACAGGAAATCAGATTTAACGCGGGATTTTCAAGACTGAGACGGCATTTTATAGTAAAATATTGTGAAGAAACCCCCTTTAAAATCACGTTTTCTATATGACCATATCAAGATTGGAATTTATTTTTTAAAGTAAATTTCCAAAATGTCCCTAAATCAGATATGTCAAAAACGATAAAAAAAATTAAAAAAAAAAAAGAACAACTTTGCACCAAGTGTTCATTCGACCCTAAATGTTGTTATGTGCTAAAAAATTATACACGCAAACGTATTTAGTGATTTTAAGCACGCGGGAATGGTCCGTGGCTCTCAAAAGTGCCCGATGCAAAATACGATCTATTCGAACCTCAAAATGTAAAGAAAATACTTTAAATGGAAAACTTGATACCAACAAGCATCCATTTCATACAAATGTGATATTTTGTGAAAGGTGAGCATTTACGCAAGCACAATATACATATTTACACGCGTTCCAATGGCCTACGGCGTCAATGGTTGCTAAATACAAAATATCACTTATTAAACCTCAAATTTTGTCTGTATTGGTTTTAAAAAGAGAACTTGAAACTAAAAATTATCAAATGGTTTCAAAGGACCATTTGGCCCTTGTCCACACTTCATACATAAATGAAGAGACCTTATGGAAGTGCTAAAGCCCACTTCCCACCACCCATGCAAATGTAGTAAAGTTAATACATGCCCTTTTTCTATTTTTCAATAAAATCACTTAGAAATAAAAGTATTTAGAATACAAAATAAAAGTCCTTGGCCATTGGCCTTATAACATACATGTCAAATACATCCCAAATGGCGCACTTAAGTGTTCTTTACATACTTAGAACCAAATATACAAGTTTTGACATTTTGAATTAAAAATAACATTTCATGCTAACATTTGCATGAATTAAATATTTCAAGTCTATAAAACATCCAAACATAATATGAATCTCGAATCTTGATTCTTGTACCTGAAAAATGTCCCCACTACGTGGGTGAGTAACATAAAGCTACTCGTAGGAGATGAGCATGCATAGACCTAACGTTTTACAAACTTATTAAGTTGATGTAAATCAATTCATACGGTCATGCCACCTAGCGTCTATGTCAAGGTGAGACTCAGGAAGCATCCTAAGCTACCTTAGAGCATTTCTAGCATAAACCACATCATTAATGCAATTTAACAACATAGAAACATATAGTGTAATGCAACAAGACATAGGTATTCAAAGTTATCAACTTGTAACCTAAAATGCGAAAACAACCGAAACGGTTCATGTCAGCTAACGTTTTTGTTCCAAATGAGTCTAGGGGATCATCCTAGGCTATATTGAACAATTAAAACACAAATAACAATTTCAATACAATTTTAACTAACATTAGGACTTCTAATACAACGCATCAAGGCATAGATTATCAAAGTTAACAATTTGAAATCTAAACTACGGAAACAACAAGTTATGACAATTTAGTGCTATTATTAAAAATTAAGGCATACAAGTATACTAAGTACATGTGTACTACACCTAATTGAAATGTCAAACACCACATCACAAGTTATAAATAATCCATATTAAACAACTTGGAATTGAATGCGAAATCAAATAGTGGCGGAAATACAAGGTTATACAGTCTCAATGACTAAACAAGCTGATCTCGGATTATTAGCTCGCAAGGTACTACCTAGTGCGTACTAAACTCAAAATCAAACCGTATATTGGTGTTTTAGGGTTACTAACTCTTATGGAACCACCCTGGGCACTATATATTGTAAGGGGAGCTCTCATCCCCCGTACTAGAGTCATTCCTAACCGTAACATATTACAATATCCTTGTAAGCTTTCTTAAAATCAACAAGTTGTGCGTCAAGGTATAATACACATACATAATATATTAGTCAATTGCCATGCACAAACAAGTCAAGTAAAACACACAATATTTATCATATGTCTTCAAGCTACAATGGCATACGACATATCAAATATATAATGTGTATATAAGCAAGTTAAACTATAACTTTTACTCATTGAATACTATAATGTAATCATACAACAAGTTACAAATTTACAAGCTAAGCATGAAACAACTTCAATAACTAACTACCTCAATGGAATCATATAATGGAATTTAATTAAATTAAATAATTAAATTATCAAGATTACAATGTAACTCCAAATATTCTAAAATTAATATAAGTCAAAAGTCATGACAAGACTTAATATAATATCACATTACAAGTTATTTTTATCTAAATTACAACTAGGTAAATTAAACTTCATACAATAAAATAATTAAATAAAGTTCTCCACACCCATTCAAATATTCTCATTTTCATATATGTTAATGAACATATTAAGGTCTAATTTAATATCACATTGCAAGTTCATTCCATACTAGGTACAACCATGTGAATTAAATTTCATACAAAGAAAATAATTAAATAAAAGTCTCAAAACCCATTCAAATATTTTCAATTTAATGCATATGATAAAACATGTCAAGCTCATCAACAATATCAAGTTAAAAATCCAATTTAGTGAGTAGATCACTTAAAATAAAATTAATTAACCTAATTAAATGATTTTCTCTAGATTTTTAAACAACTCCGAATATTCTCAAATTCACATATGTTAAGGAACATATCAAGGCCTAATTTAATATTACATTACAAGTTGATTCCATGCTAGTTACAACCATGTGAATTAAATTTTTATACAAGTGGAAGATTAAATAAAAGTTTCAATACTTATTCAAATACTTCCAATTTAATATGTGTTAATAAACATATCAAGACCTAATTTAATAACATGCCACAATTTAATTCCAAGCTATATACAATAATGAAAATTAAATCTTATATAAAGAAAATAATTAAATTAAATTCTAAATAAAATACCTAGACATGCATACAAGTTGTATAAGCTTATAAAATAATGAATACAACAATTATATAAGTCTAAGACATCCCCTATCTCATTTTGTGATGAAATCATAAATCCCCACCGAAAGAAAACCGCTTCGAATTCGACGATACATCTAGGTTTTGTCAAGGACTACGAGGAAAACAATAATCACCTTTGAGGTACCACCGAACTCGAAACCCAAACTCAAAAATGGTCGAAACCGGCTTCTAATAAAGGGGAAATGACCGCCTCGCCAAGTCCTACGATAAACACTAAGGCACTACGGCATTTTACAAAAGGGAAGAAGGTTAATTTGGGAATAGAAGGGTGACAGCCATGGAAGAGCTGTAAATCTGATCTTCAGCAGTGTAGAATAAAGGAAAAATGAAATGTTTTAATTTTCCAAACCCCTTATTTAAAGAAAATCCCAAAAAGTACCCCGAACGGGTCCCACCGTGTTCGGAAAAGTGGAATTTGCGCAAGTGCGCTCAAACGGTAAAACACCATAAACGAAGAAGAATCGAAATGCAAAAAATGAATAACGGAAGAAACGGAGTCAAAAGCTGAGTCTCGTGCAGAGAGATATGCCCCGAACAAGTTCAGCGGCAACTGGGGTCGAAAACCTTAAAACTGGGGAAAACAACTGGAAGGAAATTCTAAGAGTACACGACTTGATGAAATGTGAAAATGAATCCCGTACGATGATTCAATCTCAAAATGAGGTATTTTGAAAATAACTTTCGTTAATTGCACAATGGCCCCTAAAAGAAAGATAACTGCAAAACTGCCCATAATGAAAATATCTTTCAAAAGATATTTTCTTAAAAACCCCTAATCAAAATATCTTCAAAAGATATTTATGAAAAACACCTCAAGAAACATCACTATTTCTGAAGAATCCTTTCATCCACGCTCCTGCGGGAGAAAGAAACAACCGGTGAGCTTTTTTCTAAAAGTAAAGTTATGCGTTTCGAGGAAATCAACTGGAATAAAAACTCATAAAGTCAAAACTCAACTCCGAACATGAAAAACAAACGGGAAAATGACAAAAAATGTATAGTGTCCAAAAAATGAAAATGTGGAAATGACTCGGTCCTTAAAGGAAGTTGTCAATCTAAAGGAAAGAGTCTCAGAAACCATATCTGAGCACTTGAGACGATACTAAGTGATGAGTAACAAAACTCAGAAAAGAAAATTCAACGGAAAAAATTTAACCGTAAATTTTTAAAAAAAGGAAAGGAAGGAAAATGATAGGGTCATTACAGTAAAATGGTGTTATTCTGGGCTGGGATCATCCATTAATTTAATTAAAAATATGGTTCATTTTACAGACCCATTTGCAAATTATGAAGCGGCAGTGATATGGGTTACTTTATTAAATATGCGGCGGTGGCATGTATGGGGATGACGTTAGAGAGCTCAGAATGACGGAGAAGAGGGAATAACCCACCGGGGACGATATGAGCTTGAAAGATGGCGACCTCGGCGATGGATCAGCAGCGCTGCACGGCGGCGATAAGTTGGAACGGCTGTGAGCAATGAAGAACCCACCAGCGGGCAAGGATGAACCGAATAAGGACACGGCTGTAATGGAGGTGCTTGGTGACGGTGAGCACAATGAGCAACGAGGAACGGTGGTGATGTTTGGTGGTAATAGGGATAAACTTATCGGCGGCACAACCAGGATGTCCTTGGCGGTGATGCTCAAGCCAGAAGTTCAAAGAGAATATCGTCACCAAGGAAAGCTATAGACTTTAAGGAAGCCAACCCCTTTTACCCTTCACGACTTTATTCCCCTATTTAACCCACTTACAGAACCCAAAACGAGAGATCTTATGCCTACAACTAAAGGAAGATAGGAACAAACTCGAACTAAGAAGCAGAGGAAGATAATCATAAAAAGGAAGATTATCTGCTAACTAGGGGAAATATAACAACTAATATGAAATGAAAGCGAACGCATATAAGAACGATAGCAAACAATGATTCAAAAGTCTAGCGGTAAGCAATAATTCCACCAGAACTAATTATGTTTAAAATAAAGATGAAATAAAGAGGAATATTAGATACTAAGAAAATCGAAAACAGATGAATAAAGAGATAAAACTAAAAAGGGAGGATAAGGATAAGTAAAATAAATGAAAGGTCGAAGAAGAAGATGTATTTATACGTGTGTGCATATATATAGTCCTATGTATAAGGGCATAATCGTCATTTTGAATACACACATTAAAATAATAATATAATATAGAGGTCAATTTAGTCATTTAACCCTCACTTAACAGCTCTGCCACAAAAATGGGGGCACCATAATAGTTTTTTAATGTTCAGGGGGTTATTTAATTTTATAAGGAGTTAGATGAAGTTTTGACCAAGAAGAGGATTTTTATTTTATTTTATGATTTTAACCCTATATATAGACATGCCACGTTAAATTTCCAAACGAAGAAGAATGTATGGAAGTCCTCCCATCTTTTTGGGATTGAAAATTATCATCTATTTGGTGGTTTGAGTTATGGTTCTTATGGAAGTTTTGTTGATTATTTTTATATATATATATATATATATATATATATATTAATTTGTTGTGTTACAAATCTGAAGAATGGGTTGACGAAGACCGCCGGAGAAGATGCGGTTGCCGAAAAAAATGGTAGATTGAGGAATAAATGGTCTCCTTTTGTCACAAAGAAGGCCACGAATGGTAGCGAATGGGTTGTATTGTCACCGATGTGAGCCTCTTCTACTATGGAGGATTTGTTGATTTTGTTTTTATTTTTTGAATTGCCTTTTCGGACATCGGCAACAATTTGGTTGGATTTTTTTTTTTTTTTTTTAGTGAATTTCAATTGACGCCGCCTATTTGGTGATGATTTATTACATTCACCGGCAAAATTAGGTATGAACGTATATATAGGGTAAACAACCGATTTTACCCCTATTTCTCCCCTTCCTTATCCCATCCTATCGTCCCACTTTCTCTCTATATTTCCCTACATAACATCAAAACAATTTATTCCAATTTTGTTTCAGGTTTCTCTCGGTAGCCCTGACAAATTAATTTCGCTTCGGCTAAGAAATGCTTTGATCAAAGGTAGTGGTGGGTATTGGTGATGGCGAGGGGTATTACAATGTAAAGAGAGAGAGAAAAATAGTGGTTAGTGGTGGTCGACGGTGATGGGTCACCGAAAAAAATGGTGTGTGGTTGGCGGTGATGGGTCACAGGAAAAAATGGTGTGTGGTAGATGGATGGTGTTGCCAACATTTGGTTCATAAGTTTGGTGATTCAGGAGATTTTTTAGAAAAAGAGAAATAAAACTATTGGTGAGGGGTAATTTGGACTGAAATTATATAAGTGTCTGTTAAATATGTAAATATTAGTGTAAAGTTGTCATATTTTGTAATACATTTGGTTAGAAATATCACTTTTTATAATACAGTTATATTTGTAACGTATCTAACAAAAATTAACTTATTTTAAAATTTTCTAAAAAAATAACAAGAATTTTGAGACCAAGGGAGTACATAGAAATTTTTAAATAACTAAATAGAAGGCGTGTGTGAGCTATTGTAGTATATTGATCATTAACTTCTCACGTGATAATTAATCAAATTTGTGGAGTACAACTAATGGTAGAAATCACTATCATTAATTAACATCTCTTAAATTGTGATGAGATTAGAGAGAAATAGATAAAAAATATATATATATATATTAAAATTAAAATTAAATAAATAAACAAGAACAAAATTTAGAATTTAAATTTCACAAATCGAATAATTTAACACATGTGAGAAAAAACAAATCATAAATTAAACGAGGTTAACATGAACATTTGGCTAACACTTAAATTAAAGTCAATTAAAAATTTACACAAACCAAATAGAAAATTATTTTTAGTCATAAAATATACATTTGCTTTAATGAAAATTTAATATTCTTTGATTTATTTTTATTTTTTATTTTTATTATTATTATTTTTTACAAGTCAAAAAGTGTTAGAAGTTAGATTAGTAGATACAGAGAGTCGAAGTCTGGCACTCCAAAATCAACCGGAGGCACTAACCCACTGGGTTATTGAGACATCTGCCTTTGATTTATAGAAAAAGTAAAATAATTGATAAGATTAATAAATTTGTAGAGAAATGACATATTTACTATTTGAGAATACATATTTATTTTTAGTTAGGTAAGTATTCACATGTACTTTCATTATCCATTAAAAGCTGGAGAATGGTTATAAAAACATACAATCTCACTTGTAAATATCTACACCAACCCAGTGGTATAACTGAGGCTAGCATGAACATTTGGCTAAAACTTAAATTAAAGTCAATTAAAAATTTACACAAACTAAACAGAAAATTAATTTTAGTCATAAAATATGCATTTACTTGAATGAAAATTTAATATTATTTGATTTATAGAAATAGTACAATAATTGATAAGATTAATAATTTTGTCGAGAAATGACATATTTACTATTTATGAATACATATTTGTTTTTGGTTCACACATACTTTCATTATCTATTGAAAGCTGAAGAATGGTTAGAAAAACATTCAATCTCACTTGTAAATATCTACACCAACCTAGTGGTATCTTTTCTACCTCACAAAGTGAATGGTGAGGGTTTGAGTTTCCAAATGAGCAAAGTGGGTGTATGCATTTCTTGCCAATTACAAAAAATAAAAAAGAAGAAGAAGAAAAAAAAAGCTTTAAAGGTTTTCATTTGTAACCCGCAACCACGTAGTCTCCAAGAAAGAACAATTTGGATGATATTGACCTTTATAATTTCATTATAGTAGGTTACCGTTAGAGGTGTCGTACATCATATTCGAATGGGAGATGAAATGGGTATAAATGGATGGGTGTGAAACACTATCTAATTGCTTCAATTTTTGGGTTAGCGGACTGATGTGTGTTATATCATTGTTAAAAATCACTCGCAATAGAATGAATCCTTGCAGGATAATGCTACGTTGAAGGTGTCGAACCTTAAGGATTGTGTTGGATTGTCAAGTGTAAAATTAATTACTAATTTAATTTAAAGAGAAGATTTGTTGTTTTGATTATGTATAAATAACATAAAAAGTAAAAATAAGCAATTAGAACAAATATTGAGATCAAGGGAAGAAACACTTAGGACTTAACTTCATTACGAACATCATAATATAGTTAATTGTTTCAACCTTGGAGATTTCAATATTTATACATAATTGAGATTTAAATTAATTCACATCAAATTTAATTTGATTTTAAGAAGATAAATCATGAATTTACGTTAAGTAATAATCTATCTTCGGTTGACACGAATTGTCTACGTAACTAATCTAATCTACGGTGTAGTACAACTCGTATTCCCTAGGCATAAATTATCAAAACATTTATTAGCAACACAATTTAAACACTATTGCATGATCACTGTTCTGATTGTTATGAGAAGCCCTAGCTGCCAATCTTAAACAATAAGAATAGTTTGAATTTGATTAAAGTAAAATTAATTCAAAGGCAAGAGTCAATTTTATCAAAACACAATTTTACTTATTAAAACTCCAGTTGCTTAGAAATCCTAAGTCAATTAGCTCATAATCATACAATTAAAATATATAAATAATGAAAATTGTAATACCCCTAATTTAAAAAGGATAGTCCTGCTATTTATTATATTGTTTACATTGCATTTATTTTTGTTTAATTGTTTATTTGTTTATTTATTTAATTGTTGTTATTTTTTTTTTTTTTTTAACTGGCGGTTTGCTTATATTTGCATTATTTGAAATTGTTTATATTTACATAAATTATATTGAATTAATTATTAGATAATTATTTAACTGATGTAATTTAGTTGTTTTAATTGAATTAAGTTAATTATATTTAAATTGTTTTAACGTAACTGTATGGAGTCACATATGTATTTATATTAGGGTTTTATTTACACGGATGTAGCCGACTTAGGGTTGGTTTTGTATTAGAATTAGGGTTGTGCTAAAGCCTATAAATACAGTATTATGCGTTGGTTTAGGGTTACATAGAAAAACCCTATTCACTGATACGTATACCGTGAGACAGAGAGATACAAAGAGTGAAAACTGGTAAGGTTGACGGAGAGGTTCAAGGATACACTGGACGGAGTGCTTCTGGATTGAACCAAGAGCACTTGAGATTTAGAACAGGAGTCTCGAACGTGGACAGAAGCTTCAGAGACAGTGGTTTAGAGTTTTAAAACTGAAACTCAAGGCAAGTCACTATTCTATTCATTTCCTTTAATTCGTGTTCTGTGCATGCCTATTTAGACCCCGGGGATTAATCAAGCATTAAAATAGATTAAATTAAAGTTAATATTGATCTGGTAAGCATGTTTGAATCAATTTTTAAATCGTTGCATAAATCTGTTTTTGTGTACGAAGTTATTCTTGTTTAAGAATCTGTTTGCACTGGTTGTAATATTGCTTAACCTTTGTGTATTTAGGATTGAATGCATGCTTTTAAATAAATCTAGGACATCAATTGAACCCTGGAAATAGTTTTAAAAACTGTACAGAGACTCTGGACTTCGCCGAAGGTGAAGAAGACGAACAGGTTAGGGGATACGGCTCTCAAAAGAGGAAAGCCGACTCACTAAAAGGTAGAGCCGGCTTTAGGGCTTGTAGAGCTGGCTCTACAAGGGGTAGAGCCGACTCCACATAAGGTGGAGGCGGCTCCAACCCTTTTCTCTTCAGTTTTCGTGTTCTGGGTTTGGATTGGACTGTTGGAGTTGTTTCTAAATGGTTCCAGTAGTTGTGAATGAGATTTGTGTCTATTTCAGACTTGTAAACAAACTCTTGGGAAGCATGTTGATATTAATATGTTGAAATAGGAAACAAAACTTGGTTAAATAATAAGTCTGTGTGTGGAAGGTCGAATTATACCTTGAGCTTGCTTACTGTTTCCATAAAGCAACTTCGTTTCTTAGCATGATTTTAAACTGTTATTCATGTTTTAACTGTTTTATAAGCATATATTATTTGTTCTGGGAAAAATAAGCATGCTTAAATGGAAATAATCGATGTTTAATTTTACTATATATTGCATCAGGATATGGTACTGATTGGAGGGATAGTGTGCGTAGTTCTACTTTATAAATTTGAAGAACTAAAATAGAGGTTCTAAATCGTATATTGGATGTATGTTTTAAACCTACACAGATTAGACTTATGTATGTTTTTTGTAGTTTGGTTGATGACTATCTAATATTGTGTTGTCAACTTTGTTAACTGGAGGATAGTATGTACCGGTATGGGACGGTGACATACTAGGTATGGACTAATTCAAACGCTAAGTCCTATCTAATTCGGATTAAGGTATGGATTAACCATATAGGTTAAGTGATAAGTGCTTAAATGTTGCACATTTCAACACCTAAGTTAAGGTATTTCAGTCTTTGCATCTATCTTAATTTTATGTTTTAGTCCTAATTTATGTTTATGTGTATTTCAGGGCAACAAAGTTAAAATGAGCTAAGAACGGTCCAATTAAGCCTTTTTGGAGTTAAGCAAAGATTTTCAGACAATGGCACAAAGCGGTCAATTTCGGGCCTTTGATGATGTTCCCAAAGATGGAGAAGCAAACCAAATAGCCCGGGGCAAAAATGGAGCTGAATAAGGCTTAAAGGAATTTGTCAACTCTGGGGGGATCGATCCCCAGGGTGGGGGATCGATCCCCCAGGACTTAGCAACATTACAGTTTTTATTTAATTTTTGGGCTCATTTTGGGAACTATTGGGCTTTAATGAGATTGTTACTTAAGGCCCAGTGAGCCATTAGATTAGGGTTAGTTTTAGTTTTTATTTAAGTAAAGATTATTAGAGAAAAAGAAAAGGTATTATTTTATTTATTTTTCTGTATCGTAGTATTGTATTTTCTCTCTGGAAAAACACGCGAAGAAAGGGAAAAAGGAAGAACAGGCTAGGGTTTGGAAGAAAAGTTCAGAGAAGATGAAGCAGATGATGGGGATTGTCCTGTCTTCGACTCCATCAACCATGAGTGGCTGATTCTTCTACTTAGGGTTGGATAAACCCTAAGCATGTAACCTATTCTCTCTCTCTTTTCATGCTTTTTGGGGATTAATTTATGTAATTAGTGTATAGTCTTGAATATTATGAATTAAATTCTTCCAATTGATTATCTGTATTAATCTCATATTGTCTTATGTGTGGTTGATTGATAAACAAATTTTACACATGAATTCTTTGTTAATTGATTCTTATGATGGCTATGCATGGTATTGCTTAGTTGTAATTGTGTTTCAAATTGATGAAAAATGCTTCCATTTGATGGATGATACTACATGTTTAGGTTAAATTGTTGTCTAATTAGTTTTAAATTCATGTTTAATTAGTTTAATTTAAGTTTAATTAATTTAATTGCAATTCAATTATTAGGTAAGTAGACCATCCATACTTATGTTTGAATTCCATACTTTTTGTCACAATTGCATTATCTTCTAGATTAATGTGTGTTAAATTTGTAACTTGGATTGATAAATCATGCTTTGAATGGGTGAATTGCACTACACTTAGTTTAATTGTCATTAGGTAGTTGATTCATGCTTGAAATTGATGGTTTACACTTTTCATTGCACTTATTAGCCACATATAGATTACATAGTATTATTTCCCCAATTAGTTGAAAGTGAGTGAGTTAGGGAATGTGCTTAGTGGTGAATCCTACACCCTAAGTCTCTTTCCAATCTCTTAAATTCTATTTCTTTATTGCAATCATTTAGTTTAAAATTAGTTTTAATCACAAACAAAACCCTTTTGGCAATCACATAAGCACTAAAGTAGAATTCAATTCTGAAAAACCTATAATTGTTTAGATCTCTTGGGACGATCCCTGCTCACTTCATACTCCATAGTATAAGTGTTTAGTGGTTTTATAACTTTTAAAATATGGTGCCCACTTGACATTATTTCTAAACCTAAAGTGTTGTGCATTATTTTGTGCACACGCTCGGTCGCACCATTAAGTCCATTACCTACTTGTGTCATGTCAACAAAATAGTTGATTGACTTGATATGGTTTCAGGACGGATGGTTTTTACATATACCAGACCACTGCACAGATAGATGGTATTTTGTATTATGAGGAGTACGGATTTTATATATTTATTTTATAATGCCATGGTATGAGCTTGAGTCTCAGGACCATGGTTAGGGCACGTATATCGCTTAGGATGGATAATTGGACATGGGTGTTGTTCCCTGGTAAGTCTAGGTACACATGACGACACTATGTGCGATTTACATGGTATCTCTACTCAGGCTGAGACAGACCTACTGGACTAGCGAGCGTCCTATAGTGTGTACTATATATTTACATATGGACTACTCTAGATATTGTTGAGTCTTCCTAGGATGTATCTGCATATCGGATTACTGTATGGATTGTGGTAGAATAGGACTTGCATGTGGGCTTTACCCACTCTCTTATTTTTCAGGTATTCGTCAGTTCCAGGGTTAGAGATTGGACGTGCAATGCAGATACAGACATTCATTCCTCCGACTACGTAGGAATTATTTCTATGTTTAGCTTTAGATTTTATTTCTGTTATGTTAGTTTCTATTGGGATTTTTAATAAGGGGTCCACTGGATAGATTCCCGAGTTGTTAACCTTATGGAGTTTTGGAGTATTGGATTTCAATAATTATTTTTTAAGGATTTTCAATTAGCATTCTTTCAGCTTATTATTTTTATTTATTTTTATTTCATCTTGTATTCTGTGTTCAATTACATATTGATTGGTTGATATTTCCCTCGGGTTTGGGCCTCGGCCTGATCAACCAGTGTCTCAGATCCGAGAGGTATCACAAAAATCCCCAAAGTTAAAGAATAATCAAACCATATTATTCGAATTCGAGTTACATCAATGACCTGGATGGAATTTAGCTACTTACGATGAAGGAGGATGTCTTGATTGATGTTGTAGAAACTATCTCTATGTACTACCAAAAACTC
The DNA here is from genome assembly GCF_030987335.1 of Cornus florida. Lineage (NCBI taxonomy): Eukaryota > Viridiplantae > Streptophyta > Magnoliopsida > Cornales > Cornaceae > Cornus > Cornus florida. The sequence continues at coordinate 23,547,985 of NW_026775572.1, read as the reverse complement.
CTCAGGATCTTCTTTTTCAATCTTCAAAACCCTAAAAGTCACCACGAGATCTGAAAATTGAAAGAGTGATTTCTTTGTGACCTCACATATTATTTTATAGTAGAAACTGACTCATACTCCTTCTTGAATGGGCTTTAGGACTTCTGGGATCATCTAGGCCCGTCTGGGTCAAAAATACTAATTTTTATAACTTTCTCGCACTTAATTTTAAGTCTCAGCGTGATAGTGCTCGAGTACTAACAAGTGTGCTCGAGCCCTACGGGGATAGTGCTCGAGTAATATGAAAGTGGGCTTGAGTACCATTTAGTGTGCTTGAGGCTTAATTGGTACACTTGGTCAAATTTTTTAAAATAATTTTCAAAGAGTCTTTTTGCCTAACACTTAGCCAGATTTTCACTTTTTTCCAGCACGATGATAGTGCTCGAGCACTAAATAGTGTGCTCGAGCTCTGCGAAAGTGTGCTAAAGAACACTCTCCATAAATTGCCCGATTTTTTCCTATTTGACTTCTAAATCAGCCCGGAAGGTCCAAAACACCTCCAAAAGCTCTGAGATCATCGCTTCCTGTGTTAAGGTCATGATTTGATCGTTTTCTTTGAAAAATCACCTACAAAAAACAAATAATAAAAATCAGTGTAAGAATCGGATAAAAGTATCACTAAGACATTATCATGCGCACGTTTAAGGGCTTAAATATGCAATATTTATCGTTTATCATGGGTAAGTTTTCACAAATTACAGTTGGTATTAGAGTCAGATCCAATTATTGATTTGGTATCATGTAAAGTGCCCGACCCAAATAGATCTGGGTTATCACCTCGGGTAGGCAATATGGACTGACCACAACAAGAACGTTGCGATTTTAAGTGGGAGATAATGTTAGAGGTGTCTCGGTTACACTGTTAGTAGCAAACCTGTGATACCTGTGATGTTTCTGATTTTTTTTCAGCATTTTCATTTTTCCAATAATTCGTGGTGACAAGGGTATTTTTGTCTTTTCGCATGTTGTGTTCGGGATTGTGGTTGGGTCCATTTGCATTGTGCATTTTAAATTATGTGGATTAAGTAGTATTTGCATGTGGTGCACTTGTGTGTGTGGTATAAGAATTGAAGTAAAAGTAAAAGAGAAAAGAAAAGAAAATTAAGGCAGGACCCACCACTACCTCAAATGTGGTCTTGAAACCATAGTTTTGCTCTCTCATTTTTCATTCTCCCGCAAGTTCTCTCCCTTCCTCTTGCTCCTAGCTTTTCTTTTCATTTTTGGCTTCAAATCTTTGAATCTTCATAACTTCTTCACTTCTTAGTGAAATTGAGAGCCGTTTGAGGCAAAACGTCGAGCACATCGAGCTCTGCGCATCCATACCTGAAATTCCAGATTTGGTGCCCTCCTTGGAGTTCGAATTTGAGGACCCATCTTTAGGGTTTTGGTGCAAACTTGAGGTAGGGGCCCTTAATCCACTTCCTTCTTGTTCCATTGTGAGTTATATCTCCTTTGTGTGATAAACATGCTTAATTTGAAAGTTAATTGTTTCAATGTTGTGTAATTGATGTCTAGAGAAATTCATGATTTTGATTATGATTTGTTCTATGTGAAAAGCATGTTGTGGTGATAGTTTTGTTGTGTTTAATGTGTTGATGACTCAATTGATGATGTTGAATATGATATATGCTTAGTTGTGAAGTAATTATGAAATGTAAAACTTATACATGCCATAATATTGTAAGCTTGAGACACATATACATGTACATGCCATTGGGTTGCATGAAATGGGAGAAATCAGTTTTTGAAATGAAAACGGGAATTTTGGGAGAAGAGTTTTTGTGAAATGGTTTTAATAAACCTGGTCGCTGCGGGGTTACCAACGGGCCGGAGTTTAATATAGCCTAGAGGGGACTAGGGAGTCGCCCTAGCGTGGTTGAGCTAGTTGGGCCCCATAATGCGCCGCGGTGTTACCAAGGGTCAGGGACACTAGCCAATCCTCATCTCGTGTCGCGACGGGGTTACCAAAGGGCGGGCTGTATTAACGGAGCAAAATTTTAATAAAAATAATTTAAAGTTTCATGAATTCCGAGGACGGAATTCCTTTTGTTAGGGGGGAAGAATGTAATAACCCTAAATTTAAAAAGGACATAATTGAAATTTTATTTTTATTTTATTATTCTTAGGTGTTTTCATGACTTTTGTTACGTGGTTTCCTGTTTTGTTGTTTAAATGAATTAACTGTTTAATTATAAGTGTGCGTGATTAAGTGGCATTTGGAATGTAAAATTAAATGTATTGCTTTTATTTTATTTTATTTTTAATCGAACTTGGGCTTGGATATGATTAACAGATTATTTGGATAGTGTAAATGGGTACCATTTTACCCATGGAAGTATATACATGTATATATATGGGTATATATGTATATAGAGCTAGTTCTAATTATTGCTATTTATTAATAATTAAACTTGAGGTATTAATCCTAATTTAATATAAGTTATAATTTTAGGGTTACATATATTCTCACGTTTTTAGCCGACTTACATTATAACTTTTATGGTTGTTTTTCTTTCTCGGATTAAAATTAGAATTAGGGTTTTAGTTTTTCTAAACCTATAAATATATCATTATGTTGACTTAAGGTTTTAAAAAAAATATGTAAACCTTTTTCATAGAGATAGAGAGGAGCAGAGCGTAAATTGTGAGATAATAACAGACCATCTTTGGCGAGGGTTTCAACTGTGGATAAAGGATTGGTCATAGGAGAAGGGAAGGTTGAGCAGTAGGAGGCTTGACGGCAGTCATGATCGCCGGAAAAAAACCTAGGAAGACGGCGACAAGGTTTTGATTTCAAAACCGCAAAGGCAAGTTCTTTCCTTTCTCTCTCCCATTGCTTGTGTTCTGTGCATCTGTAGATAGTCTCTAGGGCTTTAATGGACTAATAAATTGAATCTTAGATACTTAGTATTTGTTTAATCAATTATCTGTATGTAGGCGTGAATTAATTTTGTTACAGTTCATGCAAGTTTGGTTTGGTTGCAGTGCTTGCTATTTCTAAGCATGTTGGATCGGTAAATGTTTTAAGTTTTAATTTGATGCAAATTGACTTAAGTAAGGATTTGGGATGGTTTTAGATATACTTAGGACTCCTAGGAACAATTTTAAAAACCAACAACAGGAGTGGAAGTGGCCGGTGCTGAAGCAGATGGTCGAAAAAAACATAGCTGAAGGAGAACAGAGGCTCAGAGGGATGAAGAGCCGGCTCTGGGGATTGAAGAGCCGGCTCCCATCACCTGCTCTTGCATTTTATAGCAGGCTCTCTCCTATTTTGACGTATTTTAGTGTTTTCTGATTTTCTGGGCACCGTTTGGATGATTTTAATTCTTTCGAATTGTGTTGTGAGGGCATTTGGGTTCTTAATTTAAACTTCAAGTGTATTTAAACCTCTTATTGCATAGTTTATACATTTATGCTAAAGTGTTAAACAGTAGGAAAGTAGATAACTTTTCAGTACTGTTAATGGTTAGAGGAAAGTTAACTTACGTAGTTTAATTCAGTGATTGAACGGATTATAAAACCAGTCATGGGGATGATTTTGGGTGTAAATAGGATTCTTAAACTCAGTATTAAAGATGAACCGAAGGTTGGGAATAGCCGAAGACGAAGCTGAAAGGCGAAACGGAGCAAAACTGGACAAATGAGGCTCTAAGCCTTTAAGAGCAGGCTCTAAGTTTTTAGAGCAGGCTCTAAGTTTTTATAGAGCAGGCTCCATGGTGTAAAGAGCCTGCTCTATGATTTTCAAGAGAAGGCTCTTTGGTTAGGTTATGTTTGGTTGCAATCTGGAGCTGTCCGGGAACTGTTTGGGTTATGTTTGGAGTTCTAAATTGTTTTAGGGAGTGAACTAACAATTTTAAAAGTCATTTCAAGAGATCTTAAGCTCTCTAATTGCATAAGTTAGCCTATTATAGGAAGGGAATGATCAGTGTGAAATTTAGACAGTTTACATACTGTTAACGGTTGGAAGGGAAGTAGTTGTTCAATTTTTAAATGGGCGACTTAAGTAATTATAACATGATGTTAATCTTGTTTTAAATGCACGTTAGGGTCATTTACTTAATAAATTTGATCTGTGCACACTCGGGAATATAATTGCTGAATTAATAAATCCGTTCTGCAATTACGTAAATTAGGGATATGAAATTACTTGCTTGCTCTAATATGGCAATTTAATGAATTATAACATGTTTCTAATTTTTGTTTTAGATGCACAGTAGAGTCTTTTAGTTAACAGATTAGACCTGTGCATACTTTGGATTTTTATATTGCTGAAACATTAATTTTCCTGCAATTACATGAGTAAAAGGTTTGTTTTAAATTGTTGAATTATTAGATACACTATTCTGCAATTAATTGGATGATGGTTTTCAACTGGATGATGGTTTTGGACTTAAATTGCTAAACTAAAACATAGGTTTTGTAATTTACATGGGAGTTAACCTGGACTTAATTGAAGAATTAATTGCATATTTTCTGTCAATTATATGAATGGATTTTGGATTTTAAGTTGACGAACGATTAAGTTTTGTCTCGTCAATTTCATGGATATTGTCATGGATATTTAGTTGATAAACTGTTCCAATTTTGTTTTATCAGCTACATGGATTTATGTGGATTCTATTTGGTGTACTAATTGAGTTAATGTATCATTTATGGATCATATGCATGGTATGTACCGGTATGGGACGGTGACATACGGAGGGACGGATTAGATCAAAACGCTAATTCCAACCCATTCATACATACGGAATGGATTAATTAAAACAGTTAAATCCTACATGGTTTCATGTCCTGTCAACTAAAATAGTTGAACGATATATTAGATGGTTGTTTATATTTTCTGTTAATAGGAAGGATAGGGATTTAATTAAAATATTTAAATCCTAATTATATGTTGTGTTTTGGCGACGAATAGTTGACCGGCTCAACATTGTATTTGGATGGGTTGTATATACACTTAATTTATGTTAGTCTGTGCGGCTGAACAAGCTGAACGACTAGCTGGATTTCTTATGGTTGGATAGGATCGGACTTTATATATATAATTATGGTACCGCGATCTGAGCTTGAGTCTCATAGTCGACGGTTATGGAGCGTATATGCCGTAGGATGCATAGCTAGCTATGCTAGTTGAGGTATACCCTGTTAGGCTTAGGTAGTCATGCCCACTCAGGTGCGTTTTTACATGTTGCTTTCTATTCAGGTTGAGACCCTCAGCATAGTCTAGTGAGAGTCCTGTAGTGTGGTTATATGTATATATCTATTTACGGATTATATAGATATGGTTGAGACATCTATGATGTATCTGTGTATCGGGTCTCTGTTTGTATTGTAGTTATGATAGAACTTGTTCGTGGGCCTGACCCACTATTATTTTTCAGGTAACGGACGGTTCCAGGTCTTAGATCTTGTTCGTGCTGAGCAGAGACGACTTCTCATTCTTTCGACGACGTAGGCGGTTCCTGTATGGTTTAGCATTGGATTCTTTTTCGGTGGTTCATTTCTCAGTGATGATTTTTATTAGGAGTCCACCAGATGGATTCCCGAGTTGTATTAGAAATGGAGAATTTGGATGTATCAGAATAATTCTTTATTAATTTAATTTTATTCTGAGATTTCAGTATTTGGTTTATCATTCTAGTTTCTTTTCAGCAAATTTTTATTTATTCCTGTTTCCTTAATTGTATTATGTGTTCGTTTATTACTAATTTGTTTGATATCCTCGAGTAGTCGAGCATGGGCTTGGCCAACCTGCATCCGGAAATCCGGGGTATCACAGTTACCAACGGGCCGGAGGTTAATATAGCCTAGAGGAGACTAGGGAGTCGCCCTAGCGTGGTTGAGCTAACTGGGCCTCATAATGAAGCCGCGGGGTTACCAAGGGTCAGGGACACTAGCCAATCCTCCTCTCGTGTCGCGGCGGGGTTACCAAATGGCGAGCTGTATTAACAGTTGGAAAGTATGGTTTTGAGAAATGAAAAAATGGGGAGTGACATATCATGCATTGCATTTCATTGCATTGCATTGTTTACACTTGGAATTGACATTGAAGTTGTTTTAACCCTACATTGCATGATCCCCATTTCCCATTGGCCTATGCTTTGATTGGATTCACAACAACACAAGATGTGTGTCTTAAGTGTCACCTACTGAGCATATAGCTCACCCTACTATATATTATTTTTTCAGGTCTTGGAAAAGAACCGGCGGATGCCAATCCACCTCAAAATTGAAAGTTGTTAGAAGATGATTTTTGCTATTTTGTATTTAGCTATTTCATGTGTAATTATAATTTTGGGAATGTAATTAAGTTTGTGAATGATCCTTGAGAAAATGTAATTAAGTATTACTCACTCAAAATCAGTTTAGTGTATTTTAGTGATGTGTGGTAAAATTATGTTAATAACGTGGTTGTTGTACTCCAATTTATTGTTGAAATGTATTAATTTTGTACGTAAGTGTAGTGACGTGGGTGGTTGAACGATCAAAAGTTGGAGTACAGGGTCACACAGGACAGTGGAAAGTGGGAGTGAAGATTTTCATGAACCGGTCGACGTATAACCCGAACCGGTCGACCGGTTTCTTCACAGTATGTTTGAGTTGTTGACGTCCCAAACCAGTCGACGTATGGCATCCCATACGTCGACCGATATCTTGATCCCAAACCAGTCGACCGGTATCATGGCAGTAGGCAAACCAGTCGACGTATAAGATGTATACGTCGACCGGTTCTGTTTTTGTATGTAATTGCCAATTTAAGTTCTTAAATTACACTTGACACCCAATTGATGTTGCAAGTAATTACATTATGACCCAATTAAATGCCATAATTATTTTTAGCCCCAAAAAGACTATTTTGCCCTGAACCTTATTTTATTTACTTCGTGATTCAAGTTAAGGACTATTATACCCTTGAGTCTCAATTTATGGATTCATGGCAAATTACCAATTTGCCTTTTTTGAACCTTGTTATTTAATTTTGACATGAAATGACCGTTTTACCCTCGTATGATTTTGGGTCGGGTAAGGACCCGTTTAATGATCCGGATCCATGAGGATTTGGGTCGTTACAATACCCCTTGATTCTAAAGTCACGGGTGATCAAATCCGAGCACAGATCCGAGAGATATCAAACAATTAATATGTAATTGAACATGGAATACAAAATGAATTAATAAATAAAATAATAAAAGCTGAAAAGAGTTCTAAATATTAAAATCCTCTAAATTATAAATTAATATAATTTAAAATTTTTAACATCGGTACAACTAGGGAATCCACCTAGTGGACCCCTAACAATCCCAAATGAAAGTGAAATATAGAATCAAAACCCAACACTAAAATATGAAACGAAATCTTACGCAGTCAGAGGAGTAAATGACTGTATTTGCTCAGCACGATCAAGCTCTAAGCCTGAAACTGACGAACACCTGAAATATAAAAGTGAGTCAGGCCCACATTCAAGTTTTATCCTACTATAATCTATACAGAAATCCGATACGCAGATACATCCTAAATAGCTCAGTAATAACTAAAGAGTCCATATAGATATAAATACACACTATAGGACGCTCACTAGCCTATTGAGCAGTCTTAGCCTGAATAGAAGGTAACATGTAAATCACACATTACGGTGTGCATGTGTACTTAGACCTACCAGGGAACATCAACTATATTTAGTTACTCATCCTAGGCGATATACACACCCTAACCATGATCCTGAGACTCAAGCTCATATCACGGTACCATAAGTATATATATAAATCTTTCATAATACAGAAAATAAAAACAAACATCCAATATGTCGTTCAACTGTTTTAGTTGATAAGACATGAATCCATGTATGATTTAATTGTTTTAGTTAATCCATTTCGTGTGTATGAATAGGTAGGAATTAGCGTTTTGATCTAATCCTCCCACACCGGTGCATATAATGCATATGATTCATAAATGATGTACACTCATTTGAACATCAAATACATCCAGAGACAAACATAATAGAAGTCAGATATATGCAAGATCCTATTATACATCCAGTATATGATTATAATCATATAGCCTCCGTTTAAATTGCTAGAGCAAAAATAAACAATTTAAATCATCCATATCCATATAATTGATAGAACAAAAATTATAATAGTTCGTCAACTAACATCCTTAATATGATATAATGATAATCAGAATTATAAACTGAGTACATTGTACTGATATTCCAAAAATACTTCCAGACTAATCCATTTAATTTGCTAAAACAAAACTTGCAATTAAATCTTCCACCATCCATAACAGCATGCAAATTAATATATAAATTTCATGATGTCATTTAATCCTCAATTATAAATCCAGAGCATTATATAATGATACTCAGAAGTATAAACTAAGCACATTATATGAAATCTGTAACACCCCTAATTTTAAAAAGGATATTCCTGGTATTTAATAGTATTTAATTTATTATTTAAGTGCATTTTATTTGATTATGTGTCATTATTTTTTTTATTAGGTGCTTAATTGTTTTCTTTTGTGGTGATTTAATTTATTTAAATGATATTTATTTTTAGTTATTTGATTAAAATTACTTGTTAGTGTTTTAATTATTTAATTGGCATTAATGGTTTAAGTGTAATTGGTTTAGTTATTTGATTGGAATTACTTGTTAGTGTTTTGATTATTTAATTGGCATTAATGGTTTAAGTGTAATTGGTTTAATTATTCTATGTGTGTCTTATTTGGTTTAATTGGGTTTACTAATTATTATTTTGTTCAATTAGATTATTTGTTAAGTATTTAATGGTGAATAGGGTAATTAGGTAAATACATCTAACTAGGGTTTTAATTACAGTATAAATTAGGGTTTTATATTATAGCCGTCGTAGGTTTCTACGTTAATTGGATAGGCCGGTTAGGATTGTGAGTTGGACTTAAATGAACCTAGGGTTTAGGAAAACTCTATAAGTATAAGGTAGACGTCTGTGTAGGGTTTTTTTAAACAAAGCACACGTTTTGTGGAAGTGGAGAAGGAAAAACGCAGTTTTTCACATTCTGCGAAGGTTTGATCAAAGCTCCGATCCTGCTTTGTCCGTGGTCCGATCAAGCTGAATTTTGGAGGAGAGGTTCACGACTCAGTGACGCATAATCTGACCGGTGAAGATCAGAGTTTGACCTCCGGAACAGTGATTCGTACTCGTGAACAGTAACCGGGTCGCACATGTTTTTTTCATTCTGCCCAGATTTCATCAAACATCCGATCCCGCTTCGTCTGTGGTCCGATCGAGCTGAAATTTGGAGGATAGGTTCATGACTCAGTGTCGCATAATCTGAACGGTGAAGATCAGATTTTGAGTTTGGGAATAGTGTTTCGTACCCGTGAACAGTAACCAGGTTTTGGAACTCGCCGGGATTTTTTAAGAAGACGACGTTGAAACTTTGAACAAAAGTTTCTGAGGAAAGATTCTATCCTTACTCTTTCCCTTAGGCTTCATACTCTTTGCACTCTTAAATGATTCCAGGATTAATGAAGATTAAACCAAACTAAAATGATATCTGTTTTGCTATGAAACTGGTAGTTACAGTAGTGTTGTATGCTTGTTCAACCTAGACTAAGCATGTTTGTGGATGCATTGTGGTTCTGTGGTTCACGTTTTTCCTTACCACTGCTAGTATAAATTATTGGAAGGATGGGTCTAGATGATAGCTATCTTAACTTCTGTAATAGCAACTGTTGGAACTTAAATACTAGGAGGATTTGAGTTTAACACTAGATCAGTTTTGTGGAACACTATAATTTGAGCATGTCTACATACATACTGTGAATATTGTTTTGATGCTTACATTATCATAGTTAGTGTCAACTGTAGAGGTTAGGATTTTGTGATACATACCCTACATATCTGTATGTCATTTGTAAAGTGTTAAATGGAAGTTTTAATTAATTCTGTCTTTATATCAGACTAAAGGGAACAACTTAAATTGGACATGTATATGTTGTTGTTGTGACCCTGTTTATCAATGCTTATTTTATCACTGCTAACATTGAATGTTGGATGTTGGAATTTAGTTGATATATACTTGATTTATTGGTATTATTGACTACTGGAGGATTGGAAAGTAGGCACCGGTATGGGGCGGTGGCATACTAAGGATGGGTTTGGTTTTTAAATCAATACCATTACCCACCTACTTGGAATAAGAATGGGATTAACTAAAAGTTAAGTCTCGTGGATTTGTATTGTCATGGCAACTACTTGTTGAGCGGCAATACCAGGGATTTTGGATGGATTTTATATATGTACTGTTATGGTGCCTTGGTATGAGTTTGAGCCTCAGGACCGATGGCTAGGGAGCGTATATGCATCGGGATGTGTAGCTGGCTATGATGGTTGGAGGTGTACCCTATTTAGGTATAGGTACATATGCCTACTTTGTCTGCGTTTTAGCATGTTACCTCTATTCAGGTTGAGACCGGCCTGTAGTCCAGTGAGAGTCCTTTAGTGTAACTATATATATATATTTACGGACTATTAGCTATTGTTGAATTGTTTAGCATGTACATGCGTATCGGGCCTCTGTTTGGATTGTAATAGTATAAAACTTGCGCGTGGGCCTGACCCACTTCTATTTTTCAGGTACATGACAGTTCCAGGCTTAGACGTGTTCGTGTTGAGCAGAGGTCTCTATTCACTCTTCCGACGATGTAGGGCTCTCTCTATAGTTTTATTTCTGGACGTTTATTACATTTGTTCTATCTTCCGTTTGGATGTTTAATAGGGGTCCACTAGAGATGGATTCCCAAGTTGTAAACTGATGGAGTTTTGGAGTTTGGGTTTGATGGATTTTATTAATTATAATATTTTGCGGATTCTATTTTTAGTTCATTCCAGCTTTAATTTCATTTCTTAATTTATTTTGTATTCCGTGTTCATTATAAAATATTAATTGTTTGATAATCCTTCGGGTTTGGGCCTGGGCCTGATCAACCCGTGTCTCGGATCCGAGGGGTATCTCAAAATCCCAAACATACTTTCATACACGTCCATTTACTTTGCTAAAACAAAACTAGCAATTTAAAACTTCCACAATCCTCAACAACATCCCATTTAGTATTTAAATTTCATGACATCCTCAACCATAGCACAAACCAATAATTCTGAGTCTTTAATACGTTATATACATCATTTTTAAAACCCCAATTGAATTTCAGATTTACATTTTAGCCCCCATAGTCTGAAAATACCAAAAATAAACACCCGGAGGGTGTCTCAGCAAGGGAGCCGGCTCCCCCTTCATGGGAGCTGGCTCTCACCCCTCTAGAGCCAGTTCTCTCTCATAGAGAGCCAGCTCTCTCCCTGAGAGCCGTGCAACGCTTCTTCTGTTCGTCTTTTTTGTTTCCGACGAAGTACCGAACCCTCTTTATTGATTTTATTAAGATTTATAGGATCCAATTTAGGTCTCAAAAGTTCCAGAAACTCCTCAAATTCTAATACAAATTGCTTGACAAAAATTGAAACAAAATTGATAACAATTTACGCAATAAAACAATTTCAGTTACACAAAAACGTAAAACAGTTTACAGCCTGATTTAATATGCACAAACATCCGTTTTAAAAGTTTGATTAAATTCTTGGAGACTATATAGCATGCACAGAACACAGGTTTAAGGGAAGGAGTTAGAATAAAACTTGCCTTTAGTTTCAGTTTTGAAACCTTAAACCACCGTCTCTGAGTTCCAACAAATCCCAAGTCTGTTCTCCTCCTCTGTTGCCTCTTGGTTCAACCCACGAGCAACACAATTTCTTTCATCATTGACCCTCTCTATGTTTTTCTCAAGTTTCTCTCTCTTTTCCTCCCAAATCCCTCTCTATTTCTCTCTGCCTCATAGTACGTAAATAGGGTTCTCAAACCATTGGCAGACACGTAACTTATATATATATAGGCTTCTATAAAACCTAATCCTAATTCCAACCTAATTATAAGTTGGCTAACCTAATTACATAAAATAAAACCCTAAACTATCTACACATAAAACCAAAACACAGATGTAAAACATTTAATCGCAATAAACAATTATTTAAATTTCCACATAAGCATATAATAATAAAAGGAAATAATCAATTATTTAAAGTTCCACATATAATAAAACAAGTAATTCACTTAAATAAATAAATAAGCAAATAATTTAATTAACTAAATACCAATTAAACAAATAAGCAAATAAATCAATTAATCAAACAAAATTGCAATAAAATCATTAATTTAAATACCGAGACTGTCCTTTTAAAATTAGGGGTATTACAAAACATTCACCTATTTGATTGGTCATCGTTGTATTAGTTCTTTACAGCACCCTATTGTCTCACCTTGGCCTTTTTCTTGTTAGAAATTTTGAATGAAAATTGTTTCATCAGTCATCAACAGATGCCTTTGACTGAACATATGTGTTCACTGATTGGTTGTGAAATGAAAAAATGCAACTCAAAACCAACAGACATAACTTATTCAACGTGAACCATTGCAACCTATTGCAGTATGATGACCCAGTGGATATGTGCGAAACATTGGCAGGCTACCATATTGGGCGAGCTATGAGTGCACAATCTCACATCGCCTGGGTAAGGGAAAGGTGAAGTGCTTATTCGTAGGTGTGTCACTCTCATTGGTATAAGGCATTTTGGGATAAAGCTCAAGACCAAAACCGTGTTGGCTAAGGCCCAAAACGGATAATATCATACCATGTGGCGGAGTGGGTCGATACAAATGGTATCAGAGCCTGAACCAGCCGGAAGTGTGCCGACGGGGACCTCCAAGGGGGGTGGATTGTGATGACCCTATGGGCGAGTGTGCCATAGGCGGGTGTGAGATACTGGCGGGCTACCACACTAGGCGAGTTACATGTGCACAATCTCACATCGCCTTGGTAAAGGAAAGGTGAAGTGCTTATATGAAGGTGCGTCACTCTAATTGGTATGAGGCCTTTTGGGGTAAAGCACAAAAGCAAAACCATGCGGGTTTAGGCCCAAAGCGGACAATATTATACCATGCGGTGGAATGGGTCGTTACATGCAGTGGGTGTGTCTGGTGATGAATATATACATATAAATGGTTGTGTCCAGCGATGAATAGACACATATAAATGGTTGTGTCCAGTGGTGAAGAGACACATATAAATGGTTGTCCAGTGATGAAGAGACACATATAAATGGTTGTATCCAATGATAAAGAGATACACCCAATCTGAAAAGGCACTTCTATTTTTATAAATACCCTATTGGACTGCCATTTGCAATTCGTTCAATTTTTCTTCTCTTTTGCTTTTTAGACTTGAACTCAACCCAAGTGGGTTCAAACCATAGGTCAAGTGGTCCAAGCCACTTAAACTCTAATCAAGTTTCATTGAGCTATATTAAGATTGGTCCGAACCATTTGGTTCGGATTACACCCAACTCAACATTTATATAGTATAGATGCATTTTTAAGTCAGATAGAGTATTACACCGAGGAGGTTCACCATATCCACGAGTTTGAAGTGCTGTTTTCGGTGGATGTAGACCGTTATATCCCTGGAGACAAACGCCATTGAGTCCATCAGCATCATGCGAGATGTATATTGTCTTAAGGACATAGTATCCAATACTAGTCTCAGTCTAGGTTCTTTATTTATTATTATTATTATTTTATTACTTTAATTTGTATGTAAATTAAATAACGAGTTGTTTATTTAATTAATTATTTTTTAACATATTATTAATTATCTCATGGCATATTACTATAAGATTAATTATATATTAAATGTTATTTGAAGCATGTATTTTCAAACATTTTTTTAGCATGGGAACATTATTTCATTGGTCCTGAAAACCGAAGGCCACGTTAACTTTATTTTTACAAATTAAGTTGTTCTAATTTTAGCCAACGAAACTAGGGGTGACCACGGATCGGATCGGATTAAGCATCAATCCTAATCTGATTCGCTTGCAACGGATTGAGAGATTCTAAATCCACCACCAGTCCGTTAGCCCTTGGATCGGATCTAATCCGCGGATTGAAATTTCCTAATTTCACCAATATAATATAACATAAATTAAACCAATTTAGATGTATAATAGGTGTTTAACTCTATGAATCTCCTCAAACCTTAGTCACATCTGCAAGAGCATAAAACAATTAATTAGTTACTGATGAAACAAAGCTACAAATTCATATTCCAATTACATATCTCGTTTTAATAAGAATCAATAATCAAGTGATGAAATTATTGGAATAAAAAATTAAAGAAAACAAAAGAAAATAAATGAATTCAAAGATACTAATGAAACAAAGCAAACAGAAGGAATTTTAAAAAGAAGAAAAAAAGTCAGATATGAAATTATTGGATTTTTTTTTTTTTTTGAAAGAAAGCAAAATAAAGAACTTCAACATTTAACCAGAAAATCACAACACATTTAAATCAAAATAAGATAAGAGAATAAACTTTGTGAACTCACCGGAAATGGTATAGATCCGGACGATGAATGTGTCGTTGTTGCGGCCTAAGGTGAACTCAGGTCAACAAATGATGAAGACACTGATAGTGTTGTGGAGAAGGAGACGGCAGAGAAGATCAGAAGAAGAGAGGTGAGAAGATCAGAAAAAGAAGGAGACGATAAAGAAGATGAGCTTTTTTCTTTGGTCTTCTTTGGTTCTTTGGCTAGGTTAGGATTTGATTGAATGAAGAAAGAGTAAAGTTAGTCTCGTGAGGTGGTCCCAACAGTAATGCTATATATATTTATATATATAGGATTGTATAATTGTATATTAATAATTGGCCACGGATCGGATTCATGAATCGGATCGGATTTTTAAGAGCTTGATCCGTGATCCGATCCGTGAACCACGGATTCAAATTTTTTGCATCCGCCACCAATCCGTGGGTCTATCAATTTGATCCGATCTGTACGTATTAATGGATTCGCGGATTTTTTGCCCACCCTTAAACAAAACTCTCTCCTCTTTTGTCTCGGCCCATAAAAAATGCATAATATTTTCACTAAAATTTGGCGTACTCTAAGTAAGAACTTTAAAACAACTCATACTAAAAGTAGGATAACTATAATCCCTTTTTTTAATTTTGATTTTATAATTATTTTTTTTGTAGTTATACCAATAAATAAAGTTCAAGAATAACTTTTATTAACTTTAAAAAAGAATAAAACTTATTTAAAGATATTTATAGCAATTCTTAACTGTCACATTATGTCGATTTTGTAATGGGTAAGGGATATTGCTGACTGTATCATTTTTTACTCAAAGTATTGTACCTCAATGAGTGTTTTCTTCCATGTAAGTAAAAAAAAAGAAAAGAAAAAGAAAAGCCTTTCCACTCCTTAATTCGAGCCCCAATCCTATCTTAAATGGAGGGTCCACGGAGCCAGTATAGGATGGGGCACGTCTCCTGAATTTTTTACTTTCCTTATTATATATATATTTTTCTATAATATATATATATATTTATAATATATATATATATATTTTTAAAAATGTGTAAAAATGTCTCTCTCAAATTTCTCATTTACTTGTTTACTCTGTATGTTTCCTTATATTCTATATATGTTTCCTTATACTCTATATATTTTATATTCTATATGTTTCCTTATACTCTCTATATATATATATATTTGAATTATTTCATTATATTATATATATATAATTTATTAATTTACCTCGTTCTAAAAATATCAATCTTTATATATATTCATCTATTTCTCTTTATGTATATACTCCATAAACACTAAATTAGCAATGTGACCCTGAACAAAAATTTTAGCTCCATGGATTGATTTATTTTTATTTTTCAGTCGGTAACAAGTAGCAAAAGTTTGTTCGCTCAATCTCTCCCAAAAATAAAAAATAAAAAACTTTTATTAATCAGCTACACGTGCTAGTTGCAACTTTGAGAAATCTTTTACTACTTGGGATTAAAAAATATTCTCTAGAATAAAGGAAAAGTATTTTAAAAAAAGAAAAAGAAAAAGAAAAAAAGTAACAAGGAATTAAAAAGTAAAGTAGGTTCCTCGGTTGAAAAAGTATAGGGCTGACTTGAAATATGGTCCCCCGACATATGACCAAATCAGTACTTCTCTTTATTAGATAACTGAGGGAAAAAAACTGAAACAGCTGTGACAAATCAACCAAACAATGCCTCTGACCAGGTTGTAAACAATGCTGAATAAATAAAGCAACAAAACCTACCAAAGTCAAATAAGGGAAAACCCAAATACCTCGACTTTTGACTGCCATTTCTAGGTTTGCTTTGCACAGCGATTCCAAGAACCCTTTCACCAACAATATCGAAACTACAAACTCCCTACAGCCTTCATCAGTCCCTTCTTCATATTTATACTACAAGTTCTCTTTCCCTATATATATATATATATATATATCTAAATTTTGTATTAGGGGTTAGTCAGCAGCAAATTCACTTCACATACCCTTTATTTTTTTTGTATTTTCTTGGAAGATTGGGTCTGGTGTAGATCGGTAAGTGAAAATCCGAAATACCCATCTGATAATTTCTTCTGTAAATCATTTTTTAAGCTAATTTGGAACATTTGGTTGTTTGTTATTGTCAGTATGTTGTTTTAATGATCAAAATTATTGGGTTGTTGATACAGGTTGTGGAATTGAAGCTTTTGGAAGAAGAGGTAGATGTTGAGTTGGTAGAGGAAGAAGCTGACTTGGGGCTTAAATTTATGGATAAATTCTGCTGCTTCGGCTCTCAGGTGAGGATATTATTTAGATTTTTAAACTGTTTATTTAACTTTGGTTTTATACACACACTTTTTAGTAGATTTTTTTTAGTATGTCTGTTTAGTAAAACTCTCTTAAAAAAACAGATGATGAGCTTGATTTCAAGGTGATATTTGGATTGGGTGTGCTACTAAAAAAAATGGATTTTTGCGGCTAGAATTAATGGGAAAGATTGTAAATTTGTGGGATTGTTTGGTTGCAGGAACTTCAATTAGGGTTTTAGTTGAATTACTATAAAAGGTTGAATTATGTATGTTTACACCTGTAAATTCAGCGATTTCTTTTTCGAGCATGCTTCATTGGTTTTGCACTCGTATCAAAAGCATTAGTTCTTAGAGGAGTTTGTTGGATTATTAACACGAGGAATATTCGTTGAGAGTGAATTTGTTTCTTGCCAAGATAAAAATATTGGGTGAGGTGAATTGTATGGTTGAACTCCTAAATGATATCAAGTTCAGTTATTGCTAATTTGCTATGTTGATTGATGATACAACATGCATGATATTTATAGCCGAATCTTATGGGTATTGTAATATCCTTTTACCCTTGTTGTGAAATTGAGCAAAAAAATTAGTGTGATTGGATTTTTATATACAATGTATATTCGCAGCTTTGATTTTGTAATCTGGTTTTAGTATTGGTTTTAGTATTATGTAATATTCATTT
Source organism: Cornus florida (assembly GCF_030987335.1). NCBI lineage: Eukaryota > Viridiplantae > Streptophyta > Magnoliopsida > Cornales > Cornaceae > Cornus > Cornus florida. The sequence continues at coordinate 23,530,498 of NW_026775572.1, read as the reverse complement.
CAAATTAGAGTTCTTCTTTCACTTTAGCTTCCAGGGGGACGGTCTTCACATGGCTCTGGCAAAGGAAGAAGCCATCAGGGGCCTATCAAGTATGGTTTTAGTTTAGTGAAAGGGAAAGCAAATCACCCCATGGAGGATTATCATGTTGCTAAATTTGTTCAGCACCAAGGACGTGAGCTTGGACTTTTTGCTATTTTTGATGGGCATCTGGGAGATAGTGTACCTGCATATCTACAAAAACATTTGTTTCACAATATTCTGAAGGAGGTGGGTTGTTGGTTTGAATTCAAAATGCTGCCTTACACACATTAATTCAGAAGATTTACAATATGTTGATGAATTATTCCAGGAGGAGTTCTGGACTGATACCACTAGGTCCATTTCTAAAGCCTATGAAAGAACAGATCAAGCAATTCTTTCACACAATCCCGACTTGGGAAGGGGTGGCTCTACTGCGGTCACTGCAATCCTTATGAACGGTCGAAAGCTTTGGGTGGCCAATGTTGGAGATTCACGAGCAGTTCTTTCAAGGGGAGGACAAGCAATACAGATGAGTATTGATCATGAGCCCAACACCGAGCGGGACAGCATTGAAGACAAAGGTGGCTTTGTGTCAAATATGCCAGGTTTATGATACAACCTCTGGTTATTTCTTAGCAGGCTATTGTTGGAAAATTAGTTTTTTATTTGAGAATTCTATTTCTGAAATTAGCCTGCCTCTTCCTGTTATCATCTGCTCATCAACTTTGAAGTGGGGGAATAAATAGAAAATTCTTACCTCGAGGTTTTGGTTTTATGCTGAGTCTTTATTGACACAGCTTTTCAAACGATATATAGACAGAACCCACTATTTTTTGAGGATGGTGTGATTGCCATCTAGTTATCAACCTTTAGATACAGTATACCTGTGCACTTTCTGATGTAGAATTTGAGTTTGAAGACCACAGATCCCTATTGGAAGGCAAGGGTGATGGCGATGATATCCCTGTTTGAACTATATTTAAATATTGGTAGGATAAAAAACACTGGTTCTAATTTCACATGTCATAAAAAGTCTTCAGACACCAATATGAAAAAGAAATAAAAAATACCTCCAAGATTTACTGGGAGGACCATATAGTCCCAAGATAGAGTGACATAACCCACATAGAGGGTTCTACTAGGAGAGGTGGAAGAGCTAAGTTAACATGGATAGAGGTAGTAAGGAAGGATATGTTAACATGTGGGGGTTTGACTGAGGCCATGGCCTCGAATAGAGCAGAATGGAAAAGCGAGATTCATGTAAATAACCTCAAGTAGTTGGGAAAAGGCTTTGTTGAGTTCAGCACCAAATAGTCCCAAGATAACGTGGTGTGTTGTGATTGGCATGCAACAATTGCCATAGGAAGTATGCTAAGAAGCACGACGACAAGACATGGATACGGTGACATGACAAATCCTAAAAAATTAAAACACGAACACAGAGGGGACACAACGAATAATAAATATAATTATATATATGTGTGATAATATATTTTTCATCAAATTAAGAATAAAAAATTCTAGAGTTCTATCCAATCATGGAACGTTTTTTCAGCTCAAATGAGAAAGTTGTAAAGCCTTGATGTTATATAAAGGAAAATGTTGGTTAGTAAAAAAAAACAAATTGTTTAAAAACTGAAGAGGATGTTAAAATTGGTGAAAGAGAGTAGAAACAAAGTAATATGAAAATAAATGCATTTCCAGGAAGTTTAAGGTGGTAACATTTTTGCTATCATTCATCATTGGTTGCGTGATTACTATACGTGAAATCATGAATTTAATTTGAGACAATGCCAATTTGGAGTTGCCAAGTAATAGTAGTTAAATTAAAGTAATCTTAGTCAGTTAGATACAAGCATGGCCTAATTTTTCTGATAAATGATTTTGGGGTTGCCAAGTAATAGTAGTTCAAAAGGGAAATAAATTTTGGTAATGACCAACTTTTTGGGCTGCCGCATTGGTAAACTTTACTTAAATGGGACTATCCAAGCTGTATGAACTAATTATTGGTTGCTGGTTTGTTGAAGAAATCGAATGATATAAGGCTGTCAAACAAACTGGCATCCTGTTGTATCTGGTGGAGAATTATCAAAGTAATACTGTGAAATAGAGTGGAGGAAATGGTTGGAATGTGGCTTATATCTGGTACATCATAACATATTTTGTAGTGATTATTGCCGCATTTAATCTGAGTAGGATTAAGTTAGCTTAGCAGCTGGACTATTTTAAAATATTTTTCTTGCATTCTTCCATACTCTATACTTCAATCAAACAGAAGCAAACAACATGAAATAATGGCGCAACCTGAGTTAAATTTAGTGTTGTTTTTGTTCAAAAGAGGATCTCAGTGTTGTTTGAGCTTGAGTTGCTTAGGATTAAGTTGCCTGAAATAATAGATAATGATGGCAAGGATTCTTGAGTACTGTAGTAAAGACAATTAGAATATTTAGAAATTGAAATATATAAAATATATCCACATTTAAAACAAAATTTGAAAATGCAAAATTTAGCAACATTTTGAAGAATGAGAAGATAATGCCAGAAGTATTTATCTACCATTAAAATTTAAATATGCCCTTGGTCCTATACCTGCTGAAACTTCTTGTATTGAAAAATGTCAAACACGAATCACCAATCGAGACGCTCGGTTAACTTTTTTGGAGTCAAACTATCTTTGTGCAAAAATTTTCTTTTAGGCCAACTATTTTATATGGCGCAGAGTGTTAGGAGTTTAAAAAGAAGGAGCAATAACTAAGAAAACATGTTGCAGAAATGAGGATGTTAAGATGGATGATAGGAGTGACTAGAAAAGATAGGGTTACAAATCAAAATGAGTGAGAAATTAGGTGTGGCACGTATTAGCAATATGATTAGAGAATATAGACTTAGGTGGTATAAACATCACAGATTACCTATAGATGCACCGGTGCGAAGAGGAAGGATAATTTGCATAGAGGGTAGGAGGCAGATAGGGTGCCCGAGATTAACATGGGATGAAATTATTAGAAATGACTTTAAAAAGTTAAATATTAGAGGAGAGATGGCTTGTAATAGAAAAGAATGGAAAAAGAGAATTGATGTGGCGGACCCCATTCATTTGGGAGTAGGCAAGGATGACGACGACGATGGCGACAAAACTTTTCAAGAAAAAATATGTGGCCTTTATGTGGGATCGTGGGTGTACAACATATAAATTATGCAACGGATAAAATTTGGACTTGTTGACTTGTCAATATAGTCAATTCCTGGTTCTGTTGTGATTTGATTGGGACTCTATTAATTGGTGATCCTATGAGGAATTTTATCGAAATACTGATATTTTATGTAGAAATTTGCAATTACAACGAACCATCAGGTTTGTAGGCGTCAACCCAATCTGACCCGTTTGTGGGTGAGTATAAGGAGGCCAACCATACATAACGCATTTTGATAAATGGTTCAAAAACTTAGCCTTAACTCTTCAATATAGTGGGTTGGTTGCGGCAGATTTGTGGACCAAATAAAAATTGCCACCTTATTTGTGAAGCTTCCACATTGATCAAATTTGAACAATTGAGGAGCAAACTTTATTGAAAAAATGAATAAAGCAAGCATCAACTTAATTATTAAATCTACACTCATTATTTTGATAAAAATTCAAGTGAACATGGATTTTTTTAAGTTTGATTGGTTTCTATAGAGCATATGTGGTGTAAGAAATTGTAGGAGGAAAATGTTTTTTCTTATGTGTAATTACTAGTAGTGTTCAATAGGTTGCACCAGGTCAAGGGAACTCTATTTTTAACAATATTAAGCGTACTATTTGAAGTGTTTCGTGGCTTCTTTCTGAACTTTTAAGTGGTCCCTGCTAAAAACTTTTTGGCCAATGGGGTTGAACACAATAAGTGCTAAAAGATGTATTTTGCTCTTGAATTTGAGGCTATTAAACTGGTTCAGGATATTTATGTTCTCATTTCCTTATTTTGTAGGAATATATAATATATATTTTTTAAACAGTGTTTTGTAGGAAGATTTTAATTTATATTTAAGCCCATTTCTGGTTTTGATCTTCTTAATGTTTTATTTACTTTTCCATTTGAGAATCCCTAGACCTCCCTTTTTGCATCCTTGTTCTCTCCTACTAAATATCATTATTTTTTCTAGATGAAAAAATAAGCGGAATTCGTAGAGTCTTCTTATGTGACAAGTTGGTAGTTGAGCCTGACACTTGCTCGTTTTGGAAGATAACTTCAATTAAGAGCACTTTTTATTTATTTATTATTATCATTTAAATAAAAAAACTATATATTGCGGTTTAGGAGCTCCCATTCAGTGGTTTTTCATGTCTTACGTTTTTAATATGCTATGAATAGTCATAAAACCCTTGGTTGCATCTTATATCAGGTGATGTTGCAAGAGTGAATGGCCAACTGGCTGTTTCTCGTGCTTTTGGTGACAAGAACCTGAAATCACACTTGCGCTCTGATCCTGATGTAAGAGCTGATGATATTGATGCGGATACGGATCTTCTCATCCTTGCGAGCGACGGTTTATGGAAGGTGAACAATTTCCCCACTCTCTGTCTTCAATGATCATCTTCCTGTATGGATACTGGACATACCATTTCCTTTTGTTATTCTGCTTGCAATTAATCCAGGTCATGTCTAATCAAGAGGCAGTAGACATCGCAAAGAAGATTAAGAACCCGCTGAGAGCAGCCAAGCAATTAGCAGCTGAAGCATTGAATAGGGAGAGTAAAGATGACATCTCTTGCGTCGTTGTTCGCTTCAAGGTGTAGAAACAAGAGTTAATCCCAGCATGCAGGATTTGTATATTAGGGAGGTTTCTGGTGCATGGGATGCATTTCTATACACCAACGCAAGTTTTTATAATCTCGTGGACTCCAACATTAGCTTGGAAGTTACTCTGGGGCAGGTTATATATCCCTTCCCATCCTGTAACGTTTGTTTTGCTTCACTCAGGTTGTTCGGTTTGTTATTTGCTTGATTTCTACTGTGTAGATTTATACCATTAGTCTCTCTGTAATTTGCATGGTGACTTCAAAACTGCACTCTTGGCAAACTTACTTTGGTGGTACAGTACAAAATCTTCGTTTGGCTTCTCAGCTGGTTGATCGAACATGCTTTGAGCTTCTGTGGTTAAGGCATTGAGTCATGAAGAACCCATCCATAATCTATGTGGAGTTTTGAGTTATTAGGTTGCATTTTCTTTCCCAATGTAAAACTCTAATTCTTGAATCCGTCAAAATTTTATTTTATTTTATTTTTGTCGACGATGGTAGTGTCAGGCACCTATAATCCACCACCTAGCACACGAGTCCCTCTTCCATTTTTTCCCCCTCTTCTCGACTAGTTTAATAATCTGACGCGAAATTGGCAAATTTTGATACCTTAAGGGAAGGTCTTGTAATATACCATTTACTAGGAGTGAGATAATGGAAAATGCTCTTTGCAATTTTGCATGTTTTGAATAGAAAATATCAGTTTTATAAATGAAAATTTCTGGTGCAAGCTTCCAGAGGATTTGTGTTTGTGCTTTCATTGAAGTGAGATAACCTTAGAAATTGCAAACGAGTGGGATTAACGTTGAGAAATTGGATTGTACAATATATGAGATTCCAAAATTCATTTTATATTTAAAGTGGGATTGACTTATAATCATAGCTTTTGCCTTTACAAAAGGAGAGCCACAGGCACGCTTATTATTTAGTGGGCACCATATGAGACATGGCTCACACCCCTGTGCGAGGCTCGGAGACTTTAACACTTGACCATTCATTTAAATGGAGAGATCGTAACTCTCAAGTAATGCATTTTCATTGGGTGGAGTGGTACTAATTTATCCTTAAATATTTGTGAAAAATATATCACTCTTAAAATTAAAGTTGTGATACTTGCACCAATACAAGTGGAGGACCCTACTTCTTTATTTGCTGTATAAATAGATTGATTAAAAAAAAGTAGGTTTGACAATTTACTCCAACAAATCTGTGCAAGAATTATTTTTCTAAAAATTATGTTGATTTATCAAAAATCTAGTAAATACCATAATAAGGGAAAAAAAAGTGATGATAAAGGTTGTATCAATGGTGGTGTTTGGGGATGCAAAAAAATGGAAACGTGGAGATGGGGATTAAATTTGTCCTGTATGATAATATTGGCACATCTATTAATTACCCTTTTAAGTTTTAACTTATCTTTGATAAGTTTTATTTATTTATTTATTTTTGAATTTTAAGGTTTGTTTGATTTTTAAAAGGAAAAAGTTTTGTTCCAAAGGTATAATCAATTGTGTGAATTTTGGACAAAATTTTTAATATCAACCTAGTGTTCATGTTACTTTGAGCGTGATTAAAATCATGTGGGAACATTTATTTAAAACTTTTAATTTCTTATTGACATAAGTTGACATTGAAAAAATTACAAATGGTTTAAAAAATTCAAAGAACTTACCCCCAAAAAAAATAAAAAAAATCAAAGAACTCTTAAAATTTAAAATCAGTTTCTCTCTATCCATTATTCTGAGATCACGAATAGTAAGATATTGTTTGAAAATAAAAATAAAAATTAAGTGTTAGAAATTGTCACAAAATAGAAAACTAGGAGTCACTCATATGACCACTTCAAAGAGTTAGAGAAAGTATTTTACTAGTTATTTATTTATTTATATTTATATTTTTTATATACTGTACTTAATTGTTCAACCAAAATACGGAGTAGAAAATTACAGTTGTCTCGCGTCACTTCGACGCGCACGCTTTTACATTTCGAGTACTCTCCCACTGATCAAATGCGCAATAAACCCCCCTCTCTTTCTCTCTAAAACCCTTGCAAAACCCTATTCACTCTCCTTTCCGTCTGCTTAGAGAAGATCCACAAATCAATCAAAGATCGTCGTGGATCGCCTGGTTATCATGTCGAAACAGCTGATGATCGGAAAGATCAATTTCTCAAACCCAAAGGTCTTGATCGTGATCGGAATCGGCGTCGCCGGAATCGTGATTCTCGCCGAGACTCAACGACGAAGACGAAGAGCGAGAAATGTAATAAGAGAAGATTTCGGTGCTTTCGTCGAACGCTTCGAGCTCTCTCCCTTTCCTCAGCCGCCCCCTCCTGCGGCTCGACAACCTCTCTCTGGCCTAACATTTGCCATCAAAGACAAGTTCGTGTTACCTAATTTCGTTTCCTATTCATGTATACACTTACTATGTGTATGTATTTGTTGGAATATATTATGTCATTGTTCTATTTATTGGGTTTGATTTTTTGTTTTTTTTTTTGTTTTTGTAGTTTTGATGTGAAGGGTTATGTGACTGGGTTTGGGAATCCGGACTGGAATAGGACGCATGAGGCTGCTGGGAAGACTGCGGTGGTGGTGACGGTTCTGTTGAAGAATGGGGCTACCTGTGTTGGCAAAACTGTCATGGATGAATTCGCTTTTGGGTGTGTTCCTTTCTCCCTCTATGCACACACACACACGCCTACATTGCGCATACATATACATTCTTGTTTATCTCATTTCTAGTATGCTTTTTTTTTTTTTGGTTCATTAAGGAAGAAATATTTGGGTGAGGGGTCAAAGCATCATATTTTGCTCCCAAACTTTCTCACTTTGAGTGAAGAATTCTTTTTTTTTTTTTTTTGATGAAATCGTGAATACTAGTTCATTTGATTGAAAACATGCCTCTAATTTTCATGAATACTTCAGGATAACTGGAGAGAATACACATTATGGTACTCCAACCAACCCACAAATGCCATCCCATATTCCTGGGGGATCATCCAGTGGTTCGGCCGTGGCTGTTGCATCTGAACTTGTTGACTTTGCTCTTGGTATGTGTCTTTCTTTTCGGGTGCAAGTGTTTTGAATTGCAAGGGCTAAATCCTCTTAACTGTTCATGATTGGTTTCGTACACTTTGGATTTTGGTCCTATTTATCGCGAGGTCTGTAAGTTTTTCTTTAGTAGGAATTTTTTGGTTACGTTGTCTTAATTGCACATGTCAAGCTGATGCTCTCCCCATTGTTATCTATTGTGCCCTAAAGGTATGACTGCATAATTCCGTCAACATCCTCTCTCACACACTTATTCTAAGGGTGGGGTTTAAATGCCTAAATAGAACACAGTTTTCTTGCATACAAGGCTCTCGGGTTGAAATTTTGATCGGGCCTTCAACACGGCCTTGATACAATTGCATGGAAACAAACACTTTTTGATGTCGTAGTTGGCTTGAACTCTTCCAAGTGTCGGAAACATTGGTCCTTTTTGTGTCCGTTTTCTAAAAATGGTTTTTAGAAATAGTGAAAACATGGCAGTTTATCAGAGAGCAAAAGTCAGTTCTCTGAAATTTTATTAATGGGTCCATTTGAATGATTTGTAAAGTTAAATTTTGGATTAATTATTGGAGTTAGAATTGCTAAGTAATAGATGAAAATTCAAGCATTTTTCTCTTCCATTGCGAGGCCTATGTTACTGTATATATAATTTTGATTATCTAAGCATCCTTGAAACTTGTTTTTACGTTGGTTGGTGGAAATCATCTAGCATGTGAAATTGTGAATTCTAATGGACCAATTGCTATGGAACTTTTAAGGTATAACAATAGAATGTGATTTTTTTTACCCTCTTTTTTTTAACGGCTTCTTCATGTGGAGATAAAGTACTCCATCTAGACTGTAATTTTTTTTGCCTGGCTAGTTTTATGGGGAGGGTTATCGACCATTCATACCTTAGGATTTCTAGTGATGTGGATCCTAAAGCTACCAATACAAAATTTTCATCCCATATGTGGAGGATGGTTTCCATGTGCGTTTTGGCAGCCTTCTTCTATTCAACTGCTAGTAAACCTATCTTGCTGAACCCAAAGCAGAATCTCTTATTGAGTTGGAATCAATTGAATTTTTTGTATTTTTTATTAAGCCAACAAATCCTCTATTGTTCATATCCTATATAAGAGACAAAGGAGACATATCTTCAATGTCGAGGTTGTTTATTTATTTATTTATTATAATTATAAATTTTTTTTTATTTTTTAAATACTAGATGGTGGTGTAAGATTAATAAAGGTAAATCCTGGAAATATGGTAGCAGGGATCTTACAGGTTAATCCAGTTGTTAGTAGTGGTATCTCCTAAACTACTAGAGGAGGATGTACAGGGTTCAGATCTTTGTTGAGATATGGGTTGCCGTATTATTTATGAAAAAGAAGGGAATAAACACTGAGCGTGGCCATTGTTTAGTTAATTATGTAGCCAATTTGGGATGATGTGCTAATGTGTTTGGCTGGACTTGATGACATCTAGTATGGGACCATGTTAGAATGGGATGTGATAGTTTGTTGACTCTGTTTTTATATTGGATATGTCAAACATTGAGAAAGGTTAACACTTTAGCTGATGCTCTGGCAAATAAGGGCTGGATATTACTTCAGGAATTTACTATATGTAGCTTCCTTTGCTTCTGCTTGATAGCGTACTGGTATTAATATGGTGGGGATGGCTTTGCCATGTCAGTTTCCCTTGCTTTTGAAAATTAAAGGCTGCGATTTAAAGGCAAATAATAATACGCAACAGCTGAAAATTGATTTAAGATTTAGGTTAACATTTTAAAAATTGTCCTAATTACTGCGTTGTTACGAGACAATCCGGAAACCTACCTTTTGGGTACTCTTGGAAATTTAGCTGGTTCATAAGAGGGAAAAGAAAGAGAGCCAGAAGAAAGTAGCAGACTTTGATGAAGTATGAACCTATGTGGTTTAAATTGGGGCTTTGATTCCTCATCGAAGACCATCAATATCAAATGATTTGAGTACAATATTGAGGTATTATCATTGAGATTTTGAAAGGGATGATAATAACTCTCCTCAAATGGTATTTACTCTTTCAACTGGCAAAATATGTGGGCAGAAAAATAGTGTTAAAATTAGAATCGTGTTACTTTCATAGCCTTGTAAAGGCTCTAGTTCTTTCTTATTAAAATATGAAACATCTCAATATTTTTAGGTATTTTTACTTTTGATTATGTATTGCAATTGTTTATCTTTGATAATTTTGCAGGTACTGATACAACTGGATGTGTTAGGACCCCGGCGTCATTTTGTGGAGTTCTTGGATTCCGACCGTCTCATGGCCTTGTATCTACAATTGGAGTTCTGTCAAATTCACAAAGTTTAGATACTGTTGGTATGCAATATGATGCTGCACTATATTTCTACAAGAAACCCCTTTTTTTTTCCTTTCCCAATTGAGTCTCTTAAGAGAAATCCTGCAGCTGTAGGTTCCCTATATGCTGTAAATTATAATTGTGCGCATCCACATGCCAAAGTCCTAGTTCCCTAATGATGATATAGAATGCATGTGTTAATAACTTTACAGTTGGATTTTACTGGTGAGACTGAAGTTGAAGTATATATGAACTGAGCTAGCTAACTTCATATCATATCTTGAAGTATGGCTGCTTCAAATAATAGATATATTTATTATTGGTTAAATGTCTTACTAGTGCCTGAAATGTTTGCGACTTCCTATTATCTGCTTGTTTTATGTTATTTTTTTTATGATATTTTGTATATAAAAATTGTTTGATTAATGTATTTATGATATTTCCTACATGATAATGGCAATATTTCAGGATGGTTTGCCCGTGATCCATCTATTTTGCATCGTGTTGGACACATTCTGCTTCAATTGAACTCGGTGGAACCTAGAAGGACGAGACGCTTCGTTGTAGCTGATGATCTCTTCCAGTTGTCTAAGGTTCCCAAGCAGAAGACTGTACATGTTATTAGCAGAGTAGCTGAAACTTTATCTGGCTGTAAGTTGCAGATCTACGTTATTCTCTGTCACGGTTCATTCTTCAGTTGCATGTTTTCTTCTTAATGATTTGTTTCTATGGTCTTAGTTTGTCCTAATGTGATCACTGTGTTTTGGCCAGGAAAAAAACGATCGCAATATTGTTGAAATTTATCTTTTTTTGTTTCATTCATTCTGCAGACCAGCCACCGAAGTATATGAATTTTGCTCAGTATATTGCTTCAAATGTGCCCAGCCTAAAAAGCTTCCGTGAACAATCAACTAATCTGCAAACTGCAGTATCTACTTTAAAAGCTCTCTCTTCTGTGATGTTCTTACTACAGAGGTATTTTACAATGATCTATTGTTAACTTCATTCATGGGATTTCAAAATGGTAGAACTGATTTATTAAAAAGTCGGAAATTAGGTATTTTGAAATTTTAAAATGATACATTTTCCAATGATTTGTTAAAGGTAGAAATAAGATCTTTGAGAGGGAGAGGGCTTGTTTTTGCACTTTGATCTTATATCCACGGGGATAGTTTATTAAAAACATCAGCTCAAATTCCAGTTACTTCTAGGAGTTCTGAGGTTTTTGTCTTGGTGAACTTAATGCAAACATGAACTACGATTGGGGCCATTGTGTTTCATCACCATGATAGTTTCCTAGGTGCAATGAAACCGTAAATTTAATCTTTGGGCAGGGGCCATAATAAGGTGAGTGACGACAAGTAATTGTATGTGTGACGATGGTAACATGGCTATTGTTAAATTTTAGGTTTTGTTGAATCATAGTTGTTGTCAATTTTTTTCTTTTTATTGGTAGAATAATGACTCAGCAAGACATGCTTATTAATACGTACTTACTAGATTATGATCAATACTTCTTGGAAGCTTATTATTATGTCATGGACAAATCTTGTGTGTAACATGACTTCATTTTAGCATGGAACTCTAATTATGAAGAAAAGCAAATTAAAGGTTTGGCTAAAATTTAGTATTAAAAAGTTTGAAAATAAAGATAAAGATTATGTCATGGGAAAAGGTTCTATTAAATAAGTAGGCATGGGAGTAGTGGTCAACACAACTATGTTTATGTATACACATACCACTACATAATAAACAAACATGCCTGTACATACATAGACAAACATTCCTGTACATACATAGGCATACGTGCATGGCCAAAAATGAGTACCTATTGATATATTATAATTACATATCACAGAGTATGGTTTGTTATATATACTATAATCCATTCTATAGAAAATATATATATTTTTTCCGTGTTCATGCTCCACTTTTTCAAGATTTACTAGAAGCATATAACATATATTAAGGGAAATCAACTAAGGCAACTCGTTGGTGATAGGGAGTATGTTATCAACTTGCTTTGCAGCTGAAAAAAAAAATCCGACCAACCCACACTCACAAACAGAGCTATGCATTTTATATACTTTAGTGGATTGTACTTCCTTTTTTATTATCATTCTGAATTATGTTTCAAGTGTTTCATTGTCCTTTTTTTTTTCCCCCTTTCTTTCTTTCTTTCTTTCTTTTCTTTCCCCTTTTTAGAGTAATTACCTTCTCAAATGTAGATTACCTTTTTTGGTTTTCCTTGACCCTACCTTCTTGCACAGAAAGTTCACCCATAAGGCTTAAACTGAACTCAGAGCCTAGATAAGAAGCATGTAATTCACTTGTTTGTGAGCCTCTTTCAGTTTTTATGTCCTTTAAAGTACAATTCAGTAATATGCTTCTGATAGTCTAAAGTTAAAAAATTTGAACTTATGGTTCCATACGTTGACATTTTAACTTTAAATTGTCCCCCCCCCCCCCCCCCCCCAACAGATAAAGCTTTCCATTTAGACCTTGGCTTCACTCTGATAAACATCTATGTCATTAACTACCTTACAGGTATGAATTCAAAACAAGCCATGAAGAATGGGTTAAATCAATCGAACCCAGGTTAGGACCTGATGTCTATGATCGTGTTCGTGCTGCATTCACTACTGCGTATGAGAACATTAAAACTTTATATAAAGTTAGAAACGAAATGCGAGCAGCGCTTCATAGTCTTCTGAAGGTGACCTTAACTTTTCATTTACTACTTGTCATAAGTAAGAATGCTGAACTCTAATTATATTAGAGTTCGTTGGGTAAGTAATTTTATAGTTTTTGTTGTAATAGTACCTTAAGTGATTATGACTTAAAGTTTTGGTAGAGAAATACATGTTTTAGAGCTGGGAAGGATATGTCCATATTTGATGCAGCTGAGGTCTTTAATTGATCAAGCATTTTATGTTTATTAGAGCAAAAAATTATTTTTAAGACTACAGCTAATAGGTGCAGATCAATATTTTCTAAAAGGTTTATTAACCAGCAAAAAAGGTGTGTATAAAAGGCTTAAATGTCTCATATTACCCCAATAGTGGTAAACTCCATATAATTTGAAAAAGGAACTCCACATATTAGGACAATTTCACGGAAGTTATGCCTTGCCACATAAATCATTTAGAATCCATGTTGCCAGACGGTGAAAACCAAGAAAAACCTGTACATAGTGGTGGGACAGAAGAATATGAAATGGAGGTAGATTTTGGTTCGAGAATGGTAAATGGCTATCATTGAAATGTTCAAAGTTTGGGTCATGTAGAAAGTGTCCAAAAACATATATGAGAGGTCTTATTTTTTTGGTATGAAAGTAGGCAACTTTGTTTTAAAGCATAATTCACCATGTTACAGCATATGATATAAGTAAAATATCCTGTTTACCCAGGTTTTTGACTTTTGTCCCTGTTAATTGGTATACAAGCTGCTGGTCACATTGCTGATTGATCTCTTTTGTGAGCTGGATTAAACTGTCCAAACAATTTGCTGACGTTTTTGGTGTTGCTTCATTTGGTTGACCAATAACCACTAATATCAACCAACCACCCCCCCCAAACACACAATTTTATTGGCTCATATTCCTATCTTTAATAAACATAGCGTTTGAACTACTTATTTTATCCTTTATAATTCTAAAGCCACATGTGCTGTTCTGATGACAAATTTAACTTAATAATCATGCTTTTGTTTTTCCCTTATTTCTTTTGTTTGGACCTGAAAGAATTCATATTAATAAATGCTGTATCTGTAAAGTTCTCTTAGCCAATAGTTGTGAACTTGATTAGTACCTCCAACCACCCCCTAAGGAGGAGGTGAAAGGTTGAAGTCCTGGCGTGGACGGGGATGCATGTTGGACTCATCAAAGAAAAGAAGAGTTCTTTCATCATTTCCATTACATGTTAGGACTCTTTTAAAGTAACCATCAGATATTATGTTCCCTGGTACATTTTTTTGAGTAATTGAGTTCTCAAGGAAAATTTTGAAGTTGAACTATTCAATTAAGACATATTTATAGCCTTTTTGACTTAGAAGGGCTTGTTTCCTATGGTTGGGAAAGATTTATTAGGTTATTTTCATTAGAAAAGAATAATGGCCAAGGGGAAAATCTAATGATGGGCCAACTTTAACAAATGAAACAAAATGTGTAAATACTTGATTTGCAGATTTTTCTATATATGGTGAATTCTGAATACCTTATGGTCCTTACCAAGAGTTTGAAAATCCAATTCTAATGGAAAAGGGGATTTCAAATATTATGGGGTTTGGAGTTGTGCATTATTCTGTGTAACAGTACTCTCAAAATTGTGACTGAATATTCTGGATAAATATGAACTTGCTGCCAGTGATATTGTTGAAGTCTAATGGCTGGATTGAATTTTAGCTATGGAATTGTTAGGGGGCTTGCTTGATTTATGGTGTTCTAGGGTTGAATGGATAAATAGGATGGGTTGAATTTTGAAGATAAACCAGCTACTGTCCTACTAGTGGTGCAGTAGGGCAGTCAGTTACTGAAATTTATGATCTGAAGTTCCTTTAATTCCTTAATTCATATAAGGGTAAACTACAATGACCTCCCCTAAGGTTTGACCTAATTGCAAATAAACCTGAGGTTTGCATATTTTTTGCAATGTGTCCCCCTGAGGTTTGCCCCATTTTGCAAAGACCTCCTCTCTGTACAAAAAATAATATTTCTTGTCAGAAAATTAATTTGAAGTGACCAAAATGCCCATTGACTAAATAGAAAAGACTCTAATATCCTTACAGGTCTTCAAATTAAAAAATATTTATATTTCAACGGACAAAAATACCCTTCTCTATATATATATTACATATGTATATATGCTGATGGGTGGTGGTGATGGTTGGTGGCGGTGGAGAGGAGAGAGGAATAGTGGGAAAAAAATTATTGGATATAAATTAATGGGTAAAAGAGTCATTTTATATTTTTAGATATTTTGTTCATTTTAATAATAAAATAATGAGGGTATATGAGTAAATTCATAGCAAAATCTGACATAGGGGTGTCTTTGTAAAAAAATGGCAAACCTCAAGTTTATTTTCAATTAGACCAAACCTCAGGGGAGGTCGTTGTAGTTTGCCCGTCATATAATGCATACCCCTTGAGGAGTTTAGATTTGTGGCATTTGGTCCACATAACAAGCCAAGTTGACATAGTCCCTCGGAAATTGCATGAAGAAAAGTTGATCTTTGTGGCCTTCAATTGGTCATTTTGATCCCTCAGTTCTATAGTGTGTTTTGCTCTATCTTATTGCAATTATCACTTTTTATGTAACTTTAGTCAACTTTGTTTATTTTACTTTTACCAATGTTTGGTTGTATCTTATGGTCCATTGTCCCTTCTCTCATTGTTATAGGATGATGGAATATTAGTAATTCCCACAGTTGCTGATCCTCCTTTAAAACTTAAGTCAAAGAGAGGTCTGTCTGCTGAGTTCCATGACAGAGCATTTGGTCTATTGAGCATTGCTAGTATGTCAGGCTGCTGTCAGGTAATTAATATTGTCTGGCTTCGGCTTTCATTTATTTTGGTTTCTTTAGCCTGGTTTGCTATATATATATATATCTATATAATATAATAGCCCACCACTTTTTATTGACATCTTATTATTTGACTTGTCATTACAGGTTACCATTCCCCTAGGCAAGCATAATGATTGTCCAATCTCTGTTTCTTTTATTGCATTCCATCGAGGTGATAAATTTCTCCTTGATACCGTCTTGGATATGTATTCATCTCTTCAAGAGCAAGCTAGCCTTGTTTCTAGTTCATTACCATTGCCAGAAATTAATGGTGACATGGGTGCTTCTGAACTGTTAAAAGAAAAGGTTTATTCTTCAAGCCTTTTTGTGATTATGACCGCGTTAAAGATTAATGGCCTCATTTCATATATGTTTTTCTTATTCCATTTTAATCTTGTCAATATCTGATCAAATTCCTACATGTTACTGCTATCGTCTTGCTTGTATTGCATCTTGCAACTGCCTTATGTGTAAAGTAGTGTGTTCCTTTATACCTGATGATTAATGAGGCTTTCAGTCATGCTCGTGCACCTATCCAACTAATTTGTACACATCCTAAAATTCTCAGTAAATTTTTGTTGTCAGTCTTATTTTTTGGAAAATAGCAGGTTCGAGTTTTGTCTAACTTCTGTTGACACTAGGTTTCCAAAAACTCTTTCATGGTCACAGTTCTGTCATCAAATTTTACTAAAAGATGATATAAAATTTCTATTATCCTGACAAATATTGTTGCAGGGAAATGCTGCCTATAAAGGAAGAGAGTGGAATAAGGCTGTCAGTTACTACGGTGAAGCTATAAAGTTGAATGAGACAAACACAACTTACTACTGCAACCGGGCAGCTGCTTACTTAGAATTAGGATGGTATGATATTTAATCTGCTTTGTTTTTTGATGATCTTAATCCTTTGTTGCCTTGCATCCAATGGTTTGCTCTAAACCCTTATTTCATTCCTTGCAGCTTTCAAGAAGCTGAAAAGGACTGCGATAAAGCAATATCACTTGATAAGAAGGTCAGGGACCATGCTAGTATTCATTCACTACGCATATAATGCTTTATTCAAATTTTGCATCATTCTTATTGATTAATTTGCTTTCTTTTGGTCTAATTGTCTTTTCTAATGTGGATCTTATTGAGTGCTGATTTCAATAGTTTTCTTATTAGGAATTATAATCTGCACATACTTTTAAAAGAAGTGGAAAAGTTTATGCTAACAATTTCGGAAATAGTATACGTAGAAAAATATATGCTAATACTTCAGAAAATAATATATGTAATTTAAAATATCAATTTCCTTATTAAATGAAGTTTCAGTATGTCAGAAATGCGTTTTTCCATGTCTAACAAAAAAATCATCTGCTTCTCATATTCCGTGTAGGGATGGCAACCGGGCAGGTACGGGATGGGCTAGCCTAAGCTCTAACCTGCTCCGTGAAGGAAAAACCCTATCCCATCCCCGTCCTGAACCCTTGACAGTTCAAAGCTCAACCCCATGTGAGAGATATATGTTATATATACTTGATGGCAAAAGGGTATATGATGTATATACCCGCCCATAACCCTACTCGAGTTTGAAGTTTTTTTTTTTATTTTTAACCATACCCGCTCCTAACCCTATAAAAAATGTCCCATACCTGTTATAATTGGGGTTGGAAGGGGCGCAAACTTGTCAGGTTGGATTAAATTGTCTTCCCTAGTTCCGTGAATAGTAGGGATTGAGGAAATATTGAGAAAAGCACCAACAGGCCTGTGACCTAGCGGTACAAGGCTTCTACTTCCCAAAGGGAGGTCAGGGGTTCGAACCTCAGTGGAGGCAATGTGTGTGAGTCCCAACTAAGGAAAAAAAATATATATATATTGAGAAAAGCATTTCGGGAATCGGTCTTGGTCTTACTTGGATATAGCTTTGATAATACATCTATTGATTGCATTGGTGAAGTGTAGACAAGCTTACAATTTCCAAGGAGTTCTGCTTTCTGCTAAGAACTATCCATATTCCTTTAATAATCAAAGAATGTAATATTACTTCACTTGCATTAGGCTCTGTTTGTTTGGACGTAAAATAAAATGTTTTTTATTTTTATTTTTCGGTGTTTGACAACGGTTCATAAAATATTTTTTAGATCAGCTTTTGTGCACAATTAACTCTTTTTCTTCAGTGTTACCAACAGGGAATAATATCCACAATTAACTCTCTCTCTCTCTCTTTTTTTTTTTTTTTTTCAGTTTTCCTCACCAACAACAAATAGTACCCCATAAACCATCCCCATCTCTCCTCGTTTCTCTCTGTCTACGCTAAACCATCCCTCCCTCTCCTTCTCGTTACTTTCTATCTCCACTCTCTCTCTCTCTCTCTCTAACATGCTCTCGACCCAATTGTGTTCCTCGACCAACTCAAATTTGTGTCCCTCTTTCTCTCTCCTTTCTCCTATCTTTCTCTCTTCTCTCACTCAATGTATATAATATAGAGAGAGAAGATTGGGAGGACTGAAAACAATTAGTTGTTAGAAGGACATAGGGGTTCAATAAGAATATGGATGGTTAGATGACCTAAGGTAGCATTTGGAAAATGACTTACGGAAATTTTTTAGGTCAGTCATTTGGGAGTAAAATTATTTATATGGAAAATAATTTCCTAACCTTGGAGTCTTCCAAACACCGAAAAATGGGGAAAATGGTTTTCGAAAAATATTTTACGGTGAAACAAACGGAGACTTAATGTACGAAGGTAATAGAATCATAAGCTTCACGCAGATGTCGTACTGAAATCCGTGAAAGGTAATCAATGCAAGTTTTGCATCACAAAGAAGCAACTAAATATATAGTTGTTTTTTTTCCCTTCCTTCCTTCCTTCCTAGTTGGTACTCACACACACATGCCTCCACCAAGGTTCGAACCCCTTACTTCCTTTGGGAAGTAGGGGCCTGGTACCGCTAGACCACTGGCCCGTTAGTAAATTTATAGTTATTGATAAATGAGAATTTAATTAAGATCTTATGAACTTTTCTTTCACTTCTTTCTGGATAAGGTTTAGATCATAAGAACTTCTATTCATTGATTTGAGGACTTCATTTCTAAAGCTTTCATCGCGGTCATTGATACTCTAATATTTTCCTCTAAATGCAGTATAGATTAGAAAAAATTTCTGTTTTCTCTATTATGGTTGTCTGGGATTTTATTGCCTCTGACTTGCACCCAACAAAGTTTCTTGTATTCCCAGCAAAGCCTCTAAGGCTTCATTTGTTTGAGCATAAAACATTTTCTGAAAGACATTTTTTGTGTTTTCCTGTGTTTGGTAGTCCCAAATTCAAAGAAAATCTTTTACGAAGGAAAATAATTTCCCAAAATTAACCAAAGCAACTTACTAATTAATCCTCCGAAAATCATTTTCCGAGCCTATCAATTTCACTCTTGATCTCCTCAACAAAAGCATATGGCATCGAAAACGTCAATCAAGTATGTGGAAAAGTTACACAGTGACCAAAAAGCAGTCTAGAGAGAGAGAATTTAGAGAGACAAAGAGTGTCTAGAGAGAGAAAGAAATGAGCCATTTAATAAAGAGATAGTTTTTAGAGAGAAATAGAGGAGTCCTTTTACATGTGCGATAGTTACCGGAAACAAAACAACTGTTAAGAAAGAGCCAATAGGCCCAATAGCTATTATGGGGCGAGAGGTACGAGTCCAATCTCTTCCTTAACAACAACAATCATACAATTTCCTAATTTTGATTTCTTCAATGTAGAATATTTTCAAAACTTTTTCCAAACACCGGAAAATAAAAAATAAAGAAAACATTCTACATGAAAAAGTGTTACATAGAAAATATTTTACGCCCAAACAAATGGAGCCTAAGTGAAACAAATTTTGCCAGAAAAGGGGCAATTGGTCAAAAGACATTCTACTCTTTATTAGACATTGACATTGACTTTAACTGACTATTCATTTTTATATCAGCTGGTCAATTGTAAATCTTACTGAGGCTTGTCCAGACAAACAGGAAAATTAGTCGGAACTAGGGAGTTCATTTTAGTTTAGCTGAAGAAGATGGTGGATTTTTGAATGGACAGACTAAAACCTTTTTTTTTCTTTTTCCTAGTTGGTACTCACACACACGTCTCTTCTGAGACTTGAACCCCTAACCTCCCTTTGAGAGGTAAGAGGCCGATACCGCTAGGCCACTAGCTTGTTGGATTTATGAATGGACAGACTAAAACTCTCTCAGGCTTTCGAGCTGGCCTCCTCTGGCCGACCTCAACGGCTCGACATGGATTATTGGATTATACATGCTGCTGTCCATTTTTTTTCCCTTCCTGTGGAAACAGGGGATCACTTAATGCCATCAGCTGAAGATGCTACCTAATCATCTACCTTTGCTAGTTATCCTAGGTAATTGTTGGTCTATTCTGTAAGGTATTGAATTTCTCCATGACATTGGGTGATTCAGTTATTTTTTTAATTGTGGACGGAATTGTTTAATGTTGTAATTGCTCCGTAAGAATATTCAGTTCTACCGCAGCAATTTTGTAGGAGTCTGGAACTAAAATTATATTGAATGCAAGGACGAATACGTTCTGTACTGACATCAACACTAATGATGTTCTGTGTTTATATTGTTCTCTTTACTGCATAGACGATCTTTTGTGTATGTGTACACTGTACACGTATCTACTAATGGAAGCATGGCTTTCGACACATTTATATGGTTGAATAAGAATTATATATATATATTAGGCAATTATAGAAGATGAAATGTGTGCTTGCGTGTACACACTCATCTCCACTGAATATCTTAGTAATGGTGTGAAGAATGTTCTATTTCTGTGTGTAGAATGTGAAGGCATATCTAAGACGAGGTACGGCAAGAGAATCACTCCTCTTCTATAAAGAAGCTCTTCAAGGTGAGATTCTTGGTAGCACATATGTTTAGTGTGTCTTTAAAACTTTATTATATGTCTCCTATGTACAATTGGGTTCATCATCATCTCTTTTTAAATCCTATATGAGATCTGCGTGTATCCCCATCTACTTCCTTTGGAAGGTTCTTGATTCTAATAGAAGATACATGTCGCCTTTTTGCTTTTTTTGTTTTTCCATGTTGCTATTTTTTGCTAAATCATCAATATTTGTCCAGAAATTCTTTGTGACTCTTCTGCTAGGCACCTTTGTTGGAAGCTGGAATTTGGAAAATGACACTACTCCAGTAATCAAATAAAGATTTAGAATCACCAGGGGCTGTGTAGCCTACTGGTATCTCCTCACCTTCCAAAGTAGAAGGTCGAGGGTTCAAGTAATCAAATAAGGATTTAGAATCACCTAGGGCTGACACTATTGTGTGTCGTTTGCATTGATGGTTTTTGTAAAGATCTATCTGGAGTTTGAGTGGACATAGCATAGGGGCAACCTAAATTCCCTGGTTGCTTCAATTTGTGTGGAGCAGATGAGAATTTTCATGTCTGACACTTCGATTTCTAGTTAAGGGTTTGGAATTGAATCATTAAAGTATCCAAATCTTTTTCTTCCAGGCCCTGCAGTGAACAAAAGTGATTTTGTAGCACAGCAAAGGCAGTTTACTAAACGTATTATTATTTTTAAAGCAGTTCATCAACCGTCTTGAAAGATCACTGTGATGTCGAACTAAAGCATTAAAGCAATCAATGTCCAAAATTTTTCATCCAAACCCTGGATTAAACCGAAGTGAGTTTGTAACATACCATATATGATGAAACTAATTATGTCTTGAAATATCCATATGACGTTGGGAACTGGTTAAGTTCCACTAAATTGATAAGTGGTGTGATATCTAGTACTGTACAAGTTTGTGTTATATTCTCAAATTGTATTCCCAGCCAATGTGATGTAATTTGCCTACTCTTACATCAGGTTTTATATGACCTTGTATTTTTTTTAAGTCATGCCAACATATTTTTCTATTGTTATTTGCAGATTTTAAGCATGCTCTTGTTCTAGAACCACAAAATAAAGTTGCCAATTCCGCTGAGAAGAGACTAAGGAAACTGATTAGTTAATTCTCTCTCTCCAAAACATGTCCGTGTTATATGAGTTTTTGAAAGGAAAGTACCAAGGTACCACCTTGTTAATATTATGAAACTTTGAAGGGAAAGAAGGAAAAAGCAAACAAGAAGTGATAGATTGAAGGCTACTGCATTCCTATGTTTTTTCTTCAATTTTTGTTTACCCTTCTCGAAATTTTTTGTACATGTTTCTTTTGTGACGGTATGGTACTACTATGTAATTTATGCAATGTTTTGCAAATATTCTGTAACTGAACTTTAAATTATGCCAGCGGCTAATGGCACATTTCAGTCTTTTCTCTCTCTGGGCAAGTGGTGAGAGCACTCTGTAAAAGCTTTTATTGCCCTGTTACATATTTCCTATTATCATGGTCAGATCACTCCGAAGATGCTGAGAAACTTCAGTTGGGTTTGAGAAGAATTTTAATTCCTTTTATTTACAATTAGTTCGGAGTATTTGTGATCTTCTCACTGTTGTCAGTTTTCCGATGATCCAGCAAATAATATCACACCAAGTGTGAAGGTTTTCTGTTTTCTGATATTAGCTTATTTACTTGTTAAAAATATACCAACATATTCTTTAGTTTGTTGGGTTTTATCCATTTTCACTCCCAACCACGAATGATATACGTATGGCTTCTCTTCAGCATCTTTTGTCTCCCTTTTAGGGATGATTTTCATAATATTCTTTGTCAGAAGTAAAAGAAAAATGTTTACATGAATTGAAAGAACATTCTTCAATCAACCCAAATTTCATTTCTTTTCCATTTGTACAGAAATGAGAAAATTCTTTAGCTTCACAGCCTCAAGGGATTTGCTCTACCGCTATTTTTTTTGCCTACACCGGCCTCCGGTCCGTCTCCACCGACCTCGGCGACGGCACCATCATCCATTGCTGAGTACCCACAGCCCGCACACAAACCAAACCCACTCCTCCTTCACAGCTTTGGAGCCAATGCCACATGGCAATACTCCGATGACATTTCAACGTCTACGTGCCGGACCTGCTCTTCTTTGGCCGCTCGTACGCAACCAGGCCAGAGCGGAGCGAGTGGTTCCAGGCTTGGTGTTTGATCAAACTGATGGAGGCGCATGGGGTAAGAAAGATTAGCCTGGTTGGGATCAGCTATGGTGAGTTTGTGGTGGCGCAGTTGCCAGATGCGGTGGAGCTGGTGGTGCAGTGTTGTAGTGGGGTGTGCTTGGAGGAGAGGGACATGACTAAGGGTCTGTTTCGGGTGTCGGATTTGGAAGAGGCGCAGACCCCGGAGAAGCTCAGAAAATTGATGCAAGTCCTTCTCCCTCCCTCCCTGTATATCTGGAATACTTAGAACGAACATTCAAATTGAGAAGGCTGATACATTCAGAGTATAGAAATCCTTGGACTAACATTCTGAGTTAGATTGTCAAGTCTGAGAATTATTATTCATTTGTGTGTGTGTGTGGAGTAATAACGTAGGCTTTGTGGCAATCTTATATGCATGCATACACTGAAATCAATGATTATAATGATGTCTGACTAATTGAATGTTACTCCGTTTGCTAATCTCACATTTTCTTTGGAATAATTACACATTTGTACCAATGGGGTATTATACTAA
Source organism: Cornus florida (assembly GCF_030987335.1). Taxonomy (NCBI): domain Eukaryota; kingdom Viridiplantae; phylum Streptophyta; class Magnoliopsida; order Cornales; family Cornaceae; genus Cornus; species Cornus florida. The sequence continues at coordinate 23,507,127 of NW_026775572.1, read as the reverse complement.
ATCATATGAGCTCTGCTCTCCAAACGAAAGGTAAGTTTTCAAGGCTGGGGTAATATTGGAAGTGTGTTGCTTGAACTTTTGAAAAAAACAAAAGTAACACTTACGTTATGTTTGGAAGCATTGAATTGGTGGTCTGATTTTGGAATTAGAAAAAGCACTTATTCCCAAAAGCAACAATGTTTGTTCTATTAAATTCTCTAATAAATTGATATTTGGCGAATGCTTACAAATTATCCCATAGTGTGAATTAAACCTAAAAAGAGGGGGAAAAAAAAAAAACTCTTAGGATACTTAATTTGAACCAAATTATGAAAGCGTTATCCCTTAATTCTTCAATTAATATAACTCTAGATTTATGTGTTTATCTCTTTAATATTATTACTTTGCCAATCTTCTGCAAGAATGCAGGGCATGCTCTCAACTTGGAGAAGCCTACGGAATTCATCAAGCACTTGAAAGCATTTCTTTTTTATTCACAACGATTTTCTTCTAAAATAGATAAAAAAAATAGCTAATATATCAGCACATTGTTGCACGTAATGCTATTTCTAATGGTCTTGTCTCTTGTTAGTGGTAGCAAAAGAAAGGACAGGTGAGTCACTAATGCCTCTAATTTGTTTAGCAAATTGGGCATATATTCAATTTTTTAATTTTCTGATTAGTAATATTAGGAAAAAAAAAAACATAATATTTCGAGTATTTATATGTGGTATGGTACCATTGGCCCAATAAACATTTATAAAAACTCTCTATTTACTCAGCAGAAATTATGACTAAATATGAATAAATATTTATACTCGAGGTTTTATATAATACTCTCTCGTTCATCTACAAATGATCAAAGATTGAATTATTTATCGATAAAAAACTGAAAAAAGTAATGATTCAATGACTTGATTTACGAACATTTCCAAGCGACCAAGCTCTTGTTTCCAATGCACGGCGTTCACATTACCATTTTGTTCATAGAACTTTCCAGTATTATGTGTTGTGGTCCCATGGAGTTACATGTGAAGCTTAACCAATTTTATTTATTTAATTATTAATATTATTTTTTATTTTAAAAAAGATGGTCTGTGTAAACCGTGTGGAAGCAAAAAGTTCCCTTCTAGACTGTGTGGAAGCAACATCTACACTCTCATTCTATACTTTCACAAAGTGTAGTGCCATATCAGCAATTATGGAGACACGTAACTGAACATTTTTTGAAGATTTATTTCTCGCATATTTCTTTTATATTATGTACTTATTTATTTTATTATTTTAAAATTTGTCCACATACTACTCATACACCATCAATTTATTTTGTAATATTAAAAGTACACAAAAGGCCCACTATTTCAAACGTAAAATCACTACTTGACTCTACACATTTGGAAAATTTGAGTGTAGAATATCAAGAGAGAACCACAAGTGTAGGATGCGCACAACAGAGACCTTGGTTTGTTACAGGCTGAGATAATATCCAAATAGGCCTGCGCTGGATGCTCTTAATGAGCTCCAGCACGCTCTCCATGAATTTTGGGAATTCTGCAAAAAGTAGAGCTGAGTAATTTAGTGAGCACAAGTACTTGATGTCTAATTGCAAAAGAGGACTTTTTCTTTTTGGTAAATTCAATTTAGGGTGAAGTATAATACGCCTTGAGATTTGCTAAAAAAACGTTCAGATAAAATTTAATTTATTTTGATACAAAAACACTCCCTCAAGTTTGATATAATTATCAAATATACTTTAATAGTAATAAATTAATATTTTTACTTTTTGACTTTTATATTAACCTATTTGAATATTAAAATTATCTTTCTAACCTCTATATTTTTAGATATATTTATTTATTTATCTCTCAATAATTTGTATATACACATATATAATCACCGGAGAGGACGACGCGTCCCTTACCTCGGTGTCTTCTTCACCCCACAACGGAGGAGAAGGACGGTTGTGTTGGACACGCCAAAGTCGCACGTCGATAAGAACCCGCCGACGGTTGTGGCTTACTCCTTGCCGACTCATTATTCTTTTACAGAGCTTCGACGAGTCCATGGCAGAGAGCTTCGCCGACGACCGTGGCCCACTCCTTGCCGACACATGATCTTCTGCAAAGCTCCATCTATTCCATTACAGAGAGCTCTGCCGACTCTAAATCCTTCGAATCCGACGAGGTTGACCCTAGATTCGCAGCCCACCTTCGATTCCATCGACCCATAGAGCCCCATAGTCGCCGATGAGATAAGTGCGGCGATGGTGAATGGATATTGTCGCCGTCGTCGCTGCATATTGCCAGCCACCATAACATCGCTGCCGCAAATCGCCGCCAAACTGCTCTCTCTCTCTTGCGAAGGTGACTGTAACAGCTAACTGGCAATTTCGAACTCCGGCAAGTCACAACAAAATCTGGCCAACAGAATCCTCATCTCCATTCCAAAATCGAAGCTCTTATCTTCAACGATGTGCCCTCTGTTTTATTTATTTATTTATTTTTGTAATTTATGTGATGAGATTGTAGTTAATTTGTATTTGTTTCAATTATTTATTTTGTTAGGTATTAATTTTCAATGATATTGAACTGTGCGAATCGATTCGTTCGATGAGGACAATCTGCATATCATTGCTGGAATCGATGGGGTCGGCGGAATCCATTGAGCCCATAGTTGTCGATGAGGTGAGTGCAGCGACTGTGACGATAGTGAGTAAGTGAGGGTTGTGGTGTTGATTTTACTGTGGGTAATGAGTTAATGATGGTGGTTGTGAGGGTGGAGATGGGATGGTGGTGGTATTGGTGCTAGATCATGTCGGAATACGCAGGTGTGGTTGTTGGGGGTAGAGATGGCGGTGGTGGTTTGGGGGTGGGGGCTGGTAAGTGGTTGTGGATTTTGGTGCGGTGGCAGCGCGTTGTAGGGTTGTAGGATTGATTGGGCGATGAGGGTAATTTGGTTATTTAAGTAATTTGATATTTTATAATTAAAATTAATAAAATAATGAAGAATAAAATAGACTTGTCATATGTTTTGAGGTTTTGTTTGGGCCACAAGTTTTAAAGGGAGTGTGATTGTCTAAAAATAACTAAACTTTCATCTATTGTCTTTACTCGAAGCTTCAGGATGTCTCTGTAGTTTACCAATTTATTAGAACAAAAAGGAATATAGAAAGAGGCATAAGCCAACAGCTCACTTACAACACCAAATCCAACACAACAATGATTCAAAAATCACACAAAACACACATACACCAACTTAAATACGTACAAAAGTCTTCTTTAGCAATTCACCAAGCTTGCAGATGAAAACTCGCCAAGCTTATGAGCCTTCGGTGCAATAATAAAATTGTTTTATTGTGCATAAGTCATCAATTCAAAACAGAAGTAATCTTTTCGCGTACTAAACTAAAAATAGTTCATACAAATGCCTCTTTGGCCATATTTGTAATGACCATAATAAGTGTGATCTTAAATTCTACCGTATGATGTTGCTCTGACATTATGTGATGAAGCTCACGATTTCATCTGTATACAAAACATTTGACATTTTTCGGATACAGAAAATGCTATTATTTTTATAAATAATAATAAATAAATAAAAGTATTACAAGACATACTACACTAACCATCACACGTTACATAAAATAATAAGTCAAAACAGGCCTGCCTAATTAATTAATAATTAGGAAAATGAATCCTGGTGCTAACTTGTAGTAAAAACAAACATGGGGCTTAAAACCGCAATACTTGTATGTGTGTTGTTGACCCAACTATGTATGTAGTAGCACATAGTAGCACTAGTTTCTACGCAACCAACGTGGTAGCACACCATTTCCTACGCAGCAATACATGAAAAGTCTTACCTTCCTAAAATAAAAATAAAAAAAATACATGAAAAGTCTTGAATGGTCCAAACTCCACCAATATATTTTGTCCTTATTTATCACAAATATCCCCACAACATGTGCTAGTCATCGTCTATACGTTATTATTGTATTATTGTATAGCAGCACGATACTCTGCCATCAAACAGACAGTTATGTAAAGAGCATCTACATGTGTGAGTTACCATAATCCTTAATTGTATAGTTTTGTTAAGTGAATCGGCGCGTGTGAGTGATTATATTTGTTATTGTATAGTTAAAGATGTTAATTTAACTTGTTTAGTGTCAATTGTAATTTGGAAGGAAAGTGACAAATTCACAAAGCTCCGAGTAATAATATAATATATATATATATATTAAATATTTCTTTATTAACTCTTTTTTCTTCTTCTTATTTTCTATGATAATTTTAAATTTTAATAATATTTTTATTATTATAATTGTTAAATATTTAGTTATATTTAATTTTTTATGATGTAAATTGTAATGACAACCCATGAGGTTTTGGTCAATACTACACAAATGCAGTTCAACAATTTTTTGGACAACGACAGCTCAAAGGTTTCAAATGTCATATTTGATCTTGATTATTTAATTCGATTAATTCACAAAATATCAACTTGTTAATTGACGAAACTAACTCTCGTCCTTAGGCTTCTCTCTTTTACCCTAATTTCTAACATTCTTTTTTATTTCTTCCTTTTTTGTAAAGGAGCCGTCGAAAACTCATATTCTCTCTCTTCTCAATCTCTTTCATTCCCCTCTGTAATTTATTTGTTTATTTATTTTTGGGGACTGGCGGTTGAGGAGATAGCAGCTAGGACAAGTTCTCAAAATTTGGAGAAATTTTTTTGGTGTGGTAGTGTTGGGTAAATTGAGGGAAGGAAAATGGGGATGAGAGAGACAAGAGAATTGGTGAGAATGGTGACATAAAAACAGGTATGTTGTTTTGTTAAAAAAAAATTCCCCTTAATTGTGGTAGTGGTGGCGGGGTTAGACATGACCCCAATTTTTATTATTATTATTATTATTATTATTATTATTTATTTTATTTTATTATTTTTTTTTTCATATTGTTGTGGTGGCGGTGTATGGATTTGCCATGGCTATTGTGGCGGTTGTAGCGGTTATGGTGGTTATAGTGGTGTTTAGATTATTTGTTATTTTAAAATTTTTATTTATTATTTTTATTTTTCTGGGTCCATTCTGACAATATATGTATAGAAGAGACGAAGATATTAGTTTGGTCCATTAAAATTAGTTAGAGGTTAAATTTGTAATCTCATGTTTTAAATGTGGTATTTGACAAGTCAAAGGGCCTTTGGGTCATTTTAATGCGTGTAGAGGTCTAGACGGAGTGTGTATGCAAACTTTCGAACCTAGGGGTGGTGGGATTGCACGCCTGTTGACCGGCATTTGAATGGCATTGATCGAAATTGCAGGGTGTCAATGCAATTAACCATTATATATATATATATATATATATAATTTATCTTAAATTTGTTCAAATTTAAATAATATTTCTTAAAACTATGTATAGAGAACTCGGAAGTTCCAAACTCTCCCTGACTTTCACGTGGAACAAATTTTGAAAAAAAAAAAAATTGTGGGAAAGGAGAAATTCTTAGATGGTCTTGAACCATTAACACTTAATGGACCAGTTGAATTCAATTTCTCCTATTGAAAAAATTACCTTAATGCTGCATTTGGTATGTAGGAATAGAATGGAATGCAAGTGGGAATGATCATTCTCATTCTATTGTTTGGTTGTAAATATCAAATGTGTAGGAATGAAATGATAATAACCATTATAGTATTTGGTTGAATCAATTTAAAATTTAGAATGTAATAAATTTTAAATTAAATTCTCCAAAATATCCCTCTTAATAACAAATAAATTATATTAACAAAATGACATTTTCTAAAAAAATTTAAAAATAAATGGTGGCAGTGGCAGTTGTGGATGGTGGTGACGTTGGTGGTGAAGGTGAAAAGCGGTAGTGGTTTAGGTGGCGATGTTGGAAAGTGGTAGTGGTTTAGGTGGCGGTGTTGGAAAGTAACAGTGGTATTAATAGTGGAAGGCGGCGGTGCGATGGTGGAAGACTGCAGTAGTGTTGGTAGAAGATGGTGGCAGTAGTGTTGTGATGGTAGTGGAAGCCAATGGAGGCGACTGTAGTGGTGGTGGAAGGCAGTGGAGGTTGCGGTGGTGGTAAAAGGTGGTGGCAGTGATGGAAGGCGGTGATGGAAGGCGGTGGCGGTGGTGGCGGAAGGCGGTGGCGGTGCTGGTGGAAGGCGATGGTCGTGGTGGAAGGTGATGGCGGTGGCTGTGGCGATGCTGGTGGAAGGCGATGGTCGTGGTGGAAGGCGATGGCCGTGGCGGCGGCGACGGTAGTGGAAAGCGATGGTGGTGATGGAAGGCGGTGGCTATGGTGAAAGGCGATGGCAGAGGCGGCGGTGGTAAAAGGCGATGACGGTGGTGGTGGTGGAAGGCGGTTGTGGTGGTGGTAGAAAACGGTGGGCAATGGTGAAAGGAGATGGCGACGACGATGGCGGGGTGCTGGTGCTGTTGGTGGTGAAAGGTGGTGGTGAAAAGCGGTGGGTAATGGTGAAAGTCGGTGGCAGCGGTGTTGGTGGTGGTAGTGATGGTGGTGGTGAAAGGCGAAGGTGGTGGTGGTGAAAGGCGAAGGTTATTTTTGAACTTGAAACACGAGAGTTTTTTGGAAAGTTGATTTTTTAAAAGAATTTACTTGGGAATGGAATGGCCATTCCATAAGTTTAGTTGTGGAATGAATTTTCATTCTAATGTAATGATCATTCCTACTTTAAATTGCATACCAAACAAAAGGAATGGTTGAAATGGGCATTCCATTCCTGCACACTTACATTAATATATTACAAAGAAATTTTAATGTTAGTTTTCATTAAATTAGTGTAGACTATAGGCGTTGTTTAATAAAACTAAAAATTAAATACTGAAAATTTTAAGAGTTGAATTTTAAGTGTTTGTTTTTAAGCAATAATTAAAAAATAAATATATTTTTTTTGATATCTTTTTGTATTTTCAAAGTTCAGCCTCCAACAAGTTATGTATCTATCACTTCCCCTTTTTAGGGCTCGCATAGCTTTTACTTCTGCTTATACAAAAAAAAAAAAAAAAGAAAAAAAAAGAAAAAAAAGAAGTAATACAAGCCATCACTACTATTTGGCTTCTCTTCTTTGTTGTTGAAACCCCCGTTACTGTTTGGGAATTGCATTGTATAAGAGTTTTTAATGTTGTAAAAGTTTTTTTTTATCTGTTTGGCAAAAAATTTGCTAAAACTCTTCTACTACAAACATAACTATTTTACCCTTCATTCAATTTGATCAAATGTATTATAACAAGCCATATATATATATGTATATAATGATAATAATAATAAAAATAAAACTTTTAATATATCGTGACTATTTTTCCCTTCATTCAATTTCATCAAATTTGTTTATATGTATATCTGCATACATATACATATAAAGTCATGAAAACTTTTAATTTACCGTGATACTCATCAATTGAGAGTTACCATATCTGTTATCGTAACCAGGACTTTCTCCTAGGTTAACAGATGATCACCGCCATCCACCCAATCAAGTACCCTTAACTTCCAAATCTCTCTATCTCTACACAGACACCACAAAACATCGTACATATGCTGCAATAGCTGATTATATATATTACTATTTTAGAGAGAGAGGGCGGAGACCGAAACAAAAAGGCCATGATGGAAACCTCACCGATCACCATAGCTCCTGTGCTTCTTAGGAACCTCCTAACCTCTATATTTTTCTATGCCGATAAACCCCTTCTCAGTTTAGCAGAGAAATACAAACTCCTCCAATTCCTCCGCCATCTCCTCATCTCCACCTTCCTCTTCTTCCTTCGTCTTCTACCTTCTCTCTTTCCTGGCTTGCACCCGTACCCATCCTCAGATCATCATCATCATCATCAAAATTACCCTTTTACCCCTTCCGAAACTGATCATAATTACGTTCCCACCACCACCGGAGGTGGCGGTGCAGGCGGAAGCTGCGGCGGCTCAGGTATCGCTCGAGCACTTTCTCAACTCTTGTTGATTGTCAATGACATCCCCGTCAGTTCTCGTAAATATGAAGTTGTTCGATCGTTAGCTGAGACGCTTATTGATGAGAACCTCCAGGAGGGTTTTGAAGCCCTCCTCGAAGTGAACCGGACGGTCCTCTCCGCGGCTTTTTCGAGAACGCTTGGTCAGCTTGAAGCCACCGCGATCGACCAAGAGCGTCACCGCCACCGTGGTAATAGTGGTGGTGGTGAATCTGGTGATCATGGGACCGATTACAGGTTGAACCGGGTTCTAAGGGCGGTTCGGTATTGCGGTGATGTGGTGTGGACCGGGTTTGGGAAGTCAAGGATGGAGGGGCTTAACCGGTCGGGGAGTTCGGCTGAGAAGCTTGCGGCGGAGGTGCTTTGGCTGGCTCAGAAGCTGTCGGCTTGTGGGAGTGTTGAGGAGGCCGTGGGTAGGTGGGCTTCGGCTTCCAACTTGGCTTGGCTGGCTCTCTCGGCTGAGCCACGGCTGCAAGGATCTCTTGTTAAGGTCTCAGGTATGTTCTCTTTTTGCACCATGCTGTGTGTGGCCCTTGTGGAATATTATGAATTATATAATAATTAGTAATAATTATGAATTATATAATAATTTCTCGTATAATTAAAAGAATTATTTTTATTTTTATTTGCCTTAAAATTAAGTAAGTGCATGTGGATAATTAATAAGATTCCAACAACTTCTTTAGGTAACGAGTTATTTACTAAGATTTGTTCGAGAGTAAAGATACTTGCACGATAGAATTGTTAGTTCTATTATATATAATTAGTCATTAATGCATTGACGAGAAAGTAGAGGGTTTTATTTTTTATATTTGACATACATTAATCAATTAAATATAATAAACTTAACATTAATCAGTACTCTTTTTTCAATTGGGAGGGTGTTACCATAAAAGTTGGAACCATGGACTGTATGTGCGCACTTTTGTGAAAGTTCGAGAGAATTCCCATCAATGTCCTCACATTATCACCACCAAGGTGGCCATTTTCCCACCTCATATCTCATGTTACAGCGACAAGTTGTCACGTATATATACAGCGACGAGTTGGGACCATGTCCCTTCTGTAATCTTCGGTCATATGTTATAATACAATTTTAAATGGTTAATGTGACAACTTAAAATGAATCGTGTAACAACTTCGTAAAAATATTAAAATTTGAATTTAATGATAGTGTATCTTTGAAATATAATATAATATGTTGCGTATTAGATACTCGCTAGTCGCTATTCATTGAGTATTATTTATGTAATATAGGGGGTTGTAATCTGTTGATTTAATAGTACACAAAATTAACATACATATTGTTAGACTATTCTTAGATACACATACATATTGTAGAAACATATAGCCTCTGATTTTTTTTTTCATCTGATATGTCATGGCAATTTCCACGTCAGGATTCATTCTTTGGACTCTCTCTCTTAAATTGTTACTTATTTATTTATATCTTTTCCCCTGTTGTAGCATTCTTATTCAAGCAAGTCAAAGACATGGGAGGAGAGGAAGTTGAAGAAGAAGCGAAAGAGCAACAAAGGCAAACAAAGATGAAGATGCTTATGTCTTGGCTGCCCTTACTATGCAGAGCAAGCAACGGCGTTGAAGCTCCGGTTCTGAGCATTGCGGAGAGAAACGAGCTCGAAAAAATACTGGAAGAGACGATCGAGACACTGAAACAAGAAGAGGAGCAAGAGAAGGTACTGTCTCTGTGGCTCCACCACTTCACCTACTGCCCCTCCTCCGACTGGCCCAACCTCCACGCTTGCTATGCTCGCTGGTGCACCGCTTCTCGCAAGCTCTTGCTCCGCCAATGAATATATATATATATATATATATAGAGTACTCATCACTGTTGGTTTATTTGGAAAGATCCTATTTCTGGTAAGGACAAGTTATGCTCAATTGTTGATTAGAAGGGAGGATTATGGAGCAATATATATAATATTTGTAGGCCTAGCTATCAAAATGGTTTATTCATTTTGTACTTATAGCATTATTTTGAAAAAGAGACATCTATTATGTTAATATTTGACTGGATTAGTTTTGAAAATGTGCAGAAAATAGACTTTTTTGACATCGGTTGAGTCTCAATTTCAAAAAGTCTACTTTTTATTTTGAATTGGTCTCATGTAAAGTTATAGTCTCAGTTCCTATATTTCGTTCTTTACCAGGTCTACCACTTTTAACTTTTGGTATTTTTCTTTTCTTGGTATTACCCTCTAGACTATGTCAATTTTTTTTAACTTGTACACTTAAAGGTACCAACTTATATGCAAATGTAGCTCATAAAATTCAAAAAAAAAGTCATATAGACAGGAAATTTCAAGTTTTCAACTGGTTATTTTCTGTTGGCATATATTTTACTTAAAATTAATAATGTCTTTTAGATTATTGTTTTTTCATTGATTTTTGTTAATACTATTTTATTTTTTTCCTGTACCCAAATGGTTTGAGACAAAAATGAAGAAAAGTAAAAAACAAAATTATTATTGTTCAATAAAAAATGACAATTTTTTTTAACCAAAAATTCAAACAATTTGTAGAGATAAAAAGTATTTACGAGTATAAGAGCCTGCGGGCTAACAACATCAATGATATATATATTTGGTTTCTCAAATAGTGATATATATATTTGGTTTCTCAAATGGTGATATATATATTTGGTTTCTCAAATAGATTAGAATGTGAACATAATGAGAAGTGCTAGCTGCTCATTAAAAAAAAAACAGAGTGATTGGTTAAAAAACAACGATATTAGTCCCACTGCCATTGGAATTAATTTTCAACCAATAATAATACCGAGTTCGGATCCAATGATCACCATCAGGGGTGAAGTTAATGCAGGCCTAGGGCAATTGCCCTGCTGGCCCCGCCCACAATAATATATATAGTTATTTTGATTTTTTTTTATTTTTATATTTATATTAAAAAAATTTAATTAATGCCCTTAAATTTTTAATTTTGAAAATTCTCTCTTTAACTTCTTTTTTTAATATTTTATTCTTTAATTTTTTTTTTTTAGGAAAAAGGTCAAAATTTTCTTCTCAAATCAAATTTTAATTTTAATTTTAATTTTTTTTTAAGTTGTCTAATTTTTATTTATTTATTTTTATTCTCACCGTTACTCAAGTACAATATGTGCAAGCAAATGCCTCTACTTCAGTGGATTTGTGTTTATGATAAATTTTAAAAAATCAAGTTTTGACTTTATGTATTTATTAATTTAATTTTTAACGAGTCAAAAACACAGCTGGCCGTGCATTAAAACTCCGCTGTGGTGGATGTGAATGTGAGCACAATTATGACTGCAACCAAAGCAACCCAAGAACCGTCACAACTCATTATATATGTTGACTATGTCGTACTCCATTGTTTTTTAATACGGAGTGCTGAAGCGAACCTAAACTCCCAAAGCCGTTGATTTCCCAGTGGGCTGCATGAATAATTATTGACTTGGATAATGACTTTATGAACTGTGACATTTATACTTGAATGGTCAAACTGAACCAATTATTTGTGAAACAAAAATATATATATATATATATATGATTACTTAGTCAATAAACAATTCTGCTGCATCATAACAATGTTAGTTTTCATTAACAAATTGGTGGATAGTATTGATAAAATTGCATAGATAATTAAAAATACAAACCAGTGATTAATATACAAGATTGCTAGAAAATCAAAGAAAATAACGATTATTAAAAATAACAGTATCATCATCATTCTCTTCATTCTTGTCCGAATTTTACATGAATAGAGTCTCTTATGCACGACTTCTTCTTTTCACTTACCATATGTCTTCAGCATAGTCGCCATCATCATTCCAAGTTAATTTTGGTCGCCCTCTTTGTCTCTTAATTTCTATTACTATTAGCCTTTCTCGTTTGGCTGATGCATCTCTAAGCCTTCAATATATGTGTTCAAATCATCTAAGTCTGTTTTCTCTAATTTTCTCACCAATGTATGAATTTCACTTACAATATTTAATCTTTTAAATTTTTATTTTTATTATTTTTTAAAATAACATCAAACCATATTATTTTTGATCGCCTTCCTCGTCTCTTGTCTCGTATTTCAATTAGTCTTCCTTGCATAATCAGTGTCGGGTGCGTACGATGTTAAACCTATACGAATTCTTTCTCACAATTATTAAAACAACAATGTTAATATAAAATATTATGTAGAATAATAACTAAAGATATATTTACTGAAAAGTTCATAATCTTTGAATTTATTAGAAAATAATAATACGGACAAAACACAAACAATTTAACAATACATTTCACCATAAGTTGTTAGGCTATCTATAAAAAATAAATAAATAAAGATTATTCAATACTAAGCATAGTCTTTGTTAAAATACTTAACGAAAATAATTACATTATCTATTATTATTATTTTTTGTCAATAATGATAATGATGTCTGACCTCTCTGAACAATTCATAATCCACCATCAAACACGTACAATCCTCCATTTTACATACATATCATATACATCGAGTAATTATCAAAAATTTTTGTTGAGTGAAAAAATCAATAAAAAAACGTAATGATAAAAAAATGCTCAAGTTCGTCCTACCAGCTTCTCACCTCTCTAAGCTTCAAAGTGAAAATTAAGGGACAAGTGACAACAGTTATGCATGTATATGTCTTGCTTATAAAAATAACGAAAGAAAAGAAGAATTTGAAACTTTATAATTTTTATTTTATAGATAAGTTTTTGGTTGGGTCTTATAATTCTTGTCATGAGTTTTTTTTATTAAATTATCAGATGATCACTAAATAAGTAACAATCACATCACCACCTTACTTATATTCATAATTCTATTCAGTGAAATAAAATAAAATAAAATAATTATGTTTAGACATGTGAGACATGTGATTTATTGTAAATGGATTTTATATAACGATTTTGACTATAATTTTTTTTTTTGGAGGGAAAAATAATACTCCCACAAAAATTGTTTTTTTGCAACCTAACTTTTAAAAATATAATTTTAATTTTTTTTTTATTATAGTGATAAAAAATAAATTTCCAAATATACTATCCACGCATGAAAGTTTATTTTAAATTTTAATTGTACCGTGTATAATTTCCCAAAAAAAAAATAAAAAAAAAAGAAAAGAAATCACTGATCGTCCCACCCAGACCATAAACGAAGTTTATTGACAAATTTATTTATTTATTTGGACTATATTTATTGAAACAACACAAAAATCAATTGATTCTTTGAGTGTTTGAAAAATGTTTGGCAATGGTGCGGATACCTTTTTGTCCCGCCACTTGTCACCGGCCGCTGCCACTGCTGAACTGATTCAATCCTCCAAAACGAACTCCGGTGGGTGTATTATACAAATTCTATGCAAAAACTACACACACATATATAGTTATTGGCACACACAAATGTATATTTGCAAGTCGGATAGATTATCAATCTATCTTTCCTTTTCCCATTTCCTGTTTCTACTGTTTGATATCGTGATTCCTATTTTCTTTAGTGGTTCTGTGTGCTTTCTACATGTTTGACGAAATGCCTCAATTGATGTATGATATTTCACCTTGGTATTTCTATGTAGCTTTCATTATAATATATATGAATGCGTTGGATCAACTTAAGCATGGTATAAATAACTAATCTCTTACTTATAAGGGTTGCTTTTTTTTGTTTCTTTTAATCAATTATTGAATTATATAAAGTATATTTGTCTCTTACCAATCCAACTGTTGAATTATATACCTTTATTGTTTTCTATCATGTATTTTTTGGTTAGGTGTTGTTTTTTGTAACAATTTCTTTTGGGTAAATTAGAAAACCCTATTTTCTTTGTTATTTTATTTTTGTTTATCAGTGTTTTTGTTATTGTTGTTGTGATTGTTCGGCTCAGCATTCAATGATATCCATCATTGAGAAATATGATAGCTTTTTGTAACGTATGCTATACATCAAGTGTCCAATTTGAGAACTCATAAACAAATTTTGAAAGTGAGCACTAGTTTAACGCTTGATGTTGAGTAGATAATCTAAGTATTCGATTAACATGATCTTTTGCATGCAATAGAAATATGAAAAAAAGGCACTGAGAGATGTGTTCACAAAGATCAGTTATTGATGGGTGTAAGATTAACTTAATGTCACAACAGGTGTAAATGGATCCCTCCCATATATAAAATATATATTTACTTTGTTATTTTCTTGTTAAATCTTGAATAAAACCTTGTTTACCACTGATCTTTAAAGCATCAGAACATTCTCTCTCTGATTTTGATTGCACTGCTAGAAGCACAAGAGAAGCTTTCCCTTATCATGGATTGAACTTTTTTTTCATGCGGTTAGTGATAATTCTCTTCTTGGAAAAATAACTTAGTTTGGTTTTACTAAAGTTGATATAAAGTTTATTATTCGTTCGCATGTAAGACAATGACATTTCATTTGCGCTTATTACTTCTCATTAGACAATAAGGAAAATTGATCAACCCTTTATATTTCGCCGTACTTCTTGTCTTTACTATGATTGTAGAGTGCAAATAATGTTATAAAATAATGAGGATTCATCTATTGTAAAACCATATAAATGCAATCACCATTTAGTTAAATCTTTACTTCATTTGATATAAACTTGTTGTTTCCTTTCAGAAATATCATCTGCTTATAGGATTAAAATCAATGCAGTTTCTATTTTCTTTTTGAATAAATGGTTATCTCACTGCAACTACTTGCTAATACAATGGACTTATTATTATTATATATTTTTTTGGGTACATGATATCTATTTTCTTCTACATTATTGAAGCTTTTAAAATATCTATATTGGTGTGGCGTGTATGTTTTCAAGAGCCAAAAACAAAAAATAAAAAGATTTATACTATTGACACATCTTTCTTTATATTTACCAACCATTAGATGTTGCAACTCTTCAACTATATATTTTTAGTTCCTTTTGTGCACTTTTTTTTTTTTTTGGGAAGAAAAATTGTACGGCAATTTGGCCAAAAGTTTTAAGGTCTTAATTTCACCAATAGCACATTCACATCTATTTTTTTTAAATTTTCTCTTTATAAAAGAATAAAATTGCAAAATGCCTTCATGTGCACATGTATGTGGGGGGACTGAATCTCATGTTAATATTATTATGACTGCCTTCTTTGTTTGATTCCTTTGTTTTATCAAATATAATGAATTTGTGCATACTCTAAAGCAATATTCTTGCTTCACTTTCAGGGGACTGGTTTCTATGTGTGGTGGGAAACATAACGTTTATAATTGAGGTGGGTGCCTGATTGTGCAACTTGGAATGGTGTTACTATTTAAAAGAGCACACAGAAAGATGTCTGCCATTGATCGTGTAAGAACAAAAATAAAGCATTTATGCAGTCCAGCAATGTATATGAGCCTATGAGGTAAATAAGTCCACAAGGGTTTTCTTGAGGAAATTTCTATTATCATTTGAACTTGACTTCATTATAACTCATTGCAGAAATTTTCATCTATAATACATCGTTTTCTTTCTATATATATATATTTTTTTCTCTCCTCTTTATTTGAGACCTAAAATCTGAAAATGATATTCTGTTCTTTCATAATCATAAAGAGATTTCATAGATTGCTATTTATCCGAAGAGAATCATCTTCAGTCTACGGTTCAACATATAGTATTAAGAGTAGAGAACATGATTTTTGATCTGATGAAATTCAATTGAATTGTAACTTCATAGTATAAGATTATGTGGTACTTCATTACATTGAGCAGCTCCAAGCACCGATGGTTTTGATCTTTACAGGTTGGGCAACTACTTGGTCCAGTTCCATTAGTGGTCTAAGGCTGAAAGTCTCAACCACCACAATTTGGTAGGTTGGAGACCTGAGATTGACTGATACTCATTGGGCAGCAAAACCAACCTGAATCCAATTACTTTGGAGCTATCTATATGTGATTCTTATATTTATCGAAAGGGAATGGGAGCACATCATCTCATCAGAAAATCCTTGAAAATCTCACCAGAAATAGCTGTCTGCCTGTCTTCAGGGTCACCCCTCCTTTCTCATCCATTTCTGCATACGTATCTAAGTAGTTTTCTTCTCCTTTGGACCAAATATGGGGTTCCCTAAAAAATTGAGATTCTAGAGAATATCAGAAACTTTCTATGAGTGAAATTTATTACTCTTTTTTTTATTTTTTATTTTTTTTATTATTATTTTTTTCCCCTTTAATTCTGTAGTCAAACTACTCATCCCAATCAAGACTACCCATCCCAATCAATCTGGTTCATCCTACTGTCTTGATAAGGGTTTGAGCTTAAGCTGTAACGCTTGGGTCAGAGGCTGGGTTGGGTTGGGCCTTTCGCAGTGTTTAACTACTTGGATTGGGCCTAGATTAGTTTTCAAGTCTTCAGTTGTGGCAGTTTATATGCCTTAAATGCAAGAGGTTAGAAGTTTTAGCCCTTGATGGGTCAAGGGTAGATATTAAATTTTCTTTGATATCGTGATGTTCTTGCTTGTACAGAAGAGAAACTTCTAAATCCCATACTCTCACCACAAAATTTACTAAAGTTGGCTGTTTAATTACAGACAATTTTTTAAGTAGATGAAAGGTTCAATGTTTTTAGTTCCACATATATTGATGAAAAATAATTTGTTACAAGATTTTGCCAAATATGATTATTAATCTAGTTGCAATTGCCTTTTCTTGAACATGAGAGTATATACTGTTACAAAATGAATGGCTTTGAGTAAATGTCAAATTTCTCGGAGGATGATAGTTGAGGCACCTGCAAAGTAACCAATAATGCTCAAAATTGTGATTACTTTGAAAAAACTTTTATTCAAGTAAATAACAAAATAAAAAGATTAAGACTCCACCTGATTATCATAATTTGTTAATGTGTTTCTAAAATATTTAAATGCACATATAAGTAATGATCATAGCACTCACTACACCCACATTTATCTGACTAAACCAAGAAAATATGCATGGATGTTCATTTTTAATAAACTTCATGCCGTTAAAAGAGTGTCTTTTATTTATTTTTTAAATCTTTTAAACAACATACTACCTAAAGTAAATTGATCAGATTATTTGTACGAAAACTCACTCGTACTCATTATGTCATTGCACATTATGCCTGCAAATAAGAGATAATTGCATGCATATCAATATTACCTGTGATAAGTCTATATGGAACACTTTTCTCACAAGAGATGCAATGGGACCGTCTAAACGTATTCCTGTTTTAGCTTCGCGAATCACATTACGCATGACATTCAGCAAGCGACCATATGTCAATCCAGGTTCATTTTGCAGAGCTTGAATGAAGCTGTAAGTCATGGCACCAGTTGAAACATTACCAGTGAATGCCTGCAAATGATACGAATTACAAACTCAATTGATGGATTTAGTCTATTTGAGTTTTCAGTCCACTTATCATATAATGGTATATCTGCTTTAGAGTTTAGATCATAAGAGCGTACAGAAATTTTAGTTCATCTCTTGCTGACAAAATGGTAATTTTTTATTAGCTCTAACTAGGATTTTTTTTAATTTATTTTTCCATGCATGATCTAACAATCACAGTAAGCATTTAATGATTCTTAAATTGCTAAAAAAAAAGTTTCTGTTGTGTCAGGATGTAAAAGGTTTTATCATTTATTTAATTGCAGCTGCTTTTAATGCAGCTACATATGTTTGTTAAGGGTTTACAAGATATTAATATTTTAAAGGGTTGATGCTGGCTATTTGGATTTACATGGTATGTTGACTGAAAAATATATAAAATAGATATCTTTTATTTGAATTCTAATGAAAATGGTAGCCTATCATAATTGGTTATCCCTCGGAAGCTTTTAAGCACAAATCTCCCCTAGGGGGGCCCTAGGGGGTGCCATGTCCGTATAAGAGACGTGTCCAACGCTCCAGGGAAGTGTCCTGGGGTGTGGTTTAAATTTTATTTGGTTGGACACGACAGAGACATGTGAAGGATGGATATTTTTTTGGAATTATTCTTTTCAAAAGATGGGGTTTCAAAAGTAATCTGAAACATGTCATGGATCATTGCTTCTTAGCTTGGAAGAGATAGTGCCATGCTGGTATTGATCTATACTTTGGATAAGTAACAAGTGAGAAATATGCTATTTAGAAGGAAAGGAGATAAAAGTGACTACACACCGTAGTATCTACGGAAAGTTGATGATCGTCACAAGAACTAAATGATATGGCTAGCCCGCCGCTCGTGCCTTTATAAGTAGCTGCTAGGCAGCTATGATCTTCCCAATGATAGTATCCTTCCCTAAAGCACAACAAGAAACAGAACTCTTTTATGATTTTAGTGAGGGTAAAATTGGTTTTTACAGTTACAGATTGAGGAGTCAAATGATAATTTAATCACTAACTGGTTCATCCTGCACACAAATGGTAGATCAAGAATAGTTCCGCTATGGCATGCATCGATGATGGCATGAAGCCTGGCCCCATGGGGGAGTGGCCTCACAATGGTGGCATTAATTTCGTCATCCAATATCATCCCCTCAGTTTCAACATCTACAGGGCACAATGTTTCATCATACCCGTCCATCTCATCCATGTTAAAGTCACGCTGTTGTGAGCCATGGCCTGAGTAGTAGAAGACCAACGAGTCCCCTGATTGGCATCCTTGAACAAGCCACTGCATGGCCATTCGGATATTATGCTTTGTTGGGATGCGTGATGGCTCAATCTCTTCTTCTGCAAATTGATTTTTATTTTTACCAATGTGAGAATTGGAACTTATTTTTGAATGTCATATGTTGCAATTTCAAACCTAATCTATCTGAGTCCACTTATTTTCAGATGTCTATTTTTGGCATTCCAACTTGTTAATCTATCAAGAATGAAAGGCATTTCAATGCTTTGAATTTGGCATGAGTTATATTCATTCAAAGTTATAAAATATTTAAGAAAAAAAAAACACATATCAATTTTTTGTAATCTTATACTACCTATATATTGCCACATACATAGCCTGTTAACCATAAATATGACACATAGATGACATATAGCTGTCACTTGTTAGTTTGTTTACTTGAATATCTTAGCAGTTCACATGGAAACTTTCTTCTACCAGTCCCCTAATATCATGCATGTGAAAAGTATTGTAGACCAGGAAAAAGTGGTGCTCAGGTTGGGGTACAACAATATCTGTTAGTTTGAGCAGAATTATAGATGATAGATAGATGGATCGTACCAGTGAGGACAAGCACAGAGTTGTTTGGAAATCCCATCTTCTCGACTAGGAAATGTTTGATGCACCTTACGTCGTTAACACTTCCTTTAATCCTGTAACTCCGCCCATAATAGCTCACTCCACATAAAACTGCTCTCTTTCTCCCACGTGCCGACACAGGTAATGATGGTGGTGGAGGTCGGATTGGTTGAGGATAATAACCACAATAAGATGACCCTGGCATGGGATAATTATTCACTGAAGAGGCCATTGTGTTAACGTTGGTTGACACTGTATTAACAAAACCCTTAAGCCAGCTTGCAGCCTGGCAAATCGAGTCTTGGGCTTCAGCCAAAGGGTCATTAGGTCCAACCCGGGTGACTGCTTGACACACTGCACACTGAATGGTTTGTGCCCTAGGTGGCACCAGTAGTTGCACATGGCACCAACTGCATCTCTCTCTTCTAGTATTCATTTTCTCTTGTGTGCAATTCTTGAGGGTGAGAAATACCAATACAAAGGTATTTTAAAATGAAAGGTAAGTGGAATCACCTAATAAAGTCAGACTTGTCCTTTTCACATTTTGCTTTATCTCTTAAAAAAGTTTAGCTTTATTCCATTACATGTGTATTAGAGAACCGGATTCGCTCTTCTTTCTTTCATGGTTTTTGATATCATTGTTAACTTGTGCGGTTGAGAAATTAGGCAAGTGTGACCTTTTTTTTTTTATCTTAAAATGACACTATTAAAAAAGAACCAGGAAAGCACTATTAACAGGGTATTGGAAAATCATATCGTGTCAAATATTCTTAAAGCATTCTGGTAGCCTAAAGACGTTCATAAAGTTAAAAATCTTTGTTTGGGTGCTTATTAGAGATGGGCTCGGGTTTATGCTTTAAGGTATAGAATTCCCTTTCCCGATTTTAATGTGGACTACAAAGCATCGTAAAGCATGAATTGCTCCTTTTATCGTATTGATGAGGAAAGCGGTAACCTCATATTCTACACCAAATGTCATTTGCTGATGGTCATATGTGGGTTTTATCGAGTAGCATTTAGTAACCTTGGAAAGCAAGCTAGCTTCAAGGCTTTTTTGAATTTAATCTGACAAAATCATGCTTCTGTTTTATATTCCACAACAGAAATGAACAATTACATACATTGCACTGGCATACTTGTCTGATACATTGATCATTTGCCTTCATGTATGGTACTTTGTAAAATATGTTGTTTTGAACTTAAAACTAATACCAGTGAAATATGTTGAACCACCTTTCTGCTTGCATTTACTCTATTTTCCTTAGGAAATTTGAAAATGCTTTTATAAATGAGGTTAAGTCAAAAAAGGCTTTGTGCTTATCCATGCCCCTCATTTTTCTTATTAATATGGTCCATTTCTAAAAAATGATATTGGCAGTAGGCCATGCAAGCACCTTGACACTTAGAGGCCTCAATCTCATGTGTTTACTGTGTGATACTACTGCTTAGAAAATGTTGCAATTGCATGTAATTTGATATATTAGGTTATACCGGAGTCTATGGACCGGTTGTTGATGATGTTCGACCTATCTTTTGGGAGGAGCTTCGCCATGTCCAAGGACTATGGTCTTTCCCTTGGTGCCTGGGAGGGGATTTCAATGCTGTTAGATCCCCATCAAAGAGGTCTACAGGGGGAAGAAGATCTCTGGAAATGGATCAATTTTCTGATTTTATTGATGAGCATCTTCTTGTTGATTTACCAATGGAAGGAGCAGCTTATACTTGGTCCAATGGTAGGGATCCAGTAACTCTATCAAGGCTGGACAGATTTTTAATTTCTGGGGATTGGGAAGAGAAGTTCCCGGATGTTGTTCAAGCGGTGTTAGAAAGGGTCACTTCCGACCATGTGCCTTTGGTTTTGGATTGCGGGGGTTTATGCTCTCAAAGATCCCCGTTTAGATTCGAGAATATGTGGTTGCGTGCGGATGATTTCCAAGGAAAAGTCAGTTCTTGGTGGGAAGGAGTCACTTCTTCAGGCTCGCCCAGTATCACAATTGCAAAGAAGTTAAGGGCTCTCAAATTAGCTCTTAAGCAGTGGAACAAGGATGTCTTCGGGAATTTGGAATGGAGGAAGAATAGAGTACTTGCTGAATTTTCAGAGATTGATCGTCTTGAGGAGGCCGGAAGGGATATGGAATCTCTTCGTTCCAGGAGAGTCTCTTGTCAGGCGGTATTTGCTGAGATTGCTAGTATGGAGGAGATCTCGTGGCGACAAAAATCCCGGGCTCTTTGGTTAAAGGAAGGTGATCGGAACACAAAATTCTTCCATTGGTTAGCTAACGCTTATAGGAGGAGTAATCATATTGGAAGAATTCGGGTGGATGGTGAGGAGTTGTGGAGAGAGGAAGAGATGCGTAACGGTATTGCTTCCTTTTATCAGAAGCTTTACACAGAGCCTTTAGATTGGAGGCCCAAACTTGATGGTCTCCATTTTGAGGCTATTTCTGAGCTTGATAGAGATAGGATTGAGAATCCTTTCACTGAAGAAGAAGTTCTTAAAGCTCTCTCAAGCTGTAATGGGGACAAAGCTCCGGGACCTGATGGCTTCACTATGCGATTTCTGATGGAAAGTTGGGCGGTTGTAAGAAATGAGGTAATGGGTACTTTTCAGGAGTTTCATTCTTTTGGCGTCTTTGAGAAATCGCTTAATGCTTCATTCATTGCCCTTATTCCAAAAAAGGGAGGTGCTTCAGATATAAAGGATTTTCGTCCTATTAGTTTGGTGGGTTGCATTTACAAACTCATTGCTAAGGTGCTTGCTTTAAGGATGAAGGAAGTTATGGATGGAATTATTTCGGATTCCCAGAACGCTTTCGTTGGCGGACGACAAATTCTTGATTCAGTTCTTATTGCTGGCGAATGTGTGGATTCCAGATTGCGGAGTGGCATTCCTGGAGTTCTATGCAAACTTGACATTGAGAAAGCATATGATCATGTGAATTGGAATTTCCTACTCTATTTGTTACAAAGAATGGGGTTTGGAAGTAAATGGAGGAAATGGATTGAGACCTGTCTTTCTTCTGTCAAGTTTTCAGTTCTTGTGAATGGCTCTCCCGCCGGTTTCTTTGGTTGCTCTAGAGGTATAAGACAAGGTGATCCTTTGTCATCTTTCCTTTTTCTTGTTGTTATGGAGGGGTTAAGTAGACTGATGCATAGGGCAGAGGACCTTGGTTTTGTTAAGGGTTTCAGAGTGGGTAGAGATTTTGACCATCAGATGGAGATTTCCCATTTACTCTTTGCAGATGACACCCTGGTTTTCTGTGATGCTGATGTGTCTCAACTTCGACACTTGAGGTGTGTTCTGACTTGTTTTCAGGCAGTTTCCGGGCTAAAGGTCAATGTGACAAAGAGTGTGCTTGTCCCAGTAGGGAATGTTCCAGATATTTCCTCTTTAGCTGCAGTCCTTGGATGTAGAGTGAGCTCATTCCCTATTCCTTATTTGGGTTTGCCCCTAGGGGTCTCTTCTAGTTTAGTGGGGAGTTGGGATTCTGTGATTGACAGGTACGCGAAGAGATTAGCAGGTTGGAAGAAGCAATACTTGTCAAAAGGGGGTAAAGTTACTCTTATAAAGAGCACCCTGTCGAGCCTTCCCACTTATTTTCTCTCTATGTTCCAAATCCCTTGTTTCATTGCAGACAGGATTGAAAAAATTCAAAGGGATTTCCTTTGGGGTGGTAAGGGCGATGAGTTCAAGTACCACCTTGTCAAATGGGAGGATATTTGTAAGCCTGTGAAATTGGGTGGACTTGGTATAAGACGTTTAGTTCCTTTCAATCAAGCTCTCTTGGGTAAGTGGTTATGGAGATTTGGGAGGGAAAGACATCGACCATGGCGCAGGCTAGTCTCTTATCGGTTTGGCGAAGAGGCTGGAGGTTGGTCTACGCGTCCGGTTACCCTAGCGGGAGGAGTAGGGATGTGGAAGGCTATTCGGAAAGGATGGGATGTTTTTTTCGGCTCATATCAGATTTAAACTCCATGACGAACGTTGCATTCGGTTTTGGGAAGATCTCTGGTGTGGGGATCAGTCACTTTCTCGTACTTTTCCAAGATTATATAGTATTGCCGTTAATAAACACGCCTACATAGTCGATTGCTATCGGCTTGATAGCAGCGGGATTATATGGGATGTGCATTTTCGGCGCTCTTTTCAGGATTGGGAGATGGACGAGGTATGTGTTTTTTTGGATCTTCTGTATCGACAGGAGGGCGTTGGCAGAGGTAATGATGTTTTAAGTTGGGTTCCCTCTTCTCATGGTCGTTTCGAAGTTAGATCTTTGTTCTTATGTTTGTCAAATTTTGTTAATCGAGACTTCCCGTGGAAAACTATTTGGCGGTCTATGGCTCCAACTAGGGTGGCTTTCTTTGTTTGGACTGCTGTGTGGGGAAAGATTCTGACAATTGATAATTTGAGAAAAAGGGGCAATTGTATAGTTAATTGCTGTTGTCTATGCAAGGATGGCGAGGAGTCCGTTAACCACCTCCTTTTCCATTGCCCTGTGGCGATTGACTGTTGGAATCTTATTGTTGGGTTGTTTGGCATGTGTTGGGTTATGCCACGATCTACTAAGGAATTGATTCATATTTGGAGAGATTGTCGAGTGAGAAGAGACGTTGCGAGTTCTGGAGAATTGTACCACATTGCGTATGGTGGTGCATTTGGAAGGAGAGAAACAGCAGAATGTTGAAGGAAAAGAGTCGCCTACGGAAACGGTCAAACTTTACATTCTTCGTTCTCTCTTCAATTATGTGAAGAGGAGCTTTTGTTCTTCTTCATATGATCTAATTACTTTTCTGGATTCTTTGGGGCCTTAGCTCCGGTTCCATTTTTGTAATTGGGACGCGTTCTCCTTTTGAACGCCTTTTTTAATATTATTTTTACTTATCAAAAAAAGAAGAAGATATATTAGGTTATTAAGGAACAGTAACAATTGTACATCTTAATTATGGTCCAAATATTAATGATGTCCTTGTCTTTAATATACAGAGTTTTACATTCTCTATAATCTGCAGGCCACTGTCACTATAAGGACTTGGTTTGCTGCGGTGGGTAAAAATTGGAGCTAATGATTTGTGGAAGTTTAGCATTATTTTTAACCCGAACAGGGCATATAAATGATGCATACAGCTGAACAGAGGATAGAAAACAATAAGCATTTTCAGAAGCTGAAGCAGATGATATAGAGGTAAAACTACTATGGCTCTATTTGAGAAACTTCTGTTTTTCATTTCAATTTGACCTTTTCTGATTTCATTCCAATAAAAATTTATTTTGTTTCAAGTTCTGAAGGATGTTTTGTTCATCTATAACCTTGTGTGATTTGTTTAAGATGCTGCTTCTCTAAAGAGAATTGGCTAGGATTATTATCCTGGATAATAACCTTAAACTAAAGTATAATTTAGAAGAAAAGTGAGCTCAACGAGCTATAGAAACCTATTGCCAGACACCAATTGCTGCTTCCTGCGCACTGTAAAACAGCAAAAGCAGTAACTACAGGTCTATAACTATTCACCAGCAACATTTGCTCTAGAAGCAACCGCTGTTCTGGCAATAGCAGCATTCTGATATTAATAGTTTCAAAACCATAATATTGTATGGCATTACGATCCATCCAGACAATCGTCCAAATGACGCTTACTTTAGTGGATAGGTAATGACTTCCAATAAATTAGAACTTTATTACTCATAATTTTACATAAGATGAAGTAGGACCAATTTATTTTAGACTGATTACATCATTACTTATTACTTCAATTCATCAGCTTTGGCTAGAACTTGATGGTATATAGAGTCTATAAGGTAAATGTCTATGAGTGAATGTCAAACCTCTTAGTAGAGGACAGTAGAGGCTCCTACAAAACACCAAAATGAAACCCAGTATTAGCTCAAGAAAAATTACTCGTGGACAAACATGATTAGCGAAGGATTTAAATATCTTGGAAAAAACTTGGTATTGACGTTTATTATTATTTTTTATTTAAGATATTACTGCATGATATGATGAATGATCATTAGAGTTTTAGACTATGCACATGAAAAGGCATTCCTATTTCCTTCTATAGAAAATAGGATAATTTGGACCTTTGAGGTGGTTTGACTTTGACCATTTGGACCAATTAATGCACTGGTAGCAAGGAGTGAATTGATCCAACACCAAAAATAGAAGCAAGGCTATAAAGAACTTGGAGTTACTCTGAGAAACAACTTGATTGTTTTGAATTTTGTCATGGATAGTTTTACTTTACATAGATCAGACTGGAGACATGGAACCATGTAAATGAACCAATTAGTTGAAAAGCTTGTAAAGTTGAGTTGAACATGACATGTTGGTTTGTAACATGATTAGCATCACTCTTTCATGCTAATAGGTATTAAGTAACTGAATCATTCAAGGTCTGAAACACCTTCAGACTAATTAATGGTATAAGTAACTACACACCTAACACGTTAGTTCCAAATACCACTGTCAAAATTAGAAATGACCTGGTATGCAGCACATGAGCTATCACTCGTACAAACTAATTTAATATGTGACAACCTAGAGAATCATACCTGTGGTGGAAGAACTGCATTTGGATTATTCATGCGCACTTCTTTTTGGGTTTCAGAAATCTTATTGTGCATGGAGTTAAGTAAGCTGCCATATGTTAATTGAGGCTCAGTTTCCAGAGTTTTGATGAAGCTATGAGTGAAGGCACCAATCGTAGTATTGCCTGTGGAAGCCTGCATAAGCAAAATGTAGGATTCTGAATAATTGTTATTCACGGAGAATACTTGTTTATAATTGATACCAACGTGTTACATTTACTTAATTAGGGAACAAAAGTGTATTACATTTACTTTATGTGGTACGTGTCTTTTATATGGTTAGTCTTGAGCCCTTAACCCCCAAACTCACATACACTATTGGTCGGTATCTTTGAAATTTTTATATACATGTTTTTTGAATATGTAATTCTAGTTTAGTTCAAATACATAGGTAGGTTAATTTATTTATACACTGGACTAGCCTTTTTTATGTTTCAAATGATATGCTCTACTTACATTTCCATCCGAACATAATAAAATATGTGCCAATTGAGTTTCCAAAACCAGTTGATATGTTAATTAAATTTATTTATCTGTGGGTTTTGTTTGACTTTTTCTTGTTCTATCTATTCAGAAAATGCAGGATATATTCCTGGAACTACATCGTGTAAGGTTAGTAGTTATTATATGAAATTCATTCCAAGATATTGAATCTCCTGAGATCTTCATGGTCGAATACAGCAACTTTCTTGTAACAGTGAGAATGGTGTGTGCAGTGGGACAGAGTTTGGGGATAGTGTATCTCTATTTATCTAGGAAATTATTACATGGTCCTGGGATATCTCCAGCATTTTGGCGATCATCACAAGCGCTGAAGCAGTATGCTTTGCCACCGCTTGTACCTTTATACGTGCCTTGGCTGCGGTGATCTTCCCGCCTATAGTATTGTTCCCCGCTTGACAAAAAGTAAAATAACAATAAGGTAGATTTCTTGTTCAGAATGCAAAGAATTGTGAGTGAAAGAATTGTTTACCATCTTAGATTATAATAGACAATAAACTTGTCACTAACCAGTTCATCCTGCAAACAAATGGCAGATCTAGACATGTTCCACTGTATCAAGTATCGCTGATGGCATGGAGTTTGGCTTTATGGGTTAATGGCTTTACTATGGTGTCATTAATCTCATCATCCAATAACTTTCTCTCTGTCTCCTAATGAACGGGGCATAGTGCTTCATCATACCCATCTCTCTCATCGTTATCACGGTCATGCACCCGTGAGTGAGCCATGGCCACAGTAGTAGAACACTAATGAGTCTCCTTGTTGTCAACCCTGGATAAGCCAACGCAAGGCCCCTCAGATGTTACGTTTTGTTGGGATCCGTGACGGTTTGTCTCATCCTCTGTGGGTGTCAGATGAGAAATGGAAATATGAATGGTTTTCTTCATAATTAATCCAAACATGTAAGTTATTGCTATCTCTCCTTTTTTTTTTTTTTCTTCATATCTAATGTTATTCTTTTCATTGTTTTTTTTTTCTTTCTTTTCCCTCCAGTTTATCCAAATGAAGCCTTAGGGAATGACTAGTGTTACAATCTAATAACACACCAACTAAACTGTCTTTTACTATGATCATTTCAATCTAGAAAACTTCACATGATATTATAAAGCAAGTTCTCTTCATCTGACGGGCGCACACACACCCAGACACTAGCGTGGAGTTTTCATATTAGCTATTTTAAGTTTCTCATAAAATGTCAAACACAGATGTTAATATTGGTCCTATTGACCTTAAGCTCTTCTAGTGAGTGAGTCTATGTTTAATTTCTGTATGATATATATATATATATATATATATATAGAGAGAGAGAGAGAGAGAGAGAGAGAGAGAGAGGTACCTGTAAGGACAAGGATGGATTCACCTGGGAATCCCATCCCATCCTCTTAACAAGAAAATACCTCATGCAGTTTATATTGTTGGCACTGCCCTTCAGACTCTTACTATGGCCGTAATAGCTCAATCCGCAAAGCACTGCTCATTTTCTCCCGTTCACTGGAAAATATTGCAGGGTATTACCATAACCGGGCATCGGGTAACTGTACATTGGAGGGGCCACCGCGTTCACTTTGTTATAGGCCCTCCACTGACGTAACCATTGTTCCAGGAAGCTGCCGGGTTAGTGTAGCCATTGTTACTGTTGTGGTAGCCATTGTTGTTGTTGGGGTAACCATTGTTCCAGTAAGCCGTCGGGTTAGTGTAGCCATCGTTGTTGTAGGGTCGGAACGTGTTGCATGCCCGGCAAACCTGACAGCTAAAGGCCTGTGCCTC
This sequence comes from Cornus florida, assembly GCF_030987335.1. Taxonomy (NCBI): domain Eukaryota; kingdom Viridiplantae; phylum Streptophyta; class Magnoliopsida; order Cornales; family Cornaceae; genus Cornus; species Cornus florida. The sequence continues at coordinate 23,479,051 of NW_026775572.1, read as the reverse complement.
AAATGGCAGCCTTACACGCAAACCACACCAATTGCACCTCTCTATTCTTCCTGCCATTTCTTTGGTATGTTTGATTCTTTTCTCTTTTTTTTGGTACGTAGCTGTGTTTGATTCTTGAGAGTGGAAATGACACACACACACACACACACATATATATATGCACACACAGGATATAAAATTAGATAAAAAATGTGGAATTTCCCTGATTCAAATTAATTGATTTTTGTTCTTTTAAACGTCATAGCTTTATTCGGAGGTAATGGAGAACCATGTTCACTCGATTCATTGAGTGGTGGACCCTATAATGGAATAAAGCTACTCTCTCTCCCTTTTTTTTTTTTTTTTTTGCCTTGGGCTTCATCCAAACTGTCATTAGGTCGAACCCGAATGACTTCTTGACACACTGCTCACTGAATGGTTTGTGCCCCAGGGGCATCAGTATTTGAAGATGGCACCAACTGCGTCTCTCTCTTCTAGTAGGCATTTTCTCTTGCATGCAATTCTAGTGGGTGAGAATACCTATACAAGGGTATTTAAAATGAAAGGTAAGTGGAATCACCTAGTAAAGTCAGTTAGACTTGTCCTTTTCACATTTTAGCTTTATCCCATGAAAAAAATTAGCTTTATTCCATTATATTGGGTATTGGAACCGGATTCGCTCTTCTTTTCTTTCATGCTGTTTGATATCATCATTAGCTTGTGCGGTTGAGAAATTAGGCAAGCTTGACCTTTTCTTATCTTAAAATGGCACTAATAAAAATGAATAAGGAAAGCACTATTAACAGGGTATTGGAAACTCATATCGTGTCAGATATTCTTAAAGCATTCTGGTAGCTTAAAGACGTTCATAAAGTTAAAAATCTTTGTTGGGTGCTTATTAGAGATGGGCTTGGGTATATGCTTTAAGATATAGAATGCCCTTTCTAGATTTTAATGTGGAAAACACTAACCCTGTTTTGAGGCATTTTTCTGTTAGTGGACTACAAAGTATCGTAAAGCATAAATTGCTCCATTTATCATATCAATGAGGAAAACAGTAACCTCATATTCAATACCAAATGTCATTTGGTGATGGTAATATGTGGGTTTTATCGACTTTGTTCATGTTTGTGTTTGGTCCAACAACTAGAGTAGCATTTAGTAACCTTGGAAAGCAAGCTAGCTTCAAGGTTTTCATGAATTTAATCTGACAACATCATGCTTCTGTATTATATTCCACAACATAAATGAACAATTAGATAAATTGCACTGACATACTTATCTGATACATCGATCATTTGCCTTCATATATGGTACTTCGTAAAATATGTTGTTTTTAACTTAAACTAATGCCAGTGAAATATGTTGAACCACCTTTCTGCTACCAATTACTCCATTTTCCTTGGGAATTTTGAAAATTCTTTTATAATGAGGTTAAGTCAAAAGGCACAAGCCATGCCCCTCAATTTTCTCATTAATATGGTTCATTTCTGAAAAATGGCATTGGCACTCTGCCTTGGAAGCATCGTGATGCTTTAGAGGCCTCAATATCACGTGTTTACTGTGTGATGCGACTGCTTTGAAAATGTTGCAGCGCGTACAAGTGATGCATACAGCTGAACAGGGCACATTCACCAATAACCCTTTTCAGAAGCTGAAGCAGATGATATAGAGGTAAAACTACTATGGCTCTCTTTGAGAAACTTCTGTTTTTCATTTCAACTCGACCTTTTCTTATCTTTCTTACAATAAAAAATTATTTTGCTTCAAGTTCTAAAGGATGTTTTGTTCATCAATAACTTCATGTGATTCATTTAATATGCTGTTTCTCTAAAGAGAATTCGCTAGGATAATAACATAAACTAAAGCACAATATAGAAGAAAAGTGAGCTCAATATAGAAACCTATCGCCAAGGCACCAATTGCTGCTTCCAGCCTTCCGGGGCACTGTAAAACAGCTAAAGCAGTCAATACAACTATTCACCAGCAACACTTGCTCTAGAAGCAACTGCTGTTCTGGCAATAGCAGCATTCTGATGTTAGTAGATTTAAAATCGTAATATTGTGTGGCATTACGATCCATCTAGACAAGCGTCCAAATGCCGTTGACACTTGCCTCCTTCTCATTGGCAACAGGTGAGCGTCGGCTGCAGGTGATAGGACTTCAAGCCTTGGCCAAGTTATAGTAGATTATGTTTCTTAAAATGCTGATGCTTTTACTAGGACCAAAATAGAAGCTTCCATGTGCTGATTTTCATCAGGAGACCTAGTTGAAAAGGTTCTTTAGTGGATAGGTAATGACTTCCAATAGATTAAAACTTTATTGCTCATAGTTGTACAGAAGATGAAGTAGGAGCAATTTATTTTAGACTGATTACATCATAAATCAAATGGCACTTATTACTTCAATTCAGCAGCTTTGGCTAGAACTTGATGATTATACCTATAAGGTGAATATCGTTGAGTGAATGTCAAACCCCACAGTAGAGGACAGTATAGGCTCCTACAAAATACCAAAGTGAAACCAAGTATTAGCTCAAGAAAATTACTCATGGACAAACATTATTAGCAAAGGATTTAAATATCTTGGAAAAAAACTGGTATTGACGTGAATTAATTTTGTATTTAATATATTAATGCCTGTTATGATGAATGAACATATAAACCACCAATCCATCATTGCTCTGTTTAGAGTTTGACTATACATATGAAAATGCATTCCTTCTATAGACAATAGGATGATTTGGACATTTGAGAGGGTTTGACTTTGATCAGTTGGACCAATTGATGCACTGGTATCAAGGAGTGAATTGATCCAAGACCAAAAATAGAAGGAAGACTATAAACAACTTGGAGGTAGGCTATGAGAAACACCTTGATTGTTTTGAATTTTGTTGTGGATGGTTTTACTTTACATGGAGTAGACTGGAGACTTAGATCGATGCAAATGAACCAATTAGTTGGAAAGCTTGTAAATTTGAGTTGAACATGACATGTTGGTTTGTAAAATGATTAGCATCACTCCTTCATGTTAATAGGGATAAAATAATTGAATTATTCAAGGTCTGAAACACCTTCACACTAATTAATGGTATAAGTAACTACACACCTAACATGTTCATTCCAAATACCATTGTCAAAATTAGAAATTTCCTAGCATGCATGAGCTATCCCTCGTAAGAGCTAATTTAAGACAACCTAGAGAAACATACCTGTGGTTTAGGGTGTGCATTTGGATTATTCAGGCGCACTTCTTGTTGGATTTTAGAGATCTTCCTGTGCATGGAGTTAAGTAAGCTGCCATATGTTAATTGAGGCTGAGTTTCCAGAGTGTCGATGAAGCTTTGAGTGAAGGCACCAATCGCAGTGTTGCCTGTGAAATCCTGCATAAGCAATGCAAGATTCTGAATAATTGTTATTTATGGACGATACTTGTTTATAATTGATACCCACGTGTTACATTTACTTTATGTGGAACGTGTATTTTATATGGTTAGTCTTGAGCCCTTGACCTCCAGACTTACATACAATATTGGTCGTTATCTTTGAAATTTTTATATATATTTTTTTATTCTAGTTTAGTTCAAATACATAGGTAGTTTAATTTATTAAATATAGTGAACTTATTTATGCCGTAGTTTGTCTCTATTTATCACCTTCTACGGTTGGTCAATCTCAGAGATCTTTTCAGCTGGCAAACCAGAGACGGACGACCATGGTCCTGACGTTACCAGCACCTGAGGGTGTCCTAATCAATGAACCCCTGAAACCTACTTTATTTTAACAAAATCAACCAAACCTAACAGGTCACGAGATGTTGATATTGATTGAGTTGGAGCGACTTTCACCAAATTTTTGTTTGTTAGTAATGACATAAAGCTGCTGTGAGTTGTGTTTCTTTTTTTTATATACATATACAAGTGAGACCAGTTAACAGTATTTTGGAGGAAGGGGCATAAAAATGATACTCACTGTAGTATCTGCAGCATTTTGGTGATCATCACAAGCACTGAAGCAGTATGCTTTGCCACCACTTGTACCTTTATAAGCATGTTGGCTGTGGTGATCTTCCCACTTATAATGTTGTTCCCTGCTTGAAAAGACGTTAAATAACAATAAAGTAGAGTTCTTGTTCTGAATGCAGATAACTGTTACCATGAGAGTTGTTTACCATCTAAGTTACAATTAGTCAACAAATATGTCACTAACCCGTTTATCTTGCAAACAAATGGCAGATCTAGACATGTTCCACTGTAGCAAGTATCAATGATGGCATGAAGTTTGGCTTTACGGGGTAATGGCTTTACTATGGTGTCATTAATCTCATCATCCAATAACTTTCCCCCAGTCCTATAATCAACAGGGCAGAGTGCTTCATCAAACCCATCTCTCTCATCATTATCAAGGTCGTGCACCCGTGAGCCATGGCCGCAGTAGTAGAACACCAACGAGTCTCCTGGTTGGCAACCTTGGATAAGCCAATGCAAGGCCACTCGCATGTTACGTATTGTTGGGATCCGTGACGGGTTTGTCTCATCCTCTGCAGGTTGGTTAATGGAAATATGAAAATCATTTAAGGAATGACTAATGTTACAAGCTCATAATACAACTAGACTGTCTTTTACTATGACCATTTCAATCTAGAAAACTTCACATGATATTATATAGGAAGTTCTCTCTATTTGACAGACACTCGCACATGCACGTGGGAGCGCTGACGCGCACACATGCCTTTGCATGGAGTTTTCATATTAGCCATTTTAAGTTTCTCATAAAATGTCAAACTCATACGTTAATGTTGGTCTTATTGAACTTAAACTCTTATAGTGAGTGAGTCCATATTTATTGTTTAATGTTTTTTTTTTGTGTGCGCCAGAGAGAGAGAGAGAGAGAGAGAGAGACCTGTAAGGACAAAAATGGATTCACATGGGAATCCCATCTTCTGAATCAGAAAATACCTCATGTAGTTGATATTGTTGGCACTACCCTTCAGAATGTTAGGAGTGCCATAATAGCTCAAACCGCAAAGCACTGCTCGCTTTCTCCCCTTCACTGGAAGAGATTGCAGGGTATTACCATAAGCAGGCACGGGGTAACTGTACATTGGAGGGGCCACCGCATTCACTTTGTTATAAGGTCCACCATTGACGTAACCATTGTTCCAGGAAGCTGCCGGGTTAGTGTAGCCATTGTTCCAGGAAGCTGCCGGGTTTGTGTAGCCATTGTTACTGTTGGGGTAGCCATTGTTGTTGTTGGGGTAGCCATTGTTCCAGTAAGCTGTCGGGTTAGTGTAGCCATTGTCGTTGTAGGGTCGGAGCGTGTTGTGTGCCCGGCAAAACGGACAGCTAAAGGCCTGTGCCTCGAATAGCAGCCTTACATGCGACCCACACCAATTGCACTTCTCTATTCTACTTCCCATTTCTTTGATATGTTAATTTGTTTTCTGTTTTTGGGTACTTAGTAGATTGTGTTGAATTCTGGAGAGTGGAAATGACCAATATTAAATATAGAGGCAGGATATAAAAGTAGTTCAAAAGTGTGGAATTTTAATGATTCAAATCAATTTGTTTTTGTTCTTTTAAATGCCCATAGCTTTATTCGGAGGTAATGGAGAACCAGATTCACTCTATTCAGTGGTGGATTGGTCTATGTATGTTTTGATTTATATGGTTCGAGTTAAGCAAGGCTGAACTCAGACGACTCTTTTTTCTGTTCTGTAATCTTAACATTAATGCCATTTGATAACTTCATAGGATAACTCCTTTTTTTTTGACAACTCTTCTATAATCAACATGTCTTTTATCCCTTTTCATCGTGAATTAGGATAAGTTTTACCAGCTAAAGTTAGAAACACATTCAAACTGTATTTAGAAAATAAAAAATAAAAAAATAAATAAAAAATGACATCTATTAATCTAATTTATCGAGTGTGGGCAATTCGATTGTGGGCAATTCGATTTTAGAAAATATAGGACAAAGGACTAAAGAATATTTTTAATTTAAAAAATTTCCACATGCATAGTGCTCAGGAATGAAAGGCAGTGAGAATGACTTTCATCAAGACGCATCATTTTTATTCGCATAGAAGTGCGGATAGAGAATACAGAGGAGAGGAAAGAGAATACGAACCGAATATAAAAATAAAAAATAATAATAATTTATTTATTAAAAAAAAAAAAAAAAAAACACACACACACACATATTTCTTGGTATAATTTCTCTCTTATGCTTCTTTTCTTTTCGATTTCGAACTTCAAAGGATTCTTTTTCCCTCGGGCATCTCGTTTACCAAATTGAGATCAGCAGCATTACAGCATGAATGAATGTCGGCAAAAGGTTCTTTGGAAAATTCCTTTTATCATCAACATCAATCAAAATTCGTTCAAAGTTGGAGGCCATACAAATCAATAAATTACATTCTTTTTTTTCTTTTCTTTTTTTTCTTTTCTTTTTTAATCACTAATGCAACACTCCTTTTGTTCCTTGTGTCAGCATTGGCATTTTACTATTGCTCAACTGGGCAAACATAAGCAACCCTTTTCATGCTGTGCTTTTTGTTGATACTAAAAACTTTATTAACTTGCAAAACCTAGAAGCACTCGCATAGGTAAAAAGAAACATGACACTTGTAATTTTATCTACCATTCATTGTATATCAAACACTATGTCAACCCATCAAAAGGATCAAAATTTGAACTTAATATTATATCAATTAGATAAGTAATCTACACATCTACAGTATGATCAATATTAGTACAGTAATTAACTACACTTGTATTAGAGAAACTAAAAAACAGAGCAAACTGTAACCTAGTTGGTACTCAAATCTGCTTTAGGATCATTAGATAAGTAATCTACACTCTACACTATGATCCATAAGTAATCTACACACACAATATTGATGTTGTGCATCTGTTCTTTAATCTGCTTAGGATCATTGCCACATATTTAGGTTGGCCAACAAGCAATGATCCTAAGCAGATTAAAGAACGCACAACATTTTCCCAGGTAAAAAATATCTGTGGCAACGCAAGAACAATTGAGGATATTAGATTTATATGAGAGGTCAATCACATTACACTTTTTTCTCCTTCCAGGGGGAATTTTGAGATTGGACATGGCCAAAGAAACGCCAAAAAAAGATGAAGGAAATAAAACATACAAATAAATACACATTATTACATGTATTATATATACGTATATTTGATTCAAGTCCATGGCGACTCAGTCATCCTTAATTTCTAGTTTATTACCACCAAAAGGACTGATATGAGACAATGCACCATATGATAACACACACAACAAGCCTAGGAACTATATTTGACGGATAATATCCAGCAAAAAGACCATATACATACATAACAGTGAAGTCTACTTCCTGATTCTCGCTACGAGATTCCATCGCAATGCAATTTTCTCATTGCACAAGTGCAGTTCACTTCCTGTTGCAAGTTTGGCCACTTTAAGTATCTCCCACCAACCATACCACTGCAAGAAGTACCAAACAAACAAGCAATCAGCATTCAGTATCGGCACATGGTCTTTCAAGTGTTGCCAAGTTCTTGCATAAGGAATGCCTTGGCAGTTGGCACTTAAAGTCTCTCTTATGGCTAGGTGTAATGCGCCAGGCGCTTGCCTTTTGACCAAAATTTTAAGTTGTTAGGTAGTGCTGCATGCCTACCAATATCAGCCCATGACCTTCCCCATCCGAATCCAATGTGTAACAACCACCCCTAACATTCTCCCCCCACTTGAACTCGCAACGCTCTTGTTACGGTCGGATCACCCTGCCTATCCGGCTGGGACCAAACACCTCTAGGATCGGCGCTTGGCGTGATACCGGATCAAGGACAGGGTCAAGCTCTGATACCACTTGGTACAGGTTGGCTGCTTGCCTTTTAACCCAAAAGCTTAAGTCGTTGGGTAATGCTACATACCCACCCATATAAGAGCCCATGACCTTCCCCCTCCGGATCCGATGAAGGACAAGAACCTCTAACACTAGGCTAGCGGTCACCTGGACATACTCTGCAAGGCGCTCACTTCATGTTCTTGGTTTGCACTTTAGTTTGTTATAAACTAACTGGTCGTCCTATTTGCACATGAGACCAAGACAAATTTATGCTAGTTATAATTCCACGGTTGGAAAGTTCGAAAAGGACATTAAAAAATAAAAATAAAAGCTTCCGATCAATCATGAACTTAAATCAACAGTTAAATTTCCTTTTTTCTTTTTAAAAAACAAAAACTTATGTATCAACTCTGAGTTCATGTCATATGATTATGTTTGTGATAATAGATCATGGATGATGTTGCCACTACCAGGCATTGATGGCACAATGAACCATCCAAGTGACTTAGAGCCCTCACAGCACAGACACAATGACACAATTATCAGGTGACCAAATGTGCCAACTATAAGTGACCAATTAAGAATAACTTTTGGGATTTGAGTTAGATATTAGGACGGAACATGTATAGCAAATATGTAATGCGTCATGTCTGATGTCTCACCAGAATGACCACCTAGGTGCTCGAGGCACTGTCAAGGTTCTTATTTTGTTTATTATTTATTTATTTACTTATTGTGGTAGAATACCGGCTTAGGATCAGTAATTCTTGTTAATAATACAACCTACTATTAGAAGAACAATTCCATTTGGACAAGAAGAAAAACATGAATTTGATTTTCAATCAGTTAAAAACATTACAAATTAATAAGGAATTATTCTAGAGGTTTGAAAATTACCTCCCATCTGAGAAGAATCATCCTTAAAAACCATGTGGGAGAGGCAAAATTGATCAGAAAAAGTGTGAATTTGCGGACAGGCCACCATCCAATACATTAAGCTGCCCGGAGATTTTAGCCCTGCAAGTTGGACACATAAAACCAACAGAATCTGATTGAGATTCAGAATCGAAAGCCTCAATGTTAAACTCTACTCTGCACCATACGCATATAGTTGTAAGCTGATGCCTAGAAGTCATGCTTAACATGATTGCCTCCGATTCAAATTGGACCGAGGAAGAGAACCCCACTTCCATCCCTGCATCATTTGCCAACTCCATGGATACCTCTGGTGGAGACAGTGACTCTTGCCCATTCACAAAACTGAATTTCAAAGGTTCTAATTCATCAAACCTCAACTCCTCAAACCCTGTTGCATTATGATGCTTTTGATCAACCATACAAAGTTCATCTGCTCCCTGTCAATGTATGTAAATCAAGTTTCAAAATCACACGGGCAGCAGCGGTAGTGGTGATGCGGAATGGTTGTTACATAGCAGAAAAAATACAAGATAGAAAGAATACAAGAGAAATATGTGGAGGCTTGAATGAGATTAATAATATGTAGAGGTTTGAATGAGAATACAACACTCATTCACAACTCTACTATTTATATACTAAAAAGAGCACAAGTTAATATTTCAAGAAGGAAACTGAATAAAATCATTGCATACTCTATGCCTAGACATATGCGTAAATAACGTCAAATCCATAATTTGTGGCTATCGTCTCTCAGATAATATGGTAAGTCAAATCCCATGATTTGTGTCTATCATATCTCGGCTAACAATAACAGACCCGGAGATTGGACCTGTAAATATTTTTTGTGTGGATCATACAGCTACAAAACTAGAAGTAATACACATCATTAAATCCAAAATCCCAAAGATACGATTTTAATGTATTTTGTACAACTTATGAACATGAGTTAATATGGAGAATGATTCTATATAGGGTTTAAAGTTGTAATTGAGGAGATACTATTCTATACTTCACTAATATACACATATCTTGATGATTCTAACCTAGATCAAGCATGCCTCAGCTAGAATTGATAGATCTAATCCGAATTACGCAAAAGAATTGAAAAATAATGCTTTACCTTAAATGGAATATGGAATATATCCTTAAAACTAACCAATATGAACCCGTCATCGTCCCGGTTGTGCTACCAGAGGCTCTGGGGAGTTGGAAAAGGAGAACACTCATTTGGGTGGACTTACTACTTCGATACTTTTAGCAATTATTGTTGGTCCCAGCTTCCACCAGTTCTCCTAAAACCAAATGGTGTGAGGGAGGACTTCAACCTTAAACTTGTGTTCGTGGCGCTCAGGCTATTGTCGTTGGTTAGTTCGCAGAGCTTACCAGGGTGGATTTCTTGCTACACTCAACAATCCCCCCTCCCTCTCCCTCCCTCCCTCCAAAGAACCACCCTTGGTCACTCGAACACAAGACCCTGGCTCTTATACCACTTGTTGGTCCCAGCTTCCACCAGTTCTCCTAAAACCAATTGGTGTTAGGGAGGGCTCAGATTTGTACTTAAATTTGTATTCGTGGTGGTCAGTCCATTGTCGGCGGTAAGTTTGCAGAGCTTACTAGGGTGGATTCCTTAGCTACACCAGCCAACATTTGCTCCGCACTCAGCATTTACTGTGGACACAATAACTGGTACATCAGAGGTGCCTCCTTCCCAGTCCTCCTGTACTAGAGAAAGGTCCTATCAATGCTCTGACGCCCACACCGGATATGGACCGAACTATCTCACGACATCCTGAACCCAACTCAAATATCGCTTTAATGGAAAAACAACATAATTCAGCCAACATCAAGGTGCCAAAACTTCCCGTTGATGTGAGCTCTCGTGGTGATTGGATGAGACTGAATGAAGAAATACTAAATTGTCCCATATCGAATCTAGAATTTTGGTTGTTCCAACAATTTGAGTTATTTGATAATGCATATAAAATTTAACCATGGTATACCAAGCAAATTACATCTTTAAAACTTGAATATAAATGAAAATTCTAGTGAAAATAAAAACATCAATGGAAAGCATTAAAGGAATCTTTTTATACCATCAAATAAAAAATATCTTTTGAATTAAAGAATTGAAATCACGCAAAAAATAAAAAGAACCTGTAGGCCAAGGAAATATTGGATCAGATGCACAAAACCAAGAATATCCCAGATCATGAAGATTTGAGATCACAAAGTAAACTAAGCTTGGCAGAGGTGGAGGCTTCCAGAGTTAGAAATCAAGAACCAACAGAGGGGGCTAAAAATGGTTAATTTGATCTTTCAAACATTCATACCCCGGCATAACTGTAATGGATCGTAAGATGACGACTGCTACGACTTAAATCCATATGACGGATATGGCGGACCACAAAGATCATACGAGCTGTCAATATGGCTATGCAATATATGTGATCATTACTAAAACCATGGTTTAAACATAATTTGATTGGGGACACACAAATTCTAATAATAAAAGAGAAGGGGGTAGCCCAGTGCATGAGGCTCCCACCATTGCTAGGTTTGGGAAGGGTCAGATGTACACAAATTCTATTTTTTACGTATTAACAACTTGTCCTTAGGTGACTATTTTGCACCAGTATCATCAACTTGCTTGACCATTATAGTCCAAAATATCATATCTAATAAAATTCACAAATCTAAAAGTTGTTACATACTTGTTAACAACTCAGAATGCCATTGCAGTTTTTCACAACTTCAATGAACTTTTGTCAAAATGGGAATGTTTAGAAGGCCATATCTAGCCGTCTTCCCACCCAACACCGAGACCTCTCATTTTTTTTTTTTCCTGATTTACAACCTTGTACAACTCCACAACTAACAGTTCCCCCTCTCTTCTCTTCTAGATTTATTGACCTTTCAAGTCCTCTACAACCTCCTTCTAAGCTTGGACTAATATATATATATATATATATATATATATATATATATATATATATATATATATATATATATATTTTCTTAATTGGTACTCACACACACGTGCCTCCACTGAGGCTCGAACCCCTGACCTCTCTTTGGAAAGTAGGAGCCTAGTACCGCTAGGCCTGGCCCGTTGGTGCTTGGACTAATATTTCCTAACCACAAATATCCATCATTGTACCTAGATCTTCAATCTAAGTGATCTATCATTTCTTAGGCAATCCACTTGTAAGGTCCACAACTTCAATGAACTTTTGTCAAAATGGGAATGTTTAGAAGGCCATATCTAGCCATCTTCCCAACCAACACCCAGACCCCTCATTTTTTTCCTGATTTACAACCTTGTACATCTCCACAACTAACAGTTCCCCCTCTCTTCTCTTCCTGATTTATTGACCTTTCCAATCCTCTACAACCTCCTTCGAAGCTTGGACTTATATTTCCCAACCTCAAATATCCATGATTGTACCTAGATCTTCAATCTAAGTGCCCCATCACCACCCCCCCCCCCCCCAAACCCAAAAACCCCAAACCCAAAAAAAAACAAATTTAGGTAGATCATCATTTGAAGCCTAAATTTACTCGATTATGTTAGATTAATCTGGATTTGTCTGTGGTTACCTATTATTATATCGCTACGACTCCAATCATTTGATTAATTCAAGTGCTTAGTCCTTTATGTAAAGTTATAGTTTATGGTTTTATTCTAGAAAAACTAGGCTTCCAATATTGACAGGAGCATAATTTTTTTTCCCATCTAAGTTTTAATTTTTGCCTTTTTACTTTCTTTTTTTTTTTTCCCTTTACAATTGTTTAATTTTTTGGATTACTTATTTTATACTACCTCTGTCCCATATTCGTAGTCCCATATCCCTTTTATGGATGTCCCAAATTAGTTGTGCCATTTGAAAAGTCAAAGCAAAATATATCTATTTTTCCATAATTATCCTTTAAGTTTTCAAAAATCTCACAACTTCGTAATATACATATTTAAACAACATAAAAGGACAAATTAGTAATTTTAAAGGGGTCAATGCATTAATTGCATATCTCCTTAAAAAGTTATAATACCAAAGATGGACATCTAATATGGGACAAAGGGAGTATTATATGAAGCTTGCTTGTTGTGGTAATTAACATTCATTATCTTAGTTACCATGTATTGGTATGCTTGCTTGCTTTCCGTCCTTATTAGGGGCAATAGAATTCACTGTGATATAATATAAGGTAACTTACGATCAATGAAGTACCCAACAAGGCAGTTCTTCCACTCCTCTAAACCACTTTTGGCTATGGTGTCTGGGGGTTGAACTTCCAAGCGAGCATTTTTCTTCAAGTTATATATGCAAAGTAAATATTGGTTGATCTAATAAGCTCTTTTTTTTTCCTACTAAGTTAATAACTAAACAAGTGTTTAGGTCCATAACCAATAAAGCAATTAAGAAAAAAACTACTCTATTAAAAATTTTCTAGCGCACATATAAATTTTTAGGTTAACAACTTAAAAACTAATATAAATAATAAACAATGAAAGATAGATACAAAAAAGTGTTTCCTTTCGACAGCAACTTGTAAACCAACACAAAATTTATTATTAATATCAACCCACGACTATAATTCAATCAAAATTCATCAAAACTCAAATTTATGGATGCCAAGTTAAAATAATTCATATCATTATTATTATCAAGCGTAGTTGTGTAACCAGAAAAGAGAATTATGGCTCTGATTTCCCCATTATACATTGTGTCCATGTCAACACGACTGCAATCGCAAGGGATGAAGTCTTTCTTGAGGTTGAAAGGCTCCCAAGGCTTTTTCTTGGGGGGAAAGTGAAGATGGCGATCCCTCATCAAGGGCCATCGCTGTAAATTGATGAGGAGTCAGTTGAAGGGAGAAGAGCGATGCTTTTGTCCTGTTTGGTTGGACAATTTGATAAAGAGGTTGGGGGGTGTGATCGAGTAGAGGAGTGGGTAGTGCGGGCATGGAATACATCTTGTGGGGTGGGTGTGACGCCCTTATCAGATTCTCTTCTCTTATTTAGGTTTCCATCTCCAGCGGAGGCTCAAAAGGTGTTGAAGGAAGTTCGGCGACAGTAGGGATCTGCAACCCTGAGGATTGATGTGCGGTCCTTCGGGGTTGGTTGCTGTGGTGTGCTCAGGGATAAAGGGCATAAGCAGATTTGGATGTTTGGGCTTCCACTGCATCTATGGTGTCAGGCCCTGTTCGTTGAAGTGGGGGATTTGTGTGGCGGCTTTGTGAGAGTGGATGCAGATGAAACAAGAGATGCTGAAAGTGTTTGGATTACAGTGAGATTTGGATCAACTTGCCCGAAGTTTGTGTTCATCCATGATAATAGTTTATGTTACAGTTACTTATCAAAATATATATATATATATATATATATATATATAGTTTATGTTATAGAATCTCGATTTGGGAAGAGGTATTGCCAGAGCTTGTTCCCACAACGGATAGCTTAGAAGGAAGCGATGGGGCTCATCTAATGACGGAGGAAGAGTGAATCAGGATTCTTAGCAAAGGGGAGAAAGGGGCGTTTGAAATTCAAGAGTGGTTGAAGGAAAGGGAGACCCAGAGAGTAGTGAGATATGTGGGAGGAAGACGAAGTAGCTGCCACGCGCCGGACAGGTGCATTCAGAAGGAATGGAGGAAGGTTACACATGGAGCTCGCAGAGATGCCTATCAAGATTACAATCCCTTATCTTCAGGTACAGGATATGGGGTTGGTGATAAGGTTGGGTTGGGGGGGGGGGGGGGGGGGGGGGGGGGGCGGCCGTGAATCCAACTGGGCTGGGGATGGTGGTAGGTTGGGCCGAAGGGTGTTAGGACGGGCCAAAGTTGAGCAATTGTGGAGGAGGAAGCGTGGGCAGCAGCCAGCTAGTGGGCGAATGGCCAGGTGAGTGATGGGGTGAGTCATAAGGATGGGTTTACTCACGTGGGCTGGAAAGGAATATCGAAGGGTATGCGCCAGTTTTTTAGGCCAAGATCTGGTGGGGGTGTGGGTGTGGAGTCGCGTGGGCTGCATGTGGTTAATGGTTTTGGGCCTTTGGGGGAGGGTGGCATTACTGGGCTCGAGAAGGCCCGCGTGGGGACTTAAGTGGCTGTGGCTTGTCTGACCAATATGGGAGTAATTTTAGGGTTGTGTCTAAAGCATCAGAGGGTGGAGGTCAAGAGGAGAGGGTTAGGATATCTGGCGATCTGTTCCGACCAATTCGTGTTATTAAGGCGAGTAGCTGGTTGATAGGCAAAAGATGGTCGAGGTTTCAGAAACAAAAATGGGCTGTAGCTGGAGATGGTGGTCCAGGTATGTCTACTATCTTGTTCCCGCCGAAATCTTCTATCTCTACCCATAATTCTTCTTCTTCTACTCCTTCTGGGGAGGTGAGGATAGTGGGTGAGAGGGAGGGAAGGGGGAGGACATCGATAGTTCAGAGGCTTACGCCGATATTTGAAGTGGAGGGCGAAGGGAGGGGTTCATATTTTTCAGTCAGGGATGATGGAGGGTATGAACAGCAAGTGGAAGAGAGATGGTTGATCAAGTTGAAGAGAGATGGTTGATCAAGTTGAGGCCGAATGATATAGACAAAGGGGGTACTATTTTTTGTGTGGGGTGTATGTTGATTACTGATGGAGGAGCTGTAGACCGTGTGCGACCAAAGTTCAGTACATGCAGTGAAAAGGATGATCTAAGTAATAGCGAGGTTGATGCAGAACATATGTATCCTCATTTTGGTGGTTGGGGGGGGGGGGGGGGGTTTGTGTTTGGGGGGGAGGTGGAAGTTCATACTCCTTTGGCAGTGGTCAGTGCTGGTCAGAGATTCTCGGATTTGGATGGCTTAGAAGACAACTGGTTTATGAAGGGCATCGAGGAGGAAAGCAAACTTTTGGGGCTGACGTAGGAAGGGGAGGATAAGTAAGTTAAGGAGTTGTTTCAAGCAGTGGAGGATGAATGGGTAAAGAAGAAGGCAAAGAGCTTGCCAGTTTTGAAAGGGGTGCAAGAGCTGAAAGGCCTGTTTTCTGATGTTAATTATAAAGGAAGGAGTGGAGCAAGGAGAGTGAAGAGGAGTGGGGGAAGGAGGGAGAGTGAAAGACTTAGTGTTTGTC
The DNA here is from genome assembly GCF_030987335.1 of Cornus florida. Taxonomy (NCBI): domain Eukaryota; kingdom Viridiplantae; phylum Streptophyta; class Magnoliopsida; order Cornales; family Cornaceae; genus Cornus; species Cornus florida. Next base: position 23,463,201 of record NW_026775572.1, on the reverse strand, counting down.
AATGAAGCTCAACATTGTGTCTTGGAATGTTAGCAGCAGATGGGGGGTTCCGTGGTGTGTTAGAGGGGACTTTAATGCTGTCCTTAGCACGAGGGAGAGATCTTCTAGGGATGCGTGGGATGGAGCAATGGCTGATTTCTCTGAGTTCGTGGAAGCTAACAGGTTGTTGGATCTTCCCATGGTGGGAGGCACATTTACATGGTCGAGTGGGCGTGGGGTAATCACGGATCGGATCGGTTCGGTTTGGGGTAAAGTTTAATCAGAACCGATCCCTACGGATTGGAGAAATTTGAAACCGAACCGATCCGTGAGGACCTTCAATCCGAACCAAACCAATCCGTGAAATAACAGATCGGATCAGATCGGTTTGGGCGGATTGGGCTTTTCAAATAGCCCAATATAATTACACTTTATGCCCATTAAAATCTCAAATTAGTATTAAAAACTAGTAATTAAAACTAGAAAAATAAAATAGATTTGTAAATCATATACAAGGTAACATGCTAACACTAATAGAAATAAAATTTGTAAATCATATACCAAATAACAACAATAGCAATAGATTTGTAAATTATATACTTAATAACTGGCAATATAAATTATCCAAATAGAATAATGAATAAAAAAAAAAATAGAAATACAGTAAGTATATTCAATATTGTATATATATATAATATATTAATATATTATTTAGGCAACGGTTCGGAACGGTTCGGATTGGTTTTTTCAGGGCTCAATCCGTTAACCGAACCGCGAATAGCTGATTACTATTTTTCTAAACCATCACCGAACCATGAGATCTTAAAACCGAACCAAACCATACGGATCGGATTGGTTCGGACCGGATTGACGGATTATTTGCTCACCCCTAGGCGTGATCCTTCTCCTTTTTCTCGGTTGGATAGATTTCTTATTTCAGTAAAGATGGAGGAGAAGTTTCCGGATGTGTCTCAAGTGGCGTGTGCACGGGCAATTTCTGATCATGTTCCTGTTTTGCTGGATTGTGGAAGGATTAGGAGAGGAAAATCCCCATTTAGATTTGAAAATATGTGGCTACGAGTGGGAGATTTCAAAGACAAGGTTCAGAACTGGTGGTGTGGGTATGATGTTAGGGGTAATCCAAGTTTTCAATTGGCATCTAAGTTAAGACCGCCTAAAGGGAGATATCAAAGTTTGGAATAAGGATGTGTTTGGTAAACTGGAGTGGAGGAAAAATCAGCTTCTTATGGAAATTTCAGAGCTGGATAGGAAGGAAGGTGTTGAGGGGATTTCTGGGTTGGAAAGGAGCAGAAGGGAGGAGTGCAAGGCTAAGGCTGAGTTTGAAGAGATTGTAGTGATGGAGGAAGTTTCGTGGAGACAGAAGTCTAAAGCTTTGTGGCTTAAAGAAGGTGATCGGAATACTAAGTTTTTTCATTGCTTAGCTAACGCTCATAGAAAGGGGAACAATATGGGGAGGATATGTTTTGATGGAGTTATGGCTGAAACTGAAGAGGAGATTCAGCTAGGTTTTGTGGCATATTATTAGGAGATGTTCACAGAGTCTTTCTCTTGGAGACTGAGGTTGGATGATATTGAGTTTGATACAATTTCTGATGAGGATAGGGTGGGGATGGAAAGGCCTTTTGGGGAGGAGGAAGTGTTGGAAGCTCTAAGGAGTTGTGATAGAGATAAAGCACCAGGGCCGGATAGGTTCACAATGGCATTTTTCCAAAAGAATTGAGAGGTGGTGAGAGCGGATGTGATGAGAGTATTGCATACTTTCTTTGAGGAAGGTTGTTTTGAGAAGAGTTTGAATGCTTCTTTCATTACCCTCATACCTAAAAAGGTGGAGCCGTTGAAGTTAAGGATTTCAGACCAATTAGTTTGGTGGGCTTTGTTTATAAGATTATTGCGACGATCCTGGCTATTAGGCTAAGGAAAGTTTTGAATGGGGTCATTTCGGAGTCGCATAATGCGTATGTTGGAGGAAGGCAGATTCTTGACCTGGTTCTTATTGCTAGTGAATGTATTGATGCAAGAGTCAAGAGTGGTGAGCCGGGGATTGTGTGTAAATTGGATATTGAGAAAGCCTATGACCATGTGAATTGGGTGTTCTTATCGTATTTGTTGGAGAGGATAGGGTTTGGAGCTAAATGGAGAGGGTGGATACATCAATGTATTTCGTCGGCTCGTTTCTCTATCTTAGTGAATGGGTCACCAGCAGGTTTCTTTGCAAGTTCGAGAGGTTTACGTCAGGGGTACCCGTTGTCCCCTTTTCTGTTCGTTATTGTGTAGTAAGCTTTATCCAAGGTTTTTCGGTGGGGCGTGCACCAAACCAAATTGTTCCATCTCACTTGCTGTTTACTGATGATATTACTTTTTTTGTGATGCGAGTGTGAATCATTTAAGGCATTTGAGGTGTGTTTTGGACTGTTTTCAAGTTGTCTCGGGGCTAAAAATTAATATTGGCAAGAGTGTGATTGTTCCAGTGGGGGAGCTGGATAATATTCATGATTTGACAGCTATTTTGGGTTGCGGAGTGGAGTCTTTTCCGTTTTCGTACTTGGGGTTGTCCTTGGGTTCATCTACGAGGAGAATTGCCATTTGCGAGCCAGTGGTGGAACAGTTCCAAAAGAGGTTATTCAGGTGGAAGAAGCAATATTTGTCGAAAGGGGGTAAACTCACATTGTTGAAAAGTACTTTCTGTAACCTTCCTACATATTTCATGTCTCTGTTTCCAATTCCGAGAATAGTGATTAGTAGATTGAACAAAATTCAGGGGAACTTTTTATGGGGGGGTTTAGGGGAGGAGTTTAAGTACCATCTGGTGAAATGGGAGAAAGTTTGCACCCCTATTAAAAGAGGAAGGTTGGGAGTTTGAAGGTTGGATTGTTTAATAAAGCTTTGTTAAGGAAATGGTTATGGAGATTTGGGTGTGAAAGGTCTGTGCTTTGGAGGCGTGTTATTGCTTGTCGTTTTGGGGAAGAGAAGGGAGGGTGGATGTCTAGAGGTGTGTCTTCATCAGCAGGTATAAGTTCTTGGAAAGGTATTAGGCGAGGTTGGAATGAGTTTTCTAAGCGGATACGGTTTAGAGTTAGGAATGGGCAGCATGTGAGGTTTTGGAAGGATGTATGGTGTGGGGATGTGGTGTTGGCTTGTAGGTTACCTCGGCTTTTTAGGATGGTTGAGGATAAGTTTGTTGTGGTTGCAGATTATTTTCGGTTAGAGAATGGAAGAGCTAGTTGGGATGTGCGCTTTCATAGAAACTTTAATGATTGGGAGCTGCTGGAATTTACATATTTAATGGGATTAATTTATAGTCAAGGGGTGGAGGGGGAAGGAAGGGATGAGAAGGTGTGGATGGGGGGTTCTAGAGGGGTGTTTGAGGTGAGGTTGTTTTACCAAAGTCTTACGGTTTCGTTAAGCAACGGTTTCCCTTGGAAGGTTGTATGGAGGACGTCAGCTCCACTGAAGGTGGCATTTTTCACATGGACAGTGGTACTTGGCAGCATTCTTACGCTCAATAATCTTAGAAGAAGAGGCCAAATAATAGTTAATTGGTGTTGCATGTGTAAGTTGACGGGTGAATCGGTTAACCATCTCTTGTTGCACTGCAAAGTGGCAGCGGATGTTTGGAGTATGGTTTGAATGTGTTAGGGGTTGAGTGGGTGGTGTCAAGGAACACAGTGGATATATTAGAGGCTTGGAGAGGGAGACCAATGGGTAGTCGGTTTAGAAAATCTTGGAGGGTTGCACCTCTTTGTGTTTGGTGGGGGCTATGGCTCGAGCGGAACAGGAGATCTTTCGAGGGAAAGGAGGCGCCGACATGGGTTATTAAGTCGCATGTTTTGCATTCTCTTTTTTCTTGGGTTAATGGGAGAAATTGTCCATCGGTGGACATTTTGCTGGATTTTGTTGACAACTTATCGTTGTAATGGCGCCTTTTGCGTCTTTTGTTTTGCTTTGTTAAGGGTTCGCTCCCCTTTGAGCGTCTTTATTAATATATATTTACTTATAAAAAATAAAAAAATAAAAACCTTTTCTAAAACCTAGTTAAAAGTACAAACTCTGCATATTTACAAAATTCATTTGGAAATTATCTAGACCTTGATAATTCTGCAAACAACTAAAGAAGAAGGAAACTCCAATTTTTGTATGTTAATTTGTAATGATGGCGAGAAAGATTAACTATTCGCTCAATGATGGGGAACGGGATATGATTCGAATACATGAGTTGCACATGCTTCAACATTACTTTTAGAAAAAAGGGAAAGAGAAATAAAATTGGGGATTTTAGTGATTTAGGGTTTTATTTATGCTTTATCGTTATTTTGATAATGTTTGAATTTTAGGGTTACTTTGGTATTTTTATGTTTTAGGGTTTGCTTATTTAAAGGCTCCTTTGTAATTTGAGAACTCAGTTTTGGAGAATATTGATTATCGTTTTCTTTGAGTCTCTCTCTGTGTTCTATTGTTTCTCTCATTTCTGTCCTTACTTTTCTCACCCATTCAGTCTATCCTGCCTATCTATTCATTCTGTTCTCACCCCCTTTCCTCTATTTTCTCATCCCCTTCTTCTAGCCTATCTATTCTTCTATTTTCTCATCCCTTTCTTTATTTCTGGCTACTTGTCCTGCGCCAATTGGTATCAAAGCAAAACGATCAAGTTAAGATAGAACAAAGGCCCAAGCATTTTGTTATTGTTTATCACAACTATTACTCTTCTTCATCATCGCAAACAAAAAAGAAAAAGAAAAAAATACAGATCCACACTTCCAATCCTCACCATCGTAAATCCTTGTCCGCGAGAGTCGTCATCAACAACAGCTGTCGCCGGAAACCAGTCTCCGTCTTGTTGCAGTTGTCTTGCCTGAGTTTGCTCTCACCGTCGTCGAGATTTAGTGCGTGATTTTGGGAAGTCAAATTTGAATATTGTCTGAGAGATCACAGATCCATATCTCCTGTGTTCGCCATTGATTTTGGAAAGTTATTAGGTTTGGTTTGGAAAGGAAATATTTTGTTTCCCTTATCAATCAGATTTGACCAAACTCAAATTTAAATTAAAGTCGGATTTAACCCGGCCCAGGAAGTTTCAACTTGATCCAAATTGAGCCGCTCCAACTCAGGTTTGGTCCAACTTTGCTAAGTTCTATTGGATTACAGCTTTAGAGACAGCCCAGCGCAGCCCAGCCCAGTCAAAAAACAAAAACAAAAAACAAAACTCTAGAACAATATTTGGATCAGATCTGTTTGGCCCATCCCAGAATCACATTCAGAGTTAGTCCAATTCCAAAATCAGCCAAGAACCAGTTCAGCAATTTTCAACAGTAACCCAGTTCACATAGAGATAGGATCAGATTGGTTTAGCCCAGTCCAATTATTGCTCGAGCCCAATCCAGGAGTGACTCGGAATACAGTTAGCCCAATTCATTATCAGTTTTAGGACCAGCCCACCTCAGGAAGCAGCAGATTGTTACGATAACAGAATCATATATGGTCAAGAACTGACCCAGTTATTTGCAAATCCAGTCCAGAATAGATTGGCTAATGCCCATAGAAGGGGCAATCATATTGGGAGGATTCGGGTGGAAGGAGAGATGTTGTTCAAGGAGGAGGATGTCTGCCAAGGTATTGCTGAGTACTATGTGAAGTTGTTCACAGAGTTGGCTGGGTGGAGACCTTTGCTTGAGGGGCTCCATTTTGACTCTATCTCTAGTGAGGAGTGCTCGGGTCTGGAGGAGCCTTTTACCGAAGAGGAAATTTTGGTCGCTTTGAAGAGTTGTAAAGGGAATAAAGCCCCAGGTCCAGATGGGTTCACCAAGAGATTCCTTTTGGAGTGCTGGGAGGTGGTTAAAGGGGTGGTGATGGGCACTTTTCATGCTTTCCACGCCCAGGGGTCTTTTGAGAAGAGCTTGAGTGCCACCTTTATTGCTCTCACTCCCGAAAGGGGAGGGGGGGGGGGGGGGTATTGTTCGGGACTTTCGCCCCATTAGTTTGGTGGGTTGCATTTACAAGTTGATTGCCAAAGTCCTTACTTTTAGCCCCATTAGTTCGGTGGGTTGCATTTACAAGTTGATTGCCAAAGTCCTTGTTTTTAGATTGAGGAAAGTTTTGGATGGTGTGATCTCTGACTCTCAGAATGCCTTTGTGGGAGGTCATCAGATTCTGGATTCTGTTCTCATTGCTAGCGAGTGTGTGGACTCCAGATTGCGCAGTGGGGAGCCGGGCGTGTTGTGTAAGTTGGATATTGAGAAGGCGTATGACCATGTGAGTCGGAGTTTCCTTCTCTACCTGATGGAGAGGATGGGGTTTGGGGTGCGATGGAGGAAATAGATTCATTTTTGTATCTCCAGTGCTCGTTTCTCTATTTTTGTGAATGGTGTTCCGACAGGTTTCTTCTCTGGCTCGAGGGGCCTGAGGCAAGGAGATCTGTTTTCCCCTTTCTTGTTCCTTTTGGTGATGGAGGCCCTCAGTAGGTTGACGAGGAGGGCTGTTGAGCTAGGTTTTCTGCGAGTGTTCCGGGTGGGTAAGGACGCCAATAGTCAGTTGGGGATATCCCACTTGATGTTTGCGGATGATACGCTTGTGCTTTGTGATGCGGAGGTGTCCCAACTCAAGTATCTAAGATATGTTTTGATCTGGTTCCTTGTTGTTTTTGGCCTCAAGGTGAAAGTGGGTAAGAGCGTTTTGGTACCGATTGGGGAGGTTCCTGAGATCGCCTTGTTTACTGGCATTCGTGGTTATCGTACTGGCTCTTTTCCTATCTCTTATTTAGGACTGCCCCTGGGAGCTCCTTTGAGATGTGTGGCGGTCTGGGATCCAGTTATGGATAGATTTGAGAGGAGGCTGGTAGGCAGGAAGAAGCAGCATCTTTCCGGGGGGGGAGGGTCACTCTGATTAAGAGTACTCTTTCTTGCCTTCCTACATATTTTATCTCACTTTTCCATATTCCCTCCTTTGTCGCTGAGAGGATTAAGCGTTTGCAACGTGACTTTCTGTGGGGGGGAAAGGAGATGAGTTTAAGTTTCATCTGGTTCGGTAGAAGCATATGCGCAGGCCGATTCGGAATGGTGGGTTGAGGCTTTGAAGATTGATGTCTTTCAACAAAGCTCTTCTTGGGAAATGGCTGTGGAGGTTTGGGGTAAAGAGGCTTTGGCTTTGGCGGAGGGTCATTGCGAGTAGATATGGGGAATGCAGAGGAGGGTGGTGTTCTCTTGAGGTGCGTGGCCCGAGGGGTGTGGGGGTCTAGAAGTGCATCCGGAAGGGTTGGGTTGATTTTTCCATTCATGGTCGTTTTAGACTCAGGGATGGCAAAAGAATCAGTTTTTAGGAGGATGTTTGGTGTGGGGATCTTTCTCTTGCTCTCGCCTTCCCACGGCTCTTCAAGATTGCTACGGATAGGCAGGCCAGGGTGGTCGACTGTTATCAGCTTGATAGTGGGAGACTGGTTTGGGACATTCGTTTCAGGCGTCTTCTTTAGGATTGGGAGGTTGAGGATGCCACTCGTTTGTTGGAGGTGTTGTATCGGCAGGGAGTCATGGCTGGAGACTCTGATTGTTGGATTTGGGCTCCCAATTCGCAGGGTCGCTTTGATGTTCATTCCTTCTTCAGGTGTCTTTTTGTGGAGCCTGGAGGAACCTTCCCGTGGAAGTCTGTGCGGCGCTCTAAGGCAACTCTCAAGGTGGCTTTCTTTACTTGGACCACTGTTTTAGGTAAGATCTTAACCCAAGGCAATTTGAGAAGGAGAAATCACGTGGTGGTCATCGGTGTTACATGTGTCTTCGGGATGAGGAGACAGTGCATCATCTTCTTCTGCACTGTTCCATGGTCAAGGACTGTTGGGCCTTGATGCTTGGTTTGTTTGGGATCCATTGGGTCATGCCTCGTTCCACTAGAGGGCTGGTTGAGGCTTGGAGAGGGTGTTCTGTGGGGGCCCATATTCGTGACGCTTGGAGGGCTACGCCTCTGTGTATGGTGGTGCATTTGGCTTGAGAGGAATAGGAGATATTTTGATGGCAAGGAGAGGCCTATTTCTTTTCTTAAGTTCTCTATTATTTCCACTCTTTATTGTTGGGTTTTTGGTAGAGATTTTAGATCTTTAGAGGATATTGTTGTTTTCTTAGCCTCTTTGAAGGCTTAAAGGCCTGTTTTTGGCCTTCTGTTGTTCCCTTGGGATGCATTCCCCTTTTAAACGCTTTCTATGCATTTCTTTCTTATCAAAAAAAAAAAAAAATGAACTAGTTTGTCATATTCACCCTTATTTGTATTTTTGTTCTTGTGCGAGCAATGCAATAATTCATAATTTGGTTTACTTAATATAATTTGGGTCATATATTGGCAATTCTTTCCTAACAAATGTCATACCCACATTGTCGTCCCATTGAGACCACCATGGCCATTTAAGACGTGTCCAAGGCCCCACTCGCAATGGAATTGAGAATCCACATAATAGAGCATTTTATGAGTGATATAAATGATTCACTCACCCAACTCCGTGAGAAATTGGCATATATATATATACTAGGGGTGACACATTTGTTTCTCCAAAACTTAGACATAACACTAGGAATAATCATTACCATTATCATGTTAAGTCCATGGACCACCATAATGACATTTTCTTTAGTCCAAAATCATCCAGAAGCCTAAGCATTCCATCTCTTCTTCTAGGGAAAAATGATTGGAAGAATACCAACATATTTTGCACATTTCTTAAATGTAGGGAAAAAGTTTGTCAAATCATCATTGACAAAGGAAGTTTGATAAATGTTGTGTCTAAATCAGGTGTTGTTAGAATGAGACTTCAACCCGAGCCTCACCCGCATATCCATATAAGATAGACTGGGTAAATGAGACTTCTTTGACAGTCTTAGAAAGATGTCTGGTCCCTATTCAAATGGGTGACTATTTCGATAAAATATGATGTGATGTACCTATGGAAGTAGCCCATATAGTACTTGGTCACCCATGGATTTGTGATTTAAGTGTAACTCGTTGTTGTAGAGAGAACACCTATAGCTTCAAGTATAATGGCAAAAATATCAAGTTAAATCCTGCAAAGCCATTAGAAAAGGGCTCCAAGGCACGATATAGGCCCTCTCCTCAACCTTGTGTTGATTAACTCATGTTAATAAGAAAAATGGCAAAAGGAAATTTTCAGGTTCCATCTGAAAATATGTTTAAATATCAACCACCTAAATCTAATGTCCCACATCATCCCATTTTAGAAAATCATGTAGAGGATATTAGCATTCATGACACACACACTTATTGTTTCAGATAGGGATTTTAAATACAGAATCCAATTTTGGAAAATACTTTGGGCATCTTTGGGCAGTAGTTTGAAATTTTCCTTTGCATTTTGTCCTCAAATTGACATAAAATTTGAGGTTGTTAATCATGGTGTAGGAAAGTTGGTTAATTATCTTGTAAGGGTGCCCTTAAACACTTTGGACTTTTTGTTATCTGTCATGGATTTTGCATATAATAACTTGGCTAATTGGTGCGTTGACAATTGCTCTTTTGGGATTATATATAGGATTTTCCTTCGCCAGCCCATTGACTTTATTTTGATGCCTCCACATCCTTGTTCATTTAAAATCTCTGATTCCTTTGCTGAGTATGTCCATGAGCTTCATGTCGATATAAGATCACAAATTGTTTTGAGTAATAAAAATTATAAATTTATAGCATATGCTGGTCATAGGAATCATAAATTTTTGGAAGGTGATGATCTTATGAGTTGTTCACCACAACCACCTTATCCTTATAGCTCCTTAAATTCACTTGAAGCCCAAGGCATTTGTTAGAATGTTATATATACATATATATATATAAGTGTTGGGCCATTATGTAATTACAGAAAGTTGATAGGGGCCCTTGTGTAGTTAAGTAAGACTTGTACTCTTTATATAAGCCTTGTACACTTTATTAGGTTTTTCAAGTATAATGAATATAGACAAGTCTGAAACTTCTCTCTCCCTCTCATATATATAACTGTGAACATGGTATCAGAGCGTACGATCATGGGTGTGAGAATCTGTAATTGGGTTCTTCTTGTCTAAGATTCGAATTGCAGTTGTGGTGTTGGTGATCTCTACCATCGGTTCATCGGTTCCTTGTTTGTCGTCATCAGCAGCGGCTTGTTCATCGTCGTCAGATCTACGGCGTCGTCAGATCTGGGAGTTGCTCGTCGTCGTCTCTGCCGTGTTCGTCGTCGCAGGCAGCTTCTCTTTGGTTGCCAGCGAGCTCATCGACCTCTGCAATCTTGATTCGCAGAGGTGAGGTTCATCTCTGTTGGTCGGAAGTTGCAGCGATCGCTACTTATTGGTTCGGCCGTTACTTGTGATTGGGTCGCTGTCGTTGCCGCCGCGTTATTCCCCGACGTCCGTGAAGGTGTGAAGAAGAAGACCTCTGTTTGGCTACACGGTTATGGCTACTTCAACCCTGGTTTGCTAAACCTGGATAGCCCAGGTCAGTCCAACCCGTTTGACCAGGTCCGTTGACCGGATCCGTCCTGGTTCCAGATCCGACCCGGTTTTCCAAGTTCGGCCAGAATACATAATCTATTTTTTTCTCTCCCGCGTTTTTCTTCTCTGTTTTGCTGGATTCAACATGGCATCTAGTTCAGATTTACTGTCACCCACGAACAGTCTTCATTCTCCCATGACTTCAGTTAAACTGAATGGGAAGAATTACATATTGTGGGCTAAATCTATTGCCATTTTCCTCAAAGGCAGAGGTCTTGGTTCTCATTTGACTAAAGAGAAACCCAAGGCAGCTGATGCCTCCTTTGATGCATGGGAAAAGGAAGATGCTCAGATCATCTCTATGATGATAAACAGTATTGAACCCCAAATTAGTTCAACTCTACTTTATTTGGATACTGTCAAGGAGATATGGGACAGATTGCAGCAATTGTATTCTGGGACAGGTAATATCACTTGTGTTTATGAGCTCTGTAAGCAGTACTTCAATCTTGAACAAGGTACTTAAAGTATAAAAGAGTATTATTCTTAAGTTATGGGAGTCTGTGAAGAGCTTAATATGTATCAGCCCATTACAGGTGATGTACGCAGTATGCAACAACAGCATGCGGACTTTAATGTTGTCCGTTTTCTTACTGGTTTATCATCAGCATATGAGCCTTTTCGTGCACAGATTATGAGCAGTCCAACACTTCCATCTCTTGCTGAGGTGTTTTCTAGACTTCAGCGTGCTACACTTGCAAGTGATACCTCAAATTTGAATACTGGACAGAGTGGTGAGCGTTCAGCATTAGTGGTCTCAAAGGGTGAACATAATACTTACCGAGGAGGTCGTGGGGGACGCTCCACCCGTGGTGGTCGTGATTCACGTGGAGGACGTAGCCGTGGCAGGGAATTCAGAAAGTGTACCCATTGTGGTCTTTCTAATCATACTGTGAACTTTTGTTGGGATCTTCATGGGAAACCATCTAATTATGCCAATCAAGTTTCCTCTTCTCCGAATGATGTTGCTTCTGGATCACACAGCGTAGTTAAATCAGATACAGTTCCTGTTCCACAAGATGAGTATACCCAATTTTTGTCTTATAAGCAAGCATCTAATTCATCTTCCACGGCTACTGTTGCCCAGTCAGGTACTGCACACACATGTCTATTGTCTTCCACTCGCAGTCCTTGGATCATAGACATTGGAGCATCTGATCATATGACCGGATGTTCTTCTCTTCTATCTGATTTTCATTCTGTACATCCTTCTCAAAGTGTTACTCTTGCTAATGGTTCATCCACTCAGGTTTCAGGTTTGGGGACAACTCCACTTAGTGATTCATTGTCTCTCTCGTCTGTTTTACATGTTCCGCAGTTTTCCTTTAATTTAATGTCTATCAGTAAGCTTACTAAATCTCTCCAGTGCTCTGTTACATTTGATCCTACTTCTTGTGTGTTTCAGGATCTCAAGACGAAGAAGACGATTGGTACGGGGCATGAAGCTGGTGGCTTATATTATTTTGATTTCGAATCTTCTCCTATGGCTCTTCAATCTTTTCTGTCTCCATTCCAGTGGCACTGTCACCTTGGTCACCCGTCACTTCAAGTTTTGAAGCGTCAAGTTCCTAGTCTTAGTCATTTGAAATTCTTGTCATGTGAAGTTTGTCAACTTAGTAAGCACCATCGTGTGTCTTTCAAGTCTAGGGTTAATAATCATGTCTCTAGTCCTTTTCATTTGGTTCATTCAGATGTATGGGGTCCAATAAAACATTCTTCAATCAATAAATTTCATTATTTTGGGACATTTGTGGATGATTATTCTCACCTGACTTGGTTGTTTTTAATGAAAGATCGTTCTGAGTTATTTTTAATTTTTCAAAAATTTCGCAAAGAAATCAAAACTCAGTTTGGATGTCCAATTCGTATTCTACGTTCTGATAATGCTAAGGAATATTCTTCAACTCCATTTGATACATATCTTAGTGATAAAGGAATTATTCATCAAAATTCATGTGTTTATACTCCACAACAAAATGGCGTTGCAGAACGTAAGAATCGACATCTCTTAGAAGTAACTCGTGCTCTTTTGTTTCATATGCGTATGCCTAAACGGTTTTGGGGTGATGCTGTTCTTACTGCCTGTCATCTTATTAACCGTATGCCGTCATCTGTATTAGATGGCAAATCTCCACATTCTATTTTATTTCCTGATTCTCCCTTGTTTTCTCTTCCTCCTAGGGTTTTTGGATGTGTATGTTATGTCCACAATCTTGGTCCTAGTTTTGATAAATTAGACCCACGTGCCACAAAGTGTGTATTTCTTAGCTACTCTCGCTCTCATAAAGGTCATCACTGCTATAGTCCTGTTTCTCAACGGTACTTTATTAGCGCAGATGTAACGTTTTCTGAGTCCATCCCATATTTTTCAGATATTGATTCACTTCTTGATATCACTCTTGAGTCGCCTCCTTCTGCCGTTCCTCTTCCCTCACTCTCTCTTCAACCTCGATCTCTTGTTCCTTCATCTGCCCCGTTACAGGTGTACACTCGAAGACCAAAGCCATCGGTTGTCGTGCCTCCTCCATCGTCTTCAGAGTCCTTGGATCCGGCGCCTTCCACTGTGTCTGATTCCTTACCTATTGCACTTCGTAAAGCTCCTCGCTCATGTGTTACTAACCATCCCATTGCTTATTATGTCTCTTATAATTCCTTATCGCCATCATTCTCCTGTTTTTCCTCTCAGTTGTCTACTACATTCATTCCTAAGACTGTGCAGGATGCGTTATCTGATTTGGGCTGGAGGAAAGCAATGCAAGATGAAATGGATGCTTTGCATAAGAATGGCACGTGGGATCTTGTTGCATTACCACCAGATGTCAAACCTGTTGGTTGTCGCTAGGTATATACTGTGAAGTATCTTCCAGATGTCTGTTAAGCGTTTAAAAGCCCGTCTTGTTGCCAAAGGTTATACCCAAACTTATGGTATTGACTATAACGAGACATTTTCTCCCGTTGCTAAGATTTCTTCTATTCGTGTTTTGATTTCTCTTGCTGTTAATAGACATTGGCCTCTATTTCAGTTAGACGTTAAAAATGCCTTTTTGCATGGTGACTTAGCAGAAGAGGTTTATATGGAGCAACCAACTGGGTTTGTTGCTCAGGGGGAGTATCTTCACACTGTTTGTCACCTTAAAAAGGCTCTGTATGGATTGAAACAATCTCCACGGGCTTGGTTTTGAAAATTCTCTGAGGTGGCGTTAAAATTTGGTCTTAAGAGATGTCAGACCGACCATTCGGTGTTTCACCAGCACACTAAAGCTCGCTTCATATTTCTTGTGGTGTATGTAGATGATATTGTGATCACAGGTGATGATTATGAAGGCATTGCTAAGTTAAAGTTGTTTCTGCAATATCAATTCCACACTAAAGACTTGGGTAAACTTAGGTATTTCTTGGGCATTGAAGTTGCTAGATCCAAGAAGGGTATAAGTTTATCCCAACGCAAATATGTGTTGGATTTATTAGAAAAGACAGGTATGTTGAGAGGTCGTCCAGTTGATACTCCTATGGATTCAAATACAAAACTTGTATCTGATGAGGGTGATCTATTTAATGACCCGGGCAGGTTTCGTCGCCTTGTTGGGAAATTAATTTATCTCACTATCACTCGACCTGATATTTCATATGCAGTCAGTGTTGTAAGTCAGTTCATGGGAGTTCCTAGAATGCCACATTGGATTGCTGTTCTTCGGATTATACGATATCTCAAGAAAGCTCCAGGTTTAGGGTTACTATATAAATCAAATGGTCATCTCAGGGTGGAAGGTTTTACAGATGCTGACTGGGCTGGTTCTCCTTCAGATAGGAGATCTACTACAGGATACTGCACATTTGTAAGAGGAAATCTTGTTACATGGCGAAGAAAAAAGCAGACGGTGGTAGCTCGATCTAGTGCTGAAGCTGAATATAGGGCAATGGCCCATACCACTAGTGAGTTGACATGGATACAACATTTTCTAAAAGAACTTGGGTTGATAGTTGAGGCTCCTACTCCATTGTTCTGTGATAATCAAGCAACAGTTCACATTGCATCAAATCATGTGTTTCATGAGAGGACCAAACATATTGAAGTTGATTGTCACTTCATTCTAGAAAAAATATTAAGTGGGAGCATCTCTACTCCATTTGTGCAGTCTGAAGATCAATTAGCTGATATGTTTACAAAAGCATTGGGTCATAACCAGTTAAGAACTATCTGTTTCAAGCTGGGATTATTTGATATATATTCTCCAGCTTTAGGGGGAGTGTTAGAATGTTATATATATATATATAAGTGTTGGGCCATTATGTAATTACAGAAAGTTGATAGGGGCCCTTGTGTAGTCAAGTAAGACTTGTACTCTTTATATAAGCCTTGTACACTTTATTAGGTTTTTCAAGTATAATGAATATAGACAAGTCTGAAACTTCTCTCTCCCTCTCATATATATAACTGTGAACAGCATTCAACATTTCCACATCACTAATAAGTTTGGACCTAATGCATATTTATTTAACTTGTCAACAGATAATACTATTTGTCCAATTTTTAATGTGGACTATTTGATGTCTAACCGAGGTACCTTTGAGCCTCTTGTGTTAGCTTGTACTTTTACAGCTTCAGACGAGTCTTGCCACTTTGATCCGAGTTATTTTGAGCCACTTTAATCTTTGGAGAAGAGTTATTCTCAGCCGAGGAGAATTGATGGGGAACGGGATATGATTCGAATACATGAGTTACACATGCTTCAACATTACTTTTGGAGAAGAGGGAAAGAGAAATAAAATTGGGGATTTTAGTGATTTAGAGTTTTATGTATGCTTATTGTTATTTTGATAATGTTTGAATCTAAGAAGCATGGACACGGATACGGGACACGGATACGACACGACACCGACACGGCAAATCCAAAAAAATTAGGACACGGACACGGCGAATAGTGTACATATATATATATATATATATATATATATATATGATGTAGTACTTTAAAAATTACTGAGTGTTACTATTTTTCATCAACCTCACAATGAAAAAAAAAACACAAATCATAACTCATAACTAATAAACTGTAAAAGAACAAAGTTGCAAAATTATAAAACCAAATAAAAAATAAGACATTAGAATAATAACTAGTATCATTTAATCATCATTGCAACTTTACTCCAAATACAAAAGCATAGACAAAAAGGACTATTAACATTCATGACTTTACTGTTAGCACTTAACATTCACAAAAACCTAAAGGCTAGTCCCCAAAAAAGATACAAAAACAAGTCAGTGTACTATCATCTATTCCTATCCATCATTTGACCTAGGACTTTTACCATTTACAATACCAAAAGGGTAGTACAAAAAAAAAAAAAAAAAGAACATATCAGCATTCAAAAAAAAAAAAAAAAAAATTCCAGAAGCGTCCATGCCGTGTCCGTGTCGTGTCCGAAAATTAAAAAAAAATAAAAAATTCCAGACATGTTTTTTGGCGTGTCCGACGCGTGTCAGTGTCCGACACGTGTCGGACACGGATTCTTCGCCCATTTTGGAGTGTCCGTGCTTCCTAGATTTGAATTTTAGGGTTACTTTGGTATTTTTATGTTTTAGGGTTTGCTTAGTAATTTGCCTATTTATAGGCTCCTTTGTGATTTGAGAACTCAATTTTGGAGAATATTGATTATCGTTTTCTTTGAGTCTCTCTATGTGTTCTATTGTTTCTCTCATTTATGTTCTTGCTTTTCTCACCCATTCAGTCTATCCTACCTATCTATTCACTTTGTTCTCACCCCCTTTCGTCTATTTTCACATCCCCTTCTTCTAATCTATCTATTCTTCTATTTTCTCATCCCTTTCTTTCTTTCTGGTTACTTGTCCTACGTCACTCAAGGAAGGCAAGTATTTGATATGAAGCATGTTCTCATGGACTGTAAAAGTATTATGTCCCGCATTGGGTGTTACGGGGTGATCTTGGGGTTAATAAAGGGTGTAAATAATCCAAAAGTGGTAGAACTGGCCCATTGTTACACTAGTAAAGCCAACCCAGGGGTACTACAACGTAGGTCAGGGGAACTATTATGAGGGTCCCAACCCAGGGGTAGTACAAGGTAGGTTGGGGCAACTTATTGTGAGGGCACCAACCCAAGTGTTGTCAACGTAGGTTGGGGCAACTATTGTGAGGGTCCCGTGCAGAGGTGTGGGTGGTCCCCTTTACGAGGTGCAAGGGTCTGGTCGGAGGAGCCTGTCACAGATGTGTAGATGTGTTTTGTCCCACATGGGGTGTATACTGGGTGACCCCCATGTGAAAATGTTGTCACTCCTAAAAGGCCAAAGAAAAATACCCCAAAAAAAGGATATGATCGTACCTTATATATTGAATATTCTCCACATTTGAACAAATATTGTCAGTCACATAACAAAGACAATTATCCCAAAAGGCAGAAGTAATACAATCATACCTTATATATTGAATATTCTCCACATTTTAACAACTATTATGCAAACAGATAAGAAGTTATAATGCAAGGCCTAGTTACCTCATTTCGTATAGCAGTAAACGCCGGAAGTTGTAATGGTTCAGCCAGGGGCATTGAGGAGTCAGCGACCATGTTCCGAATAACAAATTCTTCAACAGGATGCCCTACACTCTCTGACGTTGTAGAGTCAGCTACCATGTTCTGAATAACAAATTCTTCGACAGGATGCCCTACACTCTCTGTTACAACATCATGATTTGGTTTGATGTGCCTGCTTGGTTCAATCAGGGGCATCGAAGAGTCAGCCACCATGTTCTGAATAACAAATTCTTCGACAGGATGCCCTACACTCTCTGTTACAACATCATGATTTGGTTTGATGTGCCTGCTTGGTTCAATCAGGGGCATCGAAGAGTCAGCCACCATGTTCTGAATAACAAATTCTTCAACAGGATGCCCTACACTCTCTGTTACAACATCATGATTTGGTTTGATGTGCCTGCTTGGTTCAATCAAGGGTATCGAAGAGTTAGCAACCATGTTCTGAATAACAAATTCTTCAACAGGATGCCCTACACTCTCTGTTACAACATCACGATGCCCTACACTCTCTGGCATTGTAGAGTCAGCAACCATGTTCTGAACAACAAATTCTTCGACAGGATGCCCTGCACTCTCTGTTACAACATCGTGATTTGGTTTGATGTGCTTGTCTGGTTCAGTCAGGGGCATCGAAGAGTCAGCAACCATGTTCTGAACAACAAATTCTTCAACAGGATGCCCTACACTCTCTGTTACAACATCATGATTTGGTTCGATGTGCCTGTTTGAAAAACCAATCTCTAGCTCACTATTTCCACATTTATCCACTTCATTAGGCTTGGGCATTGAAGAGACAGCAACCATGTTCTGAACAACAAATTCTTCAACAGGATGCCCTACACTCTCTGTTTCAACATCATTTGGTTTGATGTGCCTGTTTGCAAAACCAATCTCTAGCTCACTATTTCCATGTTTTTCCACTTCACTAGGCTTGGGATGCTCGGAAGTGGTTGTACAAAAAGAAGTCATATTAGACTTGTTACCATGCTGATTTTTCTCTTGACTCGAAGCTCTGTTGGTCATGTGGTCTTCCAATTCCTTGTCACAGGGTTGAGAAGCCAAGCTTAATTCATGATCAGAATGGGCAGCAAGAATTTCTGGTCTGGTAACCATGTTTAGCTTATGAGATGAATCATCATCAAGTTTATCATTAGGTCCACTGCCACTTTCTAAAATAGAACTCTGGGCAATTTCAATTAAAGCATCCATTTTAGATATCCTCTGAGGCAACTCATCCTGGCATGAAGATTCAATGTGCTTTGCTACTGCAATCTCACCAGGTGATTCTTCAGAACTCCTGACATGGTTCCTCACATGGATTCCCACATGGCCATTGTATCTTCGCCTTTCCTGAAATACCTTATGGCAGAACTGGCATTCATATTTTCCATCTTTAATTATCACACCCTCCCCAACAGATGTACCAAGTCTATACCTCCTTGTGGTCCGCTGGTGAAATGATAACAGATGCTGCAGATACGTATTTTTTTCATCAAAAGTCATGTTGCATTTGTAACATTCAAAAAGATCCCGCACTTGAACCTCGGCCAGATTGTCAATCTCCATTAAGACAACTTCCTTCTCATGTGCATCAGAAATTAATGAACTGGGTAAAATTGAATTGGGAAGGATCTCTTGCTTTCTGTTATCATCCTTATGGTTAAGACCTACATGCTGTTGGAAAACCCATAAATAATTGCACAAAAGTCTGACAAAAACCAAACTATTGGATAGGGCTGCAAATGAGCCAGGCTATTCATGAACAGGACAGGCTTGGCTCGCTTGAGATCTCAGTCAAGCTCATTCAGTAGTATAGGCAAGCCTAGCTCAAACCACGATTGTAAAACAACCACGAACTTGAGCAAGACTAAGCTCAACTTGTTAAGGCTCGGCTCATCTTTTTTTCCTTTTTTTTAAGGCTCGGCTCTTCTTGGTTCTAAATGCAAATCCCAAAGACAGTGCTATTTAATGGTATTCCTCATTTTTTAATTTAAAATCCCAAACAATACTTGAGCTTATTAATATAAATTATCTTTGAAAGACAGTAGTACTTCAATTTTTATTACTTCACCAATACATGACTATTGGGAAACAAACAGGCTACTGTGTAGAGATTGTTGTAGAGTATCTATATATATATAGATATAGATATATATAGAGAGAGAGGGAGAGAGATTAAATGGGTCGTTCTTCATCATCTCCATTAAAAAAGAACTCAACATCACCAGCCACGGCATTGCTAAAGTTTCATTGTTCCAGTAAGTTGTAGGTGGTCATGATGTCAAGGCTAAAGTCTTAACACCTCTTCCGCCTAGTTTCTCTTTTTCTCTTCAATTTTATTTTTTCAGCCATTTTATGTATGTACTCTTTAAAAAAAAACAAATTAAATCCACTTGTTTCCTAAAGAAAAAATATGGAGATTAATTAGAATTTTGGATATGGGGACTGTTATTTATAAATTTATTGTTTAGGAACTGTTTAGATCTGTGTTATTCTTTGTAACCAAGCCAATCTGAGCCAAGCTCAAGCTCACCTAAAAATTACACAAGCCAGGCCTGAAAGCACATCTATGGAGCTTATATAATTTTGAGCCAAGCTTGATACACTACCTGCCTGACTGTGTTAAGCCTGCCATATTACTCAGCTTTGCCTGGTTTGCTGCAGCCCTACTACTAGATATAATTCACTTACACTTTCAGAAGCCACTCCGTAGGCCTGCTGAATGTTGCCACTCTGCTCCATTGGCTCGTTTGCATCATCAAGTCCAAAATAGGAATGCAAATATGAAGAGACGTCCTTGCAGGATACAAACTGTTGTCCAGTAGGGCTGGAAAATACCAAAAGAACAAACATTTCAGATTCAGGTCCAGTGAGAAAGCAAGTGATAGATGATGTTTTAAGAGATACAAACGTGTACAAACTTTATATTGAAAAAAAACATATCTATTAGTCATAATCCAAGTATAATTACTCTAAAATTTGTTCCTTTTGTGAAAGCAGATTTTGAATACACAAAACACACATAAGGTTTGGCAGCTCCCCTGCAATTGGAAAGTCTACAAAAATTAGTCATTGACCTGGCACAAAACAAATGGAGATTATGGATTAAAAATTTTGCTACTCCATATATTTCTCAATTTTTTTTTTTTTGGGTGAACTTCCTCCAAACGTCACTGTCATGGTCAATAGTGTTCCTGAGGCTATTCCTCCAGTAATTTCTCCACCTCCCTTTCTTAGGAGACATATTTATGACAGTTTCATGATAATTGAAAACTTTTTGTTTTTCAGAAGTCATGCACATAGGTGACCCACTTAAAATTTGTTTATTTTCAGAAATTCCCACATACAATTTGTTGATGGAGCTATTTCATGTAGGAAACTTTCTGAAGATACATTTGACCTTTCATGCTCTTTGAAGACGTTAGATCAATCAAATTAGACATAGTTCTATCTTTTTAAGCGTTCTTACTTTTTATTGTTGATTGACTACTAGCCTCTCTTTTTTTTTTCCCCTGACAAGTGTATCTATGTTGTAGTTTTGCCAATTAAATTCAAGTAAAGTAAGCTCCTTTCAAAAGTAAATCCCTTGGAGCCAAAGGTCTCAAAACGTTTGGCCTCTAGCCAATGTCAGGATCCTCACACACTTGAGTACTCATGTCAGACATGACCGACATGAATAGGTCCAGGATTTTTATAAATAAGCTCTGCTATTTCAGGCACATCCTCAGTGCGTATTTGACGAAATTTGGTTCCTGTGGCTGTGACTAACTTAAGCCAGAGTTCCATTGCGGGAATGTTCCAAGTAATGATAGACTCGAGATCTTGTTAGCACCTTTGAATATAGTGTTGCTAATTACAGTTTTCCAAGAATCTTTGGCTCCCTTTACAGTGAATTCTCTGATTTCAAGAATTTCCATGATATTATATGATCTAAATTTATGTTTATATTTAGGTACTGAATTGGGGTACACAAACATATTTCAATGCAATAAACATCTATATTTGCTGACAATTTAGGGGTTTACTAATTTTCCTGGGTCTAAAGACTTTTCATAACTTCTATGAGATTAGCTAGTTGGTTTACTTAAAGTACATTATTAAGAAATTATTTATCACATATCCACTTGGAGTAGTGACTGATTTAGCTAGAAAACATGCCTCATTTCGTAGGAAGGTAGTTTGGGTTATGAGATTGAGTAGGGGAAACCTTACTACAGTCATAGCAGTCATGGAAGCACAACTCAGACTTAAGCACAAATGTAGAGAGAAAATTTTCTATTAAAAAAGAAGATAAAATTTCCCCAATTATCAAACTTACAAAGACGAATAAGATATTCATGTCAACAGCTAAAAGAGAATAACAGTTCTGTTTTAATAAGTACAAAAGAATGGTTCTTTACCAAAATTGTATAGTGAAGAGAACAAAATATTACCAATACTCCAGATTTGCAAAAAGTATGAAATCTCCACCTCATAAGTTATAAGAATAAACAAGGCAACCACATCTAACAGTAAGACACTAATTCCAACTTCAGAACTAAGGAAGCAATTAATGCCTTTTTTCTATGATCACCAACTTCCCATTGTTCTAACAATAATGGCACCACTTATTATGATGAAAAACTTTCTTCAACAGAATTCAAAAAACCTCTAATGAAAAAAAATGTCTCGAGATGAATAGCAAGCAATTGTGTTACCCTCCCTAACGCAGGAAGCACAGAGCTCCAAAAAATAACAAATAAACACAAATTGCAAGAATCCAAGCACGATCAAGTTAATTTAGAACTCATAAGCATGATTTTCCATAAAACTTCAGCAACAAATTATAGAGGCGACACCATGTACAATTCATTATTTTTTAGTTGGAAAGAATTATGATGTAATGAAGTACTCACGTGTGTGTGCATATACCAATACTACAACAACAACAACAACCAAGCCTTTTCCCCAACTACTTGGGGTTTGGCAACATGAATTCTATGTTTCCATTCCGGTCTATTTAAGGCCATAGTCTCAATCAATACACACGCTATCATATCCTTTCTTACTAACTCTACCCATGTTAAATTTAGTCTTCCTTTTCTCCTAGTATTACCCTCATGTGTGCATATACACCAATGAAATGTGGATAACAAAATAATTCAAATCAATGGTAACATGACATCTAGATACAAACATATATATATATATATATATATATATATATAGATATAATAGCAACCAAGTTATAAAAAGACCACCACCTTATGTATCTGCGACAGTATACAGACACACGGCCTTCTCGCCTCCTGAGTCCTAGCAAGAGCTTCCATCCAACCGGCAATGCGTCGCCAAACTCGCTGGCGTCAACAATTCTCCTCTTCCTCCTCCTACTACCCCACTGTCCCTCCAAATCCCTCAAAAACCCTAACACTTCCTCTTCAGTCTCCAACCCAAAAGTCCTCCTCCTCAATTCTGCGCCATACAAATCATCCCCATTTGCCAATGCCGCAAGATCAACAGCCGCACCATTCCTATTCAAAATCTCCAATTCAACACCACCACCATCACCATTTTCCACAACCTTCAGCTTAGGTTTTCGCCCCCTCTTTCTCTTTCTCTCGCTAGAATGGAGCGCAATTTGCAGTTCCTGGATACCCAATTCCGCTTGTGCATAGGCAGTAGTCGGTGTTTCTTGAACCGCCTCCGTTTCCGGTGGCAAATTTTCGATGTCGTTGCCGGAGATGAGGTGTTTGAGGTAATTGACGATGGATTTGTTTTCGGCGCGTTCGGGGTCATGGTTGGTGGGGGCGGGAGGGGGTTTGGGGTTGGGGATGAGGCCGGCGAGGCGGCGTCGGTGGCCGGCGGAGGTTGAGTCGAGGCGGAGGCGGGAATAGGTCTGGCGGCGGCTTCCGGCGCTCTCGTTGAAGAGGGTTTTGTCAATTTGGGGGACAACAACGTCGTGGGTGCGGTGGAGATCGAATGCAGCGTCGGAGCAGAGAGATAGGGCGTGGAGCTCCGACTGAGACAGTGTGCTGATGTCGATTCGAATGAGGGACTCTGGTTTTAGGCCGGAGGCTTGGGACTCGGTGGCGATAGTAACCATTTTGTGGTGATATAAATATATATATAGATATAGAGAGAAAAAGAGAGAGGGAGGGTGCTACTGTGAAGAAATGTACATGTTTAGAGAGAGAGAGAGAGAGAGAGTAGAAAAGAGTAGCAGGTGGTGTGGTGGTGGTGTTGTGTCACAGAAGCTGTCCGAGCTGTTCGCCTCCCACATTCGAACAAGTCTTTCTATTCTACTGTATAATTTTATTTTTTGGTAATTAAGAATTACTGGAGTATTAGTATATCACACTATATCCTTATTCATTTTCTATATATATTATTCTCCCTCTCACAAAATTCTCAAGAGTGTTTTTGTGAAACATTTTGTTTAATTAAGTCAATATTAAAATGATAGTTTGAAAATATTATGGAGTAAAAAATTTTGTCCAGTTGTTTAATTAAGTCAATGTTAAAACAATAATTTGAAAATATTATGAAGTAAAAAATAAATAAAACATGTATTTTGATACATCCCAAAATAAAAATATATATAATAATTTTGGAATATAAGAAGTATGTATTTGTAGTTTGTTCATTTGTATATTTATATTTATACAAATATATATATATACATATATATACAAATTTTCGGTGAATACATTTTACACAAAATAGTTGTGATATACTTGGTAATTTTTTATTTTTTTTCTTCTTTCTGACTATAGAGTTTGGTTTGAATATATTTTTCTAAACTCAAAACTCAACTCGAATTTGGTTAATTTTCTTAAATAGTTTTTAAATTGTTATTCTTTTTTAATTCAGTCCTAAATCTTTAGAATTCTTGAAATTCGGTTTTGGTGGTTTTATATTGAATTAAGACCATTCCTTTATTTGCACTAATTAAAATAGCTTCATCAAAATTATTTTAATCAAGTTAGTTGATCGGTCTTATAATTTTTTATTCAGCATTCTCAATTTATTTATTTTTTTAATTATATATCTAAGAGCTCCCAATATAATATAAATTCATGAATTCAATAAATATTAAAATGAGAATAAACCACACCGTTAGAAACCAAAATTATAAACATAGTATAGTAAAACAACAAACAGTATTAACCAATTTAAGATGGAGTTACATTGGTTGCAATTTGCAAATCAAAGAGAGACTGTAATTTTTCTTTTTCTTTTTAAAAAAAAAAAAAAAAAACAGAAACGGGTGGAAAATTGCTAAAGATATAACGGGCTTTGGGCCTGGCCCGTCCGTGAGGATCCATGAAAAGTCGTTAAAAATGAAAAAATTGTCCGACCTGCCGGATTCGAACCAGCGACCTAAGGATGGCCATCGGGCTTAACCAACTACAGTCCTCCGCTCTACCAACTGAGCTAAGGTCGGTTTGTGTTAATTATTGAATTATATTATATTAATACAAGTATAAAATCAAAACACTCACAAATGAATCCAAGCTAATTGTAGCATCTAATATTGTGGCCACATCTTTGAAATAGAGAAAGATGTTTAACCCACTTTATGCAACCCCTTTGTCTGTTTCCCCTTCTCCAGGTCAGTTCGCAAAAAAATTTAATGCTTATTATTACTATTTTTAGAAATGGTATTTTATTAGAAGAAAGGATAACATCAAAGTAAAACCCAATTAAAACTAAGAAATTTATATCTTAAGCCTTAGACATGCAGCATCAAGAACTGAATAAGAAGTGGAAAAAGCAACTCCTTGCCTAGAGTGACATTTCATACTATCTGCAGAGAGGTTGTTGGCATTTATATGTGTGAATATCCCCCAATTGTATAGACGCATTTGATAAAAACCATTAGTATCGGGAGGATAGTATACAAAACAGAAAACAATATCTATACAAAATAAGTGAATCGTAACAAATGGTATCAGAATCAATCCTTAATTGGAAATAGGGTAACGTTCGTACCCGCGAAGTCAAGAAGGAACCAATCAGCCATCTGAATAAGCCTATTGCCATTAGCTTCAGCTTTGATTGCCGAGACCATGGTTGCTCGAAATATCCAATGGGCTTTGCTATGGGGTTTCACCAATGCTTGTATTGAAAAATATTGCAGAATGATCATTCATGTCTCTTCTCCCAAAGTGTCTATTGCTGCTTTATGTTTCAGTAGGTGCCTCATGATGCCAACAAATTGCTCATTCCTTGTGCAAAGTTAGGATGCAATTGAGAGATGATAAGAGAATTTAGTGAGGCACTTCCTTTTGGTATAAAGGAAATCCTTCTAAATGGAATTCTGCAACTACACATAAGGTGAAATGACTTTTACACTCCCTATTTACATACAACAATCATGATTTAAATCACAAGAACAAACATTTTAGATGCAATATAGTTTTAGGAAATTGCAGAAGATAGTTGACCTTGCCTCTGAATTATGCCATAAGCATATTCATGTCAAACTTATGAGATCAATCTCATATACCACATATTCTAGCATACAATTTGCAGTTCAAATAAGGTCTATTTGTAAAGTAATTGAAGCAAGAGACAATTAGCAGGCGAAGAAAGTGAAGACACAAGATACACAACAAATAGAAAATGACATTCAATTTATCAATTTCCTCCGCAAAGATGGAAGTACACACGACATCGTGAGCAGAAAAAAAAAATAAAATTAAAAATAAAATAAAATTACATAGAGATGTCATAATCATCTAGCTACCTCTCAAGGAATTCAACACAAGGTTTTAAGCCTCGTGAAATCGGACCAATTTTGTGTTTCATTCGGATCCAAGAATCTAACCCTAGAATTTGTTATTACTGTACAACAAGGAGAAGGCTTTTTAGTCCAACAAGCTTCACATCCATGGGGAATAAATTATTCTAAGAGCTCCCTTCATCAAGTCAATATTGGAAGAATTCTGACCATTTACAACTTTCAAAGCAATGGGTTAGCCAATAATGCCTATTATTGCTTAAAATTGTTCAAGAGAACTCTGTGTTTCGGAGGCCAGTGTTGTTCTGAAATCCTTGGGTAACGTCGGATCTAGCTGATTTAATGCAGGTAATGAGAGATTCTGCAGAACTACATAAACCTCTCCGCCCAACCAACCTTACCTGAAAATCTCGATTTAACATTCTCATCCTGCTTACATCTCCATCCAGTTCACTCAGCTCAGCAACCTGCTTCCTTCTTATCAAGCCATAAAGATGTATACAGCCAGAGCCCAATTTTTCACCTCTGAATGCAACTTTTAACAAAGAATTAGACTCGAAATCAGTAGAATTGGGATCGAACAGAACAGAGAAGCTACCAAATGTAAGGTCAGGAGTGTCAAACAATTTATCTACATCACTTTCTGCATTGATATTATTTGATTTTTCAGCCAGTACCAATGACCTCCTCTTAGCAACTCTCAACATATTAGCTGACTCTCTCATGCCACTAAGAAAAGCTCCGTGCATTGTTGCTGGATACTGTTTGTTAGTCGCCTCTCCAGCAAAGAAAACCCTCCCATCTCCGACACTCTCTGCAAGAATATCATAATCATCGCCTGAAGACCCAACCGCAACATAAGAGTATGACCCGTATGTGAACTGATCTTGTCCCCAACGAGTACAAACCGCCTGAAGTGGATTAGGAACAGAAATCCCTTTTGGATCGAAAATTGCCCTCAAAATATCTAGTACCCTCTCTACAGATGCAACTGGAGACATCATTTCAAAGTTAATTGCAGCTTCACCAGCAACAAGAGCTACAAGTAGTGGGCCTCCTGAAACAGACGAATAGCTATAAAACAAAAAGAACTCGCCCCTCATACTCGAGTCCTCGGCCAAATGACCAAATGTATCAATTTCACCACCCCAAAAATCATAGGGAAACAACATTGCAACCTTATTTAGCAATCCAAATCCTAATCTTTCAATTGCATCTGTTTTTCGCTTTGGAAGCTCCGGGACAAACTCAATTGATCCCTTCTTGAGCACACCCAATGGCACCGTGCAAAGAACCATGTCCCCACGGTACTCTTGCCCACCTGCATACACCAAAACCCCATCAACTCCATATCTTATACTCTCCACCGGCCGGTCATAGAAAATCGGGAGGTCCTCCGCCATTGCCCTGATAAACCTCTCATTCCCTCCGGGAATGAAACAGTGATCACCACCCATCTCATAGGGATCATCTTGATCCCAAAACGCCATCGACAAATTCGACATCAAGGTTGCATTTGCGTACTCTAGGTTTGCAAGGTGCCAATTCAAGAGCATTCGCTCTTGGGGATCCTCTGCCACCCCAAAAACGCAGCGGAACGCCTCGAGTGCTGTCCCTAATGAAACATCTACTGATTTCACTTCCTCCATCATTGATTGCCTAAGTTTACAAACCCTATCTAACAATTTATTGAAAGAAGCTTCAACTCGAGAATCCATTTCGGAATTTACAGTTCTACCATCGGGTAAATACAAAGGGCATATATCTCTCACCTTATGAAGTGGATACCCTAATTGCCTAGCAAGAACCCCAAGTGGGTTCCCATTGATTCCGGTGAGGACGCTTCCGCCAAGATCCGCCGCCGCCACCACTCCCTCGCCACCGCCGCACATCTTCTTTGTCCGGACACGGCCACCAGGACGGCTGCGACCCTCCAGCACAACGACCTTAAACCCTAGAAAGATCAATTGCCTTGCGGCGACCAATCCGGCGAGTCCAGCTCCGACTATGATGACATTGGCCTTTGGTGCGCCATCTGGTGGCCGTAATTTCGATTCTTTGATGGCCGGAGCGAGGCCGAAGTTGATGTAACCATGATTGAGCAAGAAAGTGTAGGCAGAATCGACTAGATCTCGGTGCTGAGCTCGAATCCACTCCATGGCATCATCTTTTGTCATCCAGACCGAGACGTTCGATCGCCAACGAGAAAGAATGTGGTTCCGAACGACGATGTAGTTCGCCTGTTCGACGCCGCCGATTTGCGACACCACGTTGGCTTCGATCTCCTCCTCGGTGAGCGAGTCGACGGGGAAGCCGACGGAGATCGCGATCAGCGCCTCCACGTCGACTTCCTTGGCGACGTCGGAGATGCGCCGGCCGTTCTTGGAGAGCGAAATAGCGTCGTCGATTTCAACCATCTCGTCCGCCAATTTCTCGTTTTGTCTGGAGTGGGGCCGGAGGACCCGTAGGCCGGTGACGGCTGCCGCCGACGAGATCATCTCCGGGAAGAGCTTCTTCCGGCGACGACGTTTCTTGGGCGGTGGCGGACCGGGTTCGTCGTTGGGTAAACCGGGCTCGGGTTGTTCAGGGTCGTTGGGGACCGGTTCGGAAGTGTCGTCGAGCTGAGAGTCAGATACGGGGGGTTCGGGTGTGGTATGGGGAGGAGGAGAGTGGTGGTCTCCGGGAAAAGAATCGTCGGAGGTGACATTGTTGAGGCTGTCGGAGATTTCGGGTGGAGTATCGGATGTTTCCATGTGATTGGTGTGAGTCAAAGTTCTCAGATTTTGTGGAGTGTACTTTTTTTTTTTTTTTTTTTTCCCTCCCTGTGGAGTGTGTACTTGAATGTGTTACTTCTATGTGTTTCAGTCCAAATTTCCAAATTAAATTAGGGCTCAGTGTTGGTACGTCAGTAGACTAGGGTTTTGGGACTTTATTCAATTAGGGCTCTCTATTCCTCCAATTCTTGCTAACAATTTACTCCATAATTGGTTAAAATTTAAAATATAATTAATTGAATAGAGTCATTTCATATTAATAATAAATACGGTAATTGTGTTACTTTGTTAATAATATAAAGGCATTTTTGACATTTAACAGAAGTTTTATTAACAAATCTAGTTGTTTCTAAAGAAAAGGTTTTAACTTTTTGTACACACAATTCTTTTGGAGGGTGTACAATTTCTTCAACTAAAAAAAAAATTAAAAAGGAAAGAAGTTGAAAAACATTTTAAAAAGAAAAAAGAAGTTTGTTAATGATGATTAACTTTTAAGGCTATGAGAGGTAAAGTGGATTATTCATTCCCCTGAATAATATCCTTCTCAGTTTACTAATAATTTTTTAGTAGTATTTTTTTTAGCATCTTTAATGAGAATAAAACATGAAAGATATATAATTTTTATACTCACAAAAAAAGAGGGGAATTTAAACACGAACACATCATGTCTCTGTCAATTAGGCCACTAGATAATGCCAAAATAATACGAAATGTTCAAATTTTTATATTTGCATAATTTTTATGCAAACAAAATTAAAAAAATTGATGTCGCCCTTTTTGAAACATTAAAGTTGAACTAGTTTTTGCCTCTATCAATCAAACTACTAAATAATGCCAAAATAATATGAAATGTTCAAAATGTTATATTTGCATAATTTCTATGCAAACAAAATTAAAGAAATTGATGTTGCCTTTTTGAAACATTACACTTGAACTAATTTTTTTTCCAAATTTTTATTTTGAAATTTCAATTTCATACTTCAAAAAAAAAAAAAAAAAAAAACTTTTGGTGATTATAGGGTTTCTATTTTATAACATATTGTGAATAATAAGTATGTATTTGCCTTCAACTTAAAAATAAAATAAAAATAAATAAATTACTCAAGGTGGTTTGTACATAAATAATTAAAGGAATAACAAACTTGAGACACATATTTCTTTTACATAGATATTTTGCTACATATTTCACAATGATATTTAATACCTCTTCTATTGTGAGGAACATGAGGTACTTTACATGTTAACATATGACGGCAACTAATACTTTCTTCTTGTCGACTTTTTATTGAAAAAAATAATAATTTTTTTTTTTTTATTTTTATTGAGGTGCAACTCAGCATGAGTTAAGGTTGAAGTAGGCCTTAATCTGGGCATGACCCAGTCAAGGTTAAAGTGGGAAGAATACGATACAAGAATCTTATGATGGGCCTAACTCCCTGTAGTGGGCCTAAGCCCTTTTCCTGGGAACCAAAATGTTACCATTAGTTATATGTGAGTGTTGTAGTGGGCCTAAGCCCTTTTCCTGGGAACCAAAATGTTACCATTATATGTGAGTGGAGAAGGAAAAAAGAAGAAAAAGAATGGGGTGAGAGAGGCTCGAACTCTCGACCTCAGGATAACTCAGAAGCTATGAGACCTACGCGCTAGCCAACTGCGCCACCACCCCAGTATGCTAATCTTTTGTTGAAATGATATATGATTATGAATATATAATAACATGATAACAAAAGGTTGCTGAAATGTAGCATTACATTACCCAACAGGCACCTAATAGTCAATTATATTTAACATCCTATTATAAATATAGAGCAAGAAATATAAAACATAAGAGATGAGAATGAACAAGAAGAGATAAGTTTTCTATTATTTCTCTTTATTCGGTGTATTAAAATTCAACACAATTCATGTATATTTATATGCAGATTTTCACTCCCACTTTACTGTTCTTTTCCTCCATCTCTTGTTCACGGTCCACGCCTATACAAACACAAATTATACATTTCTCTTTTTTTGACGTACATAACTCATATAATAGGTGCAAAACATTTAATATGTGGACCCTACATCAACTTTTACAACACTCCCCCTTGGGATCCATCATACTACACTAAAACTATGCTTCATTAAAACCTTACTAAGAAAAACCCAGTAGGATAAAAATTTAGCGAAGGAAAAAGAGTACAATATTCTTGTGTGTCTGAAAATGGTATTGCATAGATTAAAACTGTCTCATTAAAACCTTGCCAAGAAAACTCAGTAGGAAAAACCATAGTAAAGGAAAAGAGTACAATATGCCAATGCATTTTCAATTCAATTGTTCCCCTTCATTTAGCATTAAATATCATTGAGTCGACGCATTTCAATATTATGCACTAGTTTCTTAAATGTTGTAGTTGGAAGCGCTTTAGTGAATAAATTTGCTAGATTATCACTCGAGCGTATTTGCTGAACATTAATATCATGGCTCTTCTGGAGCTTGTGTGTGGAAAAGAATTTTGGTGAAATGTACTTGGTTCTGTCACTTTTTATGTAGCCTCTCTTACTTGTGCAATACATGTTGTATTATCTTCATATAATATTGTTGGACTATCTTTGATTGATGAGAGTCCACATGATTCCCCAATATGTTGTACCACAGATCTCAACCAAACACACTCTCTACCTGTTTCATGAATTGCAAGTATTTCAGAGTGATTTGAGGAAGTTGTAGTCATGCTCTGTTTCATAGATCGCCATGATATAGCAGTATCACCACAATTAAACAAGTACCCTGTTTGTGATCGAGTTGTATGTGGGTCAGAAAGATAACCTATATCTACATATCCGATCAACAAGGGCTTTGATTTTCTTGAATAAAATAACCATATTAGTCGTTCCCTGAAGGTAACGCAGAATATGTTTGACCCTATTCCAATGTCTCCGAGTTGGTGCAGAACTATACCGTGATAGTAAATTGACTGCAAATGCTATATTAGGTCTGATGCAATTCATAAAGTACATAAGAGCACCGATTGCACTAAGATATGATACTTCAGGACCAAGAACTTCTTCGTCTTCTTCTTGAGGACGAAAATGATCTTTCTTAACATCAAGTGATTGGACAATCATTGGAGAACTCAAGGGGTGAACTTTATCCGTTTAAAAGTGCTTCAGTACTTTTTCAGTGTATGTTGATTGATGGATAAGAATTTCACTTGGTAAATGCTCGATCTATAGGCCGAGACAAAATTTTGTTTTACCAAGATCTTTCATTTAGAATTTTTTCTTTAAATAATCAGCGGTTGTAGTGAGCTCTTCAGGAGTTCCCACAAGATTTAGATCGTCAACATATACAGCTATAATGACAAATCCAGATTTTGATTTCTTGATGAAAATGGATGGACAAATTGGATTATTCACATATCATTCTTTTAGTAAATACTTACTGAGAGGATTCAATTCGTACAAGGATCGTTGTAGCTTAATCGAATACATAGTACGTGGTTTCAAGCTAATTGCTTCAGGTATTTTAAATCCTATAGGGATTTTCATATATATGTCATTATCTAGTGATCTATATAAATAAGTTGTAACCACGTCCATCAGACGCATATCAAGTCCTTCTGAAATTGTCAAATTGATCAAGAAGCGAAATGTGATTGCATCCATTGTGAGAGAATATGTCTTCTCATAATCAATACCAGGTCTCTGCGAGAAACCTTGAGCAATAAGTCGGGTTTTGTATCTTACAATTTTATTTTTCTCGTTATGTTTCCGTACAAATACCCATTTATACCCTACAGGCATGACATCTTCAAGTGTCTAGACTACAAGCCTAAATAATTTACGTTTTGCTAATGAGTTTAGTTCTGTATGTATTGCTTCTTTCCATTTTGGCCAATTATTTCTATGTTGACACTCTTCAACGTTTTGAGGTTCGAGATCCTTTTTATCACCTGCAATATCAAGAACAATTGCAAAGTAGAATATTATGATACCCCTCGAATCCGAGACACGGGTTGATTAGGCCCAAGCCCAAACTCGAGAAAATATAAAACAATTAATATTTTAAAGTAAACACAGAATACAAGATGAATTTAAGAAATAATAGTTTAAGCTGAAAGAAATCTAAAATATAAAATTCTTTAAAATTAAATATTTAAAATCCCAGATAATAATAATCCAACTCCAAAACCTCCAAGGGTACAACTCGGCAATCCATCTTGTGGACCCCTAATAAGAAAACCAAACTGAACTGAAAACTAAAAGAAAACCATATGAATAGAGCTCCTACGTCGTCAGAAGAATGAGTAGTCGCCTTTGCTCAGCACGAACAAGCTCAAGCCTGGAACTGACGTACACCTGAAAAATAGGAGTGGGTCAGGCCCACGAACAAGTTCTATCCTACTATAATCCAAGCAGAGACTCGATACGCATATACACTCTAACCAACTCAACAATAACTATATAATCCGTGTCTATATATATATCCATACTATGGACTCTCACTGGACCATGATACGAGTCTCAACCAGAGTAGAAGGTAACATGCAAAACGCACCTGAGTGGGCATGACTACCTAAGCCTAACAGGGTACACCTCAACCAGCATAGCCAGCTACGCGTCCTATTGCATATACGCTCCCTAACCGTTGACTCTGAGACTCAAGCTCAAGCCACGGTATCATAATAATATATTTAAAATCCGTTCCTATCCATCCATAGGAAATCCAGTAAGTCGTTCAACTTATTCAACCGCACAGACTTATATAAGAGATTCAGTAAGTCGTTCAGCTTATTCAACCGCACAGACTTAAATATAAGGAGAATTATGTTTTTATAATCCGTACCCTTATCCCAAAATAGGTAGGATTTAGCACTCTGGGCTAATCCAAACCTAGTATGTCACCGTCCCATACCGATGCATACAATCCAATCCATCCAGCAGTTGATAGAACAAATAACCATTATAACTATCAACTAATCCATAAAATTCACAATTGATAATAGAAATATTAAAACATAAGCATCAATTGTTCCATATCAAGCCTGCTAAAATTTCGTAAATTTACAGTCTTGATCAAAACCACTCCGCACAATACCTTAATTGATTTTACAGATTATACATGTAAACCAATTACCTCCAAGCAAGCATAACAGAATATAAGAGTTCACATGCTTAGTTTTATAACACTGTAACATAATTAACTGTCAAACCATTACTACGAATTGCTATCCTAAGATTTAAGCAATTTAAAGTACTATCCATCCAGAAACAGTAAACCGCTTTAATTCCAAATAAGCATATTATAATATAAATATTCACACGCTTATTTAATATCACAAGAACCTGATTAACAGAGAAATTTACTCAAAGAATTTCTATTTAAGATTTTAAGAAATTTTAAAATCCTTTCCATCCAAAAACAGTAAACTAGTTTAATAAACAATTGTCTACGGTTCAAGCCCGAGCATCCGTTGATTTATTTTTCATTAATCCACTCTCTGAAGGGTTAATAAGACTTAGAACACCTCAAAATACCCAAGTATAGCTTCCTCCATAATCTGAAAATCCCAAAATCCAAGTTCTGTAGCCAATCAGGTCATAGAAAAACCAAAAACTGGAACCCAACTGAAAGAGCCTGCTCTTCTAAAAGAAGAGCCTGCTCTTATTTGCTAGGAGCCGGCTCTCCTAGTCTTGGAACCGGCTCCAAGTCCCCTAAGAGCCGGCTCTTTGATTTTAAGAGCCTACTTTTTGTTTCCAAAGAGCTTGCTCTTTAAACTTTGAGTCGTCTCTCTTCCTGTGTCTTCATTGTTTTCAATTCCGGTGAGTTTCTGATGAACTGACCTTCATCCCTAGGGTTCCTAAGTGTTTAAATTAGATTCTAGTGTGATCAAGAAATATTTTAATTCCTTATTCAATCAACGATATCAATTAAACATGAATTGTGACACAAAGAATTTAAACCGGGATAATTTTCCATTCATGAACGTGCTGTTCAAGTAATCACCCACGCGAACTATATTCAGTTTAATATTTTCCCCAAGGTGTTCCAGAACTAATTTAAAGGTTTTAATCATCATCTATCATCAATTAAACCATAGGATAAGCAAGAAAATTAAAACAAGCAAATAACAGTTCATAAAACACATACTGCTAGAAAAACATACAAACATGCGAACCAGTTCAATTTTTAGTGTTTCATCTACCCCTGGAGTTGTATTAGACGTGAAAAGAACACGAGCCAGAGGAAAAGAGCTAGGATTAGAACTTGCCTTTGAAACTTTTGTTCAAAATCTCTACGTCGTCTTCAAAAGTTCCAGCGATTCCTACTAAAATCCCTCCTCTGTTCTTTCTCTACCTCCACAGACGTGAATAGGGTTCTAAAACCCTACGCCTAACTTTATTATGTTTATTTATAGAGTTATACAAAACCTAAATTAATTCAAGCCCTAACAGAATCCTAATCGGCCCAGAGAAAACTTAATTAAAACCTGCGTCGGCTACATACGTGACTTCTAAAAATAAAAACCATAATTATATTTTCATAACTAATAATTAATTAAAACATTTAATAATCAATTCAATGAAAAGAAAATAATAAATTCTACTAAAGAAAACATAATGCAAACAAATCAAACAATTTAATTTAATAAAACAATTAAACAAGTCATGTAACTTAAACACACAATTAAACAAGTAACAAGCAATTCAAATAAACAATTAAATAATTTAAAATCCAATTAAAACAAATCAAACAATTTATAATTAATTCACAATTAAATCAAAACAAATTCACCATTAAATAAATAAAAACACAACTTAAACAATTAAATAAATTCCAGGTCTATCCTTTTAAATTAGGGGTATTACATTCTTTCCCCCTAATAAAAGGAATTCTGACCTCGGAATTCGCTTTTACCTTCTTCCCATAATTCAGGAAATTGCGAGCAAATGACATCCTCCCGTTCCCAAGTAGACTCAGCCTCATTGTGATGACTCCACTGAACATGAACCAAAGGGATAACCTTATTACGAAGGATTTGATCCCGACGGTCGACAATACGACACGATGGCTCCAAATAAGTCGCATCTGGCTGCAACTCAATCTCCCCAATATCGATATGCTGATACTGATCCTCATCTCGCAAAAATTTCCGCAACATGGAAACATAGAACACATTGTGAACGCGATCCAAAGTATCCGGAAGTGCTAATCTATAAGCAACAGCTCCAACGCGATCCGTGATCATGAATGGACCGACAAACCGCGGTGACAACTTTCCTTTCTTCCTAAAGCGCATAACACCTTTCATAAGCGACACTTTAAGTAAAACCTTATCTCCAACCCTAAACTCCAAAAGCACGAGTACGCCGATCAGCATAACTCTTTTGCCTACTCTAAGCAGTACGCATGCGATCCCGAATAAGAGCAATCTTCTCAGAATATGGTCATACTACCGAGCAGTGTCCTAAAGCAGGACAGGGACAGGGACAACATGTGCAGCCAGGACAGAGGGCGCCAGTGCCTCTACCAGCTCCACAGGTTCCACGAATTTAGGAACAGACACATCTAGTTTTACCGGCATCGCCGCAGACTCAAGAACAAGCACAACAGCATTTGCACTATGGCAGGGTGTACAACCCCGTGCCACAGGATGTTCAGGCACCTCAGGCTGTTGAGGGTAAGTTTCCTATTCATGGTTTGCATAGACGTGTTTTATTTGATACGGGTGCTACACACTCATTTGTAACTAGGATTTTAGTTGTTTTATCTGGGATGAGGATGAGGGTATACACTAGACCTCAGGGTATTTCTACACCATTGGGCGATACAGCCATTTTACATGAGAGTGATGGGCCTATGACACTAGATGTTGGCAGACTCAGATTTCTAGCTAATTTACTGGTCCTGGACATGCACACTTATGACGTGATACTTGGGATGGATTGGTTATCTCACTACCATGCCCAAGTTAATTACTTTGATAGGTCTATTGTGTTCACCATACCTGGTCAGGATATGTATGTTGTAGCTATGCCACGTTCTAATGAGGGCGGTAGCATGTATTTGTTCCATGTGGAGGAGGAAACAGAGGAGGAGGTTACTGTATCATTGGATCGTATACCAATTGTACAGGACTTTCCGGATATATTTCAGGAGATTCCAGGGTTGCCACCTAGTCGCGAGATCGACTTTGTGATTGACTTAGCTTCAGGCACTACGCCTATTGCTAAGGCACCGTATAGGATGGCACCAGTAGAGATGAAAGAGCTGAGGGATCAGATTCAGCAATTACTTAGCTAGGGTTTCATTCATAGGAGTACTTCACCCTGGGGAGCACCAGTTTTGTTTGTGAAAAAGAAGGATGGTTCACTTCCCCTGTGTATTGATTACAAGGAGTTGAACAAGGTTACTATTCGTAACAAGTATCCGCTACCCAGGATCGATGATTTGTTTGATCAGTTAAGGGGAGCCACATATTTCTCCAAGATTAATCTGCGTTCTAGGTATTATCAACTGAGGGTTAGGGAGCAGGATATTCCTAAGACAATGTTTCTCACAAGATATGGTTCTTATGAGTTTTGTGTCATACCGTTTGGGACGACTAACGCATCAGCAGTGTTCATGGACTTAATGAATAGAGTCTCCAGGGCTTATTTGGATCAGTTTGTTATTGTCTTTATTGATGATATCTTGATCTATTCTCGGTCGGAGGACGATCATGCGAGATATCTTCGCATAGTGTTGCAGACGCTTTGTGAACACCAGTTATTTGCCAAGTTTGAGAAGTGTGAATTTTGGCAGCGGGAAGTGAAGTTTCTGGGTCACGTGGTGTCCGAAAGGGGGATAGTAGTAGATCCAGCCAAGGTTTCAGCTGTAGTTGAGTGGGAATAGCCTACTTC
This sequence comes from Cornus florida, assembly GCF_030987335.1. NCBI lineage: Eukaryota > Viridiplantae > Streptophyta > Magnoliopsida > Cornales > Cornaceae > Cornus > Cornus florida. Next base: position 23,425,756 of record NW_026775572.1, on the reverse strand, counting down.
ACCTATTGAGATTTACAGTGTTGCAGACGCTTCGTGAACACCAGTTATTTGCCAAGTTCGAGAAGTGTGAATTTTGGCAGCGGGAAGTGAAGTTTCTGGGTCACGTGGTGTCCAAAAGGGGGATAACAATAGATCCAGCCAAGGTTTCAGCCGTAGTTGAGTGGGGACAGCCTACTTCACCTACTGAGATTCGGAGTTTCCTCAGTTTGGCGGGATATTATCGAAGGTTCATCCAAGGGTTCTCTAAGATAGCTGGACTACTCACGCACCTAACTAAAAAGGGTGTACAGTTTGTGCGGGATGAACACTGTCAGCGAGCTTTTGATGAGCTGAAGACTAAGTTGACTTCTGCACCGGTTTTGGCTACTCCACAGAGCGGTATAGAGTATCTAGTCTATACAGATGCTTTTTTGCAGGGTCTTGGATGTGTTTTGATGCAGGAAGAGCGACCAATTTTATATGGATCTCGGAAGCTTAAGCCTCATGAGCTTAATTATCCAACACATAATTTGGAATTGGTAGCTGTGGTCTTTGCCTTGCGCATATGGAGGCATTATTTGTTGGGTGAGTTCTTCAGATTATTCAGTGATCACAAGAGTCTGCAGTATTTATTCACTTAGCAGGAGTTGAATATGAGATAGCGCAGATGGTTGGAGTTTGGAAAGCGAATGTAGTGGCAGATGCACTCAGTCGCCGATCTGTTGGTAGTCTTTCTGCCTTATTCACCACTGAGTGGAATGCTTTGAAGAATGTAGATGAGTTATCGGACACTTTTATGGCTTACATGGTGGTTACACTTTCTATCATTCGCAATCTTTTGCAAGCATAACTCACCGATCAGCAGTGTATCGACAAAGTTGCAGAGATAGCTTCTGGGGAGGTTCCATTTTACCATGTTGGGACTGACGGAGGCTTGAGGTACAAGGGACACTTAGTGGTACCTTCTGCTGATGATTTAAGGAAGGACGTGATGACGGAGACTCATCATTCTGAGTTTTCAGTTCATCCAGGCGGAGACAAGATGTATCAGGATATGAAGCGGCAGTTTTGGTGGGCAGGTATGAAGAAGGACATTGCTCTGTTTGTTTCTCAGTGTAATACTTGTCAGATGGTTAAAATTGATCATCAGAGGCCGCCAGGAGCTCTACAACCACTACCGGTACCGGAGTGGAAATAGGAGAACATTTCTATGGATTTTGTGGAGGGATTGCCCACTTCTTTCAAGGGTCATAATTCTATTTGGGTTATCGTGGATAGGTTGACCAAATCAGCTTATTTCCTACCTATTCGCACTGATTTCATTTCGGAGTAGTTGGCGAGGCTTTACATTTCAGAGATTGTAAAGCTACATGGTATTCCATTGTCTATTATATCGGACAGGGATTCGAACTTTATGTTTGGATTTTGGAAGAGCTTTCAGCAGGCTTTGGGTACAGAATTGCATCTTAGCACTGCTTATCATCCTTAGACTGATGGACAGACTGAGAGGGTGAATCAAATTATGAAAGATATGTTTCGGTCGTGTGTTCTTGATTTCAAGGGCCATGGAGGATTATTTGCCACTTATGGAGTTTGCTTACAATAATAGTTTCCAAAAGACTATTGGTATGGCACCATTTAAGGCATTATACGGTCGACCGTGTCGATCGCCTGTTTATTAGATGGAGGTTGGAGAGAGCAGATTCTTAGGTCCTGAGTTTATTAAGGATACTTCTGAGAAGATTGTTCTTATTCGGGATTGCATGCGTACCGCTCAGAGTAGGCAAAAGAGTTATGCTGATCGGAGTACTCGTGCTTTGGAGTTTAGGGTTGGAGATAAGGTTTTACTCAAAGTGTCACCTATGAAAGGTGTTATGCGCTTTGGGAAGAAAGGGAAGTTGTCACCGCGGTTTGTCGGTCCATTCATGATCACGGATCGCATTGGAGCTGTTGCTTATAGATTAGCACTTTCGGATACTTTGGATCGCGTTCACAATGTGTTCCATGTTTCCATGTTATGAAAATTTCTGCGAGATGAGGATTGGTATCAGCATATCGATATTGGGGAGATTGAGTTGCAGCCGGACGCGACTTATTTGGAGCCACCGTGTCGTATTGTCGACCGTCGGGATCAAATCCTTCGTAATAAGGTTATCCCTTTGGTTCGTGTTCAGTAGAGTCATCACAATAAGGTTGAGTCTACTTGGGAACGGGAGGATGTCATTCGCTCTCAGTTTTCTGAATTATGGGAAGTAGGTAAGAGTGAATTCCGAGGTCGGAATTCCTTTTGTTAGGGGGGAAGAATGTAATACCCCTAATTTAAAAGGATAGACCTGGAATTTATTTAATTGTTTAAGTTACGTTTTTATTTATTTAATGGTGAATTTGTTTTGATTTAATTATGAATTAATTGCAAATTGTTTGATTTGTTTTAATTGAATTTCAAATTATTTAATTGATTATTTGAATTGCTTGTTACTTGTTTAATTATGTGTTTAAGTTACATGACTTGTTTAATTGTTTTATTAAATTAAATTGTTTGATTTGTTTGCATTATGTTTTCTTTAATAGAATTTATTGTTTTCCTTAAATTGAATTGATTAGTTATGAAAATATAATTAGGGTTTTTGTTTTTAGAAGTCACGTATGTAGCCGACGCAGGTTTTAATTAAGTTTTTTCTGGGCCAATTAGGATTCTGTTAGGGCTTGAATTAATTTAGGTTTTGTATAACTCTATAAATAAACATAATAAAGTTAGGCCTAGGGTTTTAGAACCCTATTCACGTCTGTGGAGGTAGAGAAAGAACAGAGGAGGGATTTTAGTAGGAATCGCCAGAACTTTTGAAGACGACGTAGAGATTTTGAACAAAAGTCTCAAAGGCAAGTTCTAATCCTAGCTCTTTTCCTTTGGCTCGTATTCTTTGCACGTCTAATACAACTCCAGGGGTAGATGAAACACTAAAAATTGAACTGGCTCACATGTTTGTATGTTTTTCTAGCAGTATGTGTTTTATAAATTGTTATTTGCTCGTTTTAATTTTCTTGCTTATCCCATGGTTTAATTGATGATAGATGATGATTAAAACCTTTAAATTAGTTCTAGAACACCTTGGGGAAAATATTAAACTGAATATAGTTCGCGTGAGTGATCACTTGAACAGCATATTCATGAATGGAAAATTATCCCAGTTTAAATTCTTTGTGTCACAATTCATGTTTAATTGATATCGTTGATTGAATAAGGAATTAAAATATTTCTTGATCACACTGGAATCTAATTTAAACAATTAGGAACCCTAGGGATGAAGGTCAGTTCATCAGAAATTCACCGGAATTGAAAACGATGAAGATACAAAAAGAGAGACGACTCAAAGTTTAAAGAGCAAGCTCTTTGGAAACAAAGAGCAGGCTCTTAAAATCAAAGAGCCGGCTCTTAGGGAACTTGGAGTAGGCTCCAAGACTAGGAGAGCTGGCTCCTAGAAAAGAAGAGCAGGCTCTTTCAGTTGGGTTCCAGTTTTTGGTTTTTCTGCGACCTGATTGGCTACAGAACTTGGATTTTGGGATTTTCAGATTATGGAGGAAGCTATACTTGGGTATTTTGAGGTGCTCTAAGTCTTATTAACCCTTCAGAGAGTGGATTAATGAAAAATAAATCAACGGATGCTCGGGCTTGAACCGTAGACAATTGTTTATTAAACTAGTTTACTGTTTTTGGATGGAAAGGATTTTAAAATTTCTTAAAATCTTAAATAGAAATTCTTTGAGTAAATTTCTCTGTTAATCAGGTTCTTGTGATATTAAATAAGCGTGTGAATATTTATATTATAATATGCTTATTTGGAATTAAAGCGGTTTACTGTTTCTTGATGGATAGTACTTTAAATTGCTTAAATCTTAGGATAGCAATTCGTAGTAATAGTTTGACAGTTAATTATGTTACAGTGTTATAAAACTAAGCATGTGAACTCTTATATTCTGTTATGCTTGCTTGGAGGTAATTGGTTTACATGTATAATCTGTAAAATCAATTAAGGTATTGTGCGGAGTGGTTTTGATCAAGACTGTTAATTTACGAAATTTTAGCAGGCTTGATATGGAACAATTGATGCTTATGTTTTAATATTTCTATTATCAATTGTGAATTTTATGGATTAGTTGATAGTTATAATGGTTATTTGTTCTATCAACTGCTGGATGGATTGGATTGTATGCATCGGTATGGGACGGTGACATACTAGGTTTGGATTAGCCCAGAGTGCTAAATCCTACCTATTTTGGGATAAGGGTACGGATTATAAAAACATAATTCTCCTTATATTTAAGTCTGTGCGGTTGAATAAGCCGAACGACTTATTGAATCTCTTATATAAGTCTGTGCGGTTGAATAAGTTGAACGACTTACTGGATTTCCTATGGATGGATAGGAACGGATTTTAAATATATTATTATGATACCGTGGCTTGAGCTTGAGTCTCAGAGTCAACGGTTAGGGAGCATATATGCAATAGGACGCGTAGTTGGCTATGCTGGTTGAGGTGTACCCTATTAGGCTTAGGTAGTCATGCCCACTCAGGTGCGTTTTGCATGTTACCTTCTACTCTGGTTGAGACCCGTATCATGGTCCAGTGAGAGTCCATAGTATGGATATATATATAGACACGGATTATATTGTTATTGTTGAGTTGGTTAGAGTGTATATGCGTATCGAGTCTCTGCTTGGATTATAATAGGATAGAACTTGTTCGTGGGCCTGACCCACTCCTATTTTTCAGGTGTACGTCAGTTTCAGGCTTGAGCTTATTCGTGCTGAGCAGAGGCGAGCACTCATTTTGCCGACGACGTAGAAGCTCTATTCATATGGTTTTCTTTTAGTTTTTCAGTTCAGTTTGGTTTTCTTATTAGGGGTCCACATGATGGATTCCCGAGTTGTACCCTTGGAGGTTTTGGAGTTGGATTATTATTATCTGGGATATTAAGTATTTAATTTTAAAGGATTTTATATTTTATATTTTTTTCAGCTTAAACTATTATTTCTTTATTTCAATTTGTATTCTATGTTCATTAAAGTATTAATTGTTTGATATTTCCGTCGGGTTTGGGCCTGGGCTTGATCAATCCGTGTCTCGGATCCGAGGGGTATCGCAAATATCGTTAATAATAATCGTATTCTATCCCACAATTCTCTATAATTAATTGAGATATCGGTGCCTCTTTAGGGGCTTGTGGCACTTCCGGGACATGCCTCTTCTGGGGCTTATACTACTTCCAGGACTTGCCTCTTTTGGGGCTTATACTACTTCCGGGACTTGCCTCTTCTGGGGCATGTATCTCTTATGAGGCTACTTGCTTATAAAATTTAGATTGATTAATCATATTTATTGTTCCTTTTGAAAGTGTGGCCTCTACAGGAACGCCGAATTCTTTATTTGATTTTTATTGTACTTTCCTCTTCCAGGGAACAGTATCTTTTGCACCAATAGATTTACCACGTTTCTAGCATGTTTTAGGTACATCAGCTGCAGTACTGTTGGGTTGTCCTTCAGGGACATCAATTCGGGCTGGAATATTTGCAACCGGTATATAGGACTTTACCACTTTCTTTGTGTCACTGAATGCATCTGGCAATTGATTTGTATACCTTGCAAATGAATGATCATCCTTCAAACTTTTAGTTCACATTTGTTCAAAGACCAAAATGAGATAAAGCCGAGACATTTTAATTAATCTCATGTCGCTCTGTTGGTTGTTTCTGTTCTCCCCCTAATTGTGGGAAGATAGTCTCGTCAAAACGACAGTCAGCAAACCATGCTTGAAAGACACCACCTGTCGTAAGTTCAAGATATCTAATGATAAATGGAAAATCAAAACCTACATAAATTCCAAGTGGTCGTTGATGACACATTTTGGTGCGTTGTGATGGTGCAATAGGAACATGCACAACGCAACCAAAAACTCGTAAGTGAGAAATATTTGGTTGTTGACCAACTACAAGTTGTAAAGGTGAAAAACTATGGTAAATAATTAGTCTTATGCAAACTAAGGATGCTGCATGTAATATGACATGTCCCCAAGCAGATATATGGAGCTTTGTTCTCATAAGTAATGGTCTAACAATTAACTAAAGACGTTTAACAAAAGATTTTGTAAGACCATTTTGGGTACGAGTGTGTGGAAAAGGACGTTCAACATTAATGCCAATTGACATGCAATAGTCATCAAATGCTCGAGATGTGAATTCACCAACAGTATTAAGATGAATCGTTTTGATTGGATAGTTGGGAAATTGTGCTTGTAATCAAACTATTTGAGCAAGAAGTCAAGCAAATGCAACATTATGAGTAGAAAGTAAGCTTACATGTAACCATTGTGTTGATGCATCAATTAAGACCATAAAATACCGAAATAGTCCGCATAGATGAATTGGTCCTCATATATCACCTTGAATTCTTTGTAAAAACATTGGGGATTCAATGTAATATCCCAATATTTTAAAGAACTTATCAATTGGAATTAATTACTTTTATTTTATTTTTAAATGATTTGTTTGATTTATTTGGGTTTAATTGCTTTTTATTTTTATTTTTAAATGATTTGTTTTATTTAATCGAGTGTTTAGATTAATTTTCTTATTTTAATTAAATTATATTTCGTGATTATATATGATGATTATTTGTGTGTGTGCTTGATTATTGATTGAATTGTTGGTGCATTGATTTTATTGGTATGGTGTGACTTGGTTGTAATTTCTTACTTTGTTTATGTCCGTCATGTAATTAGTTATTTTAATTTAAGCGTTTATTTAATTATTTGATTTATTAAAATTAATTGGATTTGGGCTTAAAGGAAGTTGGACCAAAGGATGTGGTCTTGGGCTTGAAAGAAGCCTTTTGGGGTTAATTAATAAGGGTCCATGGTTATAAAGATATTTAAATAATTATCTTTGCATAATTATATATATATATATATATATATATATATATAGATATATATTTATTGATATATGTGTGTGTGTGTGTGTGTATGTGTGTGTGTGTGTGTGATTTAATTAGTTAAGGATTAGCATGGAAGGAACTATACATATATATATTATTTAAGATAAATATTATTTTTATTATTTTATTTGGTAATCCTACTAGGAATAGGGTTTGGATTTTAATGTGTATAAATATACACATAAGGTTTTATTGTTAAAGGTTTACACGTTTAAAAATAAGAGAGACAGAGAGAGAAGATGAGAATGCTGACAAGGAGGAAGTCGGATCTGAGAAAGAGGACGCCGGAATTAGAAGAGATAATCAAAACTTGAAGCGTTGGTTTCGTTTTGAAACCTTCAAGCAAGTTATTCTCTAACTTTGCTCTTAAAACTCATAAGGATTTCACCTTGAGTATCAATATTTGATTAATTTTATTTGCTTAAAAATCATGGTTGGAACGAATTAATCAAAAGTATTAAGTTAATTTTATTTAATTAAATCAGGATTAAATCGGAGTACTAAAAACATGTTTTATTATTATTTTATTTTTAGAATTGTTAAATTTTAATTATATATATATAGGTTGTATATATTTAAAATCAACTATTATACTTAATCTGTAATCTAGGAGGATTAATTAGGGTTTTTTGGGATTTTTTGAATTTTTTTGAAATTTTTCTATATTTTTTGGAATCTATTTGATTTATGTTTCTATATTTATTTGAAAAATTATACATATATATATGTGTGTGTGTGTGTGTGTGTGTGTGTACAATTTATATATACACTGGAGGCTGCATCTGTATAATCGGTGCCTCAAAAGAGCGTGCAACCCAGTGCGGCGCAGTACATTGTATTATGGTGTGTCGCAGATCTGACTAATTGATGCGGTTTGATCATAGGGAGAGGGATTTGGTGTGATGTGGTATACAGAACTTCAGTGCACCTCAAATCAGGACAATAGGATGGTCCTGATGACCAGCGAATAATTTAGTGTGGTCGAGTGCATGGGAAGAGGTTACATTCTCTGATCTGGGTCGTTGGATAGAATTGATGGGTGTAGGATAATCCAGTGTGGGCGTGTTCTCTTACGGATGGATTTATGACCATTGGATGTCATATAATGATGTATATGGATCTAGTGTGGCGAGCTCACCAAAGCAGAAGGTAGGCAAACAACCAGAGGACGTCACCTCACATTGAGAGCATAGAAGGCGCGTGGGAGCGCGTGCAGGAGCGTGGAAGCGCCTGTCAGTATAGGGAAGCGCGTGGAAGGGTGTGGGGGTGGTCTAGGTGCGTGTGGCAGCGCGTAGGAATGCGTGTGAGGTCCCGGAAAGCTCCTGTGGGGTCCGGTGAATTCCCAAAATTGATATTTAAGCTGTTAGGATTGGAAGCAACCATTAGAGGAAGTGTTCTTGGTGTTCTGAGAGCCATAGAGTAGCTCTACGGTATTTAATGTGTGTTTATATAATTAAATAATAATTGGTGATGGAAGGAGATGTGTAAATATATAAAAATATATATATGTCTGTATATAATTATTTATATATATGTATATACGGTTTAATTAATTTATGAGTTGTATGAATGGATGCATATATATATATATATAATTGTTGATATATATTTATATATGATTTTAAATAATCAATGATTATTAAGGAATGTGTTATACACACATATATACATTAAATAATATAGGTGTATATGTATATATTATTTAAGATAATTAATATTATTAGTCTTATTTGGTATATCTGGATAGGTTGGTTATTAAATTATTTATATGCATATGATATGCAAAAAATGCTTAGGTATGAATTATTTTGTTGATAAGTTAATTTGCCTATTTAAGAATTGTTTGGTTGATAAATTAACTTTTAAGGTTTGGTAAGTGGTTGAATTGTAGGTATGGATGAGTTGCCAAAGGCGTAAATATATTGTCTAAGTATTTGTATAAATAAAATACATACATAAGAAGTATGGATGAGTTGCTAGTTTAAATGTATAAATAAATATACTTGTGGAGGCATGGTTGAATTGCCAATGTATAAATAAATATACTTAAAGGATGCGTGGTTGAGTTGTCAATATATAAATAAATATATTTATAATGACATGGTTGATTTGCCAAAACATAATTGAATTGTTATGTGTGTTAGATGATTAAAATTTCCTTATGGTTTTTTTATGTATAGGTTGGATAGGATTTGATATTCTTAAATTATAATAATCTAGTATTTACAGGTTAGTGTATTATTTTATATACATTAATAAAACAATATTGGAGAAGGCATGGATGAATTGCCAAAATATAAATATTTACTTTATGATTTAAATAAATAAAATCATTCATTAGTGGTTATACGGTTTTGGATTATAAGAATTATTCCTTAAATTATGATTTATTATTTAAGTGATTAAATAATTATTTAAAATATAATTAAGGTTAAAATAGTTTTTCTTTAAAAAAAAAAAAGGAGTTATGAATTGATTTTGGTATGATTATGTTTTTATCATGGTTTAATGGTTTTGAAAATCAATGAACTTATTAATGGATGTGAAAGTTATATTGTATATAATTATTAATATATATGTGTAGCATCGTTTATTAAACTTAAAATTTTATTAAGTTTGGTTTTGGTCAGAGATGACTTGTTTATTGGTTTTCAGAGGGTTGGTAGAGAGAACTTGCTCGTGTGTTTGACCCACTTATTTTTATCTTTCAGGTTATAGAGGTCCAAGTCTCAAGGTTGAGGATCTGCAGTTGAAGTACTTATTCATTTTTTCTATTTTATTTCAAAGTAGGATATTGTTAATTTATTTGACATTAGTTTTTATTTATGAATTTCTGGATAGTGGATGTTGGTTAAGGGGTCCTTGAATTATGGGATTCCCGAGTTGTAACCTTTGGAGAAATATTATTTAATGGAATTATTATTTATTAGTTTTTATTCAGCGTATTTTTTATTATTTTATTTCATTTTGTAATCTGTGCTTATTTAAATACTTTAATTGTTTTGATATCCCCTGATTTTGTGCACAGATTTGATCAACCCATATTATGAAATTAGGGGGTATCACATTCAATGACGACCTTTGAGAGTGATGTTATGACAATCAATTTACCTAGTGAACAAGCGGTACATGGATAATCATTTGACAAAAGAATCTTTTGGTTCTTTAGTGGATGCCCATGTGAATTTTCAATGATTCAGCGCATTATTGTTGACCCAAGATGACCAAGACGATCATACCAAAGTATAAAAAATTTTGGGTCATAACAATTCTGGTGCCTTATACTTCTGGTGCATTATAACATTTCGGGTGCTTGCACTTCTGGTGCATCATAGCACTTCTGGTGCGTCATAACACTTCGGTTGCTTGCACTTCTGGTGCATTACAACACTTCTGGTGCTTTGCACTTCTGGTGTATTATAACACTTCTGGTGTTTGTACTTCTGGTGCATCACTGCATATGATTCAATTGCTCTTATAGTTGTGGAATACAACCCAGAAGAGAGAACAGAGAGTTTTTCTAATACATGCTTCTGGCATGAAACAATAGATATAATGCAGAGGTAGTCAACACTACCTTCATTTATAGTTTTAATATGATATCCATTACGACGTATATCTTTAAAACTCAACAGACTTTTTCTGGATCTGGTTGAGTACAAAGCATCATCAATATATAATTTTGTTCCACATGGTAATTAGCTCTTCCAGAGCCTTCAATCAAGTCTGCAGGATCTAATATTATATGAGAGAAATATTTTCTATCTCGCAGAAAAGTATGCGTTGTTGCACTGTCTGCTAAATAGATTTCTTGGACTTAGTTGCCAGATCCATGCCTCTTCATATATGCAAATTTATAATTGATTACTTTCAAAAAGATATATGAAAAGTAGATAAAATTTAAGTATACTGAGACAGGAATAAAATCACACTGAAAAAGATACAACAAAGTAAAATAGGAGAACATAGCTGCAGTTTGAATAGTTGCAAATATCATTCAGAAAATAGGAAAAATACATTAAATGGTATAGATATCACCATGCTCCCTGTTAAACTATTATTTTCTGCCCATGCTGTCTATTCTTTATACTGCTCATGTCCCTACGCCTGATTAACCACTTCCTTTTCCGGCCACCTTCACTTGCTTCCTTCTTTCTCCTTTCAATTGCGTATATATATACATATATCATATGGCTGTAGGATATGATGATGTGACTACTGATTGGGTGGAGGATAAAAAGGATGAACTTTTGGTAGCTGCAAGGATTCCAACATGAGATCTTCCGAAAAGATGCAAAGAACAATACCACTGTGCTATTTAGCTCCTCGTGTCCTCCTATCTGCCTATAAATACTTATAACCTCCAGTGCTGCAACGCTTCTTCACTTTATCTCTATTTTTGCTTGCTTTCTTCCCATTCTCTACTTATTACAAATAAAATATAAAACATATATATAATAGTAATTGCATAATATAAATAATAATAATACATATACATTAAGTATAAAAAATAATGATTTCTGTGCCCTTATAAATTATGTGGGCGTGTAATCATAGGCACGTACTTCTTTAAATAATATATAATTTATATTTTTACGTGTTGCAAAACTTTAGGTTTGCAAGGGTACTCAGTGTAAATGACTTCAGGTTAAAGAACTTCAGGTTCACTTGGACTTCAGGCCAACAAATTTTATGAAACTTTGAGTTCGCTTGGACTTCAGGCCAATAAGTTTTGCGAAACTTTGGGTTTGCAAAAAGTACTAAATATTCGTGAAACTTCAGGCTCACAAAGAGTATATTAATATATGCAAAACTTCGGCTTTACAAAAATCATTAAATATAAATAATTTAGTATTTGTGAGACTTCGGGCTCTGTAATTCATTTTTCTGTAAAGAATGAACTAAAATATTATAATATAAATAAATAAATAAGTTGAGGATGCAATAAGTGGCATGGGCCGGTTATAGCTCGCGGGCATGGGATCGGGTCAAACAATTGAAGTATGGCCCATGCAAAAGCATCACGGAATGGGCCGAGCTTAGAGGATCCACTGAAGAAGATCAAGCCCATTGGAAAGTCAGGCCCAAGAGGAAGAAAACCCTTGAATAGGAGCCTTATGTAATCAGTTAGTTAGAGTATTTGTAATGGTCTATAAATAGACCATTACGGAAGGAGTGAAAGAGGATTAGAAGTGTAATAATTCTAGAGAGAGAAAGAAGAATGAATTTCTTGCATTTTCAATTGGGGCCGTCTGTGGGAAAGATGAAGAAGATCGATTCGAGCCTGATCAGTATCATGTTAGTTCAATCAAGTTTGTGAGCACACAGTTTAATTTCTGGAAGTCGAATCCAGATCTGTGAGATTGCAGTTTCTTCAGAGAAAATTCTTGCTTATTGTCGATTCTGAGGCATTTGCTTCGGAATGACATAACTGTGATTTGTTCAATTGCTGTCAGATCCGGTGAATTCAAAGCTAGAAAAGCTCAGATCTAGCAAACGGTGACCACAATTCAGTGAAGTTGAGCCCAGATCTAACGAAATTTGCATCGGTGACGCTCAGATCTGTTTCGGAGTTCGTAATTCATGCCTTTGCTTTGATCCGGAATCATGATAGGGGGTGAGAACTCCAATACGGTAGAGAACGTCTAGCAGGTGAAACTTAATGAGTAAATGAGCATGATCGAAGCTCTCCGGAGAGAAAATGCGGATCTAAGGACTGAAATGCAGCGTCAAGAAGCTTAAGTAATTCTGCGACCGCTCCCGGTAGGGGAAGAAGGTGCACGTACCGATGCGGCACCTCACGGTAAGGAGGTCGGAAACAATCTAATAGATCCTCACCCCGAGGAAATCTGGCCAAACGGTTTGCCGCCAAATCTTCATCGTATTGATGATCGTGAAGGATCGACTCACGTAGATCCACGGCGTGAGCAGATCAGGCGAAACGAAGCAATGACTTTTGATCCACATCAAGAAACACTCAGCCGAGGTGAAGCAATAGAGTTGGATCGTCACAAAGCTACGCCTCCATGGCGCAAAGATTTTGTTGAGGACAGATCATTCGATCCGACTTATCGGCCTTCCATGGCGACGTTCGACTATCACGGCTCAGAGAGGAGATCTATAGACCAGAGAGCAACCGCGGGGTGCAGAGGGAAAATGAAGCACTCCGTTCAGCAGCTCGAACGGTTGATTCACCGTTCACCGATGAGATTCTGAATGCTCCGAGTCCGAGGAAATTTTCCACGCCCGTTTTCATTCTGTTCGACGGAACGACCGATCCGATCGATCATGTGTGTCACATCCAGTTGAAAATGGCTCTGAACACTGAGAATGACTCTTTGATGTGCAAATGCTTTCCTACGAGTGTAATTCCCCTAATTTTAAAAGGTTATTCCTGGAATTTAATTTATGGTTTATTTGCATAAAATTTGCTTATTTGCGTAATAGTTTTATTTAATTAAGGTTTATTTGTTTAATTAGTCATGTTACTTAAATTATTTTTTGGTAATTATTTATTTAAATTTTTTTATTTATTTAATTGTGTTTATTTAATTGTTTAATCAATTTGATTTAATGGAAATTTAAATTTAAGGGAATTTAGTTTTTCTGTTCTCAACGTGAATTTAGGTTTGCAATTCATATGGGTGACCGACGTAGGTATATATCCTAGGTTGGTTTATGGGCCGAGATGGGCTTTGGCTTTAAGGTTGCGAGGATTAGGGTTCAGAGTTAAGCTTATAAATATATTACGTGCGGTAAGCTTAGGGTTTTGGATTCATAGCAGTTAACTCAGAGACGTGAATTGAGTTTTGTGAAAGACACAGGAACTGTGAGTTACAGAGGGAGAACAGAGGAAGATAGGAGGTGTCTCTGGGTTGAACCAAGTTACTGGGGAAGCATACTTGCAGTTTAAGACACAAACATATCACCACAGAAGCTGAGAATTTAGAGTTTCAAGTCTGAAACTCAAAGGCAAGTTCTTTTCCTTCTTTTTCCCTTTGCTTGTGTTCTATGCACCTAGGTGGCCTCTAGGATTTAATTAAGAATTAACTGAGTTTCTTATGTATATTTGATGGTATATCAATGTTCTGTATGTGTGAATTATTCAATTACAGTTTGTGCGTGTCTGTGATTTATTTGTTTCTTGAAGCATGAAAAATCTGATGAATCTGTAGCCTCTGTTTTTGTATTTAACTGTTATAAACACATCTTGGGAATGATACTGGACTTAGATGGAACTCTTAGGATCAGTTTAAAACCAACTAGACTGGTTGTGAATGACCGAAAACACTGCAGAAAGTTGTAGGAGCAACAGAGGTTGAAGGAGGCTCGAGGAGGAGGAGAGAGACGGCTCTGGAATACAAAGAGCCGCCTCCCCCATCAAAGAGCCGGCTCTAGGAGAGGTAGAGCCGGCTCTACCCTCCTAGGAGGCGGCTCCAGGTGTATTTAGAGCCTGTTCCAAAAATCTGGAGAAGGCTCTTTCTCACGTATAGTTTCAGAACTTGTTTTTTTTTATAAATTATGAGACTGTAGGAATTGGGGACTGTTTGGACTGAGTTTGGGACTTCATTGTATGACTAAAAAGTTAGTCCTAGGTATTATTAAGACCTTTAAAGGGCTAAAAGCTTATGTTTAATCAATGGGACAAGCGGTATAAAAATTACTAATTTTCTATACGGTTAACGGAGGAAAGATGGATTAATTGCCTAACTAAATTTTGGCAATGTAGTGGGATGTAGGATGGTTACAAAAACCTACTAGAATGCATGATAGGATCCTCTATATATTTATTTTTTTGAATCTGTACATGTTTTGGGATCTAAATCGTTGAAACAGTAAACTTTTCTACTATTACATAGATTACTGTTGATTTTCAATTGCTAGTATAACAAAACCATTTATGAAATTATTTGGATACTAGTTGGGACTGTAAATTACTCAGTTATGATTTATATATTGTAATTTGCATGGATATGGAGGATTGTATGCACCGGTATGGGACGGTGTCATATTGGGGATGGTTTAGCTCAAAACGCTAAGACCTAACCTACCGGATGGAAAGTATGGATTGTAAAATATTGAATCCATTAATGTGTTGAGTTAAATCAATTGACCAGGTTGAATGACTCCTTTAATTAATTGGTTGTGGTTAAGTCACTTCAACTGAATAAGTTGAGTGCTTATCTGGACGGTATTTTATATGTCTCCTTATTGAATAAGTGAATGACATACTATGGTTTTGGATGGACTTTAGATATATGATTATGATACCATAATATGAGCGTGAGTCTCAGAGTCGTTGATTAAGGTGCGTATATGCAGTGGATGCGTAGCTGGATTTAGTAGGTAGGTGTACCCTGTTAGGTCTAGGTACTCATGCCCACCTTTGGGTGCGTTTTCGCATGTTGCCTTCTATTCAGGTTGAGACCTCTGCTATAGTCCAGTGAATGTCCTTAGTATGGATATATATGTATATTTATGGATTACGTAGTTATGTTGAGGGTATCTAGGGTGTATCTGCGTATCGGGCACTGTATGGATTACATTGGAATAAGGACTTGCATGTGGACCTGACCCACTTCTTTATTATTCTTTTCAGGTAACAGACGGTTCCAGTCTCAAGCTTGATCGTGCTAAGCAGGAACTCTTATTCATTCTACCGACGATGTAGGATTTCACTTCATGATTTAGTTTTGGAATATCTATACTTTCAGTTTTTCAGTTCAGTTGGAGTTTTATTTCGGGGTCCACTAGTTGGATTCCCAAGTTGTAACCTTGGAGGTTTTTGAGCTGGATTATTGAATCTTTATTATTTGAGGATTTTATTTTAGTTTCTATCAGCTTAAACTTCATTTCTTATTTCGGTTTGTATTCTGTGTTCATTATAAAATATTAATTGTTTGATATCCCTCGGGTTTGGGCCTGGGCCTGATCAACCCGTGTCTCGGATCCGAGGGGTATCACAACGAGTCTAGCTGGACCAGCCCTCTCAATTGGTTCAAGAACCTGCCGAGGGGCTTAGTGGATAGTTTTCGAAGCTTGTGTGATCGGTTCATAAGCCAATATTATGGAAATAAGCGTCCAGCGAAGGACATTTCGAGCCTATTCACAATGAAGCAGCATGACGATGAGCGTCTCCAAGCTTTCCTAACCAGGTTTAACCTTACTAAAAGCATGGTGATTGAATGTCACCCTTCAATGGCAGTCCAAGCGTTTATATTGGCCATGACTCGTGGCACTCCATTCCACACAAGCTTGGTGGTGAACATACCGAAAACTATGGATGAACTTAATGAAAGAGCCGATGGATTTGTGCGCTTGGAAGAAGAAGAGGCAGCAAACTCTCGGAAAACATCCATCATATCCACGGAGGAAAAGACCAAAGCAAAGATCAGACAAAAGCAGGTTCAGCCGCAGCGTTCCTCGTGGAAATCTGAGAAGAGGCCCAGAAAGGAAGAGCTGGTTACTCCATTGAAAGTTACGTTAGCAGGATTGTACCAAGAAAATAAAGATAAGTTCCGACCTCCTTTACCAATCAGACAACCCCTCAAACAGAGGGATCAGTCTAAGCACTGTGCATTTCATTCTGATTTTGGCCATCAGACTAACGAATGCAGGAACCTAAGGAGACAGGTAGAGATGCTGATAGCCAGAGGGGAGTTCGCAAGTTATATTCAAGGCCCAGCGGTGGAACAGAACCGACCAATGAAGCACGTGAAGAGGAATCAGAAGTCTAATTCTCACAACACGCAACCAGTCCGAATAATCAATGCAATTCACGGTCGGCCTGAACCTGTTGAAGAGTCAGATGAACTGCTTTGAATACGTCTTCGCCAGGCACAGATGAAGAGAAGGATAAGCAGTGTAAACACTCTGCACCAACAGAGCGCATCAACGCAGATAAAGTTTGAAGGAACAGATCTATTGCGTGTTCAGATCCCTCATGAGGACCTGTTGGTCGTAAGTTTGACAGTGGCCAAATGTTTGGTGCGTAGAGTTCTGATTGAGCCTGGAAGTAGTGCGAACATCATGCCAAGGGATACATTTGATCGGCTTGAGATCCAGTAGGATCGGCTAAAATCCACCAGGAATCCTCTACTAGGGTTTGATGGAAAACGAGTGGAGCCCATCGGTACGGTGGAGGTAGCGGTACATGCTGCTGAGAAGGTTCTGATAGAAACCTTTGTGGTTGTTGAAATTCATCCCTCTTATAATCTTCTGATGGGCAGAGGGTCGATCCACATAGTTCAATGTGTTCCTTTTACTCTGCATCAAGTAATGAGATGCCTGGGGCCAGACGGGACAAAAGTGATTGACATTCATGGAGACCAGGTTGTAGCTAAAGAATGTTATTCAGTAACGCTGAAGCGTACCGGAAAAGGGAAAACTCCCATTCGTTCAGCAAGTCTGAGATAACAATTACAGGAGCCTCCCTCCAAGCAGAATAGGGAGGAGGAGCCAGGGGGCTTGACTGAAGAACCCCTGGTTGATGTGCAGATAGATCAGTTCTGACCGGAACAAACAACCAGAGTGGGAGAACGACTCCCTGAGGAGGAGGAGCAGGAGTTAGTTAATTTCTTGTCTCAAAACATAAATTTATTTGCATGGAGTCACCTAGACATGCCAGGGATCGATCCTTCTGTATCTTGTCACTCCTTGAACGTTAATCCCAATGCAAAACCTGTAAAGCAGAAGCAGCGACGGTTTGCTCCCGAACGCAATCGGATCATTACCGAAGAGGTTAACAGGCTGCTTGTTGCGGGATTTGTAAGAGAAGTGTACTACCTTGACTGGTTATCAAATGTTGTCGTTGTGCAGAAGAAGAATGGGAAATGGCGAGTGTGTATTGATTTCACCAATTTAAACAAAGCCTGTCCGAAGGATAGCTTCTCGCTGCCAAAGATTGATCAAATGGTGGATGCAACTACTGGATATGAACGTTTGACCTTTTTAGATGCTTATTCAGGTTATAATCAGATCCCCATGGACCTTACTGATGAAGAAAAAACTTCTTTTGTTACCGAACCCGGGACTTATTGCTACAAAGTCATGCCATTCGGACTGAAGAACATCGGAGCAACTTACCAAAGACTTATTAGCAAAATTTTTAAGGGACAAATAGGGAAGACCGTGGAAGCTTACATTGATGACATGGTGGTAAAAAGTAAAAAGAAAGTTGACCATGTGAAACATCTACGAGACGTAGTTGATGTGTTGAGGTAATATGGAATGAAGCTCAATCCAATCAAGTGCTCATTCGGTGTAAGTTCTGGCCAATTCCTGGGGCACGTGGTTAATCATAGAGGCATCGAGGCAAGCCCTGCCCAAGCAGAAGCTCTGACTAAGAATGCCGAGCCGACGACAGTCAAAGAAGTGCAAACACTTACGGGACGGATCGCTGCACTGAGCCGGTTCATTTCTAAATTGTCAGATCGCTGCAAACTATTTTTTGACACAATACGAAGCCATGGCAGGCAAGTTTGGGGGGATGAACAGTGCCTAACGTTAACTGCTCTGAAAAAGTATATGCAGAACCTTCCAGTCCTGTCAGCTCCAGAACCGGGCGAAAAGCTATTTTTATATCTCGGAGTATCCAGCATCGTGACAAGTGGTGTTTTGATCAGCTATGCAGAAGGGAAGCAATATCCAGTGTTCTACGTTAGCAAGACAATGACTGAGGCTGAAAGGCGTTATTCAAAAGCAGAGCGGGTGATACTCTCGCTAGTGCATGCGAAAAGAAAGCTCAGGCATTATTTTGAATCCCATCATATCATCGTTCTAACCACTTTTCCTATCAGAATAATCCTGCATAAACCAGACCTCTCAGGAAGGATGATAAAGTGGGCCATAGAGTTAAGCTCATTTGATATCACATACGAACCCAGAATAGCAGTCAAAGGGCAAGCGGTGGCAGATTTTTTACTAGAATGTGATTCAGAGGACATGGAGGAAGACCTTCGTGGTTGCTTATGGAAACTCTTCGTCGATGGATCCTCAAATCAGATGGGTGCAGGCATTGGGATCAAACTGCAGATGCCAAAAGGTACATTCTTAAGTTAAGCGCTTCGGCTTGAATTCAGAGCCACGAACAATGAGGCGGAATATGAAGCACTGCTGGCAGGAATTAAGCTTGCCAAGGAGCTGAAGGTCAGGAATTTGACTGTTTTTAGTGACTCGCAGTTAATTGTTCGGCAGGTGAATGGCGAGTATGAAACCAAGGATGAAATGATGGAAGCATATCATTCTGCTGTTATGCGGGAGGCCAAAAACTTTGAAAAAATTGAATTCATTCAAATTCTGAGGGAGCATAACGAGGATGCCGATTGGCTAGCATGTAGTGCCTCGGGTTCTGGAGAAACATTGGCAAGGGTGATTCTAGTAGGAATATTAAACCAGCCATCCATTTTCGAAGAACCTTCAGGCTCAGATCCTTGGTAAGTGAATGTTATTACATATGAGCCAAGCTGGATTGATCCGATCCTAACTTACATCCGGGATGGTACTCTGCCTGAGCAAAGAGATGAAGCTAGGAAAATCAAATCGAATGCTGCAAAGTACGCCATAGTGCATAACCAGTTGTACAGAAGATCTTTTTCCGGACCGTACTTAAAGTGCGTCACCCCCACAGAGACTTGGCAGATATTACGAGCTATTCATGAAGGTGTATGTGGAAACCACTCAGGGGGGAGGTCTTTAGCGCACAAAGCAATGACGCAAGGGTACTTCTGGCCGAACATGTCGCGAGATGCGGAAGAATTATCCAGGAGGTGCTTTAAGTGCCAAAGGTTCGGACCACTGATTCACCAACCACCTGAGGACTTGCATGTAATGGCCACACCATGGCCTTTCGCACAATGGGGGATGGATGTGGTTGGTCCTCTGCCAACTGCAAGAGCTCAGAACAAGTATGTGTTGCTGGCTACAGATTACTTTACTAAGTGGGTAGAAGCAGAGCCGTACCCGAGCGTGATTCAAACTCATGTGAAACGGTTCATTTGGAGTAATATTATTTGCCAGTTTGGTGTTCTGAGGTCAATTGTCATGGATAATGGGACCAATCTTGACAACAAGCAAGTAAGAGGGTTGTTGGAGGAATATAGAATTAATCAAAAGCTGGCGGCAGTTAGTCACCCCCAGGCCAATGGACAGGTGGAAATCACAAATAGAACAATCTTTGCTTGTATCAAGAGGAAGCTTGAAGAAAAGAAAGGAAAATGGTTAGATGAACTGCCGAACGTCTTATGGGCTTACAGAACGACCCCAAGGCGACCGACCGGAGAAAGCCCATTCGCCATGGCGTATGGTACCGAGGCAGTTATACAGGTCGAGCACTTGGTTCTGACTGTTCGAAGCTTGGTATAGAACCGATAGCATAATGACAGTATGTTGAGGTTTAACCTCGATTTGTTGGAGGAAAAAAGAGATGCAGCGGCGGTAAGGCTCGCATCCTACCAGCAGATGCTTGCGAATAGCCATAACAAAAAAGTAAAGCACAGAGACTTTACATCGGGTGATCTGGTTCTAAAAAAGAAGGTGGGGATAGTCAAAAAGATGATGTCCCCATAGGAAGGTCCATATAGAATTGCAGAAGCCATAGGAAATGGGGCATATACCTTAGAGACCATGGCCGGAAGGCTGGTTAACAAGCCTTGGAATGCTACTTCTCTGAAGAGGTATTATCAATAAAAATTTGAATTTCAATATTGAATTTTGTTCATTTTCAATTGAATACAGGCGAATGTACAAGTTCCTGAGATTTATAAAAATAATATTCCTCTTTAAGAGGTTGATTAAGTAAAAATAAAAAAGCCAAGTGGCAAGTGGCATTCTAGCCAAGCGCCAGGCACCTAAGCAAAGTAAGTGGCAGCTGGTACTATGAGCCGAACGCCAAAAACTTGCCAAAAGAAATCAAGGAGTGAAAGTGGCAAATGGCATTCTAGCCGAGCGCCAGGCACCTAAGCAAAGTAAGTGGCAGCTGGCACTATGAGCCGAACGCCAAACACATGCTAAGAAATAAAAAGCCAAGTGGCAAGTGGCATTCTAGCAGAGCGCCAGACACCTAAGCAAAGTAAGTGGCAGCTGACACTATGAGCCGAACGCCAAACACTTGTTAATAAATAAAAAGCCAAGTGGCAAGTGGCATTCTAGCCGAGCGCCAGGCACCTAAGCAAAGTAAGTGGCAGCTGGCACTATGAGCCGAACGCCAGACAATTGCTAAGAAATAAAAAGCCAAGTGGTAAATGGCATTCTAGCTGAGCGCCAGGCACCTAAGCAAAGTAAGTGGCAGCTGGCACTATGAGCTGAACGCCAAACACTCGCTAAGAAATAAAAAGCCAGGTGGCAAGTGACATTCTAGCTGAGCACCAGGCACCTAAGCAAAGTAAGTGGCAGCTGGCACTATGAGCCGAACGCCAAAAACTTGCCAAAAGAAATCAAGGAGTGAAAGTGGCAAGTGGCACTCTAGCCGAGCGCCAACCATTCAGCAAAATAGGTGGCAGCTGGCACTATGAGCCGAACGCCAAAAACTCGCAAAAAAATAAAAATAAAAAAAATGATGAAAGTGGAAAATGGCGTTCTGGCCAAGCGCCAACCGCTCAGCAAAGTAAGTAGCCTTTGGCACCATGAGCCGAACGCCAAAAACTTGCACAAAAAACTATTTTTGCTGTGACACACTAGCTGAAAGCCAACCAATGACATACAGGGAAGAACCAGATCAAATCATTAAATCAAAGAATTTACAGAAAAAGTTTGATCAGAAGTCAGCCATCTCATTAATAATAAAGTTTAAAGAGTTACAAAAATGATAAGGTATACAGATGGCAAAAATACAAAAGAAGAAAAGTCAATACATCAAAAAGGTTCTAACTAAGAAGCGTTTGCCTCATCAGCTTCTTGATGGTGCTGGACGGTCTCCTCATCATTGTTGGTGTCACCGTCCTCACGGGGAGGAGAGTCGAGCTGAATGACAGAATCGTTCTGCTGAATCCTATCCTCAATAGCGTTGGAAGAATTATTCCGCTGAGGGTTATCTTCAGCAGCAGTAACAGATGGAGTCACGATAGACAGAGGAAGAATGTCCAAAATCAGAGCAACAGAAGGAGTAGGAGTGATCCGGGAAGAGGCAATCTCTTGGCACTCATCAAATATGCCCTCAACAGCGGTGGAGTCTGGATCGGCATAAGTACCCGGAGGGTCAATCTCCAGCTCCCTGTCAATATCATCAGGGGTAGAACCAGTCTGACCTTCACCCAGAACACGATTGGCATAACCCTCTCGGAACCCCTGAGCATATCTGAGGGCCCTAACTCTGGAAAACCGAGCATGCAGAGCTAGCATACCACCATTTACCCTACTAATGGTGTCGAGTAAAGCATTGCGCTCGTCCAAAGCCCTTTTCTCAAAGGCCATCCGAGCGGATTGCTCATCACTTAGAAGGTGTAGCAGTTCTTCCTTTTCAGCCTTAAGGGATTCCCGCTCGATATGCCAGATGCTCTTCTCGAGCTATAATGCATTCCTCTCATCCTGAAGAGAGTCGGTCTCCTTCCTCAGCGAGTCCCTCTCCTTTTTAACCTTACCAAGCTGAACCATCAACCCGGTCTTCTGAGTAGCCAAAGCATTGTTCTCCTTGTTCGCTACATTAAGGCTGTCAGAGAGCGTACGAACCTTGGCGTTCACAAGCTCAACCTGCTTCTGCATAGCCATCATCCCGTATAGGGTTTAAAGAGATATACAGGACAACTGGTTAAGCCGAGCAGATGGTTAGAAGAAACTAAGTGTAAAGACTGTATAAAGATTTATTGACTAAGAGGCAGAAGCTACCTCCATGGCAGATAAGGGAAATCGGCTGAACACTTCCTTCTGAGACAGACCCTTGGCTACCTCAATGTCCTTGGGAGTCCACATGCTCCTGTAGTATGCCATAGAGGTCTGACCATCCTTGAACATGGTCTCATTCGGTTTTACAGACGATCCGTTTGTTCGAATGAAGCGAGGGTTCCATGGTGCCGTTCCTGAGGCAGAGGCATGCCCAGAAGGGGTAGGGGGCCTAGTTTGAGGAGGCCTTGCTAGAGATAGCACATTCGGCCCAGAGGGCCTAACCCTCTGTGACAAAGGAACATCATCGAGGCTGAGAGCACTATCAGGCTGGTGCCTTTTTCTTCTTACCTTTTCCCATGCGGAAGCAGTAGTAGAGCCGGGAATATTACTGACAGAGGGGGTCACGTTCGGACTGGCGGTCGCTGTGTTTGAGATCTGGTCAATAACCATCATGATCGGATTGGTGGAAGGAGTGGTATCAGAAAGGGTAGCAGAGGAAGATACTGAAGCTGGTGAAGAATTTGCTAGAGGGGTGATAACAGGCCTGGGGGCAGTTTTCCTCCTGCCAAAAGAAGGGATCTGGAGTTGACTCATTGTTTTGCCGAGGGCTGAGAGAGCAAGGAGGTTGTCTAATGTGAGGAGGTCTGAGCATGAGGGAACGTTGGTCAGAACGTACTGCTTCATGTAGTTATCCCTATCCCTGCACATACCGTAGCTCAAATCATCACAAGGAATGCCTAAGGAACGGCACAAGAAAGTACAAAAACGGGGAATGCAAATCTCGCAAGGACAGTCACTCTTATGGGTTTTGTATTTCTTATAAAAAGAGATAGAGCACTCTCCAAAAGCGCTCGGGATAGGGAAATCCTCCACAGTTAGAGGAAACTAGGCTCCCCTAACCCCAATTATATTTTTCCTCCAACCCTTCTCGGATTTGATCTTATCTGTGCAGATGTACCTCTTCTCAAAGGGGTAAAAATGGTAAAACGGTTCATCAGTCTTGATCTTGCTAACCTTGTAACAGAGGAGAAGATCAATAAGGTCCAGATTTAGACCTCTGTCACAGATCAGAAGTAGCATAACAGACAAAATCCTAAGGAAATTTGGGTTTACTTGCAAAGGGGAAAGTTTCAGTTTGTTGAAAACGTAGCAAAAGAAGGGATGCAAAGGGAACCTAAGGAGGTTAAGATGAAGGTGTGAAAATAGAACCTCGCCGAGAAGAAGGCCAGCACTGGTTCTAATATTCACCTCTCTAGGGCAATTTCTAATTTGTATATCGTCAGGGAGGTGAAGTTTCATGCGAAGAACATCTAGATCTACAGTCATAGTGAGAATGAATGAAGATTTTAAGGAAGAGAAAGAGGTCTTCTGAAAGAAAAATGCAAATGAAACTAACCTCAGAAAGTGAGAACGGCAAAGAGTACTGCAAGGTCGCTGGAAGGAGGATCTTTTGCAAGAAATTACCGGAGAAGATTCGAGTAACAGAAAGTGAGATGGAGATGGTAAAGAGAATCGATGGAACATCTATGAGGCTTATAAAGACAAGGTAGGCCCGAGGGCCAAGGAGTCAGGAAAGCGAGGAGTTTTTTTTGAATCTCGAAGCGCCGACCCCCAAATCTAACCGTCCATTCTCCCACGCGATCTTCTCGAGCCGTCAGGTCATGATTAGCAGCCTCTAATAATTACTCCCTAATCAATAGGGAGTAATTATGGGGGTAGTTGAGGATGCAATAAGTGGTATTGGCAGGTTATAGCTCGCTGGCATGGGATCGGGTCAAACAATTGAATAATGGCCCATGCAAAAGCACCACGGAATGGGCCGAGCTTGGAGGATCCACTGAAGAAGATCAAGCCCATTGGAAAGTCAGGCCCAAGAGGAAGAAAACCCTTGAATAGGAGCCCTATGTAATTAGTTAGTTAGAGTATTTGTAATGGTCTATAAATAGACCATTACGGAGGGAGTGAAAGAGGATTGGAAGTGTAATAATTCTAGAGAGAGAAAGGAGAATGAATTTCTTGCATCTTCATAAGTATTTGTGAGACTTCAAGCTCAACAATTTTAATTAACTATAAAGTATGAACAAGAACAATTTAATATAAATAATTATTTTTCTTACCATTTGAAGTGAGAAAGAAAAATAAAATTTCTTCCCAGTTGGCAAAGTATCGTGCTGATAACGTTTTATAAATATAGAGCAAGAAATATAAAACACAAAAGATGAGAATGAACGAGAAGAGACAAAAAATTTCTAATATTTCATCTTGTTCGGTGTATTGAACTCAACACAATTCATGCATATTTTTAGGCAAATTTTCGCTCCCACTTTATTGTTATTTTACTCTATCTCTTGTTCACAGTCCATGCCTACACAAATACAAATTATACATTTCTTTTCTTTTGACATACATAACTCATATAATTAGTACAAAACATTTAATATATGAACCCCACATCAACTTTTACATCACATCCGGATAATTGAGCAGGCCATCATCTTCTTTTTTTTATTTTATATATATATACACACACACACATACATACACAAACACACATCTGGCTTTGTGCACTCCGCTGTAGATTTTTTAATTAATGTTATATAACTTATATGTGTGTATCTGCTCAAGATAAATGGTTCTATCATGATTATTAAACTAATTGGTTTTTGTGTGTATATACATACACACACACACACGTGTGTGTGAGGTTTTGTCATTCTTTGGCATTGACATATTATTTGAGTTGTAAATTTGAAATGCTTGGATTTTTCAGAAGAATTGATGGTTTGATACTAAGTCTACTGACATTGGGTCCTTTACAGCAGAACAATTCTCGGAGGATTCAGAAAACTTAGAGAAGGGGGTGTCTAATGAATTGGAGTGGAGAGCTGATACACTCGACGACACCCGACTAGTCAGTTGTCTCACACAACACCCGACTCTTTGAGTTTTTTTTTTTTTTAATTTTATTTATTTTTTTTATTTTCCATTGGGGAGAGCTGTCCACCTGAGGGTTTTTTCTTTAAGATTAATAAAGATACAACATGGATAGGGATGGCAAAAATTCCCAACCCGGTGGGGAATCGCCCCACCCCCGCCCTGTTTACAACGGGTTTGGAGAGTTTAGTTAAATGGGGTGAGGATGGGGATTTAAAAAAAAAAAACTGGCCGGTTTCAGGACGAGGACGGGGGAGTCCAATCCCCGCCCCAAACCTGCCCCGCAACCGCCCCTGATTAGTATATATTATTATATTTACCAAATTAACCTACACTATATATATATACATGTTGTAAACCCTAGACTCAATTCACTTCCCATATTCCTCCTAATAACAGTGAGGCAGGGGTAGGAGGTGGCACTAATAGATCTAACGAAAAAAAAAAAATTGCAAGGAGGACGAAGCAACTAGCAAGCACCCGGAACTCCTACCGTCCTACACTCCCTCCTGTCTCCTTCACCATTTTCATCCACCGCTTCAGCCGACATCCACCTGTTTTCACATATATTTTTCTTTTCTTGTTGAATGATATATTGTGTACTCAATCCTGGATACTTGGAAGCCCATTGATTTGTTCAAACAAAAAGATCCACCAATTATTTTTCTGGTTCTGATTTGAAGTTATTAGAGGTGAGATTACAATTTTGTTAATATTTGATTTTCTTAATATTTGATTAAAGAATCAGAGGAGTCCGCACATCTCAACGAATTGCTTTGAGTTATATATATATATATATATTTGGTTGATGAGTGATGATGTCGATTGATGATGTTATTTTGTGTTTGTGTGGTTTATATTTGCTTGAAAGTTTAGATTTATATGGTTTTGTCTTATCGAAAAAAAAAAAAAAAAAGTTCAGATTTATGTAGTTTTGGAGAATAAAAAAAATTAGAATTTTCAAATTTAATCAGTTATGGGGCGGTGGTGGGGCGGGGGCAGTTGTGGGGGTTGGGGGTAAAAAAATAATCGATTTTGGGGCGATTTTGGGGGGTTTTAAATTTAAACGGGGATGGGGATGGGGACTGAGAAACCCGCCCCAAACCGTCCCATTGCCATCCCTAAACATGGAGTAAAGAACTTCATCAAAGCAGAGGAGGTATTATAATTATAGAGCTGCTTGCTTTTTTTCACCTTCAACAAGTGCCAAACCCTACTCTAGTAAATATTGGTACTTAGGAAATCAGCTAAATATATTATGAGTTTCATTTACTATTGTCAAGTTGTTTTTGAATATGATACATAAGGTCTTGTGACAAAAATTTCATATTTATCTTATGTGGTACAAGATATTATAAAAAAAGTAGACACCGAACCCTAACGTACAGAAACAATATTGTGGATGTGCGTATGCTTCGCCTTTCGAAAGGAGTACCAAAAAAAAAAAATTCAGATAGGGGTGGGCTTTCTTTGTCCCTACTGACCAATGTGAATCTATGAATAAAAATCAAAGCAACATAAAAAAAATGCTTGGTACACATTTCTATCTCCATCATTTTCATTTTCATCTATTTATCTCCATCATTTTCATCTGCATAGTCACCATGGACTCTGTGAAGAAGCCTCATGCTCTTTGCATTCCACTTCCTGCCCAAGGCCACATTAACCCAATGCTAAAACTAGCAAAACTCCTCCACTCCAGTGGCTTCTACATCACCTTTGTACTCACAGAGTTTAACTACAATCTGTTTGTGAAGTCCAGAGGTCCAAATTATCTGGACAACTTGACTGATTTTCGGTTCGAGACCATACCGGATGGTTTGCCATCGACTAACCAACGGGGAATACTCGACCTCCCGGACCTGTGTGCGTCAATGACAATCCACTGCTCGCGGCCATTCAGAGACCTCATAGAAAAGCTCAATGCTTCACCAAATGTGGCCACTTGCGTAGTCTTGGACGGTGTCGTGAACTTCACCTTAAAGGTAGTAGAAGAGCTCGGCATCCCAGAGGTGCTCTTTTTCACTCCTATTGCTTGTGGTTTGTTGGGCTATTATCAATTTCAGGAGCTGATTGAAAGAGGCTACTTCTCACCAAAAGGTAAATATGTCTGTATAGTAAATTTTGTTGAAAATTCATACACAAGCACAACACACAAATAACTAGTCACTAAATGGCTATATTTGATGTGGGTGAATGGAATCAAATCAGAGGGAATGGAATGATTTTCTTTCCATTATTGTGTTTGGTGTGGACTATTAAAGGTGGAATCATCATTCTCCACCATTCTTGGAGAATGGTCATTCCATCAAAATCATTTATTCTCTTTATCAATGGAATGGGCATTCAATTCCCACATGGAATAGGATTAAAAAAAATAAAATAAAATAAAAAAAACCTATTCATCATTCTTTTTCTAAACCAAACCCATCTCTGTTCTCCTCCAACCTATTCGTCTCTCACTACCCCTTATCTCACCACCGCCGCCGTCTTCCTCTCTCACTACAGATTCTTCTTCCTCCGTCTCCCTCTCTCACTACCCCTTATCTCACCGCCGCCACCGGAGACCACGACACAACACAACACAACCCAACCCAGCTATCTTCCTCCATCGCCGGAGACAGATTCATCTTCTTTTCTCACTACCCCTTATCTCACCATCGCTGCCGGAGACCCTTCACCTGCAGTTACAATTAAAAATTGGCATAATTCCATCCACGAGTGTAATGTGATACATGCTGACATCTGATGTTGTGTCAAAATTGTAAAAAAATTTAGGGTAAAGTACAACCACACCCCCTGAGATTTAGCAAAAGGACACCTAGAGGAAACTTAGCTGTTTTTTTGGACAAAGACACCCACTGAAGGTTCAAAAATGGACAAAGACACCCCATTACAGGAAAAATTGACCATATTACCATTTGACCGTTTAGGAGACTTTTTTAACTTTACAATTAATTAAATTGGACCAATTTACCTTCATGAACAATTTATGCATAAAAAAAAAACCTTTATATTGTTCACCCTTTTTTTTATTTTTTTGTTTACTTTATAAATGTCCTAACTTCTTAAAAATGTAGACGTCTAAATTGATTTTTTGATCCAAATATATATTTCAAATAAATTATATTTTGTTATTACTTCTTTTCTTTTTCTTTTTTCTTTTTAAATTAAGATACTTAATTCTTTCATCTAAAAAATAAAAAAATATGGTACCAATATAACTTTATGCATCTTAAATTATACATCAAATATTATGTGTTTCCCAACATAAAAGGGAAAAAAAAAAAAAAAAAAAAAAAAAAGGCAATCATAAAGTTAAGATGCATAAAGTTATACTGGTACCTATTTTCTTTTATGTTGGGAAATGAATAATATTTGATATATAACTTAAGATGAATAAAGTTATATTAGTACCATATTTTTTATTTTTAAGGAAAAAAGATTGGTTTAATTTTTTTACATGAAAGAATTAAGCATCTTAATTTAAAAATTAAAAAGAAAAAGAAAGGAAGTGATAACAAAATATAATTTATTTGAAATATATGTATTAAATCAAAAAATCATTTTAGACGTCTACATTTTTAAGAAGTTGGGATAATTTTTTTTTAATGCATAAATTGTTCATGAGGGTAGATTGGTCCAATTTATTAAATTGTAAAGTTAAGAAAGTCTCATAAACGGTTAAAGGGTAATTTGGTCAATTTCTCATGTAAAGGGGTGTCTTTGTCCATTTTTGAACCTTCAGGAGGTGTTTTTATCCAAAAAAACAGGTAAGTTTCCTCTAAGTGTCCTTTTGCCAAACCTCAGGGGGTGTGACTGTACTTTACCCATACTTTTAATTTGGGATTCTACTCCCTGCAAAGTTTAAATGAGAATTATCGCCTCCCCTTTCGATCACCTTCTTCTCAACATGGCGTCTTCTTGCATTCTTGCCCTAATCTTCAACAGCTTACCCCAAATTGACGTTAATGCTTGCCCTAAATTGATGTTAATTTTTTTTGTTAAATTTTTTTTTTTTTTTTTTCTTTTAAGTTAAATTTCTTTATTCATGATAAAGGGTAATTTGGAGATATCAATATGAATTAATTCCATTCTATCTTTTAAATTGGTTTAACCAAACATATGAATGAGAATCATCATTTCATATTTGCAGCATTCTGTATTCTCATTCTCATTCTCATTCACATTCACAATTTCATTCCATTCCCACTTCATTTTGTTTTTGCCCACCAAACTAGCCCAAAATTCCTAGTGAGAGAGTTTAGAGAGAGAGAGAGAAAATGAAAGGATGGTGAAGATGATGTTTGACTGCACAGTCCATTCATTGCTACCGTGTATAAAATTTCTGACCAGACCTTTCTCATCAAAGAATCCATCGAATCATAGTTTAATTAGCCCCTACCAAGTGTATTCTTTTACCACCACCAATCAATTAGTCAGAGTTTATAGTAGGGGTGAACCTAATCCGATCCGCTCTCAAAAAATTAGAAAAATTTTAATTCACGACTGATCTGTTATTCCACTGATCGAATCCATGCAATAACGAATCGAATCGAACTGGATCCGCGGATTGAGTTGTATCTAAATTATCCATTATTATTATTATTATTATTTTTAATTTTTATAAGTAATATTATTTATTTACCTTTTAACCTTAACCCAATACATAAAATTTTAATTTATTAATATTAATTTGTATATTTAAATAATTATTAACTAATATATTTTTAGAGTACATTAAATTATTATTAACTAATTAAATTAACTAATATATTCTTTGAAAAAATATATATATATTTCACAGATCGGATCAGGTCAGACTCACGGATCAAATCGGATTTTTAAACTGCCCAATCCATGAGCTACGGATTTAATTTTTTTGACTCCACCACCAATCTGTGAGTGTAGCAATTCGATCTGATCTGCACGAATCGAATTAGATTTGCAGATTCACGAATTATTTGCCCACTCCTAGTTTATAGAAGAAGAAAATGAAAAGTACTAATATCCACCATAAGTCAATAAGACGCCTGCGCGCTGTACACAAAGATTTTTGCACTCATAGAATGTATTGTGGTGGTATCCAAACGGATCTCACCGCAGTGCATTCTACAGATGCAAAAAAAAACTAAAATTTTCTGCCTGAATATCATTTTTCATTTCATAACATGGAGTATTCCTTTGGAAACATCCAATCATTAATCTAGATTTTTATTTTTTATTTTAAAACAAAATGGTAATCAATGGAAGCCCAAAATGCATATATGTCCTAAGTCCTCACTATATATATATTATTACAAAACATGAATATACAGTGTTATTAAAAGTTTTTATAGTTTTTCTCAAACTTTTTGAATGTTTAATGTAGATGAGAGCTGCTTGAGCAACGGATTTCTTGATACTGCGATTGATTGATTACCAAAAACAAAATGGTAATCAATGGAAGCCCAAAATGCATATATGTCCCAAGTCCTCACTATATATATTATTACAAAACGTGAAATATACAGTGTTATTAAAGTTTATAGTTTTCCTCAAACTTTTTGAATGTTTAATGTAGATGAGAGCTGCTAGAGCAACGGATTTCTTGATACTGCGATTGATTGGGTACCGACAATGGAAGGGATTCGATTAAAAGACCTTCCCATGTTCATTAGATCGACTAATCGCGAAGATACAATGTTCCACCATAACTTAGATTCAGTGAATAATTCTCAACACATTCGATGATTTGGAGCAAGAAGTGTAGACGCCCTGAGAAGCAAGTGTTCAGAACTCTACAAAATAGGCCCTCTATCAATGCTTCATCGACGACTTTGTGAAGCAAAGCAAGAGTCTTCTATCGAACTGAATCTGTGGAAAAAAGATGTTGGATGCTTAGATTGGTTAGACAAAAGAGAGGCCAAATCAGTTGTGTATGTGAACTATGGAAGCCTAATTATAATGACCCCTGAACAGCTGAATGAGTTTACTTGGGGACTTGCTAATAGCAAGTGCTCATTCTTGTGGGTTATTAGGCCTAACCTTGTGAAGGATTGGTGTTGAATTGGTGTCCACAAAAGAGAGTTCTCAGCCATCCTTTTGTTGGATGTTTTTTGACGCACTCTGGGTGGAATTCTACGTTGGAAAACATTTGTGAAGGCGTGCCTATGATCTGTTGGCCATTTTTCGCAAAGCAACAAACAAATTGCTTCTATTTGTGCAATAAGTGGGGGATCGGCATGGAGATTGACACCGATGTTAAGAGAGAGAAAATAGAGGGGCTTGTTAGGGATTTAATGGAAGGAGAGAAGGGAAAGAAGATGAGGGAACGAGGCATGGAATGGAAGAAGAAAGCGGAGAAAGCTACTAGGCTTGGTGGGTCATCTTACATCAGCTTTGATACGCTAGTCAAGCACCTCAAAAGGTGAGAATCCTCGGCGGTGTGTTGATGCTGCTCATACGCGCAAGTGTTGAAATTCGTCCGATGCAGTACGGCACCACCGTTGATTATCACAGCTCAACGCTCAACGCTCAACGGTGAGACGTGTCATGGGTGTTTGTGTAGGTACAAGTTTTTAAGTAGAAACTTTGCAAGGGCAAAAGCAACCCACTCATTTTTACTGTTTTCTTAGGTTTATTATGTGTATCCATCCTTGTGGGTAAACAAGGGTTGTGGAAGTACTAGGTATATAGTAATAACTTTTTTTTTTGGAATTTAAGTGTATAGTAGCAACTTGAATGAATAAGAAGAACTACTCTTTAATGTTCTTTAATGTTTTCTCATGTTTGGTATGTCTACCCATCTGACAATAGACACCATCTTTAATCTACTATTTTTTTTTTTTATAAGCGCAACTAAACTTGGAAAACATACCCTCGAAACCTAT
Organism: Cornus florida; assembly: GCF_030987335.1. Taxonomy (NCBI): domain Eukaryota; kingdom Viridiplantae; phylum Streptophyta; class Magnoliopsida; order Cornales; family Cornaceae; genus Cornus; species Cornus florida. Next base: position 23,393,163 of record NW_026775572.1, on the reverse strand, counting down.
CTGAAATTACTTGGTAGGGTAGATATCATCACACAAGAAATGGAGTCCCATCATTCGCTATATCTCCAGATTCTCCACCCTCCCTCTCTGGACAAAACTCAAATTCAATTAAGAGATACACCTCTACCCTCCCCTACCGTCCAAATCGTACGACGAAATCAAGACAAAAAGACAGAGAGATTGAGAGAGAGAGAGCACAGTTACAAAAAGACAGAGTGATAGATGTGGAAAAAAAAACAAAATGTGCCGGTGATCAATAGGGAGGTTTATGTACACGCGCGTGTATGTGATCATAGTTTGTCCATCGACTAAGATCTAACTCCATGCATGAAGACACAATACAACAACTTAAAGGATTCTGGCATAGTCAGAAATGTTCCTCATGTTTTATGCAAGCAAAATGTCCAGGGACCACACTCTTAAATTTCGAATACAAAAATATAAAATGTAAAATAAGAAGATTAAAAAGAAAAAAATAGAGAACACAACATATACATGGTTCGGCATTAAGGCCTATATTTATGAATCTAGAGTCATTAAGGCTACATTTCTCTTATTGCTTGTAGTACTTGATATGTTTACATTGTATTAATAATATATAGGAATAAAGTTACAGATAAAGGGAATAAATCAAGGAGTAAATTACAAACAGTGTTTTAATGAGTAAAGATTGAATCTTTGAATGAAAATACCTCAATCAAGAAAGAGGAAAGAAAGGAAGAGAAATAAATTAAGGAGTAAATCAAGGAAGGAAAAAAGGGGGAAAAGAAATATAATATAATACATATATATAAGGATAATGCTTAGCTACTCACCAGTGAGTAGGGTAAAGTTACTCACCTCTATGTGATCCAATAACAAAATAACACATCACATTTAATAATAAAATAATCCACACCTAAAAACACTATATATATTTATTCGATGGTTGATTTGAGAAAGCAGAGAAAGGTGTGGATTATTTTATTATTAAAGGTAATGTATTATTTTGTTATTGGACCATATAGGAGTGAGTAGCTTCACTCTACTCACCGGTGAGTAACTAAGCATTGTCCTATGTATAATATATATTTCAATATTTCCCTGCAAACTCAAGATGGGTTTCTCGAAGCTAACTTAAGTTTAGAAATGAAATCTTGAAAACGGTGGTGGAGCGAAAAGCATCCGAAAGGCCGGAACAAAGCAGAGAAATAGTCGGAACAAAGCCGATAAATGGATCGGAACAAAGTCGAGAAATGGGTCGGAACAAAGCCGAGAAATGACGCCGAGAAATGGACCGGAACAACACCGGGAGACATCGGGGTGATCCATCCGAGAAAAAAAGATCCGGAACAAAGCTAGTAAAAGGCCGGAACTAAGCCAGTAAATGGCCTTTCTTTTTTTTTTTCTTTTCCCCAACAAATCATAAACTCAAAAAGAAACCAAAAACAAACCTAGTAAAATAAGGCAAACACTGCCCCAAAATTATACAGGTGGTGAAAACCAATCAAGGAAAGAGAAAATAGTTGATGTGGTGGAAGAAAGAGGTCGTCAGCATGAGAGGTAAGTAAAGCAAAGTAAGCCTCTACAACCAAAGGCGAATTCGAAGATGACGCCGAATATTCACCAAACTGAGCATAGTAACGACGACGGCGAAGCGAGTAAAAACGTGGAAAGTGGTAACGAAGGACTCGGCCGGTGATAACACATCTCGCAATGGCTAGAACACAAACAACCTCTCTCTGACCAGGAACTGAAACAATGGTGAGTCGGTCACTACCTCCTAGTCTTTGTCTCTCGACTCTCTTCCTCAATTCCTCATCTCCAAAGAACTGATCTGAGTAAACCCTTTCACAATCTTTACATGCAACACATATACATATATGCACATGATGCTTACCTTGAGTTATCTTATACTTTCTGGATGTTACTAAACCATTTAATTGAAGTCCAAAAAGCTGGGTTTAGGCTGCCCACTCTGAGTTTGGTTGTTAGTGGTTAACTGAGACATATGATGCTGTTGTTGCTGTTGAGTTTGGTTGGTGCCGAAGTGATGAAATGCCTACGATGGGGTGAAAATTGGGGAAGCAAACCTCTGCTGAAAGGATTTCCATTAGCAGCTGGGAGTTCCCCAGTTGTTATCTTAAACCGCTACACTACAATATAATCATATTGGACTGTTTGAAAAAGCCTAATCCGTGGAAATCGAACTGAACTAATTCATTATTTCACGGATCGGTTTGGTTCGGATTGAGAATCCCCACGGATTGGTTCGGTTTCAGATTTAGCCAATCCATAAGGATCGAATTGATTTGAATTTTACCCAAAATCGAACCAAATTGATATGTGATCAGTCGACTTTATTATATGTTACCATATGACGTTAACTAATACTTTCTTCTTGTCGACTTTTTATTGTAATATATATTGATTTTTATTGGGGTGCAACTTAGCATGACCCAGTCAAGGTTGAAGTGGGCCGACTTCCCTGTAGTGGGCCTAGGCCCTTTTCCTGGGAACCAAAAATGTTACCATCTAACACCGAATTATATTCAACATTCGAATAATTAAGCAGTCCAGCATCTTCTTTTTTATTATTTATACACATATATGTATATAGTATATACACAAACACACATCTTGCTTTGTGCACTCCGCTGTAGATTTTATTAATTAATGTTATATAACTTATTTGGGATGTATCTGGTCAAGATAAATGGTTCTATCATGATTATTAAACTAATTGGTTTTTGTATATGTGTGTGTGTGTGTGTGTGTGTGTGTGTGATTTTGTCATTCTTTGGCATTGACATATTATTTAAGTTGGCAAATTTGAAATGCTTGGGTTTTTCAAAAGAATTGATGGTTTGATACTGACATTGAGGATTAATGAATTAGAGTGGAGAACAGATACACTCGACGACACCGACTAGTCAATTGTCTCAATACCGAACTCTTTGAGTTTTTTAATTTTTCTTTGAAGAGAGCTGTCCACCCGAGGGTTATTTTCTTTAAGATTAATAAAGATGCAACATGGAGTAAAAAAACTTCATCAAAGCAGAGGAGGTATTATAATTATAGAGCTGCTTGTTTTTTTCACCCTAGCAGATAAAACTTAGGAAATCAGCTAAATATATTATGAATTTGACTTACTATTGCCAAGTTGTTTTTTAATATGATACCGTTGATACATAAGGTGTTGTGACAGCAATTTTATATTTATTTTATGTGGTACAAGATGTTATAAAAAAAAGAAGACACCGATCTTAACAAAAACAATATTGCGGATGTTTGTATGCGAACTTTCAAGAGGATAAACAAAAAAAAAACATAGATAAGTGTGTTGATGTCATAATGACAATGGGGTGGGCTTTCTTTGTCTCCATTGGCTAGTGTGGATAAAATCAAAGAAACATGGAAAAAATGCTTCGCGCGCGCGCGCACACACACACACACACGCACACACATACATATACATCTCTCCTTCATTTTCATCTGCATAGTCACCATGGACTCTGTGAAGAAGCCTCATGCTCTCTGTATTCCACTTCCTGCCCAAGGCCACATTAACCCAATGCTAAAACTAGCAAAACTCCTCCACTCCAGTGGCTTCCACATCACCTTCGTGCTCACAGACTTCAACTACAATCTGTTTGTGAAGTCCAGAGGTCCAAATTATCTGGAGGGCCTGAGCGATTTTCGGTTTGAGACCATACCGGATGGTTTGCCATCGACTAACCAACGAGGCATACTCGACCTCCCGGCCCTGTGCGCGTCAATGACAATCCACTGCTCACGGCCATTCAGAAACCTCATAGAAAAGCTCAATGCTTCGCCAAATGTGCCTCCTGTCACTTGCGTAGTCTCAGACGGTGTCATGAACTTCACCTTAAAGGTAGCAGAAGAGCTCGGCATCCCGGAGGTGCTCTTTTTCACTCCTAGTGCTTGTGGTATGTTGGGCTATTATCAATTTCAGGAGCTGATTGAAAGAGGCTATTTCCCACTAAAAGGTAAATGTCTGTATAGTAAATTTTGTTGAAAATTCATACAAAAGCACAAGACACACAAAACTAGTCACTAAAAATTCCTAGTGAGAGAGTTTATAGAGAGAGAATATGAAAGCATGGTGAAGATGATGTTTGAGTGCATAGTCCATTCTACTGCTACTATGCATAAAATTTCTGATGAGACCTTTCTCATCAAAGAATCCATCAAATCATAGTTGGCCCCTACCAAGTGTATTCTTATTCCATCCAATCAATTAGTCACTAGAGAGTTTATAGAGGGAGAAAATGAAAAGCACTTATATCCACCATAAGTCCATAACACGCATGCGCGCGCACACAAATTTTTGCACTCGTAGAATGCAGTGTGGTGGTATCCAAGTGGATCTCACCACAGTGCATCTTACGGAGGCAAAAAAACTGAAGTTTTCTGTCTGAATATCATTTTTCATTTCATAACATGGTGTATTCCTTCAGAAACATCCAATCATTAATCTAGATTTTTATTTTTTATTTTAAAACAAAATGGTAATCAATGGAAGCCTAAAATGCATATATGTTCTAAGTCCTCACTATATATATTACAAAACATGCATATACAGTGTTATCAAAGTTTATAGTTTTTCTCAAACTTTTTGAATGTTGAATGTAGATGAGAGCTGCTTGAGCAACGGATTTCTTCATACTGCGATTGACTGGGTACCGGCAATGAAAGGGGTTCGATTAAAAGACCTTCCCACGTTCATTAGAACGACTAATCGCGAAGATACAATGTTCAACTACAACTTAGAATCAGTCAATAATGCTTTGAAAGCTAAGAGTGTAATTCTCAACACATTCGACGATTTGGAGCAAGAAGTATTAGACGCCATGAGAAGCAAGTTTTCAGAACTCTACACGATAGGCCCTCTATCAATGCTTCATCAACGACTTTGTGAAGCAAAGCAAGAGTGTATCGAACTGAATCTGTGGAAAGAAGACGTTGAATGCTTAGATTGGTTAGACAAAAGAGAGGCCAAATCAGTTGTGTATGTGAACTATGGAAGCCTAATTATAATGACCCCTGAACAGCTGAATGAGTTTGCTTGGGGACTTGCTAATAGCAAGTGCTCATTCTTGTGGGTCATTAGGCCTAACCTTGTGAAGGGTGCTACAGAGGTCGTATCGGACGACTTTATGGAGGAGATTGAAGGCAGAGGATTGGTGCTGGATTGGTGTCCACAAGAGAAAGTTCTTAGCCATCCTTCTGTTGGATGCTTTTTGACGCATTGTGGGTGGAATTCTACGTTGGAAAGCATTTGTGAAGGCGTGCCTATGATCTGTTGGCCATTTTTCGCAGAGCAACAAACAAATTGCTTCTATTTGTGCAATAAGTGGCGGATTGGCATGGAGATTGACACCGATGTTAAGAGAGAGAAAGTAGAGGGGCTTGTTAGGGATTTGATGGAAGGAGAGAAGGGAAAGGAGATGAGGGTACAAGGCATGGAATGGAAGACAAAAGCGGAGAAAGCTACAAGGCCTGGTGGGTCGTCTTACATCAACTTTGATACGCTAGTCAACCACCTCAAAAGGTGAGAATTCGAATTGGAATCCTCGGCAATGTGGCAATGTGTTGATGCGACTCACACGTGGAAGTGCTGGAATCCGTCCGATGTAGTATAACACCACCGTAGAGCAATCCGTCCGATGTAGTATAGCACCACCGTAGAGCATCATAGCTCAACACTGAGACATGTCATAGGTGCTTGTGTACATACAAGTTTTTAAGTAGAAACTTTGCAAGGGCAAAAGGAACCCACTCATTTTTACTGTTTTCTAATGTTTATTATGTGCATCCATCCTTGTGGGCAAACAAAAGTGGGACAAGTAAAATGGGTTTGTGGGAGTACTAGGTTTTTAGTAGCAACTTGTCTGAATAAGAAGAACCACTCTCTCTAATGTTTTCTCATGTTTGGTATGTCTACCCATCCGACAATAGACACCATCTTTGTCGGTAAATATGTTTTCCAAGTTTAGCTGCGCTAAAAAAAAAAAAAGGGTACAGGTTATCAATACTTGTACAAGATTCATATGAGTATAGTGGTTATACCCTCTAAACCTATCTGAAATTACTTGGTAGGGTAGATATCATCACACAAGAAATGGAGTCCCCTCATTCTCTGTATCTCCACCCTCTCCCACCCTCCCTCTATGGACAAAACTCAAATTCAATTAAGAGATAGATCTCCACCCTCCCCTACAGTCCAAAGCATACTACGAAATCCGAATTCAATTGAGAGAGACATTTCCACCCTCCCCCTAGGTCGAGAACACAAGACAAAATCCAAATTCAATTGAGAGTGAGAGAGAGTGACTAGATCACCACCCTCCCCTACCGTCCAAAGCATACGACGAAATCCGAATTCAATTGAGAGAGAGAAAGAGACATTTCCACCCTCCCCCTAGGTCAAGAACACAAGACAAAATCCAAATTCAATTGAGAGAGAGAGAGAGAGAGAGAGAGTACAGTTATAAAAAGACAGAGTGACAGATGGGGAAAAAAAGTGTCCGTGATCGATAGGGAGGTTTATATACATGTGCGTGTATGTGATCATAGTTTGTCCATCAACTAAGATCCGACTCCATGCATGTAGACAATACAGCTACTAAAAGGGTTCTGGCATAGTAAAAAACGTTCCTCATGTTTTATGCAAGCAAAATGTACGAGGACCAAACAAACCGACTCAACAATCTGCATGACGTACAAACATGTGGACAACAACATATTTATGATCCCATATCCTGAAACTATGTGCATAAATGGATGAATTGTCACATTTTTACATAACAATCGCAATATATTTTGGGGAAAAAAAATGCACTGTAAAAGATTCAACCCACTCAACAGCAACAGCGACAAGATAAAGCATCCAAACATGTGTAGGGTTTTGACTTTTCTTCAAGTTCCTGTGCTGTTGGCAGTGGTTCCATACTATATATGCTGCGTTGAGCACAACAGAAGTCGTACAAATTTCTGCATGCCCCTTTACTAAATGGAGACACACTTTCAGGAATCCCCCTGTAGATCAATTCACAGTGTCAACTGAAACTGGCAAAGAAACCAATGGATAATAGTCTATTTTGTGTGTGTGTGTTTTTTTTTTTTTTTTCACTTCACCACCATATCCAAGCACATCTTGGTAGTATCAAGTCAGTTTAGAAGAGGTTGGTTTGAACAAGTTTTCCTTCCATATCATGCGGCCATGGAAGCATATACAGTTCATTGGTTATTAGGGTTGTAAAACATTAGGGTTGTAAAACAAACCAAGCTACTTATTTAGTGATTGCCACAGATGTAGGCTAGCTCAAAATAATTTTTTAGATGAAAAACCCAAGCTCAATCATGTTTTGTAATTCAACCGTTTATTGAGCCTGTGCCTCAAGTTGAACTTGATAAGCTCACAAGCAACCTAGGACAACATATACAACCAAGCTACTTAAATAAATATCAAGCTCATGTACTTCACTCGAAATCAACTCCTCAAAGAAGCTCCTTAAGTTTTCAGGTTGAGCTTGAGCATCCATAGCTCCAATGGGTGTGCCTCTTCTTTTTACACACATATTTGTTCTTTTTCTATGTCCTTTTTTTTTCCTCCCTAAATCAACTTATTGTTGCTTACAAGACCATCTATTCAATTAATGAAGAAACATGCTCCACTAGTATCATCATTTTTTTTCTATGAGGCTTCGTGAGAGAAATATATAATACATCCATCATGCACTGATTAGCAATGTAAGTCAAGAAAAGATAACTTAGATTTGAAAGCTTTGAACAAATCAACTGACCTCAAATAAGGGATCCGACGTCGTCTTACAAGTTCATAGGTAGTTTGATTTGTCAGAACAAGAAAGCTGTACAAAAAATGACACGATCTGTAAACAGAATGCTATCTAGGATGTTTGAATTGCTTGACAAAGGATTAACAATGTTCCATAGAAAACAAGGGTGCCCGCAAGCCCCCTCACAACTAACACTTGAAGGTGCTGACCTAGGAGAAGGAATAAAAACACACATGCCGAACAGTGCATAAACAGAAACTTAAAATGTGACTCAATTAGATAAACCACTATGGCAATAAAAGTCCTCATCAAAGCACACAACTGAATCATATACTTCCCATTCACAATATGCAGGTAATAGCCACCTTTTTCCATCTAGCATTCACATATGTATATTGATTGATTCATTTAAATAGATCCAAAATCTGAAACTTTGACAAATGCCCATAACTTAAGTCTTTCTAGCAAGGTTACTGTGAGAAAATATCACATGGAATTTATGGAATAGAAATGTTATTCTCCTTGCTTAACTTTTCTTCTTATTTGTTTTTTCCAATTACCCATTAGTCCTCACTGGTCTTTAGGGGCATTCCTTACAAAGTTATACCTTAAACAACATGGTAACAAAGACAAATATCAAACTGGGCTTTAATATCTTTCAATTGAGATGAAGAACAAACTTGCTTTATGATCAGCCAGTTCAAGGTCGTCTAGTGTTAGGTGATGGACCTTGGAACCAATAGTGCTTCATCTACCAATTCTTTTAGAGATCTTATCACATCATCACATAAATAAGCTGAAGTAAAGTAGACTTAGAGAATCAAGTATTAGGTAAATAAGATCAGTTGGACACTTGGACCTATAATTACCCATATGATCTCAGCTATGAATTGAATAAACTAAATAAGCTTGGGATAGAAACAGTAGCTACTCAACAGACTAAATGAAGGGACAATTCACTCAGAAACCATAATTTGAAACCAGTAGTTGCTCAATCAATCAAGCATACGCCCGACCAATCGAGCTCTCAACAGAATGTTGCGGATCAATCGAACTAATATCATGGACTGATTAACACAAGATTATGGACCAATAGAACCAAGGTCATGAACCAAATGGAGCTCTTTAGGAATGAATATTTGAGGAGCTTTAGTATTCCAAAACAAAGTATTTTGCTATTACGCTTGTTTAGAAACTTCTAAATCCATTACTAAATAGTCTAGGACTTGGAAAAGAGACACAACACCAAAGAGCTCAGTGTGTGTGTCAAAAAGAAACAAGAACAATGCACTAGAAATGAGGAGGCTACGATTGATGATAGGAGTGCCTAAAGAAATAAGATCAGTAATGAACGAGGAAGGGCAAACCTAGGAATAACGATTATTGATGATAAAATTAGAGAAAGTAGACTTAGGTGGTATGGTCATATACAACGTAGAACCGAAGATGCGCCAGTTAGGGAGAGTCGCATAGAAGGTAAGTGACAAAGAGGCCAACCAAAACTTCCATGGAATGAAGTAATTAAAAATGATTTAAAAATTAAATAATAGAGGAGACATGGTGTATAATACCAAAGAAGGAAAAAAGAGAATTGGATGTTAATGATGATAATTTCAAGGCCACAATGAATCTCTGATAAAGGTTGTTTTCTACAAATGAATCATATAAAAAGTCAAAATATCTCAATGAACACAATAAACTTTGTGGCTACACAAACGGTTGATGTATCTCTGGATCTGGTCCAAGATGAACTATTTATAGACCAAAAATTTTAATGTGTAAGACTATTTAACTGAAACATTGAAGGTACGGAGTAACATTAAACAACAAATAATTAAGAGTAATGAACTTCATTTTCCAATGCCATGACAATGAATATCAATTAATAAATAAGAAACAAAATATATGATGCTGGACAAAAAATATTACTTTCTCAAGACAGATGACAACACTTACCTATGAAAAAGGAGGAGCAGCAGCAGAAATATCAGGGAAACTAATAAGGTAGCCAACAACGATATCATGATTACATTTATCCACCTGAAACCACCCCAAAACCCAAGACATATTGATTCAAAGATCCAACTGCAAGGAATTCAATAAGCTAAAAGATATCATAAAGACCACCATAATCTTAGCAAATGATTTCTTTTCCCACTTCTTCTTTTACTTTATTTCTTTTAGGGGGAGGCTGTTGAATTTGATGGCACAATAGCATAAGAAGCTACAAGTTCACCTCAAGCACCCAGGGTTCTTTGACATTGCATCTATCATTTGGTCTTATAAATTTTGGAACTTTCTCAAGCAAAAAGAATGCCCAGAAAGATACATACCATGACTTTGATATATAAGCCTTCAGGTATGCAATGTACATGATGCCAGTCCAAATGCACAATGCTGTTTCCTCACATATGAACCACCTAGCATATCAATTTGTAACAACATAATTGTTACGAAAGTATATTCGAAGTACATAAAAACCAAAAAAAAAAGGGGGTTGAAAATTCTAAGTTATATTACAATTACAAAAGAGTTCATAATTACAAATTTGCCTACATATCTAAATTTTTACCAAAAAAAAAAAAAATGAAGAAGTGAAATTAAACTTCATAATTCACCTGGACACATTTTAACACCACCCAATCAGAACTAGACCATTCCCTTCCATGTCAGGTTTGTGATTTGTATGTTCATTACACTACTCTATTCATCAAACACAGATTGAAGATGAAATAAAGGTGATTAATCTGACATCTAGAGAAACAACCAAACAAAGTAATAGAAGTTCATTCATCGACACAAGAAGGTCTAGTAAACAGGGAAGACAATTATATTAGATATCTAAAACCTTAAATTTATTTCACTGATGGTCCTTTAATGGCTAGCAGAGTAGCAGTTGTAATCTAACCAAAAATAAAAGCATCAACATGAGAATGAACAACATCTATTAATAACATAACAAAGGGTACAGACTCACCAAAATCGACAATGGTTTCTCTGTCCTACGCATGTCCCAAGCCAAACACAATGATGATCAAACTGAAGAACACATTTGTCACAATCATGACAATGCTTCGCACGTGGGGGCTGAAAATATATTACATGCAAAATAAACAACAATCGAACATTGTGCCAAAAGTTAAGAACATCATAAAAATCTAAATATGTGGTAGCATATAATAGCTTTACTAATGACTTTCGGTGATTTATATAACAAGATGGCAAACATGTAATGGCACTATTGTAAGGGCCTAAAAGGCAGACTTCTTGGTAACTACAACTTTCTCTAGAACATGTCTTTTTAGGATATGTCCAACTGAGAATCCAACACTTGAATGATATATTTCCCCACATGGGGGTTTCCAGAACATAGCTTCTGGGCAGTGTATGCTATCTTAGGTTTCCTAGTGCTTCTAGTAGAACCTAGTATTTTTCCTGAAAGTTATGGTGAAACCTTCCTAAATGGGGACACACCATGCACATAGAAAAAAGAAATAAAATAAATCAGGTCACTTAAGCAAGATTGCATATTTTTATGCAAGCAATTGTCCAAGCAACATTTATGGATGTTGGACGTCATGCTTCCCTCATAGCTGCAAAAATAATATACAATAAATAACAAATGATAGAGAAACAAAAAGGGTGTATCTTCCAACTGGAGCAAAATGAATGTCTATCCTCCATGAAGTTTGCTAAGTCTTGCTCCTACTTTCTGGGATTCAGGACGCAAATGACTGAATATGAAAATATCCAAAGCATTGATTTATCCAAATAAAACACATATTGCCAAGATAAGATTAGTTTGTCAGAGATTAGGGTACAAAACAGCCATACTTTTCATTCCAACATATTAAAAGTTCAAAAAATGGATAAATTATCTGCAGTCATTTATATTGGTAATACCATATCTTCCAAGCAAATTCAGTAGCTTAGAGAGCAAGATAATTTTCTCATAAGAAACTCAAAAGTCAAGAGTTAGCATGTAAGGGGTTGGTAATAACCATTTTAACTATGTACACCATCAACTGACATTCTGCCCAACTAAAAGGTTGAGTCACAATTGCAATATTCCTTTTGTCAAAAAGGATTTGCACCTCTTTTGAGTTAAAGGTAAATGAATCAAAATTTGAGGACTACTTGTCATTTTCTGTACCTTTATATCTTCAGATATATGTTATCTTACTTTTCATTTGAAACTAACATTAATCCCTCACTGGTTTATAATATATAAATAAACACAGGCAGTGGATGTCACAATCTTCTTTATATTGCAAGGAAGCCTATGAATCTAGTTAAACCCTCTTAGAAAAGCTAAATTACTTTTCTCTTTTTCCAAATACCTTTTGTTTTGAAGGAAAGCTGTTTTATTTTTCTTAATTTTCATTTTACTGAATATATGTAGAAGTAAAATCAAATTACAGCAACCTAGTAGGGTTCTCTGGGTGTGTGCACATCACTCATTCATGTGCACTTGTGTGAAGCGTGAACATAGTGAGAGCTCTGCCTCCCTCTAACTGGTACCCACACAATTTTGGCCTTATAAAATTAATGAATTTTCTAAATCAGATTGTGTCATACCAGAACTAGTAAACACACCCAAGACCCATTATTTAATGGACCCAAATAAAGGAGTAAAGCTAGATAAAGCCAACATGATCTAGTTTATTAGTTCTTGTAATATTTGTGCTAAGTTGTATTCATCTCCCCTACACATCATGTTTACCCCATTCACTAGCATGTGAAAAAATAATTCTCATTTCTTTAATTTCTTAGTCTATTAACAGAACGTTAGTTTTCCTTTTATCAGAGAGGAGGGGGGAACCTGCATGAAGGAGACTATGACAATTTTCATCGGTTACATGATTGGGCATTAGACAGATTGGTAATATTTTTAGTTAACAGAAAAGACGATACAAAATGAGAATTTTACCTGCATAACATTACAATAAGTGCAAGTCAATGTTCTGCAAAAATACAAGAGGAAGCAATCAGATGTAGATCTGTGGTTAGTCTATATTGCTCAAATGAATTTATATTCAAGAAAATAAAATTATTTTGATTTATCTCTAATTGGTACATTATTTAAGTTATAGACAAAAATTATGCCAGTTCAAAACAAGATTGCTTGAAATTGGTTCAATTCATATTATTCAACCAAAAAAGTTAAAAGATTGCATTGTTCATCTGCAACATGGTTAAACTACTTTGTCAAAAGTTCATACCAATATTATGTTGGTCCATCCCACAAATCAATATTGCAGATTGAAAGAGTGTAAATAACCATTCACATTCCAGAAAAGTTATATAATAATGGTCCAGTGATTATGCCACTGCGACACTATAATAGATATTTCCAATTTTCCACCATCTCAGTTTCACATAAATCAAGTACTCTATTGATGACTCAAAGGAAACAGCATGGTGTGAACAAAATTGACTGTATGCCCAATATATTTGCATACAATGTAGGAAATGATGTGCTCAAAATTGATTGTATGCATAATATATTTGCATATAAAGAATAATTGCTACAAAGATACCAAAATAAGTACTATCAGTCAACCCATGAGGTTTTTGTACCTTATTGAAAATCCAGGAGGATACATTTCCATCACCAGCTTTGTCCATGATGTTGCATTACTCCCTAACAGATTTTTCCCCAATTGATTCTCACTCAGAGTAACAACTAAGCTGCCATTTTTGCTTGAAGTAGGTTGTCTTTGCTTGATCATTTTAAAAATCAACATAAATAGAAAGATGTTCCAATTAGATGGTAGCCACAATCAGAGAACACTCTCCTACAACCACCATATGGTATATTTATAAAATAAAAAAAGAAGAAGAAAAAAAATAATATGCTTCGGTTATTTTCCTGCATCCTTCTTCCCATTAACAATGGAAATGAAGAGCAGTGCTTACTCTGAGTTCAATGATGTCCTTCTAAACAAGGCATCTGTCTCATTAGCAGCCCTCATTGCATCAAGAACATACCTAAAAGAGTAAGGAACAAAGAAATCAAGTTAGGCAGAATATGACAAGGATCCAACGCGCTGTTAGCACAAACTCTAAATTAAAGCTCCTTGCAACAAGAAAAGGCTATGTAATCGAGTGACATTTACCCAGGAGAAGAACCGGCGGTTAAGAAATATTGAGCCAATGTAGCAACAACCAACAACATGTACAGTGCTGTGTACCTGAGAAAGAAAGAAAGAAATAGAGTTAGGGAAAACAACCAGAAATTTTTTAATTAATCAGCAAACAAGGATTTTTGCACAAACTAAAAATTGAAACAATATTTCCCCAAATTTTCACATAGTCCTGGAAAGTGCATGAAATGTGTTTCAAGGCTTGCACATCAAATGTAGCACGAGTTGTTCAAGCAAAACAGCTTGACTCCAAGGGCACCTGCCTTGATAATCCAGTGCATTAAATATTCCTGTATAATATTCTCCAAGGCACATGTTGTAACTCCCTTGATAATATTCTCCAAGGCACATGCTGTAATTCGAAGCATAGAATCAACATTCCTTCTTTGACAAGATGAATGACGTTTTAGCAGACAACTTCTTTGCTTGAGCATGCAAGTGGATGCCATATCCAATGTGGATGAACAAAAAGTAAAGTATTATTGTCGAGTTCATGGGACATGATTGCACCCTCAATAGTTCTTGAGTTGCTCATGGAATTTGAAAACCATGTGAAAAGATTGGTATTTCCTTATGAAGTCCTTTTTCCAATTCAACGTATAGTCATTTTATTGGCTTTGAAGTTTAATCTTCTATAAGAGTATCTGAAATGCTCGTCTCATTCAATCATATAAACACAATGCATATTCATTAATTAGTGAATTGTCAATTTATTGTTCTAAATGATCTAATCGAAGTAACGGCAGAAGAAATATTGAAAAATGAATAAAGCTTGAAATTATATGACATGGTGGGTTGTAATTACTGTTGTCACTTGCGGTGACTTATTCATAATTATAGGAAGAAATTCTCAATCACTTTCCATTTTCAATGAATCAAACATTGACAGTTACATTTAACTTCCATGGTTGGTTCATGATGTATGAGTGAATGAATGTGTTGAGTTAGGCTCATTCTAAGTGCAACCCATGTTATCCCAGGTCCCAAACGACAGGAAACTGAAAATTCAAAACCCTAATTTTCTTTTAAATTATTTCCTTGCATTATATCATCAACCAGACAGGGTTACAGGAGTAGAGAAAGACAGATATAATTACCATGGTTCTCGTGTTGTTTTCTCTATCAAATCTCCGAAAAGAAAAAGAATGCCAACATAGATCAGATGCACCGTCACCAATGCAAGTTTCAAACACAAGGAATTTCTCCGAGCTAAAAAAAACCCCAAATTATCACAAAACATTGAACACATATATGTGTGTTTATTGGGAAATAGAAGTAGAATAATTGAGTACCTGGATCAGACAGACAGGGGAAGAAGTAGAAGAATCGATCCCATGGTGTGTTGTAGAAGGGACCGCTTGAGCCTATCATCATCTGTATCACTGACCCATTAACATCACTCGCATCTCAAGAGCGCCAACTGATTTAACCTAAAAAAAAAAAAAAGAGCGCCAAATGTTCACGAACCCCTGTTTGATTGATAAAGAAGAAAAACAAAATTTGTCTTTGTGTCTGAAAAAACAGATAGGTAAATGAATATATGTTATTATTTGAATGTATGTACGTGTGTATATTATAGAGAGAGAGAGATGCCTTCCTGCCTGGATAAAGAATTGGAACTACGAGGTAGACAGAGTCCCGCGCATTCTTCGACTGGATTTGGCTGGACTACTGGAGCTGGGCTACCGAAGCGTTAGCATCGGGTTTTGGTTCCGATATGGGACGGACATTGGTTTCGGGTGGAACAGGTGGGCCCGGATTGATTGTGGGCCGACCACTCTGTAAGTTTTAGTTCTTATGTTTTAAGGGTCTTCGTTTCGAATAAATATCGGGTGTGCTAGATAGTTTAGGTCATTGGTATGCTCGATCAATGAAAATTAATACGGTAATTAATTGAGAGTAGTTTTAAAAAATAGGTTAGACTAATTTTATGATAAATTATTTGATGTTCTTGGTATATCTTATATTTGGTGAACTAATTCAATGGTAGCCCTCTCATTAAGACATGTTCTAATATTTAATACACTCTTATAAGAACATTTTTTCAATCTTAGAAATTGTATTTAACTGGTCTATCAAGTGTTAATGGTCCGGGATTATTTAATAATTTTTTCAAATTTCATAAAATAATGTATTTCTATTGGTTGGGGCATACTAATGATGTGGCATGCCTGACGCACGGAATATCTTTTCGTTCATTTGATGCATACTAGAAAGCTTTACTTGGGATGCCATGTTAGTGTCAGACATGGCTATAAATGTCTTAAAATTTTGAATATTTATATATTTTTAATACGACCGAGACACGGTATGGACACATTTTAGATACTTTCAGGACACAACGAGTAATTTTGTAATAATTTTTACTAAAAAAATGAGATTCAATGCAATTTAAAAAATATTATGTGCTAAGTAGAAAATAATATAAAACTTAAAAACAAAAACGTCTACATGTCTTTTGAAATTTTCAATTCTCTCAAGTTAGGAAGTACGGATATTTTTTGTTAAAGTGTGATGGTATGATCAGATACTTTTCGGATATATAGATATCATTCGGATACGTGTCAAATATGGTTAGAAGTATCCTATATGGTGAGTATTTTATTTTTTGGTCGGATACGAATGAGATATTACACAAGAAGGTAAAATACATTTTAAAAACTTTCAGGATATGGTAAAGTGATTTTGTAATTATTTATTTTAGAAAATAGAATTCAATACAATCTAAAATGTATTATGGGTTAATTAAAAATAATAATATAAAATTACGAAAAAAAAAAAACAAACAAACTTCTAGCTCTAAATACCAAATTATTGATTGATTTATGATTATATAGATAGAAAGGCAAAAAAATTATTATATATATATAATAATCTATATCATGTTATTTATTTTTGACGGGTCCATGTTGTACTTGTGTCTTGTTTCATTGAGATTTATTGTATTATCATGTCTGTATCATGTTGTACCCGTATCCTAGATCTGTATTCGTGCTTCCTATAACTCTCAAATTTTAAATAAGACAAATTTTATTAAGATGATGTAAATGCAATTTTAAGTGGGCTAACTTCTCATCACAACATAAAATGCACATTATAAAATCATTTGTAATTGGTTTAAATTATTTTATTTTTTATAATTTGTTTAAAAAAATTAATTCCATGATTTTCTTAATTATACTGTCATTTAAGAAATTTCTTTTTTTTGGTGAATATTTAAGAGTTCACCTCACCAATCCAAACTAATGATAGAATTGTTCAACTCTTAAACCCGAATTGGAGGCCGAACCCACCTTCTTTCTCCACGTGGATGGGGTGATTCAAAAGAGCACCGTGCAAGGTGCGATAGTCTGTGGGTCCCACCAATGGGCCAGTGCTGCTAACTTGATCCGTAATCTACTGTAACATTTAAAAGAGTTCCACCTCACTAATAGTTCAAAAGAGCACCCTCCAAGTTGCAATAGTCTGTGGGTCCCACCAATTTGGCCGTCAGTGCTGCTAAGTTGATCCATATTCAAACTACTGTAACATTTAAAGAGTTCCACCTCACTAATAGTCCAAAAGAGCACCCTCCAAGTTGCAATAGTCTGTGGTCCCACCAATTGGGCCGTCAGTGCTGCTAACTTGATCCGTATTCAAACTAAGCTTCATTTTAAAATTAATTTCAAATAAGTATTCACACCTTATTTAAAAATTATACGATAACAATTCTTTCAAATTCATTCATTTGAAATTCTCCAACTATATCAAATTTTATTTTCTCACGTAACTGAAGCAAAATCTAAAAATTCGAAATCTTTCAGTAACCCAAAATCAAAGGATATATAATTGCTTCATTTATCAACCAAAAAGGATAACAAAGCTGGTCCAAGAGCTAGAAAGTGACAGACGATGGTACCAATTAGTAAATCACTTTGACAAT
This sequence comes from Cornus florida, assembly GCF_030987335.1. Lineage (NCBI taxonomy): Eukaryota > Viridiplantae > Streptophyta > Magnoliopsida > Cornales > Cornaceae > Cornus > Cornus florida. The sequence continues at coordinate 23,375,293 of NW_026775572.1, read as the reverse complement.
AGGCCCTCACAGACAAGTTTGTCCATATTCAGATAAGAAGATCCACCATGTCCAGTAGCCTCCTCTGCTTTCTTCTTCCACTCCATTGCCTTAATTTTCATCTCCACTCCCTTCTCTCCCTCCATCAACTCTCTCACAAGCTTCTCAACTTCTTCCCTCTTCACATCACCATCTATCTCCATCCCAATCCCCCATTCCCTGCAACTGTACCGGCAATTCGTCTGCTGCTCGGCGAAGAACGGCCAACAGACCACCGGCACGCCACCACACAAACTCTCCAACGTCGAGTTCCACCCACTGTGGGTCAAGAACCCTCCCACGGACGGGTGTTTAAGCACTTGCTCTTGTGTACACCAGCTCGCCAACCTGCCTCTTTCTTTTGTCTCGTGCACAAACTCACTTGGCAGCATGGCAGAGTTCCCTGTCACAATGTCCGGCCTTATTATCCACAAGAAATGCTTGTGACTATTAGCCAGTCCCCATGCAAACTCCGTCATCTGTTTCGGTGTCATGACAGTGATGCTGCCAAAATTCACGTACACCACGGAGTTGGTTGGCTGTAAGTCGAGCCATTTGATGCAATCCGGTTCGTCTTTCCACAGATTTGAGCCGATGGGTTCTGATCCGTGGCCGGAAATCTGATCCGCCATTAGTTGGAGTGGTCCGATGGTGTAAATGTGGGGATGGATGGATGAGAGAGTGTTGAGGACGTCTTGTTCCAAGGCATGGAAAGTGTTGAGGACGATAGCAGAAGCTTGGTGAATGCGGTCTGTTTCATTTATCATGAAGTTGAACATGAAGTCGTTTGAGTCTGTTGTTCTGATGAAGGATGGGAGGTCTCTCAATCGGATGTTGTTCATTCCTGGAATCCAATTTAGGGTTGTGTCTAGATATCCATTTGTTAGATAGGTTTCATCTGTACACCAACGCATAAGTTAGCTGAGAAATGTAAAGAGTGGAGTGATGATATAGAGATATGGTGTTATTACACATATGGTGTTATGAATCCATATTTATGATGGAGTCAAAGCCCTAGTAATTTTTTTTATAAAAAAAAATAATTAAAAAAATAAATAAATTTGACCAAAATGTCCATCTGAATATGAAAAAACACTGTTCATTTGTCTAAACTATCATAATAGAGGTACCATTTTAGGCATAGAGGTACTACTTTTTGTTATCCGGTACCACTTTTTATATTATACAGAAAATGATATATGTGTGCACAAAAAGTGATACCCATGTATAAAAAAAAATGATACTTATGTGCATAGAAGTGATACTTAAGTGTCCAAAACAAAAGTAGTAAATAAAAATAGTAAGGGTAATTTTGACAATAAATATTATTTTTCCATGTCCATAACAGCTATTTGGTCAATTTTATTTTGTTGAAACATCGTGACTTTGATTATATCAAATGATAAACATGAGTACATAACACCATGTATGTGTAATAATTCCAAATTTAATTTACACCATAAAAGAGACAAATGGTGTGTGATAAACCTCATGCAGTAAATCAAAGAGACAAATGGTGCATGAATTTTTTTGTTAATAAATAAAATTAAATTAAATTCACAACTTAAATAATAATTAAATTTAATTAGTATGAAATTAACTTATAAATTTTTTAAAATTATAAATAATTATTTTTTATTATCAAAAAAATGTTTAGGGTGAATCCCGAGGAGGCCTTCTCTTGGAGAGTTCCTGGTGCTAACTAAAAAAACTACAGAGTATTGAATATTCAATTATGTATCAGGATGAGTCATTAGAGGATTGGTAACCTGGGTCCTCGGCCACTCGAAAATTTATTCTCAATCAGACTTTTCAAACACTTAATAGTTCGTTTGGGACCCCTTAGACTACTAGTGACCCACGTAGCGGCTGACTATTTTCTCTATTTTTTTTTTTAATGGTAAAAAAAATAATAATAAATAAATAAATTCACAAATTCTCAATCAGACTTTTCAAACACTTAATAGTTCGTTTGGGACCCCTTAGACTACTAGTGACCCACGTAGCGGCTGACTATTTTCTCTATTTTTTTTTTTAATGGTAAAAAAATAATAATAAATAAATAAATTCACAACTCAAATAATAATTATTAACCAATAAGTCAAGGAATTATTACAAATAAAAAGTGTTAATGACTCATATTTATTATTTAATGGAGTCAAAGTCTTATATTTTCCAAAAAAATAAAGTTGACCAAATAATATGAAAAAACACTATTTACTCTCATTGAGGCACCACTTTTTTGTGTACGGAGGTACCACTTTTATACATCATATATCACTTTTATTTTGAGTATAGAGGTACCACTTTTATTCACATTGATACCACTTTTTGTGCATGATGATAAAAATTGATACTTGCATACATCATAAAAAGTGGTAACTAATAACAAAAGGTGGTATCTGCATGCACAAAAAATAGTATTTATGTGCTCAAAAGTGGTACTCACTGAGGGTAAAAAGTGTTTTTTCATGTCTCAATTTTTTCGAATTTATGAGACTTTAACCCCATCAAATGATAAATATGGGTCATTGGCACCATTTAAATGTAATAATGAAAAAAATAAATAAAATAAATAAAAATAAAAATTGGTTACCTTTGGGTGGTGTTAAACCCCTTTCCAATAGATGGCGGTACAGGGTATAACCATAGAAGCCACAAGCACTCGTGGTCCAAAACAACACTTCAGGGATTCCAAACTGTTTTGCAGCTTCAAGAGTGAAGCTCATGACACCATCGGAGACGATGCATGTCACCGGTGGGACGTCGGAGGACGAGCAATCGTTGAGTTCCGAGAGGAGGTTGCAGAAAGGTTTCAAGGAGTTCTTGGGGGTGGACTCGCAGAGAGTAGGGATGTCTTGGGTGGCGTCGACGGTATCAGAAGGAGGGAGGCCATCGGGGATGGTGGCAAAGCGGAAGTCCGGCAGGCCGTCGAGGGCGTTGGGACCTCTGGACCTGAGCAGTCGTTTATGGTTGTACTCAGAGTTGACAAAAGTGATGTGGAAGCCTCTGTGGTGGAGGAGTTTCGCTAGTTTGAGCATTGGGTTTATGTGACCTTGAGATGGGAATGGAATACACACAGCATGAGGTTTATCACACACACCATTAATGGAACTCATCTCTCTCTCTCTCTCTGTTAGTCTCTCTCTAAAATTATGGGATTGATGGAACAGGGGAAGAGAAATGCCTTTCTCTTATAGTAGTAGCTAAATTGCCTAGGCAGAGGTGTACTTTGATATTTAACTACAACGTACCCTTTTTATTAATACTTGGAGCAACCAACTTACCTAAAAATTAAAGTTCACTAGTGGCTTACAGATGAAGCTAGATTTTAAAAAGGCATCATGTATGTACTGATCTTGACGCAATTGAATGAAAAGTTTCTCGTTCTCTTTCTTTTATTTTCTCTCACTCTCAAAGCTAGTCTCATGTAATATTACTCTCTCTCTCTTTTCAGGTACACACATATTTATTACACGTTATTAGCACGAGCTCTATCCATCTGAGATTTGAAGGAGAAATTTTCTCTCCCTCTTTTTATCTCAACTATATATCTCTTTTGTGATATTAGTTTTGATATATTATTGGGTTTGTTTGCTTTATCAAAGAACATTGTTTCATAAAATAAATTTGTTCACTTAAATGATATATGTGTTCACACTATGGTCGGTTCTACCACCTTTACTATTTAATGATTTATGAATGATTTTACCGCCTTTATTGTTTAATAATTTATTCACTATGCCTGGTTTTACCACATTTGTTATTTAAATAATTCATATTATGTTATTGTTTCACTTAATGCCATTTTATTTATTTATACACTATGCTAAATTATATTTTTATATTGTTGTCACATCTAGTTATTCTGAAAATGTCAAACTTTATAAAGCTGGAATGTAATACCCCTAATTTTAAAAGGATAGTCTCAGTATTTATTTATTTGTTTTAATTGTATTGTTAATTATTTAATTGATTATTTGATTAATTACTTATGTGTTTAATTGAATAATGGTATTTCTTGATTATTTGATTATGTGTCTATGTATTATTTGTATTTGTTTATTTGTTAATTGTTTAATTAGATTGTGTGCTTAAATAGTGTTTTGATTAATTGTAAATTAAATATTTTTTTTTATTATTATTTTTTTTTATTTTTCTTTTATGGTTATGATTAATAGTAATGTGCCAACCAATTGAGTCCCATGGACTACTTGGATAGAAGGTTGGCTGTGTGTGAATTATTACCCATGGATAGTTGTATATGTATATATATAGATATATATTATATACATATATAAAAAGGAAAGTAATTTATTAATTACTTTTATGGTAACTTGGGTAGTAATATTTAATCTGATGTATATGTTTTATATTTAAATAATAAAAATATACATAGATTTGATACATGTTATGTTTTAAGTTACTTTATAATATTATGATAACTTAAGTATTATTGGATAATTCATTAATAAATAATGGAATGTGTATAATTTATTTATTTAATAAACATATACATAAATTATATACGTAACATATTTTACTTACTTTTTTAATATATATAAAAGGAAAAGTAATTTATTAATTACTTTTATGGTAATTTGGGTAATAATATTTAATTATGTTTTATATTTAAATAATAAAAATATACATATATTTGATACGTGTTATGTTTTAAGTTACTTTATAATATTATGGTAACTTAAGTATTATTAGATAATCGATTAATAAATAATGAGATGTGTATAATTTATTTATTTAATAAAGATATACATAAATTATATACGTAACATATTTTACTTACCTTTTTAATATTTTAATATTTATTTTTTTTAAGTTAACTTGGATTGGGAGAATGGTTTGGGTTATTTTATTTAACCTATAAATATATAACTATAGGTTGTAAAAGGGGGATAGAAATATTCACGTGATATATTCTAGAGAGAGAGAGTTAAAGAGGGAAGGAGGAAAATGAAGGAAGGAGGAAAAAAATCCTGTAGAGAGAAGATTAAGGAAGAAGAAGTTTAACTTTTGATCCGAAAGTTTAAGGCAAGTTCTTCTTCTATCTCTTTCCCTTTGATTCGTGTTTCTATGCATGCCTAGGAAATTCCAGAATTTATTAAGCACATAAAATTAAATAATTATGCATTTTAATTGGATTAGAACATAGATTTTATGAAATTGGTTTATATCTGTTCTTGTGTTATGAATTGATAAATGCATGATTTTGATTTGATTTCCGGTGTAAATTTTTATATGTTTACATTATGTATTTTTTTATATCTGTGGAATGATGGAACGTAGAAACATGCCTAGAATTCCTGAACATTAAATAGGAACTAGGTTTGAGTTTAAATAAATTTAAATAAACTCAATCATAATGATGCTTGCTATTTGAATGTTTTAAACAAACGAATGAATTTAATCTTTCAATATGTTTTAGCAATTGAGATTAAATGTGTAGGATGAATTGGATATGAAGAATACTTATTTGACGGTATAATAAAATATCATCATATGTATAAGATTCAGTTTATGTAGGTCATATGATATAGGAAGCTTAAATAAATAATAAGTCATTCTTGTTTTGTGATAACTTGATATCATATTATCATAGTTATTTCTGGATTGTTTGATGTATTTCCTTAATGGTTACATTAATTATTGGATTGTGTGGTTTAATGCACCGATATGGGACGGTGGCATTCTAGGGACGGATTAACTTATCAGTTAAGTCCTACCTATTTTATATAAGGGAATGGATTAACTAAAATGTTAAGTCCTACTTATATTCAAGTCAGGTCAGCTGAACAAGTTGAATGACTTATGGAGGATTAATTTATTATATAAGGGAATGGATTAACTAAAATGTTAAGTCCTATTTATATTCAAGTCAAGTCAGCTGAACAAGTTGAATGACTTATGGAGGATTAATTTTATATTGAATAGGATGGTTACTAGATTTTATATATATAAGTATGGTGCCATGATATGAGCTTGAGTCTCAGGATCAGTGGTTATGGTGCGTATATCGCTAGGGATGTGTAGCTAGATATAGTGTAGTTGTGTACCCTGGTAGGTCTAGGTACTCATGCCCATTATATGTGCGTTTTGCATGTTGCCTACTATTCAGGTTAAGACAACTCTATAGTCTAGTGAGGTTCCTTTAGTGTGTGTATATATATATACGGACTACTAGTTACTGTTGGATTGACTAGGATGTATATGTGTATCGGATCTCTGCTTGGACTGTAGTAGAGTAAAACTTGTTTGTGGGCCTGACCCACCATTAATTTTCAGGTGTTCGTCAGGAGTAGAGGTTGTTCGTGCTGAGCGGGGATCAGTCTACTTCATTCTTCCGATGCTACATATGAGTTCCTTTATGATTCAGTATCCTGATTTAGACAGTTATTGCTGTCATTTGTTTAGTTTGGATTTTCTAGGGGTCCACACAGTATGGATTCCCGAATTGTATTTTGGAAGATCAGTTGTATCAGAAGAGTTAATTAATTAATGGAAATATATTCTGAGGTTTATTATTAGATTATCATTTTAGTTTCTTGTCAGTATTTTATTTATTCTTTTGTACTCTGTGTTCGTTTATTATCAATTTGTTTTGATATCTTCGGGTATTGGGGCGTGGGCCTGGCCAACCCGCATTCGGAAATCCGGGGGTATCACATGGAATTCGTGGCTTTGGACATTTCTGACAAAAATTATTTATCTTGGATTCTGAATGCTCAGATTCATTTAGATGCCATGGGTCTCGGGAACACAATTAAAGAAGAGAATGATGCATCATTACAAGATAAAGCAAAGGCCATGATTTTCCTTCAACGCCATATTAGTGAGGAGTTAAAAACTGAATACCTAACTGAAAGAGATCCACTGTGTTTGTGGAAAAATTTGAAAGAAAGATATGATCATTAAAAAACTGTTAGCCTCCCAAAGGCTCTAGCTGATTGGCAGCAATTGCGATTGCAAGGTTTAAAAATTGTGACTGAATATAACTTTACCCTATTTAAAATCAGCTCTATATTGAACTTGTGTGGTGATACCATCACTGATGAACTTTTATTGGAAAAAATACTCACCACATTTCACGCCTCGAATGTACTCTTACAATAACAATATTGAGAGCGTAGATTTGAAAAATATTCAGAGCTAATATTATGTTTACTTGTGGTAGAGCAAAGTAACGAGTTTTTGTTAAGAAACTACCAGTCTCGTCCAACTGGATAGACACGGATCCCTGAAACATATGTTGCCTCATCCCGTGGTTATGGACGTGGTCGTGGTAGTAAAAATGGCTATAATAATGAATATGGTCGTGGTAAAAATGACTACCACAATAATGAATGTGGTCGTGATATAAATCATTTTTATTACCGTGAAGGATATCAATCCTTACATTTTCGCAATCAGAGATCCGGCCATACCATATCCCCAAATGAGAGATTATAATGAAATGAAACAAGTAAAAGGGAAGGATGTGGCTCAACCTCCCAAGGCACATGATAATACTTGTTATCGGTGTGGCATGACAAGGCATTGGTAAAGCATTTGTCGTACACCCTAACATTTGGCTGAACTTCACTAAGCCTCAATGAAAAAAAAGGGAAAATAAAAGAAAATAAATTTCATTAATCATGATGAGTCAGTTGACATCACAAATCTAGATGTATCAAATTTTTTTAAGGACCGTGATGGAAAGATAGACTTTCTGATGGTGATGGAAATGCCCATATCAATTAATCCTATTTTCTTTTCATGTTCTGTCTATTATGTTTTTATTTTCCTTGTATTAAAGTTTTTATTTTTTAGTTTGTATTAAAGTTTCTTTTGTTATAAAAGTTTCTTTTTTGACAAATAAATTTGCATGAATAGGAATGGATCTGACTAGTTCCAAAATAAATAGAAAAAATATATGTCTTGCAGATAGTGGAACAACACACACAATCGGCATTTTAAGAGAATCATTTATTTATTACCATGTTGAAATCGGCATTTTGTCGGTTTTTTTTTTTTTTTTTTGTCGCCTAAAATATCATTTTCCTATTTTAAGGGTTTGTTTGGAGTAAATATTGGGTGTGCTAGGTATTTTAGGTTATTGGTATACTCGACCAATGAAAATTAATATGGCAATTAATTGAGAGTAGTTTTAAAAAATAGGTTAGACTAATTTTATGACAAATTATTTGATGTTCTTGGTATATCTTATATTTGGTGAACTAATTCAATGGCAGCCCTCTCATTAAGACATGTTCTAATATTTAATACATTCTTATAAGAACATTTTTTCAATCTTAGAAATTGTATTTAACTAGTTTATCAAGTGTTTATGGTTCAGGACTATTTAATAATTTTTTAAAATTTCATAGAATAATGTATTTCTATTGGTCGGGGCATACTAATGATGTGGCATGCCTGACGCACGGAATATCTTCTCGTTCATTTGATCCATACTAGAAAGCTTTACTTGGGATGCCATGTTAGTGTCAGACATGGCTATAAATGTCTTAAAATTTTGAATATTTATATATTTTTAATACAACCGAGACATAGTATGGACACATTTTAGATACTTTCAGGACACAACGAGTAATTTTGTAATAATTTTTACTAAAAAAAATGAGATTCAATGCAATTTAAAAAATATTATGTGCTAAGTAGAAAACAATATAAAACTTAAAAACAAAAACATTTACGTGTCTTTTGAAATTTTCAATTCTCTCAAGTTAGGAAGTACGGATATTTTTCGTAAGGTGTGACGGTATGATCAGACACTTTTCGAATATATAGATATCACTCAGATACGTGTCAAATATGGTTAGAAGTATCCTATATGGTGACTATTTTATTTTTTGGTTGGATACGAATGGGATATTACACAAGAAGGTAAAATACATTTAAAAAACTTTTGGATATGGCAAGGTGATTTTGTAATTATTTATTTTAGAAAATAGAATTCAATGTAATCTAAAATGTATTATGGGTTAATTAAAAATAATAATATAAAATTACGAAAAAAAAAAAAAAAAAACTTCTACCTCTAAACACCAAATTATTGATTGATTTATGATTATATGGATAGAAAGGCAAAAAAATTATTATATATATATAATAGTATATATTATGTTATTTATTTTTGACAGGTCCATGTTGTACTAGTGTCTTGTTTCATTGAGATTTGTTGTATCGTCGTGTCTATATCATGTTGTATTCGTATCCTAGATCCGTATTCACGCTTCCTATAACTCTCAAATTTTAAATAAGTCAAATTTTATTAAGATGATGTAAATGTAATTTTGAGTGGGCTAACTTCTCGTCACAACATAAAATGTACATTATAAAGTCATTTGTAATTGGTTTAAATTATTTTATTTTTTATAATTTATTTAAAAAAATTAATTCGATCATGATTTTCTTAATTATACTGTCATTTAAGAAATTTTTTTTGGGGTGAACATTTAAGAGTTCACCTCACCAATCGAAGACTAATGCAATGATAGAATTGTTCACAACTCTGAAACCCGAATTGGAGGCCGAACCCACCTTCTTTCTCCACGTGGATGGGGTGATCCAAAAGAGCACCGTGCAAGTTGCAATAGTCTGTGGGTCCCACCAATGGGCCAGTGCTGCTTACTTGATCCGGATTCAAACTACTGTAACATTTAAAAGAGTTCCACGGTTCCACCTCACTAATAGTTCAAAAGAGCACCCTTCAAGTTGCAATAGTCTGTGGGTCCCACCAATTTGGCCGTCAGTGCTGCTAACTTGAACCGTATTCAAACTACTGTAACATTTAAAGAGTTCCTCCTCACTAATAGTTCAAAAGAGCAACCTCCAAGTTGCAATAGTCTGTGGGTCCCACCAATTGGGCCGTCAGTGCTGCTAACTTGATCCATATTCAAACTAAGCTTCATTTTAAAATTAATTTCAAATAACTATTCACACCTTATTATTTAAAAATTACACGATAACAATTCTTTCAAATTCATTCATTTGAAATTCTCCAACAATATCAAATTTTATTTTCTCACGTAACTGAAGCAAAATCTAAAAATTCGAAATCTTTCCGTAACCCAAAATCAAAGGAAGTAAAATTGCTTCATATATCAACCAAAAAGGATAACAAAGCTAGTCCAAGTTGGAGCTAGAAAGTGACCGACGATGATACCAATTAGTAAATCACTTTGACAATAGGCCCTCACAGACAAGTTTGTCCATATTCAGATAAGAAGATCCACCATGTCCAGTAGCCTCCTCTGCTTTCTTCTTCCACTCCATTGCCCTAATTTTCATCTCCACACCCTTCCCTCCCTCCATCAACTCTCTCACAAGCTTCTCAACTTCTTCCCTCTTCACATCACCATCTATCTCCATCCCAATCCCCCATTCCCTGCAACTGTACCGGCAATTTGTCTGCTGCTCGGCGAAGAACGGCCAGCAGACCACCGGCACGCCACCACACAAACTCTCCAACGTCGAGTTCCACCCACTGTGGGTCAAGAACCCTCCCACGGACGGGTGTTTAAGCACTTGCTCTTGTGTACACCAGCTCGCCAACCTGCCTCTTTCTTTTGTCTCGTGCACAAACTCACTTGGCAGCATGGCAGAGTTCCCTGTCACAATGTCCGGCCTTATTATCCACAAGAAATGCTTGTGACTATTAGCCAGTCCCCATGCAAACTCCGTCATCTGTTTCGGTGTCATGACAGTGATGCTGCCAAAATTCACGTACACCACGGAGTTGGTTGGCTGTAAGTCGAGCCATTTGATGCAATCCGGTTCGTCTTTCCGCAGATTTGAGCGGATGGGTTCTGATACGTGGCCTAAAATCTGATCCGCCATTAGTTGGAGTGGTCCGACGGTGTAAATGTGGGGATGGATGGATGGATGCGAGAGTGTTGAGGACGTCTTGTTCCAAGGCATGGAAAGTGTTGAGGACGATAGCAGAAACTTGGTGAATGCGGTCTGTTTCATTTTTCATGAAGTTGAACATGAAGTTGTTTGAGTCTGTTGTTCTGATGAAGGATGGGAGGTCTCTCAATCGGATGTTGTTCATTCCTGGAATCCAATTTAGGGTTGTGTCTAAATATCCATTTGTTTGGTAGGTCACATCTGTACACAAAAGCATAAGTTAGCTGAGAAATGTAAAGAGTGGAGTGATGATATAGAGACGGGAAATTTTAATGGAATCATTACACATAGGTGATGTTATGAATTCATATGCACGATGGATTCAAAGTTTTATAGTTTCAAAAAAAAAAAAAATTGACCAAAATGTTAATTTGAATATGAAAAAATACTGTTCATTTGTCTAACTATCATTACAGAAGTACCATTTTAGGCACAAAGGTATCACTTTTTGTCATCTAATACCACTTTTTATGTTATACAGAAAATGATATATGTGTGCACAAAAAGTGATACCTATGTATAAAAAAAAATGATATTTATGCACATAAAAGTGATACTTAAGTGTCCAAACCAAAAGTAGTAAATGAAAATAGTAAAGGTAATTTGGAAAATAAATATTATTTTTTTCATGTCCATAACAGATATTTGGTCAATTTTATTTGTTGAAGCATCGTGACTTTGATTACATCAAATGATAAACATGAGTACATAACATGTATGTGTAATAATTCCAAATTTAATTTACACCATAAAAGAGACAAATGGTGTGTGATAAACTTCATGCAGTAAATCAAAGAGACAAATGGTGCATGAATTTTTTTGTTGATAAATTAAATTAAATTAAATTAAATTCACAACTTAAATAATAATTAAATTTAATTAGTATGAAATTAACTTATAATTTTTTTAAAATTATAAATAATTATTTTTTATTATCAAGAAAAATACAGAGTATTGAATATTCAATTATGTATCAGGATGAGTTATTAGAGGATTGCTAACCTCGGCTTTATTCCTAATCAGACTTTTCAAACACTTAATGGTTCGTTTGGGACCCATTAGACAACTAGTGACCCACATGGCGGCTTACTATATTCTCTATTTTTTTTTTTTTTTTGAATGCTAAAAAAAATAATAATAAATAAATAAATTCACAACTCAAATAATAATTATTAATCAATAAGTCAAGGGATTATTACAAATAAAAAGTGCTAATGTCTCATATTTACCATTTAATAGAGTCAAAGTCAAAAATAAAGTTGACCAAATGACATGAAAAAACACTGTTTACTTTCATTAAGCACTACTTTTTGTGTACGGAGGTAGCACTTTTTATACATTGGGTACCACTTTTATTTTGAGTATAGAGGTACCACTTTTATTCACATCGATACCACTTTTTATACATGATGACAAAAAGTGGTACCTGCATGCACCATAAAAAGTGGTACCTGCATGCACAAAAAATAGTACCTATGTGCTCAGAAGTGGTACTCATTGAGGGTAAATAGTGTTTTTTCATATGTCAATTTTTCTTACAAGACTTTGACTCCATCAAATGATAAATATGGGTCATTAGCACCATTTATATGTAATAATGAAAAAAAAAAAAAAATTTGGTTACCTTTGAGTGGTGTTAAACCCCTTTCCAATAGATGCCGGTACAGGGTATAACTATAGAAACCACAAGCACTCCTGGTCCAAAACAGCACTTCAGGGATTCCAAACTCTTTTGCAGCTTCAAGAGTGAAGCTCATGACACCATCGGAGACGATGCATGTCACCGGCGGGACGTCGGAGGAAGAGCAATCGTTGAGTTCCGAGAGGAGGTTGCAGAAAGGTTTCAAGGAGTTCTTGGGGGTGGACTCGCAGAGAGTAGGGATGTCTTGGGTGGCGTCGACGGTATCCGAAGGAGGGAGGCCATCGGGGATGGTGGCAAAGCGGAAGTCCGGCAAGCCGTCGAGGGCGTTGGGACCTCTGGACCTGAGCAGTGGTTTGTGGTTGTCCTCAGAGTTGACAAAAGTTATGTGGAAGCCTCTGTGGTGGAGGAGTTTCGCTAGTTTGAGCATTGGGTTTATGTGACCTTGAGATGGGAATGGAATACACACAGCATGAGGTTTATCACACACACCATTAATGGAACCCATCTCTCTCCCCTCTCTGTTACTCTCTCTAAAATTATGGGATTGATGGAAGAGAAATGCCTTTCTTTTATAGTACTCCTAATAGCTAAATTGTCTAGAGCAGGTGTACTTTGATACTCCCTCTGTCCACAGTTTTTAAACATGACACTCTTTTTTAATGGAAAGTGTATTTAACTACGTTATACTATTTTTTATTAATACTTATAACACCAACTTATCTAAAAAAAACTAACTTAATTCCAAAAATTAAAGTTCTCCGTGTGTGGCATTAATTGTCCGTCTTTTTCTGGCAGAACGACGGTTAAAGTATAAAAAAAAATACCAAAAAAAAAAAAAACATAGCAATCATGAGAGAGAATATATAAAAATGGTTTTTCTATTTAGACAATGAAACAAATAAGGAAATAAAAGATAGACTGTCTCATTGTCCAAACAAAAAGTCACAAAAGAGAGGCTTTTAGACACAATTTAGTATTGGTATTTTTATTTTATTAGTATTTTGGGACAATTAAACTATGCATGCACATAAATTTTTTGGTCAAAAAGCAAACAGTTAACCTATTATAACTAATATTAGAATCAAAATTAGTATTTAATATGATGCCACACTAAGTGTCAGCTTATAAAATGTTCGAATATTTTCTAAATAGGTAGGATGATCCGATCATATCAAATAGTATAAAATTTTGAATTTTTGTTCCATTACATTATTATTAAAGTCAAAATCAGAATTTAATCTGATGTCTCTGCTCATAAAGTATTTGAATATTTGTTGAATGAATAAGATGTTCCCATCACTTATCAAATAGTTTAAAATTTTGAATTAAATAGTCAAATCAAATTTCCTATTTTCAATTTGTTAAAAATTTACATGAAATTTTAGTATTCTAATAGGGACGATGCCGGGGAGATAAGGGAATGTGTAGGGGCATGCTTTTGACTTTTTTATATCTGCTTTTGGATATAATAGTCAAAGTTTCAGACTAATTATACAGAAGGAGTAATAAATTTATTGCAGTCCTAACCAAATAATTTTTCAGAATCTTCATCATTTTTCTACGAAGTTATCATGTGCCTGTTTGAAAGTATACAAATCTACTATGAGATAATTTTTGGTACTATCTCCAATAGTGTTTCACAAGATCCTAACCTTGGCATATATTACTTCATAGAAAAATGATGATGAGTCTGAAGAATTAGACTATCTGACACTCGAGGTGGGCCCTATCGCAATTAGTAAACCTAAAGATTTCAAATGTTGTGAAATAATTCTAGTATAGCAAATCCCAACAGAAAATATCATTTTCCTATAAATTAACAACATTTGAAATCTTTAGGTTTACTAATTGCGATAGGGCCCACCTCGAGTGTCAGATAGTCTAATTCTTCAGACTCTTCATCATTTTTCTATGAAGTTATATATGCCATGGTTAGGATCTTGCGAAACTCAGATAGTACCAAAAATTATCTCATAGTAGATTTGTATACTTTCAAACAGGCACCCTTTTTTTTTTTTAATTTTTTTTAAGAAAATTAAGCAACTGATCTAAATGATAAAATAATTACATAAGGTGGGCCATTTGGCCAAGACAGCCCGAAAGGGAAACAACTCAAAGAGGGAAATAAAGCCCTGGCGACCCAAAGAAGAGAAGTCCAGTCATGAAGTCAAACTAATAACAGCAATTAACGGCTAATTAGATGTTAAGTGTGGTTGTTAGTGCACGATCCGGTGAGAAACCCTAATAGAGGATGATGGCTGATCATCATCCGAGCATATCAATCCGGCGGTCTTGGAGAAGGGCGACAGTGAGCAGGCGACGAATTCCAATCCCTGAGAATTTGCCTTGAAGATTGGTTGTCTTTCAAGAACCCCAACTTGAGCAAAGCTGTGACTGTGGAGTTGATTCTTGCAAGTACCACTCTCTGAGTTGACTTCTTCTTTTTGAAGATCCTCTCATTTCTTTTTTCCCAAGTATGGTACACCATGGATGAGAAGCAAATTTTCAGCAATAGGTTCATGGGAGTATTCCTTTTCCATCGAGTGCTTATGGAATGAATCAAGTCCTCCTGACTTGTAATTAAGGTTCTGAATTTGCATTTGATTTTGATGAATCGCTATATTGGGGAGGTGAAGTTGCAATTGAAGAAGATATGCTGGTGTGATTCATAGTGGTTTTGGTAAAGAGCACAAACATTTTCATGGCGAGACATTGATTTGCAGTCAAGAGTTGGAAGTCTGGATTGCACTGCTAGCCAGAGGTTGAACTTCATCCTGGGTATAGAAGGTGACCTCCATACTAGATTGTGCCAGTGTACTTCAGGAGAATGCTCTGCAAGATGGCTTTTTATATGTTTAAGGCTATAAGAACCATTTGGGGAAGCAGTCCAAAGTTTTTTATCACTTCTGGAAGTGCATGGAGGTGGTAGTGAGAGCAGCTCTAGAACAACATTTGTAAAGCAGATGGGGAAAAGACCAAGATGAATTCTGAATAAAAGTATTGACTGTAATTGTATCATTGAATCCTGCATCAGTGAGTAAACTTAGTAGGTATTTTGTGCAGAGGGGGCCTCTAGAGATTCAGTTGTCCCACCAAAAGGCTGTAACATTGCCATTGCCAATTCTGTGTTGGATAATTAGCCTTACAGGATGCCTGAGCTATAAAATTTTCCTCCAACTCCAAGAGCAAGGCTGGAGAATCTTGAGAGTCCATAGGTTCCTTGACTTAATGAGATGTGCGTTGCACCAAGTGACCTACAACCTGTTACTCTCATTGGTTTGTAGATCCCATATATACCTTAGGATAACAGCTTTATTGGTAAGCTTTAAATTTGGGATGCCAAGGCCACCTTCCTCCTTTGGTTTGCATACCTTCCCCTAAACAACTTTTGCTCCACTAGTCTTCATTTCTGAACCAGACCACAAGAAGGGTCTTAGAATTTTGTTAAGCTCATTGATGACTGCCTTTGGGAGGATAAAAATGCTTGACTAGTAGATTTGTGTTGAAACCAAGACTGCTTTAATGAGCTGAAGTCGACCTGCATAAGAAAGTCATCTTGCAGACCAATGAGTTATCCTATTTGTGATCTTCTCAATAAGTATGCTGCAATGTTGTGCCTTTAGGTTTATGGAAATGAGTGGAACACCAAGATACTTCACTGGGAGGGTGCTTGGACCAATACCAAGTAGTGATGTGATTTGTGATTGAGTGTGAGGATGAGTTCCAGAGAAGAAGACATTACTTTTGGAGAGATTTATGTCAAGACCAGACATGCTGCAAAAGTGATCAAGGGCTGATTTCAAAATTGAAATAGAAGTAATACCCCCATGGCACAAAAGGAGGAGGTCATCAGCATAGGAAATATGTGTAATCTTCAGTGCTCCACATCTCTAATGATATTTAAATGTACGAGCTTGTAATACCCCTAATTTTAAAAGGATAGTCTCGGTATTTTATTAATTGTTATAATTGTGTTTTTAATTCATTAATTGATTTCTTGGCTTTTTGTTAATTGTTTATATGAATTAATTGATTATGTGTTTATTTGAAATACTTGTTTAGTTAAATTATGTGCTAGACGATGTATATTTGTTTACTTAAATATTAGGTGTTTTCTTGTAATTAATGTGTAGGAATTAAATATTTTAAATGGTTGTTGTATTTTAATTATTTTATTTTATTTTATTTATTTTATTCTAATGGTTATGGTTATTAGTCATGGGCCAACTAATTAGGTTCCATGAACTACTTGGATAAGGGGTTTAATGGGTACGGATGATTACCTATGAATAGTGTATATATATATATATATATATATATATATATAAGGAAAGTTCTTTAGTGGTAATCTGATGTATTTATTTTATTTATATAAAAATAATATACATAGATTATACGTAATATATATTTTGGTTACCTTTTTAGTATTTTAATTTTAATTTTTATTATTTTCTTTATTAATTTGAGGTGGATTGGGAAAATGAATAGGACTATTATTTAGCTTATAAATATGTAACTATATGGTTAAAAAGAGGACTGGAAATATATTACGTAATATTTTAGAAAGAGAGAGAAAGAATGAGGAAGCAGGAAGAGGAAGAGGAAGAGGAAGAGGAAGAGGAAGAAGGAGGTTAGGGTTTTTATCAAATCCCTAAAGGCAAATTCTTGTTCTACACTTCTCCTTTGATCTGTGGAATTTATATCTCTAGTATAATCTTAGGGTTATTTAAAAAACAATTAAAACTGGAATTTATAATTTAATTGATATAGAACATAGATTTTATAAATTATATTCTCATTGTTGTTCTTGGTGTATGAATTGATAAATTCATAGATTTGATTTGATTACTTTATGATTTGTTACATGTTTTAAAAGATGTAATTTCATATCTGTATATTGATGGAATCTAGAAACATGCCTTAGAATCCTCAAACAATAAAGAATAAGTTTCCAATAGAATTCTGGGTTGATTCGCGTAGCAGTGCTCGTACAGCTGTTACAGTGCTCGAGACTTGGGGGAAAAGCTCGAGCCATGAATGAAAAGCTCGAGTCTGAAAGGAAAAGCTCGAGCAATTGGATGAAAAGCTCGAGCCTGAAAGGAAAAGCTCGAGCAATTGGATGAAAAGCTCGAGCCTAAAAAGGAAAGCTCGAGCAATTAGGTGAAAAGCTCGAGCTTGAAGCAGGATGCTCGAGTCTGAAACAGGATGCTTGAGCAATTGGAACAAAAACTCGAGCCTTATCTGGGGAAGTTTTGTAAACAACGTTGTATTACTTTTAATTGAATTTGAGGAGTCCTAGACATCATATAAGGACTAGTAATGAGTTCAAATAAATTTTAAACAAACTTAAATATATCAATGCATGTTATTGGATTCTTTGAGGAATGAACGGATTTAATCTTTAGTTTGTTCTAATAATTAAGATTAAAGGTGTAGCATGAATTGTATATGAAGAATGCTTACTTGACTGTATAATAAAATATCAGCATATTTAAGATTCAGTATGTGTAGGATATGTGATATAGGAAACTTAAATAATTTATAAGTCAATTCTATTTTGTGATAACATAATACATATTATTATGTTTATTCTGGATTATTTGATGTACTTTTATAATTGTTACATTAACCATTGGATTGTGTGGATGTAGTGCACCAGTATGGGATGGTGGCACTCTAGGGATGGATTAACTTATCAGTTAAGTCCTACCTATGTTATAAGGGAATGGATTAACTAAAATGTTAAGTCCTACTTATATTCGTGTCAGGTCAACTGAACAAGTTAGATGATACATAGTGGATTACTTTAGATTGGATATATATATATATATATATATATATATATATATATATATATATATGGACATATGCCATGATATGAGCTTGAGTCTTAGGATCAGTGGATACGGTGCGTTTATTGTCAGGGATCTGTAGCTAGATATAGTGTAGTTGTGTGCCCTGGTAGGTCTAGGTACTCATGCCCATTATGTTGTCTACTATTCAGGTTAAGATAACCCTATAGTCTAGTGAGGTTCCTTTAGTGTGCATATATATTTATGGACTATTAGTTATTGCATGGGTTAACTATAGATATATAATTTTTTCGGTCTCTGTTTGGGTTGTCGTAAAAAGAACTTGTTCGTGGGCCTAACCCACTATTATTTTTCAGGTGTTGGTCAGTTTCAGACATAAAGCTTGTTCATGCTGAGTAGAGACAGTCCACATCAATCTTCCGAATCTACGTAGGATTCTCTTTATGTTTTAGTTTCGGATTATAGTTATTTTCAAGTTTTTCAGTTGGGTTATCAATAGGGGTCCACTAGATGGATTCCCGAGTTATAATGATAGTAAAGGTTTTGGATATTTCATTTGGAGGATTAATTATATATTCAATTAAGGATTTATTATTTAGTTTCTTTTCTGCTATTTATTCATTCTTAGGTTTTTTTCTTTTGTAATCAAATGCTTGTTTATATATTTAATTGTTTGGTATCCCTAGGATCTGTGCTCGGACTTGATCATCGGTGACTCTAGAATCGAGGGGTATCACAGTTGGTATTAGAGCATTCCAAGTTCAAGTGTCTCTAGGATTCTTTCGTATAAGACTTCCGCGTAGCGTATTCTTTTATTTAGCGCCTAAGTTTGGGATTCATTGTATTTTTTTACAGTCTGCTAAAATCATACTGATGTCGGTCTTTCTATATTAACAGAATGGTTAACGTTAGAAGAAGACGGGAAAATCAGAGAAACAGGCAGCGAAGAGGGGCAGCACATGAGCAGTAGGATTTCCTATGGCGTCAGCAGATGGAGGAAGAACAACAACTGCCTAGGTTTCAGGAGGAAGATGGTTTGGTGCACATTGAGCAAGAGGAAGTCCAGCAGACTCAAGAGTCTCAAGAACGGGGCTATAATCAGGGCAGGGATCCAGAGTTTCCTCCCCATATAAATGACCTTATTACTAGGGCTATAGAAGCAGGTATAGCAGCTGCACTTCAAAATCAGCCACAGGTTCAGCAGGCACCTGTCCCAGCACCAGTGGTTCAAACTGATCCTTGGGAGAAGGCTAGGAGTTCTTTCACAAAGGGAGCCCACCTGAATTTTCAGGCTCCACCGATGCGAAAGTAGCTCACCAGTGGAAGAAGGACATCGAATGACATCTTCGCATAGTTTAGTGCACAGAGGTTCAGAAGCAGATACTTGCTACATTCAAGTTTGTTGGAGATGGACTATAGTGGTGAGAGTCAGTTACCACTGCAGATGAGAGGACTTCATTTACCTATGAGTAGTTCAGTACTCGCTTCAATGAAAAGTACTTTCTATATGCAGTCAGGACAGTTATGAAGACAGAGTTCCTTAATTTAGATTAGGGGAATATGACAGTGGTAGAGTATAAGCAGCAGTTCACGCGCTTATCTTTTTTTGCTCTAGAGGAGGTGGATACAGAAGAGAAGAAACGTAATAGTTTTGTTAAGGGACTTATGTAGTCTATTAAGCGAGCTATTACAGGTAGTCCAGCCTATAATACTTATGCTTAGGTGGTAGACGTTGCTCTACAGCAGTATCAGTTGACCGTGAACTTCAGACAGGCTAAGGGTGAGAAGTGGGGTGACAGAGACTCTGCTAATCAGTCAGCTGAGAAAAGGAATGGCAATGAACACTAACACAATGATAAGGGTAAGTTCCAGGGACAGCAGTCCTGGAAGAATCACAAAGGTGGTTCAAATGCTCACAGGAATAGAGTACCTATTCAGAGGTAGCAAAATGGGGGACCATATGCAAGACAGGGTCAGCCACAGGCTAACCGACAGAGGAGGCCGTTTGGCAGATTCCAGGGTAGTTGCTACACTTATGGAGAGTTTGGTCACACTTCCAGACAGTGTCCTAAAGTAGGACAGAGACAGGGACAACATGTGCAGCAGGGACAGAAGGTACCATTACCTTTACCTACTCCACAGATTCCACGGATTCAGCGACAGACGTATCTGTCTTTATTAGCACCGCCACAGCCTCAGGGACAAGCACCGCAACCGTTGCATTATTGCAGGGTGTATAACCTCATGCCATAGGATGTTCAGGCGCCTCAGGCTGTTGATGGTATGTTTCCTATTCATGGTAGATCTGGTCATGTTTTATTTGATACGGGTGCTACACATTCATTCATGTCTAGTACTTTTGTTGCATTATCTGGGATGACGACGCGAGTATGCGATAGACCTCATGGTATTTCTACTCCTATGGGTGATACAACTATTTTACATGAGAGTGATGGGCCTGTGACACTAGATATTGGTAGATTTCGATTTCTAGCCAATCTATTAGTCCTGGATATGCACACTTATGATGTGATACTTGGGATGGATTGGTTATTTCATTACCATGCCCAAGTTAATTATTATGATAGGTCTATTATTTTCACTATACCTAGTCAGGATATGTATATTGTTGCTATGCCACGTTTTAACGGGGTTTCTAGCACTTATTTGTTTTATATGAGGAGGAGACCGAAGAGGAGATTACTGTGTCACTGGATAGCATACTATTTATACAGGAATTTTTAGATGTTTTTCAAGAGATTCTAGGGTTGCTACCTAGTCGAGAGATAAACTTTGAAATTGATTTAGCTCTAGGCACTACGCCTATTGCTAGGGCACCATACAGGATGGCACTAGTGGAGATGCGTGAGCTGAGGGATCAGATTCAACAATTGCTCAGTCAGGGTTTTATTCGTTGGAGTACTTCACCTTAGGGAGCACCAGTTTTGTTTGTGAAGAAGGAGGATGGTTCACTTCGTCTGTGTATAGATTACAGGAAGTTGATAAGATTACTATTCATAACAAGTATCATTTGCCCAGGATTAATGATCTTTTTAATCAGTTAAAGGGAGTTACATACTTCTCTAAGATTGATTTGCGTTTTGGATATCATCAACCTTGGGTTAGGGAGCAGGATGTATCTAGGACAGCGTTTATCACTAGATATGATTTTTATGAGTTTCGTGTCATGCCTTTCGGATTGACTAACACACCAGCAGTCTTCATGGAT
This sequence comes from Cornus florida, assembly GCF_030987335.1. Taxonomy (NCBI): domain Eukaryota; kingdom Viridiplantae; phylum Streptophyta; class Magnoliopsida; order Cornales; family Cornaceae; genus Cornus; species Cornus florida. The sequence goes on along the minus strand of NW_026775572.1, from coordinate 23,353,668 downwards.
TTAATAAACAGAGTCTTCTGGGTTTGCTTAGATCAGTTTGTCATCATGTTCATTTAAAATATTTTGGCCTATTCTAAGACAGATGACGATCATGCTAGACATCTTCATATAGTGTTGTAGACGCTTCGTGAACACCAGTTATATGCCAAATTCAAGAAGTGTGAATTTTGGCAGTGAGAAGTGAAGTTTTTGGGTCATGTAGTATCAGAGAACGGGGAATAGCGGTAGATCCAGCAAAGGTTTTAGCAGTGGTAGAGTGGGGACATCCTACTTCACCTACCGAGATTCGGTGTTTCCTCGAATTGGCAGGATATTATCGTCGGTTCATTCAGGAGTTCTCAAAAATAGCGGGACCACTCATTCATTTAACTAAGAAGGGTGTGCGGTTCATGTGGGATGAACACTGTCAGAAAGCTTTTGATGAGCTAAAGAATAAGTTGACTTCTGTACCAATTTTGTTCACTCCACAGAGCGGGATAGAGTATCATGTCTACACAGATGCTTCTTTGCAAGATCTTGGGTGTGTTTTGATGCAGGAGGAACGACCAATTTGGTATGGATCTCGTAAACTTAAGCTTCATGAGCTTAATTATCCAACACATGATTTGGAGTTGGCACATGTGGTCTTTGCCTTACGTATTTAGAGGCATTATCTGTTGGGCGAGCCCTTCAGATTATTTAGTGATTACAAGAGTCTGCAGTATTTATTCACTCAGCGAGAGCTGAATATGAGACAGCGCAGATAATTAGAGTTTGTGAAAGACTATCATTTCTCTATATAGTATCATCCAGGGAAAGCGAATGTGATGGCAGATTCACTCAGTCGTCGACCCTATGCGAGTCTTTCTGCTTTATTCACCACTGAGTGGAATACTTTGAAGACAGTTAACGAGTTGTCTGATGCTTTTATGGCTTGCATGGTAGTTACACCTTCTATCATTCACAAGGTTTTGAAGGCACAACTCATGGATGATCGGTTGATCAACTAAACATCAACCTTCGCAATAGCACGAATCATTGTAAAATAGGGCTATTGGTCGGGTAAGTCGAACCACTGGGACTGCGCTAGTCTATGGCAACCTAAGTGTCTAGAATTGTTCTTAGAATGATAATGGGTTTATAGAGGGTTTTGGTTGTTTGTCACTTAAACTTAGAACTTAGAATGCATAAAATAGTAGTGCTAGTAAATGAGAGTTAGAGATAATAAAAGGGGAATCTAGAGAAGTGAATCCACCTATGCCCTAAATACATGCTAAATCAAGACTAAATTGGGGATAAACACTATATAAGCAATGATCAAGAATTATATAGCAACACATAGTTGCTTCATAACCAATAAAAAGCTCGTGAGATTAAAACAAGAATGGTCTATCAAAAGACAACACATTTGGACTACCTAGACTAGGGTGTAGTATCAAATACATTAACTTAAGCAAAAGACCATCAATCATTCAATCAAATGATGAAGCACATGAAAGTAGAATCAAGCATAGTCCATCAAAGGAGGTACCTAAGCAATGGAATATCAAGTTTTAAAATTAACATGCCTTGAAAACCATTCATAGTTAATATCTTCATTGTCACTATGAAAATAAAAGCAATAAGACTAATGTAAGAATCATCAAGACAAGCTAAATAACTCACATCAATCATTTAAACATGAATGTTCATTACAAGAAGTAATAAGCTCTTAAACTATGAAAAGACCAAAGTTTATACATTATAATCCCCAAAATAGAACCTAATCTAGAACATGAACAAAAGGGGAGGCTTCATCACCTCCCTAGATGAGGTTTAGTTACCCATGAGTGAGCTAGGAGAAGGAAGAAGCTTGCCCTTTTCCTCCATTTTCGAGCTCCCTTCCTTTTGCTCCAAGAACCCTCTTCTTCTTGCTCTCTTCTCTCTCCTCTATCTTGCTAAAGATCAAAAATTCCTCATGTATGGCCCTTGGGTAGCTTTTTATGCTCCAACAACACCCTCTCTCCTCCAAGGAACACCTCCAACCACTTCATAAAGAAGGAAGATGGCATTGAGGAAACCAATGTGCAAGTGGGCTGAAATGAGCCATTTCCGAAGGGCATTCTGCCTGATTTTCGAGCACTCGCTTGGTGATCTCGAGCACTCTAACTTAGTGCAATGTGCAACATGCTCCTCTTGCTCAGCGCTGACCTATTTTGGTAAAACTGCTATAAATTTGTGTCCCGAACTCCGAATAATGATCTGTTTGAAGATTTGGAGAGCTGATTCAGTGCTTTAAAAACTTCATGTTTTGATGAAGACCCAATTCTCAAGTCTGGTTGGTTGAAAATGGGAAGAAAGGCAGTACATCAGTGCTGCCAGGCAGTTCTGCGCACCTCTGTTATGAAGATCATAACTCTCTGCTCCGAACTCCGAATGATGAACCACTTGAAGATTTGGAAAGCTGATTCAGAGATCTAAATCTTTCATGTTATGATGGAAGTCTAGTTCTTGAGTTTGCTAGGTCGAAAATGGCGACAAAAGTCAGGATCACTGCTGCCAGAAATTCAGAAATGGCATCCTTTTTGTTCAAAATTCCACAAGGCCTCATTTTTGCTTCCTTTTTGCACTTCAACCTGAAAATGCATAAAAACATGCAAATGGAGTTAATCTACATAAAATAATTAATAACTGAACTTTGTTAATGTAATTTAGGGCGCTTGAATATACAATATTCGGCGCTTATCACACCCCCAAACTTACATTTTGCTAGTCCCTTAGCAAAACTACAATGAAAAACATACTGAAAAGACAACCATGGGCATGCTACTACAAAAATATCATCCATGGTAAAATGAGATAGATACATAGCTCAAATACAACTTGAAACAGACAAAAACTGGAGATGAGGTCATTGGGAAAACTACCTTGCATATATGAAGCATTGATACAAAAAATGGGAAAAACCATTTCAACATGCATGCATCAACATCATAGTCCATATAAATAATTCAATTGTCATCTCTTAAATGGAAATAACTCAAACTCCAGTGAAAGTGAATTGGATTCTCAACATGCGGCTTTTATTTTCTTGTCCAATTCCAAGGCACAAGTTTTCAAATCAATGAATTCCCTTTTATATGAAGTCCCTAAGGCATGATTTTATTTTCAAGACAACTTTTGTTGCTTGTTAACAATTTATTTCAACACATAAGCGAAACATAGAATGGTTGTGCAATGCTAAAGTCCCTTAAGCTTTCTAACCAACCTATGTAGCAAGCGTTAGGCCAACAACTCCCAAATCAGACGGCTTTAGGGTGTTAAGTGTAGAGACACTCCAAAGGACTTAATAGCTTAAGTTGGAAAGGCTACGAACTTCAGCTAACCATGTTTATTACAATTTTTTTTGAATGACCGTGCAATGTTTAAGTCCTTTAAGCTTTCTAACCAACCCTTGTAGCAAGCGTTAGGCCAACAACTCCCAAACCAGACGGCTTTAGGGTGTTAAGTGTAGAGACACTCCAAAGGGCTTAATAGCTCGAGTTGGAAAGGCTACGAACGTCAACTGGTCATTTTTCATTCATTTTTTTTTTTTTTTTTTTTTTTTTTTTTTTTTTTTAACTACTTAAATCATGCCAAAGATATTCATCTATCAGGTCCATCAAATCAGATTAACTAGGCCAAGGTCAAGGTTAATCAGCTGCATGCCTCACAGTTAAGTTTCCAATTTGCATCTGTGCATTGTGAAGCTTATAAGAGTGTAAATCCAGCAAGAATCTAATTGAAACATTTATACAGACTAGTTTGAATCTCCATGATCATTTCAACTCAAATTTTTCTTTATTTTCAAAAATTTCAATTGCTTCTATACACAAGGTATTAAACATATGTTTCATCTCCGACAAGTGTCAAGTTATACTATCATTGCTTAGCAAAAATTATGGAACCAAAAATATGCCGAGAATGCTTTGATGCACCCCCAAACTTAAACTACACAGTGTCCTCAATGTGGGACATGGAGGCAAGTTAGAGACAAAAAGGACAAAGAGTATAAAAGGAACAACAATACCCAGGGGGAGGGAACGGCATTTTGAGACAAAAAACCCCCAAACTTGAATTGGACTGCGCAACCTGGAGAGCAACATGAAGAACAAAAAGAAACAACCACAAACAGCATTAATAGCACAAGCATAAATACAGAAAAAGAATGTAGCGAAAGTTAACAGAACATAAAGAATTTGCATTACAAAAAGAGTTTACATGATGACAAAAAGAGCTGTACAGGGATAATGTCGACCAGATCAACCTATACATAGCAAATTCTGACAGTTTAAAAGGAAAACAAAAGATACAAGAGAAATAGTTACAGATGAAACAAAAAGAGAAAGTCCACACTCGCAACAAGCTACTGTCCAGAAGGTAAACGGGCGAGGATGGAATGGAGGAGAGATTGAGTCTTACGCCGTTCAGCGGAAGCCAAACGACGGTCCTCAGCAGCGACACGGCGGTCTTCAGCAGCAAGACGGCGATCTTCTTCAGCACGTGAAGAAGTCTCACACAGAGTCTGAGTGCACGCGGACAAAGAATTCTCAAAACGATCTAGTCGCGCATGAATACCGGCAATGGAAGCCCGGATGAAAGCCTGGTCCTGGTGAGAGTCGACCGGAGGCTCTACCCTTGCAGCGGCTGCGGCGGTGGAAACCGCCTCAGAAGGAGGAGGAGGTGGAGCGTGGATGAACAGGGGGGCAGGAGGCGGAGGGGTACTAGAATGGCTCAGAACATTGATCCACCGGCGCTGGGTAAAAATTTTAATTTTGTCGCCTTTTGGTTCATGGGGAGGAACAACGAAACCCTTGTGCTGAAGGAGCCGAGTGATGAAAAACGGCAAAGGCAATTTCCGATTTTTAACTCGCGGAGCCCGTGTATTATGAGCATCATTCCAAAACTTCATAAATGTGGTCCAAATGAGCTCTGGAATGGAGAACTATTGGCCTTGGTCCATGGCATATAAGGCTTGCAGAAGGAGGCCCCGACGCTCGGTGCTATGCACCAAAGGGCAGACATTGTGCTTGAAGACAGTGTCAATGAACCATAGGCGTTCCGGAAGATTGGTTTTGCGGATAAAAGACCGGGGCCGAGTAGGATCGTCAATAGTGCAAATGGCAGCGGCAATCTGCGCCACAGTTAATGTATCCGGCTCCTCATATAAAGGGAGATTCTCACGATTGACAATGTCATCGGGGCACTCAATGGGGCAACCAGAAACCTGAATGATGTCGGTCATAGTGAAAGCATAGGCGGTGCCATCAATGGATGTAGTGAGAGAAATGGGTGGCTCTTTAAGGCATTGGAGATTCTGGTAGAAGAGGCGCACTACACGGGGGTATGCAACCCTGGCAAGGGGCGCACAAATGTGCTGCAGACGCCGGTTAGTCAATTCGGCTACAGCCCATGAAATAGTGGGTAGAATGTCAAAGGCATCCGTGAGCGGAAAAGAAAGCTCGTAGTTGAGTTGTTTGCCAACCCAAGGATCACGTGGGCGCTCATGATTGACAGCACGGGCACCCGCAGAGGGTCTAGGAGGGCGAGAAGGACCGGCACGAGACATTTAGAGAGGTGGACTTGGTTCAGGAATTTCAGCGAACACCTGGCGTGCACCACAAAAAGGAGAAGGTGAAAGTGAGTGGGATGGAGGAGCAAACCCAAAAATTTTGGCAAGAAAACAAGCTCTAGCTACTCCCAAACAATCATAAATCTCCATTACATGCAAGCCCATCCTCCATTTATACCAAAAATGTGAAAGAGAATGGTAAAGAAGAAACTTACCAAAAAATGGAGAACCAAAGGCCCTTTGTGCGTGGGATAAGTGGTGGTGATGGGTAGGAGGTGGGTGATGGTGCTTGGGTTTGAGAGTTGGGCTTGGTAAGGTGGTGGGTGGTGTGGTTTGAGGTGGTGGGTGTTGGTGGTCGAATGGGGTGGTGGTAAGGGTGGGTGGGGAGTTGGAGCCAAGAGTGAGAGATGAGGGTGGCCTGGGGTGGCTAGGGTGGTTTTTTTAAAAGAGAAGTGGCTGGGTTCGAGCACTCGAAGTGTGTCTTCGAGTGCTCTAAAACGGGTCAGTGGGCTCGGGTGTTTGTTGTGTGAGAACTCAAGCAATTGCGAGCACTCGAAGCTTGGCTTCGAGTGCTCGAAAATATGGCAGAGAGGTGAGGGGAGCTTTGTGCATGAAATTGTAGGTTGTGGGGTGGCTTGGGGTTGGCATGGAGTGGGTTATTAGAGAGTTGGGGTTGTGGATGGAGACGCCGAGAGGGTGGGTTGTGAGGTTGGTTGGTGCATGGTTATGCATGGAGGACGTGGGAACATGGTTGATGGAGGTTGGGTTGCATGGTGGTTGGAGTTGTTTTTCGAGGTGCATGCAAGTTGCATGAAAGTGCCGAGAGAGAGAGATGGTTTTGGGCAGGCATGAGGTGGAGGGAATGGTGTTGGTTGGTTGATGAAGGGTTCAGGCAAGATGCCGAGAGGGTGATGTTTGTGGTAGCACCTGCATGGTTGCATGCATGCATGGTGGAGAGGGAAGTTGGTTTGTGACTCGGTTGGATGCATGGTGATTCATGCATTGTGGTTGCTTGGGTGAAGAGAGAGAGAGGAAGAAAGTTGGGTGGTGAGAGTGAAGTTGCGAGAGAGAGAAGGTGAGGGTTGGTTTGATGAGATGTTGGTTAGGCTCGAGCACTCTAAATGGGAGCTAGAGTGCTCGAGCTCTGGGCAGTGAGATTGGCCAAGATGTGGTAGGAATGTCGAGCACTCGAAATGCCAATTCGAGTGCTCGAAATTGGATCAGTAAGCTCGGGGAAATGAGGAGGATTGTGGGATGAAATGTTGAGCACTCGGAATGGGTGCTAGAACTGTCGAGCACTCTAAATGGGTGCTAGAGCTCTCAAACTGGAGGCAGTGAGCAGGTTATTGACGCATTGAAATGGACTTATGCAACATTGAGATGGAAGTTGTAAAGTGAGGAACATTATGCAACATAGCAACATTATTCAAATTGGATGGAAATCTCAAAAATGAAATTTTCAAGCTTCAAAACATTGCAACCTTATGCAAATTGGATTGAATTTGCAAAAATGAAATTTTCATGCATAGAGAATTTTTGAAAATTTGTATGTCAGTCCTAAATTCAAGCCATGCATGGAAAATTTGAAACTTTGCACATTATTCCAATCCAATGCATGGATGGATTTTTAGAAAAATTTTGAAAACTTTTCAACTTCTTTCCAATGCATGGGAAATTCTCAAACTTTTGAACTCCAATCCATTCTAATGCAAGGAGGGAAAAATTGAAATTGCATATCATCTTAAATGCATGGAAATTATTGAATTTTTTTTTTCTTTTTTTTTTTTTAAAAAAAACTTTGCAATATCTAATGCATGGAAAAAAAAAAATGCCAACTTTCAGAACATCACACAAAGCATGGGTGGATGTAAGAAAATTTTCAAACCTTTGCAACATCACACAATGCATGAATGAAATTTCTGGAGAAAATTTTTAAACTTGCAAATTCATTCCATTCCAATGCATGGGAAATTGTGAAAGTTTTGTTTTGAAACCTTGCAATTTTTCAACTTTTTAAACATCTCAAATGCATGAAGAATTTTGAGAAAAATTTCAAACTTTTTAGTAAAAATGAGAAAATATGCACATGAGTCGCATTTGAAAAATCAAATGAAATTGCTAGAAAGCGATGGAGACTTCCGGGAATGAAAATTAGAGTTGAGAAGGTCTAAGAAAAATCAAATTTTTGGCTTTTCTAAACCGTTTACCAGAAAATTTTTTTAAGGCACGAGCAATTTCAAAGAGAAGGAAACTTGGAACATCGAAAGAATTTATTCCCTTGCTTTGCTAAATTTAATGTCGATAGCTAGACCAAGCTAGAGCAGGCACTAATCCTCATAAATTGGATCCGTCAAGAGGACTTCCTCAACTTTTCGAGTTAGAATTGTGCCGTCAATGCAAGGCTTAAGCCTTTGGCCATTTACCTTGAAGAGTGATCCACTTGCAGGATCATGAAGTTCGATTGCTCCATGAGGAAAGACGGTAGTGACAATGTATGGACCATCCCATCTTGACCGGAGTTTACCGGGAAAGAGTTTCAAGCGGGAATTGAAAAGCCAGACCTTTTGTCCCGGGGCAAAAGACTTTTTGACGATGTGTTTGTCATGAAAAGCTTTAGTCTTTGCTTTGTAAATTTTTGCGTTTTCATACGCGTCATTACGCAATTCCTCAAGTTCATTTAATTGCAACGCACGATTAGAGCCGGCTTGTTTGAAATCAAAATTGAACCTTTTTATGGCCCAATAAGCACGGTGCTCTAATTCTACCGGGAGATGACATGCTTTGCCAAAGACAAGTCGATATGGTGACATGCCAATGGGTGTCTTATAAGCTGTCCGGTAAGCCCAAAGTGCATCGTTTAGCCTTAATGACCAATCTTTGCGGTCCGGTCTAACCGTTTTTTCTAAAATGTGCTTAATCTCCCGGTTAGAAATCTCTACTTGACCACTCGTTTGAGGGTGGTAAGGTGTAGCAACCTTATGAATGACTGAATACTTAGCAAGGACGGATTTGAGATAACGATTTCGGAAATGAGATCCGCCATCACTAATGATTGCTCGGGGCGTACCAAAACGACTAAAGATGTGAGATTGAATGAAATGGATCACGACTTTATGATCATCGGTTTTGGTAGCCGCGGCTTCAACCCATTTAGACACATAATCCACCGCTACAAGGATGTACTCATAGCCATAAGAAGATGGAAATGGTCCCATGAAGTCAATCCCCCACACATCAAAAATTTCAACAATTAAAATGTTGGTGAGGGGCATCATGTCTCTTCGAGACATGGATCCAAGTTTTTGACATCGTTCACACGATTTACAAAAATTGTATGCATCCCGGAACAAGGTAGGCCAAAAGAATCCGCTTTGAAGGATTTTGTTAGCGGTCTTTTTGGCACTGAAATGGCCTCCACAAGCAAGAGTATGGCAAAAATTTAAAATGCTTGTGGCCTCGGTTTCAAGAATACATCGCCGGATGATTTGGTTCGGGCAATACTTGAATAGTTCCGGATCTTCCCAAAAGAAATGCTTGACTTGGGAGAAAAACCGGTCCCTCTCTTGTTTGGACCAATGAGCTGAAATTTTGCCAACCGCAAGATAATTGACAATATCCGCAAACCATGGAAGAGTAGAATGTGAAACTTGAAGAAGTTGCTCATCCGGAAAGGAATCACGGATGGCTGCAAATTCTGAAGATTTCTCAATAAGTAAGCGAGAGAGATGATCGGCGACAACATTGTCGGTCCCTTTTTTGTCCCGGATGTCAATGTCAAACTCTTGAAGTAAGAGGATCCATCGAATTAAGTGGGGTTTTGTCTCTTTTTTCGCTAACAAATGCCTAAGAGCGGCATGATCTGAAAAGACGATGACCTTGGAGCCAAGAAGATAGGAGCGAAATTTATCCAAGGCGTACACCACAGCTAGCAATTCTTTTTCAGTGGTGGTGTAGTTCAATTGGGCATCGCAGAGAGTTTTGCTAGCATAATAAATGACATGCGGAAGTTTATCCACACGTTGGCCCAAAACCGCCCCTAATGCATAGTCGGATGCATCACACATGATCTCAAAGGGAAGAGACCAATTAGGGGGTTTCATGATCGGGGCAGAGGAGAGGAGAATGCGAAGTTTGATGAAAGCTTCCATGCAAGCGTCATCAAAATTGAACGGAACATCCTTGGCTAAGAGATTACACAAGGGCCGTGAGATTTTGCTAAAATCTTTGATGAAGCGACGATAGAATCCGGCATGGCCAAGAAAAGAACGGATTTGACGGATGGAATTCGGAGGAGGAAGATTAGAGATTAACTCAACTTTGGCCTTGTCTACCTCGATTCCCCGCTTAGAAATGACATGTCCTAAAACAATGCCTTCTTGGACCATAAAGTGGCTTTTCTCCCAACTTAGAATGAGATTCGTCTCTTTGCATCTTTGGAGCACAAGAGATAAATTTTGGAGACACGAGTCAAAGGAGGAGCCAAATACGGAAAAATCATCCATGAAAACTTCCAAGAACCTTTCAACCATATCGGAGAATATGGACATCATGCACCTTTGGAACGTTGCCGGTGCATTGCATAGACCAAAAGGCATGCGTCGATAGGCAAAAGTACCAAAGGGACATGTGAATGTTGTTTTCTCTTGATCTTGGGGGGCGATGGCCACTTGGTTATAGCCGGAATAACCATCAAGAAAACAATAGAAGCTTTGGCCGGCTAACCTTTCTAGGATTTGATCAATGAATGGGAGTGGGAAATGATCCTTCCTAGTTGATGAGTTGAGTTTACGATAGTCAATGCACACACGCCACCCGGTGGTGGTTCGTTGTGGCACGAGCTCGCCCGCTGAATTTTCAACAACGGTGAGCCCGGATTTCTTGGGTACAACTTGTGTGGGGCTCACCCACTTGCTATCAGAGATAGGATAGATGATTCCCGCATCTAGCAATTTGATCACCTCTTTCATGACCACTTCCTTCATGTTTGGATTTAACCGGCGCTGGACCTCTCTAGTAGGCTTTGCGTCATCCTCCATATGAATGCGGTGCATACAAATGGAGGGGTCAATTCCTTTCAAATCCGCCACTGTCCAACCAATAGCTTCTTTATGCTCTTGGAGCACCGCTAAAAGGTTGGTCTCTTGGTCTTTTTGAAGGTCCGAGGCAATAATGACCGGAAGGGTTTGCTTTGGACCAAGGAACACATACTTGAGATGGGCCGGGAGCGGCTTAAGCTCAAGTTGTGGCGGAGATAACAATGATGGGACCGGAGGAGTGGTGGAAAGTTGGGGAAGTGGTTCTTTTGGAATTTTCCAAGGAGGTACATCCATGATAGCATTAATATCAAGCAAGGAATTGACTTCTTGAATGGCTTGATCAACATCAAAGTTTGAGAAGTCAAAATGGGACATGCAAGTTTCAAGGGGATCTTTGCTTAGGATGAAGGGGAGAGATTCTTCGACCACTTCATCAATGACATCCACAAGAAAACAATCATCCTCATTGGAGGGATGTTGAGTTGCATGAAAGATGTGGAGTTTGACTTGCATGTTTCCAAAAGCAATGTCCATCACCCCGGTTCGGCAATTAATTGATGCATTAGCCGTGGCTAAAAATGGCCTACCAAGGATCACGGGAATGTGCTTTTTTGGGTCATGGACTGGTTCCGTATCAAGAACCACAAAATCTACCGGGAAGTAGAATTTGTCCACTTTGATGATAACGTCCTCAAGGATACCTTGTGGATGCTTGACCGATCTATCGGCAAGTTGCAAAACCACGGAAGTCGGCTTAAGATCTCCCAAACCAAGTTGTAGGTAGACCGAGTATGGAATTAAATTCACACTAGCTCCTAAGTCAAGGAGGGCCCTCTCGATTTTGCTGTCACCAATAACGCACGAGATTGTGGGGGCACCCGGATCCTTATACTTCGGGGGAGTGCTGTGCTGAATGATAGCACTAACATTTTCAGTCAACCTCACTTTTTTTGGCAAATGATTTTTAGAAGTGCGCTTTTGAGTGTACAAATCTTTGAGAAATTTTGCATAGGGAGGGATTTGCTTGATAGAATCCAACAGGGGCAAGTTAATCTTCACTTGCTTGAAAACTTCCCACATGTCTTGAATTTTACAATTCTTGTTCCCAAAATGTGTCGACTCTTGAAGACGTTGAGGAAACTGAGCTTTTGGCTCATAAGTAGTTTCCACATTTGGGGAGACATGTGTGGGATTTCCGTGAATGGTATTGGGACAAGAATTTGGATTAGAAGAGCTTGAATTTGGATTTTTCAACGGAGAAACTTCCTCACTTTTGTCTCCATCAACCTTGTTGTCAACCACTCTACCACTCCGAAGGGTGGTGATAGCTTGAACTTGTTCATGAGTCGACCCACTCGGAGGAGGGGTTTCGTCAATCACATGCATTCCTCTAGGATTTTCAAAAGGTTGAGAGGGAAGCTTGCCCTTGTCCTTTTGAAGCAATTGATTCACCGAGTTAGCTATTTGGCCCACTTGATTTTCGAGATTAGCTATGGATTGAGTATGAGAGTGAACCATTTGGAGAGTAGGCTGCAAGGATGTCAAGAGTTGCTTGTTAGCATCCATTATTTGCTTATTTAATGATTCCATCATTTGCTTGTTTGCAGCTACTATCTCGTCAGTTGGACACACAGGAGGTTGATTGGAGACATTTGGATTGTAAGGAGAACGGTAGCTTGAAGAGGCTTGGAAAGGTCTACCTTGATATTGAGAAGAGGGCTGATTTTGCCGCCCTTGGTTTTGGAATTGGGAATTCTATGGGGCTTGTTGCCGCCACGAGAAATTCGGATGATCTCGCCAACCCGGATTGTAGGTGTTGGAATATGGATTGTTCCCGGGCCGCGAGAACATGGCATTAGCTTGCTCTTGGTTGGGACTAGGAAATTGCTCTAGTGTGGGGCAATCTTCCGAGAGATGGAATGGACTAGTACAGGAAGCACAAACTGAACTTGCCGAATTTTGAGACAATGAAGGAGGAAGATGTGGTGCCATCAATTGGTAGAATTTATGAGCGATGGCATCCACTTGAGATGATTCCTCCCGTATTGACTTTGGTTGACAAGGGTTGGTGTTGTTTGGAGTGGTTGCGGTCGGAGCCCTACGAGAATTGTGTTGAAGTGAATTTTCACTCAAATTCTCAAGTAAGGTCCAAGCCTCATCTGCATTCTTGGACATAAACATCCCACCACAAAAAGAATCAACCATGAATCTATGGGTTTCGGTCAAGCCAGCATAGAAAGCTTGCACTAATTGCCATTTTGGGATCAAATGATGAGGACATTTTCGAAGAAGATCTTGTAGCCTTTCCCAAGTCTCGTGGAGTTGTTCTCCATCAACTTGAGAAAAGCTTAGAATGGAACGCCTCATTTGGTTGGTTTTACTCACCGGATAGTACTTCTTAAGAAATTCTTGTTGCAATTGAGCCCAAGAAGTAATAGAGTTGGGAGCGAGGGAGTTCAACCAATATTTTGCCCTATCCTTTAGGGCGAATGGGAAAAGATGGAGATGAAGTGCATTGTCCGGAAAACCTCTCAACCGGATGGTCGAACAGATTTCAAGGAACTCATCAAGATGCTTATATGGATCTTCATTATCAAAGCCATGAAATGATGGAAGCATTTGAATGGTACTAGACTTGATCTCATATTAAGCTGCATCGATGTTTGGCATCACTATACAAGAAGGAGAAGCATAGGTGGTAGGAATGAAATGATCTCTAAGAGTCATTGGTTCTACATTAGGAATTTCAGCCCGTTCATTCCCCGGATTTACTACGTTATCCCCCATTATATTGAATTCAGTTTCAAGGTCCCTTGTAAGAGTGGGTTCCCTAAGGTTCCGTCTAAGAGTTCTTTCAAGTGAATTTATATCAATAGGCGAGTCAAGTGTGGGAAGAGAGAGTGACCTACGGCCAAACATCAACAATTCACAACAACAGCATCACAACAAATCTTTATCATCAACTCCACATACGATGTTCCCTTTCTCCTCAATTATCAAGACAGAAAATAAATGGCCACGACAAGGACCAATGGTTGAACACAAAATTAAAACAATAATATAGCCTCAACAAGGGCTTGTAAATAAATTAACTACTTCTAAGCGTAACACATGCACAAAATATAACAATGCGAAACTAAAAGGTCAAGAAGCTAACCTAGGGTCCTCTAGACTTACACTTTGCTAGCGTTCCCACGGCGAGAGTCAAGTCCCTAGAATCTTACAACATAAAAATGGTTAAACCACACGAGAAATATGCACAAAACACAATATTAACAATCACACTAAGTTTAACCCTAAAACTTTGGTTGCTAAACCGTTTGCAGTCCCCGGCAACGGCGCCAAAAATTGATCGGTTGATCAACTAAACATCAACCTTCGCAATAGCACGAATCATTGTAAAATAGGGCTATTGGTCGGGTAAGTCGAACCACTGGGACTGCGCTAGTCTATGGCAACCTAAGTGTCTAGAATTGTTCTTAGAATGATAATGGGTTTATAGAGGGTTTTGGTTGTTTGTCACTTAAACTTAGAACTTAGAATGCATAAAATAGTAGTGCTAGTAAATGAGAGTTAGAGATAATAAAAGGGGAAACTAGAGAAGTGAATCCACCTATGCCCTAAATACATGCTAAATCAAGACTAAATTGGGGATAAACACTATATAAGCAATGATCAAGAATTATGTAGCAACACATAGTTGCTTCATAACCAATAAAAAGCTCGTGAGATTAAAACAAGAATGGTCTATCAAAAGACAACACATTTGGACTACCTAGACTAGGGTGTAGTATCAAATACATTAACTTAAGCAAAAGACCATCAAGCATTCAATCAAATGATGAAGCACATGAAAGTAGAATCAAGCATAGTCCATCAAAGGAGGTACCTAAGCAATGGAATATCAAGTTTCAAAATTAACATGCCTTGAAAACCATTCATAGTTAATATCTTCATTGCCACTATGAAAATAAAAGCAATAAGACTAATGTAAGAATCATCAAGACAAGCTAAATAACTCACATCAATCATTTAAACATGAATGTTCATTACAAGAAGTAATAAGCTCTTAAACTATGAAAAGACCAAAGTTTATACATTATAATCCCCAAAATAGAACCTAATCTAGAACATGAACAAAAGGGGAGGCTTCATCACCTCCCTAGATGAGGTTTAGTTACCCATGAGTGAGCTAGGAGAAGGAAGAAGCTTGCCCTTTTCCTCCATTTTCGAGCTCCCTTCCTTTTGCTCCAAGAACCCTCTTCTTCTTGCTCTCTTCTCTCTCCTCTATCTTGCTAAAGATCAAAAATTCCTCATGTATGGCCCTTGGGTAGCTTTTTATGCTCCAACAACACCCTCTCTCCTCCAAGGAACACCTCCAACCACTTCATAAATAAGGAAGATGGCATTGAGGAAACCAATGTGCAAGTGGGCTGAAATGAGCCATTTCCGAAGGGCATTTTGCCTGATTTTCGAGCACTCGCTTGGTGATCTCGAGCACTCTAACTTAGTGCAATGTGCAACATGCTCCTCTTGCTCAGCGCTGACCTATTTTGGTAAAACTGCTATAAATTTATGCCCCGAACTCCGAATGATGATCTGTTTGAAGATTTGGAGAGCTGATTCAGTGCTTTAAAAATTTCATGTTTTGATGAAGACCCAATTCTCAAGTCTGGTTGGTCGAAAATGGGGAGAAAGGCAGTACATCAGTGCTGCCAGGCAGTTCTGCGCACCTCTGTTATGAAGATCATAACTCTCTGCTCCGAACTCCGAATGATGAACCACTTGAAGATTTGGAAAGCTGATTCAGAGATCTAAATCTTTCATGTTATGATGGAAGTCTAGTTCTTGAGTTTTCTAGGTCAAAAATGGCGACAAAAGTCAGGATCACTGCTGCCAGAAATTCAGAAATGGCATCCTTTTTGTTCAAAATTCCACAAGGCCTCATTTTTGCTTCCTTTTTGCACTTCAACCTGAAAATGCATAAAAACATGCAAATGGAGTTAATCTACATAAAATAATTAATAACTGGACTTTGTTAATGTAATTTAGGGCGCTTGAATATACAATATTCGGCGCTTATCAATGGATCAACAGTGCATTGACAAAGTTACAGAGATAGCTCCCAGGGAAGTTCTATTTTACTATGTTGGGACTAATGGAGGGTTAAGGTACTAAGGGCATTTAATAGTACCTTCTGCTGACAATTTGAGGAAGGATGTGATGACTGAGACTCATCATTCTGAGTTTTCTATTCATCCAGGAGAAGACAAAATGTATCAGGATATGAAGCGGCAGTTTTGGTGGGCAGGTATGAAGAAGGACATTGCTATTTTTGTCTCTAAGTGTAGTACCTTTCAAATGGTCAATATTGATCATTAGAGATCGCCAGGTTCTCTACAGCCACTACCTATACCAGAGTGGAAATGGGAGAGCATTTCTATTGATTTTGTTGAGGGATTGCCTAATTCATTTAAGGATCACAATTCCATTTGGGTCATCGTTGATAGGTTGACCAAATCAGTTCATTTATTGCCTATTCCCATTGATTACACTTCAAAACAGTTGGTGAGACTTTATATAACAGAGATTGTGAAGTTGTATGGCATACCATTATCTATTATATCGGATAGGGATTCGAGCTTTGTATCGAGATTCTGGAAGAGTTTTCAGCAAGCTTTGAGTTCCGAGTTGCATCTTAGCACTGCTTACCATCCTCAGACTGATGGATAGACCGAAAGAGTTAATCAGATCATGGAGGATATGCTTCGTTCTTGTGTCCTTGACTTTATGGGTTTTTGGGAGAACTATTTGCCACTTGTGGAGTTTGCATATAACAATAGCTTTCAGAAAACTATTGGTATGGCATCGTTTGAGGCATTATATGGCTGACTTTGTAGATCTCCTATTTGTTGGATGGAGGTTGGTGAGAACAGATTTTTGGGTCCTGAGTTTATTAAGAATACCTCTGAAAAGATTGCTCTTATTACGGATCGTATGCGCACTACCCAAAGTAGGCAGAAGAGTTATGCATTACCCAAAGTAGGCAGAAGAGTTATGCAGATCGTCGTACTCGTACATTGGAATTTCAAGTGGGAGATCAGGTTTTACTCAAGGTGTCTTCTATGAAAGGAATAATGCACTTTGGGAAGAAAGGGAAGTTGTCGCCACGTTTTGTCGGTCCTTTTATGATTACGAATCGAATTGGAGCAGTGGCTTATGGCTTAGCACTTCCGAACCAATTAGATCATGTCCACAATGTGTTCAATGTTTCCATGTTGCGTAAATTTCTTCGCGATGAAGATCGTTATCAACATATTGATGTTGGTGTTGGCACCAAAACTTGGCAGCCACCTCAGCGGTGACGTGGACCAGTGATGGGCAAACACGTGTTCAGTATGATTTCAAGAAAAGTCGGCCAATTGAGAAATAAGAGGAGAAAATCTAGGAATTTAGCCACCTTATCCAAAAAGGTTGTTACTGAAATTTGATAACTAATATTTGAATTAATTCAAATATGTTATTTAAACTGGAAACTAGAGATTTAGCTAAAAAGAAATCCCTATGAAATAAGGGGTTTAATTGGAGAAGGGATTCCAAAAAAGAATGAGCAGTCAACGGAGTTATAGATAAATTCAAAAGCTGTAAATGGCTATTAGGCCATTTAGGGAAGACATGCCGGCCGAGCTTATGGAAAGGAGTTGCTAAAAATTAGTAACTTCTTTAGCAACTTTTTAGCAACGTTCTGTCAATTTACATGTGACTAAATAAAGGAAGTTTGTTTCAGCAAGGATTTTCTACTAAGGCAAGCCGTGAAGAGAAACAGAAGTATATTGAGTTTTGACTTACTTTAATTTTGAAGAGAGAGAAAATCAAGGAAGAAGAGATTTTCTAGCAAGAAGTTAGGAAAATAAGTTAAGAAAGAAGTCTATAAATAGGAAAGTTGTAATCGTATTCCAAATTGCCCGGCACCACTTACAAATCAGCATGAATCAAAAATTCATCAAATGACTCTACGTGATCTTATTATCTTTAAATATTTAGTCCAACACCAACCACAAATCAGCATGAATAAAAAATTCATCAAATGACTCAACGTCATCTTTATCTTCAATTCATTTGTCCAAATGACAAATTTCATTCGAAGAAACTAAGTTCTAGTAACTTATTCTTCTTTTGCAATCCTGGTTCTTCTATTATTCCCACATAGTTGGCTGACACCTCTCAAAATATTGGCCATTTATAAAGACCGACTTAGAAGTGGTCTGGAAGAAATAAAGTCTAGAAGCTCGCTGGCTGCCAGTTTCTTTCATGTTATAAAAATTCCAAAAATCTTATCGGCTTGAGTGGTCAATAAGACATTGAAATTTGGGGGGCATTTGTTGGCACCAAAACTTAGCAACCATCTCAGCGATGACGTGGACCAATGACAAGGTGACAAATATTTTCAACATGGTACCATGAGGATTGGCCACATGGAAATTATTGGAGGAAAAATAGGCGACGCGTGGAATTATATTTGATATATTGTTTGACTGCCAAGCTTACAAGGAAGTTGCTAAATTTTAGCAACTAATGGTTGACTATTTCAAATTGGGCTATTAACATAAAGGAAGAAGGGCTAGAGTTTGATTGAAAGGCAACAACTAAATTCCTATTTTATAGGAAGTTTAGTTGTGATATAAAAGGGAAGCTCCAACATAACATGCGGAATGCTACAAGTGTTGACCCAGTTTAATTTCGAAGAGAGAGAAAATCAATGAAGGAGAGATTTTCTAGCAAGAAGTTAGGAAAATAAGTTGAGAAAGAATCTATAAATAGGAAAGTTGTAACCCTATTTTAAACCGTCTAGCACCAACCACAAATCAACATGAATAAAAAATTCATCAAATGATTTAACGTCATCTTTATCTTCAATTCATTTGTCCAAATGGCAAATTTCATTCGAAGAAACTAAGTTCCAGTAACTTATTCTTCTTTTGCAATGCTTAATTATGCTATTTACAAATTTAATCTTTGTTTTATGCAATGGATTCAATGACAAATCTTTGATCAAATTCATGTCATTTTAATTCGGCCTGTCCATTTTATTACAAACATTACTTTTCAGTTTATTTTAATTCGGCCAATTTACTTTTTAGTCCATTTCAATTCTGCCAGTTCATTTTCATTTACTTTTCATTGCATTTTTACTTCTTTTAAACACCTTAGATAAAAAGTCCATGCATCAAGGCATAAAAGAACCTTACTGGGAGTTCTTACTAGTCTCTCTCCCACACAATCGCTTGAGAGTCAGCCATCGGAAAAAGGGATAGGCTAGTGTTCGAATCAACATTTTGAGTGTTTTATACAAATACTCTGGCACGCCGGCAAAGAGTCCATCGACTGGCGTAAGACCGAAAAAACCGCGCGAACATATTTTGGCACTCCTGGTGGGACCACTAATGGGTGTTAGAAGAAGCAAAAATGCCACGGCTTACGAAAAATTGAAAGGTCGTAGCCACTGAAGAAAATCCGAAAGAAGAACATCAACCAGCTCAGGTTGGTAGCTCTACCTTGGGCCTAGTGGATGAACTAGTTATACCATCAAAAGTATTAATGGTTCAAACACAGTTATGCTCTTTGTTAAAGGCGATGGGAAGAATGAGTGTAAGTCAAAACGACCCGCACGAAACAATATCTCAGCTTTTAACCGCCATTATCAATAGGCCGGCTTAGGCTGGGAGCTTTTGCAATCAGGAATCGGCCACTCAGCCGATTTCATCACAAGTTGTTTAGCCGGTAGTGAATGCTCAACCATCACAGTCGTGGCCGCCGATGCTTCTGCTTCAACCAAATATGATGGCTAATCAGCCAAAAGGCTAGTCGAATTATTATCAGCCGCCAATGGTATATCAGCCAGAACTCGGGGGGCAACTGATGGATAATCAGACAGAAGGTTGGCCGAATTATAATCAGCCGCCAATGGTATATCAGGTAGGATTCGAGGGGTAGCCGATAACTAATCAGCTAAAAGATTGGCCGATTTATAATCAGCCACTAGCGGAAAATCAGCCGCCAGTGATAAATCAATCACATCAAGGCTGGCCGATTTACAATCAGCCACCTGCGGTAAATCAGCCAGAAGTGGTATATCAACCAAAACCTTTTGGACTTGGGGGGCAGAATATGGCTAATCAGCCACAAGGCTGACTGAATTATTATCAGCCGCCAATGGTACATCAGCCGGGACTCGGGGGGCAGCTAATGAATAATCAGCCAGAAGGCTAACCGAATTATAATCAGCCACCAGTGGCAAATCAATCGCAACAAGAATAGCCAGAATATCAGCCTGTTGCTTCCATACCGCAACTTTCGATATTCGGGGGGCAGCCGATTGCTAATCAGCCAGAAGGCTGGCCGATTTATAATCAGCCACTGGTGAAAAATCAGCCGCCAGTGGTATATCAGCCAAAACCTTTGGTACTCGGGGGCCAGTCGATGGCCAATCAGCTGCTAGTGGTAAATCAAGATCGACCATTGGTTGATCATCCTAATCAGCCAATGGCGGTCGATAATGTTCAGGTGGCTGATATTATTAAGAAGAATATGGTAATGGCCTTAGGAGAATAGGCCAACTAATGTACAAAAAGCCAAAATCAGACACATTCGGCACTCGAACATCTACTGTATCGGCCAAAAAAGGAGCGGATGATGAAGTCATGCGGTCAACAATGATCTTTTCATAGCAAGTAGTAATGTGATCGGCCAGGCTCCCAAAGGGAAGGTTGATAAAAGGAATCAGCCTAAGGTTGTTGAGAGTACACCATCAGCCATTCCAAATGTCAAGGCTCTCATACAAAATGGTTGCTGCCCTCAGTGGAAGGTAATTAACCGAGGTAAAATTAAGTTCTTTCATAAAATAAAATTCTAAACTCGGTTTTCTAGCAGAAGTGTTCAAGAGAGATTCACTTCTTATCAAGGTAAAAGAATTTTAGGATCAAATCGGCCAGATTCCTAAAATGCTTGGCCGAGGTGGTATCTAATCCTCAGCCAGAACCATCACTGGCTGAGAGAATTCTTTTAGCTCTTCGACCTCAACCGAATTTCAAGAAAAGAAAGCGGGGATGGAAATTAAAAAAAGGTTAAGTTGAAGAGAAATATGTGGAAGAAAATAAATCGGCCATTTAATGATAAATTTTATGTGGCCGATGCAGTACTACACGAAGAGAATTTTATTTTGTTCAAAAGAACAAATAAAATGGGGCGACCAGTATCGGCCACAATGAAAAGAAGTTTGGCTGATGGGTTAATCAAAAAGGTATTTTGGCCAAGGATAATGCTTCATCGGCCAGCTGTTAAGGTGCCAAATAAAGAATCAAGGAGGAGTCAGGCCATCATGGCTACTGACATTCTAAAAGCTTATCCGGCAGAAAAAAAATCTGCCACAGAAGAAATATTATTCTTGGTATTTTCGGTTGATATAGCTGAAGTCATTAAAGAAGATGATTATTCAAAAACATAGGATGACATACTTTCAGAAGCTCTATTGGAGTTTAAAAATTCAAGAGGATCAGCCATTAAAAAAGCTCTATACTGGCAAAATGTTGTTTTTTTAATAGAGAAGCCAGTTAGATCGGCTCAAATGACATTACATAACAACTTGATCCCGGCCGATCACGATCATACCTTGCTAGCAGAATTGGGAAACTTCAATGGTGAGGTCTATCATGGATTTATAAATGGCCAATATTTTGAGAGGTATCAGCCAGCTCTGTGGGAATAATTGAAGAACTAGGATTGGCCAGCCCTGGCTGACGCAAAATAAAGACCAACTTAGAGGTGGCTCAGAAGAAATAAAGTCTAGAAGCTTGCTGGCTGCCAGTTTCTTTCATGTTATAAAAATTCCAAAAATCTTATCGGTCTGAGTGACAGATAAGACATTTGAAATTTAGGGGGCATTTGTTGGCACCAAAACTTGGCAGCCACCTCAGCGGCGATGTGGACCAGTGATGGGCCGACACGTGTTCAGTATGATTTCAAGAAAAGTCGGCCAATTGAGAAACAAGAGGAAAAAATCTAAGAATTTAGCCACCTTATCTAATAAGGTTGTTGTTGAAATTTGGTAACTAATATTTGAATTAATTCAAATATGTTGTTTAAACTGGAAACTAGAGATTTAGCTAAAAAGATATCTCTATGAAATAGGGGTTTAATTGGAGAAGGGATTCCAAAAAAGAAGGAGCAGTCACAGGAGTTATAGATAAATTCAAAAGCTGTGAATGGCTATTAGGCCATTTAAGGAAGACATGTCAGCCGAGCTTATGGAAAGGAGTTGCTAAAAATTAGCAACTTCTTTAGCAACTTTTTAGCAACGTTCTGGCAATTTACATGTGACTAAATCAAGGAAGTTTGTTTCAGCAAGGATTTTCTACTAAGGCAAGCCATGAAGAGAAGCAGAAGTATATTGAGTTTTGACTTAATTTAATTTTGAAGAGAAAGAAAATCAAGGAAGAAGAGATTTTCTTGCAAGAAGTTAGGAAAATAAGTTGAGAAAGAATTCTATAAATAGGAAAGTGGTAATCTTATTCCAAATTGTCCAGCACCACTCACAAATCAGCATGAATAAAAAATTCATCAAATGACTCTACGTCATCTTATTATCTTTAAATATTTTGTCCAGCACCAATCACAAATTAGTATGAATCAAAAATTCATCAAATGACTCAACGTCATCTTTATCTTCAATTCATTTATCTAAATGGCAAATTTCATTCGAAGAAACTAAGTTCCAGTAACTTATTCTTCTTTTGCAATGCTTAATTATGTTATTTACAAATTTAATCTTTGTTTTATGCAACGAATTCAAAATGACAAATCTTTGATCAGATTTATATCAATTTAATTCGGCCTGTTTTATTCCATTGCACCATTACTTTTCAGTCCATTTCATTTCAGCCATCTTTATTTTAAAATCAATTTAAATTCAGTCAGTTCATTTAAATTACTTTACTTGTTGTTGAATTTTTATTTCTTTAAACACCTTAGATAAAAACTCCTAGTTGCAAACAAGGCAAAAAAGAACCTTGCTTGGAGTTCTTACTAGTCTCTCTCCCACACAATTGCCTGAGAGTCAGCCATCAGAAAAAGGGATAGATTGGTATTCAAATCAATATTTTGAGTGTTTTATACAAATACTCTGGCACGCCCGCAAAAAAGTCCATTGACTGGTGTAAAACCGAAAAAAACTGCGCGAACAGTTGGTGAGATTGAGTTATAGCCGGATGCAACCTATGTGGAACCACCATGTCGTATTGTAGACCGCAGGTTTGATACCCCTCGGATCCGAGATACGGGTTGATCAGGCCCAAGCCCAAACTCGAGGGAATATCAAACAATTAATATTTAAAATGAACACGACATACAAAATGAAACAAGAAAAAAATAAAAGCTGGAAGAAATCTAAAAGAGAATCCTTAAAATTAAATACTTAAAATTCCAAAACCTCCAATAGTTAAACAACTCGGGAATCCATTCATGGACCCCTAATACTAAAATCCAAACTGAAGTATAAATACTTAAAAAAACATCTGAAATGAAACTATAGAAAGAAGTCCTACATCGTCGGAAGAGTGAGTAGTAGTCTCTGCTCAGCACGATCAAGTCTAAGTCTAAAACTGACGAGTACCTGAAAAATAGAAGTGGGTCAGGCCCACGAACAAGTTCTATCCTACTACAATCCAAGCAGAGACTCGATACGCATACACATTCTAACCAACTCAACAATAGCTATATAATCCGTATATATATATATATATATATATATATATATATATATATATATATATATATATGTTTTGCATGTTGCCACATTATAGGACTCTCACTGAACTATGATGAGGGTCTCAACCTGAGTAAAAGGCAACATGCAAAACGCACCTGAGTGGGCATGACTACCTAAGCCTAACAGGGTATACCTCAACCAATATAGCCAGCTACGCATCCTACTGCATATACGCTCCCTAACCGTCGACTCTGCGACCCAAGCTCATATCGCGGTACCATAAAAATATATTTAAAGTCCTATCCTATCCATCCACAAGAAATTCAGTTAGTCATTCAGCTTGTGCAGCTTCTTTGACTTAAGTATAAGTAGGATTTATTTTAGAATCCATTCCCTTATTCCGTGTAGGTAGGATTTAATATTTTGAAACCAATCCAAACCTAGGCATGCCACTGTCCCATACCGGTGCATGCAATCCAACATCCAGCAGTTGATAATACTAATAACGAAAGTAAATACCAACTAGTCCATAACAAATATAACAAGAATCCATCACAAGTATGATAAGAATATGCATATGACATGCTTGTTCTGTACTACTGATACATGATTCTCCACTAAGTTTAAAACACAGAGAATAGGTATACTCCATCCTGTAATCCACTATGAGCATAATAATAACAATATCAGAATTAACATGCTCACTTTAAACCATTCCACGATATCCAGTAAGTTGATAAGATACAAAACTGTATAGTTAGCAACTAAGTTCCCATTAAGCATAACAGAGAATTATCATAATTGGCATGCTTATTTTTATAACACTGTAGCATGATTTAAACCATGAATTCCTTAAGTCAATTGCTAATTTAAACATAAGCAACTTGAATCATTCACATCCAAGCCAACACTCAAACTTTCTGTAGAATTTTCTACTGTTTTCTATATTAGCTTCCTATGGTATCTTACGTATTACCATGCCTTCTGAAGGTTTAATAAGGGTTTAGACATCACTGTGCTCCCCTAGAACAACTCCTTTATCAACCTGGAACATTAGAAATCCAACCACAGTAGCCTAGAACTCGCAGAAAACCAAGAAAAACTGAAAAACCCTGAAGGAGCCTGCTCCAAACAAGTTGGAGCCGCCTCCAACCAAGATTGAGCCGGCTCCAAACATGTTGGAGCTGCCTCTAAACCCTTTAGAGCCGGCTCCATGATTCCATGGAGCCGCCTCCTTCCCCCTCTCCTCCTATCTGCTAGTTTCTTTCAACTGCGTCTTCTCAGGTGACGTCCAGTTTTATCAGTCCTTCACTTTAATGGTTTCTACTAATTAAAATTAAGTTTCCAATGCCCCAGATATTTTAAAACCATTAATCTTAAATCCACTCTAATTAGAACAGAAAAATTCAAGAAAAAAGTAAAACAAGCAAATACGAAACATGCAAACCAAATTAACATTAATACTTTCCAGTGTGTTACAGACTAACTCAATTCTTTATATAGCAATTTACATGAAATATACAACCAGTTCCGTGAATTACTTTATGAGTTACATAATGAAAACTAATAAAACAAGCAGTACAACTCATGGCTATGTTCAGTTTAAACAACAGAGACATGAAAACCAGTTTACTTTTAATCCTTATTTATTCCTGGAGTTGCATTATATATGCAAAGAACACGAGCCAAAGGAATAGAGTTAGGATTAGAACTTGTCTATAAGACTTTGGTTCAAAATCTTAATGCCGTCGTCCTAAGGTTTCCGGTAATCCTTACTGAAATCCTCCTCTGTTCTCCCTCTGCCTCCACAGTCATGAGTAGGGTTCTAAAACCCTTGGCAGAACCTTATACATATATTTATAGGCCAAACTAATCCTAGGTTTAATCAAACCCTAAACTAACTTACTTGGCCCATAGAGCAAAACCTAATTTATAACTATACGTGCTACCAAATAATCTAGTCACGTTAAATAATTAAAACAATTAAATTTAAATTCAATTAAAACAATGCATCAAGTAATGAAATTTAAATACACAATTAACCAGTTAAAGCACTAATTAAATAAAACAATTACATAACTATTTAAACACAATGAAACAGTTTAAATCCAAGAATTTAATTAATACAATTAATTCAAGATTCATAAATACAATTAAGTCAATTAAATAATTAAAACTCAATTTATTAAAATAACAAGCAATTAAACTATTAAACAAATAAATATGCACTTAATCAATAATTGAAATACCAGGACTATCCTTTTGAAATTAGGGGTATTACATTCTTCCCCCCTAACAAAAGGAATTCCGTCCTCGGAATTCGCTCTTACCTTCTTCCAAAATTTTAGGAAACTGCGAGCGAATGACATTCTCCCGTTCCCAAGTAGACTTAGCCTCATTGTGATGACTCCACTGGACACGAACCAAAGGGATAACCTTGTTACGAAGGATTTGATCCCGACGATCGACAATACGACACGGTGGTTCCAAATAAGTTGCATCCGGCTGCAGCTCAATCTCCCCAACCTCGGTATGCTGATACCGATCCTCATCTCGCAGAAATTTCCGCAACATGGAAACATGGAATACGTTATGTATGCGATCCAAATGATCCGGAAGTGCCAACCGATAAGCGACAGCTCCAACTCGATCCGTAATCATGAATGGACCGACAAATCGCGGAGACAACTTCCCTTTCTTCCTAAAGCGCATGACACCCTTCATAGGTGACACTTTGAGGAGAACCTGATCCCCAACCTGAAACTCTAAAACACGTGTGTGACGATCCGCATAACTCTTCTGCCTACTCTGGGCAGTACGCATGCGATCCCTAATAAGAGCGATCTACTCAGAAGTATCCTTAATGAATTCTGGACCCAAATGGAATTGTGATCCGTGAAGGAATTAGGCAATCCCTCCACGAAATCCATAGAAATGCTCTCACATTGCTACTTCAATATCGGTAGTGGCTGTAGAGCTCCTGGCGGCCGCTGATGATCAATCTTGACCATCTGACAAGTACTACTTCGAGAGACAAAAATAGCAATATCTTTTTTTTGCATACCTGCCCACCAAAACTGTCGCTTCATATCCTGATACATCTTGTTACCTCCTGGATGAACAGAAAACTCAGAGTGGTGAGTCTCAGTCATCACATCCTTCCTTAACTCATCAGCAGAAGGTACCACTAACTGTTCCTTGTACCTCAAACCTCCATCAGTCCTAACATAGTAAAATGGAACCTCTCCGAAAGCTATCTCTGCAATTTTGTCAATGTACTGCTAATCTGTGAGTTGTGCCTTCAAAACTTTGTGAATGATAGAAGGTGTAACTACTATGTAAGCCATGAAAGCATCCAACAATTCATCAACCTTCTTCAATGCATTCCACGCAGTAGTGAATAAAGCGGAAAAGCTAGCAACAGGTCGGCGACTGAGTGCATCCGCCACTACATTCGCTTTCCCTGGATGGTAATGTATAAAGAAATGATAGTCCTTCACAAACTCCAACCATCTGCGCTGTCTCATATTCAGCTCCCTCTGAGTGAACAAATATTGCAGACTCTTGTGATAGCTAAATAATCTGAAGGACTCACCCAACAAATAATGCCTCCAAATGCGTAAGACAAAGACCACAGCTGTTAATTCCAAATCATGTGTTGGATAATTAAGCTCACGAGGCTTAAGTTTCCGAGATCCATACGAAATCGGTCGCTCCTCCTGCATCAAAACACATCCAAGACCCTGCAACGAAGCATCTGTGTAGATAAGATACTCTATCATGCTCTGTGGGGTAGACAAAATCGGTGCAGAGGTCAACTTAGTCTTCAGCTCATCAAAAGCTTTCTGACAATGTTCATTCCACACGAACCGTACACCTTTCTTAGTCAAATGAGTGAGTGGTCCCGCTATCTTGGAGAACCCCTGGATGAACCTACGATAGTATCCCGCCAAACCGAGAAAACTCCGAATCTCGGTAGGTGAAGTAGGCTGTCCCCACTCAACCACCTTTGGTTGGATCCACCGCTATTCCCCTTTCTGACACCACGTGACCCAGAAATTTCACCTCCCACTGCCAAAATTCACATTTCTCGAACTTGGCATACAACTGGTGCTCACGAAGCATCTGAGACTATTCGAAGATGTCTAGCATGATCGTCCTCTGATCGCGAGTAAATCAAAATGTCATCTATGAAGACAATGACAAATTAATCCAAGTAAGCCCTGAAGACTCTGTTCATTAAATCCATGAAAACTGCTGGTGCATTAGTCAACGCAAACGGCATCACACGAAACTCATAAGATCCATATCTAGTGAGAAACGCTGTCCTCGGAACATCCTATTCTCGAACCCGAAGTTGATGATATCCAGACCGCAAATCAATCTTAGATAAATACGTAACTCCTTTCAACTGATCAAAAAGATCATCAATCCTGGGTAATGGATACTTGTTACGAATAGTAACCTTGTTCAATTCCCTGTAATCTATACACAGCTGAAGTGAACCATCTTTCTTTTTCACAAACAGAACTGGTGCTCCCCAGGGTGATGTACTCCTACGAATAAAACCCTGGCTGAGTAATTGTTGAATCTGATCCCTCAGCTCTCGCATCTCCACTGGTGCCATCCTGTATGGTGCCCTAGCAATAGGCGTAGTGCCCGGAGCTAAGTCTAGAACAAAGTTGATCTCGCGACTAGGTGACAACCCTGGAATCTTCTGAAAAACATCCATGAAGTCCTGTACAACTGGTATGCAATCCAATGGTACAGTAGTCCCCTCTTCCGTTTCCTCCTTCATGTGGAACAAATAAATGCTAGTGACCCCGTTAGAACGTGGCATAGCAACGATGTACATATCTTGACCAGGTATAGTGAAAACAACCGACCTATCGTAACAATCAATTTGGGCATGGTAGTGTGATAACTAATCCATCCAAAGTATCACATCATAAGTGTGCATATCCATGACCACTAGATTGGCTAGAAATCTAAGCCTGCAACATCTAGTGTCACCAACTAAACCATCCACCCCAGAATGCTGAATACTCCGTAGAGGAAAACACGTAAGGTAACTAAAATACTCCGAAACTACTCCCATTTAGATTATCGTGCTATCCTAGGAATTCATCCTTCGGAAACAAACCTACTATATTGATTTATACAAGTTCTATTATAAGCTTCTTGGTAATCACCCCATCTCAACACAACGTCCATACAAGCAAATATTTGTTTGCCTGTCCAAAAACCAATCACTCTACTATGATAATCATTTATTATCATGACAATCACATTTCAAACCAATTTCCTAAAACCATTAATATAACTATCATTAAAATGATCTCATGCAACACAAAAGAAACCAAAACCATCAGTTCACTTTATTAAGAACTTCTTTAAATCATAAACTTCCCAAAAAAAAATTGTCAAAAATTGAAATAGGGACTTGGCCTGCTATAATCTAAAGGTTTATGATAGCATTATGTTATCAGAAGTCACACTCAGAAAAACCAATCATGGGCCACAGCATTCAATGTGTCATGAGGGAATAGACAGATCTTAAGAACACATATTATATAAGAAAATTCATTTGGATCTCATGTCACCAGAAGCATATGCAAATGCATGGTGGTACCTGGGACATTGACGCAGGCTGAGAAGCAAAACTAAACAGAAGCCTAAGTTCAGTCAACCTCGTGGCCCGGCACATTATTGAGTTATCCTTTGCAAAAGGTCCTAAGTAGGGTTATTAATGGAGTCTTCAGAATGTTCACTTTTAACTTTCATGCGTATAAAGCAATGTGTTTTGTATCAATAAATATGCTCAAGGGTTTCTTTGTATGCCAAATATACTGAGACATTGAAATTACCTTAAAGACGGTGCAATGAAAGACGATGCAGCACTTTGAAGAACACTCACACCAATCAACCGAATAAAGGATGCCTTATCTTGCTCTAAAACATACCTAACAGTAGTCCCTGAGAAAACCAAGGTATTTGTATCACAAGAACATGATCCCTCTGATTTTGAAATGCAGCATTGAGGTCAAAGAATAAATAACTAAATAAAAAAACGAGAAAAGAAAGAAAGAATAGAAGGGCTTTATACATAGTAAAAACCTTTTTTTTTTTTTTTTTAACCCTGGACGGAGGAATAATCTGTTTCTGCTGTAGCTGGCCGTAGCAGATTCAGGGTTTCGGCTGTCCCAAATCATTTTGTTTGGCAGAGTTTATATGCTAGAATGAGAGAATCCTTGTGATGATATTTATTATATGTCATAATTTTTACCCATTTTCCCCAACAAGGCTTCTTTTTTCTACTTTTATCTTCCAGTGCTCTCATTCCGCATTTGGGAGTTTTAAGCCAAGGAGAGACAAAAGGAAATGGAGGGATGAAGAATCTCCTCCAGTCCCACTTTTGCTTCCTCCAAAAAGAGGGAGAAAATGAAATGGAATAAAAGTGAGTTAGGAAAAGCCCGTCTTACCCTTCCTTTTTATATCTGGCCGTTTTCAATTCACTCCTTTTTTCACTTGCAGCTGCAGGGTGTTTGGTAGCAGAAGGAATGGAGGGAATAAGTGAGTAGGCAAAGGAGGAGGAGGAGGAGGAGGAGGAGGAGGAAATTTCCTTAGCTAGGAAAAAGGGGAAAGGCTACTGGAAAGAAATGGAGGGGGCTTCCATCTTTCTCCAGACCCACCATGTTGCTTCCTCCCAAAAGTGGGCAGAGGAATGTAAGGAACCCTCTTACCTTTCCTTTTAGCTTCTTTACCCTTGTACTTAGGTCCTTTTTTTTTTCCCCCCCCAAACTAACCAAGGTATAATGGTCAAATCGTGCAATATCCCCTACTTTCTTCATTTCCTTTCTACTCAACCACGTAATAAGAGGGAAAGGCTCATTCCTTTTCCTGGGGATACCTCTTGCATCCCTCCTATCTTCTTTCCTTTCAATTTGGCATCATTTATATAAACTGGAGCGCTAAAACTTAGAATATACCTTTTTCTTATTATTAACCTCTATACAAGGAATGGAAAGTTACTGTCCTTCATTTTTCCCTCCTAAAACTCCCAACAAAGGGAAGGAGTTCTTTTATTTTTTCTTCTCATTTCCTCTCTAAGATAAACACTGTCCTTTTCATCCTTTTCTTTCCTAAGCTCCTAAACAAACAATTAGTCATGGTCAGTTTGGTAAAAGAGAAGAGTGCAAATAAGAAAAGCAGGGCAAACAAAAGGGGAGGAATCAATACTTGGACAAATTGTGAACCATTTTGATAATGCATACACTTTTAAGTACATTGCAATTTTGCAACTTGCTTTGAGTAATTGAAGTGGCTCAACAATGTTACAAGATCAAAGCCATTATTAACATTTAGCACCAAAATATGAAAAAATAAAACTTATAAAAAAAGGTCCCTTCAGATTTTCAAGTAACTGATAATCACTAACCTTTTATTCATTATTTTCTGGTAATTACATACATTTTTTCTTGGTAATTCCAGTTGGAAGCATTTCCTTTATTCATCATTTGACAAGTGATCCCTCACAAAACAAGGTTAAGGACGCGTTACACAAATTTCTGAATAGCAAAACAACTTGATATTGCCATGATAAGAGAGGAGAACGAGAAGCTTACAAGGACAAAGAACTCCAGTAAAGCATTCCATATCCTTCCATCTCTTTAACATGGTATAACTTTGTGATTATCTTCCAACATCTTCGACCGTAACTACAAACCTACCACAATCCAAGAGATACCTTAGAACTGGCTCTCCCTTAAATTTGATTACTTAAATTGTTGGCGAATTAGCAGTTGAGCCCCTTCAACAAGCCTCTTTACCACTTCAGCCGCGGGTAGAATTTCCTTGATGAGGCATACACCTTGACCTGCATACATTGCCATACTCTCAATGTCACCTGTTGTTGTCACATTTGGTACAGTACCAGCAAAACGACGGATATCTTTTTCCTGTTGAGAAGAAAATGAACCAATGACCAAGTTAGGAGAGTGTTTAGCTAGGCTCCATATATTATGAAATGACTTTGTATTAATTCTAGCATTATTTGAAATAACAAATCCTTCATATTATTGCTAACTTCTATAGTAAACGTTTCATAAGACATCATTCTTGAAATATGGATTAAAATAAAATAAAAGGAAAAACAAATCCAAAATAAGAAAAATTATACATATTATCACAGTAAACGCAAGAAAGATTTTTTACCATCCCATGTATGTTTGAATGGCCAATGACCGGCTGATCAGTTTCATTTTCATGAATTGGAAGACTTCTCCATTCCATGAAGAAAGGTGTAGTCAGGGCACGTTGTGGTGCATCAGGCCACCTTGCACGGCCATATAAATTTGTGTACTCAGTCTTGTCAAGTTCAATTAACTTCTGCTTGTATGTTGGGTGAGCATAGCTTTCATTGGTAGCGAGAAACCTATACCATACATGTAAGATGTGATAAATATAAACAATAATTCACCATTGAAGTTATTATAATTCGAGACACAACAACATTGACAAGAAATATTCTGTAGATACCCATAACTCTTCACATAAAACTTTTAACTTAATTAAATGATTAAAAAAGTGGTGTGAGAAACTTTTCTCGTAGATGTCTTCTGACAGTACAACATAGAAAGAGAGTTGAATGATTATGATCAAAACAAATTTGAATATATATTCCATAGAAAGGAAAAAAGAAAAAAGAAAAAAATCGATTGGGCTTGGACATTACATATGCACACAACTAATCCTCTTTATTTTGCATAGCATTTGAAGAAAAAATCCATCTCCTCAAAACTGGAACTGGCAAACTTTCTCAAGGATATGAGCAGTTGTAGTATACCTACCAAAAGCAAAAGTGCACTACTCATTTCATCTAAACTAAACTGAGGGTTATCCTAATTGTATGAGACCAACATCGTAACTTCTTTAGCTTTGGTTTGTAAAATGGTTTGATTTAAAGGCTCACTTTCCTTGTCAACTAACAAAATTCACTTCCTTTCTCCAAGACGGGGTCAGCCTTTTAAAAAATTATGTCCCTAAACAACATAAGCATATTATCAAAATGAAATAACACAAGCAAAAGTTAAGTCACTAACGTGCTGAGGAAGGAAAAAAAAAAAACCTCATTTCAAGACTCTACGAGAAACAAAATGGGATAATCTAGTAATTGTGTGCCATCAAAAGGCCACCTGTTAAATATGAAGCAAATATATTAATGGCAGAACAGCCTAAAAGAGTTAATCAGATGTGGACCAAATGAAATTGTTTCAAACCTAGTGCCTAGGCAGACACCCTGGGCACCAAGGGCCAAAGCAGCAACATAACCACGCTCATCCACAATGCCCCCAGCAGCAATTATGGGTATATCTCGACCAGCAACAAGATCTACCACTCTGGGCAACAGTGTAATTAATCCATCCTGAAAATAACAGTATAAGATAATTAGGACAAGGAGGTCAACACCGTTCGAAAACTCAATTGAAGAATATTAAGAAAATGACATGGACATAACCAATAAGAGAAAAAACTATAAAAACTTGGAGTAATCACTACTTGTCAAGGATATTGTTGTTGGAGGCCACCAAATTTATCAACAATTTCTTTTATTTTATTAAAAAATAAGTATCTAAAAATTGCAAAAACAAAGATTCCCAGTCGCACCATATATTCGCTTAACATTCATCTTCTTCTTGTTCCCATAGATGCTTAAGTGCATTCAAATTG
Source organism: Cornus florida (assembly GCF_030987335.1). NCBI lineage: Eukaryota > Viridiplantae > Streptophyta > Magnoliopsida > Cornales > Cornaceae > Cornus > Cornus florida. Next base: position 23,320,571 of record NW_026775572.1, on the reverse strand, counting down.
AGCCACAATTGTTTTCTAAATTTTTTTCAGGTTCGGATGATTACAGACCTACCATAGACTGTGTAATATTGAACCAAAAACAAAGTTCAATTGACAACAGTGTAAAATTGTCTGACAGCAAGCTTCTGAAAACAAAAACATGAAATCTTAATTGACATAAACAGAGGTGTTGGTGTCTGATGTATATAACAAGACCATGACACAATAAAGATATTCAAGGAATGAGCTTTCTATGAAGTACTTGTCAAAGTCAAATACCACTGCACTGCAATCAAAATAACAAGATACAGTACTAACATCATACATGTTGAACAATTAAATCTACCAGCATTGAAATTCAAACATGTACACATTAATAGCAAACAAATTCCCAAATCTGCCTCTTTATGTGAAATGAAATTAAAGTAGGAAGTTCAGTTCCTCACATAAGATGGTACAAAGTGAACTTGTGATGTGAAACTATATCCCAAGAAAAGTAATTCTACATGTTTATTCTGGAAACAGAGTTGCTATCATTCACAATCTTCGGGTGAAATATGCAACATGCATCATCACGTCATATGGCAAATTTTTGGAAACAAGATACAATATCTTCACAATTGTGTGAGAAGTTTATATTCAACTCAAGAACTAAAAAGCACTCATACCTGACCAATTACATGTCCTCCTGCTTCCAGTCCTTGGACGATTATTGCATCTACACCCACGTCAACAGCTTTTCTTGCTTCTTCAAAGCTCCCAACCTAAGGAATACAGTAACGAGGCAGATAAAATTTTAGCTGCTTTCTATAATCAAAGCCAACTCATGGATGGGATAGTTGAGACTTGATAGTAAAGAAAAAAAAAAAAAACAATAATTATCCCGTCCGTCCCGAAATTCTTGTCCCTTTTTCATTTTTGGATGTCCCAAAGCTCATGTCCCATTGGAAAAGTCAATGTAAAAAGGTTGTATATTTTCTAAAATATCATTAACTTCTGAGAAACTTCTTCTATAATAACAATATAAACTTTTAAACTTCAAATGGATAGTTTTGAAATTTCAGAAGGGGACAATAGATTAAATGCATGCCTCCTTAACCTATTGGACTCCTGGAAAGGGACAAGAACTTCGGAATGGAGTGAGCAGCATTTTAAAGATTATATAGTCAAACTGCATAAATCAAGGTATCATTCCTCATAAATATTGTTATTCATTGTTGATGCCCAAATTCAACAATCATACAATCACATAGGAGTTTATCCATATAGCAGGAGTTTACCCATATAGCATAAGATGAATATAAAATGCCTAACACAATTATCTCAAAAAAATCTGTAATGCAATATGACAATACTTCATTAACCTTCACAAAAAAAAAAAAAAAAAAAAACAATAATTGTTAATGAAAATAGCCACACGATACTTACTTGAGGAACAACCTTGACCCCTGCTTGATGAGCTTTGAGGACAAGTTCCTTTGGACATTCTCCCCAATAAAGCTGCAATACAGAGACCTTTTCATCCAGTATAGCCTTTACATTTTCCTCATGGGGAAATGCCAAAACAACACCAACTCCAAATGGTTTGTCCGTTAAGGCCTGGGTTTTCCGTATCAGATCCCTCAAATGATCTGGTGATTCCTGGTATACAAAATAGATTTAAATATCAGTTCTTCCAAAAAAAAAAAAAAAAAAAAAAATCCCGAAAAAAAATATATTAATAAAAGAGGAAGATTGGAGGTGAACTGTAAAATTAGTTTATGAAACAAGTAACAACTAGTTGTTTGGATGATGGGTTATCGAGCCGGCACTTTATTTATTTTCAGCAAATGAAAGACATGGATTACCTATTTTGTTCAATTAAACAAGGGATATATAGGTATCATCAATTACAGAAATTCCTTTATTCTTTGGAAGTTTTTCATGTTTGTTTCTTTCAACAACAGCCCTGAGGAACCCTAGATAGGATTTCAAAGTTCAATGGTACTACAACACACTTTTGAGACTAAATTATGAATGGAGGATTTCTAAATAAATAATTTAATATCCTTCATGTCATGGATTATTCAAAAACTCAACCCATCAAATTCATAATTCAGCCACAACTTCATTCTAGTAGAAAGAAACAACATCTCATGTAAAGAATATACCACAAAATTAATGGCCCATAAAAATAGTTATTAGTTTCATTATTTGACAATTACACAATCCATACAGGAAATTTGAGATTGCCTCATAACATAAAAATCGACAGAAAATGAAAAATGACTTTTAATGCGAAAACAAGAAAAAGAAGCAAAAAAATCAGGTGGACCCATGACAGTTTAAGAGCAGTTATATAGCATTAAAAGAAACGAAAATGAAAATTTAGAGAAGCAAATAACATATGGTTCAAACATAACCAGAAAAATAAAAGGAACAGGTGAATTAAAGAAGAAATAAAGAGTTACCCAGTCAGGGGCTCTGAGTAGACCTAGTCCACCAGCGTTAGCAACAGCAGCTACAAGCTCTGGAGCTGAAATATCAGGTCCCAGTGGTGCCTGAACTACTCCATACTCAAAACCCAAAATCCCTCTCCACCCCATCACTCTCAACTCTTTTCTCTCTCTATATAATTGTCAATTTTAATAGTATTGTGTATGTGTGTATTATATGTATATATATAGCTCTCCCTTCTTACTCTTATATAATTTATTTTTTTTAATTTTTAAACAAAAGATTTCTTACAATATTAGATTTGTGTTAGAGATTTAAATATTAAAATTAACACTCTTTCGAATTCATGAATGGGTAGACCTCCCTCCTACACAACAATTTTAGTTTAAGAAAAGGCAGCGGCAAAGACAAAGTTGATCTGTGAAATAGAAAGCCGGCAGCAGAGGCAAAGTTGATTTGTGCTCGCGGTTCTTCGTATCTCTATGTGAAAATTTAATTGCGTTTACTTGTAGTGATAAGATTTTATTAATTTATTAATGCTAATGTAGTGATAGAATTTATTAAAATAAATTACTTTCACTTATATTAATTAAAAAACACAGAAGACAATAAAATGAAACTTGTACTTATATTTGAGACCATGGAATAAATTTACTTCAATTCCAAACTTATATTGTCGGTCCGTCAACTTGGGCGAACCCAAGCCCAACTATTGCCACTAGGCCTACTATATGCTAATGGGTCTAAGTCTAGATCGGCCCATTATGCAGTGGCAGTATTATAAAAGTTTTGCCAAAACTAAAATATTTTGATTTTTTGGAGCTGAAATTGAAAATAAAATTATGTTTAATAATGTCTCCTGTTTTCAAAAATTTGAAAGCAAAATAACAGAGAAAAAAAAAAAAAAAAAAAAAAAAAAACAGGGTAAATAATTATGATTTTTGCTTTTGTTTTTTTAATTGAGAATACTTGTAATTTTTTTTTTATCTTTCTTTTTCAGTCCACAAATAAACAATCATGATTTGATATAAGGATAAAAAATCAAAGAAATAAATCTGTATTGAAGAGTTTTATTTATTTATTATTTTTTAATGTTAGTTGAGTACGTATATAAAAGTTGAAATTAACTTGAGAAGGCATGGAATAAATTATTCCAAATCAACCCGTCAAATTCATAATTCAGCAAAGAAAAGAAACAATATTATCAGATAAAGAATATACTTATAATGGTCCATAATAATGAGAAATTATTATATGATCCCGGTCAATCGATAACACGATAATATTTTAGGAGTACGGTAGAATTTCTCATTTGTAACAATTTTATTTAGCTTTTTACACAATCCACCGTATTAAAGGAAAACAAGAAGAAGAAAAAAATGAGGTGGTCCCTTGACAGTTTAAGAGCAGATATGAACTGTCCTATTAAAGGAAAATGTAAATATATATATACACACACATAGAACATAATAATAGATCATTCAAAGATATCCAAAAAAGAAAATTAACAGGTGGGTTTCACTAATGATCAGATTTAATTAAAGAAGATAAAGAAAGAAAGAAAGAAAGAAAGAAAAAAATACCCAGTCAGGGGCTCTAAGTATGCCGAGTCCACCAGCATTAGCAACAGCAGCTACAAGCTCAGGACCTGAAATATCAGCTCCCAGTGGTGCCTGAACTATTCCATACTCAAAACCCAATATCCCTCTCCAGCCCATCACTCATATAGTTACTACACTTTAATAGTATTTGTGCATGCTAGAGTAGAACCCATATGTCTCTAGTTTATATAGGCACAGCCTGTGCTCCTTTTATGCTGCAAATGACAAACAAATGGTACGAGACTCCTATCATTACGGGATTCTTCATGTTCCTATCTATCGTAATTAAAAATAAAAATGTCAAAATTTTTAAGTTAGTTAAAAATGACAATCCAAATTGATAAAGTAAAAGTTATTAAAATATATGATATGCTATAAATATTTTTTTATATATAAGTTTGACAGCTATACTGAAGAGTTGATGAAGGAGTGCACAAGTTTTATTTGTGGAATTTCTAAAGCCGGCGGCGGAGACAAAGTTCATTTGTGCAATCGAAGGGTGGCGGCCGGGCAGACAAAATTCATTTGTGAAATCGAAAGGGCGAGCTCGGGTCGCAGAATCTCATATGCCTCTTTTTGAAAGACACGACCAATAAAATAAAAACCTTTTTGACTTGTTGTAGACTTCTTTCTAGCGGGTCCATCAAATTGGTCAAGTTCAGGCCCAATGGGCCAAGCCTAGACTCGACCTATGGTGAAAGTTAGATGAATTCACTTTGCATTAAATTTTGTTATCTTTCTTAATTCAAAAATAATGAATTCCTTTGTTTGATATAAGGATACAATTTAAATACAAAAATCTGTTCTAATAGTGAGGACGGAGCTGCTACAAAATTCTTATCGTATTTTGTACTCTGTTTTGGATAGAGGGCGTAATTTAGGACTTGGGTTGTGTTAATATTCTTTCACTAATATGTCTTATTATTATATATTATTAAGAGCTCACATGTAATATATGAACCCGGATAATTACAAAAAAAAAAAACAAAAAAAAAAAACTATATCGATGCAATATTAAGAAATTATTAAATTAAGAGTATAATATTGTTGCAATTTGATAGTTATTATCACATTCTCAATTTAATGTTTTTATATATGAACTTTTCTTAAAAGGATGGAGAAAAACGTAAACCAAAGAAGAATAAGAAGAATGTTGGTTATCCTAAGTCTTAATAAATAAATAAAAAATGAATTAGAAAATGTATAGTCTAAGCTTCCAATTCAGATGTTCTTCAAGATCATAGCAAAACATATAACTCTAGAAAAGAAAAATATAAAAAAGGACTTTGAGTGATCTGACAATATCATTCCACTACACGGTACGATATTTTTTGTTTTGGGTTTGAACCCGCACAGTTTTGCTTTTGGATTTTATCTCAAAAAGTCTCGTACCAATTAGAATGGCACACCTACATATGAGCACTTTCCCTTTCTCTTTCCCAAGCGATGTGGGATTATTCATTCTTTCCGAAAGGACAAAAAAGAAGTACCCCCATCATGGTGAACCTCTCCTTGTGATCGGGATGAGGCAGGTGCCTCCCAGCCGCGGGGGGAGATCGAATCGGAGTTTCCTTAGGTAGCCATCGACCTACAGTTGTACCTATAATTTGCCAGTATAATAGCCTATCAGTATCTAACACTCGCCTACAAAGTCATCACAATATAAGTGTACCTGATCATGTGAATTGTGATAGGTTAAATAGGGCCGGCTTGATAGCGTTTCGAGGCCTTTGCATAACATCTTAATCCTAACTCCAGAGCAGGACAATGATGGTGTCATCTGATCCATGCTCACCACTAAATTATTGTGTACGTAGTATGCTTACAAAATTTAATGTTAAATAGCATCGAATTAATACGTATAAAATGAACCTGGATCCAATGGTTAAAGGGAGGGTCATAAATTTGGACGTCTTCATTTCGACTCTCACAAAAAATAAAAATCCATTCTAATTTAAATGAGGGCCATAATAAGTTTCATGCTAAGGCTTAAATTATAAATTAACAAAATGAACATTGAATTATTGATTCGAAGAAATCACATATGGAGAGAACGAAATATAAGGAAGTATTCTAATTGAATTATTATTCGATTTAATCAAAGCTCTCTACTAGGGTACTAAAAGACTGTTTGAAATCATGCCTCCTTCTTGAGAAATGATGGGCTTGGTTTGTAATTCTAAAAACCGTTTTATTTTATCAGAAAACTATACAAAAAAAAACTTTGCTTGGTTTAATTTTATGAAAACTCAAGTATAAAAAATTATATTTTCAGATAACCGTCTTTTATTATTTTCTAAAAATTGTTTTCTATTTTCTAAGTTTTTAAAAACTATTTTCAGAATTACAAACCCAACAAGTCCAAAATATCTCTCCGAACCATGTACGCCGTGGTCCTCGCCGTCGGCCTGATATTGACTTGCTCTTCCAGAGAGAGTATTCATCGAGCCCACGAAAGTTTTGGATAGCCACTACAAAACGGTTGCTATTTGATTTGAATTGTTTGTATCTATGGCGATGGGCTCCTTTGAATTAGATTTGTGTATCTAGGTTCAATTATTGTTGGGCCTATGCTTGTTCGTTTGGGCCATGCCCTTACTGATGGGTTGCCCCTAACTAACTATACATTTGCCTTGCATATATAGTATATATTTGCTTGGCCTGGCGAAAGTTAAATAAATAAAATAAACAAATATATAAAAAAATATGAGAATCTTGAGATTTGGTTGGTAGAAAAATGTGGATCACGTTGACCTATTAGGAAGAAATTTTTTTTTTTTATTTTATCTTCTCAGCTGAAGATTAGGCCGATGTCCAAAACTCACTCAAATCAGCTTCACTCTATGAATATTAATTAGAGTCCTAATAATTCAATTGATTGATACAATTATATATATATGATACCTATGTTGTCTACTTTCTCATATAACCTGCAGATATATATATATATATATATATATATATATATATATATATATATATCTGCAGGTTATATGAGAAAGTAGACAACATAGGTATCATACAGGCTGGACTCTCCATGCTTTAGAGCTTACTAGAAGATGGTGGTGTTTTATCTAACCCTAGATTCATCAAGACAATTATTGATAACTACAAAATTTGAGAGATTAAATAAGTTTGAGATAGAGAACCTAAAACCATCACGGACCCAACTAATTTTTTATTTTTAATTTTTTTATATAAATATGTGGGTATTATATTTAAATCATTTTTTTGAGGGCAAGATTTGGCCAAAGTCAATAATTTTAAATAAGAAAACAATCATGCGAACGTAAATTGATGGTAAATTTTTTTTGGGTTAATTACAACGACACCCCCTGAGATTTACTCTATTGACAGTCATATATAACTTAACCGTTTTTTGAACAAAGACACTCCCTTAGATTTGATAAAGTTAACAAAGACACCCCAATGGTCGTGAATTGACATTATTGTCTTTCGACACATTCAATTACCAATTTACCCAATGCAACTATATTTTAATGACCAAAATACCTTAAAAACTATACTCATACCAGTTCACACCCACCACCACCATTTCACAGCCTTACCATAGCCGTGGCCACCGCCACCACCACCATGGTGCTCAAAATAAAGTTATCAAGTATCACAAAATACAAAATAGAAGGTGCAAAGATCAACTCTTAATCTCTCTGTATAATATACAAACATATTTGTGTATTTATAACCCGTAATCCATCTACTTTCCCAAATCCACTTCCCCCAAATTCCTGTAATCTATCTTCTTCCTATATATATATATAGATTGTGATTAATCGAACCACAACGCCATCATCGTTCTTCTCGCCAGAGCAGTGGAGCCTCGGCATCGGGTCGTTGTCGGGAATTTCTTTAGCCGTCAACATCGTCTGGTATGATGGCCGCCTTCGTCGAAGCTTCCACTGGTCGTTGCCGTCGTCGGGAATCACGGTTGGATCACAAGCTTTTGTTTGGTGGTGGGTTAGCGTCGGTGCGATGGCAGCGGCTGTGGTTGTTGGGGAGAGGCGGCGGCGGCTGTTGTTGGCGTCGGTGCGATGGTGGTGGCGGTGGTTGTGGTTGTTGGGGAGAGGCGGCGGCTGTTGTTGGCGTTGGAGAGATGGCGGCTGTTGTTGATCATGAAGCGGCGACGGCGGTGGATCAAGACACAGAGGCGACGACGACAGAGGGTCAAGATGGTGGCGGATCAAGAGGCGGCGGCGGATCAAGACGCAGAGGAGAGGACGGTTCAAGATGGTGATGGTGGCGGATCTGGATGGGCGGTGGCGGATCTGGATGAAGGAGGCTTTGAGATTGGTTATATGTGTATATATATATATATATATATATATGAGATGTATATATATTTATATATATATATGATGGTATTGATGTAATAGTGAATATATAAAATGGCAAATTTGACTTTTCATAAGTTATAATATTTTACCATAAAAATAATTAAACATTGAAGGGCAATTTCGTCTTTTCAAATGGTTTAAGGGCTTATTTGGATCAGAAATTCTCACAGGGGTGTCTTTATTTAAAAAAGGGTTAAGTTGTATATGGCTGTCAATATGGCAAACTTCAAGGGGTGTTGTTGTAATTAGTCCATTTTTTTTTTTAATACTTTGACAATTATTTTGAAGAAATGATATAAAAATTTATTCCCTTGTAATTCTGATATGACAATTATTTTGAACAAATGTATTCTTGGTACCCAATCATGTAGGTGCTTGACTTTCAATTCATGCACTCGTTACCAAGTTTACAAGGAGGATTTTCATATATATATGAATATTTTCGTGACTTTATTTTTAATATCTTGATATAATAAATGATTTTGACCATTTATACTTTCACTTTGTCGACTTTTTTCAATATTAGTGGATTTTCAATATATCTGAGAAAATATAAAGGTTGACGTTCATCGTTCTTTGAATGGTCCGAGACTCTAAACGGTGTTAAGGTTCGAAATTAAAAGAGAACCACCCACATACAACTGTACAAGCAATTATTTAATGAGTTCCAACTACCTAAGTGTAAATCTTTATCATGTGTCCTCAAACTAAAATCACCTGTGCACGCTTATTCTCTGTACTGACATATCAAATCATCACGGGGCAACAATCTTCTTAAACTGATATATATATATATATATATATATATATATATATCTATCTGTATGTATATCTATCTGTATGCATATATTTGCATTTTGTTATTATATTCACGTTTCCTGGTCTATGCATGTAATATTTTCATACATGGAACACGATTCATTCAAAGTACGGTCAGCCTCCACATTGTATCCTTTCTTCTTTTGAACGAATTGGCTCATTTTTTGTAGGTGTTAAAAATATAAAAAGATAAAAAAAAAAAATTATAATAATAAGTAAAAAAAAAAAACAACTATATGACTCATATATAAAGACTTAATTTAGTGCATGAGACTATTGCCATTGCAAGATTTTAAAAAAATATGTAATCTTAATTTCGCATGCAGAATGATCTTCGTTGAAAGTCCATGACCTACTCAATGAAATAACTAAATATCATGCTAAAGTACTTAAGTCACACAATAAGGTAGACGAGAGAATGTGAAATCGACAAAATCTAACTCACATTATATTAGAAGTGAAAGCATATATGAAACATGAGAACGAAAACACGAAACTTAGAAACAGCATTTGCTAAAAAAAATCGTGTAATTTAAGTCGGCGAGCATATCTTTGTCAAATATGTGATCCCAATTGGTCCTAATAGATAAGGCTGAATAATTCACATGAATTTAATTTTTCACAACAATTTAAATGTCCATTGTATAAAAACACCAAATGTAATCAACCCTACAAATTCAATTAATGAGTTGTGTCGTGTACAATTTGTGGCGTATATGGATTGGGATGTCCTAAAATCAATGTAGTGATGGGGCTCGAGTAGGGTTCATGTCCACTACAGCTAGTGATTGCAAATAATCTTTGGGACGCTAACTGGACGTATATATATATATATATTTGTATATATATGTTGCTATCACACGTGCACTGATATTAATGTGAACTGGGGTCATGTTGAGTCGCTTTGGACTCATCGTATCTATCTCTTCAAATTATTAGTTATACATCCGATTCAAATCTTTTAAATTCAAAGCTTTGATTGGTTGGTTCCTCCAGGAATTCACTTGCCATTTCAAGAAGCAAATTTATCTAGGGTTGGTTTTGATTTTAAGTATTAATGTGCCATATTTTATGCTTTCAAATGTAACATAAGTGAATTTTAAACGTAACAGGTGTATTTAGTTGCTTGACATTGGTATAAGTTAAAATTAACCTATTTTCGGTATAAAAAAAAAAACTCACGTGTTGGATTAAAAACAGACACTTCGGGATTAGTTCAGAAAATTTGTCAGTATACTCTTTTAACCCTTTGACAATCCAAACGAGGTATAAAGACTTCAATGACCCGTTCAACATTGTTCAACATCATTTGAAGAGTAAGGATAGAAGAAGAAAAATGAGTAAATAAGAGAGCTTTGAACTCCTAAAATAAGCAAATAAAAGGAAGAAAATAATTAATTAGAAAACCTATAGAAACAATTTGAACTCTAAGCTGTATATGCAAGTTTTGTACAAAGGCCTTGGGGCTAAAGAGATGAAAATAAGTTGGTTTTATGTATCTATTTTTTCAATTTTTTTATGTTACTATTTGTTATTACATTAATCTTCTATCTTCTGGCAAACCAAAGGAGGGTTAGGAATTTTATATCATGGTCAAAGATGGTGGAAAAATACAAGTAGAGACAGGCAATCGAAGTTGATTTATGTTATGTGTAGTCCATTTTCAAGCCAACTTGCACACTCACGTCAACAAAAGCTGGGTACCAAATTGTGTTACGCCAAAGTATAACCCAATATTTTACTCGTTAGATCTCATAGGGTCATAGGAATGTTTTGAAACTACTCAAAAATAAATAAAATAAAATAAAATGGTTTTGAGATTTGATTTAGACAAGGGTTTTGGGTTTTGATTCCGACGGATTTTGAAGATTTAATTCTGACAAAAGTATTGAGAGATAGAGGGTTCGATCCATAAAAGATTTTGACAATTCAATTTACGCGAAGAATTCATTCATTCCAAAATTCATGTTTTACCATTATAGTATTATTATACAAATGAATTTTGCAATCATACACAAAGAACATGCAGGACACAATGTGAACATGAAAGCCCATCAAAAAAAAAAAAAAAAAAAAGATTTCAAAGTGTAGCTAATTTATATGTTAGGTGATAAATGTGGTGGCTGAGAGATGGTCCCAGAATGCGTTTAACATGAGTCTAATGTGTATTTATTTCAAGATTGAGACGTTTGAAAGATAAAAAGGTTAGGCATCATTGTGTTTTCAATATCAAAACAACAATGTGAGTTGAGAGTCCATTTTTTCTTCTATTATTGGGGTGTTTTTGTCTTTTGACAACACTCATAATTCTGGTAGCTGATACAAAGTCCTGACAGGACCCCCAAACAAAATGATTGGCGAACACACACACACATACATGCATCTCTCTCTCTCTCTCTCTCTCTCTCTCACGTACAATTGAGGGGTCCAAAAGGTACAAAGAATGAGAGAACATATGGATTAGGGGCTTTGATATTAAAGCCTGGAGCTCATAAATAGGTTATGGAATTACACGAAACTACATTGCCGAAAAAACTTGAATAAAAACCGTTTAATCTCATTCATTTCGTTAGTAACCGTATCGCATTTGAATCTATCAAGTAAGCATTTCCTTTTTCCATTGAGCAACAAACACTAATGACACGCACACATTGACATATTACAATCAAGAATTGATAGATATGACGTATTTCATTTAGTGGATCATATTTAGGGCCTTATCTTATGAGGACTAGGTTTTATGATCAAATATGGAAAACAGTGAGAGTCGAAGGACAAACAACTGTTCAGGAAAGAGATATACAACTCTCAAGTCTTACCCATCAATTTAACTGATGATGTCTATGCTTGTCCTCACTCCTCAATTCTTTGAAACATGCATGACAGTATTTGAATCGACCTTTTTAAAGAAGTTAATTACAAGACAAATGTTTAAGTAATTAGTTAGGCCTATGTTTTCGTTTCCTTTTCAATGTCTTCTCAAGTTGTACAATTCAGAAGACTTTTCTTTGTATTGATTCACAAGCTTCACGTTCTGTACTTTTTCGTATATAGCAATAGTTTTGACTATTTTTTTTAAATATTAATTTGTGATAATTATATTAGAAAAACTATTTTCTGACCAATGCATGCGCCTACAATTTAGTTGAATGATTCCATCATTATTGTAGTATCTCCAAACCAAAGCTCAATAATTAAAATGGACAAAGAAATATCTTATCCCATAATGGAAAACGAATGACAACAATAGCACAACCTTTTTGTATGTGATCGGAGCTAATGATAACATTTGGTAGGATGTGTTAATGTGCTTCCTTTGGTAAGAGGAAACGAAGAGGGAAAAGGAAGGGATGGAATAAGGTAACTGGAGACCAGTCCCATATTAAATTTCAATGGAAAAATGTATGGATATAAATAAATGAGTATGTAGTATTATTCAATAACTTAAGTTTTTGAACAAATGAGTAAACACCTATTCGTTACAGTTTGGTATTAAATGCAGATTCAGTTCTTGATCAAGTTCCACGCAAAACGCTTAGCCCAAAAGACGTTCGGTTGGCGTGGAACCAAGTCTATAAAGTATTCGAGTCTCGGTTTAACAAGGTGGCTTGAGCCGCAACAAGGTCGCTGCGAGTTCGAATGGAAGAAAATGTCTCAGCATGAAATAAAAAATATATATACAAATATAAATGGATAATAATAAAATACTACACAATTAAAAGACTCAAAACTCTCCCTCCTCCCTCCTTTTATATATATATATATATATTACTAAATAGTAAGTATTTTGATGTGATAATAATGTTGAATATTTAACCCTCCAACATTATTAGGAAAGGATATGGTATTAAAAGTGTGTACCCGAGTCCGAGTTGGATATTTTAAATAATTTAGAAATGATATTAAAAACACTAGGAAACAAACCTCTACGACATTATTTTACTCGACACCATTAAATTCAATAGTAAGTATTGTGACTATTGTCCATAATATCAATCTGTGCGGATTCCAAACTCTGAACACTACAAGAAGTACAGACGTGGCACTGTATGGCATGAAAAAAAGTAGTGACGTGGAAACTTTTGGCAAGTGTGGTTAAAAGCTTAAGCTTATCCTCTGCAATCTTATAGGGGACGCACGCTTTGACTGTGGGGCCATGTGACCCACATCTTCCAACGACTCGAAACGTGGCAAATTCTTTTCTCTCTTTCTGTATAATGGCGATTTATTTACCCTTCTTCCCGCCATTATTGTGGCGGAAAAACGCGACCACCTTTTTAACTCTTTGGTTTTGTAACTTTCGTTAGAAGGACTTTGAACCGACCAAAGTAGTGATCCTCATTTGACCAGAGTCTGTCGCCACACTCTGCCGACGCTGCTCCAACACCACGTGATTCATTCTCCAAGTTTATGTGAAATATATTTTTTTTATTAACTAATTTGATTCACATACTTGTAATATTTTTTTATTACTTTCTCCGTCTTAAAATAAGTATCATATTTTTTTTTTTTGGTCCATCTCAAAATTAGTGTCCACTTTCCTTTTTCAAATAATATATTTTATATCATTCTAAAAATGTTATTTGAGTTTAAATTTCTAACTTCAATATTTAAAACTTAAAAGGGCAACATAGTAATTTTTCAGACAGACAATATATGGTCCCACATGTCCCCCTTAAAAATTACTACTCTCCTTAAGTGACACTTATATTGAGACGGAGGGAGTAATTTTTAGTATGAAGTGGTATTAATAAAGTTGTTCGAATTCCATAGTTTAATGACTTTGAAAATGTAAGAACATCACTTCAAAAAATTTAGTTTGAAATTTATGACACTTAAATGTTTTTAGAAACATAAAAATGCTAATTTTTTATTTTTATTTTTTAAGTTTAAACACCTATTTAAGTATAGCCAATCTGTACCGGTTCAAGAAGTAGTTGAACTCGTTTAAGTGTCAAAATATTGTTTATAAAATTCACTGCTCAACTTGAACCGATTCAAGTGGTAGCCGAACTTGTTCAAGTCTTATAGCACGTTTGAAAACTTTGTTTCCTTTTTTTGTTCTAACTTTTTATTATTATTATTTTTTGCAAGGCAAAGCAAATTTATTAACAGAAGATAAGAATGTACAAAATCTCATCGGCCAAATGAGAGATTAGGTGATGTAGGACAAGAACAGGCTCAAATAAAAGGAAGCAAATAAGAGTTTTGGCCTAGAAGTTCAAATGAATAGGATTGGGGTTCAAGAGCTGTTAGTAGAGGGAGATGATTGAAAATAAGAAAAAATCTATTGGAATCACTCCACCAGGGCCTAGGTATCACAACTAAAGAAGGTTTTACACCCTCAGAATTTGTGAATCACTCACAAAGAAATTTCAAAGGATATTTTTTTATTCTAACTTCCTATTTTGCATAGATTTTTTTTTTTGTTAATGATCATGCATGAAATTGATTTGTTTTCTAGGTACAATTAGGGTTTCTAAAGTCTATAAAAACATATTTCTTTCACTTAGGTTGGGACGGTTTTTTGCATCAAAATTCATATTTTTAGAGAGTTAAATTTTGTGAGATTTTTCTGAGACCATACACATTATATACACACACGAGTGAATTAGGGTATTGTTCAAATCCTGATGGAGGTTGAGCTATTGAATATTGAATCTACAACAATCAGAGAAAACATATCTTATTCTTTCTACAACAAATTCAAATTTGAAGAAGAAGATTTTTCGATCAGACTTTGAAGGGATCAAGGTATTTGCAAAGTTTTGTTGATGTACTAGCAATCCTGTGAGGCATAAGTCTAATGTCGGGAGCTGTTAGACGGGAAGTTGCAAAGCCACGGGCGTTCAGCGGATTAAGTGTCGGTAAAGTGAAGAGGTGTGAACTCGAGTCAAAATTCGGTGTACTTTATTTCATATATAATGGATCCTTTTATGCTTGGGACAACGTAAAAATTCTCGAAGTTTTCCAATTGGTTTCCTCATCACTCTAACTTTACTTGCTTATTATTTATGTTCTGTGATTGTTAATTAATCGGTACTTTTAATAGAGTAAAAATTAGATAAAGAAACATGTGATTAATCCCTCTCTAAAATAATTTTTAAAACTCATTTTCCACACCCTATTCTATTGCATAACTCACAATTTTTAACTAAATTATGAAATTAATTTGATTAATGCAAGATGATAAGAGATAAAAAAAAATTAAAAAAACCATTATTTTTTAAAATGAGCTTGTATTTTAAAACAAAAAGTATTTGATAAATTCTATCTATTAAAATTACTTTAAAAAAAAAAAAAAAATCCACAAATAACTATTGTAGCATCACTCGTGCTAGAACAATCAACATACTACAAAATCAATTTTTTATGCAACTCAACAAGTACAAGAAGAATTCTTGTCAACATTATAAAAGATTAGAGTCTCTTCACTATACGGTATGACCGTATGAATAAGTGACATATTAGTAAATAATAATTGATCATGACTCCAATGAATAATTAGTCTAACGCTGTAACCTTTAAGAAGTTGGATTGCCGTGAGTAAAATGTGTGTAAGAATACTTTAATCTTACATTTAATTGGTAATACTTTGAATTACATTAGGTTGGTTTGGTAATCGTTTTTGTTTTGTATTTTTTTTGTTTTTGTTAATGTATTATAGAAAAACAAAAACATGAAGAGTTTTTGAAAAATAGCCCAAAACTAGAAGCCAAAAATTGATATTTTTTATTATTTTCACACTGTAGTAAAAATATTGTTTAGAAAAAAAAATCTAAAATAACATTTTTGCCTAGTCATTTAATTTTTCAAACTTATAGTATTTTTTTATCAAACATGTTTTCATATTTTTGCTTTTAAAAAACTTTTAACAAATATACATTCCTAAATAGATTTACAAATACTACTATTGAGCACATTTCAAAAATAAAAAACATTACTTCTCTTTTGATTAAAAAAATTATACAAAACAATTATAGTTGTCAAAGGAACCGTTCTTGTCACTTAGAGAGTTACTTCAATAATTGCGTATTGCTAGGGGCAAGACTGAATGCCGTTTGATTTCTTTTGGTGTCACTCTGTAGAATATTTCGACGTATTGCTTGGTACATGAATGAATGGAGTCAATGGACTGTGGAATGCTGGGGCCCAACAAATGCTAATCAGAGTCTCTCGTGAGTGAAAGATTTTTCGTTTTGGTTTAGACCATTCTTATTTTACATTGCAACACGAAACTTATTTGGTCTCTAGTAATTTTTAAAATTTTTTGTGTTCAATAAGTTTAGTTACGGTGATAATTATAGTCGCAATGAAATAAATTTAAATAAATATCTATATAAATCGCGCAAATTAACCTATGCATGGACCCTACAACTGTAAGTCACGGAAGCATGAATAAGTCCTAATTTATACACGAATCGAGCAGTACCACGAACAGCTGTGCCTAATATGATTCAATAAAGTTGAGACTCAAAATCATTCCCCTTCTTGCTAGTATTTTGGAAGGTTGTTTTGAGGGGAGATGATTTCAGCATTTGAAAAGTTATTTGACCCCACTTGGTGGGCCCAAATGAATCAATAACGACAAGTCTCACACTTTGAACTCACAGAAAAAAAACAGAGAGTGCGCATAAAAAGAAAAGAAAAAGTAGGACAGAAACAAAATGGTAGACTAAAACGAGTGAGGAGCGTTTAACTCGCCAGTGAGTCGGCACCGCCCCCACAGTGTACTAACGTGTTTGGTAAGCCAGAAATTTTTTCAAAAACTTGCTGCTAACGCAGCCCACTTTCCGTCTCTACTTTCTAGACCCACCCACAGCCCCACCTCCCAAAAGCTCACCAACCTTGGTTTGGTGCTCCTCTCTGTCCTCCATATAAATCACTAATATTACTATAATACCCTCCACTAACCCATATTCATTATACAATAATTAAAATTTAGATAAATTTACTTAACTCCCTTATTATTTATCAATATTTCACACAAACCTTTCTATTTTTCATAATTATAATTACCTTTCTTGTCAACCATAGCCGCCGAATTTGATAATGATAGATGTGTTATTTTTATAATTTTATACTAACTTATAGCATATTATTTTTTAAAATATTAAAAAGACAAAAGTGACCTTCTATTAATCGATAATAAATGAAATTTATCCTTAAATTATTTTAAAAAATACTACACATTATTAAAGTCTTCGTGAGGGTCACAAAAGCTATGGATGGACATAGGGTTTAGAGCTCACAGGTCGGTCTTCGGGAACCAAGAATAGGGTGGGGCCAAAGGGCAGTTCAGTATTGAGTAAATTAATCAGGCGGCTTCTATCATGCGGGACTACAATAATGATATATTACTAAAGTAGTGAAGCACTTCCATCGATGTCTGCACCTAAAGGGTGAAGCCCACCTAGGATGACCTCATCTCTTTCGTCGAAACTCCTGTGTGGGCCCAACCCCATTCATGCATGCCAATTATGCAGCAGCTTCACTAGCCCGCGTCACACACTAGCCCCAGTGGTCCTGAACCTTCTAGACTTAATTTGGTAGAGTAGAGTAGTACGTACTATTATAATTTCAAATTTTTTGTACTGGTACAGTGCTTATTTATGAAGTCCTTTCCCTCGGAGTCACAGTTTTTAAAGTGCTTAAATTTGATACACAAGAGTGTGATTTAATAAATAAACTTTTTAGTAAACAAATAAAATTTGAGAAGTAGTTTATTTTTGAGAAAATTATATATAAATGGAGTCAAAGTTCCATATTTACTTAGAGGCTGAGTCAAAGTTCCATATTTCTCTAAAATGAATTGCTGAGGTGGCACATGGTTTTTTACTGTTTAGAAATTGTGGTGCCTAAAATACCCTTCCGCGAAGGTACTACTTTTTCTTCGATGGTACTACTTTTTGGTGTCCAGGTACCATGTTTTTTAAATACCCGCGAAGGTACTACTTTTTTGAATTGAAGGTACTACTTTTTTGTTAGGGAAGGGCATTTTAGGCACCACAATTTTCTAAACAGTAAAAAACTATGTGCCACCTCAGCAATCCATTTTAGAGAAATATGGAACTTTGACTCAGTCTCTAAGTAAATATGAAACTTTAACTCCATTTATATGTAATTTTTCCTTTATTTTTTTCCTTAAAATGAAGAATTGATTATTTTATTTTTTGTGCAATTTTTAAAACTACAGTCTACAATAGTTTGTTAAATTCTATTAATATAAAATAATAAATGTTATACAATCTAGTAACATATATTTCTAGTAACATATATTTCATTAGTACTTTGGACAATAAATGTTTATACAACCTAGTAACGTATATTTACATTCATATCTGTTTGATTCTATTTAGAAAGAAAAAAAAAAAAAAGAGAGGATAAAATTAAATATTTATTAAGATCAATGCATAAAATAAAATTTGAAATTTTCTTGCTTACACACTATATCCTTGCAATAATTTTTCTTTTAAAATATATTTTTTTTGCAGTTCAAATATTAGAACCAATAATTTCAAGTTATTCATCAACACTTCCAACTTGAAGCTACTTTGAAGCTCATGATTCGAAACAGTATGCAATGATCAAACACAGCTAAGAGTGATGGGACCCACAGGATGGGCCTACAGCCACAACGAGGATCGTACTTCAGATGGATCAGTTACCAGTTCGTACGTACGTAGTAGCATACTCTCTGCCTCTGCTAACCCATAACGTGTAATAGCCACAGTAGTAGCTTTAGCTTCAGCTACCCCTCTTCACTCAATAATATCAGTCCGCTCCGGTCTAATCACATCACCTTCACTCACACACAATTACACCACGCATGCGTATATACCATAAACATTTTCATTGTCCCACACACCATTCAACCTCCCTCAATAAAATTGAAAACCCACCCATATTAATTTCTTTTAATTTTTTTTTAACGGAACAATTTTTACTGACGGTGTATTTTTATTAAGTGGTCACTTATTGATAAAAATACAACCTGTTAATATTTTTACACACAAATTGAACAAATATTATTAAAATTGTTTTTTTTTTTTATTTTAAACTCAGTAAATTTTAAGTTGAGCAAATTTACAGTACACTGTCCGAAATTAAATATCATTTTTAAAAATTAAAGTCACAATTTTTAAAAATAACACTTAAATTAGACAAAGAGGGCATACACAGATCAAGTCCATCATCAACCTCGGCTCCATCGAGTCCAAACTCCAAAATCACCATCACCACTCAGACCTTTCCTAGCTAGTAGACCACCACGTCATCCACACCCTTACAGCCTGGCAATTAACACCCTTTCCACACCCAATCACCTCCCTCCACGTGGCGCCCCAGAAATTGACACCTCTGCTTCTACAGCTGTCTCCGCATCCATACCCACTATAAATACCCTCCTCCTCCACTCAGCAATCCTATCAACTCTTATTCTCTCCCTACAATATCTTTGAATATCTTATCTTCCACCCTGATATGGCTCCTATTTACCGTCTTGCCACACTCTCTTCTCTTCTACTACTGCTCATTTCTGTCAGCACCTTCATCGAACCCTCTGATGCCGCTCTCGTGCAACAACAACCTTTGATTCTCAAATATCACAACGGCGTTCTTCTCAAGGGCAAAATCACCGTCAATCTCATCTGGTACGGGAAATTCACCCCCATCCAACGATCCATAATAGTCGACTTCCTCCAGTCGCTCAGCTCCAGCGGGGCCCCACTCCCCTCCGCCGCATCATGGTGGCGCACCACCGAGAAGTACAAGCGCGGTTCGTCCACCCTCGTCGTAGCGAATCAAATCCTCGTCGAAAATTACTCTCTCGGGAAGTCCCTGAAAAACTGGCACATCATAGCGTTGGCTTCGAAAGGTGGTCACGTGAGTTCCGTCAACGTCGTTTTAACGGCCAAGGACGTCGCCGTTGAAGGATTTTGCATGAGGTGTGGGTCCCATGGGTCGACCCGGGGGAGGACCAGATTTGCCTACGCCTGGGTTGGTAACTCGGAGACCCAGTGTCCGGGTCAGTGCGCGTGGCCCTTCCACCAACCCATTTACGGCCCACAAACCCCGCCGTTAGTTGCGCCTAATGGAGACGTTGGAATTGACGGCATGATCATCAACCTCGCCACCGTTTTGGCCGGCGCCGTTACCAATCCGTTTAATAACGGTTACTTTCAAGGTCCTCCAACGGCGCCGTTAGAGGCCGTCTCGGCTTGTACGGGTGCCTTCGGTTCCGGGGCGTACCCGGGTTATCCGGGTCAAGTACTGGTGGATAAAATAACCGGTGCGAGCTACAATGCGCACGGAGTGAACGGGCGCAAGTACCTTCTACCGGCAATGTGGGACCCACAAACTTCAGCATGCTCGACTCTTGTTTGATATGGGAAGAGAGAGAGAGAGAGAGAGAGAAGGGAAAAAAAACATGGATATGGTGTGTGAATGTGTAGGAATGTAGATATACGGTGTCGTTTTGCAGGGCTTTTGTCGTCTTGTGTGATGTGTAAATTCTTGTTTTAAAAAAGAAAAAGAAAAGAAAAAGAAGTGTAGTGTAATAGAGGGAATGGAATATTAATAAAATGATAAATTATATTAAAAGAAGTTGGTGGATTTGATTTGATGGTTTTGTTTTGCTGTGTTGTAAAGATAAGGGGTGGTTTTAGTGGGATTTTGATGTTTTTTTTTTTAATTTTGGAATTGGGGAATAGAAATGAGTGGTTAAGTGGTAATTAATGGTCTGCTGGCCCTGCTGGGGCCTAGGAGACCATTATTGGATAAACATGAATGGAGGGATTAACTAACAATATATAAAGGTCTTTGTTTGTCTGTTTTCCAAATTACATAGTATTTCAAAAAGTGACTTTTTAATTTTTTGTTTTTCTTAAATCATACTCTTGTCTCGAAAGAATATTTATTTGGATAGTAAATTTTTTTATAAAGACATGTGTGCCATATATAGAAAGTTAATTAAAGTTATTAATTTGCTTTTTAAATTTTAAATATTTAATTTGAAATTTTTTGGAACAGAAAGAGTATTCTAAAGACTAAAAAACTGTTAACCATATGAATTTTGAAATATGTTTTTGTTTTTTAGTCTTTGAAAAAAAATCTCTTCCCAAATAGTTCTTCCAACAATTCCGAATCTGTTTTTACTTGGAATTGGAGTTTGATAATCGGGCTAGTAATGATTTTTATTTTTGGGTTAAATTTTTAAAGTGAATTATCTTATTTAAATTTTTTGATTTATTATCTTTAATAAATATAAATTATTTTTTGATAAGTCGTTTTTATTAAATGTAAGAAAGGAAAAGATTCCACTTTTTAAAATTTTGCATGACCAAATCAGCTTAACAATTTAATTTGCCCATCGTCAAACATAAAATTAGAACATTGAAATTAAAACTGATAAAATTTAAAAAAAAAAAAGAAATTTAGTTCAAAATCATTAAAAATTAAACTAAATTCTTTCCTTGATGTGAATGGTTTATTTAGACTCATAATTCACTTAACACTATTAAGTCACATTAGTGCATTATTGTTAGTTGTCGTTATTACCTCCACTATTTTGGATTAGGTTTGACTGGCTTATTGCCATCATTAATATATGTAGTTATATACATATAGCCATACAGTGGATGGTTCCTCAATTAGTCTTTAATAATTCCCAGATAATAAATAAAAATAAGTCACAAGAATTCATTGACCCTATTTAAATAATTCAAGTACCCCAAATAACTAAATCAAGTTCTGTTAACTTTTAAATAATACCAATCATTAAGAGGTTAAAGTGTGCTTAATTAACCATCTCACTCACTCCTTTAGGTACAGTAATACAAAGTTAATCCAGATAATGTAATTATAGACAAATCACAATACCATTACTTCCAACTTAAAATAATATAATCAAACATGAATAAATTGAGCTAAGCATACAAGGACGCTATAGTAAAGAATTCGTTATAACAGAAGATTGAAACGCAATATTCTTTTAAGTAATCAAAATTGTGTAATTCACTTATTTCATATGTCGAGCTCATCTTAGATAATTTAAAAAATATATTTTTTTTTATCCTTTTCTGAAAATTCTAAACTTTGTCCATTGAAATTCCCAATTTATTCACAAATGGAACATAAAATAAGTGAATTTACAAAGCCCAAGACATGGGTAAAAGGTATCAAGAGAATAAAGCTTAGCAGATCCCAGTTAAATCAATAAGGTTCAAAATATTTAATACTTAGGCTGCAAATGGAAATAAAAAACTTTAATAAATAAAAGGCTCACCAAAAGCCTCTGTAAAAGTGGGCTGATTTTGACATGTAAAAGGAAATTATGAGTCCCAATACAAAGATTTAGGCTCTGAAAAAACAGTGCTTAAATTCCCTTTATAACCTCGCTCAGACCTCCGTAGATCTATTTCCTTCGCTGACAAAATATAAATGACCACTTTTGGTATATTGTGTGTGTATTAGTGGTATATATTGATTTTTTTTTTTTTTTTTTTTTTTTGGTGAATGATGGTGCGCTAGCATTCATTGCTGCTCACACTTTTGTTGCTTTGCGTAAAAAAAAATCCTTTGTATCAGGCATCAGCCAAATCTTGTCCACAATATATATATATATATATATATATAACCCCTAATTGCATTCACAGAACCGAAACATTATTCTTCTTGGCAGCAAGGAATTTTAAAGTTTGCGAACTCTACCAAAGGTTGCCTATATGCCAACCCTAGTAATGGCTAAATAACCCTACGAAATGGTTACACCAACCATTTGTCCTCAATTCAACTATAGAACTTTTTGTTTTTGCCTTGGCCCCCAATTTAGTGCTAAACAAGTCTGAACTAATTGAATATTTGTGTTACCTGAATGATTAAACATAAAGCGGTAGGTTACTTTTTAAGTTCCGGTTAAATCCCGACAGGCAGTGAAAATCACCAAATTGGAGTAGAACAGGGGCAAAGGAAGTCCGTGTTTAACCACAGAACTAGTCTTGACAAATGGTATTAAAACTAATCCCCAACTGGTAATGAGGGTAGTCTTGACAAATGGTATTAAAACTAATCCCCAACTGGTAATGAGGGTGTGCATAAGCACGGGTCAAGTGAACGAGGACACTGGATCCCAAGAGAAGGTAATTGTGACGACACTTGCAAGTGTGAGGACACTTGAATGTGTGGATTCAAAGCGGACCACAACAAATTAACCCCTAGAACACTTGTATGTGTGGTCTCATACATACTTGTCTCTTCTGAGACTTGAACCCCTGACCTCCTTTTGGGAAGTAAGAGACTGATAATGTTAAGTAATTAGCCCGTTGGTAACCCCTAAGACTTTAACTTGGCCTAATGTTACTCTGTCATGTCTATCCATGCCTATGCCCAGAACCACTTTGTTATGCATACCACAGCCCCATCCATGTCCAAAAATGCCCAAGTCATGGCCTGTTCTGTTTCATTGGGTCTTTAATTAGGGCTCGGCCTATTCAATAGCACCTTGATATCACTCCTTGTCCCAGCAACACTTATGCCCAGAACCAACACTTGAACGCACTGAGAATGTGCAAATGCCTATGCCTGTGCCGTAACCATTGACCATCCACCACTACCAAATGCTACCATGCTGGATTTGGCTTTGCCATGGCAAAGCATCACATAGCATAGCATCTGGGCAATGATCGTCGAGCTACTTGACCATCTTATGACACAGATCTCTCCCATGTCTTGCTTCAGGCAAGAACGAAAAAATAAAAAGCCGCTCAAGAAAGGGCCGGAGCATATGCAACCATATCTCAACTTTCGCATTCACTATCCTGGCCACAATCAATTCAAAATCAAAGTTAGCAGTCTGTTAATGTGTAGGCATCTTAGCATACTCTAAGAGCCAACTAAATCACAAGTGCAAGCAAGCAAACTAAATTTCATTCCGGATTTTACAGAAATGGAGAGATTGTAATCAAATTCCTTCTGCTTCCACAAAACAAACCCAAGGTTAGATAAGAAACATTTCATTGAACCCTTTTAAGTTCTCTCATGTCCCAAACTCAGCAGATATCAAAGGCTTTAACTTAAAGCAAATTGATAATGCATTGCAAGCTCAACTGACCATACAAATTTGATATTTAGAAACCGTCATAAAACCACATATGCAGTTCAAACACGTAAGTGAGCAGCATTACATAACTAGGCATCATAATTACAATGTTTACCACCAAACCCAACAAAGTACTTGATCCTCACACAAGCCAACACTCTGGCCAAGTGTCACGAAGACCACTCCATCTTCCCGAATTCGCAAGACAGACAGGGAAAGGTTTGAAGGATATCCACCCATCAAGTAGCAAAAGTATTTATCCTGAGCAAAAACTAACTTTTAGTAGTAGGGGCTGTAACGCATTGGCATTCTGAACCTGGGAACCTTCCTGCAACAACCAGGGGGGAAAAAAAAATGAACACTTCAACATTTTGGGTCCAGGCAAACCAAAAGCTGGTTGGTGCATCAAAGTTGATCCATTATAAGGGTGAGAAGGCATTACAAACAACCATAGTAACA
The DNA here is from genome assembly GCF_030987335.1 of Cornus florida. Lineage (NCBI taxonomy): Eukaryota > Viridiplantae > Streptophyta > Magnoliopsida > Cornales > Cornaceae > Cornus > Cornus florida. The sequence goes on along the minus strand of NW_026775572.1, from coordinate 23,295,825 downwards.
TTACCCATATCCAAATGGAGAGTAGAAATAAGGAGGCATATATGGGGTCCTGGATCGGTAACCCGAGTAGGGATTTGGACGCCGTGGACGGAACTGTTTCATGCCAGGAATATTTGTTCGCTTAGCTGATATCTGCAACAATATTGAAAGAGGGCACGTGGTTGAAAAATTAATGTATTCAAAATCAATTAAAATTAACAGCTTCAGGATCATAAAGGGTTTTTTTTTTTTGGTAAGTAACAGGGTTTTATTTATTTATTAAAAAGGGAAACAAAGAATATGGACTGGTTCAACCTTCAATTGCCGACCATGGAGTTCAGATTCATTCAGCAGCAGAGCCTCTTGAACAGCCTCTGGTTCAACGAATTCCACGTAAGCATAACCCTTTGGTTGGCCAAATTTGTTAGTCCGTATGGTAACTCGATTCACGGTGCCACATGACTGAAAATGCTGCTGCACTTCCTCAGGGGTACATAAATAATCCACCTGCAAATCAAATTTGGCAGATCAGTTTCAGCAGCAAAACACAATAACTCCTCCAGATAATAATAATAATAATAATAATAAATGAACTACTCTAGCTTGTAAGAGGACAAGAGTTCAAAATGCTTGGAAGGGCCAGTTCAACTGCCCAATCTTGGCTGGTGTAGTGGTTTTCCACCCTGTCAAATCGAGAAAAAAATATAAAAGTAAAACCTTTGGAGTGCGAGCACTGTCAACATACTCCAGATAACAGAGCCCTAACACTTCTATTTATAAAACGAACAATTCAGCAGGTAAACAGAAACTGAGCAGAGGGGAAATACAGCGTCCCATAACCTGAACCATAGAAAGGCAGCTTTATTTGATTGAACACAAACAAAGGTCAGAGAAAATTAGAACCATTTCACAACATCTCGTGATGGAACAAAAACCAATAAAATACATGTAGCTGTTTACCTGCCATCCAATATAAAGAATTCCAATCCAAATAAATTTCCTATGGGTGGAGGTACAAATTGCAACACAAATGAGGACAGTAAAAAAGAAAAGAGGGTGAAGGAAATCCTAGGAAGCTTAAACGGTTTGATTTTTGAAGCAGGCCAATGGTTAACAAAAAATATTTAGGTGTGTAGTTTTTGAGGAAATTAATGTCATTCCAATGAAACTAACATAAGATCCAATCAATACTAATAATGCTTTGTTTATTCCATCTTGGGTCAAGTGCTTCATAAACCATGCTCTCATAACAAGGGCACTCCAAATTAAATTTGTACACGTAAAAATTCAAAATATGACAAAACGACCATAAAGAATCACTTATTATTTACAAAATATGCTATTACAAAAAAACAGGGACCTTCATGTACCTTTATCCACATTTAACTATCATGATTCATGAATGCACCATTACTCAAAATTTAACTTATTGTTCCTCCAAAATGCTAAAAGTTTGCTTGAGGCCCTTATCCTCAACTTTCATTCTTTTATGTGTCTATTACTAGGGATCATTAATTATGGTAGATCGAAAACAAGAATCATAGAGAAGAAAGAGAGAAAAAGAGCATCCCTATTTATCAGAACTATGGAAACAAAATAATTGAAGAGAGAGAGAGATCAAAGACCCCTCACCATAAACAGCACAGTATCTGCGCATTGCACTCCGGCAACAGCAGTGCTCTGGCTTATTAAGACAGCATAGATCCATGGCTAGTCTCACACTTCAAAAGCTCATTACATCTCCAAGCTGATTGAGTTCCGGTTGAGGATCATGATCTCATGCTTCCCGTTCATTCCAACTCAAGTTTATACAATAACTCCTCACTTTGATCACTCAATTTATTCTTTACCCCTCTTCACTTCATTTTTCCTTTTTTTTTTTTTTTTTTTTTTTTTTTTCCCCATAAGGTAAGATTTTGGCTCAGCGATTTTTCTTTCTTCCCTCATTGTTTTTTATTTCCAACTTCTCCACTATCATATTTCCTAACCTTAAGTGTCTAATCTTCTCTCATTTCTTATTTTTTTTTAGATTTACTTTTGGGGGGATTTTAGTCTTCGTATTTTCTCTCACCCTCCAACATTACCATTTCTTTCTCCGTTCTTTTTTTTCTTTCCCCGGTAAATTTCTTTCCCTGTTCTTTTTGCTTAACTCTGTCCAAACAGTTGTTTTCTTCTCTCTCTTTTTTTTTTCTTTTTTTTTTTTTTTTTTTTTTTTTGGCTAGCACAAGAATTTTTCACATCAGAATAATGTCAAACCCTGCGATTGCAGTCAAACATGAAGTCAAAGCAGGATTTTAAACCAAAAAAGAAGAAGAAAGAACTCCAACACATCATTAATTAACTTTAACACATTATACTCCAAGGTAAACTTTAAACTCTCATCCAATTCTTTACACTATATAGAAATCATAGAGTAAAAAGAAATCAGTAACTGAAACAAGAAAAAAAAAATTGTTAAAATTCAAAAAATGACAAGAAAACGAAATACAACAGAATAATCTAATCATATCTGTTATTGAACAAATAAATCTGGTCATAACATTCAATGTTGTTTTTTTAGCATTGGTGGAAACATGCCAAACTTCAAGTTGAAAATTTAGCTCTTCTTAGACAAACCGCAGATACATACTAAATTGCTGATCTTCTGTTGATCCTCCCAGAAAATGCTGTTGTTATCAGCAAAAAAAGAAAAAACTGCCAGATAAGGAAAAGAAGGTCCGATGATTAGGTTAAGGCTAAAATAAGTGGCTGAGGTAATTCTGGTCTCCCAAGGCTAGCAAATTGACGGTGCTAGACGAAAACCACAGGGTCAAGCTACTGTTGTGGCCTCTGGGACATAGCATGACATTTAAAAATAGACTAGTTTATATAGCCTTTTCAGCAATTATTCATAATACAAAAAAATGAAAAGGAAGTTCTCCCTACTCTGGATTATGCTCTGAAGTGAGTCCCTGAAGGAGTTGAATGAAATCTCCCACTCTCCAGTTCTCAATGAAAGTACAAGGATATGTTTATATCTAAAAGATTTATACAGCAGGAGAAGAGTAACTTTCTTAGTTTTGAGATTTTTTAACCAAAAGACGAAAGGAGAAGAAAATAAAACTGAGGAGAATTGATTGTCAATCGAAAGGTGGAAGGGGTAAATTTCAGAATTCTAGAATTATGTACAGTTCTGGTACCAGTGTCACTGCTGCTGGTAAGCTTCTCCTTTTTGTCTCATACATACTTAATTTTTATTTTTTCCGATTGAAGCTCTCAGACTCACAGTACCTAAATACCAACCATAGACACCTTTTACCCACACCAACTCCGTCATTCTCAAATCTCTATGTCACAACCCTACTACTCTACCTTTCGGGGGAAAAGAAGAAAAAAAAAACTACCAGTCCTTGTCAATTCATATTTTTGTCTGGTTAGAATGTATGAAAAAGAAAGCCACAGTCATCATGAAACTGCCATCTTAGGGTATTTCAAATATTCCAGGAAAAATAATGTCATTGATAACTTTCTCTTCAGAAAAGTAAAAGCTCTAGATAATTTTTGCAAAGGAAGTGTTAGATATAAATTTTGCATCCTTTCATTTATTCATGGGAATTAAGAAGTTTAAACTAAGAAAACCACCAAACTCACCACTCAATTACCATCCCAAGAATGAATAACAACCATTGGTTTCAGATGCAAAGGCCTGAGAGAAGACATTTCACTATCCTAGAATGGGGTGTAGGTCCCAGAGAAGAGCATTGAAAGCCTTAGGAAGAGGTTTTAGACTCCTAAGCAACCATTCAATAGAGATCACTAATTTTACAATTGTTTTCATCAGCATTAATTTTGCAATATAAAAAACAAGGAAAACAGAGGAACAATTTTGACAATAACACGTGGAAAGGGGAAAAAGAGAGTTAAGGATGCAAAGGATTAATAATATCTATGAAGAAAAAGAATCATACATACACAACACACACATGCAACAGAGAGATGGAATGAAAATTTTATATAGTTTAAAATCTTTTAATCTATGTTTCGAACACCATGGTAAAGAAAGGTATTAAACGAATACAATTCCATCTTTTTTTTCTTTTAAATGTGACAAGGTATACCTTCGACTCCCCATTCATTGGATTTTCTTAGGCCATATAAAGTTTATTCTTCTCAAAAACCTACAAATCTGCTTACGAGGCTTACACTTCCCAAGTCCAGACTGAAAAGCTAAGCTTTACAGAAGGGTGCTAATTTTAAGATCTAATAAGCACACAAAAATCCTTGCATACACCAATTTCCTTCCGCATACTTGCATTGTCCACTGCAGATACATACATACAGAATTGTTCCCTATGTTATATGGACTCTTCAAAAGTAGGTGAAGTACCCGTGCCGGACACACAATACTTGGACACGTGTAAACAATACAAAAATGGCAATTGGCTCCATAATAATTGGGTTTCAATCTGCTTAATAAACGGGTTAATTTCCATTCATTCGAGTAAATCAAAGGAAATCTCAGCAGTTGTCCAGGCAAAACCTTTTATCTGACCATAGCCAGGTAGAAGTTGGAACACAATGCCTACCTCCAAGTAAATAAACATGCAATAATTTGCCTACAATATGAAAAGCATAGTATGAAAAACAGAAACACACAGAACCATATCTAAAAGCTAAAAGCTATCAATTTAAACAAATGCAAGTATACTAATTTGTAGTACCGACAACAGAACCCGACTGACATAAAATATCATGGAAAACAAAATAAAGGGCTAATGACTTTAACATCATGAAAAATATATGCAATCTAATATGGAATTCTACAACTGTAGGTCATGAATTAGATATGAGAAGCAGTCTCACATTGCCAACAAACACTGATCGAGAGTCCACTTCCTCCCTATTTGCCTGATTAGCAGCTGCAGTAGCAGGATCTGAAATGTGAAGAAAGAATAAGAGAAAATAAGCAGCAGAAAAGTGCAGAAGATATCTACAGATAAAATTAGATTTGTATTTCTTATTGTTATTATATTTACTACTACTGCTATTAAATATGTATTTCTTATTGCTGTTGCTGTTATTATCTGTGATTATTGTTTACTACTACCACCACCACCACTACTAGTAGTAAATAAAGAGAAGCATCAAGCAGCAACTCATACAAGGTGAATAGAAGCAAACACAATTATCTTCATCTCATCCTCAGCATTGTCTAATTAACTAATATAATTACAGTAAACTATATTTCAATCTTATTGATTATCAATCAGAAAGGATCCAAAAAGCTGTTGACATTTTTTATCAGGAACCCACAATGGAGTCAAAGTGGGATTGGATTTCATATCAATAAAAATCAAGTTAGATAGTGATTGGCGCTCTTACTTCTTTAGCTATCAGAAATGCCAAACAAAGGAAAACAAATCACCAAAATGCTGGTGGACTTTCCAATGTCCTACAAAGGCTACAATCAATTGACAGAAGTTCCTTCACATTTGCAAATCTAAATTCAGCTGGATAAAATAATGAGTACTTGGAGGTGCGCAAGTGAATCTGATACAGTACTGCCAACAGAGCTTCAAAACCAAATTGGCACTGCCCCATTGCAAGCCCACCCGATTGCCATCCCTAACAACCAGTGAACCCACGTGATTCTCACTTATAATAGTTGTTTGAGATGGAGGCTAAATTAGCACATAAATTTTTTTTTTTTAAAAAAAGTAGCACTGTAAAAAATCTGCCTTCTCTGTACTGACTTCAAAGAAACATAACTTAAAAAATGAAATCTCAACCCGTATTCATTTATACAAACAACACCTAGGACCTAGCTCAAAAACAAGATAATTCTTAAATGAGCTCTAAATCAAATTCAAGCAGGCAGTCTAGCATGTAATGTCTCAATTTGGTACTTTATTAAGGTGAAACCTGTTCATATACTTATAATAAATAAATACACTAAAAAAAAAAAAAAAAGCACAGAGAGAGAGAACTGTTCATAGCAAATTTACATAAAGCCCATGAGAACCAGTGTGACAAGAGCACTTTTGGGAAATTATTATTGTTAAGGTCATGTTAAAAAAAATAAATAAATAACAAAATCTGATTTGGGTACCCACATTGGTTATTACAGAGGTTTGATGGTATGTGTTACCCAGACGGAAGCTCACAAAAGGCTAAAATACAATAATAGGACACATTTTCAAACGGTTATAGGCAATAATTTTATTGTCAATTTTAGAAGGAAAAAAAACACTGTGACCTTTAAACCCTATAAATGAAATCAAAGATATAGAATATCCATCTTTTTGTCTATGCATGTATTCTATTGCTTTTGTTCTCGTTATTGGTTTTAATTTTTTAATTTTTTTTGTTTATCACATGATTTTGACTGATGTTGTATTGAAATTGAACAAACAACCAAATTAAAAAAAAAAAACTTCAATCAATATCAAACGAAACACAAAGATTTAAAAATTATAAAAGAAAATAATTAATTATACGAAAAATACCTTGTACGGCGGCACCCATTTCTTTCTCGACCTTGGTTTGCATCTCCCTCAAAGCGGCCGCTTCGTCCTCCATCTCCTTCAACCTCTTCTTCATCTCGTCCAGTTCCTGCAAATACCAATGGAATGAATTATACATAAAGTTAGGGTTTCAGAAAAGCAGAAAGGAGAGAGAGAGTAGAGAGAGAGAGAGTAGAGAACCACGACAGCTCCATTGTCTGCTCCGCCCATCACGACATCGCCCTCCATCTCTGGCTCTCCCTTCTCTACAGAAGCGTGTCTTCAGTGTGTATGAACTCTATATGCCCTACAATTAAATAATTTTTATTATTTTTATTTTATTATTATTTTTCAATCGGAAATTCGCGTTATATTAATTTTAGGATACTTTATAGTCATTATTTATTTATTTATTATTATGATACTTTATACTAGTAGATTCACAATAGCAGCAAACTTACATTATACTGTAAATTATCATTTTCATGGTTTGGAATTTAGGGGAAATTTTGAAATCGGAGATGAGCAAACTAAAATTCAAAAAAATTGTAAATTAATTGTAATATATTTCTTACAATATTAGTCTTGATATATGAAATGATGAAAATATAATTCAAAAAATTAGAAAATTTTGAAAGATGAAATTTTGATATGACAAAGAAAATATATAGACAAAATAAAATGATAAGTATGCATTATGTAATAAGATAAATGGTAAATATATATATATCATTGTTAAAACTTAATTTCCCTCCAACAATTGTTCAATTTACTAAAAATTCAATTTTTGAAAAATAAAATCGAGTACTTTGATTTTAGTTTAAGAAATATATATATATATATATATATATATATATATATATTACCTTGATGATAGATTAAAAATAAAAAGTATCATTTTAATCCAACGAAATCCCGCACACTTTAATTAAGGGTAAATTACACAAATCTCACAGAAATGGAGTGTTTAAGATTTATTGCTTTGACCTCGCTTCAGGTTTGGGTTTATGTTCAACAACCCTCCTATCCATCAAATTTTGTAAAAAAAAATTCATAAAATGATCATGTTACCCTTACACTCATTTTTTTATTTTTTTTATTAATTTACAAGATATTTTTTTAGGAGAGGGTAACCGTGGTGGAAAGGAGAGAGAAAGTAATAAAAGAAATGAGATAAACTAATTGATATTTTTAGATTTTATAACATTTTTTGTAGTATAAAAATACATTACATATAAGAGTATAATTGACTTTTTTTAAGTCTTGAGGGATATCAGAATAATAAACATCATACGCTCCACTCATGTAAGATTTGTCCAAACATCAAGGGAGGTAAGTGTAATTTACCCTTTAATTAAATAGGATTATTAGGAACAAAATAGAAAAGTACTTTAATCACAATTTCTTATTCTTCTTCTCTTTTTCTTTTTCTTTTTTTTTTTTAAAAAAAAAAAAAAAACCGACCAAGATATATAATAAACAAAAGTAAATGTAACTGAAATCAAACTTATATTAATATAACAGAGAATGACTGAAAGAAACTTACAAATTACTGATAGTAGTCTGACAAATATAGCATACTGGTATAGAATTACACTCAGAAAAGATAAATAAAATTGAACTGAAGATTACAATTTGAAACTGAGAAAATGTTATGAAGCCTGAAATCTCTTGGATGAAGCCTGAATTGCAATGGAACTAAGCACTGCTTTTATAACCGGGCTCCTACACTATTGGAGGATGCTTCAGCGCGAATCTTGGCTTTTTGAAAAGTGACTTTTGCTTTTGGCAGCTTTTACTGTAGATGAATAGTAACTTTCACTGTGGATGAATAGTATCTTGTCGGGGTACTGTAGAAACAGTGATTCTGCCGACAGTTACTGTAGAAATAGTGACTTTGACTGGTTACGTAACATTCTTGACTTTTACTGTAGCAAATAGTAACTTTGACCAAATAGTGACTTTTTTTTCCATATCAATTTTTAATTGAATGGATCTTGGTATGGATTCTGACTATTTTGGAACACAGAGTCGTCATACAAATTGACTACTGGGTGACTTGATTCAGCAGCAGAGGAAGCATCATCTACTTCTTCTTCATCTTTAGATAGCTCTTGGATGCGATCAGTCAGTGAGGCTGCCATCTTCTTGAGCTCTTCTAGTTCTGACTTGGGAGTTTGCAACCGTGACTTGGTGGAAACAGTTGAACCAGTAGGGGAAGGCTGTTTCTGTTGAATGACTTGCTTTATTTGAAGAGTGACTTGTGTTTGGGAAGTAACTTGGGTAGAGGATTGTTTGGGATAATCATCGTTGACATATCCAATAATCCTGTCAAATTTGAAAGTATCCCACCATTTAACATAGTGGCGACGGATGACTATGTTGTCTTAGATATCATATTGCCATTTAAATATCCATGAGACTTTGTATTTACAATAAAATAATAAGAGTACTAGAAATTGGGAACTATGTTTGCTAACTTTGTGAACAGTGTGAAAGTATTTGACTTGATCTGCAAGGGTGAGAGGGAGGATTTCTGGAATAGCACCATGAAGAGTCCACCATCTCGGGTAGGGATTTGACTTTTGAAATGACTATCAAAGTTGATAAACCATGAATGAGTAAATGACTCATTTTGGTATAAGAGAACGGATGACCAGGTTGTCATATAATTATAATACGTAAACTGTATATTATGATCAGGTAATGGTTGAGGTAAGTAAGGGTGACTGCCCTATTCATTCATGGAGATTATCCGTCGAATGTATAGGGAATGGTAAATAACTTTGGAAGAATCATTCTTATCATAAGTTGTCTTGACTGTGATAGATTCAGTATGGTACAGGATATCTCTGTAAAACCTAAGAGTTTTAGAAGGATGGCCTGGGGCATAGTGAAGGTTACTTGGAAAATAGGAGCGGGCCAATTCAAGTGGGTCTTTAATGTGACTAAGGTATGGCTCAATGAAAAACAAGGAAGTAGGGGGTTTTTCAATATATGGACTCAGTGGTTTTTTAGCAGTGAATTGTTGGATCTGGGACTGAGTTTGAACTTGGGGTTGGACTTGGAAAGGATCTGGTGTTAGATTGACCAAAGCTGACTTAAAAGTTGATGGGGAAGCAAGAGGTTGGAATCTATTGGTTACTGCTAATGCAGAAGAGGATTGTGACTGGGATCTGGTAACTGGAGCTTTGCCGGAGCAAATATCAAAAGGTTTGACTAGTTAGGGCCTCAGGGGAGGCTGTCAGTCTGCCAGCAAATTTCTGCAAGAATTCCCTTGTAAGAAAATCTGGAATGGAATTGTTACTTCCTTTGATATATTCTATATCAAAATCAAATATACTTAATATAGCTTGCCGCAGGGCAAAAAATTATTTAGAAGCAATATTTTCAACATCTTTTTCTAAAACATATTTCGCACTTTGACAATCAACTCGGACTAAAAACTTTTGATTTGAAATATCATCTTGAAATTTACTAATACACAAAACAATAGATAAAATTTCTTTTTTAATTGTACTATAATTACTCTGTGTTTTTGTCCAAACACCAGAATGGAATCGAACTAATTGTTCAGGTGCGTTTGGACTGACTCGTTGTTTAAGGATGCTACCATAACTAATATTAGAGGCATCAGTTTCAATGATTTTAAAAGAATCAGTAGTGGGAATGCCAAGACAAGGCAATGTCTTAACATATTGTTTGATAGATTTGACTATGTTAGTATGAACAGGAGTCCATGGAGGAGGATTACTTCGAAGGCGCTCAAATAGTGGTTTACATTGCTTGCGAAGATCTTTGTAAAAATCAGCAATGTAATTGAGGGATCCTAAGAACCTTTGGAGTTGTGACTTTTCAAGGATTTCATCTGGAAATTTATCAGCAAATTGGATTGAGCGATCAATAGGACGAATTTGTCCTTGGTGAATATAATAACCAAGAAAATGGATTTTTGTTTGAAATAACTTGATTTTAGAAACAGAGACTACAAGACCATTTTTTCTGGATGACAGCAAGAAATGTTTTTAAATGTTTCCAATGCTCATCAAGTGATTTTGAAAACAGAAGGATATCATCAATATAGACAATAGAGAAATGACTGTAAGGATTGAAGATGTCATTTATGATATTCTGGAATTCACTGGGGGCATTTTTCAATCTAAAGGGCATAACTTTCCACTCATAATGACCAAAGGGGGTGGTAAAGGCAGTTTTATACCTATCATTTTTTTTTTTAAACGGATTTGCCAAAATCCTGATTTCATATCAAATTTGGAAAAGATGACTGCTTGACTAAGGCGGCTAATAAGGCCTTTCTTATTAGGGATAGGGTACCTAATCCATTCTAAAACCTTATTGAGTGGTTTGTAGTTTATGACTAAACGAGGAACTCCTCTTTCTATTTCAGAGTTTTTCTGAATATAGAAAGCTGGGCAGGACCATGGGGACTTACTTTTTCTAATAATCTTCTTATGTAAAAGATCATTAATTTCTTTTTTACAGAATTCCATGACTTCGGGACTCATCTGAATTGGTCTTACTTTAATAGGAATGTGTCTTCTCCTAAAGCCTTTGATGTAAGGTAACTTAACTGAATGTCTTTTTCTATGCCAGAAGGCAGTTGGTAGATCAGAACAAATCTGATTTTTTATTTGTTGTTCGAAATCTTGAATTTTTTGTTGGAGCATTGGATCAGTTAACTGATCATCAATGCGTTTATAATTGACTTTTTCTTTTAAGAAATTCAATTGTTAAGTCTTGCTCTGTAATAAATTTATTGACTTTGTTACTGAAGAATCAATGACTGATTTTAATTCTTTTCGAGAAGGAGGACTTAGGAATTTAAATTGAACCTCTTGACCGAAGGGTCGAGTGACTAGTCCTTCATTCATCATGTAATTTTGAAAGATTATACTTGAAAAGTTTACTAATAGTAGTTAACTGAGGATTGATTGCGTTGTATTCTGCAATGAGATCAGATGGTGTAGGAAAGGTAGGTGTAGATTTAGCTTTTGGAGTAACATAACAAGGACGAGTAACCTGTTCTTCAATTTGAATACCTTTTAATTTTGTATTTGTTGGTTGGGGATGAAATCTAGAATTTTTTCTTTCTAGAGAAGGAATTTCACTTTCTTTGTCTAATAGATGTTCATCAGATTTATTACAAGAACTGGAAGGACGTGAGCAATTCAGAAGGCGTTGTTCATCAAAGCTTATTCTGACTGTTCCGTCAATAAATTCCTATATTCTATCAAGGTTACCAACATCATTTTGTATTTTGACTGGGTGATTCTCATTTTCGAGAAACCATTCATTGGGCAAGGAAATGTCTTTCCAGGCTATGGTTCTCTATCTGTTTCTTTTCTCTAGCTTTCCTTAATTTGTTGATTCTGTTCTAACATTCTATTTCCTACTTCTCATCTTGTTGATCTATTTCTTTTCTTGTGAGTCCAGAACCAAGCAGTAAGTCCTAGATCCAAACAGTAAGTCCTAAAGAGAGGGCTTGAGCGGTGCGGCATGAGCGGATGAGCGCGTGGATAGGATATAGATACCACTTGGAGAGAACCATGAAAATAGTCTGTTTTACCAGTCAACCCTTCAAGAACGGTGAGAGTTAAGTAAACATGAATAGGTTATTTAGATCTTCCTCTTCCGTGAGCTCTAGATCTAGAGCTAGTACTAGTCTTCCTCCAGTTCCAAACATAGTTAATGAAGAAGAATACCTAGTTGAAGATGTTAATTTAGATTTTAGTGATTGGAATATCCCTAGGATCCCAACCCGTGAAATCTACAAAACTAGTTTCCTTAAGTCAACTTTCCTTAGTGATTACGCAGTCAAAACCGTAGAGCAAATTTACTCTCTATATAAAGAACATGAAAAATGTCAGTTATTCACAACTCAAACAATCAAAAGTCACAAAGATAGTGGATATAACTTCATTCACATAGGTCTTGTTCAAGTAGCAGTCAACCCATTCACCAATACTGGTCTTAATGCTTCAGTACTCTTAGCCCTTCGTGATGCTAGATTCTTAGATTATAATGACAGTCTTCTAGGAATAGTTGAAACCAGTCTTTGTAATGGCCCAGTTCATTTTAACTACTATCCTGATCTCACCCTTAGTCTTACTGACCCGCACCTTCTAAAGGCCTTAACTCTTAATGTTAAAACTTCAGGTTATAAAATGCTTCCAGAATCACAGCCTTTAGGTCTGATCTATAGAATCTATTACAAAACCAGAAAAACTAATCTTAATGTCAAAGCCATTAAGAAAGATATCAAAGGTCATACACTACTCATTGAAAGTAACACTCCAGATGCTAATATTCAACTTAAGAAAACCATAGCTTGGAAAGACATTTCCTTGCCCAATGAATGGTTTCTCGAAAATGAGAATCACCCAGTCAAAATACAAAATGATATTGGTAACCTTGATAGAATACAGGAATTTATTGACGGAACAGTCAGAATAAGCTTTGATGAACAACGCCTTCTGACTTGCTCACGTCCTTCCACTTCTTGTAATAGATCTGATGAACATTTATTAGACAAAGAAAGTGAAATTCCTTCTCTAGAAAGAAAAAATTCTAGATTTCATCCCCAACCAACAAATACAAAATTAAAAGGTATTCAAATTGAAGAACAGGTTACTCGTCCTTGTTATGTTACTCCTAAAGCTAAATCTACACCTACCTTTCCTACACCATCTGATCTCATTGCAGAATACAACGCAATCAATCCTCAGTTAACTACTATTAGTAAACCTTTTAAGTATAATATTTTAAAACTACATGATGAATACTCATCCCCCAGTAACAAAGAAAAGCATAGATCTTTTCGCAAAATCCATACTGAAAAAGAACAAAATAAAATTCTCCGTCATTGGCAAAACTTTATGATTGAACATCAACTAGAAATCAAATTTTTTGATTATCTGGAAAACTGTTATAATCAAGTCAATGTCCTAACCAAAGTTAATTGGAAAACTTCTGATACAACCACAGTTTCCTCTTCCCATCATCCTTTAGAGAATATGATTCTTGATCACATGGGAACTGAAATTACTCCTTCTCCCTTGAAAACCAGTACCGCAACCGATGCTAATACTAGAAGAATAAAATAATTACACTAACCAGTATTTACACACCCTTGGTACCCAGTTAGACAAAATTGAGCTCTCACTGGCTCAACCTCCAGTCAAGCCCCCTATTACTCCTCCCATGGAAACACCCATCATTTCCATGCCCACAAACAGAAAAGGTCTTCCACCAGCCCTGCCAGATCCTTCTGTTATTCACCAAATTGAAATTATTCTCAAATCTCTTGAAAATGGTAGATCTAAAGTCAAAGAATAAAAAGATGAGAAAATCCTCACTGTCATTAATAATACTGACGATTCTGATAGTTTCTCTTCTGATAATTCTACTTACCCCTCTGACCTTCAAAAAATTGAAAATGCTTTCTCCAATTTGGAACTCAATCGTATTACTAATAAAAGAATCAATCCCACTAGCCTTACCAAAAATTGGTATCCTAGACCAACACCTCCAGACCTCTAATTTGAGGAAAAGAATATTCAAAATCAATTCTCTGTTTCTTCATATAAACTCTATGAATGGAATATCGATGGCTTATCTGAACAAGAGATTCTTAATAAACTTAGTCATATATCTATGGTAGCCAATAATTATGTCACTACCCATAACCTAAGTCAACCAGAAATTGTTGATATATTTACTTTAGGATTCTCAGGAATGTTAAAATCCTGGTGGGAAAAACATCCCACTGAAGATTCTCGAACCCAAATAAGAAATGTTGTTCAACAAGATGATAATGTGTAATACCCCTAATTTCAAAAGGGATAAAAATGGAATTTAAATTTTATTTGTGTGCATTTTAAATTGATTTTGTATCTATATGCTTATGTGTCCAATTGTTTGTTTATTTTAATTCATTGTGTTATTTTTTTAATTGTTTGTTTATTTTAATTAAGGGTGTAATTCTTTATTTGTTGGTTTATTTTAATTAATTATTTTATTTATTTTATGTGTTTTAAATGATTCGTTGCTTGCTTATTTGATTTAATTAATGGGTTTTATTTAATTAATTATTTATTAAGTATTTAATTTTTGAACAGGGTAATTATGTAATTTCCATTAACTAGGGTTTTAGATACGTTTTAGTCCGGGTTTTTGGAGCCGTCTTGTAAGCATCTGATATGTATCTAAACTGGGTTACTTTGTGGGCCGACGAAGTTAGGGCTCTGTGGATTAGGGTTTTAATCTTGCAATTATAAATACCTCAGTATATGTTAAACCTAGGGTTACATATTGTCGTAGCTTTTACACGGAAAAGTCTGCCAAATAGAGAGAGTTACAGAGGGAGCTTTGGTGAGAACAGAGCAGTTTGTGAGAATTTCGACTGGGGTTCCAAGGTTTAACCAAGGAGAAGGAAGGAGCAGAGGTTCTAGGAGGTTAGACAAGTTTCAGTGGATGTCGGAAAAACTGAGACCAACGGTAACAAGGGTTTGTTTGCAAACCTATTCAGGCAAGTTCTATCTTCCTCTTTCCCTTTGAGCCATGTTCTGTGCACCTAGATATGCTCTAGGGTTTTAAGGAAATTAACAACTAAATCATTCATGTATGTTATACATTAAATTAATCATATGTATGCTTTGAATTATTTCTGTGATGATTTCTGCAATATCTGTTACAGTGCATGCAAGTTGGTTCAGTTTTATGTCCTTTAAGCATGATGGGTTCTTGTCGTAGTTTTTGTCTCTGTTTTTTTTATTGCAGCTACTGTAAACTAAGTATGGAAAGACTACGGGAGTTATGTAAATCTCATAGGAAGGTTGCTATTTCTGTTTTAGATCTCTGTTGCATTTTGCTTCGTTGTAATCCATGCATGAGGTTTCAGTTTTTGCACAAGTTTACTTTTGTTCATTGATTTAAATTGCTATAATCAAACCTTGGGGATGCTATCAGGAGGGTGTTAGATCCTTTAGATCAGTTTAAGAAACAAGCAGAGGGGTAGGAATTGATCGGAGAAGGAGCAGATTGACGGAAACGGAGCAGGGATGAACTGGAGGCTCTTAAGAGGGAGAGAGCCGGCTCTAGAAAGTCAAGAGCCGGCTCCCCTTCAGCAAGAGCTGGCTCCTAGGGAATTAGAGCCGGCTCCAATAGGGGAAGAGCCGGCTCTTCCATTCCAAGAGCCGGCTCCAATTTGTTTTTACGTCCAGAAAGTGTTTTTAGGGCTCTGTTTGGTGTTTTGAGCACTGTTTGAGCTTCTGAGTGATTCTAATGAACTGTAGGGACTTAACAGAGGATCTAAGTAGTTAATTCTAAGTGATATTAAACTTATTGTTGCATAGTTTAAGTCTCTAAGATAAAGGATGAAGCAGTGTAAAACTATACCACGGTGTATGCTACTAACAGAGAAAGGAACTAAATGGCTTGATTAAATTTTAGAAATTTAATAAGACTTCACGGGGGATTAAATAGTTAATTTTGGGTGTTATTAAGACCCTAAATTGATTTAAGGTTAATTCTAAATTAACGGATCAAACTGTATAAAACTTATGTACAATTGTATACGGTTGGTGGATGGATGAAATTTTAAATGCTTAAGCTTATTTTTAGGCATTCCAGTGGGATTTAATATATTTATAAAATGGTTTTAAATATATTATAGGGTCGTTGATGTGTTAGATGTGATCTATGCAGGCTCTGGATGTTCGTTGTTGATTTGTTAAATCATCTCCTGCAACTATATGGTTAATTGTTTGGATTTAAATTGCTGAAACACTTAAAAATCTTCTGTAGTTATTTGGATATTGGTTTTGGATTTTAAATTATTGTACTATTATTTATAGCCTGTAATTTACATGGTTTTGGATTTAAGTTATTGGAATACTAAATACTATTCTGCAATGATATGGATGGTTGGTTTTGGACTATAAGTTACGTGCTTATTATTTATGCCTTGTAATTTACCTAGAATTATGTATTGGAACATAATTGCTGAATTGTTATACTTAATTCGGTCAATTATTTGGAATCATATATTGGATTATAATTGCTGAATTCTTATATTAAATTTGACCAATTATTTGGAATTATGTATTGGATTTTAACTGCTGAATTCTCACATTAAAATTCTGTCAATTATCTGGGTTTGGTTTTGCATTGTAAATTACTTGCTTATCATTTGAATGTTGTAATTTACATGGATATGGAGGATGGTATGCACCGGTATGGGACGGTGGCATACTAGGTATGGTTTAGCTCAAAATGCTAATTCCTACCTTATGGATTTTAATTGGTGAACAGTATGACTGGTTCTATCAATTATATGGACTTTGTGGATTGTATGCACCGGTATGGGACGGTGGCATACTAAGGACAGACTGATTTAAATACTCAGTCCTACCTATTTTGGAATAAGGGAACGGGTTGTTAAATAAATCCTCCTTATATATATAAGTCGGTACGGTTGAATACGCCGAATGACTTATTGGATTTCTTGTGAATGGTTAGATATATATGTTTATGGTACCACGAGTTGAGCTTGAGTCTCAAACTTGTTGGTTAGGGTGCGTATATGCAGTGGATGTGTAGCTGGTTATAGTAGGTTGGGTGTACCATGTTAGGTATAGGTACTCATGCCCACCTTTGGGTGCGTATTCGCATGTTGCCTTCTATTCAGGTTGAGATCCCTACTGTAGTTCAGTGAATGTCCCATAGTGTGGATATATATATGTATGGACTAGATAGATATTGTGAGGTATCTATGGTGTATCTGCGTATCGGGTCACTGTATGGATTGCAGTTAGATTAGAACTTGCTCGTGGGTCTGACCCACCCTTTTATTATTTTTTTCAGGTGTTCGTCAGTTCTGGGCTGTAGAGCTTGATCGTGCTGAGCAGATATAGTTATTCACTCTACTGATGGCGTAGGATTTTATTTCAGGTTAAGACTTGGGTTTTGTTCCAGTCTTTTGAGTACCATTGGATATTTTAGGGGTCCACTAGATGGATTCCCGAGTTGTATAAATTGGAGAACGATTTCCATTCGTGGTGGATCAGTTGTATCAAACTAGTTTTAATTATCAATGAAATTATTTATTCTGAGGTTTTCAATTATTGGATTATCATTCTAGGTTCTTTTCAGCAAAATTTTATTCATTCTTGTTTTCTATATTGTATTCTGTGTTCATTAAATTGCTAATTGTTTTGATATCCTCGGGTAATCGGGCGTGGGCCTGGCCAACCCGCATCCGGAAATTCGGGGGTATCACAGTTGGTATCAGAGCACTCCAGGTTCTAGTGTCCTTAGGAGTGTTTTCGTTATAAGACTTCCGCGTTGCGTCTCTTAAAATTTAGAGCCATATTAGGATTGGTTGTACTCTTGTTACGGATCGTTAGGAGGAACGGATGTCAATTATATTCCATAGTTATGGAATGGTTGGCACTAGGAGGAGGATGGGGTCCAGGACGAAAGCAATACGGACCTAACGGAGTAAAGGAGTATGTTGTCGAGTTCTTTGCAAGAAACAGAACTTAGGATCGAAGGTGTAGTTCTAAGATTAGCATTGCTTAGAAAGTGTACGCCAAGGAAGGATTATGGTGTAGGTGGTAGGTCACCGTTATCGGGACCAACACAATTTCAGTTGTGTTCAAAGAGGAGAGAAGCGAAGAGTGGGATTCTGAAGAGGATCCTGAGGAAGAAGATTTCGGTGTATCCAAGAAAAGGGATATTGAAATTTGAGGATGACGAATCGCACAAATGTGTTTTCATTCACAAGTAGTATAGTGAATGATACTGGTAGAGTTGGTGTGAACCAATCTACATATGGATGAATTTTCGTATCATGTCTTAAGGAGTTAATTGAAAAGTACTCTTTAGGAGTTTGGGAATCGGATGGAGTTCTTGTCAGAACAAAGATGTGATTTTATATCACATTCTGGAGCGTACGGGAATTAGGATGTAACGTGCTAAGTTGCTTTAATAAAGCCACGATAGACGGTTTGCGTATTAGGTGGATGAGGGTTAAGCCATTGGATAGTTGCTTAAGCAAACGATTGTGCAGTTAAGCGACGGTTAATGGATCAGTTTCAGGATTGGATAATTACCAACGAAACTATGGAACAGACTTTTGCGAACTTGAGTTCAAAGAAGGTTTCTTCTTTGGAATGGAGGATATCTTAAAAATGATTATATTTTGGTTGTTTTATGTGTTGTGTGTATCTACGTGTTTCATTTCTGTTATTATATGTGTCATTTTGATTGTTATGTGTTTCGATTTTGATATTACGTGTTCATTTTTGTTAATTAATCCGGATTAGGAGTATGGATTGGTCGGGGACACAAGTATGTGTTCACTTTTGGATTTCGCATTAGTTCTACATGGCACTTACAATGGAGGAGATACTTGGGATAGGTATCCTAGGTTTTTATGGGAAGTTGTAAGTGTTTTTTTCACTTCTCATATTGTTGGCACAGGGAGGATAGTATGATAACGTAAAAGGTTTTGTATTTTATGCGGTGCAGACTTCTTACCTGTTGGTTTGACATGGAAGCGGGGGGTTATACAATTAGACCCTAACTTCATTTAAGGATACGTTAGAGAGATATACTCTTCTTTGTAGTGGATTACGCGCAGTTTGGAGGCGGTAATAGGATATGGTAACTAATTCCATTCATACACTAACGATTTTCCTGTTAAGGAACAGTTGATTGGGTTGTCTTCCATATCGGAAGCAAGGAGCGTGATTAAGGAAGGTCAGTTTATATGTCTTAATTAGATTGATTTTTTTATGGATGGTGTTTCTTCGTTTAAGCGGTAACCTATCGATTTGTGTTTTCAAACATTGGGATGGGATGCATAGAAGTTTTACATATCTATGTTATGGAACTTGTAGGAATATGGACCTCTACCCTATATCAAAATTTGGGTACGGATGAGTAGTTGTTAAATACAACTTACATGTTGGATAATTTTTGTGTGTCATGTATATCGGACATATATATTTTTCTTTACGGATTTGGAAATCAGTGGAGCCCTTACACGGAGGCAGAATCCACAACGGAATGGAGTAAAAAGTTTAATCAAACTAATTCAGAGTTTCGTGAATTCCACGGACGGAATTCCATTTGTTAGGGGGGAAGAATGTAATACCCCTAATTTCAAAAGGGATAAAAATGGAATTTAAATTTTATTTGTGTGCATTTTAAATTGATTTTGTATCTATATGCTTATGTGTCCAATTGTTTGTTTATTTTAATTCATTGTGTTATTTTTTTAATTATTTGTTTATTTTAATTAAGGGTGTAATTCTTTATTTGTTGGTTTATTTTAATTAATTGTTTTATTTATTTTATGTGTTTTAAGTAATTCGTTGCTTGCTTATTTGATTTAATTAATGGGTTTTATTAAATTAATTATTTATTAAGTATTTAATTTTTGAACAGGGTAATTATGTAATTCCCATTAACTAGGGTTTTAGATACGTTTTAGTCCGGGTTTTTGGAGCCGTCTCGTAAGCATCTGATATGTATCTAAACTGGGTTACTTTATGGGCCGACGAAGTTAGGGCTCTGTGGATTAGGGTTTTAATCTTGCAATTATAAATACCTCAGTATATGTTAAACCTAGGGTTACATATTGTCGTAGCTTTTACACGGAAAAGTCTGCCAAATAGAGAGAGTTACAGAGGGAGCTTTGGTGAGAACAGAGCAGTTTGTGAGAATTTCGACTGGGGTTCCAAGGTTTAACCAAGGAGAAGGAAGGAGCAGAGGTTCTAGGAGGTTAGACAAGTTTCAGTGGATGTCGGAAAAACTGAGACCAACGGTAACAAGGGTTTGTTTGCAAACCTATTCAGGCAAGTTCTATCTTCCTCTTTCCCTTTGAGCTGTGTTCTGTGCACCTAGATATGCTCTAGGGTTTTAAGGAAATTAACAACTAAATCATTCATGTATGTTATACATCAAATTAATCATATGTATGCTTTGAATTATTTCTGTGATGATTTCTGCAATATCTGTTACAGTGCATGCAAGTTGGTTCAGTTTTATATCCTTTAAGCATGATGGGTTCTTGTCGTAGTTTTTGTCTCTATTTTTTTTATTGCAGCTACTGTAAACTAAGTATGGAAAGACTACGGGAGTTATGTAAATCTCATAGGAAGGTTGCTATTTCTGTTTTAGATCTCTGTTGCATTTTGCTTCGTTGTAATCCATGCATGAGGTTTCAGTTTTTGCACAAGTTTACTTCTGTTCATTGATTTAAATTGCTATAATCAAACCTTGGGGATGCTATCAGGAGGGTGTTAGATCCTTTAGATCAGTTTAAGAACAAGCAGAGGGGTAGGAATTGATCGGAGAAGGAGCAGATTGACGGAAACGGAGCAGGGATGAACTGGAGGCTCTCAAGAGGGAGAGAGCCGGCTCTAGAAAGTCAAGAGTCGGCTCCCCTTCAGCAAGAGCCGGCTCCTAGGGAATTGGAGCCGGCTCCAATAGGGGAAGAGCCGGCTCTTCCATTCCAAGAGCCGGCTCCAATTTGTTTTTACGTCCAGAAAGTGTTTTTAGGGCTCTGTTTGGTGTTTTGAGCACTGTTTGAGCTTCTGAGTGATTCTAATGAACTGTAGGGACTTAACAGAGGATCTAAGTAGTTAATTCTAAGTGATATTAAACTTATTGTTGCATAGTTTAAGTCTCTAAGATAAAGGATGAAGCAGTGTAAAAATATACCACGGTGTATGCTACTAATAGAGAAAGGAACTAAATGGCTTGATTAAATTTTAGAAATTTAATAAGACTTCACGGGGGATTAAATAGTTAATTTTGGGTGTTATTAAGACCCTAAATTAATTTAAGGTTAATTCTAAATTAACGGATCAAACTGTATAAAACTTATGTACAATTGTATACGGTTGGTGGATCTAACTCTTTCTCTATAGAATATATTACGTGATATATTTTCACTCCTTTTTCAATCTATAGTTATGTATTTATAGGCTAAATAATAACCCTATTTCTTTTCCCAATCCAAGTCAACTTAATAAAGAAAAATAAAAAAAATGAAAATATTAAAAAGGTAACTTAAAATATGTTACGTATATAGCTGTTGATTACTTAAATTCTCTGGACAAGGTAATTTTCCCTTTTCTGAACACATTTTAACTAGTTCAATTTATAAAATCTGCTGGAATTGACGGTCACGAATTATAGATAACGGTGATATTTACCCTAAATAAGTTTGCTTGAAATTGCCTAATTTGAAATGTTAACCCCTCTCCTGTGTCATTTTTCTCTCGTTTCTGTCACGTGCCTAATGCAACAACTATAACAACTTTAAATTGTTAATGAAACAACTACGTAAATATGTTAAATTGAGTGTAATATATTTCAATGATCAGTTCCTGAACTGGGACCAAAGAATCGAATCAAAGTTTAGATTGTCTCTGCCAAAGCTTACCATTCCTTGTTCATGCACAACATGTAACTGAATGAAAACATTATTTGTCTTTATGTTCATATTTCCATCAAGTTATTTTCTGTTAACAACTTAATACTAATTATTCTATCTTGATTCATATTGTCCCTTCAAAGAATTCGGGAAAAAACTATAAAGAAAAAAAAAATGTTGCCCTAAAGTTACTGGTTATATATGTGCATCAGTGTAACGGTGGATTAGTTTCGCATACAATCTAATAAGCTTGTGGGTGGCAGGTGAATCCGTCCCACACCCGGCTCTGAACTTAGAGAGCTTTCACTACATCACCATGATGGAAGCCGTTAACAACGGCAAGGATTTTTGAATCATTAGAACTCCCTCTTCGTGGTATATTTTAGTAGATTCAATACGAAATATTGTTTTATGATTCTATCTAAGTTCATTTTGCTTGATTGCAATTTTTTTTTTTTTTTTCAGTTCTTGACATTGTAAAGAGGATTTGAATTATTCTAACCATTGAAGAAACTACTATTCAGGAGAAAGACCCTGATCGTTAAGAGTAGAAATCTGGAAATATGTTATTATCTATTATTGCAAAGAGTATTAAAGGTATTCTTTTATTTTATTTTATTATTTTTTTTTTTTTCATTTGTAATTCAGTTTGCTATGGTGTTTGCCTAGGATTACATATGAATGAAAAATATAAAATGAAAAGGTCTCACTTATCAAAATAAATAAATCAATTCCCTGAGGTATTACCTTGAAATCTTACTAACATTGAAAAAGACATTCTCGAAATACCAAAACCATTATTGTTAAGTCTCCTGATGTTAGTCGAATTGCAAGTCCTAGACTGGTTGATGCATTTAATTAACCATTACAATATTTCTGACATGTATTAGGTTTATCTCTGAGGATACCAAAAGCGGCATGGGCCGGATCTCACTCATATGATATAGAATGGGCTTGGTACTTGACCTGGGCCCGGATCAAGCTTCCATAGGGCAGGCCTAAAGCTGAAGAGTGAAGCGGAAAGCCCTTGAAGATGATCAGGCCCATCATTACGAAAGCCTCGAGGATGAGCCCAATGGAAGAAGTTAGTTAGGAATCCTCTAGGAAACTGTAACTGGTCTATAAATAGGAGGGGAGAAGAGAAGAAAAATGAGAGATTATTGTTGAAGTGTAATGAAACTCTGTTGAAATGAGAATAAAAATTTCTTGCATCTTCAATTGGCGCCGTTTGTAGGAAATATGAAGACTGATTGATGTTTGATTCAGACTTGATTCGATCTAATGTAGCTCATGAAAACGAAGCTTGATCGTTGAAGGCAGAGTTAAGATCGGCGAAATCGTGATCTGTGTGGCTGAATCTTGAATCCAGTTAATTTTTAGAGGTTCGCGTTCGATCTACGCAGCTCTAATCCAGTGAGTTGAACAGTCGAGGTTCGTTGAGATTGCTGAATTAGGCAGGTTCGTCGCCAGAGTAATTCAGATCCAGCCAATCACGATCGAAATTCAGTGAAGCTAGAATCCAGATCTAGAACGCTCGCATTGGCGAAGTTCATATTTGATTAGAAATCCGCGGTTAATGACTTTGCTACGATCTGACATGATGATCGGCGGAGAGAGTTCAAATCCAGTGGAGAATGGCCAGTAGATGAAGCTCAATGAACTGATGAACATGATCGAAGCCCTGAGAAAAGAAAATGTAGAATTGAGAGCTGGAATAGAACACCGAGAGGTTCCGGTCGTGCCGCGACCGCCTTCGGTGGGCAAGAGAGGCGTGCGGCTTGACGAAGCACATCAAGGTGAGTAAGAGGGAGATAACCATGTCGATCTCCATCGCGATGAGGTTAGGCTGGAGAATTTACTGCCGAATGCTTATCGCGTTAAGGATCGAGAAAGATCTATACACCTCGATCCGCATCATGAGCAGATCAGGCGGGAAGAGGCTACAACTTTTAATTTGCATCAGGAAAGACACAATTGCGGACAGGAGATGGAGTTTGGTTGTCACAAGACTAGCTCGCCGTGGCAAAAAGAGTTCACTGAGGAAAGGTCGTATGATCCACTTTACCGGCCTTCAATGGCGACGTTTGATTACAGAAGCTCAGAGGGAAGATCTGCAGATCTAAAGATTCCATCACAGTACTCAAGGGAGAATGAAGCACTCCGTTCCTCTGCAAGAACGGTTGCATCACCATTCACAAGCGAAATCCTGAATGCTCCGAATCCGAGGAAGTTTTC
Source organism: Cornus florida (assembly GCF_030987335.1). Taxonomy (NCBI): domain Eukaryota; kingdom Viridiplantae; phylum Streptophyta; class Magnoliopsida; order Cornales; family Cornaceae; genus Cornus; species Cornus florida. The sequence continues at coordinate 23,271,660 of NW_026775572.1, read as the reverse complement.
CATGTCGGTATTCATTCTGTTCGATGGAACGACTGACCCGATCGATCACATTTACCAAATTCAGTTGAAAATGGCTTTAAACACTAACAATAACCCTCTGATGTGCAAATGTTTCCTTACAAGCTTGTTAGGGCCAGCCCTTAGCTGGGTCAAGAATCTTACTCAAGGCTCAATCGCTAGCTTCCAAGATTTGTGTGACAAGTTTATCAGCCAATACTTTGGAAATAAACGCCCGGCTAGAGACCGTCTCAAGCTTGTTTACAATGAAGCAGCATGATGATGAACGACTCCAAGCTTTTCTCACTAGGTTTAACCTTGTCAAAAGTATGGGTATGGAATGTCATCCGTTAACAGTCGTTCAAGCGTTCAAGTTGGCAATGAACTGAGGGACACCGTTCCACACAAGTCTAGTGGTAAATACGTCAAAGACCATGGACGAGCTGAATGAAAGAGTCGATGGCTTCGTGCGTTTGGAAGAAGAAAAAGCAGCTAATGCAAGGAAGACATCTGTTATCTCCACGGAGGAGAAGTCTAAAGCCAAGATTCATCAGAAGTAAGCTCCACCGCTGCGTCTAACCTCCTGGAAGACAGAGAAGAGGCCCCGAGAGGAGGAATTGATTACTCCACTCAAAGTCACACTAGCGAGGCTGTACCAAGAAAACAAAAATAAGTTTCGTCCTCCATTACCCATCAGACAACGTCTCAAACAAAGGGATTGATCTAAACATTATGCTTTTTATAGTGATTTTGGTCATCAGACTAATGAATGCAGGAACCTACGGAGGCAGGTGGAGACGCTGATCGCAACGGGAGAGCTTGTCGGGTATGTTCAAGGGCCAGCACAGGAATAGAATCGGACAGCTGAGCAAGTCAAGAGAAATCAAAAACCGAATCCCCATCACGCTCAGCCCGTTCGGATAATAAGTGCAATTCATGGCCGACCTGAGCAGACAACAGAATCTGAAGAATTGCTCCGAACGCGTTTCTGCCAAGTGCAGATGAAACGGTGAATAGGCAGTGTCAATACTCTGCATCATAATGAAGATCCTTTGGTTGTTAGTTTGACAGTGGCGGAGTGTTTGGTACGAAGGGTGCTAATTGATCCTGGGAGCAGTGAGAATGTCATGCCTCGGGTCACCTTTGATCGGCTAAAAATTAAGCCAGATGCGCTTAAATGTACTGGGAATCCATTGTTGGGATTTGATGGAAAGTGCGTTGAACTGATCGACACAGTTGAATTGCTTGTCTGATCTGCCGAAAGGGAACTTATCGAGAGCTTTGTGGTAGTAGAGATCCATCCATCCTACAATCTGCTAATGGGAAGAGGGTGGATTCACAGGGTCCAGGGAGTTCCATCGACCCTGCACCAAGTGATACGATGTCTAAGTCTGGATAGCAATAAGGTGATTAATATCCATGGGGACCAGGTTGCAGCGAAGGAGTGTTACTCGGTAACTCTGAAAGCTACAGGGAAGGGAAAAACTCCCATCCGATCTGGTAATCCACAATATCAATTAAAGAAGCCTCCCCTCCAGCACGAACGAGGAGGAGGAGCCTCTGGTTTTGATCGAATAACCTCTAGTTGATGTTCAAATTGATCATTTGAAGCCTAACCGAACCACAAAAGTAGGTTCCGGGCTTGACGAGGAAGAAAGATGCCAATTGGTTGATTTCCTTTCCCAGAATGCAGATATGTTCGCTTGGAGCCATTCGGACATGCCAGGGATTGACCCCTTAGTCTCTTATCATTCCGTTCGAGTGGATCCGAACGCCAAACAAACCTATACGACAGAAGCAACGAAGATTCGCCCCGGAGCGCAATCAGATCATTGCGAATGAAGTTGACAAACTGTTAGAAGCTGGGTTCATCCGGGAGGTTCATTATCCGTTCTGGCTGTCAAATGTAGTCGTAGTACAAAAAAAGAACGGAAAGTGGAAGGTTTGTATAGACTTCACTAATCTGAATAAAGCCTGCTCGAAGGATAGTTTTCCTCTTCCGAAGATCGATCAGATGGTGGATGCTACGACTGGATATAAAAGACTAACTTTCTTGGATGCTTATTCTGGCTACAATCAAATCCCAATGGATCTGAACGATGAAGAAAAGACCTCTTTTGTCATTGAACAAGGGACCTACTATTCTAAGGTCATGCCATTCGGACTGAAGAATGCAGGCGCTACGTACCAAAGGTTGGTCAACAAGATTTTCAAGAATCAGATGGGCAAGACTATTGAAGCTTACATTGATGACATAGTAGTAAAGAGCAAATAGAGGGATCATCATTTACAACATTTGCAGGAGGTGTTCGACGTACTTAGGCGGTATGGAATAGGGTTAAACCCAACCAAATGTTCGTTCGGAGTGGGGTCTAGGCAATTCCTTGGCTATGTGGTCAACAACAGAGGGATCGAAGTCAGCTCAGCCCAAGCGGCAGCTTTACTAAAAAAATGCAGAACCAAACACTGTTAAGGAAGTCCAAGCTCTCACCGGACGCATAACGACCTTAAGTCAATTCATCTCTAAGTTATCAGACCAATGCAAGCCATTCTTTGATACTATAAGAGGTCACAGAAAGCAATCCTGGGGGGATGAGCAGAGGTAAGCACTGTCAAAATTAAAGGAGTACATGTTAAACCCATAAATCCTGACCGGCCCAAAATCGGGGGAGAAGCTTTTCCTGTACCTAGGAGTATCCAACATTGTAACTAGTGTTGTTCTGATATGATGCGAGAACGGCAAGCAATCCCCAGTCTTCTATGTCAGCAAAACAATAACCGAGCCAGAGAGAAGGTATTCGAAGGCCAAACAAGTAATCTTGTCTTTGTTAAATGCAAAGAGAAAACTCAGGCATTACTTCGAGTCCCATCCTATAATCATTCTGACCACATTTCCTATAAGGGTGATCCTGCATAAGCCTAGATTCTGGACGAATGACGAAGTAGGCAATAAAGCTGAGTTCCTTTGACATAACATATGAACCCTGAACGGCCATCAAGGGGCAGGCTGTGGCTGATTTCCTTTTGGAGTGTGAGTGGATGAGCCAGAGGACGATATTGAAGACTCTTTGTGGAAATTCTTCGTTGATGGTTCTTCCAATCAGTTGGGGGCAGGAATCGGGGTCAAGTTACAAACACCATAAGGCACCACGCTGAGCCAGGCGATCAGACTTGAGTTCAGAGCTACTAATAATGAAGCAGTATATGAAGCATTGCTGGCTGGACTGAAGTTGGCCAAAAAGCTAAAGGTCAAGAGTTTGGTCACTTTTAGTGATTCGCAACTGGTCGTTCGGCAGGTGAATGGGGAGTATGGAACTAAGGATGAAACGATGGAGGCATATCGTTCAGCCGTGATGCGGGAGGTTGAGAGTTTTGACCAGATCAAGTTCATCCAGTTGTCGAGGGAGTATAACGAGGATGCCGATCGGCTGGCATGTAGTGCGTAGAGTTCTAGGGAAACACTGACAAGGGTGATTCCGGTTGGTGTGTTATGCCATCCATCTATCTTTGGAGAGTCATCAAGCTCAGAGCCTTGGCAAGTGAATGTCGTACCATATGAGCTAAGCTGGATAGATCCAATTCTTACATACATTCGGGATAGTGTTTTGCCCGAGGAGAGGGATGAAGCAAGAAAGATCAGATCAAATGCTGCGAAGTATGCCATAGTGCACAACCAGTTGTACAGGAGGTCTTACTTAAAATGTGTAACCCCCACAGAAGCTCAGCAGATTCTACGAACTATCAACGAAGGTGTGTGTGGTAATCATTCAGGGGGGAGGTCTTTAGTGCACAAAGCGATGACACAAGGATATTTTTGGCCAAACATGTCAAGAGATGTGGAGGAATTCTCAAGAAGGTGCGATAAGTGCCAAAGGTTCGGACCAATGATCCACCAACCACCAGAAGACTTGCACGTAATGGCCAAGCCATGGCCTTTCGCGCAATAAGGGATGGATGTGGTTGGCCCGTTACCAACCGCCAAATCACAAAATAAATATGTTTTGCTTGCAACAGACTACTTTACTTTATGGGTGGAGGCCAAATCGTATCCCAGTGTAACTCTGACCCACATGAGACACTTCATTTGGAGCAATATCATCTGTCGATTTGGTGTGCCGAGGATGATCGTTATGGACAATCGAACTAATCTTGATAGCAAGCAAGTGAAGGAGTTGATGGAAGAGTACAGAATCAATCAAAAGTTAGCAGCAGTCAGCCATCCACAGGCAAATGGTCAAGCTGAGATCACGAACAGAACGATATTTGCTTGTATAAAAAGAAGTTTGAGGAAGAAAAAGGAAAATGGTTGGATGAGCTCCCGAACGTCTTGTGGGCCTACAGAATGACTTCGAGACGGCCAACTGGAGAGAGCCCATTCGCCATGACATATGGTACCGAGGCAGTAATACCGGTCGAGCACTTTGTTCCCACCGTTCGAAGCCTAGCGTAGAATCAAGAGCAGAATGATCACATGTTGAAAGTCAACCTCGATCTGCTTGAAGAGAAGAGGGATGTGGTAACAATAAGATTGGCATCATATCAGCAGACGCTTATGAACAGTCACAACAAAAAGGTGAGGCACAGGGACTTTGCAAGGTGATTTGGTTTTAAAGAGAAAGGTTGGAATTGTCAAAAAAATGGTGTCACCATGGGAGGGACCGTATAGAATTGCCCAAGCCATAGGAAATGGGGCATATGTACTAGAGACCATGGCTGGAAGGCTAATAAATAAGCCATAGAACGCTACGTCTTTGAAAAAGTATTACCAATAGAAAATTGAGTGTTGAGTTCTGATCTGGTCAGTGTTTATTTCCAATTGTGTGCTTATGAGTATATAAAACTTCAAAAGATTAATAGAAAAAATATTATTTTCCTTTCAATAAGGTGACCAAACGCCAGGCACTAAGCAAAGTAAATGGTAGCTGGCACTACAAGCCAAATGCAAAGCACTTGCTAAAAAATTGAAAGCCAAGTGGCAAGTGGCATTCTAACCGAGTGCCAGACACTTAGGAAAGTAAGTGGCAACTGGCACTATGAGCCAAACGCCAAGCACTTGCTAAAATATTGAAAGCCAAGTGGCAAGTGGCATTCTAGCCGAGCGCCAGGCACTTAGCAAAATAAGTAGCAGCTGGCACTATGAGCCGAATGCCAAGCACTTGCTAAAAAATTGAAAGCCAAGTGGCAAGTGGCATTCTAGCCGAGCGCTAGGTACTTAGCAAAGTAAGTGGTAGCTGGCACTATGAGCCGAACGCCAAGCACTTGGTAAAAAATGAAATCGATCACCATTGCTGATGCACAAAGAAAGGCAGTAAGAATTTATTAAAAATTACAGGGCAAGAGTTTAGTAAAAAATCCTTCATTTCATTCATAATGAATTTTAAAATTACATAGATGAAGTGTACTGAGGGAATGAGAATAGATAAGAAGATGGAGGCATCAGAAGGGCCCTAGCTGGTTGTATTTGCCCCATTGGCCTCTTGACTGTGTTGAGTAGTTTCCTCACTGTTATGGGGTGTCACACCGTCATGGAGGGGAGAGTCGAGCTGAATAACGAACTCATTCACCTGAGCCCTATCTTTAACAATAGTTGTAGAGGGAGCACCCTCAGGGACAGTTGCAGAGGGAACATCTTCAGTAACAGCTATAGAAGGAACATCCTCAGTAACAGTTATAGAAGAAACCACGGTAGATAAGGGAGGAGCGTCCAGAGGCTGAGCAGAGGAGGAAGAAGGGATGACCCCGGAAGATGCAATCTCCTGGCATTCATCAAAGATATGCTCGGCAGGAGAGGAGTCTGGGTCAGTATAGATTCCTGGTGGATCGATCTTGAGTTCATTGTTAATGTCATCTGGAAAGGAACCGGTTTGACCCTCAGCAGGAAGACGGTTATTGTAACCCTCTCTGAACCCTTCAGCATATTTGAGGGCTCCGATTCTAGAGAAGCGACCATGCAGAGCTGTCACCCCTCTATTAACCTTGCCAATAACACCAAGCAAGGCATTGCGCTCATTTAGAGCCCTCTTCTCAAAGGCCATGCACTCCACTTGTTTGTCATGAAGCAAGCGCTGAAGGTTGTCCCTTTCAGCCTTAAGTGACTCACGTTCGATCTGCCAGATATTCTTCTCAATCTGAAGGGCGTTCTTCTCATCCTGAAAGGAGTCCGCTTCCTTCTTCAAACTATCCCTTTCATTCTTAACCTTGTTCAGTTGCACCATGAGTTCAGCATTTTTGGTACTAATGATCTGGTTCCCTTTGTGACCTACTTTAACGTCTTTGGCGAACTTTCGTGCCTTATTGTTGGTAGCCTCAACATGCTTTTGCATGGCCGTTATGCCAAACAGAGTCTGCAAAACAATACATGAATACTAATTAAGCCGAACGTATGTTCAGAGAAATTGTAAAATGAATATACTTCTGAAGTGACAAAGACCTGGGTAGGGAATTACCTCTATAGCAACCAGAGGAAAACGGCTGAACACTTCTTTTTGAGTAAGAGTTTGGCAACCTCAACATCTTTGGGAGACCACATGTTCTTGTAATAGGCCATGGCGGTTAGGCCATCTTTGAACATGGTGTCACTCAGTTTAACAACCGATCCATCCGTTCAGGCGAATCAAGGAGTCCATGGAGCCTCTCTAGAGGCAAAAGCAGTGGCCGTGCCAGATCCAAAAGGAGCAACCAGTTTGATCTGGGGGGGTATGGGCACGTTCAGCCTAGAAGTTCGAACCCTCCTTGTCAGAGGAATGTCATTAATATTGCCCTCACTGTTAGGTTGGGGCCTTTTTCCTCGCTCCTTGTCTTGGGTGGATGTAGCGGGGGCAGAGGGGCCTCGAGTCCGAAGAACGGTGCTCGAATTGATAGAAGAAACATTGACGATTGGGCTAACATTCATTATATTTGGAGTAGTGTTGGAGGTGGTAGCAGAAGACGATGCTGAGGCTGGAGAAGAAGAAGTTGCAGGAGTCATAATAACTCTAGGAGAAGCCTTCTTCCTATTGAAGGAAGGGATCTAGAGTTGACTCATTATGATACCGAGGACTGAAATGTCACTAAGGTTTCGGATGTGAGAAGCTCCGAACAAGAGGGGACGTTGCTCAGCCCGTGTTCCTTCAGGTATGTGATCTTGTCCCTGCAAATGTCGTAACTGAGTTCATTATCCAAAGTGATACCTAGAGAATGGCAAAGAAAAGAACAAAAACGGGGAATGCAAATTTCATAAGGGCAGTCAGCTTTATAAGTCTTGAATTTCTTATAAGAAGAGACGGAACATTTGCCAAAAGTGTTCGGGATAGGATATTCATTGGCTGCTGGAGCAAACCAAGCTCCCCGAACCCTAACAATGCCTCTTTTCCACCTTTTTTCAGATTTAAGTTTGTCCATACAGATGAACATTTTCTCGAACGGATAGAAATGGTAGTAAGCCTCTTCCATCCTGATCTTGCTAACTTTGTAACAAATGAGAAGATCAATTAAATCAAGATCCAAACCTCTGTCACAATTCAGAAGCAACAGAACGGATAGAACCCTAAAAAAGTCAGGGTTAACTTGAAGAGGAGAAATTTTCAACCTATTGAATACATAACAAAAGAAAGGATGCAGAGGGAATCTAATAATGTTTAAATGATGGAGGCAAAACAAGGTTTCACCAGGAAGAAGGCCTTCACCAGTTCTGATATTTACATTTGTGGGGCACTCCCTAACATGAATATTATTATGAAGATGGAGTTTCATGCGAAGAACATCTAGATCGATGGACATGGTGAAAGTGATTATGAGCCTTGACAAAGAATGCAGAGATTTTAGGAAGAGAGGGGCAACAAAACTAACCTCAAAGGATGTTGCAAGGAAACTGAAGATGAAGAATCTTTCACAGGATTCACCGGAAAAGATTTGGCTTGACCAGAAAAGATTCGAATTGCCTGCAGATAATAGATTGTGAAGGGATTGACAGCGAGATATGATAGGTACAACAAGGAAGACTGTAAGTGTGAAGGAATGATATATATAGAGAAAATGGTCCCATCAACCGAGGCGTCAGTAAAATAAAGAAATTTAAGTTTCAAAGACTCTGATTCCGAGGTTGACCGTTCAATGCTATATGTGATTGCCTAGAGCTGTCGATTCATCATCAACTGTCAAGTCATCATTAGCTCAGTAAATAATTGCACCCTAATTAATGAGGGAGCAATTATGGGGGCAGTTGAGGATACCAAAAGCGGCATGGGCCAGATCTGGCTCACATGATATAGAATGGGCTTGGTACTTGACCTCGGCCCGGATCAAGCTTCCATAGGGCAGGCCTAAAGCTGAAGAGTGAAGCGGAAAGCCCTTGAAGATGATCAAGCCCATCATTACGAAAACCTCGAGGATGAGCCCAATGGAAGAAGTTAGTTAGGAATCCTTTATGAAACTATAACTGGTCTATAAATAGAAGGGGAGAAGAGAAGAAAAAGGAGAGATTATTGTTAAAGTGTAATGAAACTCTGTTGAAATGAGAATAGAAATTTCTTGCATCTTCAATCTCGAATTTTTGTTATTAACTCAAATATTTGGTTTGTTTTTATAGGGCATGAGTGAAGTTTTTTTTGTTAAGTCTCAAAAAAACTGATGTCATAGTAGCCCGAAGAATTATTTTGAGTAAAGATGCACGTACAAATTGGGAAGGAAGTGTTACCATGCCAATCATGCGAGAAGAACCATTACGACTAGCTTTTCTACACGATCCAAGACTATTGGAGATATAGTTGAAGCTAGAGTTTCTTAGCTACACTCTATCAAATTTCATTATTTTCATTTTTTTTTTTTGTTTAAACTTTGATGTGGATTGGGTTTATCTCGTTAGTAAATTTTGTTTATGAATGAACTTGATGTTTGATTACAGGTTAACTTATGGTTGTATTATGTAAAAACAATTTGGATGGAATTTTCATATTGCCAACTTGTGTTATATTGGATGACATTTAAACAGCTATAAAGATATTTTTCCAAAAACAATAAAGAAAGAAAAAAAAAAAAAAAATGACCATTTACCAGCACTTTTTTAAGAAGTGCCGATAAAGAGGGAAAAAAAAAATCATAAAAGGACCCTTTACCAGCGCTTTTTTAAGAAGCACTGGTAAAGGGTCAATACCAGCGCTTTTCAAAAAGCGCTGGTAATGGGTCTTTACCAGCGCTGGTAAAGCCCTACCGACACTGGATTTACCAGTGTTTTTTCAAAAGCGCTGATAATTGAATTACCAGCATTTTTTTAGACTTTCACCAGCGTTTTTGAGCGCTGGTGAAAGTCAGAACTGTTGTAGTGTGCCATAAATGTTAAGAATGAAGCACAAAACATAAGCATTGCACCTGTAGCCTGAAACAATGGGAACTATATACAATGATTAATTTAGGCTTATGTTAATATACAATTAATGATCAAATTACATTGTGATCATCTCATGTTTTTACCTGTATTGAAGCATAACTTGAGCCAACATTGTAATAGATTGTGCCAAGACATAAGGCTAATATGACATAGATACCAAGTCGCAGCCAGTAGTAGCCAAGATCACGATACATGTTCACAAAAGACCTTCTTCTGAGAACGAGACATTGGGTAAGGAAATTAGCATGGCTTATTTTCATTAAAGCTCCACTTCCCTGAAAATGCCCTTATATATACTATCATTCTATGGCAGTGGTATGTACACTTGAACATGAGCAATGTTTGATTAATTTAGTTATGTAATTGTCTATGTATTTTACAATTTAAAAGAAGTAAAAATATCCTATGATCAGTGAATTGTTTGCTGACCTGTTTGCATATTTCAGCTACCTGCCTTCGAACTTCTGGAAAACTATTAGATAATTTATATGAGTTTATAAGAGCAATAATTGCTTCCTCTGTGCATATGTTTCCTGCTGAACCTTGTTCAATGTCCTGTATCAACAATGACTATTAGTTTATCAAAATTCTTGGTCATTGAAGTTTTAAACTTAAATAATTTAGTATTAAGACTCATTAAATTATTCTAAGGAAATACAAAATATATAATTACCTCATCAAAATCCTTGTTGATTGTTCTAAGAAAGTGATCAGCTGGGTTCACAAGGGTCAGGCAAAGGAAGCTATTCAATGCAAAAAACTACATCATAAAGAATGCAAGTGTGATTAATTAGTTGCATATATATATATATATGCAAACTGTACAATACTGCATTAGACAATCTAGATAATTTCACACACTACTCTGTGTGAAACGATTATATAACGCTTACCTGTTGTACAACAAAGGATCTTGACTCAGCTACTAAACACTTACAATTACCTCATTTGCCTTGCTAGCAGGGCCAAAGTATACAGTTCTGCTTGAAGAAAAAAGACACAGATTATAGAAGAGTGGGAAGATTTCGATGCTTGGCTGATGAATGGAAGTGATGACAGTCCTTCCATCCTTTTGATCGAGCTCTGCAATTCATTTCATGACATAGTATGACGCGGCGCTGTAATGCCACTTGATGGTTCATCAAGGAAGAGAAGCTTTGGGCGTGTTAGGATCGCTATGCATATGCTAACTCTCCTCTTTTGTCCACCACTAATGCCCTTAGCACCTCATCTTCCAATCCTTGTGTTCACACAGTCCTACAAGCCCATCTCTCTAATGGTCATTTCTGCCCTCTCCCTCTTCTCAGATTTGGACATGGAGTTTGTTAGTTGGAGTTGAGCAGAGTAGTACATTGCTTATCTAACCGTTAGGGTTGTTATTAAAGTATCATATTGTGTTACATAAGCCTATATGGGTAAAAGGAAAATGAAAAATAAATTCAGTATGAACAAGTAGTCTTGATATGTACCATAAATGAAACGAGTTGTTCAATAACAGCTTATTAATAAGTTTGGAATCAACTGATTTGAAGGCTGATTGGGATTCATTCCTTAAGTAAATTGGTTTTTGAGCTCGTTTAGTAAGCGTGCCGATCTGAAGATTCATAAATATAGGCATGTATATAATTATGAGTAGAGTTTGCACTCAACTTTTTGAGCTAATAACAATCCCAAGTTGAATCACAAAAAAACTATTCCAAGCCTGAACAAAATGAAGGTCGACTCGACTTGATTAATTTACAACGTAGCTACGTGGTACGGACACAGATACTAACATGGGACACGGATATGACATGACACGTACGCATACGTCAACATGCCAAATTTAAAAAAAGTAGGACACGGGTACGGCTTGTACACGACTATACATAAATATGAATTTTTATTTATATATATCTATTGAGTAATAGTATTATAAAACTTAATTCATTTCTAATTTTTATACTAAAGATTTGTAATGACTTTTATATCATATATACTGCTATTCCATTACTGCATGATAGTTCTTTTTTTTTTTTTTCTTTTTTCTTTTTTTCCTAAATGAGGGATTTTTTATAAAATATTAGCAATAGTGTACAATTTAAAGCTAGGACATACCCCCACTTGCACAACAAAAAACCTTCCTAAGAAGGCCAACAAAAAACATGACAAAACAAAAAAGAAAACAGATTACAAGATGTCTTGAAGACTAATCCCCATCACATGCATAACCTCCCACAAAATACACTTACTGCATGATAGTGTTTTTATTTTAAATGAACAAATATCATAATGCTATACTTGTGATCATATTTGTACAATGTTAATTTTTCTTCAAGAAAAAAGTTGAATACTTTAGAATGTATTAATATTATTTTCAATATTATTGATTAATACATATCAAATTTTTTTTTTTTTTTTTCAATATTACTAGTTAAACTTGTGTTAAAAATATTTTGAAGTGTCAGCCTGAGTGTGTCCAGAAGTGTCGGGAAAATGTCCAAAATAATAAAAATTTATTTTTATTTATAGACACAGATATGAAGTGTCGGACACGTCATGTGTCGTCGACAAGTACAGTGATTTCCTAGCAGTGTACGTTTTTCATAGCAGTGTAGTCTATTAAGATATTTATTACCATATGGATTACTCTTTAGGGTCTATAGATCAATCAAGAAAATGTTTACGTCTTAATTGTTTTCCTTACCGAGGTTCCATAAGCCAATGCTAGATTGCAACCATTGATCAAAATCCGGCCGGCTTGTGTTGTGTTTGAGCCTAATCTCCCTGCAATATGAGTTAAAGTTTATTTACCATAGGAATTAGGATCATCAACTAACTGTCATGCTTTTGTATCATGTATATTTGCGGCCATCATTTGGCAGGTTGGTGAAGAGCTCAATAAATTCTTTCGAAGCTCAATAATAAGTCAAAAAAAAAATAAATAAATAAAAAAACACAATGTATGAGTAAGAGAAAACATTGACGAATTTGAATCAAAAAATTAATCAACAATACTTGTTTGGAATATACTTTTTACACACAAAAAAAACAATAATAGTAATAAATAAAAATTAAATAATATTTTCTGAAAAATATTTTACATCCAAAAGTAACCTAATGTGTCATTAAGCGTAAAGCATGTCTCTAATATTATAATCTTATAATATTATCTGGTATACAGAGTCTTGATTACCTTCACATACGAAAAATAAAAAAAAACTGTTTTCTTGATGAACTTTGTGACATTCGAATCACAATGAAGCAATTCATATATATATATATATATGGAATAGTACTAATGAGAGAATATATATATATATACACCAGCCAAGGCATCAAGAAGTGTTGATTTACCACAGCCAGAAGGACCCATGATAGCCAAGACCTCCCCAGGGCGAGCGTAGCCGGTGAGACCTTGAAGGATGGATCTGCTGCTATTTTTTCCGTCGGCAACCGTAACCCACAGGTCCTCCCATGTCAAGAAAACCCCATCATCCTCCATATTGGTTTCAAAACTAGGGTTTTGCACTAAAACAGTACTACTACTTTTTACCCCTAGTGGGTTCCTCCTAATTTCTGAGCTAGTTTTCATAGATCTTGAGCTCATGCACTGCAGTTCACAGTTGCTAACATGAGCATTATGCATGCTGATATATATTTACTAGTATATTTATAGACTTACAAAAGAGAGGGAGAGAGCTATATATATGTTTTTTTGGGCAAGCATTGCATGTCAAGATCGGCATGGTTATATATAGACTTTTTAAATGCAAATGAAAATATCTGAAGTTGGACAGAATGAAGGTGAGTTAAAGAGGACAAGTGTCTGAGAACTGACACAAGTAATTAAAGTGACGGGAATACGAATTAAGTGAGAAATTATTATGGTGTCAGATTTGGAAAATGTTATTTTTGACGCCTAATATATACCGATAAAAAACCAACTTCCACTTGGCAATAGACTATTTTGCATACAACACTCACTCTCTTCCTCTGCTCACAGTCATTCTCTCTCACTCCTCTGCAAAACTCTCCCCTCTCTTTTTTCCCGTGTTTTTGGACGATGGGCGAATGGTCGTTCTACGACGAAGTAGACTCTGGTAGTGGACTGAAACGACACTAATGAACTATGACGACGGACTAAACTTTGAGCAAGGAGTCCAGCAGCGGCAAGGAAGAATTGCACCTGTGACGTAGTGATTCCGTCAATCTCTTCTGTTTCCGGCAATCACCAATTGCTTTGGTGGAAAATAATATAAACCGGTGAAAAAAAAAAAAAAAAAAAAAAAAAAAAAAAAATTCCATTATAGTCATACTTCTTCCCCTGTGAAGCAAAAATATAAGTTTGCAAACAAAATTAAAACCAAAGCAGAGCACGAAATTCTTCTAAGAGGATGCACAAAACAACAAAGGAATTGTTTCAAATCTCTCACACTAATTTTACATCATCATATACATACATGCTATACCTCTTAAATTAATGCCCAGATCCATAGTACCTCTTTCATTCCTTTCAATCTCCGATCATCCTTCTTCTTCTTCGCCGGCGAGCATGGCGTCTGTTGATTCCCGCGGCGATCTACCATGTGTTTGTGGAGGAACGAATCGACTGCGTCGGCGGGGTAGGAGGATTAGGTTTGGAAATAATTGCAATCATCTTCATGGGCGAATCAATCTGCAGCAACAGCAATGATCGGCAACAGTTAGAGTTGTATTGGACAGCGACGATATAGTTTTAAACGGTGGCATTTGTCATGGCACTCTGTAATTTTTGTGTTGAGAGAGATGATCGGTGGACGGCGAGTTTAGTGCTGTAGTTTCCGGCAGCCGCATTGGTCCTAGCACAATGCAATTTAGACATGGTTCTTGTACTATACTAACAAGGGCCAAAAAAGAAAAAAAAAAAAAAAAAAAAAGGAACCTGTATAGTGATTTTAGTGGGCCATAGACACATCCACGTAGGAATCGGTTTTTTGTCAGGTGTTTATTAGTCGAGTGAAATAGCAGCTCTCGTCAGATATTGGTCTCCATTACCATGTCAACGGATCAAAACCCTCTCCAGTGCTACAATCTTCTTGTCCGATCGAGTGAACTTTGTTTAGTTTTTGTTGAGTCACGTCACTTTCCAAACAAGTCAGAAAAAAAAATTACCGCATTAAGTTATTTATTATACAAATACATAAATAAACATATCTTGCTACAAATTATATATCACAATATTTTTCTAACTTACATCACAACTTTCTCCTTATCAGTATCCAACTATTCTCTTTATCTTGTTAGGGATACATGTTAGGAAAATGTGGGACGTTGGCTTTGCATCACAATATTTTCTTAATGTACATTCCAACTTTCTCCTTACCAACATCCTACTATTCATCGCTTTCTCTTATTTGAGATGCATGTTAGGAAAATGTTGGGACGTTGGCTTACATCACAACATTTTCCGAACGTATATCCCAACTTTCTCTTTACCAGTATCCCATTATTCATCTCTTTCTCTTGTTTGGGATACATCTTAGGAAAATGTTGGGACATTGGCCTTACATCATAATATTTTCTTAACGTATATCCCAACATTCTCCTTACCAGCATTTCAACATTTTTCTAATGTACATTCCAAAGTATCCTGTGTGAATGTACATACAAAAGTTTTACTTTTTTAATTTGTAATCTTTACCATTTTAACTCACCGAATGGCACAAGTTTTCTTGTAGCGCAGGAGAGGATTTTGTTCCCTATGTTAACATGCAAGTAAAAGGTTATAGAAAATTAACGCATTAGTAATTAGCTCATAAATATGTAATAATTTTTTTCCAATTATAAGGCGACACATTGAATATTATATTTCTCGTGAATATGATATGCTTTTTTTTTGGGGTGGGGGTAATTAGCTCCAACGTTTTTCTCATGAATATGATATTTTTTTGGGGTTATTATTAAAAAAAATTTATTTTTTATTTTTGGCTAAAAGATTATTTGAATTCCAAAATCCAGATGCAAACCAGAAAGTAGAATCAGGCAACACGTGAACTATTGAAAAATAAAAATAAAAATTAGAATAGTAAAATGTATAAATAAATAAAAGAAAAAAAATTTAAAAAATAGAAATAAATAAAAAAATCTCATTAATATGAAGCAATTCAATTAATTTCACATCAGTAACACAGAAAATAAACTTGGTTCAAACACAAATATATATAAATAATTATAATTGCATTTTTACAATATTTTTAGTATACATTCATGCGAGTGTTACAAACACGCGTGATATATTATAGTTGATTCAATTTAATGCTCTACGACACTTTCTTCTAAAATTATTGAAGCACAATACAAATTGTTAGGGCATAATTAAGAAAGTTTGAATCACATTTGAGGGCTAGAAATGACACCTGGAAAGAACTTTTTGATAATTCAAACTAGAATTGAGAATTGGTCACCTCTGTAGCATGCTTACAGTGCATATTGCCCCCCTCCCATGCAAAAAAACACCTCTAAACTATGATATTTATAAAAATTAGATTAAAATGTCCTTAACAACACATTTTATAATATGTGTGTATATATATATATATATATATTGTTAAATTAATAAAAAAAAAGGGGCCGTGGTTACCGCCGCAGAGAACGAAGGGAAGACTGGAGAGTCAGAAGAGCCATCATGTGTCGGCGACATCCACCATCTCCGTCGCCGCCACCACCCAGTTCCATTCTTTCTGATGATTGAAGCTCCAACTACCGAAACCCAGTTCACGTCGGCATGTTCCCAAGCGATGACAAAGCAATGGTGAGCTCCTAGTGTCGGCAACATCTACCATCGCCGTTGCCGCCACCACCCACACAATCCCAAACCCAACCCAACACCCATTAGAGGATTGGTTCCTCAACTTGTTAGAGAAAGTGGGGGATGGATGGATTTATTTCGAAAGGATGAGAGGAAATAGAAATTGGTATTAAGAGATTCCAGGGGATGGATGGGTTTAAAGGATGGCAGATTGTTTGGTCCAAATTAGGACTACCATAATCGGTCATTGCTGGAGGAATTGATTTGATGGAAAGCTCTTCATGGAATCGATTGAAAAATAGATAAGTTATATATATATATATATGGATTGAAAGAAAAAAAAAATTCATTAAGATAATTAGATACATCGGAACAACTGATTTATATACATATGATGGGGTTCTTCTATTTTTTTTTACTAATTTATGTAAAGACTGAGATTTTAAATGATTCAAAACTAAATGATTCAAACCCAGTTCAGCAATGATGCAATTGTTGTAGTTCAAGAACAGTGTGCAATTGCGAGTTTTAGGGCTAGAAATATATACATATATATATACACACACACACACACACACACATATAATACATATGTGATTCTCTCTAATTTTTGCTGCTTTGATTTCGAAATCCTGCTTGTCAAACTATCGATAGAATGTTGAAGTCCGCAAAGTTGCCGATGAAGATGAGGTAGTTGGCGAAGTAAATTAGTTTGAGGAGGAGGAGGACGATGGGAAAAAGTCAGTCTAAATGTCAAATTGTTTCTCCTCCTCCATTGGCACAACTCAACTCATGGGTTTCACGGATCTCTCTATGCAATTCCTATTTCCAATCCTCCTCTCAACATTCTCTCACTATGTATGTGTATGTATATGTTAGTGTGTGATACCACGGGCGAGTCGCGACATGATGGCTGAGTCGAATTTGTAGTTTTGGGTTTATTAGTTGGGCATTTTTGAAAGAGTAAAATGGTAAAATGGGCATTATTTAAATTGAGGGGTGTTTTCGCACAAATTGAAAAGAATGAAGGTGTTTTTTGCACACTTTTTTAAATAAGGGGTAAATATATTATAAAAAATATATTTCAGGGGTATTTCCTACACTTATCCCTTGGACAATTAAACTTCATTGACAAGTAATGTCAAAGTTAAGTTTAAATTTCATGAATAATAATCATGTTAAGTTTACATAATCTTATCCAAATGGGATTCAATTTCGGGTCGATTGATTAGTTTAACAAAAGACCGACCTTGAAGGCTTGAAGGCATTTTTTAGCTTAGGATCAAGATTAATAAAGTGAAATAGTGATTAATTATATATAAATCCAAACATTTTTAATATATATATATATATAAAAGTGTCAAGTTCACAAGTCAAGTCACCGGTTGTTGGAGCTCAACTTGTATACTAAACTAGCTTAAATAAACAAATTAGTCTTTTGTATAATTTGTATTATATTTTTCACCTTATGAATTAATTTTTTATTTGAATAGATACATATCTCATCAATTTGTAATCAAGTACTTCTCTAATTTGATAGGATATGAAAATATAGCATTAACGATTGGTGAATGGACATCAATTTAGTCCCAAAAAAATGTATTTTAACAATTTTGCACTATAATTCTTAAATTAACCAGAATTTAAAGCGAACATGCGTCATCAAATTTTCCCTCTTTAGTACTTTTTACGTTAATGTAAATTAAATGTTAAAACCACCTTTCTCCAAATGCATGTGAAAATTAAAATACGTGAAAATTAAAATACCTATATGTATGTATTGATTTTTTGGGTTTGGGGTTGGGGTTGGGGTTGGGGTTGGGGGAATAAATGACAAAAAAGTTATTGAATTCATTAATGCACTATCCCTGAATTTATAAAGTTATAACTACCCTTTATATAACTTTAATTTTTTTTTTTTACCTTCTTTACTTTATTTACTATTTTTTTTCCTTTCTATTTGTTTTATCTGGAGGTTCTCTCAAATAATTTATTCTATACTAATAATTTAATTTTTGACTGCCAAAAGAAATAATTTATTCCATAATCACTTTTTTTTTCTTTTTTTTTTTTAATTGAAAGGGATATTTATTCAACAAAGTTAACTTTTTTTCAGTCAAAAGAGGTAACTTTTTTTATAATAATTTTTTATGGGTCTTGTTAAAAGAAATAATTTATTAGATAAAAATAACTTTTTTTTTTTGGGTCTTATCAAAAAAGATAATTTATTCAATATAGATACAAAAAAAAAAAATTAGTCCTCTTCTTTTTATAATTTTTTTTTTTTCTCTTTTGGGGATCTTGAAAAAAAAAAGATAATTTCTTCAATAAACATTTTTTTTGGGTTTTATTTTTCATGTCAAAAAAGATAATTTTTTTAATAGTTACTTTTTATTTTTTTGGTCCGGTCAAAAGAGTCAATTTATTTAACATAAATTTTTATTTTTTGGCGCACCAAAAAAAAAAAAAAATTAATGATTCAATTAATTTTTTGTCTTGTCAAAAGAGACCTAAAATAATATTAAAGATTATAGATAAGGAGAGAAAATCTAAAATGACAATTTTGTCATTTAAAAAGTAATAATTATTTATTTGTAAAGTTAGAGTTAAAATTATCATTTCATTTAATAATTATAGTGCAAACGTTAAAAAATGGACTGCGAATATCGCCTATGTCCTTTCGTTTTATTTCATGTGCCACTATTAAATGCACTGTTCTCAATTTAACAATATGTGTACCGCCTCACCAAAGTCATCTCCCGGGGAATATTGGTTCGGTATCGTTTTGTTAGCTCAAGAAAGTAAAATAAGATTTAAAAGCGTTGTGTTAAAAAAATAACATAGTAAAAACAAGAGGTTCAAAACTCGCCTAAAATCAGGGTTGACTGATAGATTCCATCTTCTGATGGTTACTATGAGCATACATAATATATGGCCAAAGCGACCAAGATATTGTGCAGTTCACAGTTGCTAACATGAGCCAATAAGTTATTGCATGGTCCTAATTCACCAGGTCAGATAGCTTATTTGGTGGACTAGACTATATAATCAAGGCAAAATGACCTCTTATATATAATCTGTCATGTCAGCACCAAAAGATGAAAAAACTTAACCAAGAGAAACTGCTTGTTATCCCGCATTTGCATCATCCAAAGTTCTCTTTGGTTTCATTTTCCCGCGTTTTACATCATCCAAAGTTCATCTCTGTCTCTCTAAACCATTCCATCTAACCTACCCAACCTCCATCCTTATCTAACAAATTCTTCTGTGCTTTGTTTTTCCTTTTTCACCCACAAGCATCAACATAACAAAATTTCATGCTCTGTTATTTCTCTTTCACCCATAAACATCTCAGGTACATTCATGCTCTTCTATTATCGGAAGATTATTGATATTATTTTTCTGTTCTATTTCTTGCTCTGTTAAAATATTTATATATAGTTTTATTTTTATATTATTGATATTATTTCAGTGTTATGTTTTCCTCTTTTCTCATAAACCTATGAATTACTTCCTTTATATATTACTAAATGTGATTTCAAATAAGATGTGTAGATTAAAATATTTAAAACCTGAAATTAAGGCTTTATTGCTGGAGTTTTGTTCAGTGTGAATTTGTTGGGGACTGCTTTTTGTTGGTTTTGTTGCTGATCTGTTGTCATGGTTTTGTTCAACATCAGAGTCTTGTTTTTTCATGTCAAAGCAGGATGAGAACATTGAGTTTTTGTTTTTGCTTTCATGTTTTGCCCTTTCAACCTTAGACTTGGAATGTTTATTTGATAATGGAGTTCCCTTATATATACAAAACAAAAAACATTCCATTCAAAAAAGAAAAAAAAAAAAGTGAAATTAAGAGAATTTTCAATCTGGTCGAATTCTAGATTTCATGATTTAGAATTTGAAGTTATGGTAAATCTCCAACTCCAAAAGACTATATATATATATATATATATATATATATATATCACACACATATATATGTGTGGTTAAATGTGTGATGAGTGGGCTGAACATCACATATTTAACTGTAAAATATAAAAAATCAAAATTTAAGCTACATGAAATAAAAGGAATTTCAACTTGCTTATATGAGCATTATTGACAGACAAATTGATTTTATATTGGGTTATGTTTTAGCTTCTATGTATTCTTCTTTTTATTTATATACATAATTTTTCATCTCAGCTATGATTTTTCCTCTTTTTATAATGTGATTTCAAATAAGATGTTGAATGGAAATCTTAATAATACATTATATCACGTCCTGATTCACATTATAATCATTGATAAAAAATAATTAACAAAATTTGTTAATAGACATCTTTAAAATTAGAATTACAATTTTCTTTCTCATTATTTTAATTTGAACCTCATATGACACATTGAGGTTGCTTTAATTGAAGAATGTTTTAACATTATTATAGTTTTGATCTTATGTCATATAGCCCTAATGGAAAAATCATCATGCACGAATGAAAAAATCATTGATGTTGACAATGATAACAACCCTTATGTCACACATCAAAGTGATGATAATTTTGATCTAAAAGTTGGAATGCTGGTATATAGTGAGGAAGAAGCTTACAATCTCTACAATGGGCATGCTATAAACAAAGGGTTTAGTATGCGGAAAGGCAAAGTTCGGAGGTATGAAGGCACAGGTGGTTTGCGACAACGCATCTTTTTGTGTTCATGTGAAGGATTTAAAGAAGATAGTTCACCTTTTGAAGATAAAAAGTTTGAAGGAATGCTAACTAGGATTGGTTGCAAAGCTCGTGTTGTATTTAATGTGGAAAATGGTGTTTGGGAATTGGTTAAATTCATTTCTGAACATAACCATGCACTTGCAAAGCCTGAGCAAAGACACTTGTTGAGGTCAGGGCGAAAGATGTCTAGCACTAGTGCCGCTGTCTTGAGTTCCATGTTCAAAGCCGGTATAAGAGCAACCAAGGCATACTCATACTTGTCTAAAGAAGCTGGTGGAGTTCAAAATGTTGGGTTCACAGAATGTGATTGTCACAACTTTTTACAATCCAAAAAATCAAAATCAATAGAAGTAGGGGATGCTCAAACTCTTATTAATTATTTCAAGTCCAAGCAATCAGAAAATCCAATGTTCTTTTATACAGTTCAAGTGAGTGATCAAAATCGAATGACTAATTTTTTTTGGAGAGATGGTTCCTCCAAATTAGATTATCAATATTTTGGAGATGTCATGATATTTGATACCACCTACCGCACAAATAAATACAATATGATTTGTGCCCCTTTTGTTGGAGTAAATCATCATTGGAAGAATGTACTATTCGGTTGTGCTTTTTTATTGAATAAAACCACAGCTTCTTTTATGTGGTTATTTGAAGCATTTCTAGAGGCTATGGGAAATAAGGCTCCTAGAACAATTTTTACCGACCAAGATGGTGTAATGGAAAATGCTATACGTAAGGTGTTACCCAACACACGACATCGTCTATGTACATGGCATATCTTGAAAAATGCGGCCCAAAACATTTCTACTTTGTTTGTAAATCCAAGGTTCAAGGAGAAGTTCAACAAGCTTTTTTATGGTTGTGAAACTGAGGGAGAGTTCGAGTCCACCCTAGGGAAGTTAAATGAAGAACATGACATTGTAGGAAATAAATGGTTGAGTAAATTGTATGACATTCATGAGAAATGGTGCCCAACTTTCAGTTGTGATACATTCTCGGCCGATATTACATCAACACAAAGAAGTGAGAGTACAAATAATATATTTCAACATGTTGCTTGCAAGACCATGACTCTTACTGAATTTGTGAAGCATTACGATGAAAGTGCAAGCCGAATGCGTGAAATTGAAGTGAGTGATGATTTTTCATTTGTTAGAGGTATGCCTCCCATGCTTATACCTAATAATGGTACTTTAATACATGCAGCTCGGGTGTATACACATACCATTTTTAGAATGTTTCAAAGTGAGTTCTTAACCGCAGTAAATGAAGAGGTTATACGGGTTGATTCTGTTGGGCCACTTGTCATTTATACTTTAAAAAAAATGGGTTGTCACCGAGAGCATATGGTAGAATTTCATTATTCTAATTTCATTGTTCGGTGTAGTTGTAAAATGTTTGAATCTTTGGGCTTGTTGTGTCGACATAGTTTAAGGATATTAAATCTTAATGCCATCCAAAAAATTCCAAGTAAAAATATATTGAAGAGGTGAGCAAAAGGTGTAAAGGAAGGGATTATCATTGATGAGTATCGTGAGCCATCGCAGAAGGCGGTATCATCATCAAAGACAGTATTCTTGAACAAGCTCATATACAAAGCTTTTAGCGTTGTGAGTTTAAGTGCATATGATGAGGAAACATTTGCAATTACTAATAGCCATCTAGACCAAATTGTGCAAGAAGTTAGAAAGATTAAATCAAGGAATGTGATGAATAGTTGTGATTCTAATAGAGTTGATGTTGTGAATGAAGTAAATGACTCAATTGGTGAAAAGGTGGTGTTGGATCCTCTACGTATGAGGCCAAAAGGGGTAACATATGATAGGCTTAAGGGCTGCTTGGAGAAGCAAAAAAAAAAAAAGGCAAAAAAAAATGGCAACAAATTTCGTAAGAGCAGATATTTCACACATCCTTGCCTACTCTCAACAAATGAGTTCTAACTCCCACAATAAGGTACAATATAACACAAAGTGTATGTGTAGTCATGTAGAGATTATCTTATAGTAATTATTTATTTATTAGGTCTATTACAATTTGTCATACAGGTTTTTGGATATCATAACAGCCCTTTTGGAAACTTTCAACAAATACACTCTTTTATGCTAAATTGGAGTCAGGTAAAAAAAAAATTTTAAACTTAATTGTGTGCTTCAGTTGGACATAAAAATCTACACACATCATTTTCATATATGTATTTGTAGGTGTCATACAACAATGTTATACAGAATCAAGCAAGCCATAATTTTGATAACATTAATCAGGTATGAACTTTTCACATTCATTTTAGGCGTGAATAAATGTTTTAATTGTCCTTTATATTCTAACTTTTATGTCTTTTAATCAAATTTGTTATTTTTATAGCTGTCAAGAAATGATGCCATGGAAAATAGTGGGAATTCCTAAGAGCTATATGAGCATTTGCTCTATTCCTTTTGGCTTGATAATTCTATCCTTGTGGTTTTCTTGATGAAAAAAAGTTCATTTTGCTTTTTTAGTTATGCTGCTCAATGTTTTTGCTCTTAGCTACGCTGCTCAATAGTCCATAGATTCATAGACTTTGTTTTTGTAATGGAAGATGAATCCCCATTTTGATGTACAAGATTCTTATTGATATAAATTATAGCTACCATGAAAATGTTATTTTTTATTTTTTATTTTTTTTATTATTATTTTTAATTATGCAGCATTTTTTCTTTTTTCTTGTTTTGAGGATTTTCTTTTCCATTCCAAAAGTGTTTGTGCATGCACAAATGTGTAAGAGTGTAATTATGAAACCTTCAAGGAGGTGGAAGATTCAAATGATAGCTCCATGGACATTCAACAAAAACCTGGATAGGTTACAAAGCCAAAGTTTTGCTTTTCAAACACTGTTATGAGCATGCTCTGGGCTAAATTTCTCTTAATACTAGTACATCTTCAAGCTAATGCTTAAATCTAGGTGCTATGGAGTTTGGCAGGCTGGGGATAGGGAGTGGTATATGTGTGAATATATATATTTGTTTTTTTTCTTTTCTTCAAAGCATAAGTATTGTCTCCGTATTGAAATGCCTTGTTGAATTGTTGTTTGGATTGAGAAAGTAAAGATCCTCAAATACTCCTTCATAGTTGTACGCTAAGCCCAGTTTGTTATACATTTTCTTTCTTTAAAAAAATTTATGCACTTGCTACTCAGTATCATCAAAAAGAAAAGTGTTCATCAAGTTGCCTACTCAATACTTGATTATTTTTTGTATCGCATATCATTCAAAACAACAAAAGAGGAGTGGCAATATATCTTCTTCCTTATTTCCTATCATCTCTTAATGTAGAGGAAAACATTACACGAGAGGCCATTCATGCATTTCTTGTTGCAATAAGAAAGAAAAATCGAATTACATTATTCATAACCTTAGTTATTTGAGGAAGATATTATTAGATGGTCAAAGAACAATACAATAGCATCCCTTTTGTGTTCTTGCCTAGAACCCAAGGCTTCAAAGCCACACCAGTATGGCAATTGTGAGTGGTTTCTTATTATTGGAGGAAGGTGAGATTTTAAACCCTGAGCACACCATAGAATTAGCCATTGCAGGTGATAAGTATTCTGGATTTGCATTGCAAGTAATTTCATCCCACAACTTGCCATTGGACTATTATGGTGTAAGCCTGGGCAATTTTCTTCATCAACAAATATGATTCAAGGATTTAATACAACCATAGAATTAAACACAAACCCAGAATAAATATTCTAACCAAACTATAGATTTTGAGATTTGAGGAGTGATTTAAGAACAGAGTAGGTTACATAATTGGCTTATACCAAAATTGAGGGTTTAAAGACTTCAAAAATACTTGTCAAAAGAGAATTGTATGTCATACAAAAAAAAAAAAAAAATACTGAGTATTACCATTCTAAAAAGAAAATAATAATAATTACTAAGAATTCTAGGAGAAAGTAAACTGTATACTCATCAGTGAAGAACAAGAAGTACAACCACCTATCTCAAAAAGGTTTTCTGTAGAGGAATGAAGCCAAAAGAAGAAAGATTTCTAAAGAGAGAAAGGTAGCCAAAAGAAAGACAATTCTAGAGAGAGAAAGCAAGCCAGAAGAAAGACAATTCTAGAGGGAGAAAGCAAGACAGACTGAACCATCGGTGTTTCCACCCGTTTCCTAAACTGTCCGATCCCAAACTACAACCCGTAGTCACTTCCACTACACGAACACTGCCAATGAAAAATATGTCATCAATGGGGATTTCTGTACTAGAAACTTATAGGGGAAATGCATTAAACGGAAGGGGTAATGGCTGCAGACGAACTGGTGTATGCATAAAGGGGAGGGGAATAGAGAGAATGACTCCGGTGAGAGATGATTGGGATTTTTTTATGAGAAAGGAAAGAAGAAAAGGGGATGAAATGTTGAGGAGAGATTTTAGGCGTTGGTTGATTTTGTCTCAAAATAGATTCTTGGAATTAATTAATTTTGAATTCAAAATTTAAACTTAGAAAGAGAATTTTATCCAAGCGGGAAATGAAATCAGAAAGAGGGAAAACGAGATCAGAAAGAGAGATAACGTCTTTCTCTCCATTAAATTCTTTGTCTATGCTGACATGGCAAGTTATATAAAAATCTGACATGACAACTTATGTAAAGAGCTCATATAAGTTGATTATATAGCCTAGTCCACCAAATAAGCTATCTGACCTGGTGGACTAGGACCATGCAATAACTTCTCAACATGAACCTGCTTGGCGATATATATTCAGTATACATATAGACTTAGAGAAGTGATAGGAGTGTATATAAGATTTTTTAGGCAAGTGTGTATATATAGACTTTTTAAGTGCTGAGATACCCCTTGATTCTAGAGCCACGAGTGATCAAGTCCGAGCACAGATCCGAGGGATACCAGACAATTCATATGTAAACAAGCAGGAATATAAAAGAGAATTAAAGAAATAAATAATAAGCTGAAAAGAATTCTAAATATGAAAATCCTCAAAAATTATAAATTAATATAATTTAAACTTTCCAATATCCGTACAACTCGGGAATCCATCTAGTGGACCCCTAATGAAAGAACAGTACTGAAACAATATCCAAAACTAACACATGAAAAGTAATCCTACGTAACCGGAGGAGTGAGTGTCTGTATTTGCCCAGCACGATCAAGCTCTAAGTCTGGAACTGACGAACACCTGAAAAATGAGAGTGGGTCAGGCCCACATGCAAGTTCTATCCTACTACAATCCATACAGAACCCGATACGCAGATATATCCTAGATAGCTTAACACTAACTAAATTAGTCCATATATGTATAAATATACACTATAGGACGATCACTAGCCCACAGTTCTGTCTTAGCCTAAGTAAAAGGTAACATGCAAATCACACGTAATGTGGTCATGTATACCTAGACTTACCAGGGTACATCATTAGGTCCAATTATCCATCTTAGGCGATATACGCACCCTAACCATGATCCTGAGACTCAAGCTCATATCACGGTACCATAAGTATATATATAAATCCTTCCTAATACAGAAAATAAAACAAACATCCAGTATGTTGTACAACTATTTTAATTGACAAGACATAAATCCATGTAGGATTTAACTGTTTTAGTTAATCCATTCCGTATGTATGAATAGGTAGGAATTATCTTTTTGATCTAATCCATTCCTAATATGCCACCGTCCCATACCGGTGCATATAATGCATATGATCCATAAATGATGCAACACTCATTTGAACATCAAATGCATCCAGAAACAATCATAATAGAAGCCAGATATATGGAAGGTCCTTTTATGTATCCAATACATTATTGTGATCATATAACCTCCATTTAAACTGCTAGAGTAAATATAAACAATTTAAATCATCCATATCCATATAATTGATAGAACAGAAATTATAATAGTTCATCAATTAACATCCATAGCATGATATAATGATAATCAGAATTATAAACTGAGCCCATTATACTAGAATGCCAAAACACTTTCATACTAGTACATTTAATTTGCTAAAACAAACCTAGCAATTAAAACTTCCTCCATCATTGACAGAATGCATATTAATATTTAAATTTCATGACGTCCATTACTGTAGCATAAACCAATAATCCTGAGTCTTTAACACATTCTAGACATCATTTACAAACCCCCAAATAATTTTCAGAACCACACTTTAGCCTTTGCAGTCTGAAAACTTCCAAAAATACCCCCGTAGGGGTGTTCCAGCAAGGGAGCCGGCTCTCCCTCATGGAGAGCTGGCTCTCTCACCTAGGGAGCTGGCTCACTCCATTAGGGAGCCGGTTCTCTCCCTGAGAGCCGTGATTTGCTCCTCCTGTTCGTCTTCTTTGTTTCCGGCGAAGTTCAAATCATCTATTCCAATTTTTTTAAAAAGTTTCTAGGGTTCAATCCAAGTCTATAAATTCTAGAAACTCATCTAATCTCAGTACGACTTGCTTACCAAAAATTTAAAACATAATCTGTAACAGTTTATGCGCTAAGACAATTTCAGTTAAGCAAAACATACAACAATTTACAGTCTGATTTAATATGCATAACCAACCATTTTAAAAGTCTAGTTTAATTCCTGGAGACTATATAGCATGCACAGAACACAGGTTTAAAGGAAGGAGTTAGAATAAAACTTGCCTTCGATTTCAGTTTTGAAACCTTAAACCACCGTCTCTGAGTTTTTTAACAGATTTTCGACTGCCGTTCAACACCTCCGTTGCTCGTGGTTTAATCCAGAAACAAGCCCTTCCTTCCTCCTTTAGCCTCCCTTGTTATCTCTCAAGACCCTCATTGTTTGCCCCTCAAGACCCTCTCTGTTTTCCCCTTAAATCACTATTACGTGAATAAGGTTTTTCCAACCCTAGCAGACGTAAACAAGAATATATATAGGCGTCTAAACCTAATTCTAATTCCAACTTAATTATAAGTCGGCTACTTCATCCGTAAAAATCCTAAATTAAAGACATTAAATTTAAACAACGAAAACAATTATTAACCTAATATTCGATTAAACAAATAAAGAAATAACGCACACAATGTATACATTGCCACATAAGCATAACATTAATGAAAACAAAGAATTAAAACAAATAACTCAATTAAATAAAATAATTAACTAAAACAAATAACTCAATTAAATAAAACAATTAACAAATAATTTAATTAAATAAAAACAATTGACAAATAGGCAAATAAGCAAAGAATTCAATTAATCAAACAAAATTGCAATAAAATAATTAATTAAAACAAATAACTCAATTAAATAAAAAAATTATATTTAATTAAATAAAAACAATTGACAAATAGGCAAATAAGCAAAGAATTCAATTAATCAAACAAAATTGCAATAAAATCATTAATTAAAATATCGAGACTATCCTTTTAAAATTAAGGGTATTATAAGTGCAAAATTAGAAAGTGAAGTGTCACAAAACATCAAAGCACAATAACACGTGAATCAACGTGATGTCAGGGAAAAATGTCAGCCCAAGAATTGCAGTCGAATATGTTTAAGTAGAGATATCTCATCAATTGTAGTATTTAAGTACTTTTCTAATTTGATCGGCTATAAAGCTATGGAAAAAATTTGTCATCATTGTCCTCTCACTGAAAACTGTCCAATTAGGGATAAATTGTTGAATTGGCAAATGGGTTAAAATTGTATTTATCTCACTTTATCTCATATATGTAATTTATACATATTTCTGTATTTGATTTTCAATTTTCAATTTCCCTCGAAAAGAAAAGTTGACCTCCTCCCCCAAAACTCTGTAATATATACTGAATCTGAAATATTAAATAGGAAATCTCTCTCTGAAATTTGAAATATCAAAACATAACCTCATCCAAGATCATTGGTAACAATCTAGACAAGGCAACCAAGAGAGTTTTCTTACACATAAACATAAAGATTTTCAAGAAGAAGTCGAGAAGATTATCCGGCGAAGAAGCAAACCAAATCATATTATTCGGTGAAGAACTAGAGCAAGTTAGATTATCTGGCAAAGAAGCTGAACTGAGGATGTACAAATAAGTAAAAGGATCTCCGTGTTCAAAGAAGGTCCGTTCTGAAACAAACAAAATGAGATCTAGTTGGAAAAATCACCATACATTCTGGCAAGAAGTTAAAATTTCCGAGAAGGAGAGATTCCCCCCAAAAAAATTCCGACAGTCCGCGAGAAGTTGAAGCTCCGATCATTATAAGCATTAGGTTTTTTTTTTTGAATTTCTTATAACTTTATTCATAATGATATATCAAATTTATCTTATATGACGGTAATCCAGTGGTGATTATTGGTAATCAAAAAATTTTAAAGCTGGATTCATCACCTATTTTTTCTAACAGCATATAGATCAATTTATTATGCTCACAACTTATTTAAACATGTATAATGTATGAATTGTATATTGCATCAACATATTTTCCTAACACGTTAAAAAAATTAACTTCTATAACTCAATTTCACAATTCTTAAATTAATAATAAGAATCACAAATACTTTCAATATATATGTAGGAAGATTTGCATATTCCATTACCTACTTTTTGTAACAACATACAATACAAAAGTTAGAGAGATCAAATTATTATTATCACAACTTTCTTTTTACATATATCATGTATGAATTGCATATAATATCAACATATTTTCCTAACACGTTAAAAAAAGGGTTAAGTGTAAAAAATCCCCCTTTACTATCGATATAGTGCAAAATGGTCCCTGTGTGGTAAAAAAATCCCCCTATACTATCAATTTGGTGCAAATAGGTCCCTGTGTGGTAAAAAATGATGATAATACCCTCACTTCAATTGAATAAATTAATAATTATAAATGCAAACAATGTAAAATGACCTTTTTATCCACTTATCCAAAAATAAATAAATAAAAAAAAATTTATGGGAGAAGGTACTCTGTAATTTGATTTCTGCTGATAAGTGTTCAAATGTGACGCATTTTAGCACCTAAGTTAGGATATTTTAGTCCATTCATCTATCTTACTTTCATGTCTTAATACTCATTTGCGTTTTTGCCTATTTCAGGTCAATAAAGTTGAAATGGGCTAAAAAGAGCCATTTAATTCAATTTTAGAGCTAAGGAGCAAAGTTGGAAAGAAGTCAAGAAAACTGCATCAGAGGAACTTCAATCAATCGAAGTAAATCCCAATCGATCGAAGATGTCTACAATTGATCGAAATGAGGTGGTGTTAATTCAGCATTGTAGATATGGCCCAGAAGATATTTTTGATGACACGTCAGTTTTAACCAATCGAAGTAAGTGTCCGATCGATCGAAGTTCCCTTCAATCAATCGAAGTAGCTGCTGACAGTGAGCTGTTTAATTCCCGAGCGCGCCAGACTCTACCTAACTTGTGTAGCTGTTAATTTCCTCCAATCATAGGCTGTATTTCTGACTTAGTGCCTACTCAAAGAGGCTTGTAATAGATTAATTGAACCAACTTTTCTAGAGGTGACACAATTAGATATTTTACCAATTATAGAAATAGTTTTCTCTCTAGAACTAGGGTTTTAGGAAGAAAGCAAGGATGAAGATGATGACGCCAACCTGCAAGCTAGCCCTTGAGGGTTCCGTGACCATTGCAATGAGTGGCTAAATCCTTCTCTTAGGACTTGAGATAGCTCCTAGGCTTGCTTTCTAAACCTAGCTTTTGTACATTTTTGGGGATTTTAGTTGTAATTGATGTTTTGACCATGAATAAATATAGATCTTGTAATTTTTACATGGTTTGTATGGATTAATGCTTTCAATCAATCATTTACTTCTATCCATATGTCTATGTATGTAATACCCCTCAATTCTAGAGCCACGGATGATCAAGTCCGAGCACAGATCCTAGGGATACCAGATAATTAATATGTAAATGAACACAGATTATAAAAAAAATAATAATAATAAATTAAATTAAATTAAATTAAGAAATAAATAATAAAGGCTGAAAAGAATTTTAATTATTAAATCCTCGAAAGTTATAGATTAATATAATCCAAACTTCCCAAAACCTTCAATACGTACAACTCAGGAATTCATCTAGTGGACTCCTAATAAAATCCCAATATAAAGTAAAGTACGGAAATAAAACCCAAAACTAAATCATGAAAGGAAATCTTACATCGTCGGAAGAGTGAATGACTGTCTCTGCTCAGCCCGAACAAGCTCTAAGACTGGAACTGTCCGATACCTGAAAAATGATAGTGGGTCAGGCCCATGAACAAGTTCTATTCTAACTACAATCCAAACAGAGACCCGATACGCAGATACATCCTAAATAACTCAACAATATCTATCTAGTCCATACATATATATATCCATACTAAGGGACTCTCACTAGACTATAAAGGGGGTCTCAACCTGAATAGAAGACAACATACAAAATGCACTAGAGGTGGGCATGAGTACCTAGACCTAACAGAGTACACCTCAACCATCATAGCCAGCTATGCATCCCAATGCATATACGTTCCCTAACCATCGATTCTAAGACTCAAGCTCAAATCGTGGTACCATAATCATATATTTAAAATCCATCCAAAACCAGAGTATGTCATTTAATTGTTTATCGATCTGACATAAAGTACAAGTAACAACTAATCCAGTTAGTCACTCAACTTATTCAGTTAATCTGACTTAAATACAAATAACAAATAATTCAGTTAGTCACTCAACTTATTCAGTTGATCTGACTTAAATATAAGTACATAGGACTTAATTTTATAATCCATTCCCTTATTCCAGAGTAGGTAGGATTTAGCGTTTTGAGCTAAACCATCCCTAGTATGCCACCGTCCCATACCGGTGCATACAATCCATAACATCCATGTAATTGACAAAACATAATTTAATGGTTCATCAATTAACATTCAGAATAACATCCATGTAATTGACAATTTAAATAATTTAATTTAAACTTCAATTAATCCACAACACAGTCCAATAATTGACAAAATAGTAATCAATAGAGCGTCATTTAAAATTCAGGGAATGATATAATATAAATCAGATAACCAACTAAGCATATTATATTCATTTATACTTAGGTATAATCGTACAAATCCAATTAACTTGCTAGAACAATAACAAGTAAGTAAATATTCCACATCCACTGACAGCATGTAAATAAATAATTAAATTTCATGATGTCTAGTAATATTAGCATATTAGCATATACTAACTGTTTTAGGATTTTAACAAGTTGATTTAAATCATTTAAAACCCCCCTTAAAACCCAGAATTCTATTTCAGCCCCTAAAGTTCCAAAAACCACTAAAAATACACTTACTGGTATATTTAAACAAGAGAGCTGGCTCTCCCAAAGAGGGAGCCGGCTCTCCCCCTCATGGAGCAGGCTCTACCTCACAGAGAGCCGTGAACTGATCCGGTTGTCTCCTTCGCCTCCGATGACATTACAGAACCCTCTGTAATGTCTAATACAGTTCATAGGGTTCAATTTATGTCCCAAAATTACTCAGAAAACATCTAAACTCTAGTATGCATCATTAACAGAAATTTAGAACACATTTGAAAATAATTTATACGAAGAAACAGATTAAATTTACAACACATATACAGATTAATTCTGATTTAATAAGCATACAAGATTAATTTAATGTCCGATTAAAATCCTAGAGATCATCTAGGCATGCACAGAACACAGGTCAAGGGGAGAGAGTAAGAATAAAACTTGCCTCTGATTTTAGTTTTGAAATCTCGGAGTTGTCTTCCTAGTTTTTCTGGTAATCATTCACTGCTCTAACTCCTCTGTTTTCTCTCAGACCTCTCTGTATCTCGTTGCCTCCACAGTTACGTGATTAGGGTTCTAAAACCCTTGACAGACTTATACAAGTATATATATATGTTTATACTAAACCTAATTCTTATAATACGAGGAAACGGAAAAGAAAAAAAAATAAAAATAAATAAATAAATATATATATATATATATATATATATATATATATATATATATATCAGTCGGCATAAAGTGACCTCCCAACTACATATAAAAAACCCTAAAACTGTACAACATAATAACGGTTAATAATACTAATTTAATTATTAATAGAAATAAATAATTAAACGAACCTTATATAGATATATATCCATTCATATATGTATAACCATCTATGGGTATTAACTGTACCCATTAATCTCCTATCCAAGCCCAATTCTGTAAAGTAAAATAAATATGTAATTTAAACAATTAATTTAAAAATCCACATAAGCATATAGGTTCAATTAGCAAATAAATCAATTTAAACATATAAAAAAAGTCCACATAAACATATAATGAAATTAAAACAAATAATGAAATTAGACAATTAAACAATTAGGCAAATAATCAAATTAATAAATAAAAATGCAATAAAATGATAAATTAAAATACCGAGACTATCCTTTTAAAATTAGGGGTATTACATTCTTCCCCCTTAACAAAAAGGAATTCCGTCCCCGGAATTCGTTCTTACCTTTTTTCAATATTTTAGGAAACTGCGAGCGAATAACATCATCCCGTTCCTAAGTAGATTCAGCCTCATTGTGGTGACTCCACTGAACACGCACTAAAGGGATAACTTTATTATAAAAAATTTGATCCTGACGGTCGACAATACGACACGGTGGCTCCAAATATATTACATCCGGTTGCAACTCAATCTTTCTAACATTGATATGCTGATACCGATACTCATCTCGTAGAAATTCCCGCAATATGGAAACTTGGAACACATTATACACACGATCCAAATGATCCGGATGTGCCAACCGATAAGTTACAGCTCCAACTCGATCCGTAATCATGAATGAACTGACAAACCTTGGTGACAACTTCACTTTCTTCCCAAAGTGCATTACTCCTTTCATAGGAGACACTTTGAGGAGAACTTGATCCCCAACTTGAAACTCCAATGCACGAGTACGACAATCTGCGTAACTCTTCTGCCTACTCTGGGCAGTGCGCATGCGATCCCTAATAAGAGCAATCTTCTTTGAAGTATCCTTAATGAATTCAAGACCCAAAAATCTGCTCTCGCCAACCTCTATCCAACAAACAGGAGATCGACACGGTCGGCCGTACAATGCCTCAAATGGTGCCATACCAATAGTCTTTTGGAAACTATTATTATATGCAAACTCTATAAGTGGCAAATAATCCTCCCAGTGGCCCTTGAAGTCAAAAACACACGAACGGAGCATATCCTCCATGATCTGATTAACCCTCTCCGTCTGTCTATCAGTTTGAGGATGATAAGCAGTGCTAAAATGGAACTTTTGTACCCAAAGCCTACAGAAAACTCTTCCAGAATCCTGACACAAAGCTCGAATCCCTATCCGATATAATAGATAATGGAATGAAGTCTCGCTACTTGCTCCGAAGTGAAATCAGTGCGAATCGGTAAGAAATAAGCTGATTTAGTCAACCTATCAACGATGACCCAAATGGAATTGTGATCCTTAAAAGAATTTGGCAATCTCTCCACAAAATCCATAGAATTGCTCTCCCACTTCCACTCTGGTATAGGTAGTGACTGTAGAGATCCTGACGGCCTCTGATGATCAATCTTGACCATCTGACAAGTACTACATCGAGAGACAAAAATAGCAACGTCCTTCTTCATACCTGCCTACCAAAACTACCGTTTCATATTGTAATACCCCTAGTTTTCAAAAGGATAAAATGGGAATTTAATTTTGATTTTTATTGCATTTTTATTTAATTATGTGACTTATGTGTTTTGGTTTCTTAATTGATTAATGGTGAATTTATTTTATTATTTGTTTAATTGATTAAGGGTGTATTTATTTTAGTTTAATGGTTTAATTGAATTTGTTTTAATTTAATTGTTATTTGATTAGTGATGTTTTAATTGATGTGTATTTGGTAGCTTATATTTGGTAGATTATATTTGGTAGCTTATACAATTTGTTTGTGTCATAGGGTTTTATTGTTTTATGTAATTGTGGTCGCCGACTTGTATTTTTATCTGGGGTTTAGAATTAGGGTTTCGTGGAAGCCTATATATATACTGTATAATCCAACTTAGGGTTTAGCCATATATATATATATGATTGGTTGTGTCTGTAAGGGTTTTAGAACCCTTTTCCCCGTAACTGGAAGTAGAGAGAAAATATAGAGGGTTTAAGGGGAAAACCTAGAGGGATACTGGGAGAGCCAATTAGGCTTTCAGCTATGGATTAAAGGTGTACCACGGAGGAAGAAAGATGTTGATTGTGAGATAGAACTGGAGCAGTAGGAGGGTTGTCGGTAGTCGTCAGTTTGTCGGAGAACTTAGAGACGGCGTTGAAAGGTTTCAAACCAAAACTTAAAGGCAAGTTTCATTCTATCTCCATCTTGTAAACTTGTGTTCTGTGCATTCTATATAGTCGTCAAGAAGTTAATTAAACTTTAAAATGGAATTTTGATGCATGTTAACAGACTTTAAACTGTTCGTATGTTTAGTTGAACTGAAATTGTGTTTCTAGCATAAACTATTTTGTTCAGTTTTAAATTTTTGTCAAGCAATGCTTATTGATATTTGAGGAGTCTTTAGAATGGTTGGGACTTAATTGAACCCTAAGAACTTTAAAAAAAAAAAAAAAAAAACCTCTGGAGCAGAAGGTTGAACTTCGCCGGAATGAAGAAGATAAACAGAGGAAGCCTAAACTGTTTCGATTATGGTTTATGTTTTTGTCAATTAATTCATACTAGAATTGGAGAAGTTTCTAGGATTTTTAAAACTTAAATTAAACCTTAAAAATCTTTAACAAAAGTGGGACAAAGGACTGAAACTTTGCCAAAAGTGAATAAGGCAAACAAAGGAAGCGGAGAAGGAAAAACAGAGGCTGGGTGAGTGGAGGCGGTTCCACCCTTCAATGGAGGTGGCTCCATTGAAGTGGAGCTGGCTCCACAAGGTGTTAAGGCGGCTCCAAGGTGGGTGGAGCCGGCTCAACCTAAAATTGGAGCCGGCTCTACCTTTTGTAATTGCCCAGAAATTATTTTTGAGTAATTTTCTAAGTCCAGGGGCTTAAATGGAATTTCTGGAAAATGTTGTGGGGTTTTAAATGTTTAAAATTAACTTGTTAAAGCCTTAAAATAGTTGGTTTATGCTAGGGTGCTAATCCTAAGGGACATCATGAAACATAAACAAATAATAGGCATATTGTCAAGAAAGGAAGGAGGAAGGTGTAAATCGCTAGTTTGTTTTAACAACTTAAACGGACTGGTGTTAAATTATTTCTGGGATGTTATATAAATGATATATATAATTTAGTGAAGGCCAGAAAGGTTAGTTTAGGATGTGGTTATAGACATCATGAACATTAGGTACTAAATTGCGTGCTGTCAGGAGTTGAGGAAGTTCCCCTTGTTGGTTGTGTTTTAACCAATTTAAATGGATTAGTATAAAACACTGTTGGGATTTCATATAATGTGCAGTTTAGACGTCTGAGTGTCATTATACCATGCACAGGTTTTATAATTGGGGATTAAATGGACGTCATGGGATTTAAAAATTAATTTACATGCCTTCAAAGATTGATAATGTTTTAAATGCTAGTCTTCATTTTAGCAATGTAAATGAACTAGTATGGAAGAATTGGTGGGGAATTCTAATATAATGTTGCTCAGTTTATAATTCTAATAATCATTATAACATGCTATGGATGTTAATTGCTAAACTGTATTAAATTTCTGTTCTGTTAATTATATGAAAATGGATGGTGTAAATTGTTTATTATTATTTTAACAATTTAAAAAGAGGATCTATGATTCATGATAGGATCTTGATACTATCTGATTTCTATTATGCCGGTTTCTGGATATACTTGATGTTCATTTGAATGTGCAACATTTGTGGATCATATGCATTATATGCACTGGTATGGGACGGTGGCATATCAGAGATTGATTAGATCAAAAAGCTAAGTCCTACCTCTTCATACGTAAGGAATGGATTAACTAAAACAGTTAAATCCTACATGGATGCATGTCCTGTCAACTAAAACAGTTGAACGACATAACGGATGTTTGCTCTATATTTTTCTGCAGTAGGAAGGATAGGGATTTAATTGAAACATTTAAATCCTAAGTAAATGTCGTGTCTTGGCAATGAACAGTTGAGTGATAAGTGCTTAAATGTTGCACATTTCAGCACCTAAGCTAGGGTATTTCAGTCTTTGCGTATATCTTAATTTCATGTTTTAGTCCTAATTTATGTTTATGTGTATTTCAGGGCAATAAAATTAAAATGAGCTAAGAACGGTCCATTAAAGCCTTTTTGGAGTCAAGTAAAGATATTCAGAAAATGACAAAAAGAGGTTGTAACCCATTGCTCGTATAGTGTATTTATTCTTCGAAAGCGGTCAATCTCGGGCCTTTGATGATGTTCCCAAAGATGAAGAAGCAAACCAATTAGCCCAGGGCCAAAATGGAGCTAAATAAGGCTTAAAGGAAATTTCCAACTCTGGGGGATCGATCCCCCAGGGTTTGGCAACATTATAGATTTTTTTTATTGTTTGGGCTTATTTTGTGAACAATTGGGCTTTAATAGGGTTGTTACTTAAGGCCCAGTGAGCCATTAGATTAGGGTTAGTATTTATTTTATTTAGGTGAATATTATTAGATGATTAATTTTTAGTATTCTATATCGATTTTTTTATTCTCTCTGGAAAACACGAAGAGGAAAAAGCTAGGGTTCTTGAGAAAAGCTCAGAGAAGAAGAAGAGGAGCCAGATAAATCGAAGAATGGGGCTTGTTGACGTCTTGCATCCATCAACCATGAGTGGTTGATTCTTCAACTTAGGGTTGGATAAACCCTAAGCATGTAACCTAATTCTTAACTCTTGACTTTTGGGGATTAATTTGTGTAGTTTATGTTATAGCCTTGATATATATATATTAATTCTTTCATTTGATTGTCTATGTTAATTTCATATTGTCTTATATGTTTTTGAATGATAATCAATTTCTACACTTGATTTCTTTGTGACTTGAATCTTGTGATGGCTATACATTGTATTAATTAGATGTAATTGTATTTTGATTTGATGGAAATTGCTTTTATTAGATGGGTTGTACTACAAAATTAGGTTAATGTCTTGCCTAAATAGTTTAATTTCAGGCTTAGTTAGTTTAATTTAAAGTTAATTAATATAATTGCAATTTAATTCCTAGGTAAGTAGACAATCCATACTAGTGCTTGAAATCCATACTTATTGTCACAATTGCATTACCCTCTAGATTAATGTGTGTTGAAATTGTAACTTAAATTGATGAATCATGCTTTGAATTGGTGAATTACACTACACTTAGTTTAATTGTCATTAGGTAGTTGATTCATGCTTGAAATTGATGGTTTATACTTTTTATTGCAATTATTAGCCACATTCTAGATTACACATTTTTATTCCCCAATTAGTTAAAAGTTAATGAGTTAGGGAATGTGCTTAGTGGTGAATCTTACACCCTAAGTCTCTTTCCAATCTTTTATACTCTACTCTTTATTTGCATTATTAAGTTTAAAATTAGTCTAATCACAAAGCCAAACCTTTTTAGCAATCACATAAGCACTAAAGTAGAATTCAATTCTGAAAAACCTATAATTGTTTAGATCTCTTGGGACGATCCCTACTCACTTCATACTCCATAGTATAAGTGTTTAGTGGTTTTATAAATTTTAAAATATGGTGCCCACTTGACATTATTTCTAAACCTAAAGTGTTGTGCATTATTTTGTGCACACGCTCGGTCGCACCATTGAGCGGCACTTCATTGGTTTTGGATGGAATTTATATATATATTTATGTTACCACAATATGAGCTTGAGTCTCAGGATTGATGGTTAGGGAGCGTATTTGCATTGGGATGCATAACTGGCTATGATAGTTTGATGTGTGCCCTGCTAAGTCTGCTAGTCAGGTTGAGACAGGCCTGTAGTCCAGGGAAAGTCCTGTAGTGTGGATATATGTATATTTACGGACTATTTAGATATTGCTGAGCTATCTAGGATATATCTGTGTATTGGGTTTATGTATGGATTGTAGTAGGTTAGAACTTGCATATGGGTCTGACCCACTCTTATTTTTCAGGTGTTCGTCAGTACCAGACTTAGAGCTGATTGTGTTGATGCAGATACAGACACTCACTCTTCCGACTACATAGGATTTCTTTTCTTATTTTAGTTTTGGATTTGGTATTTGTATTTATTGCTCATTTGGAATTATTAGGGGTCCACTGGATGGATTCCCAAGTTGTACAAATTTGAAGGATTTAAATAATATTAATTTATTATTTAAAGTTTGACGATTTTTATTTTAGATTTCTTTCAGCGCATTATTATTTTATTCTTAATTCAGTTTTTATTCCTGCTTGTTTACATATTGATTGTTTGGTATCCCTTAGATCTGTGCTCGGACTTGATCACCCGTGGCTCTAGAATCGAGGGGTATCACACATATCCTGCTACATTTTGTCTCCTTTTAGATGAACAAAAAAATCAGAGTGATGAGTTTTAGTCATCACATCTTTCCTCAAATAAGCAGTAGAAGGTACTACTAAACGTCTTTTGTACCTCAAACCTCCATCAGTCCCAACATAGTAAAATGAAACCTTCCCAGAAGCTATCTCTGCAACCTTGTCAATGCACTGCTGATCCGTGAGTAGTGTCTTCAAAACCTTGTAAATGATAGAAGGTGTAACTACCATGCAAGCCATAAAAGCATTAGACAACTCTTCAACTGTCTTCAAAACATTCCACTCAGTAGTGAATAAAGTAGAAAGACTCGAATAAGGTCGGCGACTGAGTGCATCTGCCACCACGTTCGCTTTCCCTGGATGGTACTGTATAGAGAAATGATAATCTTTCACAAACTCTAACCATCAACGCTGTCTCATATTCAACTCTCGCTGAGTGAACAAATACTGTAGACTCTTGTGATAACCAAATAATATGAAGGACTCTCCCAATAGATAATGC
The DNA here is from genome assembly GCF_030987335.1 of Cornus florida. Lineage (NCBI taxonomy): Eukaryota > Viridiplantae > Streptophyta > Magnoliopsida > Cornales > Cornaceae > Cornus > Cornus florida. The sequence continues at coordinate 23,231,828 of NW_026775572.1, read as the reverse complement.
CTCCAAATGCGTACGGCAAAGACCACCGCTGCCAACTCCAAATCATGTGTTGGATAATTAAGGTCATGAGGCTTAAGCTTACGAGATTCATATGAAATCGGTCAATCTTCCTGCATCAAAACACATCCAAGACCTTGCAAAGAAACATTTGTGTAGACAAGATACTCAATCCCGCTCTGTGGAATAGATAGAACTGGTATAGAAGTCAACTTGCTCTTTAGCTCATCAAAAGCTCTCTGACAGTGGACATCTCATATGAACCGTACACCCTTTTTAATCAAATGAGTGAGTGGTCCCGCTATCTTTGAGAACCCTTGAATGAACCTATGATAATATCCTGCCAATCCGAGAAAACTCCAGATCTCGATAGGTGAAGTAGGTTGTCCCCACTCTACCACTGCTGAAACCTTGGCTAGATCTACTGTTATTCCCTTTTCTGACACTACGTGACCCAGAAACTTCACTTTTCGCTGCCAAAATTCATATTTATCGAACTTAGCATATAACTGGTGTTCACGAAACGTCTACAACACTGTGCAAAGATATCTAACATGATCATCCTCCGATTTAGAATAGATCAAAATATCATCAATGAAAACAATAACAAACTGATCTAAATAAGCCCTGAATACTCTATTCATCAAATTCATGAAGACTGTTGGTGTTTTAGTCAATCCAAAAGGCATGACACGAAACTCATAAGAGTCATATCTAGTAAGAAACGCTGTCCTAGGAACATCTTGTTCCCTAACCTGAAGTTAATGATATCCAGAACGCAGATCAATCTTAGAAAAGGATGTAACTCCCTTCAACTGATCGAAAAGATCATCAATCCTGGGCAAAGGGTACTTATTGCGAATAGTAACCTTGTTCAATTCCCTGTAATCTATACACAGACGAAGTGAACCATCATTCTTCTTCACAAACAGAGCTGGTGCTTCCGAGGGTGAAGTACTCATACGAATAAAACCCTAGCTGAGTAGTTGCTGAATTTGATCCCTTAGCTCTCACATCTCCACTAGTGTCATCCTGTAGGGTGCTCGAGCAATAAGCGTAGTGCCTGAAGCTAAGTCAATCACAAAGTCTATCTCGCGACTATGTGGCAACCTTGGAATCTCTTAAAATACATCCGGAAATTCCTGTACAATTGGTATGCTATCCAATGACACAGTAATCTCCTCATTCGTTTCCTATTCCACATAGAACAAATATGTGCTAGTAACCCCGTTAGAACGTGGCATAGCGACGATGTACATATCCTGCCGAGGTATGGTAAAAATAACAAACCTATCGTAATAATTAACTTAGGCATGGTAGTGAAATAACCAATCCATCCCAAGTATCACATCATAAGTGTGCATGTACAGGACCAATAGATTGGCTAGAAATCTGAGTCTACCAATATCTAGTGTCACATGCCCATCACTCTCATATAAAATGACAGTATTGCCTAAAGGTGTAGAAATACCCTGAGGTCTATCGCATACTCGCATCGTCATCTCAGATAAAGCAATAAAAAATTTAGATACAAATAAGTGTGTAGCACCCATATCAAATAAAACATGACCCTGTAAACTATGAATAAGAAACATACCCTCAACAGTTTGAGGTGTCTGAACATCATGTGGCATGAGGTTGTACACCCTGCCATAATGCAATTGCTGTGGTGCCTGTCCCTCAGGTTGTGGTGGTGCTGGTAAAGCCGGATATGTCTGTCCCTGAATCCGTGGAACCTGTGGAGCGGGTAAAGGTATCGGTGCCCTCTGTCTCTGCTGCACATGTTGTCCCTGTCCCTGTCCTACTTTAGGACACTGCCTAGAAGTATGACCATACTCTCCACAAGTGTAGCAACTACCCTAGAAAGTTCCAAATGGCCTCCTCTGTCAGTTAGACGGTGACTGACCTTGTCCTATCTGTGGTCCCCCATTCTGCTACCTCTGAATAGGTACCCCATCCCTGTGAGCATCTAAATCACCCTTATGCTTCTTCTGAGACTGCTGTCCTGGAATTTGCCCTTGTTATTCTGTCAGTGTCCATTGTTATTTCCTTTCTCTGCTGACCGTTTAGCAGAGTCTCTGTCACCCCGCTTCTTACCCTTAGCCTGTCTGAAATCCACGGTCAACTGATACTGCTGTAAAACAGCGTCTACTACTTGAGCATAAGTAGTGTAGGCTGGACTACCTGTAATAGCTCGATTAATAGACCATATCAGTCCCTTAACGAAACTATTACGTTTCTTTTCCTCTATATCCACCTCATCTGGTATAAAAAGAGACAAGCGCATGTGTAATACCCCTAGTTTTCAAAAGGATAAGATTGGAATTTAAATTTGATTCTATGTGTCAAATCATTTATTTGAATTGTGGTTTATTTTAATTATTTGTTTTATTTAAATGAATTGTTTTTTTGTTATTGTGTTGATTTGAATTAATTAATTGTTTTTTGATTTTTGGTAGTTACATTAATTAATTTTTGTTTTTTTATTATGTTTATTTGAATTAATTAATTGTATTTTGATTTTCGGTAGTTACATTAATTAATTGTATTTTAATTACGTTAATTACTTATAGTCTTTTGAACGTCACGTATGTGGAGCGGTGCCGCGGATGATAACTTAGGTTTTGTTCTATGGGCCGACTAGGATTTAGATTAGGGCTCTGTGTTTAATCCTACAGGGAGTAGGGTTTTAATTAAGTCTATATATATATAATAGTATGTCACCTTAGGGTTTTAGCAAACACAGACCCTATTTACGTTCAGAGTTGTTGAGAGAAAACAGAGAGGAACAGAGAGAGGTTGTGAGAAACAAACAGGGCAACTTTGGTGAGGGTTTGGCCGTGGCTTGAAGGACGGATGTAGGAGAGGGGAAGATGGAGCAATAAGAGATTAAACAGTGAATTGGATCGTCGGGAAAAACTTAGAAAGATGGCAACAGAGTTTTGAATCCAAAACTATAAAGGCAAGTTTTATTCTCTCTTTATCCCTTTGTCCTGTGTTCTGTGTATATCTAGATGTTTCTAGGATTTTAATTGAATTTTAATCGAATTTGGCATGTGTTTTATATGTCCAATTGATTATCTATAGGTGTTTATGGTTATCTGAAAAATTCTTGTTTGACTGGTGTTTGTCGTTTGTTTTAAACTTACAGATTTGTATTGTTTTGATGGGTGATTTAATTCATACTATTATAAACAAGGGTTTAGGATGTTATTGAATATATATAAGATGGTTAAGTTCAGCTTTAATTATCTGTATATGTTTTAGTATGGTCTGTAATTATACCTGCAAGTTTGAGTTCAAATTTTGTGTTAACGTGTAACGAATCGGTAGGGGTTTTAAGTCACTGTAATAAATTTCAACTGTCAAACCAAACCATTGGGATGCTACTGGATAGTTATCAGACTACTAAGATCAGTTTTAAGGAAGAACGGAGGGCTATGAAGAGGCTAGAAGTGGAACAGATGAAGTAGAACGAAGTAGGAAGCAAAGGAGAAGGCTCAAAAGAAGAAAGAGAAGGTTTTAGAATGTGGGATCCTGCTCTAGGTGGTTTAGAGCCTTCTCCAGTTTTTTTTTAGAGAAGGCTCTAGGTGTATAGAGCTTTCTCCAGTTTTTTTTAGAGAAGGCTCTGCGGTTCTGTGTGTTACAGTAGCGTGAATACGCCTTGTTTGGTTGCAACTGGGTTATTTTCAGCTGTGTTGGGATTACTGTGATGGTCTTAAACCTTAATTCATGGATTATTAAGGCCTAGGATGCATTAATTTATATCTATGCTAATGCTTTAAACCATAGAAAAATCTAAAGCAAGTCGGAGGCAGTTTACGGACTTAACGGACCGAAAGGATTTAATTGTGCAAACTGTGTCTAGCAATTAAAAACGGTTGGAACATGGATTCCAACCATTAATTCATGCTATATTAGAGCCACTTTTAGTAAATTAAGGTTTTAGTACTCATGGGTTTAACCGTAGGAAAGTATACAACGGTACAGGCGGTTAACGGATGGAATGAGTTTAATTGCCTATTTTAATTTTAGCAATTTAACGGAATATGTGTATATTTATAAATCTTATTTTGGTTGCACGCTAGGATCATTTAATTAACAAGCTTGACGTATGTATACCTTGGATGTTAATGGTTGAAATACTATGTTCTTTTCTGCAATACATGAATTGGAGCTTAAGTTTAATTGCTATAATATTAAGCATTATCCTGAAATTATTTGGGTTATGGTTTGGACTTAAGTTGCTGAACTAATAATTGGGTTCTGTTAATCTAATTGTGTGCTGGCCTGGAATTAATTGCAGAATTAATTATACATATATTTTTTTTTTTGTCGATTACCTGGATGGATGTTGGATGTTAACTGGATAATTTATTAAACTTTATCTCGTTAGTACATGGATGGATTCGGGCTTTCTAGTTGATGAACTATTTAAATTCTGCATTTATCAACTGTTTGGATTATGTCGACATTACTTGATGAACTATTTAAAATGTTGCATCATTTACTGATCATTTGCATGGTGTGCTCCGGTATGGGAAGGTGGCATACGGAGGGACGGATTAGATCCAAACGCTAATCCCTACCCATTCATACATATGGAATGGATTAACTAAAACAGTTAAATCCTACATGGTTTCATGTCCTGTCAACTAAAACAGTTAAACGACATATCGGATGGTTGTTTGTGTTTCGGTAATAGGAAGGTTAGGGATTTAATTAAAACATTTAAATCCTAATTATATGTTGTGTCTTGAGCGATGAACAATTGACCGGCACAACATTGTATTTGGATGGAATTTATATATATAACTATGGTACCACGATCTGAGCTTGAGTCTCATAATTGACGGTTAGGAAGCGTATATGCAGTAGGACGCGTAGCTAACTATGTTAGTTTAGGAATACCTTGGTAGGCTTAGGTAGTCATGCCCACTCAGGTGCGTTTTTGCATGTTGCCTTCTATTCAGGTTGAGACCCTCAGCATAGTCTAGTGAGAGTCCTGTAGTGTGGTTATATATATATATTTACGGACTATATAGATATGGTTGAGACATCTAGGATGTATCTGCGTATCGGGTCTCTATTTGGATTGCAGTTAGGATAGAACTTATTCGTAGGCCTGACCCACTCTTATTTTTTTGGTAACGAACAGTTCCAGGTTTTAGAGCTTGTTCATACTGAGCAGAGACGGCTTCTCATTCTTCCGACGACGTAAGAGTTTCTTCGAGATTTAGCATTGGAGTTCTTCAGTTGTTGATTTCGGTATTGGAGTTTATCAGGGGTCCACCAGATGGATTCCTGATTTGTATTATAAATGGAGAATTTGGATGTATCGAAATAATACTTTATTTATAAAATTTTATTATGAGGTTTTCAGTTTTGGATTATCATTCTAGTTTCTTTCAACAGTTTTATTTATTCTTGTTTATCTTATCTGTATTCTGTGTTCGTTTATTACTAATTTGTTTGATATCCTCGGGTAATCGGGCGTGGGCCTGGCCAACCCGCATCCGGAAATCCAGGGGTATCACAGCGTGAACTACTGTTCAAAATCTGCCACTGTCATGTTCCCCAGCTGTAGATTAAGGAACTCAATCTTCATATCTATCCTAACTGCATAAGGAAAGTACTTCTCATTGAAGCGAGCACGTACGAAATTCCGATTGTTCAGAGAATCAGATCGGTTCTGTAGCTCGTAGCCCTTAAAGAAAAACCGGATTCAAATAACTGATCATAAGTCAATGAAGTCCTCTCCTCTGTGGTGGTAACTAACTCCCACCACTGCAGTACATCTCTGACCAGCTTGAATGTAGCAAGTATCTACTTCTGAACCACCGTGCACTGAACCATTCGAAGTTGTCGCTCGATATCCTTCTTCTACTGATGAGCTATTTTCGTATCAGTGGAGCCTGTGAACTCAGGTGGGCTCCCCCTTTTGAAAGAACTCCTAGCCTTTTCCCAAGGATCAGTCGAAACAACCAAAGCTGGTATAGGTGCCTGCTAAACCTGTGATTGATTCCGAAGTACAGCTGCTACTCCTGCTTCTATAGCCTGAGCAATGAGGTCATTGAGATGAGGAGGATACTCCGGATATCTTCCTTGATCTTAAGTTTGCTGAACTTCTTCCTGCTCTGCGTGAAACAGACCTTCATCATCCTAAAACCCAGGCATTTACTGCTCTCTTTCCATTAGCTGACGCCGTAGGCGATCTTGCTGCCTACATGCCATTCTTCTTTGCCGGCTATTTCCTTGCATGTTCTGCCCTCTTCTAGTGTTAACCATTCTGTTAATACAGAAAGACAGACATCAGTACGATTTTAAACGGACTACAAAGGAATACAACGAATCATAAACTTAAGCTCTAAACAAGAGAATACGCTACGCGGAAGTTTTAATACGAAATACCCTAGAGACACTGAACCTGGAGATCACTGATACCAACTGTGATACCCCTCAATTCTAGAGCCACGGGTGATTAAGTCCAAGCAAAGTTCCGAGGGATACCAGACAATTAATATGTAAATAAATATAGATTACAAAAAAAAAATTAAGAAATAAATAATAAAGGCTGAAAAGAATTTAAATTATTAAATCCTCAAAAGTTATAGATTAATATAATCCAAACTTCCCAAAACCTTCAATACGTATAATTCGGAAATTCATCTAGTGGACCCTTAATAAAATTCCAATATAAAGTAAAGTACGAAAATAAAACCCAAAACTAAAACATGAAAGGAAATTCTACGTCGTCAGAAGAGTGAATGACCGTCTCTGCTCAGCCCGAACAAGCTCTAAGACTAGGACTGTCCGATACCTAAAAAATGATAGTGGGTCAGGCCCACAAACAAGTTCTATTCTAACTACAATCCAAATAAAGACCCGATACGTAGATATATCCTAGATAACTTAACAATATCTATCTACTCCATACATATATATATCCACACTAAGGGATTCTCACTGGACTACAAAAGGGGTCTCAACCTGAATAGAAGGCAACATGCAAAATGCACCAGAGGTGGACATGAGTACCTAGACCTAACAGGGTACACCTCAACCATTATAGCCAGCTATGTATCCTAATGCATATACGCTCCCTAACCATCGATTCTAAGACTCAAGCTCAAATCGTGATACCATAATCATATTTTTAAAATCCATCCAAAACCAGAGTATGTCATTCAATTGTTCGTTGATCTGACATAAAATACAAGTAACAACTAATCCAGTTAGTCACTCAACTTATTCAGTTGATCTAAATTAAACACAAATAATAAATAATCCAGTTAGTCACTCAATTTATTCAGTTGATCTGACTTAAATATAAGTAGGAGTTAATTTTATAATCCATTCCCTTATTCCAGAGTAGGTAGGACTTAGCGTTTTGAGCTAAACCATCCCTAGTATGCCACAGTTCCATACCGGTGCATACAATCCATAGCATCCATGTAATTGACAGAACATAATTTAATGGTTCATCAATTAACATCCAGAATAATATCCATGTAATTGACAATTTAAATAATTTAACTTAAACTTCAATTGATCCATAAGACAATCCTATAATTGACAAAGTAGTAATCAATAGAGCGTCAATTAAAATTCAGGGAATGATATAATATAAATTAGATAACCAACTGAGCATATTATATTCAATTATACTTAGGTATAATCGTACAATCCAATTAACTTGCTAGAACAACAAGTAAGTAAATATTCCACATCCACTGACAGCATGCAAATAAATAATTAAATTTCATGATGTCCAGTAATATTAGCATATTAGCATATACTAACTGTTTTAGGATTTTAACAAGTTGATTTAAATCATTTAAAACCCCCCCTTTAAAACCCAGAATTCCATTTCAGCCTCTAAAGTTCCGTAAAGCACCAAAAATACACTTACTGGTGTATTTAAACAAGAGAGCTAGCTCTCCCAAAGAGGGAGCCGGCTCTTTCCCTCATGGAGAGCCGGCTCTTTCACTTAGGGAGCCGGCTCTCTCTCTCATAGAGAGCCGTAAACTGATCCGGTTGTCTCCTTCGCCTCCGACGACATTGCAGAACCCTCTGTAATGTCTAATACAGTTCCTAGGGTTCAATTTATGTCCCAAAATTACTCAGAAAATATCTAACCTCCAGTATGCATCATTAACATAAATTTAGAACACATATGAGAAAATAATTTATACGAAGAAACAGATTAAATTTACAACACATATACAGATTAATTCTGATTTAATAAGTAGACAAGATTAATTTAATGTCCGATTAAAATCTTAGAGATCATCTAGGCATGCACATAACACAGGTCAAGGGGAGAGAGTAAGAATAAAATTTGCCTCTGATTTCAATTTTGAAATCTCGGCGTCGTCTTCCTAGTTTTTCCGGCAATCCTTCACTGCTCTAACTCCTCTGTTTTCTCTCAGACCTCTCTGTATCTCGTTACCTCCATAGTTACGTGATTAGGGTTCTAAAACCCTTGGCAGACTTGTACAAGTATATATATAGGTTTATACTAAACCTAATTCTTATAATACGAGGAAACGAAAAAGAAAAATAAAATAAAAATAAATAAATAAATAAATATATATATATATATATATATATATATATATATATATATATATATATATCAGTCGACACAAAGTGACCTCCCAACTACATATAAAAAATCCTAAAACTGTATGACATAATAATGTTTAATAATACTAATTTAATTATTAATAGAAATAAATAATTAAACGAACCTTATATACATATGTAGCCATCCATATATGTATAACCATCCATGGGTATTAACTGTACCCATTAATCTCCTATCCAAGCCCAATTTCATAAAGTAAAATAAATATGTAATTTAAATAATTAATTTAAAAATCCACATAAGCATATAGGTTCAATTAGCAAATAAATCAATTTAAACATATGAAGAAAGTCCACATAAGCATATAATGAAATTAAAAAAAAAATAATGGAATTAGACAATTAAATAATTAGGCAAATAATCAAATCAACAAATAAAAATGCAATAAAATGATAAATTAAAATACCGAGACTATCCTTTTAAAATTAGAGGTATTATAATGCATGTTAGAATGAATGTTCATGTGTTTTTCTCTATATTTAATGAAATAGGTGCATGTCTATGTGTGTTGATGTTGTTAATCTAGTGATGGTCAAGGTATGGTGCTTAATTTACTACTCTTGTGGTTTATTTGATGGTTCATACTTATTTCTTGATGGATTGTGCCACATCCTTAGTTTATTTTCATGTTATTAGTTTAGTTGTAGTATAATTGCTTAAATTTCTTAGGTAGGTAGACAATCCATTCTTGTTGTTTGATATTCCACACTTATGAATGCAAGAAGTACATTTCTCTATATTTTTGTGTGTGCACTAATTATGATTTAATTGAATGGTTAATGGTCTCATTTGATAGTTTGTGTTACTCACTAGATTGATTAGACAATCTATGCTTATTTGTCATCCATGCTTAGTTTTAAATTAGTGACACACACACTCATAAGTTACAACTTGAATTTCCCTATTAATTTACAATTAGTAGTGTTTGGTGAAGTGAAACTTAATGGTAAACTGTAAGCCCCAAGACCTTCATCTCATATATCTTTCTCTAATTTCTAGATTGCCATTTAATTTCATTGTTTTAAGTGGGATCCCTACTCATTCTAGCTACATTAATAGTTAGTAGTGGTAGTGGCATTTTATAAATTTAAACTTGACCACATTTCACACCACACCAATTTGGTGGTGCACACGACCTCTCACACCAAGTTTTTCCGCCGTTGCCGGGGAATTAGCAACGCCGTATTTTGGAATTAATTAGGAATTAGTACTCTTTTGATCTTGTCTTTATTTTATTTTACTGTTGTTATTTATTGTGTTTGTTCTTGATTGGCTAGCTACATTGAGCCAAAGGAAGTGAAGCAAAAGGATTCTAAAGCAAAGAAGCAAGCTAAGCAAAAATATAAAAAGCTAAAGCTAAAAATAAAATAAAAAATTGCAAAGCAAAGTAAGGCAAAAATTGAAAGTAATTTGAAGTTGCTTAAGGACCTTTTGTGAGCTTTCCTAACTCTCTCTCTTAGTTAAATCGTTGACCGGTGTGGAGGTAATTTTTAATTGTTTAGATAAATCATCGGCCCGCGTAGAGGCAATTATTTCTTGCATATTGTTGAAAGTATGGGAGTATGGGATCAATGTGTGTGGATGATTGTTGTTGATTGACTTGTTGTAGAGGAGAAATGTTTGCTACTTGCATGTTATTGAGTTGTTGTTTGTTTTGATTATGCATGCATGGTTGTAGGTCATTGAATCTTACTCGTGTCCCACTTAATTTGAATCTTAAATCCATTGTTCGTAATCCTAGGGGAAAGGGTAATTCTAGTGACTCAATTTCATCAATGGAGGAACATAATAAGGTCCATGTGGAGGATCTTGGTCGCATCGACTAGCAAGGTATTTTTCACCCTAATGTGCATCAACATCATGATAACATTCAAGTACCATTAGGCATGCCTAGACCCTTCATTCCACAACAACACGGCTAAGTTCCAATAGGAATGCCTCGGCCATTTTTTGTTCCACATCCACCTCCCGTTGTTCAAGTAAATCATGGTGCTCGTGTCGAGCCACCTATTGTGAATCCTCCCCTTGCTTTAAGGGACCATTATGTGCCAAATGAGTATAATGCACCAATATGCATTCAATTACCTCCATTTAGAGCACACCATTATGAGATTAAACCACAAATAATTCAAATACTTCCTAATTATCATGGGCTATCAAGTGAAGAACCTTACAAGCATGCCGGAAGAGGTTTTGAGGTTAAAACTCTTCCATTTCACCCTTAAAGATAAAGTAAAATACTGGTTTAACAATTTGAGACCTTTTTCAATAACTTCTTGGGCAAAAATGCAACAAGAGTTCTTGAAAAAGTACTATCCAATATCAAAGACCAATGCAATGAGAACTTCAATTCGTGAATTTTCTTAAGGGGAGGGGGAAATGTTTCATGAGGCATGGGACCGATTGAATGATTTGCTTAGGAAATGTCCACACCATGACATTCCTAAATGGCAATTGGTTCAATTCTTCTTTGAAAGTTTATCAGATAATTATAAAGGAATGGTTGATACTTCTATGGGTGGTTCTTATTTTGGTAGGTATGAAAACGATGTATAGCACTTATATGAGAGCATGAGTAAGAATTCAATATATCGATCTTTATCATCTAAAAATGGTAGAAATATAGGTGGAAGGAAGAATGTCGGCTTATATCAAGATGACCATTCTAATGATATAGCCACCGAAGTGAAATATTTATCCCAAAGGTTTGATCAATTTTTTATTAACCAAAATTTGGCGAATCATATGTCTTCTTCCCCTAATCATACTCATCATCCTTCCAATGAATCATGCAAGACTTGTTCTAGTGTTTTACATTCTACTTCCAAGTATCCCCATGGACATGTGCAAAGTGAACACCATGAACAAGTGAATGCCGCTTTTGTTAACCAAGGGAATAATCCCTATGGCACACACTATAATGCCGGGTGGAGGAACCATCCAAACTTCTCTTGGAAAAGCCAAGGGGAAGGCTCAAACCCTCCCCAAAGTGGTTTCCAAGGCAAGTATGTTCCGCCTCCAATGCAAAGCCAGGGTTCCCAAGGATATCATTCATCTTGCCAAGCTTCACATGGAAACCAATTTTCAAACTCCCATTTTCCAAACCAACCTTCATATTCTCAAGGAAATTTAAGAATTCCCGCATTTGCAGAAAAAGTGTTAACAGCTATGGGTACTTTGGAGGCAAACACCCAATTGCTTCATTCTCATTCCTAATCGATTGCAAAGCTAAAAACCCAAGTCGGGCAAATAGCTAGTACATTGAATGCTAGGGAAAAATGGAAAATACCTTTGAATCCACCACCAAAGCAACAATTTATTGTGGAGACCAATTCATCTTCAGAAGGTCATACACTTGAACATGTGAATGCGGTGACCACTTTGAGAAGTGGAAAAGTTTTTGATAATCAAGCTGGTGTTCCCAATGAAGAGAGTGAATCGGCGCAACCAAAAGTTGACACCCGTCCCATCTCACATCTTATTCTTCCTTCATTGCATATGAAAGAATCCATTGTTGAAAATGTTTCTAAAAATGATTTTGAAATTTTTTTTTAGCCCAATGCTCCATTTCTGGATGCTTTAAAAGCATCACCTCTCTTGAAAAACAACAAAGTAAAACAAATGAAAAAATTGATGTGTTTAGGCAAGTTAAAATCAATCTTTCTCTCTTGGATGTAATTCGACAAATTCCGGCATATGCCAAATTTTTAAAAGATCTTTGCACCCTAATGAAGAAGAACAAAAGCCAAGCACCAAAAACGGTTATTTTGACCAAGTAAGTAAGCTCAATTTTGCAACACAACACCCTCTTAAAATTCGAAGACCCCGGTTCACCAACTAATTCTTGTATTATTGGTGATCATGTTATCAATCGGGCTCTTTTGGATTTAGGAGCGAGTATGAGTCTTCTCCCCTATTCAGTTTATGTTTAATTGGGCTTAGGTGATTTGAAACCGATGTCGGTAGTTTTATAACTTGCCGATTGATTAATTAAGAAGCCTCGGGGTATCATTGAAGATGTATTGATTAAAATTGATAAGTTCTTCTTCTCGGTTGATTTCGTTGTCATTGACACGGAACCGATCCTAAATCCTAAGAGCCAAATTCTTGTTATCCTTGGCCGTCCTTTCTTTGCTACCGCTAATGCCAACATCAATTGTAGGACGGGGATAATGAAGATTTCATTTTGGTCACATGAAAGTGAAGTTGAACATTTTTAATCCAACCCCTTCTATGGACAAGCATGAGGAGATATGTGTTGTTGAAAAATGTTTTGAAAATGACAAGAATGAGTCTTTGCTTGGTATTGAAACATCAAATGGTTTATCTTCCAAAACGATTTCAAAAGATGTTGTTTTCAAATCAAGTGTTGAAAGGGCATGAAAGCCCAAAAGTTTTATTGATAAAAGGCCATCAATCTTGTTTGAATCAAATCCAACAAGTTCCTTAGAGAATAGTTTGTTGGGTGGGGTTCAAAGTTCCATTCACCCCGTCAAGAAGGGGATGCATACCAAGATCTTTGATCCGGGCTAAAAGAGCCCAATGTCTTGCTATAGACGTTAAAGACTAGTGTGTTTCGTAGGGTTCACAAGCCTATTCCTCCTTCATTTCTTGTTTTGATATTTTCTGCATCGTTTAGATATGAGTTGAATTGAAAAATCTAGTTTTTGGAAAATTTCCTACATTTTGTGCACTTCTAGTGAAGTTTCAATCGATCGAACTTAAGTTCGATCGATCGAAATTCACTTCGATCGATCGAACCCACTGAATTTGTGACTTTTCACCTTCCATTTCGATTGATCGAAATTTTTGGATCGATCAAAGTTAAGTGTTCGATTGATAGAAAAAATTGATTCATTTGAACTTCCAAAAAATGTTTTGACTCTTCATCTTCCCCCCTAACCCTAATTTCTTTCTTATTTTTCTTTTTCTTTTCTTTCTTTCTTTTTGTCTCTTCCTCCTTTTCTCTTCATCTTCTCCCTCTCTCGGCAAACCCTTTTTCTTCTCTCCCCGATTTCCCTCTCATCTCACATCTCTAAATCTCAATCTCTTTCACTCTTTCTACCCCAACCATTTCTATCTCTCTCGTTGCCGACGGGACCCCAAGCAAACCGAACCTCACCGTCGTGTTCTCCATCATTTTCGGTTAGACTTTTAGCCAAAGGGCCAAGCCTCTTCATCTTCCTTGCTCTATCTCTCTCGAAATCTTTCATTTCAGTCGTCTCAGGCCGATTTAGGCTAAGGAGAACTCGGTTACCATCTCCAACGACCTCTGCAATTTTCAGCGAGTCTCCGGTCATCTTCTCCGGCCACGGTGAGGCCGAAACTCCTTATTTTCACTCGAATCTCTTCGTTTCACTCTTCTCTACTCTCTTGTTGTTCGGGTGTGCTCCAAATCATTTTCTTTTGATTTTGTTTTAGTTTATTTTATTTTTGTATTTTGTTTTGTTTCATTTTTCTTTGTATTGTCCATTTTTAATTGTCATATGTATATATGCCTGTGAATATGAAAAGAATCAAAAACCAAATCAAAATTGAAAAATCAAAATGAAAAGAAAATAAAAAATGAAAATTGGACCGATTCTCTTTGAATTGCATATTTTGATTTTGAATTGATCAGTGATGGAAATACTTTGATAAATGGAGTTCGGAGTAGTTTAGAAGGAGAACAGACAATTTTTACTTGGATTTGTGGATTGTGTTGTGGGCGGTGTCCCTTGTTGAAATATGGAATGGCTTTGAAATGAATATATTCTTGATTGTTGATTGTGATTGAAATACATAAATATTTGTTGTGTTTGAAATTTTGGGAATGTACGTTTTTAAGGGGAAACCATGCCGGATTTTTGAAAAATTAAAATTGAACTTTTTTTTTAACTTCCAAAGGCATATGGGTTATTTTTGAAACTTGAAATGGAATTTGGAAAGAATTTTAAAGTTAAGAATTTGATTTGGTTTGAATGGAAAAGAAAAGAATGTTTTAAATAGTTTTAAAAATTCAAGTTGCATTGAAATGTATAGTTCTTGACTTTGGTCGTGAAATACCATGATTGTCAAAATGAATTTGTTGTCTTGAGACTTGAAATGAAATGGAAATTTTCCTTAAGATTGAAATATTTTTGCAAATTGTGAACTTGTAAAGGCATTGAAAAATTTGAAATGTTGAGGGAATAATCCCGACTTGTTTCATTTGATTGTCTTGAGTATGAAATGCATGGATGAGTTGTTTTTGATGCATAAAAGTATGTTTTGACTTGAAATTTGTGCTTTTGAACTTGAAAATGCAAAATCTTGTCTTCAATGCATACAAGTGTTTCAAATGGACTTTTTTGATTTTAACTCCTGATTTAAGTGCATCATTATTTTGGTAAAATGACCTTTGAATATTAAAATGTTTTGTGATCACACTTGTTGGATTTCCACTAATTAAAAAGGAAATTTTTAAACTTCGTTTTGAAAATGAGAAGTCGAGTTGCATGATTCCTTCTTTTGTTATTCATTCATTGCATGATTCTTGTCATGAGACTTTATACAATGCAATTGAATGATTTGACTCCAAAGTTTTCAAAAATTCTAATTTTACCCCAAAAGTGTAGAATAATTCCAAAGTTGACCAAAATGCACTTGTTTGAGTTGATGCTTGTTCCATTTGATTCATTTCTATCCATTTGTATGTGCTAAGTGCCTTTGAACTTGTTTGTGACGCAATTCTTGATTCTTGCCATACTGGGGAACAAGTTTGTTGTTTTCTGATCTTCCTTATCATGATTTTGATCTTCTCTTGCAAAATGAGATGAAATGCCATTCCATCCAAACTTTTTGAAGTAAAATGATTCCATTGTTGCTTAATGACCTTGAAACTTATCAAATGTGATTTCTTTTGAATAATTATGTGCCCTTTGGAATAATTGTAGCTTGTTGCTTGTTTATACACCATTTTGCACACATTTATATGACATTGATAGTTTTAAAGAGTTTTGTGCATATTCAAAACATATCTTTTTGGAATTGCTCTTTCACTAAGTTTGGGGGTATGTTATGGAGTTTAAAATGCATGATTTGAATGATGTTTCTGTTCTTTGGCCTTAGTATCACTTTTTGAGCTTCAATTGAATTTGGAAATGAAAGTTTACCTAAGTCTAAGGATATGTTTGCTTTGTCTTGGATATTATTTGTTTCAATGCCATTTGCTTGATATCTTACACTTGTGATCTATTCCTGAGAGCCAAGTAAGGGCTTATGACTAAGGTTTTTTCCGGTCCTGATTTTGATTCCATAATGGTAAGATTCTTGTTTTCTCAGTATTTAACCATTCTTTGCTTCATTTAAGCTTTAAAAGGAGTCGTGAGTCATAAACGATCATTTTTCTGCTTATCTATTGCTTAGAGGGGGTCACGAGCCATGAGTGATCATAGGATGTTAATTTTGTTGCATTGGAGTACGAAATATTTCTTTGTCTAAAGTTTGTTAATATATGTGCATCATTCAGATATATGTCATCTAGTTGCATACCATGTTCAGGATCCTTTCTTGAACTTGCCTATCATAACATGCCTTGGATTGAAGTGTTTTGCAACCGTGCATTCCACTTAATCTTTATTACATGACATGCATCCTTCTTGAGTCCTAGGTTGATATTTGCATTGATTATATGCTCCATGTTATCCTGTTTGATCCATTTGATCTTCACTGTTGCACTTGTAGACATTCTTGCTTAAGAATTAATACGATGTCATCTTAGAGTCCACTTGTCTTGTCATTGCAGCATCTACTTGAGTTTTAGGTTTGTGAATGCACATTGCATCATTTATGCATATCACAGCCTATGCTTGTCCTGTTGATCATATTTCTGCTCAAAAAATTCCAAATGTGACTTTTCTGCCTTCTATGTCATCATTGCATATCTAAGATTGCTTATTGTGCTTTGATTTATTTTGTCTAGCTGAGGCATGTTGAATGATACTTGTGAAGTTTTCTTAATCATTTATTGCACAAGCATGATCATATTTGTCTATTATTTGTTTCTACTTGATTCGGGCATGCTTTGTGTTTTCTTATCAGTTACTTACCCTATTCTCTACCTGTGCATTGATTTATTCTTATTACTTTTGCAGATGCAGCGCAGATAAAAGACTCTTACTAGGAAAAGAGTACAGAGAGCTCCACAACCTCCTCCATTTCCAAAGGCAAAGTCTTCATCGTCTTCATCTTTTACATTTAGATCAGCCCATTCTGAGCAATCTTCTATGGAAGCCGAGTATCCTATTGTCCGAGAGGTTCCTGCTATTTCTTACTCTCATAGGAAGCTAGAGCTCGAGTACAGATTCGACAGTGATCTATTTTTAGAGTTGGACCAGACCAAGTGGTCCCATGATAAGCTTGTTCGGAGGGGCATTGACGTTATCATGACACCAGCCGACACTGTCGTCTATCCTCGGATAGTTGCACTGTTCTACCAGTACCTCTGGATGGATGAGGATGATAGGCTACTGTTGCATACCACTATTAATGGCCATCAGATTGACATTTCTCTCTCGGGCATAGCTGCTGCTAGTCGATGCCCCCACTCATCTCCATTAGCTACTGATTTTCAGGATCTATTGTATCCTAGCGCTCCACCTTATCTCTCTGAGCTGACTATGGTAGCTACACTATCTCCACATACTGCCTTTGAGGGCAACACCTTTGTAAACCGGGTCGACATTGATCCCCGGTATTGGTTTATTGATTCCGTTTTGCATCTCAATGCCTTTCCATTAGGTCATGGTTCTCAGAGGCGAGAAGGGATTTTTCAGGCTCTATACTGTTTGAGCTAGGGTTATTGGATTTCTGTCCCTGCACTTATTTGGGAGTTCATCCACAAGTTCTGGAAGAATCTGATTTTTACACACAATTCTAGGGCAGCGACTTGGCCTTTACCTTTTGGCCACCTGATTATTCAGCTACTGGTTGACCAGGGTTATCAGTTTGACCTTGCTGAGATTCTAGAGACTGATGCAGAGAGATAGGAGAGCCTATGATCAGACCAGGTGGACAAAGACATACAATTCTTGCCTCAAGAGCATAAAGAACAGGGATATGAAAAGATAGAATGAGTAGCAGAGGCAGATGCAGATATGGAGGATACAATTTTTAAATCAGAATTTAAAGCATATAGGTGTCATAAAATTTTCTTTCTTTAACAATTTTGCTAATGTAAATTAAAATTTAAAATCACCTTATGCCATTGGAAATATATTATTATTTTATTAATAAATTCTTTTTACACTAATTTTTATCCAAGTCTACCGCAAACTATGCCTAAGACACTCTCTCTCCTCCATATTCTGTGTCATCTCTCTTGTGTAATAGTATTTTTCATTCTTTCTTCTTGAGTTATTTCTCTCTATACATCATTGTTGTAAAATGGGTCAAGGCTTTTCGTTTTTTATAGTGTAAATTATGGTGACAACTCTTAGGTTAGTCATATTGAAAGACATAGTACAAGTTTGGCTTTTTTTCCAACAATAACACTTCCTTGTCATAAATTGAATCCAAACAGTCACTAAAAAATGTAAAAAGTCGAGATTATCTTTTATTATTTTATTTAATTTTAATGAAAAATATCATAATGATAAAATAACCAAAATACCCATTACCCAATCATCTTCTCTCTCCTCTGGATCTCTTTTTGTAATCTCCTCTTTCTCACGTGTAATTCCCAAACACCACCACGACATAGCTAGACACCACCACCACAATAGAAAAGAAAAAAAAAAAAAAATAGGAACAACACAACCCAAACACCACCACAAATCACCGGGGGGGGGGGGGGGGGGGGGGGAAGGAATAGACGGATTCAACTCAAACACAACCACCAAATCAGTAGCCATGACTCTACTTAGCACCACAGCTCTTCACCACCGACTCCACCGCCATCCAATCGAGAAACATATAGCACACATAACACAATATCATCACTGCATGCCCTATCGCACCCTCAACACCTTCAACACCTTTTTTCGTACTCGTCGAAACACAAGTCCTTTCCTCGCACATCTCCGCTCTCCCTTTTCTACAGGATGACACAATTTCTAGAATCTTTAGAACCTTTTTAATCGCTGAAACACTTAGGTTTGATTTCGATAGCAAATTTTCGAATCTCTTATAGCTTCGAGCATATACATCTAGGGCATCCAGGGCAGGGCCGACCCTAAGATTCTCAAAATTTTAAGAGGCCCTAGGCAAATTTTTAAATGCAAGACCTTTATATATAAGGTTTCACCTGTGCAAAAAATTTATAAGAGTGCAAAATTTTCATTAAAACGAATTATAAGCACCAAGTCCGAATTTTTCATTACAATGAACAATAAGCACTAAGGGCGACTTGAAATAATTTGGGAATTTAGGCGAAAATTAAACATTTATAAGAGTGCTAAATTTTTATTAAAACAAACAATAAACACCAAAGACAGCTCGAAATAATTTGGGGGCCTTAAGCAATAAATAAAAAGTGACATTTTAATAATATATTAATATTAAATAATATTTATTTAAAAATCATCCTTCTTACTTTTGTGAAATTAAAAATTACTAATTAGATTTATATATAAATACACAAATTTATAATAACAAAAGTTAATAAAACTAAAAAATAATTAAAGAAAAAGAACAATAAAACCTAATTTACAAAACCCCAATCCAATGCTCCTACAAATTCTTCAATAGAATAAAAATGGGTTCAAATTGAAAGCAATGAGTGCTGAGTGAAGAAAATAGAGAACAATAAATACGTAATGAGAGATGTGAGAGACCACTTGTTGAGAGAAAAATAATATGAAAAAAAGAAAAATTTAGTGTTGTTGTAAAAAATACCGAATGAGATAGATAGAAAAAAAAAGAAAAAGAAGAAAAAAAAAAAAGAAGTTATTTAAGAATATAAATATTTGGGACTAATATTAAGAGTGAGAAGAAAAAATTATTTAAGAATATAAATATTTGGAATCAATATTAGAATTCTATAAGAGGAAGAGATAGGAAGAAAAAAAAAATCATTTATGGATATAAATCTTTAGGGCCAATATTTCTGTATTGGTTAGAGTTTAGTTTTAAAATGTGAATGAGGAGAAGAGAGAAAAGAGAGAAAATAAAAAATTATTTTAGTATATAAATTTTTGAGACCCAGTATTAAATTTTTATATTGATTATATTTGTAAAAATATTAGAAAATAATTATAATATAACATATATAGAAAATTTTAAAATTTTGAGACATCTCTATGAGACATTTATATAAATATTTAATTTACATACTAAAAACAAATTTAATTTATAAACTTTAAAATAAAAAAATTTACAAACAATACATTTACATATATAATAAAACATGTAATATGTAATTACGTAAATTGAAAAAATATGTAATTAAATATCAGGCATTTTTTTATAAAAAAAATTGACAGATTAGAAATTTCTTGAATTACAAATTACAAAGTTAATCAAATATAATTGTGTAAAACCAAAATTTCAAATTTACACATAATTTTAAATTTTACAAAATCAATTTCCACATCAATATAAATTAAACTAAATTAAAAAAAAATTGGAAAATTAAAAATCTAAACACTTAATTATAATTTAATATTTTCATGTTCAATACATTTGATTTTAATTTATAAATTAGTAACTTACAAATATGCCCCAAATTTGCATAATACACGCAACACATGGACAAAAAGAGAGCAAGAAACAGAGATCCAAATCCAAACCCCACTCTCTCTATAATCCCCCCAAAAATAAAAATTTGGAATTCAGGCTAATGGGTTTCGACATCCAACTCTTCCATGCCGACTTCGATGGATTTTTGGTCATTCCTCGTTCCAGGTCAGTCCTCTCCGTCTTCAACGTCAAGTACACTGCCATGTTTTAAATTCTTGATCAATTGTACTAGATGTATACATATGAGCGATGATGAACAATAATTTGAAGATGAGGACGGATGCTCTCTCCATCTTTCTTGAAGGTTTGTGGTTTCTCTTTCTATCAATTGTATTATATATATATATATATATATATATATATATATATATAATGGCAATATATCTATCAATTGTGTATATGATGAAGATTAGGGTTTCACATGGAGTGGTAGGGGTTTAAATTCGTGTTAGTGTGACATAGATATTCAGTTATATGGGTGGACACGAATACTTGTGTTAAAAAACTTAGACACTAACACCATAAGTTAATATTACTCCCATCTCTAGAATGCAGCTCCTACGCTCTCGTAATAGCATCACTATTGGAAGAACCTGTTACACCAAAATATGTCGTCCATACAACAACAACTACACCTGAAACCCAAGCCAATTTGCAAGGATTCATTTACTCCATCACAAACACAAAGTCTTTACGGAGCCATTAGTCTAAAACAGTTGAAAATGTTTGGAATATATAAAATTTTAGTGAGTTATTAATTTAAATTATATTCGTAACACATTTGGAGAAATGCATCCAGTATCTCCTATGGGTCTGATTTAAAATTCGCAACATGTAAATTAGACATACCAGAATTTTTTTTATTTATTTCCTATAACTAGTGAATTACTATTATATCAATTTTATGACAAAATAAAATGTTCACTTGTCTTTTATTCGTTTTCAATATATTTCTAGACATTATGAAATGTTTCTATCCTTTACTTTTATCCGTTGTTGTCTTTTTTTTTTCCTTTTCTTATGCTTTAAGACAATATAAAAATGATAATACTTGCCCACTCACAAGTGAGTAGTGAGTTCTTACTTACCACCAATTTGGCAAAAAATGAAGTGACAAGTCATCTTTTTAATATAAATAAATAAAAAATAAAAAATTTGGAAGGGTATCGGGTTAATCTTAATAATAAACCGAATTTAAATTAAATCCCTAAGTAGTACACAGTCTTTTTACAAGCCATGATAACCATTCTAGTCATCCATAGAAACAATTGCTGAGAATTTATACAGTATACATTCATAATATTTGTGTGTGTATATATATATACACATATAACAAGCCTATGGAATTGGAAACATTAGAAAGAACTTGTTGTTTAACCCAAGGGGAGAGGCTGTGATGTATGAGACTATCCAATCATAGAATACAAATGGGTCGTAAACAAGTTGAGAAGGAAACAGAAGCAATAGAAACAACAAGAAATGGGTATGTATGAGGGCATTGGATTGGATAAATTCGCTGCACGACAGGTGTGTTCTGATTCTTCTCTCTGTTTATTAATTCTTCGATTTTTATTTATTTGAGTATTTTTGTGCTTATGAATGTCAAATTATCAATCAACCGAGAAAGAAAGAAAGGGTATTTGGGGAGTGAATTAGGGAACCACGAATATTTGCAGGTGGTTCATTGTCAGCTACAGTAGTGTAAGAGGGGGAGTGAATTAGGGACGTAATTTGGATCCAATTTGTTGTTGGTTTAACCCTGTACTCTTTCAAATCTTTTATTCTTTATTTCTATATATACTACAAAGACACTTGTCATTTTATCTTTATCTCACATCAAATTTGCTAGTAGGCAAATATTGTTCATATAAAAATTATTATTTTCACTGAAGTTGTTTTGTGTTTATATGGTTTCTAGGGAAAGAATTTTAAAAAAAAGCCACTACAAATTGAACCAATAAAAACAGCAGAATTCCTACAATTAGTTCTTTTAACCAGGATCAAAGTACATTCACAAATAAATACATATATAATAACATGAACAATACATACCTCCTCACGCACGAGAAAGAACTTTTCTCACAATTGACAGGAATTGTTCTAATAATAAAACTAATGACAGGAAAATTATATTAGAGGCTTTCTTCATGTAGAGGTGTAGTGGTAGGATTCACCATGATTTGTTTCTTCTGTTTTGGTGCCACAGACATGAATGCCCTAATAGCAGGCTTAACCTTCTCAACCATCTTGACCATAATGAAGAAAACCAACCTATAGAGAACCAACATCCCAAACAAAATGGCAAGGTCAATCCACTTGGAGTAACCTGTTTCCACTTGAAATGTCTTTCTCAGAATATATTCGCCAGTGATGGTATGTGTTGCTCTGCCTTCACTAGTATGAAATTTGAGTCCTTCAAACTCATTTTTGTACAATCCTTGATATGTATACTTGTGGTAGGCAATGTAGTATATAGGGTATCTCCAGAATATGTTCGGAAGATCATTTGGTAACCTAAAAAACCCTCCACCTAATATCAGTAGCCCTTCTAACCTTGCACCAGTTATTATGCCCATTAGGAAATTGGGCACTACACTTGCCACGATCATCATTAGGCTCTCAACCAACATCATACAAGCGAAAAACACCAAAGTAAAGTACGTGAATTGTTCGTATCCTCTTTGAAGTCTTGTGAGGAAATAAGCAATTGATCCGGGAATCAGTGATATAAGCAACAATTATGGCACAGAAGAAAGTGTGTTGCCAATAGCAAATGCACCCGAACCATAGTACCCATTTAATCTTTCTCGTTCAAATACCTGCAGGTTATTATCAAATAGCTTTTAGGCATTGCATTCAACTAGTTTGAAGCATTTCACTAAGAAACTAAAAGTTTTTAGGATTGAAGAATTATGATGATTTTACCTTCATATCCTCCACAAATGAAGGGAATCCACCAATTGCCATGAATGTTAAGAGTGAGGCACAAACCATAAGCATTGCACCTCTAGCCTGAAACAATGGGAACCGTATACAATGATTAATTTAGGTTTATGTTAAAGTACAATTAATGATCAAATTACATCGTGATCATCTCATGTTCTTACCTGTAGTGAAGCATAACTTGAGCCAACATTGTAGTAGATTGTGCCAAGACATAAGGCTATTATGACATAGATACCAAGTCGCAGCCAGTAGTAGCCAAGATCACGATACATGTTCACGAAAGACCTTCTCGTGAGAACGAGACATTGGGTAAGGAAATTAGCATGGCTTCTTTTCATCAAAGCTCCACCTCCCTGAAAATGCACTTATATATACTATCATTCTATGGCAGTGGTATGTACACTTGAACCTGAGCAATGTTTGATTAATTTAGTTATGTAATTGTCTATGTATTTGACAATTTGAAAGAAGTAATAATATCCTATGATCAGTGAATTGTTTGCTGACCAGTTTGCATATTTCAGCTACCTGCCTTCGAACTTCTGGAAAACTATTAGATGATTTATACGAGTTTATAAGAGCAATAATTGCTTCCTCTCTGCATATGTTTCCTGCTGAACCTTGTTCAATTTCCTGTATCAACGATAACTAACAATTTATCAAAATTCTTGGTCATTGAAGCTTTAAACTTAAATAATTTAGTATTAAGACTTGTTAAATTGTGCTAAGAAAATACAAAATATATAATTACCTCATCAAAATCCTTGTTGATTGTTTTAAGAAAGTGATCAGCATGGTTCACAAGGGTCGGGCAAGGGAAGCCATTCAATGCAAGAAACTACATCATGAAGAATGCAAGTGTGATTAATTAGTTGCATATATATATATATATATGCAAATTATACAGTACTGCATTGGACAGTCTAGATAATTTCACACACTACTGTGTGTGAAACGATTATAACACGCCTGCGTGTTGTACAGCAGAGGATCTTGACTCAGCTACTAAAAGCTTACAATTACCTCATTTGCCTCGCTAGCAGTGCCAAAGTATACGGTTCTGCCTGAAGAAAGAAGACACAGATTGTGGAAGAGTGCGAAGATTTCGGTGCTTGGCTGATGAATGGAAGTGATGACAGTCCTTCCATCCTTCCGATCGAGCTCTGCAATTCGTTTCATGACATAGTATGACGCGGCGTTGTCAAGGCCACTTGTTGGTTCATCAAGGAAGAGAAGCTTTGGGCGTGTTAGGATCTCTTTGCATATGCTAACTCTCCTCTTTTGTCCACCATTAATGCCCTTAGCACCCCATCCTCCAATCCTTGTGTTCACACAGTCCTACAAGCCCATCTCTTTAATGGTCATTTCTGCCCTCTCCCTCTTCTCAGATTCGGACATGGAATTTGTTAGTTGGAGCTGAGCAGAGTAGTAAACTGCTTCTCTAACCGTTAGGGTTGTTATTAAAGTATCATCTTGTGTTACATAAGCCTATTTGGGTAAAAAAAAAAAAAAAAATTCAGTATAAATAAGTAGTCTAGACATGTAGGGCTGGAAATGAAACGAGTTGATGAAGACTGACTGGAATTCATTCGTTAACTAAACAAGTTTTTTAGCTCCATTAGTAAAACAGCCGATCTGAACATTCATAAATATAGGTTTGTTGTATATAATTATGAACTTTTTGAGCTAATGACAATCCCAAACTGAATGACAAACAAACGGGTCTGAGCTTGAATAGACTGAAACTTGACTCGACTTGATTCATTTACAACTCTATGAAGATATTTATAACCATATTGATTACTCTTTAGGGTCTATAGATGAATCAAGAAAATGTAATTATCTTAATCATTTTCCTTACCGAGGTTCCGTAAGCCAATGCTTGTTTGCAACCATTAATCAAAATCTGGCCGGCTTGTCTTGTGTTTGAGTCTAATCTCCCTGCAATATGAGTTAAAGTTATGGTGCTATTTACCATAGGATCATCAACTAACTGCCATACTTATCTAAAAATAGCTCATAATTTAATTTATTTTTTGTTAGGTAAATACTTTCACAACTACAGATGCACGGTCTGGGACTCAACCCCTCACTTCCTCAAAAGGGAGGAGTGTTATACCGCTCTAATGAACAGGTAAAAATAACTCATAATTTAATTCATTTTTTATTAGGTAAATACTCACACGTCTACACATGCACGGTATGGACTCAACCCTTTACTTTTTTCAAAAGAGAAGAGAGGTTATACCAGCTAGTCTAATGAACGTGTAAAAATAGCTCATAATCGGTAGATTTTATATATTTTTATCAAATACACATCATATGATTGTTTATAAGTCTCTTTCACTTTCCTTTCTATTCAAAGTAACAAGAAAAACAGGTCATTGGAAAAGGAAAACTAGACATAAAATTCAACAATAGACTAATCATTCTCGGATCATTAAATTTTTTGCTTCTGTATCATGTATATTTGTGGCCATCATTTGGCAGGTAGGTGAAGAGCTCAATAAATTATTTCGAAGCTCAATAATAAGTCAAGTAAAAAAAACACAATGTATGAGTAAGAGAGAACATTGAGGAATTTGAATTTAAAATTGATCAACAATACTTGCTTCAATTCTCCTTTTTACACTTAGGTTCTCTTTGTTTCAATATAAAATATTTTTTTCAAAAAATATTAATTTTTTTCAGATAAAATATATATATTTTAATTGTTTTAGTTTTTAGTGTTTAGCTATGGTCTCGATCCGTGTAAGATTACTTGTTGAAAATTATGAGTAAGTTATTTTTTTTAGATTTTAATTTTTTTTATAGTACATATTTTACGACAACCAAACATCAAAAAATTAAAAAATATTTTAGATCCAAACAAATGAAGCCTTAATGTATCACTAATTTCCTTAACATACAGCATGTCTCTAATGTTAAATATCATCCAGTGTGCAAAGTGCTACTTTCACATAAGAAATATTTTTTTTTGTTGATTTGAACTTGTCACATTCCGATCACAATAAAGCAATTCACATATATATATTTGTAATAGTACTAATGAGAGAAGAGATATGCGAAGATACACTACAAGAAAAACAGTTTTTTACCACGCCCTTTCTACCACAGTTTTAAAAAAAAACTGTCGTAGAAGACCCTTTCTACCACGGTTAATGAAAAACCGTGGTAGAAGAAAGTCTATTCTTTTACCACGGTTATAAAATAACCGTGGTAGAAAGTGAATTATTTTTAATGTAATTTAGGTAGGTCTTTGTACCACGGTTATTTTAAAATCGTGGTAGAAACGGAATTATTTTTACTATAATTTAGGCGGGTCTTATTCCCGCTAGTTTAATTAAAAAATAAATAAAAAATAAAAAATAAAATCATGTATACAATCCACACAGAAATATCACACAGAACATATCGATCTGTACACGGCGCAGCTTAGACAAAAAAGTGTCTCTCTCCATCAAAACCCTCTTTCTCTCCAAGCCACCGATCGAAGCCCCTAACGATGATGAAGCACTACTGCCTCATTTATAAACCTTAAGAGGCTACTCTCGCCTCTCATTCACTCTCTCGCTCTACAAAACACTCTCTATCTCCTCCTGAGGTCGGCCAGCGAGAGAGCTTTCTGAGTCTTCGATTCTTCTTCGTCTGCGAAAGGTCGGTTCTCTCTGTTCCTCTTTCTCAGCATCTCCTAGGGTTTCTATAGATTTTTGTATTATTCTTTATTTGAATCTGAAAAGTTTTTTTGTTCCTATGACTGTGTATAGTAATTGTTGAAATATATTATATATATGTACAGATCTGTTGTTTTGAGCTGATTTGTGCATCTGTAATGTTATTTTTGTACGATTAGATTCATCTGTGCAGTGGATATGTATTTTTCTTTTCAGATGCACTAGTACCGGTAGATGATTTTGGATATTCTGTTATGTATTGAATTAGGCTTTGGTTGACCTAGTAGATTTGTATGTGTGTTTTAAGTTCACATGTATATTCGCTTGACATGCTTTTGATGCGATTTCAAATTTTGATGTGGTTAGGAAGATATTTGTTTGCTTGTGTAGCGACTGGAATTTGATAAATTTGTTCCGATAGTTTAATTGTGTATTGGGAGTGAGTTTTAGGTATCTAATCTGTAGATCGCTAGTTTGCTGCTTTTGTCTAATCATCATCAATTTATTCTTGCTGCTTTTGTCTAATCATCATCATTTTCCCATAGAGAAATTGAGAATCATCTCCAAACCTATTTAATTCTAAGGTTTTGAGGATCAAATTCTTAAATCTAGTTTGATCCTTGACTAATAATCTTAGCAATAAAAGTGTTGTTTCAGCAATTCAACAATATATATAGTACTTCAATGCATTTTTATGTTTTGCAATGTGTGTTTGCGCGAGCAAAACTGTATCAAAATTTTTTTTTTTAATTTATGTTGACCATATATTTAATTGGTAGCTTGATGTTTCTCACATTTTTGCAATACCTTTGCAGGGGCCACACCAAAGGCTATCTTGCAGATAATGAATATGAGGGGACTGACTCTTTACCACTTGAAGAGTCACTTGCAGGTTTATTATTTGACTATTTTAATCCAATTTTTAAGAGTACTTCAAATTGAAAGTGAGGATTTAATAGGCCACACCAATGCGTTCATGACCTATGTTTGGCAGAAGTTCAGACTTGGTAAGCCTGTGGGGAAGCTGTGGAAGGTGTCACTCAAAGATGGTAGGTTTTTGTTTAACCCCACACTTCCTCTACATGCTTGTTCCAATTATGCAAAATATTAGGAAAATATTTTTAATAAATGCTTTCTACTGCATGTTTTAGAATTTTAAAACAATGTTGAAAGTATGTTCATTAAGATTACTTTAAACAATGTTGCAGTTGGACAATCAAATTCTAATAAGGAAAAGAAAAAATACTACTAGAAATGCTATGGAGGACATGGATTCCTTAGTTTGAAGAGATTATATGAGGCAAATTTCTATATTTGTTCTGAAAATTTTAATTAGTAAAAAGCAGTATTGCCGTGCAGTGAAGTTGAAACTTATGTTCTTCTTTCATCATTAATGTATATCAGATGAGTAAACTTCAACTCATGTTTAAGCTGAACATTTTTCTGCCCAGGCTACAAAAAGAAAACCACCTCTGCTGGACCAGTCTTGGAGGGCTCAGGATCTTCCGGGAGCTCAGTGCCATCAACGATTATGAATGAGTAAGATATATAGAAGTTACTTAATTATCTGTTTGGTTTACATATTCCATTTTGTACAATTATCATTAAGCTAACATTTCCAACCTTTTTTCTTTAGGTCTCCATCAGAAAATGAAAGAAAGATGCATGAGAAAACCGAGGTAATTTCCCCTTTCTAGATTTTAACACAGCTATATATGTTCAGTTAAATTAGAAGGAATTACTTTGAATCCATTTAAAGCACCTGATTAGTATATACCATTTGAATTTCTTTGGCAGTAATAAGGAATGCTCAAGAAATAACATTTCTCCTACTACAGTAATATATTGTAAGAGTTGAGTACAAAAAAATGGATCAACCACTTGATTCTGTACATATTAGTAAAAATTCCATTAGGCCAGCTAGATTTGGACCATTTGATTTGAACATTTTTTCCCCTTTTTGTAGCATTTTTTTTTCCTTGTTTTTGGTAGGTGCCCCAAAACCCAATGAGAATTCCGGAATACCTAGAAGAATCAATTCCAATATTACTTAAGAGGGGAATTCACATGCTTAAGAAAAGGCCTTGGGAATGTTCAAGGCTGTTGAAGCCTACCCCTTGGCAAATCCTGATGCCTACAACTAATGCTGCTAAGAGTGTATATTGAGATATATATGGTCTGATGATTAAAGTGCCTT
This sequence comes from Cornus florida, assembly GCF_030987335.1. Lineage (NCBI taxonomy): Eukaryota > Viridiplantae > Streptophyta > Magnoliopsida > Cornales > Cornaceae > Cornus > Cornus florida. Next base: position 23,202,667 of record NW_026775572.1, on the reverse strand, counting down.
TTCTTTTTTCTTTTTCTTTTTTATTGCTTTCAATATGTTTTTTCACCCAGTCAAAAACTGCTTTTGGCTTTTGATTGTCTGGTTGCTTGTACGGTTGGATTTGATAAAAGAGTACTATTCCAATAAATACAAATGTTTATGGTTAATGAGCTATTTGTTTTGGAATATGGAGGTGCTGTAAATGAATCTGCAAGCTTCTAATTGAGTCTTCCTATCATTTCTATCTGCATCAATAAAACAAAATAAAAAAATTTGGGCTCTTGGCATGATCACCTGTTTGGGCCGCAACTAAATTCAGTTCTGCCAATTCATTTTGCAGCATTAAGAAGTTCAAATCACTAATAACTAATCAGTTGAAATCAGATTGAAAATTCTGAAACCAGGAATGTTGATGTACACTCTTCAGTCAGTTGCTCTTAGGCAGTTGGTGATGAGTGGAACTCCAAGGTGCTTTACAAGGAGAGTACCTAAGCCATTTCCTAGTAGCTTTCAATGTACCTTTATTATAATGCTTGCTTTGCTTGGTTTAATTTTGGCAACTTTACAATTTGCTTTACATTCTCTTACTTCAACTATTACATCTTTGTAGGTCAAAGCTAGGATTGCGGTTGCCGTTACTTTTTTTGTTGCCGCTATATATTTTGTATGGCTCATGAAGAAGTTGCATATATGGAAGAGAGAGACTTCATAAAGTAAGAAGATATAAAGAATGTTTGTTTTATTTTGGTTAAGTAAAGATGTAAGGTGTGGTTCATGTATTTCTCTGAAATTTGTTGTATATGGTTAATTTTTGTATAAAACCATGATTTGGAATTGGTTATATATATATATATATATATATATATATATATGATGTTATTGGCCAGTTGTAAGTTATTTTAGTTATGATGCTATTTTTTTATTTATTTAGGGTTTGTTTCTGGGGTCCTTGCAAGGCTAGTAGTAGGGGAAAAAAAAGGCCTCATAGGGGCTACATTACTTTTTTAAAAAAAATTATACACTCTTTTTACCATGGTGCGGAATTGTGGTAGAAAATCTCTACTTACTACCACGGCTGTTTCCACCACGGTTCAAAACCGTGGTAGAAAACGTTTTCCACCGTGCTAAAAAGTCATTTTTCTTGTAGTGATATATATATATACCAGCCAAGGCATCAAGAAGTGTTGATTTGCCACAGCCGGAAGGACCCATGATAGCCAAGACCTCCCCGGGGCGAGCGTAGCCGGGGGGACCTTGAAGGATGGATCTACTGCTATTTCTTCCATCTGCAACCGTAACCCACAGGTCCTCCCATGTCAAGAAAACCCCACCATCCTCCATATTGGTTTCAACTCTAGGGTTTTGCACTAAAACAGTACTTCTACTTTCTACCTCTAGTGGGTTCCTCCTAATTTCTGAGCTAGTTTTCATAGATCTTGAGCTCATGCACTGTAGTTCACAGTTGCTAACATAAGCATTATGCATGGTGATGTATATTTACTAATATATATAGACTTACAATACAATATATATATATATATATATATATATATTGGGAAGGTTATATATAGACTTTTTAAGTGTAAATGAAAATATATGAAGTTGGACATGTGAATGAAGGTGAGGCAAGAGAAAAGTGTGTTTGACACCTGACAAGTAATTAAAGTGACGGGGATAGGAAACTAATCATGTGAGAATTTATTATGGTGTAGGATGATTGGTTTCCATCACTAAGGCCATTTGTATCAGTCTCTCCGAATTTTAACTCTTTAAAAATGTTACATCAATTTTTTTAAGAGCCACGTTAGCACCTTTCGCTCATCATGTAAGAACTTATTATGGTGTCGAATGATTGGTTTCCATCACTAAGGCCATCTGCACCAGCCTCTCCAGATTTTGACTCTCTAAAAACACATCAATTTTTCTAAGAGCCACGTCAGCAATTTTCGCTCTCCAAAAACATGTACTCCATCAGGCTCTCCAAATTTTCGCTCTCCAAAAAAAATTTATAATAATAAATTAAAATTAATTATTATTATTATTTTTTAACTTTTCCTAAACGGTTATATTTAAAACGGTTTTATTTTTTACAACGGTAATATTTTTCAATCAAACAATATTTTTACAAATTATTAAAAAAAACTACGATTGATATTATAACTTTGAACAATACATTATCCATTATGGATTAAAAAAAACAAATTAAACAAAACAATTAAAAATAACTTAAACAATACAATATCCTAAATTGGAATAAGAAAATAAATAGACCAAGGATTACAAAATCGGGAACTTTGGGGCGGACCGTGTATTCAAAGATGCCAATATCTCATTTTGTCGTGCAATAATCCAAGCTTTCCCCACTTCTATTGGTGTCGAATTTAGATCTGTTAACATGAGCTCATTCTCTTCGAGTCTCTGTTTATCTAGAATCTCTAGCTGCTTCGTCTTCTCTTTCTCCATTTTTCTTACCTTTTGTACCACTTGGGCATCCTGCATTTTCTCCTAACGACTCTCAAAACGGCTAGTGATATTATTAAATTTCAAAACGAATGAAGTTTGTAATTCATTCGCTGAATTAATTTTTGCTCGACATTGCTTTGCCGCTTTTCTTCCTGCTGGTCTTTGTAGTTGCTGATATTCTTCCACACCAGGTGAATCATTTTTCCCTATGTGTGGTGATTCTTCAGTTGAAGCTCCATCTGTCGTGGCTGCATAACTTGACGGAGTAGATGGTAATGAGTACCCAACAGACTCATTAATGTCAAAGTCAAATCTAGTCCTCTTCTTCGACTCTTTTTTCTTTTTTCCTTTTTCTACTTGTTTGGCATAATGTGAATGCCATTTATTGTTATGCTTCAAGATCTCCTAGCAACTTTCTAACTTAAATTCAGCACCTGTTTGGCTACGAAACAGGTCTTTAGTTGCTATCATCTACACGAAAAAATTAACAAAAAATTAAAAGCCGACTATTTAAAATATTTAATAGTTATATTTAAATAATAAATAACTCATCATATCATCATTGCTGAAGCTGCTAGGACGATTCATTTCCATGGTAGTCATGCAGCTGGAAAATTTGCTGATTTTTTGTTGGATCACTGATCAATGATTCATTAAACCTCCATCATTTCGCTCAGTTGGAACACCAATATGTTGTTTATATTGTTCCAGAATTTGCTCCCATAACTTCTTCTTATTTTGGTCTGCCCCCGCAATCGCATTAGAGGTAATGGACATTCACGCCCAACATAAAGCCTCATTTTCAGCCTTGGTCCAATTATTAAGTCGAATAGCCGGTTGTTTTGGCAGGGGTTTTGAGTTACTTGATTGTGGAACACTAATACCACAATCATAATGAGAAGTTTGGAATGGTTGATAAGAAGGTTGGGATGGTTGCTGATAAGGAAATTGAGAATCTCCTCCATAATAATTGATATTGTCTTTGGAAAATGGCAAAAACTTATAATTTGATGGGTTGAATTGGGTGTTGTAATAAAATGGATGTTAGGGACCCATAGAATTGAAATGACTTTGAAAATAATAGCTAAGATTGAGAAAATAGAAGAAGAAATAAGTTGAACGGTAGATAATAGAGATTTTAAAATTTTTAATTAATTTTTTTTTTTTTTGAATAAAGTTAAAAAAATTTGAATTTTTAAACTTTTTTTTAAAATTATAGCCGTTAAAGCACTGTTTGTGTTAGCCAAACAGTGCCTACACATTTAAAATTTAAAGCAAAATTTTTTTTAAAAAAACCAAATTTTAAGGGGAAAAAAAAAAAGGCTTTTTAATTTTTTTTTGGCCCCAAAAAATTTTTTTTTTTGGACAAACAATGCCTAAATAATATATTTTTTATTTAATGAATTTTATTTTATTTTTTCCCAAAAAATAGAGCCTAAATAACCTATTTTTAGGTTTTTTCAAAAAAAAAAAAAAAAATCTGCCAAACAGTTCCTTAAGGCACTGTTCAATAACTGTGCACAGCTGTTGGAGAATAAAACAAAAAAGGCCTAATGCAAAACGGTGCCGTTTTGCATTAGGAAAAAAAATAAATACCGCGATTACGGGCCGGCTCACTGAATACTGCGAGTCGGCCGGCGATCGTTAGTGGGTCCCCCTTCGTTTAGCTAGGCCGTTGTGCGGCCTTTAGGCCATTGGCTCGCGAAAATTGGGCTTCCGTATCGTTTTGCATTAGGAAAAAAAAAATTATAGCAATCGCAGGCCGGCTCGCTGAATACTGCGAGCCAGCCGACGATCGTTAGTGGGCCCCCCTTCATTTAGCTAGGCCGTTGTGCGGCCTTTAGGCCATTGGCTCACGAAAATTGGGCGTCTGTAAGTCCGCTGCTGATGCTCTAAGGCCTTCTGTTGTAGGCATCAATTTTGCCATCTCGTGTCTTGGTCATGTTGCTGGGGCGTTGTTGCTATTGTGTGTGGGTTCCAGTTCAGTTTTCTCTATTCCTCTCTCTTTTATCGTAAGGAGAATCAGGCAACATGTGAACAACTTAAAAAAAAAAAAAAAAAAAAAAACTCATGAATATGAAGCGATTCAATTCATTTCACATCAATAACACAGAAAATTAACATGGTTCAGACACAAACATATATAAATAATTATTATTGCATTTTTACAATATTTTGAGTACACATGCATGCAGTGACGGACCCAGAAAATTTGGTGAGGGGGGGCGAATTTTTAATTTGTGGGTACAAAATTATATGATGGGTTTATTTTTGTAATTTTAGTAGGGTTTTTTTCATAAATTTTAAAAAAATTTAAGTATAAAATGAAAAAAAAAAAAAATCAGTGGGGCAAATTATAATTATAGTGGGGCATCTTCATAAATTATCAAAATTTGAAGTATAAAATGCTAAAAAAAAAAGAATCCAGTGGGGGCGAATTGTAATTTTAGGGGGGGCATTTTCATAAATTTTAAAAACATTAGGGTATAAAATGAAAATATTAAAAATTCAGGGGGGGCATCTGCCCCCCCTAGTCCCCTGCTGGGTCCGTCCCTGCATGCATGCGAGTATCACAACACGCGTGATATATTATAGTTGATTCAGTTTAATGTACTACGACACTTTCTTCTAAAATTATTAAAGCACAATACAAATTGTTAGGGCACAATTAAGAAAGTCTGTTTGAATCGGGTAGAAATGACACTTGTATTTAAGGTTAATGGAATGAACTTTTGATAATTTAAACTCGAATTGACAATTAAACTTGTATTGAAATTCATACTTAATTAACGAATAATAATCGTGTCAAGTTTAAATTTGATGAATGATAATCGTGTCAGAGTTTAAATAGTCTTATCTTGACTCCACTGGATTTCAATTTCAAGTGAAATGATTAGTTTAACAAATTTCAAGACTAACCTTGAAGGCTTGAACGAATTTTTTAGTTTAGATCAAGATTAATAAAGTGAAGTAGTAATTATATATAAATCCAAATATTTTTAATATATATAGGGCGAATTGCAAAAAAAACCCCTCAACTTTCACTTGTTTGTAAAAAACTCTTCTTATGAAAGTCTTTAGCAATTAACTCCCCTCAACTATCACGAGGGAGTTATTTTAACTAACCTCTGTTAGAATGATTGTGTGATAAAATTTTCAGACAAAATTATCCTTAAAATTAAAACAATATATTAGTATTACTAAAGTACCCACCAGTCACTTTATTTTTATTTTTTTAACTGCATAAAATGCTAAAATGAGGCCTCTTATTATGAAACAAGGCCTTTGATTTTTTCTTTCGAAATGCTCTTGCATTTGGAATATATATAGTAATATGGTAGTTATTTATCAAATGTCAACTTAAATTGATTTTGGTGAAAAAAAAAAAAAAAAAAACGTGTACCATAATATTTTTTATAAAATAAGATAAAGAAAGAGATATATATACAATAGATCCAAAAATATCAGTACCATATTTTTTATAAAATTTAAAAGTAGAAATTTATAAGATTCTAAAAAATTATGGATATAGCATACCCGAAAAAAATCCAATGGCATCCACCATAATATCAAAACAAATCCTCCTACCCCCAGAACATATTTCACACTAGTTTTTTATTTTATTTTTTATAGTCAAAAAATATTTCACTTAAATAACAAATATTTGTTTGGACTATCTTTAATTATTTATTTATTCGGTAGAAAAATGTGTTTATTATGACATAAAATTTGATTTATTTCAACATCATAAATCTTAATCCCAATACTTTTCTATTAAATTGTTATATGCTATACACACACACACACACACACACACACACACATATAAATGGAAAAAGCCACTTCCTCCTAATTATGAGATGATTTTGCCACATAGTTTGATAAATTTATACTTTTAAATTTTATAAAAAATCATGGTACTGATATTTTTGGATCTCTTGTATATATCTCTTTCTTTATCTTATTTTATAAAAAATCATTGTACAAGTTTTTTTTTTTTTTTTTTTTTTACCAAAATCAATTTAAGTTGACATTTGATAAATAACTACTATATTACTATATATATTCCAAATGCAAGAACATTTCGAAAGAAAAAATCAAAGGCCTTGTTTCAAAATCAGAGGCCTCGTTTTAGTGTTTTATACAGTTAAAAAAAGAAAAAAGAAAAAGAAAAGGTGAGTGGTGGGTATTTTAGTAATATTAATGTATTGTTTTGATTTAAAGGGTAATTTTGGCCGAAAATTTTATCACACAATCACTGAAACGGATGTTTCATGTTAAGGGTAATTTTGTCCGAAAATTTTCCTCACACAATTACTTTAACAGAGGTTAGTTAAAAACTCAAAATGACCCCTCATGATAGTTGAGGGGGATTAATTTTTAAAGATATTCATAAAGGGAATTTTTTACAAAAAGGTGAAAGTCGAGGAAATTTTTTTGCAATTCGCCCATATATATAAAAGAGTCAAGTTCACAAGTCAAGTCAACGGTTGTTGGAGCTCAACTTGTATACAGCAGTATACTAAACTAGCTTAAGAAACAAATTAATCTTTTGTATAATTGTATTACTAGTATATTTTTCATTTTATGAATTAATTTATTTTATTTGAATAGATATCTCATCAATTTGTAATCAAGCACTTCTCTAACTCGAGAGGATACGAAGGTATAGCATTATTTGACCATGTTGTATAACGATTGGTGAGTGGACATCAATTTATTCCAAAAAATTGTATTTTAACAAATTTGCACTATAATTCTTAAATGAATCAGAAATAAAAGCAAAATTTTCTCTTTTAACACTTTTACATTAATGAAAATTAAATGTTAAAGCCACCTTTCGCCAAATGCATGTGAAAATTAAAATAAGGGTTAAGTGTAAAAAACCCCCTTCTACTATCGATATAGTGCATATCAGTCCCTGTGTAGTAAAAAAACCCCCTATACTATCAATTTGGTGCGATTGGATCCCTGGTGGTGTAAAATGACGATAATACCTTCACTTCAGTTTAATAAATTAATAATTATAATACAGGCCATGTAAAATGACCTTTTTGTTCAAATTTATATAAAATGGGGTTTGTTTGGCAGAAGGATAATATAAACTTCAAATTGTATAAAATAGGGATAACCTAAACCTGAATCTAATTAAATCTAAAACCAAACATGTCCTTAAACTTCTCTCTCCACAACTTCCCCGACCATCTCTCTTCATCTTCTCCGGTCACCAGAGCTTTTTCCGCTGACTTCATATATACATATGTGTGTGTTTTTATAGAGAGGTCTTAAAATATCTTATTCTCTTTCCATCATCACCTTGTTGATCAAAACTCTTTCTATAATTACCTCCAATATTAGCTACGATCACTTGATTCTCTAATTTCTGATCCTTTTTCGATTTTCAAATTTTCTAATTGGATTGATTGTCTGCTCTAATCGGTTCGTTTGAATTTTGTTCTTAGTTTAATGCGATGAATGATGTTCGATTTTAATAGAAACTACTTTGAAGCTCAAAATTGAAACTCTCTCTCTCTCTATATATATATATATATATACACACATTTGAACGATAGTCATGTTAGATCTTAATCTCGGTGTTGATGACAATGGGGTTTCAATCATGATGGTGGATAAGTTTGTGTTGACGGTTCTGGAGGAAGCCAGATGGACGAATCGGGCGCTTTGAATTCGTCTATCGTGAATGCCGAAGCTTCAAGCAATGCCGGCGACGACGACACTTGCCAACGGCGGTGATAAGTTCACCTTCAATTTCGGTATATTAAAGGTTGATGGCGACTTCAGTAACGTTAATTTTGACTCTCTGATGATGGTCGATGGGGATTTCCATCGCCCGCTGTTCCAGTTCAGGTTCGCCGTTCGCCGTTCGTAAGCTTCAGCCGCTGTTCTAGTTTGGGTTCGCCGTTTTTTTTTTTATTCTGGTCAAGCTTCTTTTAAGATTCTGGTCAAGCTTCTTTTAATTTCCCTCAAATATATGTTGCAGGTTATGAGAAGTACTGGAGCATTTGTTGCCCTTAAATAAATCACACTGTTCAGTCTTTGAATCAAGCTTGCTGGAACTATTGATGCAGAATGAAACTCGTCAGACTTGTTCATGCAGCTCGCCGGAAAGATACAAGGTGGAGCTCGCTGGCTCTTGTCGGTTTTTTCTCATTGAAGTTTCTGGGTTTATCAAGCTTCAAATATGTCAGCTTTTGATCGCCGGCATCATGGTCGCCGGAGTTGCCTCTTATTGCTTTTCACACTTTTAATTGATTTATTAATTTCCTTCCAAGAGAGCACTACATGGTGACCTGTTATTTGGGAAATAACTTTGATAGTGTACGCTTGAAAAGTCTTGCAATACTCCTTCACTGCACAGATTCCGTCCAAACACCGTCGCCGCATATTGCGCCCATGATCGTCGACGTCGCATAAGATTGTCGCCACTACAAATTGTACCTATTGGGTCTGTTGAAAGCTCACCGGAATAGTTTTTCATGGCTCCCCACTCAACTACGGCACACAAAACTAGATCCCGTCAAAACAAGAACACACTGGAACTGAAGATTGTTGATACTCTTAGTTGAATTACCACTAACAAGTGAAACTTGTAGCCTCTATTTGTTTCACCACGGACAGCACTCAGTCTTTTATGTAGTTCATTGGAGTTGATCGCTGAAACTATTCTGAACTCTCACCGGACTGAAACCCACAACTCTCAATTTGAACCCCAATCTTACCCATGTCAACATGGCACAACATTAGTCCAATTATGGGTTCTGTATCTCCCTTGTGATTCTCAGACATTCCAATTTGCCAGGTTGTTATGCTTCTCCTCTTATTCTCATTTATTGCATGAAAATACTGCTTTGCTTTTAAATGATGTGTCCAAGTTTTCTTACTTAGTAAGGCATGAGAGTTGGACAAATCAAACTTCCAGACACGTGCAGCATGTAACATAAGATACAAATGCATGCCATAACAGATCGTACCAGATAAATGAAGTAGAAAATTGAAACTAAGAAATCCAGTTGCCCACCACAGTGACACTTTTTTTTTGATCTTACTGAGGGTCTTTTCTGTACAAATTGTGAGGGGCAAAATGGGAAACAAAAGGGTAAAATGGGGTTTTAAGTTTTACTTTTTGCATAAAGTTGTCAGAGGGACCGGTTACGCACCTTTTTTGAATTTTATGGACTTGCATGCACTTTTTCAAAAAGTAGGGACTTGTTCAGCACAAAGTCTATATATCAGGGGGGTTTTTTGCACTTAACTCTTAAAATAACCCTGAATTAATATTTCTTGAATTCAAAATTGACAAAAAAAGATAATCTAAACTATTTTTTCAATTTTAAATTTTATATTAAGTATCGAATTGAATTTTAAATTTTAAATTGGATAAATTTTAATTAAATTTCCAATGATGCAACATGGAAAAGTTGTATTATGAGAAGTTATGGCAGAGTGGTCGGACTCTAAGTCACACAATTGTTCTTAACGAGTGTCGCTTTCACGTTTCGAAAGCTCTCCGCGCGCACTCTATCTCAAATTTTTACTATTTATAATTTAATTCTGTCACTCTAATATTTTTGCTCTCAAATTCACTTTCGTTCTTGTTTTATGTAAACTTAAGGTGGGCTGACTCCGAAGGGGTGTCCTATAAAGGGGATCAAAAAGTTGTATCTTGTCCATGTATATTGATAGACGGGCCCAAATCCCCTGCTGTGAGTTACCATACGGTCCCCTGTTGTGAGCTGATGAAAGGCCTTAGTTTGGCCACGTATGCTTCAGTTTGTAATATGTCTGTGGGCTCCAAAAAAATGGTGCAAAACTCATTATTCCGTTAAATTTGCCTTCCGTTAACTTATATGGTAATTTATTACATAAAAAGAAAAAACAAATACTCAAAAAGCTAACCCCAATACAATCTCAGAAAAGACGAACCCCTGCAAAGAAAAGAAAACGGCGGCAAAGAACCCTAAATTGTTTGGGTTTCGATCAAAGAAAGGAGAGTCAAAATTCAGCGTTTGTTGGTCGCGATCTTCGCTGGCCTTGGTTTGCTTGCCGTCAAATTCCGGCGCCATGATTCTAGGTTCTTTTCTGGCCACGGTTTGCTTGGCTATCTTCGCCGGCCTTAGTTCGTCAAATTCCGGCGCCTTGATTCTGGGTTCTTCTCTGGCCACGGTTTGCTTCGCTATCTTCGCCGGCCTTGGTTTGCTTGCCGTCAAATTCCGGCCACGGTTTGCTTCGCTATCTTCACCGGCCTTGTTTCTGTTTAGTTAAGTCGAATTTACTCTTTTTTTTATGCTCTTAGATGCTGCTATTTTTCACGAATAAGAAGGTCACAGTTGTGATTACCATTGATATGATTTATTGTCTAAATTTTATCTGCATTTGTAAATTTAATTAAATCTTTACAACTTGCTTGTTGAATTCAGTTTTAATTTTTTTACTAGTGAGGCAAAATTGATTAAATTTATAATGGTGATGAAAAGTTCACCATTTAAAGTGTCAGAAAAATATAAGTAAATGTGGTGGTTGAGAAAACCTTTAGGATGAGTGATGGATTGCCCCTGAGAAGGTCATGAGTTGGTGACAAAGAAAAGAGTAGTTCATAATTGAGTAGCTTTAACAAGTCGAGTTAATCAGGAGAACTAAGAATTTACTTGGAAAATATGATTCAGATCAGTTTATGTATCATGTATTGGTTTTTTTTTGTGTTACTCTTCCACATCAAGTTCCAAATTTTAATTTTATTCTGTCTGTTAGGTCATTCCACCAGTAGCTTGGGGGGCTCATTGTTTCTAGTATGTCAATAAAGATCCTTATTAGATTCAATCACAGAATATCAGTGTACTTGGTTTCTCAAGTACCCTAAATCACTTTGAAACTTGCTGTAAATGAAGACCAATCTCTCTCCTATGTTAGAATTAAATCTTTACAACTTGCTTGTTGAATTCAGTTTTAATATTTTTACTACTGAGGCAAAATTGATTAAATTTATAATGGTGATGAAAAGTTCACCATTTAAAGTGTCAGAAAAATCTAAGTAAATGTGGTGGTTGAGAAAACCTCTAGGATGAGTGATGGATTGCCCCTGACAAGGTCATAAGTTGGTGACAAAGAAAAGAGTAGTTCATAATTGAGTAGCTTTAACAAGTCGAGTTAATCAGGAGAACTAAGAATTTACTTGGAAAATATGATTCTGATCAGTTTATGTATCATGTATTGGTTTTTTTTGTGTTACTTTTCCACATCAAGTTCCAAATTTTAATTTTATTCTGTCTGTTAGGTCATTCCACCAGTAGCTTGGGGGGCTCATTGTTTCTAATATGTCAATAAAGCTCCTTATTAGATTCAATCACAGAATATCAGTGTACTTGGTTTCTCAAGTACCCTAAATCACTTTGAAACTTGCTGTAAATGAAGACCAATCTCTCTCCTATGTTAGAATTACGTGACATAGCCTACAACCAAGTATTCTCCTTGCTTACATGTCAAGACCACAGTTGTTCCAAGTGTCATACTTTATGCAGTTAAGTTTACATGTGCATTGCATAAACTTACTTAAGTAATGTGGAGATCTCCATGTTAAAGTCATAGAACTAGAAATTGCTAAAAACTAACATATAACTCAAGTAATTACTATTTATGTGTAAAATAACTAAACTATTTATAAGTTCTACACTACATCACTTTGTGAACTAAAATAATCCAATATGGACTGCAAAAGGTAAAATTATATATATGTTTGTAAAGTCTGTATGCTTTTTGTAATAATTGCAATAATTTCTTATTTACGAATACATTGAAATTCCATTATTTTTTATTTACATTGCACAAAATAAAAATTGATGAATGCGAAATTTTGTGAAGTCTATCAAGAGAGTAGCTTGCAGACTTTCATTATTTAGTCATTAGGCATCTAATCCCTTCAATATGCTTCTTCTTTTTCTTCTTCTTCTTTTATTGCACTAAATAAAAATTGATGAATGCAAAATTTTGTGAAGTCTGCCAATTCATTATTTAGTCTATAACTACACAATATTCATTCTCCAATTTTGGATAATTGTTCGTGATTGTGTTAAAAATTCAATTACATAAAAGTGAAAATTGTTGACAACTAAATACCTCATAATCCCTTTCAAAATCCTCTTTAAATTAACATGTGACTGTGTTTTTTTGGATGCTTTTTTTATATGATAAAATTTAACTTTTAACTTTAAATAAAATATAAATAATATGATCTTTTAAGCTTGTAACTTTTAACTTTTATGCTTCTAAATTTACTTAAAGTCTTATTATGATCTCTGTTTTTATAAGTGTAACATCTCATTATGAACTCATAATCTAGGAACATAAAATGGGAAGGATTAAGCATGTGGCCAGGCGCGCTGAAAAAAAGGGAAAAATTGCAACAAAAGCCAAAGAAGATGAACAAAAAAAAAAAGATGTGGCATCTAAACGCGATGGAAAAAGAATTGCTGTAGATAGTGAAAGTAATTGTGATGATGCTTCATACTCTCTTTCTGCCAGTTCTCCATCTCAATCATCAAGTAGTAGCGATGACATTGAAGGTGGAGGTCATTTAAAGCGTAGAAAGGTTAATTGTCAATCGAGACAGACTGAGAGTGTGAAAAACATTGTAGGAAGTTCAAAACTGAAGCAGAAGGGACGAACTGTAAGCCATCATGGACCTTGCTTCTTCAAATTTAGGTATATTTTCAAAACCCTGAATGACAATGAGATCAAATTATTATAAATTTCATGTATTCTGTTATTATTTTAAAAAATTTCTTTTTGTAATGATAAATTATGTTGTTTCCATATATTTTTTATTGAAGTTATTGATTTGATTAATACAAAAATTTGATTAGAAAGAAATAAAATAAGAAAATATTGAGACTAAGGTACTGAATATATATTGATTAGAAAGAAATATAATAACTCAATATATATATATATATGTATATATACAAGAATGCTTTGAGACTAAGGTACTGAATATATATTAGTATATAAGTATGTATATATAACATCATTATGTTGAATTGACTTAGATTTATGAGTGACTATTAGTTTTTCAGCACTATGTTAATCCCTTAATGAGATGGTGAAGGTGTTGAGTGTGGCAATTAATAAAAAAATTTGCCAAATTTTTTCTTTTGACGGTGACGATGAAGGTGGTGAATGTGACAATTAACAGTAAACTTTGCCCAAAAATTTTCAAAGATATGTTAAATAATCTATACCTAAGTGTATGTTTTTTTTTTAATATTTGGAAGAAAAAAAACAAAAAAATAGATGTCGCTCTTTTCATTATTGCACTTTAGAGGATTCACACCCATTTAAAAAGGCACATGAAAAATTGTTTGTGCTGGACTTATTTTGTGGACTGTGATGTTATCAAGTAATGTTATGAAGATCCTTGGTACTGATTTTAACTTTTCTGTTTTTTTACTAAACTTGATTTAATTATATTTTTTGTTTAAAGTGATGTATTGCACCAATGTTCTTACCTTAGTTATATCTATGTTGATGTATAGAAAACAAAGTCGCAATGTAATTAAACAATAAAGTTTAGAAAATTTTAAATGGTATTAAAATTTTTAATTATTCATTGTGTTTATAATTTCAGAAAATATTATCAGGAGAAGTGCAAAGCAGAAAATCCTTCCAAGAATTGGAGAAAAGTTGATTATGCACAAATCAGTAAAGATGCCGGAGAAGTTTGGAATAAAATGAGTGAAACTGAAAAACAACCTTTCAAGGATGAGTGGGAAAAGGAAGAAGCGGAAAGGAAAAAAAATGCACTAAAACAAGCCCCCAAACAAAAGGTATTATGTCATTTTGCCTTCCCTTCCGTCCTATTATTGTTTCATTATTTGAGGCACGGTCCCTTGTTTATAGTATTTTTGTTTTGTAATTGATCATTTAATTGAACTTTGATCCGTAGAAAAATCAGAATCATTGGCACAGATGCTCGATCGATCAATTTGTCAAATGTGTATCCCAACTTGGTGATGAGAAGATCAAAGCGATTGAGGAAATTGGCTTTGGGAAGTTGCTGAACTTGAAATGCACACGTCTGGATCGGAACCTCTTTCGTTATATATTCAGTAACTTCGACTGCCACACCGGTCTTTCTAGAGTCGGCCATAATGAATATATCTCTACATCAGCACATGATGTCAATTTCATATTTGGCTTGCCTTGTGGGGAGACAGACGTGCCAGAAGGTTCTGATGTTGAAGCAGAATGGATAAATAACTGTGGATTTCGTAGTCCAGGAGGGATGCACATAAATGCTTTGCAAGACAAGGTTACACAACTTGATGCTGGTGACGATTTTAAGCGAGCATTTGTTTTATTTGCATGTGCAACAGTCCTAAGGCCAAATGGTCAGAGTAATGCCCACCTAAGAGGGTTTGAATCTGTGAACAAAGTCAATTCAATTAGGACTTACAACTGGTGTGGTTATACTTATAAACATTTGGTTGAACCCCTCAAAAAGCCGGGAAAAGAAAGACAGAGTTGGATAGGGTGTTTAATTTTTCTGCAGGTATAATATATTTTTTTTACTGAATGTTACCTTTTAAAATACTTAGTATATTGGATAAAGAAAAGCCTTTCCTCAAACCTCTATATCTCAGGGCAAGTGTATATATGTTAATTATTTGATGTCATTGAATTCAGTTACTATATCTCATCCGAGTTGATGTGAAATGGCCCGGCAAAGGGGATGTCCAATTTGTGAGTTTTTGGACAGATGAGAATGTCAAGAAACGCCTTCAATGGGAGGAAAATATGGGAGGCTTTGGACATGGTCAGGTAATTTAAATTTTTTTTGTACTTGTAGTTTTTAATTTTTAATTAATTAAAGCTTCATAGCTGTATTTATTTTTATAACCGAGTGTAAAACACTTGTGATAGGCTCGTCCCACAACCAATTCTACAAGTGGTCATGAAGTCCCTATCAGTGATTATTATTCGTCACCCTCACATTCTACATCTCGTATGACCAATCCAACTGCCGATACAAGTTCGGACTCAGAATACGAGGTAACTATACATTCCATTAATAAATGGATATTTTTATGAAGTTTACATTACATTATGTTTTTTTTTTTGTATATTTGTTCTTATTGTCATAAGATCGCAACTTCTTAACCTATTATCTGATGTGTGCAGCGCTGCTTTCAAGAATTGAAGATGCAACTTCAAAATACTAACCAAATTTTCAGGAGACTTCAATCCATTAGGGAAAGGCTACGGTAGAAACGAAAGAAAGGTACTATGGAGGGTAACACCAGTTCAGGTCGCACGAGTATTGGAGAAGAAAGTGGTGAGCATTTGAATATACAGCCACAAAGCAACTCCTCCGATCCCCATTTGGTGGTTCATGGAATAAGCGGTGAAGGAGTAAATATTGATGAAAATGACATTGTTGAATTTGACGATGAATGTGGAGTTGATGACAATTCTGACCAAGTTGAAAAGTGCTTTAATCATGTAGAAGAATCAAATGTCGAAGCCAGTATCTCAAATACTGACCAATCCATGGCTCATGCTGGGACGGGTAATCTGGAGGCTGCAGGAGAGGGTGTTGAAGATGGCTTAAATGTTGTGCAAGAGGCACAAAAGGATATCAATTTCTCAAACATCCCTATAGGTATAATTCTTTAAATGCTCAACCATCTTTTCATTTATTCTATTATGATTACCTTAAATTAGTAATTGATATTGATTATATATGACAGGAGTTGATGATTATGTCCCCAAAGAAATTGTTAATGGTCGTCGACGAGGTAGGTCACGGTATGCACACTCTCCCTGGGACTAAACAGAGTCTAAGAAAAAAATTAGACTTAGTACTGATGACAAAATGTTGTTGAAATATGTCAGAGCCCCTGACCGTGACAAAACGTAAGTAATGGATATGACAGATTCTAGGCATGCCCTTTTTTATGCTTAATCTTATGTTCAATGTTTTTTAAATACTTATTTTATTCTGTTATGTTAGTGAAACTTTGGTAAGTATTGATGCTGCACAACTAAATCGGGCTGATGTTCTTACGATGTTCGGTGATGAGTGGGTGGCAAATGTTGCGAGTGGATTACATGAATATTAACCCCATTCATATTTTTAGTCCATGTTAAATTTTTTTTTTTTTTTTTTTTTTTTTTTTGTCCTTAACATATGGTCTTCCTTTCTTATAGGTAATTGATTGTTATTCGACGCTTCTAAGCAAAAAACAGGATGAGAAGAAAATGAAGTACTATTTTTCTAGTTTTGCGGTAAGTTGCATCAGGAATGAGAATGTGGAGTTTGTAAGTAATAAGGAGGAGCGCAAGAAACGCTTGGTGAGCGCCTGGGACAAATACTGCAGAAAATTAAAAATAAAGACCAGCGACTTTCATAAATCTGTGTTGGTATGTTATTTTCTTTAACAATCCATGTCTTCTGCCTATGGTTTCTGGTTGTGACAATATTCCACTACTAGTATATGTCATGTGTTTAACAGTTCTATTTCCTTGCATGCATCAGTAATCATTGGTTCTTGTTTGTCATTCACCGTCCGGATAAGCTTATTCATTACATATGTAGCAGCGGACTTGGTTTTAGGCACACAAATTATGGTTTATTGGTGGTATACAACTCTTTTATTCTAATTCATTTCATTTTTTAATTTGATATGATCATATTGTTAGTAATTTTGTTTTTGTATTGCAGAAAGATTTTCTTAACATTGCACTAGGAGAAAAATTGGATTTTTATGATATCATAAAGCATCAAGATTTACCCGTGCAGCCTGACCCGTATGTTTGACTTTATACTTTTGAAATCTTTTTGTTATTTAACTTATTACTTGTATGTTTGACATGAACTTCCTCAGTAGCTCTCTTATACAATTTTTAATTATTGTTCAGACATTCATGTGGACTTTTTCTTATGAGGTTCATGGAGTTATGGGATGGCAGAAGATTGTTAGGAAGCTTCAATGTTAGTATAATGTCATTGTGAAATATTTTTCTATTTTACAGTGGTTTAAACATAATATATATTTTTTCCTAACAGTATGTTACTTCTATGTAACGGTATAGACGGACTCTACTGTGATCCGTATTGAAATGGCACTGCAACTTTTGACGGATCCTTTGAACGAATGTAGGCAAGAGATTTTGAACAACAGTGCCAAGCATGGGAGAAAAGTTAAATTTGCACCAGGTTGCAAGCTTTAATTTTAGGTGGTGATGAAACTGGTACTATGTTAAGGTTTAATTTTTGTCAATGGAATGCCTTTTGTCATGAAAGTTACTCCGTTTTATTTTTGTCGTACCTTGTAACGATTCAGGCTTGTATGGGGCTGTTATGTGAATGGTTTGTACATGTTAGTTTTGTATAAATTTGGGTACAAAGGTAGTTTTGTAAAAGTTGGCTCTGTATTCATATACTGAATCTGGTCAATCTCTAAACTACTTTTCATATCTCAACATGTTTATTTGGTTGATTCATTTAAGAAATCTAAGCTTATCAGAGCATATATTTTATTGCTTTTATATGCTTTGCAAGTAAATGGTTGCACCCACTATGGTGTTTTTGAGTAGTTCACAGTTAATATTGACGTATCAAATTAAATAAATAAATACCTAGTAGTGAGGTCTGAAACACACTCTATCCTCTGCATATTTTTTAGGGCTTTTTAAGGCGTCAGGTTTATTTATCTGGATTCTACGCACCATGGGTCATGTTGACCTCATTAACATATATCCTTTAGCAAGTCTCTACTGTCTTAAATTGTTCTCCATTTTCAAAATTGAAAGCTTTCACGTAAGGCTATCTTAAATTCTTCTCCATTTTCAGAACTGAAAGCTTTCATTTGAGACTTGTGTAATCCTTTGATGTAATTGAATACAAGTGTTGGCCTAAGGATGTTATCTAAAGGTCAATCTTATGTTTTGATGATTACAACCCATTAATGATGTTTATGTACTAATATTTTCATTGAGTGAAGTATAGTTGTTCAATCATTCAATCCTTAATGATGAGCTACAAGTTCTATTTCAAGCATTCCAAACACTCAAGCAATGGTTTCAAAGAAGCATCAAAATGCAAGAAAATAAAGAACAACTCGGTCTTCAAAGATCATTCAAGCTTTTCAGCAAATCTTTATCAAGCCTAGACGATCATGATCAAGAAATGAAAAAAATGGTAGATAGGATGGTGAGATACTAAGGTTCAATGTCAATGTTTAGTTGAATATATTTCGAAGCTCAAAAGTACAATTCATGCATATCATTCTCATCTCATCTCTCAAAGAACATAAAATTAACTCATTTAAACACATTCATACGAGCCTTACATCATACTGGAAGTCATTTTAAGCCTCCTACTGAAAGTAGAGAAGGCTCTATAAAAATTAAAAAAGGCTCAAGGGAAAGTAGAGAAGGCTCTAGATTTGTACAGAAGGCTCAGAAAATTAGAGCAGGCTCCATTTCAATTAGAGACGGCTCTAAAAGCTTTTTTCAACAAAATGAAGTTTCCATCCAAAGAGCAGGCTCCCAAAAAGGAGAGCAGGCTCCCAAAAATTGGAATATGAAAAGCTGTCTCTAGAAAAAGGCAGAGCCGGCTCCTTCAGTGCTAAATTTTTTTTTTTTTTTTTTTCCAACTCTCGAGATCTCCTCTGCAGATAATTGAGCCTGCTCAACAAAAAGGAAGAGCCGGCTCCTAAAAATGCCTTAAACATCCATCTCTCGGCATCTCTGAAAAAGCCCAAAAGAGCCGGCTCTACAAATTAATTAAGCCGTCTCCAAAAAATTGGGTTGAGCCGTCTCCACATTTCTTCTTGAGCCGACTGTTCATTATTTTTTTTTCATTTATTTTTTTTTTTTGTTTTTGCTTGGCAAGGAGCCGCGGCTCTAAAAATTCTAAGAGCTGGCTCCATATTTATTATGAGCCGGCTGCCAACTCAAAGAACCGGCTCAACAACTTAGAGTCGGCTCCATTGAACTTCAAGAGCCGGCTCCATTAAATCCCAAGAGCCGGTTCCATCTCCTTAATATGGTCCTTCGAATTGCTCTCTGTTGTATATCATTTACTCACTGTTGGGCATAATTTCATTCACTTCCAGAGAGCATCTCGGCTAAGGCTTTCTTCATTCTCCTCTAGTCTCTTCAAGCAAGTAAGTTTTCATCTATTTTTTTCTACATTTCATAAATTCATTACTTGTTTATTGAATGTTCAGTAATTAATTTTTAATTTACTCCTTTGATTTCATCATTCCATGAGACCCTTGATTGCAATGTAGCCTTTTTCTTTCACATGTAAAAGACTTATTCTAGCAAGAATTGCTTAGTCTATGGTCTGCAAATTCAAAATTTATGCACAAACTTCCATTTGTCCTTTAATCAATTTGTTGATCCATCATATTTTGATCAAATCTTGTGTTCTTGCATAAATTTTGTCAAAAAAAAAGAAAAATTAGTTTGGCAAATATTTTTGTTTGTTTTTGTGTTTTATTATCTAAATTTATTTTTGAATACTTGTGATGACTTTGGTTCATTTGAGTAGTACATTTCACAATTATGTTGAATTCCTACTCTTAGGATGAATTTATATATCTCTCAATCCCTAGAGCATGTTATATAAATTTTTTTTTGTTTATCAATTTCACATTTTGGGACTGTTCCATGCACTGTCCTGTTAAAATTCCATATGCTTCCATTTCAGTTTAAATTTGAATCCTCTAGTATGCCTCCATTTTGGTTCTTCATGTCTAGATAAATTATTTTTCCCTCAAAATTCTAACTAAATGTGCAACTTTGCCTGGGCCTTTCCATTGATTCAATTTGTTTTACTGTTAATCTTCTGTCTACACTTATTTGAGATTGAATTTTTTCATTGCCTTTTAAATTGGATTTTTATTCAGAGAATTCCTCTGTAATTTCAGTTTAATTTCTCGAAATGTCTAAGGCTTCATCCTCACGTAGAAAGAATCCCTCTCATGGACAAAAACGGTCTACTCAACATAATGATGAATCAGGCCCTAGTGAACCAAATCCTCCTCCACTTCAAATCTCTGCCACCATGCTATATAAAAACCCCACATACAAAAGCATATATTACAAATTGTTTCAGCATAGAAAGGTGGCCACAGCAATGGTGTTGTCTGACACAATTTGCAATGATCTTCATCTCAACACGTATAGATTGTTTGATGCAATTGGCCTTGGATCATTTGTTGGAATGAATGAAGGTTACTATCCAAAATTAGTAAAGTTATTCTACACTCATCTTGAAGAAATGCCTGGACAAGAAAAACTTAACTGCTATATGGCTGGAATATATTTTCACCTTAATATAAACAGCATTGCTCGAATCCTTCATCTTCCCTCTGTGGATGGAATTCAATTCTATTCTCATTTCAACTGGTTTGAAGGACAAGGCTTTGATAAACTCGCGGCTATTCGGCAAATGAGTTATGATTCAAATGTAACAAATACCAGAGAAGTCAACACCAAACAATTAACTATGGAAGCTCGGCTGATTCACAAGATCATCATGTACTCTATTCTTCCCAAATCTGGCAGTCGATCCAAAGTTTCCCACATGGACGTCTTTCTTATCTGGTGTGTCTTAAATGGTAAGCACTTTGATCTTACATACATTATATTTCATCACCTTCTTACATGCAAAAGAAAGAAAAAGGTCTCTCTTTATTATCCCATGGTTCTCTCTCACATATTTATGGCTAAGAAGGTTCCGCTTGATAGTCGTGAAGCAGTCAAACCAGGGCCAAGACACATTCTCACTGCCTCCAATCTTGCGTCAATGGGGCTAAAAAGGGATTACAATAATGTGTGGTTTTATCCTAGGCAACGAAGGTTGGAAGAGGCTCGAGCTAGAGGAGAAGAGATTGAGGATGTTGATGATGGGGATGAAGACGACCATGAAAGTGATGACGATGATGAAAATGAGGAAGTTCTAGTTGAAAATCTTACCAATCGTACTCTCTTGTTGGAAATTCTCAAAGGGACTCGTCAAAACCAAGCCACTCTTGAGAAACAACAAACTCAACTTGACGAAATGCACATGGCAATTGCTCATCTTAATGACGATTTTACAGAATTTCAAAACCAATATGGACATTCTTCTCCATAGAACAGTTTTTCTCCATTTCAAACCCTCTTTTGTGTGCACTTATTAGCTTTATTTGCTTTAGAAAAGCATTTTTCTGTGTTTTATAAACTGTGCCTTTATCTGTCATATGGTACTCGTGTTCACGTTCTCTTTATGTTATCTATAAATTGCCATATTTGCTTATCTTTTGCCCTTTAATTCATTCTTCTCTGATATTTCCTGAAATGGCAAGTTATTTTTCTTTATCTATTCATTTAGTCTCCCATTTTTTTTGAGATGACAAAGGGGGAGAAAGATGTGTTATCATGCTAATGTGCTATTCTATTGCTTTTTTAAGTATCTTGATAGATGCATATTGATAGGATTCGAAGCTCAAAATTACAATTCATGCATATCATTCTCATCTCATCTCTCAAAGAACATAAAATTAGCTCATTAGCTTTTTAAACACATTCATATGAGCCTTACATCATACTGGAATTCATTTTAAGCCTCCTACTGAAAGTAGAGAAGGCTCTACAAAAATTAGAGAAGGTTCAAGGGAAAGTAGAGAAGGCTCTACAAAAGTAGAGAAGTCTCTAGATTTGTAGAGAAGGCTCAAAAAATTAGAGCAGGCTCCATTTCAATTAGAGACGGCTCTAAAAGCATTTTTCAACGAAATGAAGTTTCCATCCAAAGAGCAGGCTCCCAAAAAGGAGAGCCGGCTCTCAAGGCTAGGGAGCCGCCTCCTCTTGTTTACAAGAGCCGGCTCCTTCTAGGGTTTGGGTAATTCATATAGTTTTGTATGTGATATTACTTATACAGCATGGTGTGAATACTTAATTATGAAGGTGAAGATTGTATTTTTTTTAAGGAATATAAATTTTTTTTGTGCTTTCTTATTAATATACACACACGCGCCCATACACACACATATTATTTTATCTATATTCACTTCAAATCAGAAAAACAGTATGGTGAATTCATATAATTTCATATGTGCTATTACTTAAATAACAGGATGTGAATACTTAGTTGAGATGGTGAATGTACTTAGAAGAGATTTGCCGCTTCAACCAAATATCTCTATATAAGTTTGCCGTTGTAGATATACTTAGTCATGTCAAACAAGCAGTGCATTTAATTATACATTTACAGCTAATGTTGTGAGTTATTACACAATTTCGTGTTCAACTAATCCTAACCTACCACATTAATTGGCTATGCACATTGACTATATATCCACCATAAGTTCTTCCCTTTCTGGTAAACCAATGGTTAACCTTCCCCCAAAAGGTAACCAGCATACACAAAACAAGTTGGCTCAGAAAATGAAAATAGAAGAACTCCCACCGCCGTTGCTCAGTGAGGTGGTTAGTAGAGTGGCAGCAAATAATTTTCAAGACCTACTACAACTTCAACAATGGTAAGGATTTAATTGTACATTATTGTTTTATGTTTATAATATTTTTTTCATTCACGAAATTTTTTGTTAAAAGTGTTTAAATATGTGCAGTTCTCATAAGCTAGCTATGGTGTGTTTGGAGCCACATATGTTACGACTTCTCAGTTTTAAATCCTTGTACGAAATACAAACGGGGGGTACCAGTGATACTTACTATTTGCGATGTGTGTTCATGCAAAAGTGTGTTGATAATGGCAATTTGGAGGCTATGTTTGTCTCCGGAGTGGTACGCTGCTTGCACTCACTTTACTAAATTGTGAAAGTAATTTAATCGGGTTTATTTTTAATAACTTTATGTTGGATGTAGGAGCTATTTTTCTTGCATCAAAATCGGGCAGATGGCCTAAGTATTCTAACCAAAGGTGCATATCTTCAACATATTGGTTGTAAGTTTGCTTTAGCCATTGCATTAATATATGGCAATGATGCTGATAAAGTAAATGGTATTCAACAACTTTCGAACATGAACACAGACATAACAAATAAACTGATCATAAAACATCAGAGGGAACAAATGATTTCAATAGTGAAAAGAGGGTGGTCAAATGGGTTATTTCATAACATTCCTGCTTGTTGTGAGGAAGATTATGGACCACCGAACTATGAAGGTGACATGGTTCACGTCAAATGGTGGATGGTCGAGCAAATAAATGAGGAGAAAATAAAATGTAATCTTTGCCATTGCGATCTCCACATATTGATGGTGTCTGGCATCATTGGAGAAAAAGTCATAGTCAACTGATGATAACCGTTGATGTTGTTTTCTGTATGTAATGTGATATATGTGTATGTATGTAATGTGATGTATGTAGTGTGATGTTGTATTTAACTTTTGAAGTAACAAAATGGAACTTTTGGGATGGATAATCTAATTAACACTGTCTAATGTAAAATCGCCATATGCAAGAGGCAATTAAGTATCGCCATCATTGGAGAAAATAGCCAAATGCCATTCACGGAACCATGTCACCTTGAAATTAATGGTTTCAACCTGTTCCAAATCACAAACAAAATGGACTAAACAATATATGTACACATACATATTTCAATTGACATAAATAGGCCTGAATAAAAATCCATTTCATTTTCCATATATACAAAACCCAAAAAACAAAAGTGAACAAGTTATCCATACATTTACAAATCTTTACTCAAAAAGGGATATATTTTTTATGCCACCATATTCTGTTATCATCCATCAACCATAGTATACCTATACACCATCAATTTGTTATGAATTTCTTAACTCAAAACAAATTTTGCCGAGCTGGAGGATTGATCTCGGATGTTGTCTCCTCCGACATTGGCATCAAATTACGGTCACCACTAGTGTGATCAACATCCTTAAAATGGATCATATAAAAACAATGTTTGTACATACGTTAATTAATGCAAAGTTAAAACATACATGTTTAGAATATATTGCAGAAGCATAAATTTTATAAGAGATAAACTTACAAGATAATCTGAGAATCGGCATTCATGATACGAAACAAATGGAGTCCCCTGCCAATATATTCTCATTGTTCATTAACTAATGGATTTCAAAAATATGAAATAATGTTCATTAATTTTTATATACCTAGTTCAGAAAAAAAGTTTGTTTAAACCTATTCAGTTGGTGGAGTCCTGGGATGACTGAAGTTAGTGGTAGGGCAATATGTCATTTGGTCGATATTTGTTTCCGAATGTAAACGTGCACATGGGTGATGATCTTCGTAAATCCAAGTGGCGACGCTAGGAATGTCACAACCCTTATTTCAATATAAACATTCTTAATTAAGAGATTATCATTCTGAAAATTATAATAATATATAAAAAATAAAAAATCAATGTTTTCATTTAAGAAAAGGAGAAAACTCACATTCAGACGTACATATGTAATAGGTGGCACGGTACTACTGCCACCTACACCTGCACTAACACTGTTGTTGCCATTTGATTTCTACAAAATAATAGATTTATTCATTGTAAAAACAAAATTATGACATTGCTAATATCAAAATGTTAATGACATATACTGAAAAATTAAATTATCAAATAATAGAAAAATAAATTAAATTAACCTTTCGTTTCACATAGTTTTTTTTTTCTCTGCATGTATTGTTCAAACTTATTCTTCTTCCTGCGCCTTGGTCCCTTACCACCTGTTTCTTTATTCTTTATACCCTTGGCATTACTTCCGGTCACGGCTTCCCCAATGATACTTTCATTATGTTCATGATTATTACTTCTTTTAGTTGAAAAAGCTGAATTGGTTGCCTCTTGTTCAACATCGAAACATTGCCTTTCAACATTAATGTGTTTCCTTTTCCATTTCATCCCCTTTAGCATCAAATTATTGAATACATCTTCTTTCTCGGATGCAAATGAGCTGATTTCTGTAAAAAAATGACATAACATCCTATACCTTCTGCGTACTTCAAGTTTAGGATTAGCAATAACTTCACATCCACGGATGTCTTGTACGCTGTTATCCCTAGCTTTTCTCGTCCACCTTTTTAGTATATACATAGAAGGTAATTCTTTGAAATACTGAGTGTCGTCTTTCAGTACTTTAAGTACATGGCTGCACAAAATACCTTCCATTGCATATTTCCCGCACGAACAAGTTAGAAAGCCATCATCCCACCTTGTCACAGTCCGATCCATACTGCCATCATGAACAGATACTCTAGAAACACGTAATCCATTTTCATCAAAACTTGTTCCTTCCACGGTACCAACCACACAAGCTTCTATGAATTGGTCCTGGAAAAGTTCAAAAATCTTCAATGTGTACATATTGCCCACTTGTTTTAGAATGGGACAATTTTGTTTAAGTCTAGGTAGTTTACTGAGTAAACCATACTCAGCTTGATATTCCTTGTACCGTTTGTCTGACAATAGCCTGTCAAGGTGCATGAAGAAATCTGGAATACTCATTTTCCTGGTTAAGTACTCTTTCAAGCAGCTATTTAAACTTTCACTCAGCTGCGTTGTCCGCATTCCAGCGGTAAACCAATGTTTAACAAATAGATAACCCCATTTTTCTCTTAAACCAAACAAATTGTTCAACCATGTGTTACCAACAACATTGTAGTCCCTTAACATTACATCCCATTGTATACAAAAATCATCCTTGTCATCATAACAGTACATGAATTGACTCAGCACACTTTTAATCCCTTCATCATTCCTAAAAATGGTGCCTACATGCTTCTGTGCATTTGCCATGATGTGCCACGTGCAAAGTAAATGTCTTGTCCTCGGCATAACTTGTGCCAACGCCTTTGCCATTGCACCATCTTGGTCAGTAAGAATCATTTGTGGTGCTTTACCTAACATTACATTCAAGAATATATAAAAAAAAAAAGGCATGTAAATGAATAGGCAATCTTATTATACATCATCACTAAAATTTTTAACAGGATTGAAAATTTGAAGGCAAGAACATTATGGCCCAATAAAATATCTTCATTTGAAAAAGTAATTCACATAAAAAAAAAGGTAAAAAAGAATGGCCATGTTCAATTATTAAAGGCTGAAGTTGATCATGCCCTTTTTTAACCCTTCCTTTTCTTTTCTTTTTTTCTTATATATATATATATATACTTTTTCAGTATGATTCTGATTTTTATTAAAAGGGCATGATGAAGCCTTTAATAATTGCAAAAAAAAAATTTACATTTAGACTACTTACCTGACATTGCATTCAAGAATGAATCAAACAGCCACGCAAAGGAATTGGCAGTCTCGTCATACATCAATGCTAGTCCAAAGACAGCAGTCTCCCGATGATGATTCAAACTAAGAAAAGCCGCAAAAGGACGATTGCTTTGGACGAGCTTGTATGTCGTGTCGAATGTGACGACGTCTCCAAAATGCCCATAGTCAATTATCATTCTCGAATCTGCCCAGAAGATATTAGTTATCATTTCATCGCTATCCAACTGCACGGTGTGAAAAAATGAAGGATTCTCACAAGATTGAATTTTGAAATAATTCATCAACCATGTCTTCTCTCCGTATTCTAACTCACTCTGTCTTCTTGTCCTTAGAAAATTTTGTTGATTAACTTTGGTGTAGCCAATTGATTGCCTCCCACCAGCTTGCCTGCTCATTAACTCAAATGCATTACCGAGTGGAACTCCAGATTGGCAGGCCAATTCCACATCAATTGCTTGGGCAACACTTATTCTTCGTTGTGATGGCATCATATGTGTGCATTCTTCAATTATCATAGGATGATTGTGAGATTCGACAAAATTATATACAACATACTTTCCCTTCTTGCGGTCATATCTAATTTGCATCAGTGCACCACAACCGGTTCGAGTTTCCGCCCTGGGCTTTCTTGTATGGATATCCCTCTTGTCTTTCACCCTAAAACCTTGTTTGGAACACACAAACTTGCTTGTTGTAATATTTCCTATCTTACGGCTTTTATTTGCATAATCCTTACGAATACTGAATCCAAGTTTACCCCCATAAGCATTATAAAAGTCGTATGCTTCATCCTCAGTGTGAAACTGCATGTTCAATTTTGGTATGAATTCTATGTCAATGGGATTGACAACTTCTGCTACTAAGTTTTCAGAAATATTGATTTCGGCAACGATTGGAACGCTTGTTCTCACATCATTAATACTTAAGTCATTATCCATTGGGATAACTTCAGTATGAATGCTACAACAAGCAAAAGGTCTATCAAAACGTTAAAGTCAGTTTCTATAACTTGTGACAAAAAATATATATATACTAAATATTTACCGAACTAATGAAAAGGGCTAAAAAATCATACAATTATCCAAGATTTCAGATATACTAGAATGCTTAACCAAAGTCAATTTCAAGTAAAAAAAATACCATAATTTAAACAAACTGATGACAAATGAAAGAATTAAAAAAATTTAACTTTAGGTGTGAAATTAGTTTTGCAGAGGTGTGAAATTAGTTTGCAGAACTGTGTTAATTGCTTATTTTGATGGTGAAGGTAATCAGTGTCCCTATTTATTAAACTTCACAATGTATTTTTTCTCATAAATGTGACATAATAACCTGTGAAATGTGTAATTGTCGCATACATGAGAAGACAAAATATTTGGATAACACATTGGTATCTAATGAAGCCAACTCAGTTAAAAAAAAAAACAATTAGGGAAGATTTTACATTCACTAGAATGGTTATTGAAGATTATAGAAGAAAATCCTACATTTAACCAAGATTTCAAATACTCTAGAATGCTTAACTAATGTCAATTTGAAGTAAAAAAAAAAATCATAATTTACACTAACGGATGACAAATGAAAGAATTAAAAAATGTTAAATTAGGCGTGAAATTAGTTTGGCAAAGGTGTGAAATTAGTTTTGCAGAACTGTGTGAATAGCTTATTTTGATGGTGAAGGTGATCAGAGTCCCTACTTATTAAACTTCACAATTCATTTTTTCTCATAAATATGACATAATAACCTGTGAAATGTGTAATTGCCGCATACATGAGAAGACAAAATATTTGGATAATGCATTGGTATCTAATGAAACCAACTCAGTTAAAAAAAAAACAATTATGGAAGATTTTACATTCACTAGAATGGTTATTGAAGATTATAGAAGAAAATCCTATAATTATCCAAGATTTCAAATACGCTAGAATGCTTAACCAATGCCAATTTCAAGTAAAAAGAATCATAATTTACACTAACGGATGACAAATGAAAGAATTAAAAAATGTTAAATTTAGGTGTGAAATTAGTTTTGCAGAGGTGTGAAATTAGTTTTACAGAACTGTGTTAATTGCTTATTTTGATGGTAAAGGTGATCAGTGTCCCTACTTATTAAACTTCACAATGTATTTTTTCTCATAAATGTGACATAATAACCTGTGAAATGTGTAATTGCCGCATACATGAGAAGACAAAATATTTGGATAACGCATTGGTATCTAATGAAGCCAACTCAGTTAAAAAAAAAAAACAATTATGGAAGATTTTACATTCACTAGAATGGTTATTGAAGATTATAGAAGAAAATCCTAGAATTATCCAAAATTTCAAATACGCTAGAATGCTTAACCAATGCCAATTTCAAGTAAAAAAAATCATAATTTACACTAACGGATGACAAATGAAAGAATTAAAAAATGTTAAATTTAGGCGTGAAATTAGTTTGGCAAAGGTGTGAAATTAGTTTTGCAGAACTGTGTAAATAGCTTATTTTGATGGTGAAGGTGATCAGAGTCCCTACTTATTAAACTTCACAATGCATTTTTTCTCATAAATGTGACATAATAACCTGTGAAATGTGTAATTGCCGCATACATGAGAAGACAAAATATATGGATAACGCATTGGTATCTAATGAAGCCAACTCAGTTAAAAAAAAAATAATTATGGAAGATTTTACATTCACTAGAATGGTTATTGAAGATTATAGAAGAAAATCCTATAATTATCCAAGATTTCAAATACACTAGAATGCTTAACCAATGCCAATTTCAAGTAAAAAGAATCATAATTTACACTAACGGATGACAAATGAAAGAATTAAAAAATGTTAAATTTAGGTGTGAAATTAGTTTTGCAAAGGTGTGAAATTAGTTTTACAGAACTGTGTGAATAGCTTATTTTGATGGTGAAGGTGATCAGTGTCCCTACTTATTAAATTTCACAATGTATTTTTTCTCATAAATGTGACATAATAACCTGTGAAATGTGTAATTGCCGCATACATGAGAAGACAAAATATTTGGATAACGCATTGGTATCTAATGAAGCCAACTCAGTTAAAAAAAAAACAATTATAGAAGATTTTACATTCACTAGAATGGTTATTGAAGATTATAGAAGAAAATCCTAGAATTATCCAAGATTTCAAATACGCTAGAACGCTTAACCAATGCCAATTTCAAGTAAAAAGAATCATAATTTACACTAACGGATGACAAATGAAAGAATTAAAAAATGTTAAATTTAGGTGTGAAATTAGTTTTGCAGAGGTGTGAAATTAGTTTTACAGAACTGTGTGAATAGCTTATTTTGATGGTGAAGGTGATCAGTGTCCCTACTTATTAAACTTCACAATGTATTTTTTCTCATAAATGTGACATAATAACATGTGAAATGTGTAATTGCCGCATACATGAAAAGACAAAATATTTGGATACCACATTGGTATCTAATTAAGCCAACTCAGTTAAAAAAAAAACAATTATGGAAGATTTTACATTCACTACAATGGTTATTGAAGATTATAGAAGAAAATCCTACAATTAACCAAAATTTCAATACGCTAGAATGCTTAACTAATGTCAATTTCAAGAAAAAAAATTCATAATTTACACTAACGGATGACAAATGAAAGAATTAAAAAATGTTAAATTTATGTGTGAAATTAGTTTTGCAGAGCTGTGTAAATAGTTTATTTTGATGGTGAAGGTGATCAGTGTCCCTACTTATTAAACTTCACAATGTATTTTTTCTCACAAATGTGACATAATAATCTGCGAAATGTGTAATTGCCGCATACATGAGAAGATAAAATATTTGGATAACACATTGGTACCTAATGAAGCCAACTCAGTTAAAAAAAAAACAATTATGCAAGATTTTACATTCACTAGAATAGTTATTGAAGATTATAGAAGAAAATTCTACAATTATCGAAGGTTTTAAATACTCTAGAATGCTTAACCAATGTCAATTTCAAGTAAAAAAAATATCATAATTTACACTAACAGATGACAAATGAAAGAATTAAAAAAGGTTAAATTTAGGTGTGAAATTAGTTTTACAGAATTGTGTGAATAGCTTATTTTGATGGTGAAGGTGATCAGTGTCCTTACTCATTAAACTTCACAATATTTTTTTCCTCATAAATATCACATAATAACATGTGAAATGCGTAATTGCCGCATACATGAGAAGACAAAATATTTGGATAACACATTGGTACCTAACGAAGCCAACTCAGTTAAAAAATAATAATTATGGAAGATTTTACATTCACTAGAATACTTATTGAAGATTATAGAAGAAAATCCTACAATTATCCAATATTTCAAATACACTATAATGCTTAACCAATGTCAATTTCAAGTAAATAAATATTATAATTTACACTAACGGACGACAAATGAAAGAATTAAAAAATGTTAAATTTAGGTGTGAAATTAGTTTTGCAGAGGTGTGAAATTAGTTTTGTAGAACTGTGTGAATAGCTTATTTTGATGGTGAAGGTGATCAGTGTCCCTACTTATTAAACTTCACAATATATTTTTTCTCAGAAATGTGACATAATAACCTGTGAAATGTGTAATTGCCGCATACATGAGAAAACAAAATATCTGGATAACACATTGGTACGTAATGAAGCCAACTCAGTTAAAAAAAAAAAAACAATTACGGAAGATTTTACATTCACTAGAATGGTTATTGAAGAAAATCTTACAATTATCCAAGATTTCAAATACGCTATAATGCTTAACCAATGTCAATTTCAAGTAAAAAAAAATAATCATAATTTACACTAACGGATAACAAATGAAAGAATTAAAAAATGTTAAATTTAGGTGTGATATTAGTTTTGCAGAGGTGTGAAATTAGTTTAGTAGAACTGTGTAAATAGCTTATTTTGATGGTGAAGGTAATCAGTGTCCCTACTTATTAAATTTCACAATGTATTTTTTCTCATAAATGTCACATAATAACCTGTGAAATGTGTAATTGCCACATACATGAGAAGAAAAAATATTTGGATAACAAATTGGTACCTAATGAAGCCAACTCAGTTAAAAAAAACAATTATGTAAGATTTTACATTCACTAGAGAAGATTATAGAAAAAAATCCTACAATTATCCAACATTTCAAATATGCTAGAATGCTTAACCAATGTCAATTTCAAGTAGAAAAATATTATAATTTACATTAACAGATGACAAATGAAAGAATTAAAAAATGTTAAATTTGGGTGTCAAATTAGTTTTACAGAGGTGTGAAATTAGTTTTACAGAACTGTGTCAATAGCTTATTTTGATGGTGAAGGTGATCAGAGTTCCTATTTGTTAAACTTCGCAATTTTTTTTTCTCATAAATATCAAATATTAACCTCTAAAATGTCTAATAAATCACCTAGAGCAGGCTCCAATATTTATTGGAGCCTGCTCCAGGTGATTTAGAGCCTTTTCTAAATAGAGCAGGCTCAATTACAAAGTGGAGCAGGCTCTACTTGGTAGTGGAGCCGGCTCTACTTGGTAGTGGAGGCGGCTCCACTTTGGGTGGAGCCGGCTCCTTTATGCATTTTTTCATTTTTTTCGTTTCCAGCCCGATTTGGCTGCCGCATGCATTTAATACCAATTTTTTTGATAACACATTCATACCTACTGAAGCCAATTTAGTTCTAAAAATCAATTATGGAAGATTTTACATTCATTGCAATGATAGATCGATGACAAATGAAAGAATCATAAATTTTCTAAATCAACTGTAAATGAACAATATATTAAATGCGCAATATTAATAACACTTACCAACAATCAAGCATTAATTAGGTCAATTGTAAATACCACATCAGGTCCATTGTAGATTTCCTTCCTGTAGATGAATAGTTGACATTGCATTGAGAAATCAGCACACTGCAATCTGGGTTTTGATTTAAAAAAGATTATAAAAAAGTAAGAATAGAGGAGAGAGGAATTAGGGTTTCCAATAAAAAAGAAATTCAAAAGCAATATGTTTTTTTCATGGAACAAAGAGAGAGGAATAAGAGTTTGGATTAAAATGAAAAAGGAAGGAGGGAAATAACAAAAGCAAAAGGGAAGAAGGGGAAAGTGAAATTGCAGAAGGGCAGGGGCGGCAGCTTATTTCAATTTTCCCTCTTCTTTTTTTTTTCTTTTTTTTTTTTTTTTTTTTTTTTTTTCTTTTTATTGACTTTACAGTTGGCACGTTAAGTTACTGTGCCATTTGTGTACTTCTTTTTCTTGTGCCAAGCCAAACACGGCATTAAGCAACTCACAACAGGGGACCGTATGGTAACTCACAACAGGGGATTTGAGCCCTAGACATTGATAGACTGATTTGGAATGACTCGGTTTGTCCTTTCGTTTTAGTTTATGTGCCCACTCTTAAATGCACTGTTCTCACTCTAACAATATTCTAACGGCCTCACCTAAGTCATCTGGTGAAATATTGGTTCGGTATCGTCTCGTTAATGGTATTGAGTTGAAAATTAAATATAGTAAATATAAAATTTAAAGGGTATTTGAGTTACAAAAAAAAACCAGTAAGATTAAAAGATTCCATCACTTTTTACGTTCAGTTGACTGATACACATATTAAGAGGCAGAGCCCGTGTACGCTAGGGGCACTTGTCCCGGTCTCACCCATCATACATATAATTTTTTTATTTTATTATTTTTTTTTGTGTGTATATATATGAAATTTTTTATATAATGTCATCCTAAAATTATTAGTTTTTAAAATT
Source organism: Cornus florida (assembly GCF_030987335.1). Lineage (NCBI taxonomy): Eukaryota > Viridiplantae > Streptophyta > Magnoliopsida > Cornales > Cornaceae > Cornus > Cornus florida. The sequence continues at coordinate 23,169,178 of NW_026775572.1, read as the reverse complement.
ATCTCTTATTTTTTTAGTTTTTTTTTCCTAATTTACTCTTCAAAATCCTTAAAAAAAAAAAGTTAAATTTTACTAGTTAAATTAAATTTTAATTATTTCCTTTTTAATTTGTCATTTTTTTTCTTTAAATATATTTTTTCTCCTTAACATTGTGCCCCTTAAACTAAAATATTGGCTCTGCCCCTGCACATGTTCGTACAGATTCATCTTCTGTTCGTTTCCATGAGCATACATAATATAGGGCCAAAGTGGTTAACTGCATTTTTTTCATGCAATATAATCATGAAAAATTAAAAATTACTTATGTTGTTTTACAACTTTCTAATTAAGATTTCAGGAATTAAAAGTAAATTTATGCTAATTTAATGGAGAATACGTCCTCAAATTAGTGTTAATTTTATATAAATAAAAAAAATAGATTAAGTGTAATTCAATAAGAAAAGGCATTATGATCATTTAATAAAAAATAGTCCAATGAAAAATTTTTCAACAAAATATGATAGTTCATGTGAATTTGTGCACAAAATATACTTCAATGGATTTATTTAGAAATTCAAATATAGTTGAAGGATGTGACGCGATAGTATTATTTGTCTATGTTGCACAGGAATTGGTAACCAGACATCAATTAGTCCAAAGTCTAATTTTAACAATTTTGCATTATAATTTTTAAATCAGAATTTAAAGCAAATAGGTGTTATCAATTCTTCTTTCTCTAACTTTTGCACTAATGTAAATTAAATTTTAAAATCAACTTTCACCGAATGCATTTAGAGTAATTGGGCTTTTCTCGGTATGTCCCATATGGTGGTTGGGCTTTATTCGGTATCTCTTATAGGGTGTTTGGGCTTTACTCGGTCTCTCTTACATGGTGGTCGGGCTTTACTCTGTATGTCCTTTTCGTTTCAGTCCATGTGCCCAGTCTTCAATGGTTACGAATTCAACAATATGCCTACGGCTTACATGAGAGCGTCAGAGCATTCAACATCATAATCGTGTTGTACTTAAAGAGTAATAAAATAATAGTATAAATGAACAATAACTTTTAAATTTTCACTTTTATAAATTTTCTCTTTAATATTAAGTGTGTTGAACTTATATAATTTTTAAAGAATCTACAAATATTTATATAAAGTCTCGTTCTCTCTAAGTCTAAATATATACATATTATATTTTTAAAAATATATTTGAAAATTAAAATTGAGTTTTGAAAAGACAAATTGGCTTAATTGAAAATATACTCGGAGTAGTTGAAAAACCGCCACCACCGTAACCACTGCCTTTCACTATTGCCATTTTTATTGTCTTTCATCATTGTCACTGCTATCACCACCATTGTTTCTATCTTCAACCACCACACCACCACCGCTACCTCCATCGTCACCACCACCACCAACTTTCATCGCTGTCATCGCCTTCCACCACTACCACATTCGACCATTGCCACCTCCTTTACCTTCTACCACTGTCATTACTACCACTATCGTCACTATTACCGCCACCACTGGTACCTTCCACCACCACCACCCTCACTGCCACTGCCGTCCACCACCACCACCACCCTCACTGTCACTGCCGTCCACCACCACCACCACCACCATACCGCCATCGCCATCGCCACCGCCACTCCTTCCACCACCACTACCACTGTCACCTCCACTCCTTTCACCACCGCTACCTTCCACCACAACCACCACCCCCTACACCATTGCCGCATTCTAACACCACCACACCATTGCCTTCCACAATCATCACCCATACCACCGCCGCCTTCTACCACTACCACCGCCACCTTCCACTACTGCAGCTTTCCAACACCACTACCACCTTCCACCTCCACCATCGTTGTCACCGCCATCCACTAATGCCATCATTTCTTTTTAAAAAACTATTAAAAAAATATTATCTTGTTAAATTAATTTATTTTTCACTAAGAATGATATTTTGAAAATTTTAATTAGAAAATCATTATATTTTAAATTTAAAATTGGTCAAACCAAACACTACAATGAATATTATCATTTCATTCTTATACATTTCATATTTATAACTAAAAAATAGAATGAGAATGGTCGTTCTATTCCATTCTCACTTGCATACGATACCAAACGTATCATTAGTTCCCTTATTGCCTTCGTTTACTTCTCCACGACCTTTCTGACGAGCTAAAATGGACACACTCTGAGAATGGACAACACATACCTTATCTCCGGGGATATTAGATTACGAACCCTTGAGTGGAAGGCACCGTTTTAGTGTTTTAATGGTTATATTTCTGACGTGTCAAACTGTAATACCCCTAATTTTAAAAGGACAGTCCTAGTATTTATTTAATTATTTAATTGTATTTTTAATTTATTTAATTGGTTATTTATTTGTGTGTTTGGTTGCGTTAATTGTGTGTTTATTTAATGGTTACTTAAATTGGATTTTGTTTGCTTTAATTAATTATTTATTTTATTTTAATTGATTAATTGTTTTAAGTTCATGGTTTATTTTAACTGGCTTAAGTTAAATGTTTTATTTATTAAATTAGGTTATAGTTTTAGTTGTGTAATGGAATTCACGTGTGTAGCCGACACTGTTTTAAATCGTAGGTTTTGTTATGGGCCGACAAGGATTAAGATTAGGGCTCTGTCTCTACACATACGAGGAATAGGGTTTATTTACGTCTCTCTATATATAGAATAGTGTGTTGATTTAGGGTTTTAGAATACAAAAGCTCTGTTCACGTCTCAAGGTTACATAGTGAAAACAGAAAGGGGTTTTGTAAGAACAGAGCATTGTAGGGTCTGTTAAAGGAAGAATAGGGAGGACCAAGGAGGTGTGGTGGTGGACTACCTAGAACCAAAGGAGGCTAGACAGTGGTTCGTGTTGCCTGAACAAGTAAGTTCTGAACAGGCAAGTTCTTTTCTTCCTCCTTCCCTTTGCCTGTGTTCTGTGCACCTAGATAGTCTCTAGGGTTTAATTAAGCATTAACTAAGTTTCACATGTATAATAGATGCTATGTCGATGATCTGTATGTGTTAAAATTTGTTCAATTACAGTTCTTATATATTTGATCTCAGTGTGTTTCTTAAAGCATGTAAAATCTGTAGAACTTGAAGCCTCTGTTTCTGATTTCAACTACTATAAACACATCTTGGGGATTATATTGGACACAGTTAGGACTCTTAGGGACAGTTTAAAGCCAAATAGATAGGTTGCGAATGGCCAGAAGCATTGCAGAAAGTCGCAGGACTAACAAGGTTGAAGAAAGCTCTCGGAGGAGGAGAGAGCCGGCTCTGGAATGTAAAAAGCCGGCTCCCCCCATTGTAGAGTCAGCTCTAGGAGAGGTAGAGCCGGCTCTACCCTCCTAGGAGGCAGCTCCAAGTGTTTCTAGAGCCTGCTCCAAAATCTGGAGAAGGCTCTCTCTCACATATAGTTTTTGAACTTTGTTTTTACGAATAATTTTGAGACTGTAGGAGTTGGGGACTGTTTGGACTGAGTCTGGGACTTCACATTATGATTAAAAAGTTAATCGTGGCATTATTAAGACCTTTAATTGATTAAATCTTACTTCTAGTCAATGGGACAAACGGTATAAAATTACTAATTTTCTATACTGTTAACGGATGAAAGATGGATTAATTGTCTAACTAAATTTTAGCAATGTAATGGGATGTAGGATGCTTATAAAAACCTATTTTAAATGCATGATAGGATCCTCTATATATTTATTTTGATCTATGTATGCTTTGGGATGTTAATTGTCGAAATAGTAAACATTTTCTACAATTACATGGATTACTGTTGAATTTCAGTTGCTAGAATAACGAAACCATTTATGAAATTATTTTGATACTAGTTGGGACTGTAAATTACTCAGTTATGATTTATATGTTGTAATTTACATGGATATGGAGGATTGTATGCACCGGTATGGGACGATGGTATACTGGGGACGGTTTAGCTCAAAATGCAAAGACCTAACGTACCGGATGGAAAGGATGGATTGTAAAATATTGAATCCATCAATGTGTTTAAGTCAAATCAACTGACTAAGTTGAATGACTTCCTGGATTAATTGGTTGTAGTTAAGTCAGATCAGCTGAATAAGTTGAGTGCTTATCTAGACGGTGTTTTGTATGTCTCCTCAATAAATAATTAAATGACATAATATGGTTTTGGACGGATTTTAGATATATGATTATGGTACCACGATATAAGCTTGAGTCTCAGAGTCATTGGTTAGGGTGCATATATGCAGTGGATGCGTAGCTTGATATAGTTGGTAGGTGTACCTTGCTAGGTCTAGGTACTTATACCCACCTCTGGGTGCGTTTTCGCATGATGCCTTCTATTCAGGTTGAGACCCCTATTGTAGTCTAGTGAATGTCCTTAGTGTGGATATATATATATATACTTATGGACTAAATAAATATGGTGAGGGTATATAGGGTGTATCTGCGTATCGGGTCACTGTATGGATTGCAGTTAGATTAAGACTTGCATGTGGGCCTGACCCACTCTCTTATTTTTCAGGTGCTCGCCAGTTCCAGGGTTAGAGCTTGGTCGTGTTGGTTGTGCAGAGCAGATACAGACTTCCATTCCACCCACTACGTAGGACTCTCTCCAAAGCTTGTTGCTGGATGTTTCTTTCAGTTGTTTTTATTTCAGTTTGGATTATTATTAGGGGTCCACTAGAGATGGATTCCTGAGTTGTTTAATCTGTTGGAGGTTTTGGATTATTGGGATTTTATTAAGTTTTATCAGTTGAGGATTCTATATTAGTATTCATTTTCAGCTTTTAATATTTATTCTTATTTCATTTTGTCATCTGTGTTCATTTTAAAATATTAATTGTTTGATATTCCCTCGGGTTTGGGCTTGGGCCTGATCAACCCGTGTCTCAGATCCGAGGGGTATCATAGTTGGTAACAGAGCTTTCCAGGTTTAAGTGTCTCTAGAATGTTTCGTATTAAGTCTTCCGCGTAGCGTTTTCTCTTGATTGGAGCTTAAGTTTAGGATTCATTGTATTCATTTATGGTTCGTTTAACCTCGTACTGATGTTTGTCTTTCTATGTTAACAGCATGGTTAACGCTAGACAGAACATAAACAGTCGACAGAGGAGAGCAGCACGTAGGCAGCAGTAATGTCTGCAACGTCGACAAATGAAGGAAGAGCAGCAAGGGCTTGGGTTTCAGAATGGTGATGGTCAGGTTCAGGAGGGGCAGGAGGACGTTCAGCAGACTCGGGATCACGAAGGAGATCCAGAGTATCCTCCTCACATCAACAACCTCATTGCTCGGGCTATAGAAGCAGGGTAACCGCTGCACTTCGGAATCAGCCTCAGGTACAGCCGGCACCGTTACCAGCGTCGGTTGTTCAGACTGATACTTGGGAGAAAGCCAGGAGTTCTTTCACAAATGGGAGTCCACCTGAGTTCACAAGCTCCACCGATACGAGAGCAACTCACCAGTGGAAATAGGACATCAAGCGACATCTTCGCTTGGTTCAGTACACGGAGGTTCAGAAGTAGATGCTTGCTACCTTCAAGCTAGTTGGGGATGCACTGCAATGGTGGGAGTCAGTTACCACCATAGAGGAGAGGATGGCATTGACTTACGATGATTTCAGTACACGCTTTGAAGAGAAATATTTCCCTTATGCAGTTAGGGCAGCCATGAAGACTAAGTTTCTTAATCTACAGCAGGGGAACATGACAGTAGCGAAGTATGAGCAGCAGTTTACACGCTTGTCTCTCTTTGCACCGGAAGAGGTGGATACAGAGGAGAAGAAGCGCAACAGTTTCGTCAAAGGACTGATGTGGTCTATTAAGAGAGCTATTATAGGTAGTCTAGCCTATACTACCTATACTCAGGTAGTAGACGCCGCTCTACAGTAGCATCAGTTGACCGTGGATTTCAGACAGGCCAAGGGTGAGAAGCGGGGTGACAGAGACTCTACTAATCAGTCAGTTGAGAAAGGGAATGGGAATGGACACCGACAGAATGACAAGGGCAAATTCCAGGGACAACAGCCTTGGAAAAAGCATAAGGGTGGTTCAGATGCTCCCAGGGATGTGGCACCTATTCAGCGACAGCAGTATGGGGGACCACAGGCAGGACAGGGTCAGTCACAGGCTAATCGACAGAAGAGGCCATTTGGCACTTTCCAGGGTAGTTGCTGTAATACCCCTAATTTTAAAAGGATAGTCTCGGTATTTATTTATTTGTTTTAATTGTATTTTTTAATTATTTAATTAATTATTTGACTAATTGCTTATGTGTTTAATTGAATTAGGTATTACTTGATTATTTGATTATGTGTCTATGTATTATTTGTATTTGTCTATGTGTTAATTGTTTAATTAGATTATGTGCTTAAATGGTGTTTTGATTAATTGTAAATTAAATGTTTTCTTTTCTTTTATTATTTTATTTTATTTTTCTTTTATGGTTATGGTTAGTAGTAATGGGCCAACCAATTGGGTCCCATGGACTACTTGGATAGGAGGTTGGATGTGTATGGATTATTACCCATGGATAATATATGTATATATATAGATATATATTATATACATTTATAAAAAGGAAAGTAATTTATTAATTATTTTTATGGTAACTTGGGTAGTAATATTTAATCTGATGTATATATTTTATATTTAAATAATAAAAATATACATAGATTTGATACGTGTTATGTTTTAAGTTACTTTATAACATTATGGTAACTTAAGTATTATTGGATAATCCATTAATAAATAATGGAATGTGTATAATATATTAATATATTTATTTAATAAACATATACATAAATTATATACGTAACATATTTTACTTACCTTTTTAATATATATATAAAAGAGAAAGTAATTTATTAATTACTTTTATGGTAATTTGAGTAGTAATATTTAATCTGATGTATATGTTTATTTAAATAATAAAAATATACATAGATTTGATACGTTTTATGTTTTAAGTTACTTTATAATATTATGGTAACTTAAATATTATTAGATAATCAATTAATAAATAATGGAATGTGTATAATTTATTTATTTAATAAACATATACATAAATTATATACGTAACATATTTTGCTTACCTTTTTAATATTTTTATTTTCATTTTTTTTTTAAGTTGACTTGGATTGGGAAAAGGGTTAGGGTTATTTTATTTAGCCTATAAATATATAGCTATAGGTTGTAAAAGGGGGTTAGAAATCTTCACGTGATATATACTAGAGAGATAGTGTTAGAGAGGAAAGGAGGAAAAGGAAGGAATGAGGAGAAAAACCCTTTAGAGAGAAGATCAAGGAAGAAAAAGTTTAACTTTCAATCCGAAAGTTTAAGGCAAGTTCTTCTTCTATCTCTTTCCCTTTGATTCGTGTTTCTGTACATGCCTAGGAAATTTCAGGATTTATTAAACACATAAAATTAAATAATTATGCATGTTTAATTGGGTTAGAACATAGGTTTTATGAAATTGGTTCATATCTGTTCTTGTGTTATGAATTGATAAAATGCATGATTTTGATTTGATTTCTTATGTGAATTTTTACATGTTTAAATTACGTATTTTTCATATCTGTGGAATGATGGAACGTAGAAACATGCCTAGGATTCCTAAACATTAAATAGGGACTAGGTTTGGGTTTTAATAAATTTAAATAGACTCAATCATAATGATGCTTGCTATTTGAATGTTTTAAACAAAGGAATGGATTTAATCTTTTAAAATATTTTAGCAATTGAGATTAAATGTGTAGGATGAATTGGATATAGAGAATTCTTATTTAACGGTATAATAAAATATCATCATGTATAAGATTCAATTTGTGTAGGACATATGATATAGGAAGTTTAAAGAAATAATAAGTCATTCATATTATGTGATAACTTGATATCATATTTATCATAGTTATTTATGGAATGTTTGATGTATTTCCTTAATTGTTACATCAATTGTTGGATTGTGTGGTTTAATGCACAAGTATGGGACGGTGGCATTCTAGGGATGGATTAACTTATCAGTTAAGTCCTACCTATTTTATATAAGGGAATGGATTAACTAAAATGTTAAGTCCTACTTATATTTAAGTCAGGTCAGCTGAACAAGTTGAATGACTTATGGAGGATTAATTTATTATATAAGGGAATGGATTAACTAAAATATTAAGTCCTACTTATATTCAAGTCAGGTCAGCTAAACAAGTTGAATGACTTATGGAGGATTAATTTATACTGGATAGGATGGTTACTAGATTATATATATAAGTATGGTGCCATGATATGAGCTTGAGTCTCAGGATTAATGGTTAGGGCGCGTATATCGCCAGGGATGTGTAGCTAGATATAGTGTAATTGTGTACCCTGGTAGGTCTAGGTACTCATGCCCACTATATGTGCGTTTTGCATGTTGCCTACTATTCAGGTTGAGACAACCCTATAGTCTAGTGAGGTTCCTTTAGTGTGTATATATATATATACGGACTACTAGTTACTGTTGGATTAACTAGGATGTATACGTGTATCAGATCTCTGCTTGGACTGTAGTAGAGTAGAACTTGTTTGTGGGCCTGACCCACTATTATTTTTCAGGTGTTTGTCATGAATAGAGGTTGTTCGTGCTGAACGGGGATCAGTCTACTTCATTCTTCCGATGCTACATAAGAGTTCCTTTATGATTCAGTTTCCTGTTTTAGATTACTGTCATTTGTTTAGTTTGGATTTTTTAGGGGTCCTCACAGTATGGATTCCCGAGTTGTATTTTGGAGGATCAGTTGTATCAGAAGAGTTTATTAATTAATGGAAATATATTATGAGGTTTATTATTAGATTATCATTTTAGTTTCTTGTCAGCATTTTATTTATTCTTCTTTATTCTTTTGTACTCTGTGTTCGTTTATTATCAATTTGTTTTGATATCCTCGGGTATTCGGGCGTGGGCCTGGCTAACCCGCATTCGGAAATTCGGGGGTATCACAGTTGCTATACTTATGGGGAATATGGTCACACTTCCAAGCAGTGTCCAACAGTAAGGCAGGGACAAAGACAGGGACAGGGACAGCAGGGGCAGAGGGCGCCAGTGCCTTTACCAGCTCCACAGGTTCCGCGGATTCAGGGACAGACTTATCCAGCTTTACCAACGCCGCTGCAGCCTCAGGGACAGGCACCGCAGCAGTTACATTATGGCAGGGTGTACAACCCCATGCCACAGGATCTGCAGGCACCTCAGGTTGTTAAGGGTAAGTTTCCTATTTATGGTTTACTTGGACGTGTTTTGTTTGATACAGATGCTGCACACTCATTTATAGTTAGGACTTTTGTTGGTTTGTCTGGGATGACGACTCGGGTATGCAGTAGACCTCAGGGTATTTCTACACCGTTGGGCGATACAACCATTCTTCATGAGAGTGATGGGCCTGTGACACTAGATATTGGTGGACTTAGATTTCTAGCCAATCTATTGGTCCTGGACATGCACACTTATGATGTGATACTTGGGATGGATTGGTTGTCTCACTACCATGCCCAAGTTAATTGTTTTGATAGGTCAGTTATTTTTACCATACCTGGTTAGGACATGTACGTCGTCGCTATACCGCGTTCTAGCGGGGTCACTAGCACCTATTTGTTTCATATGGAGGAAGGGACTACTGTATCATTGGATAACATACCAATTGTACAGGATTTTCAGGATGTATTTCAGGAGATTCCAGGGTTGCCGCCTAGTCGCGAGATTGACTTAGCTCCAGGCACTACGCCTATTGCTAGGGCACCGTATAGGATGGCACCAGTGGAGATGCGAGAGCTGAGGGATCAGATTCAGCAGCTACTTAGCCAGGGTTTTATACGCAGGAGTACATCACCCTAGGGAGCACCGGTTTTATTAGTGAAGAAGAAGGATGGTTCACTTCGTCTGTGTATAGATCACAGGGAGTTGAACAAGGTTACTATTCGTAACAAGTATCCTTTACCCAGGATTGATGATCTTTTTTATCAGTTGAAGGGAGCTACCTATTTTTCTAAGATTGATCTGTGGTCTGGATATCATCAACTTCGGGTTCGGGAGCAGGATGTTCTGAGGACAACATTTCTCACTAGATATGGATCTTATGAGTTTCGGGTGATGCCGTTCGGGTTGACTAACGCACCAGCAGTTTTCATAGATTTGATGAACAGGATCTTCAAAGCCAAAGCCTATTTGGATCAGTTTGTCATTGTTTTCATTGATGATATCTTGATCTATTCTAGGTCTGAGGACGATCATGCTAGACATCTATGGATAGTTTTGCAGACGCTTCGTGAACACCAGTTGTATGCCAAGTTTGAGAAGTGTGAATTTTGGCAGCGAGAGGTGAAATTTCTGGGTCACGTGGTGTCAAAAAGGAGAATAGCGGTGGATCCGGCCAAGGTTTCAGCGATGGTTGAGTAGGGACAGCCTACTTCACCTACTGAGATTCGGAGTTTCCTTGATTTGGCAGGATATTATAAGAGGTTCATCCAGGGGTTCTCAAAGATAGTGGGACCACTCACTCATCTGACTAAGAAGGGTGTACGGTTCGTGTGGGATGAACATTGTCAGAAAGCTTTTAATGAGCTGAAGACTAAGTTAACTTCTGCACCAGTTTTGTCTACCCCACAGAATGGAATAGAGTATCTGGTTTACACGGATGCTTCTTTTCAGGGTCTTGGATGTGTTTTGATGCAGGAAGAGCGACCGATTTCGTATGGATCTCAGAAGCTTAAGCCTCACGAGCTTAATTATCCAACACATGATTTGGAGTTGGCAGCTATGGTCTTTACCTTATGTATTTAGAGGCATTATCTGTTGGGTGAGTCCTTCAGATTATTTAGCGATCACAAGAGTCTGCAGTATTTATTCACTCAGCGGGAACTGAATATGAGACAGCGCAGGTGGTTGGAGTTTGTGAAAGATTATCACTTTTCTATACAATGCCATCCAGGGAAACGAATGTGGTAGCGGATGCACTCAGTCGTCGACCTGTAGTAGTCTTTCCGCTTTATTCACTACTGAGTGGAATGCGTTGAAGAAGGTGGATGAATTGTCAGATGTTTTCATGGCTTGCATGGTAGTTACACCTTCTACCATTCACAAAGTTTGAAGGCACAACTCACCGATCAGTAGTGCATTGACAAGGTTGCAGAGATAGCTTCCGGAGAGGTTTCATTCTACTATGTTGGGGCTGATGCAGGTTTGAGGTACAAGGGCCATTTGGTGGTACCTTCTGCTGATGATTTGAGGAAGGATGTGATGACTAAGACTCATCACTCTGAGTTTTCTGTTCATCCAGGAGGAGACAAGATGTATCAGGATATGAAGTGACAGTTTTGGTGGACAGGTATGAAGAAGGACATTGCTCTGTTTGTTTCGCAGTGTAGTATTTGTTAGATGGTTAAGATTAATCACCAGACGCCGCCAGGAGCTCTACAGCCACTGCCGATACTGGAGTGGAAATGGGAGAGCATTTCAATGGATTTTGTGGAGGGATTGCCTAATTCCTTCAAGGATCACAATTTCATTTGGGTTATCGTGGACAAATTGACAAAATCAGCTTATTTCTTGCCTATTCGCACTGACTTCACCTCGGAGCAGTTGGCGAGACTTTACATTTCGAATATTGTAAAGCAGCATGGCATTCCATTGTCTATTATATCGGACAGGGATTCGAGCTTTATATCAGGATTCTAGAAGAGTGTTCAGCAGGCTTTGGGTACAAAATTAGACCTTAGTACTACTTATCATCCTCAGACTGATGGACAGACTGAGAGGGCTAATCAGATCATGGAGGATATGCTTTGGTCATGTGTTCTTGACTTCAAAGGCAATTGGGAGGATTATTTGCCACTTGTAGAGTTTACATATAACAATAGTTTCCAGAAGACTATTGGGATGGCACAATTTGAGGCATTGTATGGCCGACCGTGTCGATCACCTGTTTGTTGGATGGAAGTTGGCGAAAGCAGGTTCTTGGGTCCTGAGTTCGTAAAGGATACTTATGAGAATATAGCTCTTATTAGGGATCACATGCGTACTGCCTAGAGTAGGCAGAAGAGCTATGCTGATCGTCGCACTAGTGCTTTGGAGTTTCAGGTTGGGGATCAGGTTCTACTTAAAGTGTCTCCTATGAAAGGAGTCATGCGCTTTGGGAAGAAAGGGAAGTTGTCACCATGATATGTTGGTCCATTTATGATTACAGATCGAGTTGGAGCTGTTGCTTATCAGTTGGCACTTCCGGATAATTTGGATCGCGTACACAATGTATTCCACGTTTCTATGTTGCGGAAATTTCTGCGAGATGAGGATCGATATCAGCATATCGATGTTGGGGAGATTAAGTTGCAGCCAGATATAACTTATTTGAGCCACCGTGTCGTATTGTCGACCGTCGGGATCAGATCCTTCGTAACAAGGTTATCCCTTTAGTTCGTGTCTAGTGGAGTCATCACAATGAGGCTGAGTCTACTTGGGAACGGGAGGACGTCATTCGTTCGCAATTTCCTGAAATTTTGGAATAAGGTAAGAGCGAATTCCGAGGACGGAATTCCTTTTGTTAGGGGGAAAGAATGTAATACCCCTAATTTTAAAAGGATAGTCCTGGTATTTATTTAATTATTTAATTATATTTTTAATTTATTTAATTGGTTATTTGTTTGTGTGTTTGGTTGCGTTAATTGTGTGTTTATTTAATGGTTATTTAAATTGGATTTTGTTTTACTTTAATTGATTAATTATTTTATTTTAATTGATTAATTGTTTTAAGTCATGGTTTATTTTAATTGGCTTAAGTTAAATGTTTTATTTATTAAATTAGGTTATAGTTTTAGTTGTGTAATGGAATTCACGTGTGTAGCCGACACTGTTTTAAAACGTAGGTTTTGTTATGGGCCGACAAGGATTAGGATTAGAGCTCTGTCTCTACACAGACGAGGAATAGGGTTTATTTACGTCCTATATATATATAGAATAGTGTGTTGATTTAGGGTTTTAGAATACAAAAGCTCTGTTCACGTCTCAAGGTTACAGAGTGAAAACAGAGAGGGGTTTTGTAAGAACAGAGTATTGTAGGTCTGTCAAGGGAAGAATAGGGAGGACCAAGGAGGTGTGGTGGTGGACTACCTAGAACCAGAGGAGGCTGGACAGTGGTTCGTGTTGCCGGAACAAGCAAGTTCTGAACAGGCAAGTTCTTTTCTTCCTCCTTCCCTTTGCCTGTGTTATATGCACCTAGATAGTCTCTAGGGTTTAATTAAGCATTAACTAAGTTTCCACATGTATAATAGATGCTATGTCGATGATCTGTATGTGTTAAAATTTGTTCAATTATAGTTTGTGTATATTTGATCTCAGTGTGTTTCTTCAAGCATGTAAAATCTGTAGAACTTGTAACCTCTGTTTCTATTTCAATTGATATAAACACATCTTGGGGATCATAATGGACATAGTTAGGACTCTTAGGGACAGTTTAAAACCAAATAGACAGGTTGCGAATGGCTGAAAGCATTGCAGAAAGTCGCAGGAGTAACAAGGTTGAAGAAGGCTCTCGGAGGAGGAGAGAGCCGGCTCTGGAATGCAAAGAGCCGGCTCCCTCCATTATAGAGCCGGCTCTAGGAGAGGTAGAGCCGGCTCTACCCTCCTAGGAGGCGGCTCAAAGTCTTTCTAGAGCCTGCTCCAAAATCTGGAAAAGGCTCTCTCTCACATATAGTTTCTGAACTTTGTTTTTACGAATAATTTTGAGACTGTAGGTTTTGGGGACTATTTGGACTGAGTCTGGGACTTCACAGTATGATTAAAAAGTTAATCTTAGGTATTATTAATACCTTTAATTGATTAAAGTTTACTTATTTTTCAGGTGCTCGCCAGTTCCAGGGTTAGAGCTTGGTCGTGTTGGTCGTGCAAAGCAGATACAGACTTCCATTCCACTGACTACGTAGGACTCTCTCCATAACTTGTTGCTGGATGTTTTTTTCAGTTGTTTTTATTTCAGTTTGGATTATTATTATGGGTCCACTAGAAATGGATTCCCGAGTTGTTTAATCTATTGGAGGTTTTGGATTATTGGGATTTTATTAAGTTTTATCAGTTGAGGATTCTATATTAGTATTCATTTCAGCTTTAATATTTATTCTTATTTCATTTTGTTATCTGTGTTCGTTTTAAAATATTAATTGTTTGATATTCCCTCGGGTTTGGGCCTAGGCCTAATCAACCCGTGTCTCGGATCCAAGGGGTATCACATAAACATAATCTCAACAACCAATATGATTAGTGTGAGTCGTATGTAGCGGAATGTATTTAGGAAAGTTTTACGTTTTGTAAAACAGATCTGTGCCGTTTCCAACTTAACTTATTTTAGCAATTAAACAGTTAATTACAAGCAGATAAAATAAAACAAAGTATAAAGTTAGAGATGACACTAGGATTTTAGCGAGGAAATCCCAATTGATAAAATACATCAACTGTTATAGGAAAAACCTCGTGGACTGTGCAGTCCAAAGTAAACTAATCCACTATGCTTGAAACAAAGTATACCGAATTTTTGACTCTGTCTCACGCCCTATCATTCTACCAAACACCAACTGCTGACAATCCTCTCGCTTTACGACTCTCCGTCCAATAGCAACTTAACCTTAGGCTTATGCTTGATATTTATAGAAAAGTAGCAGGTAGATCAGGCTACACTCCACAAATACTCCAATCCTTTCAAAGTGTGATTGTTTTTACTTCTGTTCTTCAATCGTCTGAATGATGTAGAAGAAAATCTGCTTTTATCTGATCAATGTAGATACAACTGTATGATCACGATCAGGATTCGAATTCCACAACTCTAACTTAACTAGGTGAATATGCGTATGTTCTAGGAAGACAACAAAAAAATCAACTTTGATTTTCTGAAAGGGATAAACTTCCTAAGGCTTTATATGATATATGAATATTTAATAAAAGCTGTAAATAAACCAATGTATATGACATGGTTTATATAGAGGTTTACAAAGTCCTATTCCTTTTGAAAATAAAGGAAATTTTGTGCATAGGACTTGAAAGGAAAGTTGGATCAAAAAGGTATTCAACAGAACAAGGTAACTAGAAAACCTGTTGCATTCAGGACTTGTGGAACCGATTCCCAAACTTGGTACCGGCCGGTTCCCAAAGGACAGAGAGTTATTCTCAAAGTTTAGCTTCTGGAACCGGTTCCCAAATCTTGGTACCGGTTCCCACATGACAAAATTCATCCTGAACTTGAAAATTCTATATATTTGGAACTCTGAAAATATACCATGTATATCATTGTGTCCTAAAAGGGAAACGATGTCTTAATGTATTGTTCTTTCCTTTTCGAATCAACAGTACTTTCCTCTTCTGATCAACCTCTGAATTACGCAATCAACGTCAAGTCTAATATGGTAACTGAAATTACAACTCGACTAGGACTTGTTTTGTTACAGAAATTTGCCAATTACAAAAATATATCTCACAATTAGGACAACACATAACCTATCACAATCACCACCACTTTTATCAATTTAGTGCAAAACACCGTCTTACACTACTCATCTACAGAGCACTCT
This sequence comes from Cornus florida, assembly GCF_030987335.1. Classification (NCBI taxonomy): domain Eukaryota; kingdom Viridiplantae; phylum Streptophyta; class Magnoliopsida; order Cornales; family Cornaceae; genus Cornus; species Cornus florida. Next base: position 23,153,603 of record NW_026775572.1, on the reverse strand, counting down.
CTTTCTATGCTCTCACTCTATACGCTCTCATTATTCGGTACTGGATGATTTCGCCGACCAACCGCAACCTCCAGCAACTGATTTCGCCAATTATCACCAAGCGACAATCAAATTACCTGATTAAATTAATCACATTTTTGTTTTGACAATTCAAAAGTTGGAGAAGGTTTTTTTTTTTTTAAAAAAAAAAAAATCAACATCAATTAAATCACTGAAGGAATCGACTGCTCGTTGAGAAAGAAGACATTAAAGCGGGCAAGTTTAAACATGCAGTTGGTTGCTCATTGTAGTGGACTCTAACTGATCGTTTTGTGTGTTGCGCCATCCGGAGTTGGTCAATTTTGAGTGGGTTGCAGAGAATGAGAATGATGAGATATGGAGACGACGATGATGATTTGTGAAGAAAAATTAGGGTTAATGACGGTGGCCATTTTGTTAACAAAAATTAGGGTTAACAACAAACGAAAATTTGGGGTTTAATCTAGAGCTTTTATTCATTTATTTTCCTAACATTTATATAGGTAATTTGTCATTTGAAATTATATCCTATGGAACGTGATAATCTTTTAGGGGGTTTACCATAAAAATAAAAGTTCAAAAAAATGGAATAGTTTAGAAAATTTATTGTAAAAATAAATATTCAGGAAATTTGTTGGTAGAGAAAGTAAAGTTTCATTTTTGTTTTTTTTTTTTTAGCACTTTACCTTATATTATATTATTTTGATATAGATTGTAAGTTTCTAGCACAAATAACCATTCCAAACTGAAGCAATAAAAACAGTTAACTTTCATAATTAATCCTTTTAACCAGGATGCAATATCAATACATATATAATATGAACAAGATTTGCAACCTAATGCTGGAGGAGAAACTCCCCGTCATGATATGATTGGACAATAATATTAATATATTATAAAAGGGCACGATGATCTAGTAATATCATGACACATCATTCGCAACAGTAAAAACGATGTCCTTCTCCATACAACTAGGAAAATTATACTATTACACTTTCTTAATGTAAAGGTGTAGCATAGGGATTCACCATGACTTGCGTCTTCTGTTTTGGTGCCACAGACATGAATGCCCTAATAGCAGGCTTAACCTTCTCAGCCATCTTCACCATAATGAAGAAAATCAACCTATAGAGAACCAGCATTCCTAACAAAATGGCAAGGTCAATCCACTTGGAGTAACCTATTTCCACTTGAAATCTCTCTCTCAGAATATATTCACCAGTGATTTTGTGTGTCGCTCCGGCTTCACTACTAGGAAATTTGAGTCCTTCAAACTCATTTTTATACAATCCTTGATATGCATACTTGTGGAAGGCAATGTAGTATAAAGGGTATCTCCAGAATGTGTCAGGAAGATCATTTGGTAACCTAAAAAACCCTCCACCCAATATTAGTAACCCTTGTAACCCTGCACCAGTTATTATGCCCATAAGGAAATTAGGCACTACACTTGCCACAATCATCATTAGGCTCTCTACCAACATCATACAAGCGAAAATCACCAAAGCAAAGTAGGTGAATTGTTCGTATCCTCTTTGAAGTCCGGTGAGGAAATAAGCAATAGATCCGGGAATCAGTGATATAAGTAACAAGTATGGCATAGAAGAAAGTGTGTTGCCGATAGCAAATGCACCTGAACCATAATGCCCATTTAATCTTTCTCTTTCAAATACCTGCAGGTTAGTGTCAAATAGATTTTAGGCATATATTCAACTAGTTTGAAGCATTTCACTAAGCTGAAATTAAAAGTTTTTAGGATTGAAGGATTTTGATGATTTTCACCTTCATATCCTCCACAAATGAAGGGAATCCACCAATGGCCATGAAAGTTAAGAATGAAGCACAAAACATAAGCATTGCACCTCTAGCCTGTAACAATGAAAACCATATACAATGATTAATTCAATGTAAAATTGATGATTAAATTGCATTGTGATCATCTAATGTTTTTACCTGTATTGAACTATAATTTAAGCCAACATTGTAGTAGATGGTGCCAAGACCTGCGGCCACTATGACATAGATACCAAGTCGAAGCCAGTAGTAGCCAATATCACGAAACATGTTCATGAAAGACCTCCTTGTAAGAACCAGGCATTGGGTAAGGAAATTAGCATGACTTCTTTTTATCAAAGCTCCACCTCCCTGAAAATGAACAATGTTTAATTAATTTAGTTAAGTACTTTTCTATTTATTTGTAAAATTGAAAAAATAAGATGTAATATGATTTGTGAATTGTTTGCTGACCTGTTTGCATATTTCAGCTACTTGCCTTCTAACTTCTGGATAACTATTTGATGATTTATATGAGTTTATAAGAGTATTAATTGCTTCCTCAGTGCATATCTTCCCGGCGGAACCTTGTTCAATGTCCTGTGTCAAAATTGTAGGTCATTGAAGCTTAAAACTTATGAAATAAACTATTAAGACTTATTATAGCGTGCTAAAAAAATACAAAATATATAATTACCTCATCGAAATCCTTGTTGATTGTTTTAAGAAAGTGATCGGCTGGATTCACAAGCGTTGGGCAAGGGAAGCCATTCAATGCAAAGAACTACATCACAAAGAATGCAAGAGGGATTAGTTGCATATGTATGCAAATTATACAGCAATGCATTATTGGACGGTCCAGATAATTTCACATACTGCTGTATGTGAAATGATTATAACACGCGTGCTATACTGCAGAGGATTCTGACTCATATAAATAAACGCTTGCAATTACCTCATTTGCTACGCTAGCAGGGCCAAAGTAGACGGTTTTGCCGGAAGAGAGAAGACATAGATTGTGGAAGAGAGCGAAGACTTCACTGCTCGGCTGATGAATGGAAGTGATGACAGTCCTTCCATCCTGCTGATCGAGCTCTGCAATTCGTTTCATGACATAGTATGACGCGGCGCTATCAAGCCCGCTCGTTGGTTCATCAAGGAAGAGAAGCTTAGGGTGTGTTAGGATCTCTATGCATATGCTAACTCTCCTCTTTTGTCCACCACTAATACCCTTAGCACCCCATCCTCCAATCCTTGTGTTTACACAGTCTTGCAATCCCATCTCTCTTATGGTCATTTCTGCTCTGTCCCTCTTCTCAGATTTGGACATGGAGTTTGGTAGTTGGAGCTGAGCAGAGTAGTACACTGTTTCTCTGACGGTTAAGGTTGTTATTAAGGTATCATCTTGTGTGACATAAGCCTGTATGGGTAAAAAGCAAATGAAAAATAATTAGTCTAGATATTTAGGGGAGTTATTCATAAACAATTTGTGATCGATTTGTGGAAAGACGGTCTCCAGTGGATCAAAATATTCATAAATATAGACTTGTATATTAATATGAGTCAAGTTTGTGCTATGTTTTTCGAGCTAGTAACGACAAATGAGCCGAGCCTAAGTTCATTTGCAACACTGTTAAGATTTGTATAACCATATTGATTATTCTTTATGGTCTACAAATCAATCAAGAAAATGTTTAGATCTTAATCTTTTTCCTTACCGAGGTTCCATAAGCCAATGCTTGTTTGCAACCATTAATCAAAATCTGGCCAGCTTGCCTTGTGTTCGAGCCTAATCTCCCTGCAATATGAGTTAAAGTCATGGTGTTTTTAGATACCGTAGAACCATCAACATACTGTAACACTTGTCTAAAAATAGCTCATAATTTTATTTTATTAGGTAAATACATTTCACACCCACAAATGTCTATTATGGACTCGAATATCTCACTATTTCTTTGTAGAATGAGAAATTATACTAAGTTGAATTAATGACCTACTGAGAAAATATCTCATAACTGGTAGATCAAAGTTATATATTTTTAACAAATCCACATGTTTACTCATATAGTACATCATATGACTGTTTATAAATCAGTAAATCACTGTCTCTTTCGGTCTATATTCGAAGTAACAAAAAAACAAGTCATTTGTAAAGAAAAACTAGAGATAAAATTCGTCAAAACACCAAAAAAGTAATAGACTAATCAATCTCTGATGATGAAAGTTTTTTGTTTTCATAGAATGTAAATTTGTGGCTATCATTGGATACGTTGGTGATTTTTCTTTTTTTCCAATTTCGTCATGTTAGCATGAAGCGCTCAATAATTTTATTGAAGCTTGATAGCAAGTCAATTTTTTTAAAAAAAAAAAAACCTTGAAGTGATTATGAAACAAAATGTATGAGTGAGAGAAAAAGTTGGTCCATTTGAATTTAAAATTGATCAACAATACCTGCTTTAACCTAAAGTGCCATGTTTTTTAAACTGTGACACATGTCTATTAGTATAATATTAAAAACTAATAAACAAAAATAGCAAAGCTTATTTAATTTTTGATCGTCATGCTGGTAAATCAACCATAAAATTTTTAAAGTTGAAGCGTTTGAGTGAAATAAAAAATTTAAATCTTCCATTCCATAGTGTATCCATTTATCCATTGAATGTAAAATCTACGGTTTTTCATTTTGTTCAAACTCTTACTCATGCAAAAATACTAAAAATAGAAGAAAATTGGAATGTATACCAGCTAAGGCATCAAGAAGGGTTGATTTGCCACAGCCAGATGGACCCATGATAGCCAAGACCTCCCCGGGGCGAGCGTAGCCGGTGAGACCTTGAAGGATGGATCTGCTGCCATTTTTTCCGTCGGCAACCGTAACCCACAAGTCCTCCCATGTCAAGAAAACCCCATCATCCTCCATCTTGGTTTCAACTCTAGGGTTTTGCACTAAAACAGTACTACTACTTTCTACCTCCAGTGGGTTCCTCCTAATTTCTGAGCTAGTTTTCATAGATCTCGAGCTCATGCACTGCAGTTCACTGTTGCTAACATGAGCCTGCATGGTGATATATATTTTTTGTATTTTGGCTGTAGAGAGAGAGAGAGAGGGGTAAATATTTTGGGCATGCTGCTTGTGAAGATTGGCAAGTGCATGTATATATAGACTTTTTGAGTTCAATTTGGAAAGTGAAGTGTCACAAAAATAAAAAAATAAGAGTGCAACATGTGAATCAACAGGACGCAGTTAAGAGAAATGTGTATGGACAAGAAATTAACTAAACTGATGGGGATATGAAGCCAATTACATAGTGACACATTGAAGAAGATGACTGGTATATATCATCTTGGTCTAATGGGGCTCAAACGTGATTCACGTTGTTTAGGTACGATATTTAATACGTTCCGAACTAGGCAGATTCAACTCATTTCACATCAGTGTGACCGAGGAAACATTTTTCACACATACATACATACATGTAATTAATTTACATATTGCATTTTTACAATATTTGCGGTTTACATGCATGCAAGTGTCATATCAAATCCTATTCACTATATTTGAAGTGATTAAAATTGTCAATGCAGGGAATCCAAACTCAATCGGTTTAGTGTAGTATGACAATTTCTATAATTATTAAGCACAATACATATTGTTGGGTATGATTGGTCACAATTAAGAAAGTTTAAATTACATAATTGCCAAGGACAAATGTATTAAGAGTTACAAACAAGCATTTTGATAACTCAAACTTGAGCTAACAATTAAAGTTAAATTGAATTTCAAACTTAATGAGAAAATTTTGAGTTGACAACTTTAAATTTGATGAATAATTGTTTAAATTCGTTAATTAAAATACTTTTATCTGGGTTCAAATGGAGATCAATGTCTTGTTCAACAAATTTCAAGCTTGAAAAATAATAATAATAATAATAATAATAATCTTGTACGAAGAACTAAAAAATAAATAAATAAAGGGTTCGATATCAATGAATTTCATCAGAATTAAGGATCAGTTATTCGAAAAAAGAAGTATGATGGAATTGCAATATTTATTTGATTTTAAATTTTCTTTGAAAATTCTATTACTTCCATATTTATAATACAATTAGTTATTTTGTTTTTCTTTTTTTTTTTAATTTTATTTTACCACACTAACTATTTCAAAGCCTTCCCTTTGCTAGGCCTTTTGAAATAAATGCGTGCCGCACTTTCACTAAAATGCGTATAGTCTTTTGCTATTCCGTATAAGTTTAATGTTATTTTTGAGCCATCACAACGTATCACAAATTCTACTATGATGACGACAATAGGAGCCATTAGCTTACACAGTTGAATATTAAAATTTAAAACCTCCTTTCAGCGAATGCATGCATCAGTTGGTGGAAGTTAAGAATACATGAGTTTCTTGTTTTAAATTTAAACATTTTTTTTTTAAGAAAAATGTTTTACAAAACATGACTAATGATGCAACATTTAAAAAAAGAGGTATATTGTCAACATTGAATGTAGACTTAGATGAATAAATTTTTCTATATTACTTTTCAAAATTAACAAAGATTTGCATATTTAATTATTAATTTGTCTTTGTTAGTAAAAATTCCTTCCGTCTCAAATTAAGTGTCGTTTTTTAGAACGGTTGTGAGTCACAGTTTTCAAAAATGATACTTAATTTGAGACAGATAGAGTAACACTTATTGTCCTTGTCTAGTGGTTAGGATGAATAAATTTTTTTATACTATCTCCGTCTCATATTAGTTGTCCATTTAAAAAACTTTGACTCACTATCACTTTTTATTTTGGTTATTTTTAATCATATTTTTTTTATATACTTATATACTATCTATATTTCATATTAGGTGTTTATTTCGATAACTTTGACTCAAAAAAATTATGAGTCAAAATTTTTGAAGTAGACAATTAATATGAAACTAAGATAATATTACTTTTCAAAATTAATAAAGATTTTCATGTCTATTAATTTGTCTTTGTTAGTAAATAGCACTTATTGTCCTTGTTCAATAATTAGGTCTTACAAGCATGACTGTACATAATAACTGGAATCGTACTATACACATGATTCCAAGTTTCAAACTTGGTATTTGTGATGTGTCCTTCTGTAACAACTTATGGGCCTAAGCTTAAATGCACCATTTTGACTTCATCTAGATGCCCACCCACCAAAAAATAGAAAATAAAAATTAATAATATTTGTGTTTGAATTCTCTTTCTTTAATTTGTTAGAAAAAAATTAGCCTATTTGATCAAATAAGTAAATTAAAAAATAATAATAATAATAATTACAGACACATTTATTGAGAAAGCTGAACACTCAACTTACGTTACCAAATAATGCCTACTAACCATTATCATACTGAAAATGTGGTGTATAAGAACTTGAGACCCACAGGCACAAGATTCATGACATGATTGTAATACTAGAACAAATTTATATTAAACTTTGCAACCCTTGAAAGGGTCGTGGCCCCTACTGAATGTGGACTAAATACCTTTTTTTTTTTTTTTGTACATACATGATTTTTTATTTTTTAAATTGAACTCCCTCGGCGGCTACTAAGTATGGATAATTTTCCTTATCTCAAACGCTTCATTGACACATTTTGAACATTTGACTAATGTATTTGAAATATTTGATCAACACATTCTACACACTTTACATAGAGAGCAACAAAGTAGTTTAGAGTGGTGAATACCTTCTCCACACTATCCTTTTTTAAAATAACTATTCCCAGTCCAAAACCAATTTATTAAATGAGACGGAGGTGTTACACGACTTAATGAGTTTTGTAAAGTTTTTCCTTAATTGTATTATAAATCTAACGAAAGTAAATAATGAAAATAAAATTTTAATTATGGTAATAATTCTTTTTGTGTTATGTGAATAAAAACAAGACCTAACTTTTTAAATAGAACTTGAGACTCAATATTATTATCCCAACATCAATATAATACATGAAAGATTTCAAATAATAATAATATTTCGTATAAAAGAATATTTAGTGATTGGAATATAAAAAACTAGAACTTGTTTAATATGTAACTAATATTATTGAATATAATATATATATATATATATATATTTAAAGATAAAATTATATTTAGTGATTGGAATATAAAAAACTAGAACTTGTTTAATATGTAACTAATATTATTGAATAATATATATATATATTTAAAGATAAAATTATAATTTATTATTATAAATAAGATGAGAACTGTATAATCTTTTCTCGTTCTTGCAAGTTTTTAATCCTACCTACACCAAGACCATTTTAATTACCACCCTACCAACCATTTAATTACACCGAAATTATTTATTTATTTATTTTATGCGACATGGAAGAGATGTACCATGTCATATAGTGGTTGGACTTTCCTCAAAAAGTTTAATAGTATGGAAAAGATGAATGTGGTCCTTAAAGAGTTGTTGGCCTTCAATCGGTGTGTCCTTGCGTTTCAGTCTCTGATCCTAGCCTTAAAATGATGTGTTCCGACTTTACCAATACGTCTACGTCCTACGATATTAGAGACCTTGTTACCATTATACTCCGAATGCGTGGCATACAAGGGTTTAAGGCCCACCTGCCCATATTCATGGAGATCATCACCCATATTAGTGTAATTGTGAGGTGGCGTTGCTCGTTATAAAAGGCCAAACCTTTAGAGCAATAGACTTTTCAAATTTATTATATTAGTATTTTTTAATAATTATTTTAATATTTTTTATAATCACGTCAATATTTTAGAGTTTTTTAATTTTAGTTATCGGGTGTACTTCAATGATACATTTTCGTTCTTCAAAAATATTAATATTTTAATATTTTTTAAATTATTAACAAAATTAATTTTTTAACTTTTTCGTAACAGCTATATCATACAAAAAATTTAAACAATATAATATTTATTATTAAAAATAATATTATACAACATGAATTTAAACAATACAAATTTAAACAATACGATAAAAATAAAAAAAAACAATACAATACGACATGAATTTAAAAATAATAATAATAATACAATACCATTATTAAAATCAAGTAGGAAAAACATAACAACTAGGAAAAACAGAACAATTATATGGAATGCTTGAGATAATCCTATAGAAAGCTTGAGTTATCGCATGAGTGTATAGATGTTAATATTTCATTTTGGCGTTCAATTAGTCATACTTTTCCGACTTGTGTTGGCATCAATTCTGGATCTTTTTACATGATTAACATCTCTTCAGCAGTTTGTACGTTTTCAATCTTTCTTAGTTTGTTTTGAAGTTCGAGTTGTCTGATCTTTTCTTTATCTACTTTGCGTGCATTTCGTGCTATTTGAGCGGCTTCATGACTTTTAGATTTAGATTGATCAAAGGCTATTATATGATCAAATTTGCTAATGAAATCATTTTGAATTTGATTAGAAGATGGGTTGGATATGAGGTGAATAATAGTAGAGGTTGATGTATTTATAAAGGAAAAATGAAAGGTTTTGTTTTTTTTTTTTTTAAATAAAAATAAAAATATATATATATATAATTATTTAAAAAAATTCAAAAAATAGGTTTTTGTGCCAATATAGTTGTTAAGGCACTGTTTGGGTCAGCCAAACAGTGCTTAAAACGGCTATATGTAATATTTTAAAAAGTAATTTTTTTTATAAAAATAAAAAAAAAAAAAAAAACACTTTTCTCTATTTTTTTTAAACATTTTTTGCCCAAAAAAGCCTTTAAGGCACTATTTGTGTCAGCCAAATAGTGACTTAATGGCTCTTTAGTTCAATTATTTTGAGGAAAAAATTAAAATTAAATTTTTTTTTTTTTAAAGCAAACATACCCTTTGGAATAGTATTCTGAGCTAAAATACTGTTCTAGATCAGAATAAAAAAATAAAAATAAGATGTAGGCCCTCGTGGCAGGCCCGCGGCTCGCCAAGAGGGACGCGATTTTCAACGGCCCATTCCACAACTCATTGTGAGGTCTAATCTTTGCCGATGCTTTTGGAGAAGTCAAATATAGAAATCCGGCCCAAAATCACTGAATTTGAGGCCATTAGACCTGCTCTTAGTGCTCTTCCACCTTGTTTGATTCCGAACTAGTAACATACCAATCATTGGCAGAATAAGACAATTTTTGTTTTCTTTTTAATGCACTGTAAGAAAAATTTTTACATTACTTATTAAACATTTGGATAGTCCAAATATCAGTGCTTTTCAAGATTTTTCTACTTCTTAAATTAAATAACATACATTATTTTCTCATTGGCCCTATAATAGTCACAATTTTTCTCCCACCAGAGATTGGTGCCATTTTTCTTTACCGTGACTCAAACTTCAACCTCCAACCTCTATTTCAGATTTAAACCTAAATAAAATTCTGACCATTTGTCAAAAAAGAAAGAATGTTGTAAGATATCTTATAGCTATAGTAAATAATTCACTAGCTGTACAAGAGACACAGTAGCTTTTTCTCGGTAACTATATTAATAAATATTAAAGAAGGGATCATACTATTGAACTACTGGACCTTTGGTGATTGATGACATGTTCTTCTTCAAACTTAATAAAAAATGAATTTATTGAAAAGAAAAAAAAATGGATTTATTTTCTTCGATCAACAAAATTGTGGGATGTTTGATCATTTGAATAACTTTTTAATAATTGAGAATGTTCCTAAAACAAATGTCACAGCTTCCATGAAATCAAATTTGCATGCTCAGGTCACATGGATTTAACAACTAGTTAGCCACCAAATCTGACTTAAAAACTCATTCATGGTAAACAAGAGTTATTCAAAAGTTTCACTAGCAACCTATGTAGTACGGATACGGACATGATATGACACGAATACATCACGTTAAATTTTAAAAAACTAAGACACAAGTACGATTACATAATAATATAATTTTATTTTTATTTTTATACATTTATTCTAGTATTATAAAACTTTAATAATTTATCATTTCTATACTAAGAGTTGCTATGAAATGAATTAGAAAATGAAATTATATCAATATTGTAATGATTTTCATATCATATATACCATTATTTCACTACTTTATCATGATAGTACTCATATTATTTTCAATATTATTGGGTAAGCTTGTGTTAAAAATGTCCAAAAAGTGTAAGTAAAGTATCGAAAAAGTGCCCGGAAAGTGTCAGCAAAGTGTCTGAAATAATAAAATTAATTTTTATTTATAGACACATATATGAAGTGTCAGACATGTATTCGAAAAGTGTCCAAAAAGTATCGGTGTCCAACACAAGTACGACTCTTTCGTAAAAATGTTCATACTTTCTAATTAGCAACACATTGAATTCATATAAACACGAGTTATAAGATAATTAATTGAAATAAAAAAAAATAAAAATAAAAATCACGCAATATCAAAGTTTAGCTAGTTCTAACCCATACATATTGACAATTCAATAACAATATAAAAAAAAATAAAAAATAAAAAAAAATAAAAAATAAAAAAAATTAATTACATTATAATTCAACTATTCTGCTTCATGTAGAGGTGTGGAATGTGGATTCACCACCACTAGTTCTGTTTTGTGAGAAAAACTGGCATCACATTTCAATGACCTTTTCAACATGATTAATTTAGGAGCCACACGCTCCTAAATTCAGGGGTGTCTCTGATACTGTCATAATTACCCCACAAGTATTTAACTTTTTCTTTTTTTAGTCCCTCCACGTGGGTATGTGTTATCATTATATTGAGAGCATTTAAATTATACAAATAATAAAACTAATGACACGAAAATTATACTAGAGACTTCCTTCATGTAGAGGGTTGAGGTGTAGTTGTAGGATTCACCATGACTTGTTTCTTCTATTTTGGTGCTATAGACATGAATGCCCTAATAACAGGCTTAACCTTCTCCACCATCTTCACCATAATGAAGTAAACCAACCTATAGAGAACCAACATCCCAAACAAAACAGCAAGGTCAATCCACTTGGAGTAACCTATTTTCACTTGAAATGTCTTTCTCAGAATATATTCAACAGTGATGGTGTGTGTTGCTCTGCCTTCACTACTACGAAATTTGAGTCCTTCAAACTCATTTTTTTACAATCCTTGATATGCATACTTGTGGTACGCAATGTAGTATAAAGGGTATCTCTAGAATATGTTAGGAAAATCAGTTGGTAACCTAAAGAACCCTCCACCTAAAATAAGTAGCCCTTGTAACCCTGCACCAGTTATTATACCCATTAGGAAATTGGGCACTACACTTGCCACAATCATCATTAGGCTCTCAACCAACATCATACAAGCGAAAAACACCAAAGCAAAGTAGGTGAATTCCTCTTTGAAGTCCGGTGAGGAAATAAGTAATTGATCCGGGAATCAGTGATATAAGTAACAAGTATGGTGTAGAAGAAAGTGTGTTGCCAATAGCAAATGCACCTGAACCATAACGCCCATTTAATCTTTCTCGTTCGAATACCTGCAGGTTATTATCAAATAGATTTTAGGCATTGCATCCAACTAGTTTGAAGCATTTCACTAAAAATTAAAAGTTTTTAGGATTGAAGAATTATGACGATTTTCACCTTCGTATCCTCCACAAATGAAGGAAATCCACCAATTGCCATGAATGTTAAGAATGAAGCACAAAACATAAGCATTGCACCTCTAGCCTGAAACAATGGGAACCATATACAATGATTAATTTAGGCTTATGTTACTATACGATTAATAATCAAATTACATTGTGATCATCTCATGTTCTTACCTGTATTGAAGCATAACTTGAGCCAACATTGTAGTAGATTGTGCCAAGATATAAGGCTATTATGACATAGATACCAAGTTGCAGCCAGTAGTAGCCAAGATTGCAATACATGTTCACAAAAGACCTCCTCGTGAGAACGAGACATTGGGTAAGGAAATTAGCATGGCTTCTTTTCATCAAAGCTCCACCTCCCTGAAAATGCACTTATATATACTATAATTCTATGGCAGTGGTATGTACACTTGAACATAAGCAATGTTTGATTAACTTAGTTATGTAATTGTCTATGTATTTGACAATTTGAAAGAAATAATAATATCCTATGATCAATGAATTGTTTGCTGACCTGTTTGCATATTTCAGCTACCTGCCTTTGAACTTCTGGAAAACTATTAGATGATTTATATGAGTTTATAAGAGCAATAATTGCTTCCTCTGTGCATATGTTTCCTACTGAACCTTGTTCAATGTCCTGTATCAATGATAACTAACAATTTATCAAAATTCTTGGTCATTGAAGTTTTAAACTTAAATAATTTAGTATCAAGACTCGTTAAATTGTGCTAAGAAAATACAAAATATATAATTACCTTATCAAAATCCTTGTTGATTGTTTTAAGAAAGTGATCAGCAGGGTTCACAAAGGTCAGGCAAGAGAAGCCATTCAATGCAAAAAACTACCTCATGAAGAATGCAAGTGTGATTAATTAGTTGTGTATATATATAAAAGGCAAATAAAAGGCAAATAAAAAATAAATTCAGTATAAATAAGTAATCTAGACATTTAGGGCTGAAAATGAAACGAGTTATTACAGTTTGGGATCGACTAGTTTGAAGACTGATTGGAATTCATTCGTTTAAGTAAACAAGTTTTTGAGCTCCATCAGTAAACGAGCCGATCTAAACATTCATAAATATAGGTTTGTTGTATATAATTATGAACTTTTTGAGCTAATGACAATCCCAAACGGAATCACAAACAAACGAGTCTGAGCTTGAATAGACTAAAACTCGACTTAACTTGATTCATTTACAACTTTATGAAGACATTTATAACCATATTGATTACTCTTTATGCTATATTTGGTGTGCAGGAATGGAATGCCCATTCCAACCATTCATTTGTTTGGTATGCAATTTAAAGTGGGAATACCATTACATTGGAATGAAAATTCATTCCACAACTAAACCTATGGAATGACCATTCCATTCCCAAGTAATTTTTTTTAAAAAAAATCAACTTCCCAAAAAACCCTCATGTTCCAAGTCCAAAAACCACCATTACCTTCCATCACTGTAATACCCCTAATTTTAAAAGGATGGTCTCGATATTTATTTATTTGTTTTAATTACATTTTTAATTGTTTAATTGATTATTTGACTATTTGCTTATGTGTTTAATTGAATCAAGTGTTACTTGATTAATTAACTATTTGTCTAGGTGTTATTTGTTTTATTTGTTTATTTGATTGTGTGCTTAAATGTTGTGCTTGATTAATTGTAAATTAAATGATTAAATGTTTTGTTTTATTTTATTTTATTTTATGGTTATGGTTATGGTTAGTAGTAATGGGCCAACCAATTAGGTCTCTTGGACAACTTGGATAGGAGGTTTGATGGGTATGGATAATTACCCATGGATAGTTGTATATGTATATATATAGATATATATGTATATACATATATAAAAAAGGGAAAGTAATTTATTAATTACTTCTATAGTAACTTAGGTATTAATATTTAATCTAATGTATATATTTTATATATTTATATAATAAGGATATACATAGATTTATACATATCATGTTCTAAGTTACCATTTAATATTATGGTAACTTAAGTGTTATTAAATAATTTGTTAATAAATAATGGGATGTATATAATTTATTTATTTAATAAGGATATACATAAATTATATATATAACATATTTTACGTTACCTTTTTAATATTTTATTTTCTTTATTAAGTTGACTTGGATTGGAAAAAAGAATAGGGTTATTATTTAACCTATAAATATATAACTATAGGTTGAAAAAAGGGGTTAAAATATATCACATAATATATTTTAGAGAAAGAGAGTTAGAAAGAGAAGGAGGAAGAGGAATGAATGAGGGGAAGAATCTTTAGAGAAGAAAATCAAGGAAGAAGAAGTTTAACTTTTGATCTGAAAGTTTAAGGCAAGTTCTTCTTCTATCTCTTTCTCTTTGATTCGTGTTTCTATACATACCTAGGAAATTCCAGGATGCTTAAACATTAAAACTAAATAATTTTGCATGTTTAATTGGATTAGAATATAGGTTTAATGAATTTGTTTCTTGGTTGCTCTTATTGTATGAATTGATAAATTCATAAATTTGATCTAGTTTCTTTATGAATTTTTTTTCATATATTAAATGATGTAATTTCATATCTGTGTATTGATGGAACTTAGAAACATGCCTTAGAATCCTAAAACCAATAAAGAATAAGTTCACAGTAGAATTCTGGGTTGAGTCGCGTAACAGTGCTCGAACCGCTGTTACAGTGCTCGAGCCTTGGGATCAAAGCTCGAGCCATGGATGAAAAGCTCGAGCTATGGTTAGAAAGCTCGAGCTTGGAAGGAAAAGCTCGAGCAATTGGATGAAAAGCTCGAGTTATGGTTAGGAAGCTCGAGCCTTGGATGTAAAGCTCGAGCCTTGGGATATAAAGCTTGAGCCTGAGATAGGATGCTCTAGCCTTACTTGAGAAATTTTCGTAAACAGCGTTAAATAGATCTTATTTAACTTTGAAGGGTCTTGAACATAAAATAGGGACTAGGTATGAGTTTAAATAAATTTTAAATAGACTTGATCATAACGATGCTTGCTATTTGAATGTTTTAAACAAACGAATGGATTTAAGCTTTTAAATTGTTCTAACAATTGAGATTAAATATGTAGGATGAATTGGATATGGAGAATGCTTACTTGACTGTATAATAAAATATCAGCATGTTTAAGATTCAGTATGTGTAGAATATGTGATGTAGGAAGTTTAAATAATTTATAAGTCATTCCTATTTTGTGATAACATGATATTATATTATTATATTTATTCTGGATTATTTAAGGTATTTTCTTAATTGTTATATCAACTATTGAATTGTGTGGATATAGTGCACCAATATGGGATGATGGTACTCTAGGGATGGATTAACTTATCAGTTAAGTCCTACCTATTTTGTATAAGGGAATGGATTAACTAAAATGTTAAGTCCTACTTATATTCAAGTCAGGTCAGCTAAATAAGTTGAATGACTTATAGAGGATTACTTGTAGAAGATTAATTTATACTGTTGAATGCAATTAGCATATGTCTCTATCCTTGTGTTGTATTTGGATTGTGAGTTTAATGAAAGGATTAATGACTTGTTTTGATTTATTGTGCCCTTCACATGTTGTTTAGATAATATATGCTTGATTGCTTAGATATATTGTGCCTTTCACATGATGTTTAGACAATACATGCTTAACTAGTCATCCTTGCTTGTTGAATCAACCAAACACACACACACCATTTGCCCTCATTAATCACTTGTCAATGATATAGAAATGCATTGCTTGGTAGTGATCTCTAAACCCCAAGATCTCTCTTTTTCTTATTTACTCTTAATTGCATTTCTTTTGTTATCATTTTGTTTAATTTAGTTGTTCTTTAATCAACTAACTAACCAATTATTTGATCACTCGACCTACTAGCCCTAATTGTGATTCCACGACATTGCTCGATCCTCATAATTCCTTGGGCCGATCCCTTCTCACTCATACTACATAGTATAGGTCTTAAGTGGTTTATAAATTTAAGTATGATACTCACTTGACACTAATTTCCAAATTCAAAGTGTTATGCATTATTTTGTGCACACGTTCGGGTCGCATCACAGCTTTTGGCGCCGTTGCCGGGGATTTGTTCATTAGATTTGGCAACGTCGGATTTGTGGAATTGATTAGGATTAGTACTCTTTTGATCGTGTCTTTACTTTATTTTTATTTTTCTTTTTGATTACTTATTGTGTTGATTACTTAACTAGGTGCATTGTTGGAGAAGAAGCAAGCAAAGGAGCAATCAAGCAAGCAAAGAAAGTAAAAAGAAAAAAATTCTAAAATTGCTATACTAAGCTTAAAAATTTGGAATTGAAGTGCTAAAAGACCTTTGTGAGACTTTCTTTACTTAATCCCTTAGTTAAATCGTCGGCCCCGCGTGGAGGCTTATTTTTTATTGTCTTGCATCATTGTTGTTAATGCATGGGAGTATAAATTAAATATTTGTGGAAGAAGTTTAATTGCATTGTTGTGAAGGCATAATGTTTGTCATTCTTTGTGTTTTGCATTGTGCATGCATGGACGTAGTTCATTGAGACCAACTCTTGTTCCTCTTGATTTGCATCTTGAATCTATCGTTAGAAATCCTAGGGGAAGAGGAAGTTCAAATAGAGCTAATCTTTCAATGGATGACCATAATGATAATCATGTTGAGGACCTTCGTCACATAGACCAACAAGGTATCTTTCATCCCAATGTGCACAATGAGAACATACAAGTACCATTAGGCATGCCTAGGCCATTCATTCACCAACCACCATAACAACAAGGCCAAGCTCCATATGGAATACCAAGGCCAATGTATGCTCCATAACCTCCCATCATCAATCAAGGAATTCAAAACCAAGGTGTTTATGTTGCACCTCAAGTAGCTAATCCACCTCTTGCTTTAAGAGACCATTATGTGCCTAATGAATATAATGCACCTACATGCATCCAATTGCCTCCATTTAGAGCACATCATTATGAAATCAAGCCACAAACCATTCAAATGCTTCCTAACTATCATGGACTTCCAAGTGCAGAACCTTACAAGCATTTGGATGAGTTTCTTGAAGTATGTTCCACTGTAAAATATACGGACATGCCGGAAGAGGTTTTAAGACTCAAACTTTTTCCATTCACCTTAAAAGATAAGGCAAAGTATTGGTTTAAAAATCTTAGGCCCTTTTCAATCACTTCTTGGGCAGAAATGCAACAAGAGTTCTTGAAGAAGTACTATCCGGTTTCTAAGACCAATGCCATGAGAACCTCAATTCGAGAATTTTTACATGGGAATGGAGAAACGTTTCATGAGGCATAGGAACACTTCAATGAATTACTTAGGAAGTGTCCACATCATGATATGCCCAAATGGCAATTAGTTCAATACTTCTTTGAGAGCTTATCGGACAACTATAAGGGTATGGTTGATGCTTCCATGGGTGGCTCATACATTGATAGGCATGAGGATGACGTGTGGCGTCTTTATGAGAGCATGAGTGAAAATTCTTTGCATAGAACACTATCATCCAACAATGGTAGAAATTCACAAGGTATAAAGAGTGTTGGCTTACATCAAGTCGACCATTCAAATGAAATAGCGCCGAAATGAAGTCTTTATCTCAAAGGTTTGATCAATTTTTGATTAACCAAAACTCGGCTAACCAAGTATCTTCCTTCCCTAACCATTCTCATCGTGCATCAAATGAAACATGTATGACTTGTTCTAGTGTTCTTCATTCTACTTCTTATTGTCCTCACAGACAAGTGCAAAATGAACCTAATGAACAAGTCAATACAGCTTTTGTGAACCAAGGGAACAATCCTTATTGTACTCACTATAATCTAAGTTGGAGGAATCATTCGAATTTCTCTTGGAAAAACCAAGGAGAGGGCTCAAATCCTTCCCAAGGCGGTTTTCAAGGGAAGTACATTCCACTTCCACTTTAAAACCAAGGATCCCCAGGTTATAGACCTTATCAATCACAAGGGAATCAATTTGCTAATTCTCATTTTCCCAACCAATCTTATTCCCAAGGTAATACTAGATGTCCCGCCTTTGAAGAAAAAGTTTTAAATGCTTTGGGCACTTCAGAGGCTAACACTCAATTGCTTCATTCTCACTCTCAATCTATTGCGAAGTTAGAAACCCAAGTAGGGCAAATAGCAAGCACTCTCAATGCAAGAGAGAAGGGAAAAATGCCTATTAATGACCCATCTAAGCAACAATGTGTTGTGGAAACCCATTCTTCATCGGAAGGCCACACCATTGAACATGTTAATGCGGTGACTACCTTGCGGAGTGGTAGGATTGTGGACAATCAAGTTGGAATGTCCAATGAAGAGAGTGAACCGGTGCAACCTCAAGTTGTCACCCATCCCATTTCACATCCCATTCCTCCTTCATTGCATATACTTGACCTTGTAAATGAGAAAGTTTTGAAAAATGTGCTTGAAAAAGAAGTTTTAAAAAATGATGTTGAAAAAGTTTTGTTGAAAAATGATTTGAAACAAAATGATTTAAAAACTTCTTGTGTTGAAGAGAGTTCAAAAGAAAACTCTGAAAAAGTGTTTGAACCAAAGGTTCCATTTCCGGATGCCTTAAAAGGATCCATTTCAAAAGACAAGCAAAAGGCAAAAACCAATGAAATCATGAAAATGTTTAGGCAAATGAAAGTTAATCTTCCACTATTGGATGCAATCAAGCAAATTCCAGCTTATGCCAAATTCTTGAAAGACTTGTGCACCCAAAAGCGGAAGAACAAGAGCCAAACACCAAGAAAAGTAGTTTTGACGGAGCAAGTAAGCTTAATTTTGCAACATAACACTCTTCTAAAGTTTAAAAACCCCGGTTCACCCACTACATCATGCATTATTGGTGATCATATCATTAATCGGGCGCTTCTTGACTTAGGAGCAAGTGTTAACCTTCTTCCATACTCGGTTTATGTCATATTGGGCCTAGGTGGATTGAAAGCGGCGTCGGTAGTTTTGTCACTTGCCGATCGATCCATTAAGAAGCCTAGGGGTATAATTGAGGATGTTTTCATTAAAATTGACAAATTCTTCTTTCCCGTTGATTTCGTTGTCATTGACACGGAACCGGTTCCTAATCCTAAGAGCCAAATTCCCATTATCCTTGGCCGTCCTTTCTTGGCAACCGCTAATGCCAACATTAATTGTAAGACGGGGATAATGAAGATCTCATTTGGCCACATGAAGGTGAAGTTGAATATCTTTAATCCCACACCCAATTCATTTGACAAATATGAAGGAGAGGTTAATGTTGTAGATAAATGTCATGATCTTCAATGTCAAGGAAATGAGCTTTTGTGTAAGACTAAATCTTCAAAAGAATCATCTTCAACCATGCATTCTCAAAGTCTTGTTTCAAATTCTTGCTTTGAAAGGGCATGGAAGCCCAAAGGTTGTAATTGCATAGACAAAGGACCAAAGGTTTCTTTTGAGCTTAATCCAACAAGTTCTTTAAAGAACCATTTGTTGGGTGGAGTTCAAAGCATCTATCACCCCAACAAGGAGGGGATGCATTATAAGATCTTTGATCAGGGCTAAAAGAGCCCAATGTCTTTCTAGAGACGTTAAAGACTAGCAAAAGCATTCGTAAGATGTCAAAACCCTATTCCTCCCATATTTCTATCTTTCATTTCATTTCTTGCGAAGTCTAGATACTTATTTTTGGCTCATATGCATTGAAAGGAACTTTGATGAGGATTGCATGAGCTTTCATGTCATTATTGAGCATTCTGCATAGTTCGATCGATCTCAAACCTGAGTTCGATCGATCGAACTCCATTCTGCATCCAACATTTAGAAAAAATTTCGACCTACAGAAACTTGCATCCAAATCACCTATCTATCCTATCTTTCGAATTAACTCTTAGATCGATTAAGAGACCTTCGATCGATTCAACTTCCAAGTTCGATCGATCTCATGATTCAACACTTAGAAAAATTTTGAGCCTGCATCAACCTGCATATTTCACCTCTCTATCTCATCGATCGAAACATTCCAAGATCGATCAAGAAGTTCTTCGATCGATCCAACTTTCAAGTTCGATCGATCTTCAAGTTCCAACACTTAGCCAATTTTCTGAGCCAAAAACCTGCATATTTTTGCTCTCTGTCTAATCGATCGAACTCTTGTTTCGATCGATCTCAGTTCTTCATTTTATTATTTTGACTTTGTTTTGACTTTTCGAATTTTAAAAATCCAAGTATTTTCATTTTTATTTTATTTTATTTTTTTCAAAAAGTTTTCAAAAATTCAAAAATATTTTAATTAGTTTTTAATTATTATTGTTTATTCAATTAAAAAAAAAAAAACCATAAATATTTTATTCTAGTTTATTTTATTTTATTTTTAATTCTAATTTTTAATTTTAGTTTTGCATTTTTCAAAAATTTCAAAAATCCAAAATTTGAAGAAAGTTCATCAAAGTTCAATCGATCTCATTTGAAGTTCGATCGATCAAACTCTGTCAGGAATGTTTTTAAAATAGACTTGAAGGGTCCCAAGATCGATCATTTAGATCGATCCAACCCTCCAAACCCTTACTCCCCTTATCACCGCCGCATCCAATCTCATCCCCTCATCTCCGGTGACATTTTCGGCGAGATCCAAGCTCACATCTACCTCTCTCATCTCGGATTTCTCACCCACTCTTCGCATCCATTTCTCTCCCTTCAATTTGGGTAAGATCCGAGATCTCACTTATGATTTAAGCTTCAATATGATGATTAGATGCTTTATATGTTGCATTCTTGCTTTTTACATGATTGAATCTCCATTTTTGAAGCTTCGAAGCATTGGGTTTCCATATATATATATGTGTGTGTATATGCTTCGTATATATATGTATATGTTTGATCTATTTTGGGAGGATGGGCCATGATTGGGTGATGGAATTGATTGATGTGTTGTGTTGATGGGCCCACGAACACGTTCGTGTGGGCCCCATGCTTCCAAAGTCACAGATCTGTGACTGTTTATATTCTTCGCACAGTTCGATCGATTGAACTTGTATCTCAGGTCGATCTTGAGAGATCGATCAAACTCATGTCTCTGATCGATCGAAGTTGTGAGATCGATCTCACTTATTTTCGATCGATCCAACTTTTGTGATCGTTCTCACTTCTTTTTGTGATCGATTGAACTTCACAGATCTCACACACACACTTCATTCATCATATCTTATGTTCATGCTATCATATCTATGCCCAATGCCTGTGATATTCCACATTGGATGCATTTTATACTTACATTGTTTAGCATGTTTCATATCCTGCCACTTGCATAGATTCATGTTATATTTGTTTTGTCTATTTTTACTTGACATACATGTTTCTACATTGTGTTTAAACTTTCTTACTCTGGTACTAACTCCCATTGCAAGTTTTTCTTTTTCTTTTTGCAGGCGATGGTTAAGAGGAAGACCGTTGCCAATAGGCAACACGGGCCCCACCGACACATTAGACCACTGACAGAGGAGCCAACAGAGCCCTCTCATGCACAGGAGGAGCCAGCACAAGCTACCCCACCTCAGTCACCATCTCATGAGGCTGAGGATGACCATATGCCATCCACCTCTGCAGCTCATCCTGTATTTACACCATCACCATCTCCACCGCATACTGGAGCTGAGCATTCACCTATACCAGCTCAGCCAGCTCATCTGGAGCGTGATAGGCCCTCGCCTAGATATGCGCATATG
Organism: Cornus florida; assembly: GCF_030987335.1. Classification (NCBI taxonomy): domain Eukaryota; kingdom Viridiplantae; phylum Streptophyta; class Magnoliopsida; order Cornales; family Cornaceae; genus Cornus; species Cornus florida. The sequence continues at coordinate 23,131,502 of NW_026775572.1, read as the reverse complement.
ACGGTCGACCATGAGTCAATATTCGACACGACCTTTTTCTCCCGATCGGTGCTGACCCGATCCGCTTACCATTACATTATTCAGAGGGGCCTGGCAGCTATTCTTGCCCCAGTCACAGAGCCGGTCTACCCGCGGTTGGTGCTGTTGTTCTACCAGAACCTTCGACCATCCCCGCGTACCACAGTAGAGCTGGTCACTTCTGTAGATGGCCATCAAATCACCATCACAGTGGACTCACTAGCCCGCTCTTGCCACTGCCCACACCGCTGTCCTCCAGAGCTTCAGGACACATATCCGAGGCTATACAGGCCTTCTTACGCCGACATGGCGGTTTTTCTTACAGATCACCATGCCAGTGGCGAGACCTTCGCCACTCGGACATCCTTTCCAGATGACCTTTGATTTATCGATTCCGTGCTCTTCCGGAATATATATATGGCAGGGCACAAGATTTAGAGGAGTGGCGATTATCTGACAGCTCTCTACGCCTTCTACACCGGGCACTGGGTGTCCATTCCCGCGCTCATCTGGAGCCTGATGAAGAAGCTATATGATGAGTACATTAGCAAGGAGACACCCGGACGGGCTAAATCTCTTCCATTCAGCCACCTCATCACCCAGATTTTGATAGACCAGCGCTACCCCATCTATCCTCGGTAGCACCCTGAGAGAGGTTCATGTCACTTTCTGAAGAAGGACTGGACCAAGAGCTACAACGCTATTATTTCTAGACTGCAGGACCACGCAGTAGTAGCTGCAGAGGAGTTAGAGGAGGAGGAGGCACAGACAGAGGCCCAGGCAGAGGCACAGGCAGCAGCAAATCCCGCAGCGGACGACGTACCAGTCGATCTAGCTGCCGATCATATAGATATTGACTTAGAGCGCCCTGCAGACGACGCAGAGCAGTACTCTCCAGCCAGGTCGCCCATTCACGACCAGGAGCAGACTCAGGAGTTTTCTTCTGACTCTTCTATGCCTGAGGCTCCAGATCTGACCCCCGGCTTTGGAGTACGTCTGCAGACGTTGAGGATACTATTGTTGCCATACGAGCTGATCTCACAGCCCATAGAGCTGATTTTGCTGCCTTCCACACGGATGTCGCGACCATGTTCCAAGATCTATCCAGAGATATCCGTAGAGCCCGACCTGCCTGTCCTACCTCATCCTCCTGAGTTCCGAGTTCCTTCTATCTCATGATCCCTCTCTCCTGTTGATACTTTACTTTTGTCACTGTACATTATTATTTTTACAACCGGTCTGTTGGCTTTGATATTTTTGTTGTACCTGCACTTTATCTATTTTATATATCTATTTTTGCTATGGATGTCATATGATTATATTCTCATATCTGTATATTTGACTCCATCAGGTGCATCACAGTGACTTCAGTGAGAGAGTGCTACCCAATTTTCAGGACCACCCTTATACCTCTTTCATCTATTTATCCCATTTATACTTGCATGTCCACTGTGCACTAATTATCCCATTTTGTTATCTGATGAGTTTATCCAAGTGCCAATTTTCAGGGCCACAGTTCATCCTAAGTTTGGGAGGGCCATGCCACCCACTTCGGATACTTCAGTCCCGATCATTCTATGCCTTAGTTGCACTGGTATATTCTTTCCCTTATTCTCTTGCACATTGAGGACATTGTGCCATTTAAGTTTGGGGGGAATGGAGTTTTGCAATGTTAGTTTTAATTTTAAAATTTTGAGCATGACTTGTGTATTTGAGGGATATTTCTATGATTGGTCCATATCTAGCTATGATTTTGATCTTTTGAGGACTATATTGCTTAAAATTTAAAAATTGCTTAACTTGAGAGTCCAATACTCATTGTATGTCTTATGAATGCCATTTAGGAGTAAATTTTTCGAAAGATTGATATCTTACTTGTGCTTGTGGTCCACATCATCTTGATTTTGTGATTGCTTTGAGATTTATTCTAGGATTCTACACTAGCACCGGCGCACACTAGCATTCATTTGTGGGGTACATGCTTTGTTAATTATTGAATTGGTTATATTCCAATTGGGCTAGTAGTGTATTGAAAGCTTTCATTCTTGATAAAAGTGGATAACAACCCCTTTTCACTAAGAAGCCAGGATTCTAACCTCATCAAGCACTGAACTTCTCGTGCCGAAGGTGGAGGGCCCAAACTCTAGGTTAATAATTGAACTAGCTAAAAATTAAAAAAAAAGAAAAAAAAAAAAAAAAAGCAAAAGCAATAAAAAAGTGAGGACTTCTCCCAAAAGGTGAGAAGTGGGAAATAATTAGATGGTTGTTGTCTTGATTTGTAGCCTAATTGATTTGAGCTTGTAAGTCTGTAGGGGTATTTGAATGCCTAATTCCCTAAAGCCGTCTGGTTTGGGAGTCATTGACCTAACGCTCGACCTCATGAATCGCTAGAAAGCTTAATAGATCAACACATTGCACTATGCTTCCATCTTTGATCCTCAATTATATATATATATATATATATATATATATATATATATATATATGAGTGAAAAGAATAAGCGCACCTAGAACAATAAAGCTTTAATAAAAGGTCCACTTTTTGTCTTGATGATCGGTACTAGATTTGTGTGCTAGTTTGAGGGTAAGGATGTGATTAATTCTTTAGTTGGCTTAGATAGCAACACATTTGATGCCGGTCCACTCAAAAGAATTCTAGAGTTGTTTTGATTTGCATGATCATTTTCTTGATGTGTGGAGGACCATACTTGCTTCTTGATGTTGAGATTTTGAGAGATTGCTTGGAAATGTTTGAAAAATTGCATACTTGAGGTAGTTTTCTCCAATGCTTGTTTGCAATATTGGTACCTCTTTTGAAATAATGAGCTTAATGTTTATGGGTACCATTTCTGGAAACCCTCACGAGACTTCACTCGTCTACTAGGGGTAACCTAGGGGTTTAAAAGGCTTATTGCATATGCTAAGTACAATCGTGTTCCATACGAATGTGGCGTTATCGTTTATTGTTTTCTAAACTCATACTTGTATAGTTGTTCATTTCATTCCTTTACTTTCTAGTTTATTGCTAGGGACTAGCAATATTTAAGTTTGGGGGTGTGATGAGCGTTGAAAAGTGCGTATTTAAACCCTTAAGCTCAGGCATTCTAGTACCTTTATCTATCTTACTTTACCGTTTTAGATTGATTTCGTATTATTTCCATTTTCAGGCACTTCTCCCGAAAATAAGCTAACTTTGCTAAATAAGAGCTTAATTAAAGCAATTCTGGGATTAAACAAAGAAATGAGCAAAGTGGAGAAAGAAGAAAGCAAATGAAGCCAAAGATGGGAAGCAGCAAAGTTCGATCGATCCAACTTTAAGGTTCGATCGATCAAATAATGATCGATCTCAGTACTTCAAGATAGATCCAAGCATTGGCCCAAAAGCATAAAGTCCAAAAGTTCGATCGATCCAACACCACCCTTCGATCGATCGAACACTTTTGTTCTTATTCAAATGATTGATCTTATCCACAACTGTACCATCCACTAACCACTTTTGTCCTTTTCCCAAAAATATTTTCCCAAAATATCTCGGATTTTGTCTTTTCCCAAAAAGCTCAACTAGTTGGATCGATCTAGCCTAAGTTCGATGGATCTCAGCCAGTTCAATCGATCCAAGTCCAAGGTTCGATCGATCGAACTTACTCCAGTGCGAAAAAGTTAAATTTCCATCTCATTGAAAGTTGTCCTTTATCCAATCATCAGGGAATATTGTGTGCATGAACCTAGCTCATTTTGGGTGTCATTTGACCTACCTATATAAGGATAAGGATTGCTTTTTACAAAGAAAGCCAATATCATTATCATATCATCTCTTGGAGAGCAAGCTTAGAGGAAGAGGCTAGAGACACCATCGGAGACTCTTCATCAACCAAGGAGTAAATCTCTTCCATGGAGTTAGCCCTTGAGGGTTGGAGCAACATCACCATGAGTGGTTAGACATCCTCTTGGGGCTAGAGTTCGCCCCTAACATACTTTCTATATCTTAATCTTGTGTATTATTGAGGGATTAGTGCTGTAATTGATGCTTTGACACTTTAACATATATAGATCTTGTTTATTCAATGATTTATGTGGTTTAATGCTTCCAATTGATCATTTCATCATATCCATATGTCTATGTATGATAGAATAGATGTTCATGTGCTTATCTCTAGATTTTGTGTTATTGATGTATGTCTATGTGTATTGATGCTATAGATTTAGAGATTGTCAAAACATAGTGCTTAATGGAATGCTCTTGTGATTTTCTTGATGGTTCATACTTATTCCTTGATGGATTGTGCCTCTCCCCTAGTTTATTTTCATGCTAGTAGTGTAGATGTAGTGTAGTTGTAGTGTAGTGTTAAATGGGAGGACAATCCATGCTTGTTATTTGATGATCCAAGTTTTTAAATGCAAGTAGCATATGTCTGTATCCTTATGTTGTATTTGGATTGTGAGCTTAATGAAAGAATTAATGACTTGTTTTGATCTATTGTGCTTTTCACATGTTGTTTAGAGAATATATGCTTTATTGCTTAGATATATTGTGCCATTCACATGATGTTTAGACAATACATGCTTAACTAGTCATCCTTACTTCTTGAATCAACCAAACACACACACACACACCAATATTACAACACACCATTTGCCCTCATTAGTCATTTGTCAATTGTATAGAAATGCATTACTTGGTGGTGATCTCTAAACCCCAAGATCTCTCTCTCTCTCTTACTTACTCTTAATTGCATTCTTTTGTTATCACTTAATTCAATCTAGTTGCTCTCTAATCAACCAACCAATCAATTGTTTGATCATTCGACCTACTAACCCTAATAGCGATTCCACGACCTTGTTCGATCCTCACAATCCCTTGGGACGATCCCTACTCGCCCTAACTATATTTTTAGTGAAGGTAGTAGTGGCTTCTATAAATGTAAAAGGCTTGGCCCTCGCTTTAAAATGCACACACTCTCTTTAAGCTTGACGGTGGTGCGGCACACCGCGGCCAGGATCCGTTCCCTATCTCTTTCTCAAGAAGACAACAAAAACACCATTCCACCCTCTCCTTCATATCCATTGTAACTTCTTCTTCATCAAGAGATAATAGAAATGAGTCAATCTGTTTAAGAATCTTTTGATTCATAGCTTAGAGAAAATCAAACCTTCACTGGCATAGAGAGAGAGAAACCAAGGATAGAATGCAGGTGGAGAGACTCTTTGACAGAAAAAAAGGGTTAAGTATGAGAGAGAAAGAGACGGATTCTTTGAGGGTTAACCAAGAGAGGAGAGATAGATTGATTGAGGTTGTTAACCGAGAGAGAGAGAGAGAGTGTGTGGAGAGAAAAGAGAGAGAAAAAATGATTAGTATTTGTTTTCTTATTGCAAAAAATTCTTTCTTAATTAATTCTTTCTCCCAAATCCCTAAAAAAGGAATCGTGTGCCTTATAAGCGGGAGCTCTTTTGACTTTTTGCGATAGCGCTCTCACAATAGTATTACTTAATAAAGTATTATAATTTATACTACAAAAAGGGAAACCAAACAAACCTACCCAGTATGAGAGTGCATTTGAGAAACATCAAATGGTGTGCAAAAGTGCTTCTTAGACCACACAAACACAAATATTATAAAGTTATTCGATGATCAAAGCATAATATTAACCAATAATAAATGAATATATTCTATTTATTTATCGAATTAAAGATTTTTTTTTTCTTTTTTTTTTTTGGCAATATCGAATTAAAGATGATAAAGTACATATTCACTTATCACACCATCTCTAATTTGATAATAATAATAAAAAAGACCGTATTCATTTGTTATTGCCTTAATAGTCCACATCAGTGGTCAAAAATATAATCCTCATAAAAGATTTAAATATCAAATATCCCAAAATTTTGTTAGTAAATAAACTAAATTCATTTAGTAATACTACCAATTATCAACTACCATTTTTTATTTAGTTTTGTTTTCTCCATAAATCCAATTTTTATTAAGTTTGAGAAAGAACATTCCATCAATCTCCCTTCAATTTTGGAGAAAATTTGTGACTATTATAAAGCTAATGATATGGTATTTAACTTTCACGTAGACGACAAAATTAAATGAGTCAGTATGGACTTTAATTTAAAATCATGAAATTAATGGACAACCACGGTGGAATGAGTCCATATTTAGGTGGGCCCACAACTCCTTTACAAAGTTTAATGTAAATTTTCTTTTTAGGGGTATGCTGAAGCCGTGCATTTAGGCCTAGACCCATGGACTTAAAACGAAAGGACAATATAACATCTTTTCGATTAGTCGCGTGATTTGACTAAACATAACATTTTTCCTTAAAAACATACTACTTTGGTTGAAGAAAAAAAAATATGGGCTAACGAAAAAATTGTGTCAATTCAATTTGTGAGAGTCATAATTTTTTAAAAGCGACACTTTTTATAGAATGGAGAGAATATTTAAATTTAAAATAAACGATTTAGATTCCGTTGGGTTATATGAAAATAGTAAAAAAAGAAATAAAATGTGAAATGAAAATTTTCAAAAACTTCAAAATTTTCAGTCCAACAAAAAAAAAAAAAAAAAAAAAAAAAAAAAAGTCCTATTTTACACCTCTACATGAAGAAAATATAGTTGAATTGTAATGTGATTTTTTTTATCGGATTGTCAATGTCTAAGGGTTAATTAGATTTTTGTTGGAAGTAGCTAAAATTTGATGTTTTATGATATTCTATTTCACTCAACTATCTTGTTACTGATGTTTTATGGAAGCTCCAAGCCTTGTGAAAAGCAGTCACTCTTTTTTGCATGATGGAATTCAATTTGTTCTGTGGAATTGTTGACTAATTTCCAAAATTTTGTCTTCAATGAATAGTATGATTAAGACTTCAACAATCAAGGATAATTGTGGTCTGTTACAATGAATCTAGTCAAGCCGAATCAAATCGAGTATCTAATTAGTTTTATTCTAGTCAAGCAAAATTAAATCGAGTATTTCATTATTTTTATTTGACCCTGTCCGGTTTCAATGGTTTGTTCAAGTATTTTTGTTTCACTGATTACTATTATTCTAGATATGTCATAGAACGGAATTATATGGACTACAATATCAAAATAGATTCTAGAATAAGATTTGATAAATAATAATCAACAAATTGGAATTCATTTATCAACAGATTTTTTTTCTTTCATTTGAACTCATTTCAATAATTTTTTTAGTTGAATTAATAGGCGCAATTGCTATAGCCCGTCAACTGAATTTGATGATCTCTGTTTGTTTGTTTATTTTATTTTTTTTTTCCTTAGTTGGTGGTACTCACACACACATACTTTTATCGAAACTCGAACCATTGAGCTCTTTTTAAAAAATTAGAATCTGGTACCGCTAAACTACTGACCTGTTAGTATGTTAACAAGTCGAAACTTAACTTTGTTTGGCTTTTTAACTTAACAAGTTAACAAATCAAAGCTCAAACTCTGTTCCATTATCATTTAACCTAAAAATAATAATAATAATAATAATAAATAAATAAATGCTAATTATAATGTCAAGTGTACACAAAGTTTTCCCAAATTCTAATGTAATTAGGTATAGTGTGAAATTATTGTTGAGGGGCAAATGGGTATATTTGTTTATGTTAGTTCTTTGAGATGTAAATCAGATTTGAGTTTGTGTTGTGAGTTAGTAGGGAGCAGGTGAGCCTTAAATTGTTATACTGGGACTCTCATATGGCATATAGGCCGTATACTAGGCCAGTGGACTCAAACGAAGAGTAAAGCCCAACCACTCTTTTCAATGTTGCACGATTAGTCATGATTTGAAGAATATGTTTCTTTCAAATATGTTAAAACTTAAAATAAGAAATTCATGTTGTATTTGGGAATACGAAATGAATGCTTTAAATTTTAAATTAAAATAAATTCAGTTTAATTTAAATTTGGAATTAGAAAAAATTCAATTCAAGAGATTTGAATTGAATTTTTTCTAATTCTAAATTTAAGATGTGGCCCTCCAAAAGTTCAGAAAAAGTCATTGTAATTTATCTTCTTTTATTTATCTTTTTTTCTTTCAAGTACACAAATATATGTTGACAATTTGAGGAGGTTTGGTACTTTGCAATGCACAATTTTTATTTTTTTTTAAATTTTATATGTATACCTTGACAAGAAATACATACACTCCTATGTATATGTTTGATTTTCTAAATCGAAAAGTAAGAAAATTTTAAATGCCTTCTATATAATAATGACATGGTAATGCATACATGCGTAAAGAGATTAAACGAAGAAGAAAATTTTAAATGTTTTTAGGTAACTATGACATAATATTACATATACACGTGAAGAGATATGTTGAGAGATATACGTGAAGAGAAGTGTTGAAAGATATATATAGTATTATAGTAGGCATGATTATGGAGGATGTGGGTCCTAAATTAAGCATGTTTTAAAGGTTAATGAGATGTCATGCTTGTTTTTCTCCCGAAATAGAACTAGTGGTAGTCATGAACCAAAAAAGCTGAATTATAATGTAATTTTTATATGCCTGGGTTAATTAGTTGGGTCAAGTGTAAAAAACACCCTTAATTTTTATACAATGTGAAAAGATTAAGAATATTTTTTACACTTGTTCCTTAAAAAGTATAATGTAAAATTTCTTCATCACAATAACACTAATTTTTTTTTTTTTTTTTTATAATTTTTTTTATTTTATCGTGGCAATAGTTAATAGGTTAGTAGTAGTTAGGTGTTACAAGGATAGATTTATCCTACATTGAATTTAGATGTGATAGTGATTAAATATAAATAGAAGGGTATACAACACTTAAGTTTTTGGGTAAATGGCTAAGTATCCATTCGTTACAGTTGGTATTAAAGTCAAATTCAATTCTTGATTTGGTATCACGCTAAGCGAACGATTTAAAAGGTCTTAACGTAAATCTAAATAAGAGAATGATTGAATATAAATGAGTGATATACAAAATTATTTAACGACTTAAATTTTTAGGTAAAAGCACGAGCGTTCACACGTTACATTAGAGGAGAAGGGAAGTAAATTCTGTAACAATAGGGTGGGGACACTAAACACCCAGCCTTTATCACTTAGCAACAATATCACACCATTACACTAATATGGGTGATGATGTCTCCATGAATATGGTGGGCAGGTGTGCAGGTGGGCCTAAAATCCTTGCATGCCATACATTCGGAGTATAGACTGAAACGCAAGGACACACCTTTTCCATATTATTTGGAAAAGTCCAACCACTATATGACAGGATACATCTTTTCCATGTCCCAAAAAAAAAAAAAAATCGGTGTAATTATTTGGTTGCAAGGGTAGTAAATAAAATAATTTTTGAGAATTAGGGGTGGGATTAAAAACTTGCCAGGATGAGGAAACGTTACACAACTCCTATCTTATTTATAGGGATAAATTATAATTTTATTTTTATATTTATTTTATACTCAATAATATTAGCTATATATTAAGCAAATTATAGTTTTTTATATTTCAATCACTAAATATTCTTTTATATTTATGATTTTTATATTTCAATCACTAAATATTCTTTTGTATTATTCTTATTTGAGAACCTTTTTATATAATATATTGATGTTCCGATAATAATATTAAGTCTTAAGTTTCAATTAAAATTTTGGATCTTGTTTTTATTCACATAACACAAAAAAGAATTATTATCATAGTTAAAATTTTATTTTTATTATTTTTGTTAGATTTATAATACACTTAAACGAAAATATTTTATGCCCCACTTCCCTCCCGTTTAACAAACTGGTTTTGTACTGGGATGCGAATAGTTATTTCAAAAAGGGATGGTATGGAGATGGTATTCTCCATCCCAAATTACACTGTTGCCATATTTACATAAAGTGTGCAAAATATGTTGAACAAATATCTCAAAAGCATTAGTCAAATGTTCAAGATGCGTCAATCAAGTCTCTAAAATGAAAAAAAAAAAAAAAAAAAGAAAAGAAAAATTTATCCATACTTGGTAACAGCCGAGGGACTTTAATTTAAAAAATAAAAAATCATGTATGAACAAAAAAAAAAAAAAAAGAAAAGGTGTTTAGTCCACATTCAATAGGGTCCACGACCCTTCCAAGGTTCGCAAAGTTTAATATAAATTTTGTGCATCTAGGATTACAGTCATGTCCCATGAATCTGGTGCCTGTAGGTCCCAAATTCTATATGCCACATTTTCAGTATGATAATGTAACACTGTAAACTTCTTGTGTTATAGTCATGTCCCATGAATTGTGCATGTGGGTCCCAAATTCTTATATGTCACATTTTTTTTAATAGTAATTATTCGGTAACATAATTAGTCGAGCGTTGAGTTTTTTTTTTTGTTAAAAAGTCGAGCGTTGAGTTCATAATAAATGTGTCTACATTTGAATCTTTTTCTCTTTAATTTGTATGTTCTAACAAATTAAAGGAAGAGAACTTGAACATCGAAATTTTTTTTTGATTAGAGGTGGGCACGTTGATGAAGTGAAAATGGTGCAATTAAGGCTTTTAAGCTTAGCCCCATAAGGTGGGTTTTTTTTGTTTTTTGTGGAAAATAAAGCAATTGAATATATATATATATATATATATATATATATAAGAGGATATTGCAACCAGGCCTTTGGCCAAAAACCGACCCAAAAGGGGATACAAGCCCAAATAGGGCAAACCCAGCCCAAAGAATTCAGTGAACTTCTTAGACAACAGAAATAACGGCAAGGAAACCGATACTGGAAGCTATCATATCACAATTTCCGGTAAAACAGGTGAAACGAGTTGCATACCTGCAACTCAAGGATATTAATCTGGAGGACGGGGAGGCGGACACATCACAAATACCAAGTAAAGTCTAGAGTTGGAAACTTAGACTCATGTGTACAGTTAAGTACGATTGCAGTTATTATGTACAGTCATGCTGGTAATAACTAACCACTCGACAAGGACAACAAGTGATATTTGCCACCAATGACAAATTAATAATTGAATATGCAAATCTTTTTTAATTTTGAAAAATAATATAGAAAAATTTATTCATTGTATACATTCAATGTTGACCAGATACATCTCTTTTTTTAAAATGTTGCATCATTAGTCATGTTTTGAAAACATTTTTCTTAAATTTAAAACAAGAAACTCATGTATTCTTAATTTCCACCAACTAATGCATGCATTCCGCAATTGTGTAAACTTGCTCCTATTGTCATCATGCATTCCGCGGAAGTTGGTTTTAAAATTTTATTTTCATTATTTACTTTCATTAGATTTATAATACAATTACGAAAATATTTTATGCCCCACCTCCGTCAAGTTTAATAAATTGGTTTTGGACTGGGATGAAAATAGTTATTTAAAAAAGGGATGGCATGGAGATGGCATTCTCCATTCCAAACTACTCTGTTGCCATCTTTATGTAAAATGTGCAGAATGTGTTGAACAAATATCTTAAAAATATTAGTTGAATGTTCAAAATGTGTCAATTAAGTGTTTGAAAAAAAAAAAAATAAATAAAAAATAAAAAATAAAAAAAATAAAAAATAAATTATTCATACTTAGTAGCAGCTAGGGGCGGACCTACATCAATTGCCACCCTTGAATTTTTTTTTTATTACTAATATACCCTACTAATTTACTCTTTTTCAGCTATATACCCTTAAAATATTACTATTAGCCCCCTGAAGTTACTAAAAAAATTCATTATCGCCCCCTTACCTTATTTTCTAGATCCGTCTAGCAGCCAAGATACTTTAATTTAAAAAATAGAAAATCATGTATGTACAAAAAAAGGTACTTAGTCCACATTCAGTAGGGGCCACAATCCTTTGAAGATTGGCTAAGTTTAATCAATATTTTGTTTTTCTAGTATTACAGTCATGTCCCAAGAATCTTGTGCCAGTAGGTCCCAAATTCTTATATGCCACAATTTCAGTATGGTAATGGCTACTTACTAGAGGGTTCAGCTCTCTTAATAAATGTGTTTATATTTGAATTTTTTTTCACTCTAATTTGCTTGATCAAGTAGGTTAATTTTTTCCGAACAAATTAAAGAAAGAGAACTCAAACACGGACATTATTATTTTTTATTTTTTGGTGGGAGAAGTGGGCATGTAGATGTAGTCGAAATGGTGCATTTAAAATATCCTACACAGACCTCCCCTATGGTTTGCCACAATTACAGGCGGCACTCTTCCTGTTCCGGAAATTACTCGGACCTCCCTTACTTTTTAAAATATCCTACACGGACCTCCCTTATCTGTGACGGACCGTTAAATCGACTAACAGAGCTGTCGAAATTACTGAAATACCCTCTCCTTGCCATCTGAAATGACGAAACTACCCTCCCATCAGCTTCTCAGTTACACGACTATTGATTCATTTGGAGGGAAAACTTGCATTAATTGTGCCTGTTTCCCAACGCAGGTCTTTTCATCTGCCTTACCAAAGTGGTGCCGTGTATTGTGAACACTCTGAGAGAGATAGAGAGAGAGAGAGAGAGAGAACGAAAGAACAAAGGGTAAGGGTTGTTGCATGTGAAGGATTAACCAAAGATCACATCAACATAGGACTTCGCTTTCCATATTTGGCAACAAATCCAAGTTCGTATTTGCAAAGAACGAGTTAGGGTTTGCGCATATGTGAATCTGAAGTGGTCTGAGGTATGTGAAAAGAATTTTGTAGTCGATATTGAGGGTTTCTGTTTTTGATTACTCTCTATTTGGTTTAGGTTATGTTAAAATTTATACTCTGTTTTTTGTGTGTGTATTTTTGAATAATTCTGTATTTAGTTTAGAGTATTTGTTTTTGATTACTATATATATATTTGTTTAGGGTTTTGTTTTCTATTTATTGTTAACTCTATATAGGTAAATAGGGCTTTTATAATTGAAATTATGTGTAATTTGGGAGTAGTTGTTCCATTGTATTGATTGTGTTAAATTTAGTTAATTTGTGTTTATAATTTATATTTTTGTTATAATTTTAATTGTTACAGCGATGGAATCAATTCATGATATTGCTGTTCACTACAAGTGGAACTTAACTTTTATAACTGGTGTGGATCCGGATTTTTATAGCATCATTGATCTTGTTAAAGATGTAACAGCAGTAGCTTTATCTCATATTCCAACTACTGTCCCTTTGTCTCTGTTTTTATCTTGTGTTGTTCTTAGGTCTTCTGTTAGAATGAATATGGATAGTGATAAAGATGTGCTAGAGATGTTTAAAGTAAATGCTGGTAAGAGATTGATAGACTTGTATATTGATAAGGTTATAACTGTTGTAAGTCCTGAATTTGCCTCAATTGAGAGCATGGAGTTTGATGATAGGGAGTTTGATGATAGGACATTTGATGACAGTAATGTGAATGACAATGATGACAGTAATGTGAATGACAATGATGACAGTAATGTCAATGACAATAATGACACTAATGTCAAAGACAATGAGACCAATGTAAATGAGAACAATGGAGGATAGCCTGAGGATGAGTATGATTTGGAAGATGATAGTGATGTATTTGGGTTTAGTTCTGAAGATGAGGAATGGGAAAATAGTGGGAAGGGTAAGAATCCAGTTCACAGTGATGATGTGAATAAGAATGTGGAGGAAGAAAAGAACCACAGTGAGGATGGTATGTCAGACTATGAATCAGGATATGAACCTGGTACTGAATCTGATAATGACATGTATGTGGAAGAAGAAGAGTGTGAGATAAATGTTGAACAACACAAAACTGAAACAGCAAGGGGTAGGTGCTATGCAAGCTGTTTAAAGGGAATTCCATTTAAGAAAGGTGTGGATGGAAAGATTAAGTTAGAAGAAGGTCATCTATTTGTCAATGTGAACCATTTTAGGGATACTTTGGTTGATTTTTGTATCCAAGAGGGATGTAATATAAAAAGAGTAAAGAATGAGAAGCAAAGAGTCACTGTAAGATGTGCAGTTGAGGGGTGTCCATGGAGGGTACATGCTTCCCGTCTGGTAGATAGAGTAACTTATCAAGTCAAGACAATTAGAGGTCCACATAATTGTGTGAGGAGTGGCACTGTGAGGGATGCAACATCCACATGGATTGGTAAAAAGCTTGGGTAGAGTATAAAAGACAATCCAGGGGTTCCACTTGATGCATTGCATGCAACAGTGATGAGCCAATTCAAAGTTGATGCAAGACCCATGCAACTATACAGAGCTAAAAGGAAAGTTATGGATGAGTTAGAGGGAAACCATGGAGAAGCATACACTTTGCTTCCTAAGTATGCTAATGAAATTTTCAAATCTAATCCTGGTAGTATCATGAAGCTTGAGATGGACTTGCCTAGTATGACATTTAAAAGAATTTTTATGTCTTTAGAAGCTATGTAATATGGATTCAAGAATGGTTGCAGGGGGTTCATTGGATTGGATGGTTGTCACCTAAAGACCCTTTATGGTGGTGTGCTCTTGTTTGCTATAGCCCTTGATGGGAATAATGGCCTTTTTCCACTGGCTGTGGCTGTGGTGGAGAATGAAGGGAAAGAAAATTGGAAATTCTTCCTTCAAGAGTTGCAAACATTTGTTGAACTTGGTCAAGATAGACATATATGCTTCATGTCAGATCAGCAAAAGATAAAAACTTCATTTATTACATGTAATTTCTATATCTAATAAATTACAAGAAATTTATATATCTAATTTATGCTTTACTTGTGCTTAGGGTCTTGAACAAGCAATGAGGATTGTTTTCCCACATGCAACCCATAGGTTATGTTGCAGACATCTATATAACAACTTCAAAAAGAAGTATCCATGATTGCTTTTGCAGTCTTTTTTCTGGAAGGCAACTAGAGCCTATAATGATTACACATTTAATGAGGCAATGAGGCAAATGAGGGAGGTGTCAAGAGAGGCTTATAATTGGGTCTTAAGAATAGATGTGTGCAAGTGGTCAAGGCATGCATTTTCTGACCAGGTGAAGAGTGACCATGTCACTAATAATTTTAGTGAGTCATTCAACAATTGGGTTGGGAAGCTTAGGTATAAACATATTTTAGTGCTGCTTGATGGTATTAGGAGCAAATTGATGAGCAGACTCCTAATGAGGGCTGAAAATGCCAGTACTTAGGTAAGATTGGTGACCTCAAACATTAGGAAAAAATTGAATAAGTTGATTGATGAGTCTAGATCATGTAATGTTACCCCAGCAGGGCAAGATGAGTATGAAGTCATAAATGAGGAAGGAAAACATATAGTGAAGCTTAGATCAAAGTCATGTGATTGTAGAGGATGGCAGATTTCTGGCCTCCCATGCAAACATGCAACTGCAGCCATAACACACAAAAGAACAGATATTGAACAGTACTGTGATCCATATTTCTATAATGAAACATACACGAGAACTCATTCTAGTATGATTCACCCAGTACCTGATCAGAGAATGTGGACTCCTGTGCATTGTAACCCTGTGAAACCTCTAGTTCCAAGGAAAAAGCCTGGCAGACCAAAAAAAGTCAGGACTAGAGATGCAGATGAGCCTGCAGCTGCAACTAGTGATGCTAAAAAGAGCAAATCCCTACAATGCTCATAGTGTGAAGAATTTGGGCACAACAAGAGAACATGCAAAGTAGGCCAACCCAACTAGGTAAATCACTTATAAATTTTTTAATATTAACTGAAGAGTTAATGCCTTTTAACTTGTGACATTATTTGACACTATATAAGAACTTGCAGGGACATACAAGTACACCAAGAAGCAATCAAGTTGGAAGTGGAAATTCAAGTTTTACCAGTTTAACAGAAGGGGTATAACTTTTTTTTAAAAAAAAGAGGTTTAACTTTATTTCTATTTTTCTTAAATAGACTAAGTTTATTTTAATTGTAATCACAAATGATGAGGCCTACATCAGCTACTCAATTTGGGTGTCAAAGCTCAATGAGGAATGTAGGTAGAAAAGCCACTGCAAGCACCAACCAAGTTGGAAGAGAGTGTGCAACCTCAAATCAATCAAAAAGCACCAACCAAGCTGGAAGAAGGTATGCAAGCTCAAGGTCAAATCAAGCAGGAAAAGGCATTGCAAGCACCAACCAACCTAGACAAGGCTCTGTAACATCAAATCAACCAAGAAGGCCCAATGCAGTCAAATTTGCAGTTCGAAGAGGTACTGGAAGAAGTAGCCAATCTGGAAGGGACATTTGAAGATGGAGAAGAAGGCAGTTGAAGATACAGCCATAATACAGTTAACTATATTTTTTTTTTGGACAATTTATGAAACTTTTGTTGTTTAACTACTTTGTGGGTAACTCAGTTGTGCAAAAAGAATAGACAGATATATGGTATAGCTTTTGGTATATCTTTTGGACAACTGACTTTTGGTATAACTTTTGGACAACTCTGAATTTTATTGGTAAATGATATTGTATGTGTATGGGTAACTCAGTTGTTTATATGGTATGTTTTGTGGACAATTGGTTATTTGTATAAATTGTTTATATTTATGGGTTGTTTGTCATATAGGTCTGAATTTTTTGTCAATGTAGTTTGTCAATGCAGAGTTTATCAATGCAAAACATATAGCAGCTTCATTCATTACAAAAGAACTCCATCATTCATTAAGAACTCCATTAAGAACTGAACATCATTCATTACAAAACATAATTACTGAAGGCATACCACCTTCAATATACAACTGACAAAAAAATGAATACAACTGAGAAAAATGCAAGAAACAAACTTGCATTGATAAGCAGCTTCATGAATCCAAGGGGGTTTTCAAACATTGCAAATTGAGACCTTATCTCACAAATTTCACACATTGTCTCACCAATCTCAGACCTTAGTACACCAATTTCAGACCTTATCTCACAAATTTCAGACATTAGCTTACCAATCTCAGAACTTATCTCAGCAACATTTGTCATAATCTCAGGAAATACATCTTCTTCGTTACATGTTGTAGTAGAGTCCATCACATCCTCTTTAATGCAAGTTATTGGATTGCACCATTCCTAAACACCACAACTTCTAGTTGGACAAACATAATGCAACTTCCCTTTATTGTTATAATCATTAGAACCTGTTACCTTAATTACACATTTTGTTTTTGATTTACATTTGCAATTCAGATCCCTGTACCTTAAATCACCCAAGCTTGAAGCTTTTCTCTTTGAACTAGTAGACATGTTTCAAAAAAGAAACAAAAATCCAGATATTTGAAGAACAACTCGTAACCCACAAGACCTTCGCTATTCTCCAAATTTTTGAAAAACAAATCGTAACCCACAAAAATTAAATTTTCAGATTTTTGAATAACCAAATTGAAAATCCAGATATTTGTTTTGAAGATAACAAATCAAAGCTAAGAATTCAGCCTTTAATTTCTAGATGAACATAACTTACCCACATGGAGCCCTAAGTTGCAGACAGAAGAACAATATTCTTCTTCATCGTTTTTCTTCAAATTTCAGAACAATCTTCTTCTTCTTCTACCTCTCCAAAGCTCCCAACACTTGATTTGCACAACACAACCTTTGTAGAGCAACAACTTCTCACAACGGCAGTAGCTTCGTCTTCTTCTTCTTTTCAGCCCTAAAAGACCCGTTCTGTAGCACAACGGTTACAAAATGGTAGTTGACGTCATCGTTTTCCGTCGTTGACTGGCGTTGACCGTAACAGAAGGGAGGTCCGTGTAGCATATTTTAAAAAGTAGGGGAGGTCCGAGTAATTTCCGGAACAGGAAAGGTGCCGCCTGTAATTATGGCAAATCATATGGGAGGTCTGTGTAAATTACCCCTTAATAAATGTGTCTGTATTTGAATTTTTTCACTCTAATTTGCTTGATCAAGTAGGTTAATTTTTTCCGAACAAATTAAAGAAAGAGAACTCAAACACGGACGTTATTATTTTTTATTTTTTGGTGGGAGAAGTGGGCACGTAGATGTAGTCGAAATGGTGCATTTAAGGTTAGGCCCATAAGTTGTTACAGAAGGACCCATCACAAATACCAAATTAAAGTCTAGAGTTTGAATCATGTGTAAAGATGGCAATTATTATGTACAGTCATCCTCCGCTGTACAATATGATTTTTTTTTTTTTGAACTTAAGACCTAACAACTGGACAAGGACAATAAGTGCTACTATATTTACTAACAAAGACAAATTAATAATTGAATATGTAAATCTTTGTTAATTTTGAAAAGTAATATAAAAAAATTTATTCATCTAGGTGTACATTCAATGTTGACAAGATACATCTTTTTTTTGAATGTTGAATCATTAGTCATGTTTTGAAAACATTTTAAAAAATGTTTAAATTTAAAACAAGAAACTCATGTATTCTTAATTTCCACCATTGAATGCATGGTGAAAGTGGGTTTTAAATTTTAATTTTCAATTGTGAATATGTCATCTTCAAAAAAATATGTTACCTTCAAAAACTTTTGCATTTTCTTTCTGCAATTAAAATTTATTCTTTTCTTCAAAATTAGCTCATTTTTTTTTTTCTTCTTTTTATTTCATTTTCTTCTTATAAATTTATTTTTTCTTGCACTCGTGCATAATTTATGTGCAATAAACTCTCTCTTTTCTTTTTTTCTTTTTTTTTTCTTCTTATTCATTTTTTATTCACTTATTCTAATGCACTGTTGTTACGCTATTATATTTGTAGTCTGTTCGAAAAAAATTATTTTGTCAGTGTTAACATGTCCCATGAACCAAATTCTGGGCTCCGCCCTTGTGTATTTAAACCTCATTTTCTCTAGTTTGTTTGATCAAGTAGACTAATTTTTTCCTAACAAATTAAAGGAAGGGAACTCAAACAAACATTATTATTTTTTATTTTCTATTTTTTAGTCAGTGCATGTACATGAATTCAAAATGGTGCATTTAGGCTTAGGCCCATAATTTGTTACAGAATGACACATCATAAAAAAACAAGTAATTAAAGTCTAGAGTTGGAATCACTTGTACATTTAAGTACGATTGCAATTACTATTATGTATAGTCATCCTCTACTGACTGCTCTACAATATGATTTTTTTTTTTTTTTTGGAATGGTAATAAAAATTAAGACCTAACAATTCGAGAAGGATAATAAGTGATATTCCTTCTATTTCATAATAAGTGTCATATTTTGATAACCGTGACTCATAAAATAAGTGTCATGTTTTGAAAATCGAGACTCACAACTTGTAACTTATGAGTCCCCAATTCCCAAAACATGACACTTATTATGAGATGGAGGGAGTATTTACTAATAAAGATAAATTAATAGTTAAATATGCAAATCTTTGTTAATTTTGACAAGTAATATAGAAAAAAATTATTCATCTAGGTATACATTCAATGTAGACAAGACACCTCTCTTTTTTAAATGTTGCCTCATTAATCATGTTTTGAAAACATTTTTCTTAAAAAAAAATGTTTAAATTTTTAAAACAAGAAACTCATGTATTCTTAATTTTCATCAGCTAACGGTGAAAAGTAGGTTTTAAATTTTAATTTTCAACCGTGTAAACTAACGGCTCCTATTGTCATCATAGTAAACTTTGTGATGGCTCAAAAATAGCATTAAACTTGTACGGAGTAGCAAAAGACGATACTCATTTTAGTGAAAAAGAATGCACGAATTTATTTCAAAAGGCCTAGCAAAGGGGAGGCTTTGAAATAGTGAGTGTGAGACTTATTTGTTATGGTAAAAAGAAAAGAAAAGAAAAAAAACAAAATAACTAATTGTATTATAAATATAGAATTTATAGAATTTTCAAAGAAAATTTAAAATCATATAAATATAGCAATTCCATCATACTCCTTTTTTCGAATAACTGATCATCCCTAATTTCGCTGAAATCCATTGACACGATTATTCATTTCGCTGAATTTATAGATCGAACCCTTTATTTATTATTTTTTAGTTCTTCGTGCAAGAAATTTTTTTTTTTTTTTTTTTTTTTCTTTTTCCAAGTTTGAAATTTGTTAAACAAGACATTGAGCTCCATTTGAGCCCAAATAAAAGTATTTTTAATTAACAAATTGACACGATTATTCATCAAATTTGAAGTTGTCAACTCAAACATTTCTCATTAAGTTCGAATTTCAATTCAAGTTTAATTGTTAGCTCAAACTTGAGTTATTGAAAGGCTTGCTTGTAATACATGTATGATGTATCCTTTCCGTGGCTATTATGTAATTTAAATTTTTTTAATTGTGACCAGTCATACCTGACAATTTAATAATTTTAGAAATTGTCGTACCACACTAAACCGATTGAGTTTGAATTCTCTACCGCGACAGTTTTAATTGACTCGAATTATACTGAATAGGACTTGCATGCATGTAAACCACAAATATTGTAAAAATGCAGTATGTAAATTAATCACATGTGTGTGTGTGTGAACAACTGAGTTGAGTCTGCCGGTGAACGTATTAAATATCATCCACACACGAGAATAACTGGTGAACGTATTAAATATCATCCACACACGAGAATAACGTTTGAGCCCCATTTGTCCAAGATGGTACCAGACATCTTCTTCAATGTGCCCACTATGTAATTGGCTTCATATCCCCATGCCATCAGTGTAATTGCTTGTACCCTTTTTTTTTTTTTTTTTTTGGGATGAAACTTGGACTCTTTTTGGACAATAACACTCTTGGTCAGAAGTTTGCCTAAATAAGGGTTGTGAAATGTCTAAATTGCCCGTTATTAAATAATTAATTTTTAATATAAAATATCAAACATACTAAATTACTTAAATGCCCATATCATAATGCCCTTGGATAGATGAACCCGATTCCACTCTTTTTTTTGATCTTCTATGCCCGGTAATGGATTATTTTTCCTGTGGGAGGCCTAATAAGCTGCTGAGGGCGAGGAGCATGCGAGGTTGCTGATGTATTATTGTTCATAATTTTTTCTTGAATTCCATTTCCTTCTCTCTTCCACTTAATCCTTCTAATCCACTCAATTAACACACCTCTTCAAATACAAGGGTCTTTAGATTCTTATACGTATGTATTCCCAACCATATGCAGTGGAGCACCATGATAAACCCACTTGTATGAATTCATATTGGTATTGTTATAAAAATCGGAGAGAAAAATGCAAGCTACAAACACTAGATATTCACATCTTTTGCATCACACAGTTAATATTGTTTTCTTAAAAAAATAATTAAATAAATAATCCAAATAAATCTTAGAAAACCCAAATTATTCCATGCTTTCTATCTCCCCGCCAATCATGGAGACCGCTATTGTGTCATTGTAATAAAAACCTAAATCACAGACAACTATGGCCACCCGCCAATCATGGAGACCGATATTGTGTCATTGTAATAAAAACCTAAATCACAGACAACTATGGCCGCCCATCTCTCTCTCCCTCCCCCCCCCCCCCCCCCCCAATCGCCGCCACAACCACCATCCCTCTCCTTTCCCTTCTTCCCCTTCCTGTTCTCTGTCTCCTCTCCACCCACCGTCGCCGCCACCCCCAATGTCGCAGCCACTGGCACCATCACTCTCCTCTCTCTTCTTCCTCTATCTCTCTGTTGAAAATAAACTTGATTTTAGAATTTTAGTTGTAATTTGTATTTTCAAGTTTTTGGTATACATGATGCATGTGTGCATTTCATGTTAGTGGGATAGTAAATGGTCTTGATGTAGAAGGTTATGTAAGACTAAGAGGTATGGGAATTACGTCTCCTAAATACTATGTTAGTGGGAGTTATGCTATTAATGGTTATGTTAGTGGAAATAATGGGTATAATTAAACCTTTAAATATAATGGTTATGCATACATATGTGAGGCCTATATAATCATGTACTTTAGTCATTTTAGAATATGAATTATAAGTGAAATAATATATTTCTTCCTCCATTTCTCTTTCAAATTATATAGATCGTTGCATTTGCTTGTATAGCCCATTATTTCCAACAAAGTGCTATCAGAGCAAAGTCAGAAAGTGGTATCAGAGAAAAAGCCAACACTCTTCTCTCCTCCCCCCACTACCGCCATCGCCGTCTGGCTCTCGTCGTCGAAGTGGTAGATGTACTGGCTGAATGGAGAAGTTTTATTGTTTCACTTCTTATCAGTTATTAATTCTGTTACACATAAAACAATTACCAATCCAATTATTAGCCGAATCTATCCATGACATTATTTGGGTAAGACACCTACATGTTTGACAACAATGAAATTGATTGTTGTGCTTTAACATGGACAGATTCATTGGAGAACAAAAAACATAAACGTATTTGTATATATATAATACACACACCCATTTACAAATAACAAAATCCAAATACACACACAATTAGGTTAATTCACACTGATACACACACATATTATATATACACACCCATTTAATTTTTTTTTTTTTTTAATTGCAAGAACTATGTATTTGTATATATTTTTGGCAGCATTGGTGATTTTTCTGGAGATTGATTCATATTTCAAATGGTAATCAAATTAGATTGTTGGTTAGTGAAAATGTATATATATGCGTATGCATCGTCGACTATGAGACTTAAGCTCATATCGCGGTACCATAATTATATATATAAAGTCCGATCCTATCCAACCATAAGAAATCTAGCTACTCGTTCAGCTTGTCCAACCGCACAGACTAACATAAATTAAGTGTATATACATCCCATTCAAATACAATGTTAAGCCGGTCAACTATTCGTCGTCAAAACACAACATATAATTAGGATTTAAATATTTTAATTAAATCTATATCCTTCCTATTAATAGAAAATATAAATAACCATCCAATATGTCGTTCAACTATTTTAGTTGACAGGACATGAAACCATGTTGGATTTAACTATTTTAGTTAATCCATTCCGTATGTATGAATGGGTTGGAATTAGCGTTTTGATCTAATCCGTCCTTCTGTATGTCACTGTCCCATACCGGTACATACCATGCATATGATCCGTAAATGATGCATTAACTCAATCAGTACACCAAATACAATCCACATAAATCCATGTAGCTGATAAAACAAAATTGGAACAGTTTATCAACTAATATCCATGACAATATCCATGAAATTGACGAGACAAAACTTAATCGTTCGTCAACTTAAAATCCAAAATCCATTCCTATAATTGACAGAAAATATGCAATTAATTCTTCAATTAAGTCCAGGTTAACTCCCATGTAAATTACAAAACTTATGTTTTAGTTTAGCAATTTAAGTCCAAAACCATCATCCAGTTGAAAACCATCATCCAATTAATTGCAGAATAGTGTATCTAATAATTCAACAATTTAAAGCAAACCTTTTACTCATGTAATTGCAGGAAAATTTATGTTTTAGCAATATAAAAAATCCAAAGCATGCACAGGTCCAATCTGTTAACTAAAAGACTCTACTGTGCATCTAAAACAAAATTAGAAACATATTATAATTCATTAAATTGCCATATTAGAGCAAGCAAGTAATTTCATATCCTTAATCTACGTAATTGCAGAACGGATTTATTAATTCAGCAATTATATTCCCGAGTGTGCACAGATCAAAATTTATTATGTAAATGACCCTAACGTGCATTTAAAACAAGATTAACATCACGTTATAATTACTTAAGTCACCCATTTAAAAATTGAACAACTACTTTTCTTCCAACCGTTAACAGTATGTGAATTGTCTAAATTTCACACTGATCATTCCCTTCCTATAATAGGCTAACTTATGTAATTAGAGAGCTTAAGATCTCTTGAAATTACTTTTAAAATTGTTAGTTCACTCCCTGAAACAATTTAGAACTCCAAACATAGCCCAAACAGTTCCCGGACAGCTCCAGATTGCAACCAAACGTAACCTAACCAAAGAGCCTTCTCTTGAAAATCATAGAGCAGGCTCTTTACACCATGGAGCCTGCTCTATAAAAACTTAGAGCCTGCTCTAGAAACTTAGAGCCTGCTCCATAAAAACTTAGAGCCTGCTCTTGAAACTTAAAGCCTGCTCTTAAAGGCTTAGAGCCTCCTCTGTCCAGTTTTGCTCCGTTTCGCCTTTCAGCTTCGTCTTTGGCTATTCCCAACCTTCGGTTCATCTTTAATACTGAGTTTAAGAATCCTATTTACACCCAAAATCATCCCCATGACTGGTTTTATAATCCGTTCAATCACTGAATTAAACTATGCAATTTAACTTTCCTCCAACCGTTAACAGTACTGAAAAGTTGTCTACTTTCCTACTGTTTAACACTTTAGCATAAATGTATAAACTATGCAATAAGAGGTTTAAATACACTTGAAGTTTAAATTAAGAACCCCAAGTGCCCTCACAACATAATTCGAAAGAATTAAAATCATCCAAACGGTGCCCAAAAAAATCAGAAAACACTAAAATACGTCAAAATAGGAGAGAGCCTGCTCTTGAAACTTAGAGCAGGCTCTTATATGCATGGAGCCGGCTCCATACCATCTTGAAGCCAGCTCTTAAAGAGTGGGAGCCAGCTCTTGGCTTCCCAGAGCCGGCTCTCTCCCTCTCTGTGAGCCTCCAGTCCATTCCAGCCTTGATTCCGACCTTCTGCTTTGACTCCGACCACTTCCAATCCCTCTATTCTTCCTTAAAAATGATCTTAACAGTCTAATATATATCCAGCAGCATCCCAATGATTTGTTTTGGTAGTTGAAATTTATTTATGTGACTTAAAACCGCTACCGATTCATTACTCGTTACCACAAAACTTGAACTTCAATTTGCAAGCATACACAAGTCAATCAAGAATTGTTTTAGACAAATATATACACATACATATTATCAATTTGACATATAATACGCATGCTAGATCTGATTAATATTCAATTAAAATCCTAGAGACACCTAGGTATGCACAGAACACAGGCCAACGGGAGAGAGAAAGAACAGAACTTGCCTTTCCGGTGATCATGACTGCCATCAAGCCTCCTACTGCTCAACCTTCCCTTTTCTTATGACCAATCCTTTATCCACAGTTGAAACCCTCACCAAAGATGGTCTGTTATTGTCTCACAATTTACGCTATGTTCCTCTCTATCTCTCTGGTACGTGAAAAAGGGTTTACATATTTTTTTAAAACCCTAAGTCAACATAATGATATATTTATAGGTTTAGAAAAACTAAAACCCTAATTCTAATTTTAATCCGAGAAAGAAAAAACAACCAATATATGTAGGTCGGCTAAAAACGTGAGAATATATGTAACCCTAAAATTATAACCTATATTAAATTATGATTAATACCTCAAGTTTAATTATTAATAAATACCAATAATTAAAACTAACTCTATATACATATATACCCATATATATACATGTATATACTTTCATGGGTAAAACGGTACCCATTTACACTATCCAAATAGTCCGTTAATCATATCCAAGCCCAAGTTCGATTAAAAATAAAATAAAATAAAAATAATACATTTAATTTAACATTCAAATGCCATTTCATCACGCACACTTATAATTAAATAGTTAATTCATTTAAACAACAAAACAGAAAGCCACGTAACAAAAGTCAGGAAAACAACTAAGAATAATAAAATAAAAATAAAATTCCAATTATGTCCTTTTTAAATTTAGGGGTATTACAACTTAGGAGCAAGTGTTAACCTTCTTCCATACTCGGTTTATATCAAATTAGGCTTAGGTGAATTGAAACCGACGTTGGTAGTTTTGCAACTTGCCGACCGATCCATTAAGAAGCCTAGGGGTATAATTGAGGATGTTTTGATAAAGATTGACAAATTCTTCTTGCTGGTTGATTTCGTTGTCATAGACATGGAACCGGTTCCCAATCAAAAGAGCCAAATTCCCGTTATCCTCGGCCGTCCTTTCTTGGCAACCGCTAATGCCAACATTAATTGTAGGTCGGGGATAATGAAGATCTCATTTGGACACATGAAGGTGAAGTTGAATATCTTTAATCCCACACCCAATTCATTTAACAAATATGAAGGAGAAGTTAATGTTGTAGATGAATGTCATGATTTTCAATGTCAAGGAAATGAGCTTTTGTGTAAAACCAAAACTTCTAAAGGATCATCTTCAACCTTGCATTCTAAAAGTCTTGTTTCAAACTCTTGCTTTGAAAGGGCATGGAAGCCCAAAGGTTGTAATTGCATAGAAAGGGACCAAAGATTTCTTTTGAGCTTAATCCAACAAGTTCTTCAAATAACCATTTGTTGGGAGGAGTTCAAAGCATCTATCACCCCCAACAAGGAGATGATGCATTATAAGATTTTTGATCCGGGCTAAAAGAGCCCAATGTCTTGCTAGAGACGTTAAAGACTAGCAAAAACATTCGTATGGTGTCAAAACCCTATTCCTCCCCCATTTCTATCTTTCATTTCATTTCTTGCGAAGTCTAGATACTTGTTTTTGGTTCATATGCATTTCAAGGAACTTTGGTGAGGATTGCATAAGCTTTCATGTCATTATTGAGTATTCTGCATAGTTCGATCGATCTCAAACCTGAGTTCGATCGATCGAACTCCATTCTGCATCCAACACTTAGAAAATTTTTCGACCTGCAGAAACCTGCATCCAAATCACCACTCTGTCCCATCGTTCGAACCAACTCCAAGATCGATCAAGAGACCTTCGATCGATCCAACTTCCAAGTTCGATCGATCTCATGTTCCAACACTTAGAAAAAATTTGAGCCTACATCAACCTGCATATTTTAGCTCTCTATCTGATCGTTCGAAACATTCCAAGATCGATCTGAAAGTTCTTCGATCGATCCAACTTCCCAGTTCGATCGATCTCATGTTCCAACACTTCACCAAAATTCTGAGCCAAAAACCTGCATACTTTTGCTCTCTGTCTGATCGATCGAACTCTTGTTTCGATCGATCTCAGTCTTCATTTCATTATTTTGACTTTGTTTTGACTTTTCAAATTTCTAAAAATCCAAAAATATTTACATTTGCATTTGCATATTCATTTTATTTTATTATATTTTATTTTATTTTTCAAAAAGTTATCAAAAATCCCAAAATATCTTAATTAATTTTTAATTATTAGTGTTTATTTAATTAAAAAAAAACTTTGAAGAGAGTTCATCAAAGTTTGATCGATCACAGTTGAGTTCGATCGATCGAACTCTGTCGGGAATATTTTTAAAATAGAACCGAGGGTTTGCAAGATCGATTACAAAGATCGATCTAACTCACCCTCATCCTCAAAACCCTAACCTTTCTTCGTCGCCATCACTGTCCAACCACTTCACCATCTCCGGCGAAGCTTTCCGACGAGTTTCCAAGCTTCACATCTCTCTTTCATCTCGGATTCCATCTTTCCTTCTTCGCATCCACTTCTCTCACTTATTCAAGGTAAGAACCGAGATTCACTTTGAGATTTAACCTTCGATTTGATGATTCAATGATTTACATATTCGATTTAGGTGGCTTAGATGGATGAATCCGCCATTGATGAGCCTTCGAAGCATTGTATATATATATATATATATACATGTGTATGTTTTGTAGGTATTTTGAGATTTGTTTAGATTTGTTGGAGTTTGGGCCTTGATTTGTGATGGATTGGATGATTTGTTGTGTTGTTGGGCCCACAAACACTTTCGTGTGGGCCCCATGCTTCCAAGGTCACAGATCTGTGACCTTTGAGTTTTCAGCGTCGCACAGTTCGATCGATCGAACTTGTATCTCAGATCGATCTTGAGAGATTGATCGAACTCATGTCTTCGATCGATCGAAGTAGTGAGATCGATCTCACTTACTTTCGATCGATCCAACTTTTGTGATCGATCTCACTCCTTTTTATGATCGATCGAACTTCACAGATCTCTCACACACACTTCACAGATCTCACACACACACTTCATTCATCATATCTTATGTTCATGTTGTCATATCTATGCCTAATACCTGTGATATTCCACATTGGATGCATTTCATACTTATATTGTTTAGCATGTTTCATATTCTACCACTTGCATAGATTCATGTCATATTTGTTTTGTCTATTTTACTTGACATACATGATTTTATTTCGTGCTTTTAAATTTCTTATTCTGGCACTAACTCCCATTGCAAGTTTTTCTTTTTCTTTTTGCAGGCCATGGTAAAGAGGAAGACCGTTGCCAACAGGCAACACGGGCCCACCCGACATACAGGCACACGCCCAGGCAGAGGCAGAGGCAGAGGCACCGGTAAAGGCAGCAGCAGCACATCCCGCAGCGGACAACGCACCAGTCGATCCAGCTGCTGAGCACTTAGACATAGACTTGGAGCACCCTACAGACGATGCAGAGCAGGACTCTCCAGCCAGGTCACCCATTCATGAGCAGGAGCAGACTCAGGAGCTTTCTTCTGATTCATCTATGCCTGAGACTCCAGATATGACGCCCGGTTTTGGAGTACGTCTACAGACGCTTGAGGATGCTGTTGTTTCCATCCGAGCTGACCTCACAGCCCACAGAGCTGATTTTGCTGCCTTCTGCACGGATGTCACGACCATGTTCAGAGATTTATCCAGAGACATCCGCGGAACCAGACCTGTCCGTCCTACCACATCTTCCTCAGCTCCCAGTCCTTTCTATCTTATGATCTCTCTCCTTTTGATACTTTACTATTGTCACTATATTATTTTTACAGCCAGTCTGTCAGCTTTGATATTTTTGTTGTACCTGCACTTTATCCGTTTTATATATATCTATTTTTGCTATGGATGTCATATGACTGTATTCTCATATCTGTATGTTTGACTCCATCAGGTGCATCACAGTGACTTCAGTGAGAGAGTGCTACCCAATTTCCAGGACCACCCTTATACCTCTCTCATTTCTTTATCTGTTTATCCCATTTACACTTGCATGTCCACTATGCACTGATTATACCATTTTGTTATCTGATAAATTTATCCAAGTGCCAATTTTTAGGACCACAGTTCATCCCAAGTTTGGGGGGGCAATGCCACCCACTTCGGATACTTCAGTCCCGATCATTCTTGCTTAATTGCACTGGTATACTCTTTCCTTTGTTCTCTTTGCACATTAAGGACATTGTGCCATTTAAGTTTGGGGGGAATGGTGCTTTACAGTGTTAGTTTTAAATTCAAATTTTGAGCATGACTAGTTTTAAATTCAAATTTTGAGCATGACTTGTGTATTTGAGTGATATTTCTATGATTGGTCCATATCTAGCTATGATTTTGATCTTTTGACTATATTGCTTAAAATTTAAAAATTACTTGACTTGAGAGTTTAATACTCCTTGTGTGCCTTATGAATGCCATTTAGGAGTAAATTTTTCGAAAAATTGATATCATGCTTGCACTTGTATCCACATCATCCTGATTTTGTGATTGTTTTGAGATTCACTCTATTCTTCTACATTAGCACTGGTGCACACTAGCATTCATTTGTGGGGTACATGCTTTGTTGATTATTGAATTGGTTATATCCCAATTGAGCTAGTAGTGCATTAAAAGCTTTCATTCTTGATAAAGGTGGATAACACCCCCTTTTCACTAAGTAGCCGGGATTCTAACCTCATCAAGCACTGAATTTCTCGCGCCGAAAAGTGGAGGGCCCAAACTCAACGTTAATAATTGAACTTGCTTACAAAAAAAAATAATAAAAAAATAAAAATAAAAAAATAAAAATATAAAAATATAAAAAAGTAATAAAAAGTGATAACTTCTCCCAAATGGTGAGAAGTGGGAAATGATTAGATGGAGGTTGTCTTGATTTGTAGCCTAGTTAATTTGAGCTTGTAAGTCCGTAGGGGTGTTTGAACACCTAGTGCCCTAAAGCCGTCTGGTTTGGGAGTCATTGACCTAACGCTCAACCTCGTGAATCGCTAGAAAGCTTAATAGATCAACACATTGCACCATGCTTCCATCTTTGATGCTCAATAAAAAAATAAAAATAAAAAATAAAAAATCGAGTGAAAAGAATAAGCGCACCTAGATCAATAAAGTTTTAATAAAAGGTCCACTTTTTGTCTTGATGATCGGTACTAGATTTGTGTGCTAGTTTGAGGGTAAGGATGTGATTAATTCTTTAGTTGGCTAAGATAACAACACATTTGATGCCGGTCCACTCAAAAGGATTCTAGAGTTGTTTTGATTGTCATGATCATTTTCTTGATGTGTGGAGGACCATACTTGTTTGCTTGATGTTGAGATTTTGAGAGATTGCTTGGAAAGGGTTGAAAAATTGCATACTTGAGGTAGTTTTCTCCCAATGTTTATTTGCAATATTGGTACCTCTTTTGAAAGAATGAGCTTAATGTTTGTGGGTATCATTTTTGGAAACCCTCACGAGACTTCACTCGTCCACTAGGGATAACCTAGGGGTTTAAAAGGCTTGTTGCATGTGCTAAGTGCAATCGTGTTCCCTACGAAAGTGGCGTTATCCATTTATTGTTTTCTAGTTCATACTTGTATAGCTGTTTATTTCATTCCTTTACTTTCTAGTTCATTGCTAGGGACTAGCAATATTTAAGTTTAGAGGTGTGATGAGCACTGAAAAGTGCGTATTTAAACCCCTTAAGCTTAGGTATTCTAGTACCTTTATCTATCTTACTTTATCGTTTTAGATTGATTTCGTATTATTTTCTTTTTCAGGCACTTATCCCGAAAATAAGCTAACTCAGCCAAATAAGAGCTTAATTGAAACAATTCTGGAATTAAACAAAGAAAGGAGCAAAGTGGAGAAAGAAGTAAGCAAATGAAGCCAAAGGTGGCAAGCAGCAAAGTTTGATCGATCCAAGTTCAAGGTTCGATCGATCGAACAATGATCGATCTTAGCACTTCAAGATAGATCCGAGCCTTGACCCAAAAGCATAAAGTTCCAAAAGTTCGATCAATCCAACACCATCCTTCGATCGATCGAACAATGATCGATCTCAGCACTTCAAGATAGATCCAAGCCTTGACCTAAAAGCATAAAGTTCCAAAAGTTCGATCGATCCAACACCATCCTTCGATCGATTGAACACTTTTGTCCTTATTCAAATGATTGATCCTATTCACAGCTGTACCACCCACTAAGCACTTTTGTCCTTTTCCCATAAATATCTCGGATTTGTCTTTTTCCAAAAAGCTCAGCCAGTTGGATCGATCCAGCCTAAGTTTGATCGATCTCACTTACTTTCGATCGATCCAAGTTCAAGGTTCGATCGATCGAACTTCCGCCAGTGCGAAAAAGTTAAAATTCCATCTCATTGAAAGTTATCCTTTATCCAATCATTAGGGAATATTGTGTGCACGACCCCAACTCATTTTGGGTGTCATTTTGACCTACCTATATAAGGATAAGGATTGCTTTTACAAATAGAGCCAACATTTTTTTTCATATCATCTCTTGGAGAGCAAACTTAGAGGAGGAGGAGGCTAGAGACACCATTGGACTTCTTCCTCAACAAGGAGCAGATTTCAACCATGGAATTAGCCCTTGAGGGTTGGAACATCATCACCATGAGTGGCTAGACATTCTCTTGGGGCTAGAGTTAGCCCCAAGCATGCTTTCTACATCTTAATCTTGTGTATTATTGAGGGATTAGTGTTGTAATTGATGTTTTGACACTTTGATATATATATATATATATATCTTGTTTATTCAATGATTTATGTGGTTTAAGGCTTCCAATTAGTCATTTCATTCTATCCATATGTCTATGTATACTAGAATAGATGTTCATGTGCTTGTCTCTAGATTTTGTGTTATTGATGCATGTCTATGTGTATTGATGCTATAGATTTGGAGATTATCAAAACATAGTGCTTAAAGGAATGCTTTTGTGATTCTCTAAATGGTTCATGCTTATCTATTGATGGATTGTGCCTCTCCATTAGTTTATTTTCATGCTAGTAGTGTAGATGTAGTGTAGTTGTAGTGTAGTGTTAAATGGGAGAACAATCTATGCTTGTTGTTTGATGATCCAAGCTTTTGAATGCAATTAGCATATGTCTCTATCCTTGTGTTGTATTTGGATTGTGAGCTTATTGAAAGGATTAATGACTTGTTTTGATTTATTGTGCCCTTCACATGTTGTTTAGACAATATATGCTTGATTGCTTAGATATATTGTGCCTTTCACACGATGTTTAGACAATACATGCTTAACTAGTCATCCTTGCTTATTGAATCAACCAAACACACACACACCATTTGCCCTCATTAATCACTTGTCAATGATATAGAAATGCATTGCTTGGTGGTGATCTCTAAACCCCAAGATCTCTCTCTTTCTTACTTACTCTTAATTGCATTTCTTTTGCTATCATTTAGTTTAATTTAGTTGTTCTTTAATCAACAAACTAACCAATTGTTTGATCACTCGACCTACTAGCCCTAATTGTGATTCCACGACATTGCTCGATCCTCATAATCCTTTGGGACGATCCCTTCTCACTCATACTATATAGTATAAGTGTTAAGCGGTTTATAAATTTAAGTATGATGCCCACTTGACACTAATTTCCAAGCTCAAAGTGTTGTGCATTATTTTGTGCACACGTTCGGGTCGCATAACATGTTGCCTACTATTCAGGTTGAGGCAACCCTATAGTCTAGTGAGGTTCCTTTAGTGTGTATTTATATATATATACGGACTACTAGTTATTGTTGGATTGACTAGGATGTGTACGTGTATCGGATCTCTACTTGGACTGTAATATAGTAGAATTTGTTTGTGGGCCTGACCCACCATTTTTTTCATGTATTCTTCAAGTGTAGATGATTGTTTGTGCTGAGTAGGGATTAGTCTACTTTACTCTTCCGAGTTTATTTAGGAGATTCATTTATGTTTCATATAAACAGTCATTACTATTACTTGTTTATTTTGGATTTTTCTAGGGGTCCACACAGTATGGATTCCCGAGTTGTATTGGATTAATTGTATCAGAATGTTTTTATTAATAAGAATTTATTCTGAGGAGTATTGGATTATTATTTTAGTTTTCTTTCAGCAAATTATTTATTCATATTTATTCTTTTGTACCCTGTGTTTGTTTACTGCCGATTTGTTTTTGATATTCTCGGGAGTTTGGGCGTAGGCCTGGCCAACCCGCATTCGAAAATCCGGGGGTATCACAGTTGGCATCAGAGCACTCCAGGTTCTAGTATCCTTAGGAGTGTCTTTCGTTATATGACTTCCACGTTGCGTCTCTTAAAACTTAAAACCCATATTAAAATTTGTTGTACTCTATTTACGGTTCGTTAGGAGGAGCTGATGTCAATTATATGTTGTAGTCACAGAATGGTTGACACTAAGAAGAGGATAGGTTCCAAGGTGAAAGCGATAAAGACCTAAAGAAGTAAAGGAGTACGTTATCGATTTCTTTGCCAAAAAGGCAGAATTAGGGATTAAAGGTTTAGGTTTGTTTGAAGCCAAGGAAGGATTTAAATGTATGTGATAAGTCACCGTATATTGGGGCAATACGACTTTAGTTGATCTCAAAAAGGAGACAAGAGAGGAGTAAGAGCCCGAAGATGATCCTAATGGAGGAGATTTTTGCGTATCCAAGAAAGAGGGTACTAAATCTTGAAGATGGATGATCGCGCGAGGGTGATCTTATTTGCTGGTAGTATAGCGAATGATATTAGTAGAATTGGGATTGATCAATCTACATATAGTTAAACTTTCTTATCATCTTTAAAAAAAGATATATAAGAAGTATTCTTTAGGAGTTTGGGGATCGGATGGAGTTCTTATTAGACCGAAATACATGATTTTAGATCACATACAGGAGAGCATTGGTATTATGTTGTGACGTTCTAATTCGCTTTATAAAGCCAAGTTAAACAGTTTACATTCCGTGTATAAGGAGGATAAGGGTTAAGCTCTTGGTATTTGCTTAGGCAAACATATGTTACTTTTAAGCTATGTTTAAAGGATCTATTTCGAGGTTAGATGATTACCTACTAAACTATAAAAGGAAATTTTGAAATAATCTAGTAAGGTTGATTTCAAATGAGATTTTATTTTCTAGAAAGTATGATGTCTTAAGTAGGAGTATATTTTGTGCTTTTGTGTTTGTCATACGTGTTTTATTTTCGTTGATTATTCTGGTTTATTGTATGTGGTTTAGTTGGGGACATAAGTATGTGATCAGCCAACTATTGTTTTTTATAACATAGAGTAATAATGCTGTTTACGCTAGATTTGTGAGTATGCAGTCGTAAGATTTAGTAGAAATGTATCATTCTAGCCAATGTATTGGACCGGGACATGTGTCATTATAGTATGTTATTTGGGATAGGATAGGTAAACCATCACTACGAGTTAAATAATCTAGTATGATTAGTTTGATATTTGACCCTAGGTATGTTAATATTTCGGTATGCGTGAGGTGGTGGTAAATAAAGATCACTGTACGCCACGATGATTTATCAAAAGTACCGGATTTGCTGAACATCTTCTTGGAAACTCCATATTCTTTTGAAACAAGACAAGAAGTCGGGTTGACACTATCTTATCTTCAAGAAACAGGGTGTGCCAAAGACAAGATGGTGAGACCAAATACCTGTATAAAGAAGAGGTAGCACGGTATGTATGGAAAGGGCGTAATTAGTTGAATTTTGTGGTGTTGACTTTCTTTATCAGTAAGTCTATCACAGATTAATGATGCATGGGTTCAGCTGTAGAGTTCGCTTTTGAAGATGCTCCAATTTCAACAATGGGTACAGACGGAAGCTGGTGGTACCGGACTAACGGTACTTTCTGTAGACAAATTGGATGAATGATGCAAGTGCTAAAATTCACAACTCTTAGTTCTCTAGTCATCCAGGTGAAAATATGATATATCATGATATAAAGCAGATGTTTAGAGGATAGGCATAAGGAGGGACATAGTGATTTTTTCTCCAAGTCTAATATTTATTAGATAGTAGACATAGAACATCAGATATCACCAGATCTTTGCAACCATTTTCTATACTAAAGTGGAAATGAGAGAGCATTTTACAGATTTAGTTGAAGGATTTCTGATTTGCCACACGGGTCAGGATTCTGGATGGGATATTGGTTGACTGATAAATCAGTTTAGCTTAATTCTTGTCTATTTCGAACTGTTGGGACTTCAGTTCATATGAATACAATGGATTACGAGATGGGTTAGATGGATTGCAGTGGTGATTCACACTTTGCATCAAGTTCTGTTTGTTGGAAGCGAAAATGAAAATGGATGCTCTCAACAAACGATAGAATATTTAAATATATCGGTTAGTTGATGAGTTATCAGTTGAATTTATAGCAGGTGTGATCATAATACTTGTTATTACTAAGGTAGTTGAGAAGGTCAACTTTGAATATCAGAGCTGACTCTAGGGATGGTGTTACCTTACTCAGATGGAGTTTAAGGTACTAGAGGAGGACTTAATAGTTTCTGTGAATAGTATATGACCGTCGGGCGACTGAGATGGAAACTTATAATTTTTTTTCTTGGTGTGCTCAGACGATTAGAAGGTACATCATGACATCAAATGTCGGTGTTGGTGAACAGGTACGGATAGGGACATGTATAAAATTGCCCTAAGTGTAACATCTGCTCGAAAGGTGAAAAATTGATAATCGAATATCATAAGAATCTTTAGCCACTTCCTATAACGAATATGGAAGTACGACTAAACTGGAGTGGACGGTCGGTGGGAATTATCGACATTGATTTGGAATTTCAATTTTTCATATGGAATAAGAGTGGTGGATTGATAAAGTTCGCTTGAGGATATTAATTGGAGACAATTTTAGAGCTTCATAGTAGTCCTATAGTAAAGCGATAGTGGTGTTATAGCATGTGGATGTCCATTATAGTGGATGCAAAGTGCTACTTTGAAGGAGTTTTATAAAGATTTTGGAGCAGCAGCTTTGCTTCATATCTTTAGACGGAGGAATTGATCGAGTGATTATAGTCGACCATAAAAGATATGTTTGAGGCATATATCCTAGGTTTTCATGGACTTGGAAGCATTTAATTCGCTTTTCAGTTTTTGTCTGTAGTATTGTTGGTATAAGAAGGTTAGGGTCACAACGTTTGAGGTTTTATATATTATTTCTTATATACCTCTCATTCGTTGGTTTGAAATGGAAGCAAGGGTTATACAATCAGACCTTGACTTTATTTAAAAATATGTTAGAGAGAAATACTCCCCTTTGGAATGGACTACGCGCGGTTTGGAGGCGGCAATGGGATGTTGTAAATAGTTGAACTTGTATACTCGAGTTTTCTATCAGGGGGTAGTTTGCTCATTCTGTTTTCCATATAGGAAGCAAGACGATTTTTGGAGAAAGGTCAATTTTACTTATTATATTGACTTTTAGAGGATTGTGGTTATAAATTGAGACAGTCGCCTCTGGATTAGCGCTACCAAATCATTAGCGCCGGGTGCATAGGAGTTTTGTGAGTATATTCTATGGCACTTAGAGGAATATAGATCATTACCATGTCAAATTAGAAAGATGACATTGTTGTTCGGTACAACCTATGAGTTGTATGATTATTGTGTTTCTTAAATATAGGAACCATGCATACTACTTGGTATATTGGAGTTACGTGAAACCCTCATAGTGAGGTTGCATCTACTTGGAATAAGAGAATATTTTCCACTCACAATTTCTAAACATAATGAAAGAAAGTAAGGGTGAATTCCGAGGACGGAATTCCTTTTGTTATGGAGGAAGAATATAATACCTCTAATTTTAAAAGGATAGTCTCGGTATTTATTTGTTTGTTTTAATTACATTTTTAATTGTTTAATTGATTATTTAACTATTTACTTATGTGTTTAATTGAATTAAGTGTTACTTGATTAATTAACTATTTGTCTAGGTGTCATTTGTTTTATTTGTTTATTTGATTGTGTGCTTAAATGTTGTACTTGATTAATTGTAATTAATTATAGATTAAATGATTAAATGTTTTATTTTATTTTATTTTATGGTTATGGTTAGTAGTAATAGGCCAACCAATTAGGTCTCATAGACTACTTGGATAGGAGGTTTGATAGGTATGGATAATTACCCACGGATAGTTGTATATGTATATACATATATATATGTATATACATATATAAAAAATGGAAAGTAATTTATTAATTACTTTTATAGTAATTTGGGTATTAATATTTAAACTAATGTATATATTTTATATATTTATATAATAAGGATATAGATAGATTTTATGCGTATCATGTTCTAAGTTACCTTTTAATATTATAGTAACTTAAGTGTTATTAAATAATTTGTTAATAAATAATGGGTTGTATATAATTTATTTATTTAATAAGGATATACATAAATTATATACGTAACATATTTTACGTTACCTTTTTAATATTTTAATATTTTATTTTCTTTATTAAGTTGACTTGGATTGGGAAAAGGAATAGGGTTATTATTTAGCCTATAAATATATAACTATAGGTTGAAAATGGGGTTAAAATATATCACGTAATATATTTTAGAGAGAGAGTTAGAGAGAGAAGGAGGAAGAGGAAAGAAGGAAGAGAAGAATCTTTAGAGAAGAAGAAGTTTAACTTTCGATCCAAAAGTTTAAGGCAAGTTCTTCTTTTATCTCTTTCCCTTTGATTCGTGTTTCTATACATGCCTAGGAAATTCCAGGATTCTTAAACATTAAAACTAAATAATTATGCATGTTGATTTGGATTAGAATATAAATTTTATGAATTAGTTTATTGGTTGCTCTTATTGCATGAATTGATAAATTCATAGATTTGATCTAGTTTCTTTATGAATTTTTTTTTTCATATATTAAATGATGTAATTTCATATCTATGTATTGATGGAACCTAGAAACATGCCTTAGAATCCTAAAACCAATAAAGAATAAGTTCACAGTAGAATTCTGGGTTGATTCGCGTAACAGTGCTCGAACTGCTGTTATAGTGCTCGAGCCTTGGGGGCAAAGCTAGAGCCATGGATGAAAAGCTCGAGCAATTGGATGAAAAGCTCGAGCTATTGTTAGGAAGCTCAAGCTTTGGATGTAAAGCTCGAGCCTTGGGATATAAAGCTCGAGCTTGAGATAGGATGCTCGAGCCTTACCTGGGAAATTTTCGTAAACAGCATTAAATAGATTTTATTTGACTTTAAAGGGTTCTGAACATAAAATAAGGATTAGGTATGAGTTTAAATAAATTTTAAATAGACTTGATCATAACGATGCTTGCTCTTTGAATGTTTTAAATAAACGAATGGATTTAATCTTTTAAATTATTCTAACAATTGAGATTAAATGTGTATGATGAATTGGATATGGAGAATGTTTACTTAACTGTATAATAAAATATCAGCACGTTTAAGATTCAGTATGTGTAAGATATGTGATGTAGGAAGTTTAAATAATTTATAAGTCATTCTTATTTTGTGATAATATGATATTATATTATTACGTTTATTCTGGATTATTTGAGGTATTTCCTTAATTGTTATATCAACTATTGGATTGTGTGGATATAGTGCACCAGTATGGGATGGTGGTACTCTAGGGATAGATTAACTTATTAGTTAAGTCCTACCTATTTTTGTATAAGGGAATGGATTAACTAAAATGTTAAGTCCTACTTATATTCAAGTCAGGTCAGCTGAACAAGTTGAATAACTTATAGAGGATTAATTTATACTGGATATGATGGTTATTGGATTATATATATATAATTATGGTGCCATGAGATGAGCTTGAGTCTCAGGATCAGTGGTTAGGACGTGTATATCGCCAGGGATGTGTAGTTAGATACAGTGTAGTTGTGTGCCTAGTAGGTCTAGGTACTCATGCCACTATATGTGCGTTTTGCATGTTGCCTACTATTTAGGTTGAGGCAACCTATAGTCTAGTGAGTTTCCTTTAGTGTGTATTTATATATATACACGGACTACTAGTTATTGTTGGATTGACTATGATGTATACGTGTATCGGATCTTTGCTTGAACTGTAGTAGAGCAAAACTTGTTTGTGGGCCTGACCCACCTTTTTTTTTCATGTATTCTTCAGGTGTAGAGGATTGTTCGTGCTGAGCAGGGAGCAGTCTACTTTACTCTTCCGAGTTTATTTAGGAGATTCATTTATGTTTCATATAAACAGTCATTATTGTTACTTGTTCTATTTTGGATTTTCTAGGGGTCTACACAGTATGGATTCCCGAGTTGTATTAATAGAGGATTAATTGGATTATTATTTCAGTTTTCTTTCAACAAATTATTTATTCATATTTATTTTTTTATACTCTGTGTTCATTTATTGCCCATTTGTTTTTTATATCCCCGGGAGTTCGGACGTGGGTCTGGCCAACCCGCATTTGAAAATCCGGGGGTATCACAACTACAACCTGCTTCGCCTTACTCACCACCACCATTACTACAGCCTTCCACCACCACCGTCGCCACCGCCTTTCACCACCGTTTGCCACAACCACAATCGCCGGCTTTCACCATTGTTATCTCCACCACCTTCCACCACAACCACTGCCCATTGCCTTTCACCACCACTATCGCCATTTCCTTTTATCACCGCCACCGCCTTTCACCACCACCACCACCTTCCACCACCGCCACCGCCACCACTCTACACCACCACCACCACCAGAATAGCCGCCACCTCTTTCCACCACCACCACCGCCACCTTCTTCCGCCACCCTCATTGTTTTCCACCACCTTCCGCCACCACCTTTCACCACCACCACCTCCACCACCGTCTTCCACCACCTCTACCGCCACTGCCTTCCACCACTGCCGCCAGCTTTCACCATCGCTACCGCCACCATCTTCCACCACCTCCGCCACCATCGCCTTCCACCACTGCCACCATCTTTCACCACCACCACCGCCTTTCACTACCACCACCAGCTTCCGCCATCGCCACCGCCACCACCCTACACCACCACCACCACCGCCGTCTTCCACCACCACTACCACCACCACCACCACCTTTCACCACCACAATCGCCGCCACCGTCTTCCACCACCACCGCCGCCACCTCGTTCCACCACCGCCATCGCCTTCCCCCACCACCACCACCACCATCGACACTGCCACCACCGCCAGCGCCACCGCCTTCCACCACCACCATCGTCACCACCTTCCACCACCACCACCGCCACCGCCACCACTACTGCTTTCCATCACCACCATAGTCACACCACTATCTCCTTCCACCACAACTACCATACTACTGCCACCACATTCACCAACACCACTGCCACCTTCCACCACCACCGCCGCCTTCTAACACCACCATCTACACCACTATCACTTTCCACCATCCACCACTACCTCCATTTATTTTTTTAAAAATTATTAGAGAATGTCATTTTGTTAATTTAATTTATTTGTTGCTATGAGCGATATTTTGGAAAATTCAATTAAAAATTTATTCCATTCTAAATTTTAAATTGGTCCAACCAAATACTAGAATGATTATTATCATTCCATTCTTACACATTTTATATTTATAACCGAACAATAGAATGAGAATGGTCATTCCATTCCATTCTCATTCTCATTACATTTCCACTTGCATTGCATTCCATTCAATCAAGAAAATGTTATTATCTTAATCGTTTTCCTTACCGAGGTTCCATAAGCCAATGCTTGTTTGCAACCATTGATCAAAATCTAGCTGGCTTGTCTTGTGTTTGAGCCTAATCTCCCTGTAATATGAGTTAAAGTTACGGTGCTATTAATTACCATAAGATCATCAACTAACTGCTATACTTATCTAAAAATAGCTCATAATTTAATTTATTTTTTGTTAGGTAAATACTCTCACATCTACAAATGCACAGTATGGGACTCAACCCCTCACTTTCTCAAAAGAAAGGAGTGTCATACCGGATTATCGGTAAATACTCACACGTCGAAATTTTAAAAAATTTTTTATAAATATTTACTATAAATTTTTTTCCTACCATGACATCTCATTAGCCGAATATAAATTTGTGTGTATTCATCTTTTTATGTGTTCGACTAATATGTCAGCCGAATATTCATCTTTTTATGTCAGCCAAATATAATTTTGTGTGTATTCATCTTTTTATGTGTGGGTCTAAAACTATAAATTTGTATCCTATATGTCAGCCGAATATAAATTTTTTATAATAAATATTTTACGACAATCAAACATCAAAAAATTAAAAACTATTTTTCAAAAAATATTTTACATCCAAACATAAAGCATGTCGCTAATATTATAATATCATACAGTGTGCAAAGTGTTACTTTCACACAAGGGTGGAGCCAATTAAGGCCCGGGGGGCACGTGCCCCCCCTCACTTTGCTCTAACCTACTATACATAGGTACATATTTTTGGTATATACATATAATTTTATGGTAATTTTAAATAGCGCCCCCCTTCAAAATTTCAAATTCTTCTAATTTCCTTTTGAAAGAAATTTTTTTTATATATATATATCCCTTCTTCAAGTATACAATATATTTTTCCTTTTCTAATTTTTGTTTCCTTTTTCAAAAAAATTCTTTTTTTACTTGTGTATAATTATGTATTTTTCTATTTTTTTTAACTTATTTCTTTTTATCGATGACATTTGTGATTGTATTTAATTAAAATATTATTAATTAATATTTTGATTCTTATATTTGTAACTATATTTTTTTTACAATATTTATTTAGCATATTATTTTAAAACTATTTTTTTTTTATTTGCCTTTTTGATTTAAAAAAATTATACTCCCTATTTGTCAAATTTATTAATTTTTTTTTTCCCAACAAGTGCATTGTGCCTCATCTGAACTAAAATCCTGGCTCCGCCTCTGCTTTCACATGAGAATTTCTTTTCTTTTTTTTTCCCCTGATTTGAACTTGTGACATTGGGATCACAATAAAGCAATTCATATATATATACCAGCCAAGGCATCAAGAAGTGTTGATTTGCCACATCCGGAAGGACCCTTTATAGCCAAGACCTCCCCGGGGCGAGCGTAGCCAGTGAGACCTTGAAGGATCGATCTGTTGCCATTTTTAACGTCGGCAACCATAACCCACAGGTCCTCCCATGTCAAGAAAACCCCGTTATCCTCCATATTGGTTTCAAAACTAGGGTTTTGCACTAAAACAGTAC
The DNA here is from genome assembly GCF_030987335.1 of Cornus florida. Lineage (NCBI taxonomy): Eukaryota > Viridiplantae > Streptophyta > Magnoliopsida > Cornales > Cornaceae > Cornus > Cornus florida. Next base: position 23,089,440 of record NW_026775572.1, on the reverse strand, counting down.
TACTACTTTCTACCTCTAGTGGGTTCCTCCTAATTTCTAAGCTAGTTTTCATAGATCTTGAGCTTATGCACTGCAGTTTACAGTTGCTAACATATTTTGGTCATGCATTGCATTTGCATGTCAAGATTGGCAAGGTTAGAGCATCTCCAATGGTAAAATGCTAAATTGAATGCCAAATCTATATTTTGACAGTGCTACAATGTCAAAATGCTACATTTTAGCAATTCTGCTCCAATGGTGCATTTCCTGCAAAATGCTATTTTTTGACACAACCACTATTCTTTTTCAACTACCATTCCCACCATTCATATTTACATCAATAATATTAATATTAGTCGCATTTCAAGTCAAGTTGTAGACATTAGAAAGAAATTAAAATTAAATCTAATTAAAAAGAAGTACAAATCTAAAATATCTGGTCAAAAAAGGAACCTAATTAATTTTTTTATAAATTTTTTTTTTTCTTTTTTGGAAATTTATAGATATATATATGTATATTATATATATTTGATTATATAATTATTAAAAATATGTATATTTTTAGGGCAAATCATTTCAGCCTCCCCAATTGCCTCCATCTCGTTCTAAAAAATTTTACTAGTTTACTCTCTTTCTCTCTCATCTTCAATTCTCATTCGCCGGCGTCAATTAAAGAAAGCTCTCATACGACTCACATCAATTTTTCGATACTATTCTCAATTTCGCAACTTCAAATGGAAACCCCATCATCAACCACAAGGGTCACAAGATCACAAGCCTTGGCTTCTGCAAACAGTAACAACAACATACCCATGTCGAGTAAGTGGTTCTCAATACTCTTTTTCTTTCAAAGATCAATAATAATCTTTACACACACAAACACATTACTTTGGATTGAAATTTTGAAGGGAAAATTGTAGAATATGAAAGGGTGTTTCAAAATCTCTCTCTCTCTCTCTCTCTCACACACACACACACACACAAATGAACTTTTGTATTGATTGAAAACTTTGGGTTGAAATTTTGAAGGGAAAATTGAAGAATCTAGGGTGTTTCAATATCATTCTCTCTCTTTCACACACACATATGAACTTCTTGTATTGATTGAAAACTTTGGGTTGAAATTTTGTAGGGAAAATCGAAGAATCTGAAAAGGGTGTTTCAAAATCAAGACAGAGAAGTTTGTAACAACCTGCTTTGATTGATATAACAAATGATTCGTCCATTGTTGGGCTTGCAATGGGAAGAAAAGCCCAGAAATTGCAAATATAGAAAGAGAGAGGGAGAGCAGAGGACGTCAGTACAGCTGTAAGAGAGCTACCAAAAAAATTTGGCAGCTGTTACATTTAAGAGGAAAATTGAGAATGTCAAAATTTGAGGGTTCAAATGAGAGTCCATTGGAGAGTTTTTTTTTTTTTACCCCCTCTCATATTTTAAGTTTAACAGCCCAATATAAAAGATCATTGGAGTTGCTCTTATATATATACTTTTTAAGTGCAAATGAAAATATATGAAGTTCATGTGAATGAAGGTGAGGCAAGAGAAAAGTGTGTCTGACGCCTGACAAGTAATTAAAGTGATGTGGATAAGACACTAATTATGTGAGAAATTGTACTGGTGTCAGATGATTGGTCTCCATCACTAAGGCCATCCAGTGAAGGCATCAAATTTGCCATCTCGTGTCATGGTCATGGTCTTGGAGCCTTGTTGCTGTTATGTGTGGGTCCCACTTCAGTTTTCTCTCTTCCCCTCTCTTTTATCGCGGGTCCTATACATTCTTTTTTGACTAACGGAGAATTAGGTGAATTCCAAAATCATGCAAGCCAGAAAGGAGAATCAAGCAACATGTGAACAATTGAAAAAAAAAAAAAAAAAAAAAAAAAAAAGTCATGAATATGAAGCATTCAATTCATTTCACATCAATAACTAAGAAAATTAACATGGTTCAGACACAAACATATATAAATAATTATTATTGCATTTTTACAATATTTCGAGTATACATGCATGCGAGTATCACAACATGCGTGATATATTATAGTTGATTCAGTTTAATGTACTACGACACTTTTTCTAAAATTATTGAAGCACAATACAAATTGTTAGGGCACAATTAAGAAAGTTTGTTTGAGTCGGGCTAGAAATGACACTTGTATTTAAGGTTAATGGAAAGAACCTTTGATTCAAACTCAAATTGGCAATTAAACTTGAATTGAAATTCATACTTAATTGACGAATAATAATAATCGTGTCAAGTTTAAATTTGATGAATGATAATTGTGTCGAGTTTAAATAGTCTTATCTTGACTTGAATGGAGTTCAATTTCAGGTGAATTGATTAGTTTAACTAATTTCAAGACCAACCTTGAAGGCTTTAACACATTTTTTTAGTTTAGATCAAGATTAATAAAGTGAAATAGTAATTATATATAAATCCAAACATTTTTAATATATATAAAAGAGTCAAGGTCACAAGTCAAGTCAATGGTTGTTGGAGCTCAACTTGTATACTAAACAAGCTTAAGAAACAAATTAATCATTTGTATAATTGTATTACTAGTATATTTTTCACTTTATGAATTAATTTTTTTATTAATTTGAATAAATATCGCATCAATTTGTAATCAAGTACTTCAATATCGACTACAAAATAGAGAGTAATCAAAAACGGAAACCCTCAATATCGACTATAAAATTGTATCACTACTAGATATTGAGGTTGGTAATCAAAGAATTTTGTAGTCGATATTGAGGTTGGTAAGCTAATGTCTGAAATTTGTGAGATAAGGTCGGAAATTGGTGTACTAAGGTCTGAGATTGGTGAGACAATGTGTGAAATTTGTGAGATAAGGTCTCAATTTGCAATGTTTGAAAAACCCCTTGGATTCATGAAGCTGCTTATCAATGCAAGTTTGTTTCTTGCATTTTTCTCAGTTGTATTCATTTTTTTGTCAGTTGTATATTGAAGGTGGTATGCCTTCAGTAATTATGTTTTGTAATGAATGATGTTCAGTTCTTAATGGAGTTATTAATGAATGATGGAGTTCTTTTGTAATGAATGAAGCTGCTATATGTTTTGCATTGACAAACTCTGCATTGACAAACTGCATTGACAAAAAATTCAGACCTATATGACAAACAACCCATAAATATGAACAATTTATACAAACAACCAATTGTCCACAAAACATACCTTATAAACAACCGAGTTACCCATACACATACCATATCATTTACCAATAAAATTCAGAGTTGTCCAAAAGTTATACCAAAAGTCAGTTGTCCAAAAGATATACCAAAAGCTATACCATATATCTGTCTATTCTTTTTGCACAACTGAGTTACCCACAAAGTAGTTAAACAACAAAAGTTTCATAAATTGTCCACAAAAAAAATATAGTTAACTGTATTATGGCTGTATCTTCAACTGCCTTCTTCTCCATCTTCAAGTGTCCCTTCCAGATTGGCTACTTCTTCCAGTACCTCTTCGAACTGCAAATTTGACTGCATTGGGTCTTCTTGGTTGATTTGATGTTACAGAGCCTTGTCTAGGTTGGTTGGTGCTTGCAATGCCTTTTCCTGCTTGATTTGACCTTGAGCTTGCATACCCTCTTCCAGCTTGGTTGGTGCTTTTTGATTGATTTGAGGTTGCACACTCTCTTCCAACTTGGTTGGTACTTGCAGTGGCTTTTCTACCTATATTCCTCATTGAGCTTTGACACCCAAATTGAGTAGCTGATGTAGGCCTCATCATCTGTGATTACAATTAAAATAAACTTAGTCTATTTAAGAAAAATAGAAATAAAGTTAAACCTCTTTTTTTAAAAAAAAAGTTATACCCCTCTGTTAAACTGGTAAAACTTGAACTTCCACTTCCAACTTGATTGCTTCTTGGTGTACTTGTATGTCCCTGCAAGTTCTTATATAGTGTCAAATAATGTCACAAGTTAAAGGGCATTAACTCTTCAGTTAATATTAAAAAAATTATAAGTGATTTACCTAGTTGGGTTGACCTACTTTGCATGTTCTCTTGTTGTGCCCAAATTCTTCACAGTGTGAGCATTGTAGGGATTTGCTCTTTCTAGCATCACTAGTTGTAGCTGCAGGCTCATCTGCATCTCTAGTCCTGGCTTTTTTTGGTCTGCCAGGCTTTTTCCTTGGAACTAGAGGTTCCACAGGGTTACAATGCACAGGAGTCCACATTCTCTGATCAGGTATTGGGTGAATCATACTAGAATGAGTTCTCATGTATGTTTCATTATAGAAATATGGATCACAGTACTGTTCAATATATGTTCTTTTGTGTGTTATGGCTACAGTTGCATGTTTGCATGGGAGGCCAGAAATCTGCCATCCTCTACAATCACATGACCTTGATCTAAGCTTCACTATATGTTTTCCTTCCTCATTTATGACTTCATACTCATCTTGCCCTGCTGGGGTAACATTACATGATCTAGACTCATCAATCAACTTATTAAATTTTTCCCTAATGTTTAGGGTCACCAATCCTACCCAAGTACTGGCCTTTTCAGCCCCCATTAGGAGTCTGCTCATCAATTTGCTCCTACTACCATCAAGCAGCACTAAAATATGTTTATACCTAAGCTTCCCAACCCAATTGTTGAATGACTCACTAAAATTATTAGTGACATGGTTACTCTTCACCTGGTCAGAAAATGCATGCCTTGACCACTTGTACACATCTATTCTTAAGACCCAATTATAAGCCTCTCTTGACACCTCCCTCATTTGCCTCATTGCCTCATTAAATGTGTAATCATTATAGGCTCTAGCTGCCTTCCAGAAAAAAGACTGCAAAAGCAATCATGGATACTTCTTTTTGAAGTTGTTATATAGATGTCTGCAACATAGCCTATGGGTTGCATATGGGAAAACAATCCTCATTGCTTGTTCAAGACCCTAAGCACAAGTAAAGCATAAATTAGATATATAAATTTCATGTAATTTATTAGATATAGAAATTACATGTAATAAATGAAGTTTTTATCTTTTGCTGATCTGACATGAAGCAGATATGTCTATCTTGACCAAGTTCAACAAATGTTTGCAACTCTTGAAGGAAGGATTTCCAATTTTCTTTCCCTTCATTCTCCACCACAGCCATAGCCAGTGGAAAATGGCCATTATTCCCATCAAGGGCTATAGCAAACAAGAGCACACCACCATAAAGGGTCTTTAGGTGACAACCATCCAATCCAATGAACCCCCTGCAACCATTCTTGAATCCATATTGCATAGCTTCTAAAGACATAAAAATTCTTTTAAATGTCATACTAGGCAAGTCCCTCTCAAGCTTCATGATACTACCAGGATTAGATTTGAAAATTTCATTAGCATACTTAGGAAGCAAAATGTATGCTTCTCCATGGTTTCCCTCTAACTCATCCATAACTTTCCTTTTAGCTCTGTATAGTTGCATGGGTCTTGCATCAACTTTGAATTGGCTCATCACTGTTGCATATAATGCATCAAGTGGAACCCCTGGATTGTCTTTTATACTCTACCCAAGCTTTTTACCAATCCATGTGGATGTTGCATCCCTCACAGTGCCACTCCTCACACAATTGTGTGGACCTCTAATTGTCTTGACTTGATAAGTTACTCTATCTACCAGACGGGAAGCATGTACCCTCCATAGACACCCCTCAACTGCACATCTTACAGTGACTTTTTGCTTCTCATTATTTACTCTTTTTATGTTACATCCCTCTTGGATACAAAAATTAACCAAAGTATCCCTAAAATGGTTCACATTAACAAATAGATGACCTTCTTCTAACTTAATCTTTCCATCCACACCTCTCTTAAATAGAATTCCCTTTAAACAGCTTGCATAGCACCTACCCCTTGTTGTTTCAGTTTTCTGTTGTTCAACATTTATCTCACACTCTTCTTCTTCCACATACATGTCATTATCAGATTCAGTACCAGGTTTATCTCCTGATTCATAGTCTGACATACCATCCTCACTGTGGTTCTTTTCTTCCTCCACATTCTTATTCACATCATCATTGTGAACTGGATTCTTACCCTTCCCACTATTTTCCCATTCCTCATCTTCAGAACTAAACCCAAATACATCACTATCATCTTCCAAATCATACTCATCCTCAGGCTGTCCTCCATTGTTCTCATTTACATTGGTCTCATTGTCTCTGACATTAGTGTCATTATTGTCATTAACATTACTGTCATCATTGTCATTCACATTACTGTCATCAAATGTCCTATCATCAAACTCCCTATCATCAAACTCCATGCTCTCAATTGAGGCAAATTCAGGACTTACAACAGTTACAGCCTTATCAATATACAAGTCTATCAATCTCTTACCAGCATTTACTTTAAACATCTCTAGCACATCTTTATCACTATCCACATTCATTCTAGCAGAAGACCTAGGAACAGCACAAGACAAAAACAGAGACAAAGGGACAGTAGTTGGAATATGAGATAAAGCTACTGCTGTTATATCTTTAACAAGATCAATAATGCTATAAAAATCCGGATCCACACCAGTTATAAAAGTTAAGTTCCACTTGTAGTGAACAGTAATATCATGAATTGATTCCATCGCTGTAACAATTAAAATTATAACAAAAATATAAATTATAAACACAAATTAACTAAATTTAACACAATCAATACAATGGAACAACTACTCCCAAATTACACATAATTTCAATTATAAAAGCCCTATTTACCTATATAGAGTTAACAATAAATAGAAAACAAAACCCTAAACAAATATATATAGAGTAATCAAAAACATATACTCTAAACTAAATACAGAATTATTCAAAAATACACACCCAAAAAACAGAGTATAAATTTTAACATAACCTAAACTAAATAGAGAGTAATCAAAAACAGAAACCCTCAATATCGACTACAAAATTCTTTTTACATACCTCAGACCACTTCAGATTCACATATGCGCAAACCCTAACTCGTTCTTTGCAAATACGAACTTGGATTTGTTGCCAAATATGGAAAGCGAACTCCTATGTTGATGCGATCTTTGGTTAATCCTTCACATGCAACAACCCTTACCCTTTGTTTTTTCGTTCTCTCTCTCTATCTCTCTCAGAGTGTTCACAATACACGGCACCACTTTGGTAAGGCAGATGAAAAGACCTGCGTTGGGAAACAGGCACAATTAATGCAAGTTTTCCCTCCAAATGAATCAATAGTCGTGTAACTGAGAAGCTGATGTCATGGGAGGGTAGTTTCGTCATTTCAGATGGCAAGGAGAGGGTATTTCAGTAATTTCGACAGCTCTGTTAGTCGATTTAACGGTCCGTCACAGATAAGGGAGGTCCGTGTAGGATATTTTAAAAAGTAGGGGAGGTCCGAGTAATTTCTGGAACAGGAAGGGTGCCGCCTGTAATTGTGGCAAACCATAGGGGAGGTCTGTGTAGGATATTTTAAATGCACCATTTCGACTACATCTACATGCCCACTTCTCCCACCAAAAAATAAAAAATAATAATGTCCGTGTTTGAGTTCTCTTTCTTTAATTTGTTCGGAAAAAATTAACCTACTTGATCAAGCAAATTAGAGTGAAAAAAAATTCAAATACAGACACATTTATTAAGAGAGCTGAACCCTCTAGTAAGTAGCCATTACCATACTGAAATTGTGGCATATAAGAATTTGGGACCTACTGGCACAAGATTCATGGGACATGACTGTAATACTAGAAGAACAAAATATAGATTAAACTTAGCCAATCTTCAAAGGATTGTGGCCCCTACTGAATGTGGACTAAGTACCTTTTTTTGTACATACATGATTTTCTATTTTTTAAATTAAAGTATCTTGGCTGCTAGACGGATCCAGAAAATAAGGTAAGGGGGCAATAATGAATTTTTTTAGTAACTTCAGGGGGCTAATAGTAATATTTTAAGGGTATATAGCTGAAAAAGAGTAAATTAGTAGGGTATATTAGTAATAAAAAAAAAAATCAGGGGTGGCAATTGATGTAGGTCCGTCCCTAGCTGCTACTACGTATGAATAATTTTTTCTTCTTTTTTTTTTTTTTTTTTTTTTTTTAAACACTTAATTGACACATTTTGAACATTCAACTAATATTTTTAGGATATTTGCTCAACACATTCTGCACATTTTACATAAAGATGGCAACAGAGTAGTTTGGAGTGGAGAATGCCATCTCCATGCCATCCCTTTTTAAAATAACTATTTTCATCCCAGTTCAAAACCAATTTGTTAAACTTGACGGAGGTAGGGCATAAAATATTTTCGTAATTGTATTATAAATCTAACGAAAGTAAATAATGAAAATAAAATTTTAAAACCAACTTCTGCGGAATGCACGATGACAATAGGAGCAAGTTTACACAATTGCGGAATGCATGCATTAGTTGGTGGAAATTAAGAATACATGAGTTTCTTGTTTTAAATTTAAGAAAAATGTTTTCAAAACATGACTAATGATGCAACATTTTAAAAAAAGAGATGTATCTGGTCAACATTGAATGTATACAATGAATAAATTTTTCTATATTATTTTTCAAAATTAAAAAAGATTTGCATATTCAATTATTAATTTGTCATTGGTGGCAAATATCACTTGTTGTCCTTGTCGAGTGATTAGTTATTACCAGCATGACTGTACATAATAACTGCAATCGTACTTAACTGTACACATGAGTCTAAGTTTCCAACTCTAGACTTTACTTGGTATTTGTGATGTGTCCGCCTCCCCGTCCTCCAGATTAATATCCTTGAGTTGCAGGTATGCAACTCGTTTCACCTGTTTCACCGGAAATTGTGATATGATAGCTTCCAGTATCGGTTTCCTTGCCGTTATTTCTGCTGTCTAAGAAGTTTGCTGAATTCTTTGGGCTGGGTTTGCCCTATTTGGGCTTGTATCCCCGTTTGGGTCGATTTTTGGCCAAAGAATTGGTTGTAATATCCTCTTATATATATATATATATATATATATATATATATATATATATATATATTCAATTGCTTTATTTTCCACACAAAAAAAAAAAAAAAAAAAAAAAAAACCACCTTATGGGGCTAAGCTTAAAAGCCTTAATTGCACCATTTTCACTTCATCAACGTGCCCACCTCTGATCAAAAAAAAAAATTTGTGTTCAAGTTCTCTTCCTTTAATTTGTTAGAACATACAAATTAAAGAGAAAAAGATTTAAATGTAGACACATTTATTATGAGCTCAACGCTCGACTTTTTAACAAAAAAAAAAAAAAAAAAAACTCAACGCTTGTAGGTGCAAAATTTCGCTCAACCAATAATGATTGAGAAAAATAAAACAACTCACTCAAAAACAACAGAAATAAATAAGAATAATGTATAGAGAAGTGTGGAATTGCTTGATCCTTTATTGGAGGTCTTAGCCTCTATTTATATACAAAAGATTGCAAAATTATGGTAGGACCCGCGTTGCTTGCCCTCCAATTCTTTCTATATAGCCATTCTTTTCTAATAGAGTTCTTTCCATTGTCGAATCTTCCATACATAGAAATTGCCTTGTACAGAACTTCCTATCCGAATTTTCCTTCTACAGTAAATCCTTCAAATGGTAGGATTTGTGCATTCTTGGGCTGAATATATTTTTGTCCGGCTGGGCTTGAATAACAGGCCGGATGGTAAATACTCATAAGCTGGGCTGATACTTCTTCTTGATTCGGCCTTGACGGAAGTTGGAGGACAAATTATAATGGTCTTGGGCTGTAAGTATGCTCAAATTGGGCTTGAACATGTTGGGCCTTAAATGGCCTTGGAATGTAGACATGTGTGGTGGTGATGTGTGCATTTTTTATTGGAGGGAGTTTTTTTCTCTCCACAACGCTCGACTAATTATGTTACCGAATAATTACTATTAAAAAAATGTGACATATAAGAATTTGGGACCTACATGCACAATTCATGGGACATGACCATAACACAAGAAGTTTACAGTGTTACGTTATCATACTGAAAATGTAGCATATAGAATTTGGGACCTACAGCCACCAGATTCATGGGACATGACTGTAATCCTAGGTGCACAAAATTTATCTTAAACTTTGCGAACCTTGGAAGGGTCGTGGACCCTATTGAATGTGGACTAAACACCTCCTTTTTTTTTGTTCATACATGATTTTTTATTTTTTAAATTAAAGTCCCTCGGCTGCTACCAAGTATGGTTAAATTTTTTTTTTTTTTTTTTAGAGACTTGATTGACGCATTTTGTTCAACACATTTTGCACACTTTATGTAAATATGGCAACAGTGTAATTTGGAGTGGAGAATACCATCTGCATACCATCCCTTTTTGAAATAACTATTCGCATCCCAGTACAAAACCAGTTTGTTAAACGAGAGGGAAGTGGGACATAAAATATTTTCGTAAGTGTATTATAAATCTAACAAAAATAATAAAAATAAAATTTTAACTACGATAATAATTCTTTTTTGTGTTATGTGAATAAAAACAAGATCCAAAATTTTAATTGAAACTTAAGACTTAATATTATTATCGGAACATCAATATATTATATAAAAAAGTTCTCAAATAAGAATAATACAAAAAAATATTTAGTGATTGAAATATAAAAATCATAAATATAAAAGAATATTTAGTGATTGAAATATAAAAAACTATAATTTGCTTAATATATAGCTAATATTATTGAGTATAAAATAAATATAAAAATAAAATTATAATTTATCACTATAAATAAGATAAGATAGGAGTTGCGTCACGTTTCCTCATCCCGGCAAGTTTTTAATCCCATCCCTAATTCTCAAAAATTATTTTATTTACTACCCTAGCAACCAAATAATTACACCGATATTTTTTTTTTTTGGGACATGGAAAAGATGTATCCTGTCATATAGTGGTTGGACTTTTCCAAATAATATGGAAAAGATGTGGTCCTTATAGATCGAGTTGTTGGCCTTTAATCGGTGTGCCCTTGCGTTTCAGTATGGCATACAAGGATTTAAGGCCCACCTGCCCACCATATTCATGGAGACATCATCACCCATATTAATGTAATGGTGTGATATTGTTTTTTTTTTTTTTTAGATAAAAATGGTGTGATATTGTTGCTAAGTGACAAAGGCTGGGTGTTTAGTGTCCCCACCCTATTGTTACAGAATTTACTTCCCTTCTCCTCTAATGTAACGTGTGAACGCCAATGCTTTTACCTAAAAATTTAAACCGTCGAGTAATTTTGTATATCACTTATTTATATTCAATTACTTTCTTATTTAGATATACGTCACGACTTTTTAAATCAGTCACTTGGCGTGACACCGAATCAAGGATTGAATTTGACTTTAATACCAACTGTAACGACTGGCTACTTGACCATTTATCCAAAAACTTAAGTGTTGTATACCCCTCCATTTATATTTAATCATTCTTCCATCTAAATTCAATGTAGGACAAATCTCTCCTTGTAACACCTAACTACTAACTTATTAACTATTGCCAGGATAAAATAAAAAAAATTATAAATAAAAAAAAAAAATTAGTGTTATTGTGATGAAGAAATTTTACATTATACTTTTTAAGGAACAAGTGTAAAAAATATTCCGAATCTTTTCACATTGTACAAAAATTAAAGGTGTTTTTTACACTTGACCCAACTAATTAACCCAGGCATATAAAAATTACATTATAATTCAGCTTTTTTGGTTCATGACTACCACTAGTTCTATTTCGGGAGAAAAACAAGCATGACATCTCATTAACCTTTTAAACCTGCTTAATTTAGGACCCACATCCTCCATAATCATGCCGACTATAGTACTATATATATCTTTCAACACTTCTCTTTACGTATATCTTTCAACATATCTCTTCACGTGTATATGTAATATTATGTCATAATTATCTAAAAACATTTAAAATTTTCTTCTTCGTTTAATCTCTTTACGCATGTATGCATTACCATGTCATTATTATATAGAAGGCATTTAAAATTTTCTTACTTTTTGAATTAGAAAATCAAACATATACATAGGAGTGTATGTATTTCTTGTCAAGGTATACATATAAAATTTAAAAAAAAATAAAAATTGTGCATTGCAAAGTACCAAACCTCCTCAAATTGTCAACATATATTTGTGTACTTGAAAGAAAAAAAGATAAATAAAAGAAGATAAATTACAATGACTTTTTCTGAACTTCTGGAGGGCGACATCTTAAATTTAGAATTAGAAAAAATTCAATTCAAATCTTGAATTGAATTTTTTCTAATTCCAAATTTAAATTAAACTGAATTTATTTTAATTTAAAATTTAAAGCATTCATTTCGTATTCCCAAATCCTTGAATTGAATTTTTTCTAATTCCAAATTTAAATTAAACTGAATTTATTTTAATTTAAAATTTAAAGCATTCATTTCGTATTCCCAAAATACAACATGAATTTCTTATTTTAAGTTTTAACATATTTGAAAGAAACATATTCTTCAAATCATGGCTAATCGTGCAACATTGAAAAGAGTGGTTGGGCTTTACTCTTCGTTTGAGTCCACTGGCCCAGTATACGGCCTATATGCCATATGAGAATCCCAGTATAACAATTTAAGGCTCACCTCCTCCCTACTAACTCACAACACAAACTCAAATCTGATTTACATCTCAAAGAACTAACATAAGCAAATATACCCATTTGCCCCTCAACAATAATTTCACACTATACCTAATTACATTAGAATTTGGGAAAACTTTGTGTACACTTGACATTGTAATTAGCATTTATTTATTTATTTATTATTATTATTATTATTATTTTTAGGTTAAATGATAATGGAACAGAGTTTGAGCTTTGACTAGTTAACTTGTTAAGTTAAAAAGCCAAACAAAGTTAAGCTCCAACTTATTAACATACTAACAGGTCAGTAGTCTAGCAATATCAGATTCTTATTTTTTAAAGAAAACTTAATGGTTCGAGTTTCGATAAAAGTATGTGTGTGTGAGTACCACCAACTAAGGAAAAATAAAATAAAATAAACAAATAAACAGAGATCATCAAATTCAGTTGACGGGTTATAGCAATTGCGCCTATTAATTCAACTAAAAAAGTTATTGAAATGAGTTCAAATGGAAGAAAAAAATCTGTTGATAACTGAATCCCAGTTTGTTGACTATTATTTATCAAATCTTGTTCTAGAATCTATTTTGATATTGTAGTCCATATAATTCCGTTCTATGACATATTTAGAATAATAGTAATCAGTGAAACAAAAATACTTGTACAAACCATTGAAACCGGACAGGGTCAAATAAAAATAATGAGATACTCGATTTAATTTTGCTTGACTAGAATAAAACTAATTAGATACTCGATTTGATTCGGCTTGACTAGATTCATTACAACATACCACAATTATCCTTGATCGTTGAAGTCTTAATCATACTATTCATTGAAGACAAAATTTTGGAAATTAGTCAACAATTCCACCGAACAAATTGAATTCCATCATGCAAAAAAGAGTGACTGCTTTTCACAAGGCTTGGAGCTTCCATAAAACATCAGTAACAAGATAGTTGAGTGAAATAGAATATCATAAAACATCAAATTTTAGCTACTTCCAACAAAAATCTAATTAACACTTACACATTGACAATCCGAGAAAAAAAAAATCACATTACAATTCAACTATATTTTCTTCATGTAGAGGTGTAAAATAGGATTTTTTTTTTTTTTTTTTTTTTTTTTTTTTTTTTTTTTTTTTGGAATGAAAAATTTGAAGTTTTTAAAAATTTTCATTTCACATTTTATTTCTTTTCTTACTATTTTCATATAACCAACGGAGTCTAAATCGCTTATTTTAAATTTAAATATTCTTTCCATTCTATAAAAAGTGCCGCTTTTAAAAAATTATGACTCTTACAAATTGAATTGACACAATTTTTTCGTTAGCCATATTTTTTTTTTTGAACCAAAGTAGTATGTTTTTAAGAAAAAATGTTTAGTCAAATCACGCGATTAATCGAAAAGATGTTATATTGTCTTTTCGTTTTAAGTCCCTGGGTCTAGGCCTAAATGCACGACTTCAGCATACCCCTAAGAAGAAAATTGACATTAAACTTTGTAAAGGAGTTGTGGGCCCACCTAAATATGGACTCATTCCACCGTGGTTGTCCATTAATTTCATGATTTTAAATTAAAGTCCATACTGACTCATTTAATTTTGTCGTCTACGTGAAAGTTAAATACCATATCATTAGCTTTATAATAGTCACAAATTTTCTCCAAAATTGAAGGGAGATTGATGGAATGTTCTTTCTCAAACTTAATAAAAATTGGATTTATGGAGAAAACAAAACTTAATAAAAAATGGTAGTTGATAATTGGTAGTACTACTAAATGAATTTAGTTTATTTACTAACAAAATTTTGGGATATTTGATATTTAAATCTTTTATGAGGATTATATTTTTGACCACTGATGTGGACTATTAAGGCAATAACAAATGAATACGGTCTTTTTTTATTATTATTATCAAATTAGAGATGGTGTGATAAGTGAATATGTACTTTATCATCTTTAATTCGATATTGCCAAAAAAAAAAAAAAATCTTTAATTCGATAAATAAATAGAATATATTCATTTATTATTGGTTAATATTATGCTTTGATCATCGAATAACTTTATAATATTTGTGTTTGTGTGGTCTAAGAAGCACTTTCGCACAACATTTGATGTTTCTCAAATGCACTCTCATACCTGGTAGGTTTGTTTGGTTTCCCTTTTTGTAGTATAAATTATAATACTTTATTGAGTAATACTATTGTGAGAGTGCTATCGCAAAAAGTCAAAAGAGCTCCCGCTTATAAGGCACACGATTCCTTTTTTAGGGATTTGGGAGAAAGGATTAATTAAGAAAGAATTTTTTGCAATAAGAAAACAAATACTAATAATTTTTTCTCTCTCTTTTTTCTCCACACACACACTCTCTCTCTCTCTCGGTTAACAACCTCAATCAATCCATCTCTCCTCTCTTGGTTAACCCTCAAAGAATCCGTCTCTTTCTCTCTCATAGTTAACCCTTTTTTTCTGTCAAAGAGTCTCTCCACCTGCATTCTATCCTTGGTTTCTCTCTCTATGCCAGTGAAGGTTTGATTTTCTCTAAGCTATGAATCAAAAGATTCTTAAACAGATTGACTTGTTTCCATTATCTCTTGATGAAGAAGAAGTTACAATGGATATGAAGGAGAGTGTGGAATGGTGTTTTTGTTGTCTTCTTGAGAAAGAGATAGGGAACGGATCCTGGCCGCGGTGTGCCGCACCACCGTCAAGCTTAAAGAGAGTGTGTGCATTTTAAAGCGAGGGCCAAGCCTTTTACATTTATAGAAGCCACCACTACCTTCACTAAAAATATAGCTAGGGCGAGTACGGATCGTCCCAAGGGATTGTGAGGATCGAACAAGGTCGTGGAATCGCTATTAGGGTTAGTAGGTCGAATGATCAAACAATCGATTGGTTGGTTGATTAGAGAGCAACTAGATTGAATTAAGTGATAATAAAAGAATGCAATTAAGAGTAAGTAAGAGAGAGAGAGAGATCTTGGGGTTTAGAGATCACCACCAAGCAATGCATTTCTATACAATTGAAAATGACTAATGAGGGCAAATGGTGTGTTGCAATATTGGTGTGTGTGTGTGTGTTTGGTTGATTCAACAAGTAAGGATGACTAGTTAAGCATGTATTGTCTAAATATCATGTGAATGACACAATATATCTAAGCAATAAAGCATATATTGTCTAAACAACATGTGAAAGGCACAATAGATCAAAACAAGTCATTAATCCTTTCATTAAGCTCACAATCCAAATACAACATAAGGATACAGACATATGCTACTTGCATTCAAAAGCTTGGATCATCAAACAACAAGTATGGATTGTCCTCCCATTTAACACTACACTACAACTACACTACTTGCATGAAAATAAACTAGGGGAGAGGCACAATCCATCAAGGAATAAGTATGAACCATCAAGAAAATCACAAGAGCATTACATTAAGCACTATGTTTTGACAATCTCTAAATCTATAGCATCAATACACATAGACATGCATCAATAACACAAAATCTAGAAATAAGCACATGAACATCTATTCTAGCATACATAGACATATGGATAGGATGAAATGATCAATTGGAAGCATTAAACCACATAAATCATTGAATAAACAAGATCTATATATGTCAAAGTGCCAAAATATCAATTACAACACTAATCCCTCAATAATACACAAGATTACGATATAGAAAGCATGCTAGGGGCGAACTCTAACCCCAAGAGGATGTCTAGCCACTCACGGTGATGTTGCTCCAACCTTCAAGAGCTAACTCCATGGAAGAGATTTACTCCTTGGTTGATGAAAAGTCTCCAATGGTGTCTCTAGCCTCTTCCTCTAAGCTTGCTCTCCAAGAGATGATATGATAATGATATTGGCTTTCTTTGTAAAAAGCAATCCTTATCCTTATATAGGTAGGTCAAATGACACCCAAAATGAGCTAGGTTCATGCACACAATATTCCCTAATGATTGGATAAAGGACAACTTTCAATGAGATGGAAATTTAACTTTTTCGCACTGGAGTAAGTTCGATCGATCGAACCTTGGACTTGGATCGATCGAACTGGCTAAGATCCATCGAACTTAGGCTAGATCGATCCAACTAGTTGAGCTTTTTGGGAATAGACAAAATCCGAGATATTTTGGGAAAATATTTTTGGGAAAAGGACAAAAGTGGTTAGTTGGTGATACAGTTGTGGATAAGATCAATCATTTGAATAAGAACAAAAGTGTTCGATCGATCGAAGGGTGGTGTTGGATCGATCGAACTTTTGGACTTTATGCTTTTGGGCCAATGGTTGGATCTCTCTTGAAGTACTGAGATCGATCATTATTTGATCGATCGAACCTTGAAGTTGGATCGATCGAACTTTGCTGCTTCCCACCTATGGCTTCATTTGCTTTCTTCTTTCTCCACTTTGCTCATTTCTTTGTTTAATCCCAGAATTGCTTCAATTAAGCTCTTATTTAGCAAAGTTAGCTTATTTTCAGGATAAGTGCCTGAAAATGGAAATAATACGAAATCAATCTAAAACGGTAAAGTAAGATAGATAAAGGTACTAGAATGCCTAAGCTTAAGGGGTTTAAATACGCACTTTTCAGTGCTCATCACACCCCTAAACTTAAATATTGCTAGTCCCTAGCAATAAACTAGAAAGTAGAGGAATGAAATGAACAACTATATAAGTATGAGTTTAGAAAACAATCAATGGATAACGCCACTTTCATAGGGAACACGATTGCACTTAGCATATGCAACAAGCCTTTTAAACCCCTAGGTTACCCCTAGTAGACGAGTGAAGTCTTGTGAGGGTTTCCAGAAATGGTACCCATAAACATTAAGCTCATTATTTCAAAAGAGGTACCAATATTGCAAACAAGCATTAGAGAAAACTACCTCAAGTATGCAATTTTTCAAACATTTCCAAGCAATCTCTCAAAATCTCAACATCAAGAAGCAAGTATGGTCCTCCACACATCAAGAAAATGATCATGCAAATCAAAACAACTCTAGAATTCTTTTGAGTGGACCGGCATCAAATGTGTTGCTATCTAAGCCAACTAAAGAATTAATCACATCCTTACCCTCAAGCTAGCACACAAATCTAGTACCGATCATCAAGACAAAAAATGGACCTTTTATTAAAGCTTTATTGTTCTAGGTGCGCTTATTCTTTTCACTCATATATATATATATATATATATATATATATATATATATATATATATATATATATATATATATATATCTAAGGATCAAAGATGGATGCATAGTGCAATGTGTTGATCTGTTAAGCTTTCTAGCGATTCATGAGGTCGAGCGTTAGGTCAATGACTCCCAAACCAGACGGCTTTAGGGAATTAGGCATTCAAATACCCCTACAGACTTACAAGCTCAAATCAACTAGGCTACAAATCAAGACAACAACCATCTAATCATTTCCCACTTCTCATCTTTTGGGAGAAGTTCTCACTTTTTTATTGCTTTTGCTTTTTCTTTTTTCTTTTTTTTTTTTCTTTTTTTTTTTAATTTTTAGCAAGTTCAATTATTAACCTAGAGTTTGGGCCCTCCACCTTCGGCACGAGAAGTTTAGTGCTTGATGAGGTTAGAATCCTGGCTTCTTAGTGAAAGGGGTTGTTATCCACTTTTATCAAGAATGAAAGCTTTCAATACACTACTAGCCCAATTGGGATATAACCAATTCAATAATTAACAAAGCATGTACCCCACAAATGAATGCTAGTGTGCGCCGGTGCTAGTGTAGAATCCTAGAATGAATCTCAAAGCAATTACAAAATCAAGATGATGTGGACCACAAGCACAAGTAAGATATCAATCTTTCGAAAAATTTACTCCTAAATGGCATTCATAAGACATACAATGAGTATTGGACTCTCAAGTCAAGCAATTTTTAAATTTTAAGCAATATAGTCCTCAAAAGATCAAAATCATAGGTAGATATGGACCAATCATAGAAATATCCCTCAAATACACAAGTCATGCTCAAAATTTTAAAATTAAAACTAACACTGCAAAACACCATTCCCCCCAAACTTAAATGGCACAATGTCCTCAATGTGCAAGAGAACAAGGGGAAGAGTATACCAGTGCAACTAAGGCATAGAATGATCGGGACTGAAGTATCTGAAGTGGGTGGCATGGCCCCCCCAAACTTGGGATGAACTGTGGTCCTGAAAATTGGCACTTGGATAAACTCATCAGATAACAAAATGGGATAATTAGTGCACAGTGGACATGCAAGTATAAATGGGATAAATAGATAAATAAATAAAAGAGGTATAAGGGTGGTCCTGAAAATTGGGTAGTACTCTCTCACTGAAGTCACTGTGATGCACCTGATGGAGTCAAATATACAGATATGAGAATATAATCATATGACATCCATAGCAAAAATAGATATATAAAATAGATAAAGTACAGGAACAACAAAAATATCAAAGCCCACAGACCGGCTGTAAAAATAATAATGTACAGTGACAAAAGTAAAGTATCAACAGGAGAGAGGGATTATGAGATAGAAGGAACTGGGAACTCAGGAGGATGAGGTAGGACAGGCAGGTCGGGCTCTGCGGATATCTCTGGATAGATCTTGGAACATGGTCGCGACATCCGTGCGGAAAGCAGCAAAATCAGCTCTGTGGGCTGTGAGATCAGCTCATATGGCAACAATAGTATCCTCAAGCGTCTGCAGACGCACTCCAAAGCCGGGGGTCAGATCTGGAGCCTTAGGCATAGAAGAGTCAGAAGAAAACTTCTGAGTCTGCTCCTGGTCGTGAATGGGCGACCTGGCTGAAGAGTACTGCTCTGCGTCGTCTGCAGGGCGCTCTAAGTCAATATCTATATGATCGGCAGCTGGATCGACTGGTGCGTCGTCCGCTGCGGGATCTGCTGCTGCCTGTGCCTGTGCCTGGGCCTCTGTCTGTGCCTCCTCCTAACATATTCAATGGTGTGGCCTTCCGATGAGGAATGGGTTTCCACAACACATTGTTGCTTAGGTGGGACATTAATAGGCATCTTTCCCTTCTCTCTTGCATTGAGAGTGCTTGCTATTTGCCCTACTTGGGTTTTTAACTTCGCAATAGATTGAGAGTGAGAATGAAGCAATTGAGTGTTAGCCTCTGAAGTGCCCAAAGCATTTAAAACTTTTTCTTCAAAGGCGGGACATCTAGTATTACCTTGGGAATAAGATTGGTTGGGAAAATAAGAATTAACAAATTAATTCCCTTGTGATTGATAAGGTCTATAACCTTGGGATCCTTTGTTTTAAAGTGGAGGTGGAATGTACTTCCCTTGAAAACCGCCTTGGGAAGGATTTGAGCCCTCTCCTTGGTTTTTCCAAGAGAAATTCGGATGATTCCTCCAACTTAGATTATAGTGAGTACCATAAGGATTGTTCCCTTAGTTCACAAAAGCTGTATTGACTTGTTCATTAGGTTCATTTTGCACTTGTTCATGAGGACAATGAGAAGTAGAATGAAGAACACTAGAACAAGTCATACATGTTTCATTTGATGCACGATGAGAATGGTTAGGGAAGGAAGATACTTGGTTAGTCGAGTTTTGGTTAATAAAAAATTGATCAAACCTTTGAGATAAAGACTTCATTTCGGCGGCTATTTCATTTGAATGGTCGACTTGACGTAAGCCAACACTCTTTATACCTTGTGAATTTCTACCATTGTTGGATGATAGTGTTCTATGCAAATAATTTTCACTCATGCTCTCATAAAGACGCCACACGTCATCCTCATGCCTATCAATGTATGAGCCACCCATGGAAGCATCAACCATACCCTTATAGTTGTCCGATAAGCTCTTAAAGAAGTATTGAACTAATTGCTATTTGGGCATATCATGATGTGGACACTTCCTAAGTAATTCATTGAAGCGTTCCTATACCTCATGAAACGTTTCTCCATCCCCATGTAAAAATTCTCGAATTGAGGTTCTCATGGCATTGGTCTTAGAAACCGGATAGTACTTCTTCAAGAACTCTTGTTGTATTTTTGCCCAAGAAATGATTGAAAAAGGCCTAAGATTGTTAAACCAATACTTTGCCTTATCTTTTAAGGTGAATAGAAAAAGTTTGAGTCTTAAAATGTAATACCCCTAATTTCAAAAGGATAGTCCTGGTATTTAATTTTTCAATTTATGTTTTTAATTGACTTATTTTTGAATTATTTGACGTACTTAACTTATTGGTATTATTTGAATTAATTCTTTGGTTTACTTGTTTTCTTTGATTTATTAAATTGTTGAATTCTCAGATTTATTTAGCTTACATTAAGTGCTATATCTTTGTGACTGATTTTATTATTTGTTTAATTGTTAATATTGCTTAAATTGTTTATTTAATTTTGTTGTTTTTTAATTGATTTATTTGTAATTGGTTTAATTATTTTAGAGGCAACTTAACTGTTTTTAATTATTAGGTTTTTGTTAATTTCATCGTGTTTTATTCTGAGCCGACCTGTGGGTGGTTTAGGATTAAGGTTAGGGTTTCAACTTAAGCCTATAAATACATATGTTTACGTCTGCCAAGGGTTTTTGTAAACCCTATTCACCATAGTCACGTATACAGTGATACAGAGGGTTGTGAGGGCAGAGAAACAGAGAGTGAGTAATTTACAGTCACGTATACAGTGGTACAGAGGGTTGTAAGGGCAGAGAAACAGAGAGTGAGTAATTTATAGAGAGGGCTTAGGAAGGCAGAGTAAGGAAAACTAAAACTCAGAGACGTGGATTCAGTGTTTCAACTTTGAAAGTTAAGGCAAGTCTCTGTTCTTGCTCTATCCCTTTAATTTGTGTTCTGTGCATGCTTAGGAAGACTCCAGGGATTAAACTAAGTTTTAATTACATCTTTTAAACATGTTTAATCAGAATATTGAAGCATTGAATAAATCCAGTTTCAATTGTTTTAACAGTTCAGTGTTGAACCTTATTATCGTTGCTTTAAAAGTTGATGTTTAATTAAATTCTAAGTTGTAGAATTCTACCTTGTGATTAATCTGGGATGAGGATGGAACCTTAATACATATAAAATAACTGTATTAAAGGTCTGGAAACCACCGGGGTCGGAGAAGACAAGCAATACAGGGGAAACGGCTCTAAAAGGAGTGAGAGACGGCTCTCAAAAGGAGGGAGCCGCCTCCCACAAAGCTAGAGCCGGCTCTCTAGGGTTGAGAGCCGGCTCTCAACAGCCTAGAGCGGGCTCCCAAGGGTGGGGAGCCGGCTCCCCTTGAATGGAGAAGGCTCTCCAAGTTTCAGAGCTTTCTCTCTCTTTTGTTTTTGCGCGTACTGAGTTTTAATGGACTGTTTGGCTGAGACTGAGTTTCTGAAACTATTTCAAGGCTACTGAATGATGTAATACACTGCTTAAGACTTATATATGAATTGAGAAGCAAGCTTATATCCAAGAATTTGGGATGGAATTAGCCTAGGTTTTAAAATAAACCTGTACGGGGTAAGGTTTGACATAAATTGATAATTACTCAATGTTTTAGTAAGTTGGTTTCTCTGCATGTCTTGGAGTTATAAATCATGTTTTGCAGCTGTGTTATAAGCATACTGTTGTTTAATAATATGCATGCTTAGTGGGGATTAACTGATGATTAAATCTATTATAAATTGTATCTACTATGACACTGTTTGGAGGAGTTGAGTGTATAGTTTTATTTTGCCATATTAGTGGACGGTAATTGGGATTCAAATTCTTATATTGGATGCATAATTTAGTTATACACATGTTAAACTGTAATTATGCAACTTTTGGAGTATGGTTGATTAGTATCTGATACTGTTTTCATCAACTGTGTTATCTGGAGGAGCTAAATGTAAAGTCTTTTTATTTATAACAAGAACTGTGATGGGATATCTAAATGTGATATTGGATGCATATATTGGTTGTGTACATGCTAAACTATATTTATGTTTATTCTGGGATGTGGTTAATAAGTAATTATACTGTGTTATTAACTACGGAAACTGGAGGATGGTATGCGCCGGTATGGGACGGTGTCATACTAGGTACGGATTAGTTCAGACACTAAGCCCTACCTAAATTTGGATTAAGGTATGGATTAATCATAAAGATTAAGTCCATCACCAACATATGTCATATCAATTGTGAATTGAATGATCCACTATGGTTTCAGGATGGATTTGTTATACATATATCAGACCACTACACAGGTGGATGGTATTATGTATTAGGAGGAGTACGGACTTTATATATATATTATATGGTGCCGTAGTATGAGCTTGAGTCTCATGACCATGGTTAGGGCGCGTATATCGCCTAGGATGGATAACTGGATATAGGTGTTGTTCCCTGGTAGGTCTAGGTACTCATGCCCACCTTAGGGTGCGTATTTGCATGTTGCCTTCTATTCAGGCTGAGACAAACCTACTGGACTAGCGAGCGTCCTATAGTGTGTACTATATACTTATATGGACTACTCTAGCTATTGTTGAGTCTTCCTAGGATGTATCTACGTATCGGATTACTGTTTGGATTGTAGTAGATCAGGACTTGCATGTGGGCCTGACCCACTTCCTTATTTTTCAGGTACTCGTCAGTTCCAGGGTTAGAGTTTGGACGTGCAGAGCAGATACAGCTATTCATTCCTCCGATTATGTAGGAGTTTTCTCTATGTTAGTTTTGGATTTTATTTTTATTATTTCAGTATCATTTGGAGAATTTAAATAAGGGGTCCAATGGATGGATTCCCGAGTTGTAAACTTATGGAGTTTTGGATTATCAGATTTTAAGTATTTAATTATAAAGGATTGTATTTCTAGATTCTTTCAGCTTATTTTTATTTGTATTTCGTATTTCATCTTATATTCTGTGTTCGATTTCATATTAATTGTTAGATATTCCCTCGGGTTCGGGCCTGGGCCTGATCAACCCGTGTCTCGGATCCGAGGGGTATCACATAAAACCTCTTCCGGTATGTCCGTATATTTTACTGTGGAACATACTTCAAGAAACTCATCCAAATGCTTGTAAGGTTCTTCACTTGAAAGTCCATGATAGTTAGGAAGCATTTGAATGGTTTATGGCTTAATTTCATAATGATGTGCTCTAAATGGAGACAATTAGATGCATGTAGGTGCATTATATTCATTAGGCACATAATGATCTCTTAAAGCAAGAGGTGAATTAGCTACTTAAGGTGCAACATGAACACCTTGGTTTTGAATTCCTTGATTGATGATGGGAGGTTGTGGAGCATACATTGGCCTTGGCATTCCATATGGAGCTTGGCCTTGTTGTTATGGTGGTTGGTGAATGTATAGCCTAGGCATGCCTAATGGTACTTGTATGTTCTCATTGTGCACATTGGAATGAAGAATACCTTGTTGGTCTATGTGACCAAGGTCCTCTACATTTTCTTCATTATGGCCTTCCATTGATAGATTGGTTCTATTTGAACTTCCTCTTCCCTTAGGATTTCTAACGATGGATTCAAGATGCAAATCAAGATGGACAAGAGTTGGTCTCAATGAACGACGTCCATGCATGCACAATGCAGAACACAAGAAGCACAAAGAATGACAAACACTATGCCTTCACAACAATTTCAATTAAACTTCTTCCAGAAACACTTAATTCATACTCCCATGCTTTAACAACAATGATGCAAGAACAAATAAGAACAAGCCTCCACGCGGGCCGACGACTTAACTAAGGGATTGAGTAAAGAATGTCTCACAAAGGTCCTTTAGCACTTCAACTCCAAATTTATAGCTTAGCTTAACAAAAAATTTTAAATTTTCAGCACTTTTCCTTACTTGCTTAGCTCCTTTGCTTGATGACTCCTTTCCAACAATGCACCTAGTTAAGTAAGATCAACACAATAAGTAACCAAAAAGAAAAATAAAAATAAAGTAAAGACACGATCAAAAGAGTACTAATCCTAATTGATTCCACAAATCCGACGTTGCCTAATCAAATCAATCAATCCTCAGCAACGGCACCAAAAACTTGCCGCGGTGTGTCGCACCACCGTCAAGCTTAAAGAGTGTGTGCATTTTAAGGCGAGGGCCAAGAGTTTTACATTTATAGAAGCCACTACTACCTTCACTAAAAATATAGCTAGGGCGAGTAGGGATCGTCCCAAGGGATTGTAAGGATCGAACAAGGTCGTGGAATCGCTATTAGGGTTAGTAGGTCGAGTGATCAAACAATTGATTGGTTGGTTGATTAGAGAGCAACTAGATTGAATTAAGTGATAACAAAAGAATGCAATTAAGAGTAAGTAAGAGAGAGAGAAAGATCTTGGGGTTTAGAGATCACCACCAAGCAATGCATTTCTATACCATTGACAAGTGACTAATGAGGGCAAATGGTGTGTTGCAATATTGGTGTGTGTGTGTGTGTTTGGTTGATTCAACAAGCAAGGATGACTAGTTAAGCATGTATTGTCTAAACATCATGTGAAGGGCACAATATATCTAAGCAATGAAGCATATATTGTCTAAACAACATGTGAAAGCCACAATAGATCAAAATAAGTCATTAATCCTTTCATTAAGCTCACAATCTAAATACAACACAAGGATAGAGACATATGCTACTTGCATTCAAAAGCTTGGATTATCAAACAACAAGCATGGATTATCCTCCCATTTAACACCACACTACAACTACACTACATCTACACTACTAGCATGAAAATAAACTAGGGGAGAGGCACAATCCATCAAGGAATAAGTATGAACCATCAAGAAAATCACAATAGCATTCCATTAAGCACTATGTTTTGACAATCTCTAAACCTATAGCATCAATACACATAGACATGCATCAATAACACAAAATCTAGAGACAACCACATGAACATCTATTCTAGCATACATAGACATATGGATAGAATGAAATGATCAATTGGAAGCATAAAACCACATAAATCATTGAATAAACAAGATCTATATATGTCAAAGTGTCAAAACATCAATTACAACACTAATCCCTCAATAAAACACAAGATTAAGATATAGAAAGCATGTTTGGGGCTAACTCTAGCCCCAAGAGGATGTCTAGCCACTCATGGTGATGTTGCTCCAACCCTCAAGGGCTAACTCCATGGATGAGATTTGCTCCTTGGTTGATGAAGAGTCTCCAATGGTGTCTCTAGCTTCTTCCTCTAAGCTTGCTCTCTAAGAGATGATATGATAATGATATTGGCTCCCCCTTGTAAAAAGTAATCCTTATCCTTATATAGGTAGGTCAAATGACACCCAAAATGAGTTGGGGTCGTGCACACAATATTCCCTAATGATTGGATAAAGGACAACTTTCAATGAGATGGAAATTTAACTTTTTCGCACTGGTGGAAGTTCGATCGATCGAACCTTGGACTTGGATCGATCGAACTAGCTGAGATCCATCGAACTTAGGTTGGATCGATCCAACTGGTTGAGCTTTTTGGGAAAAGACAAAATCTGAGATATTTTGGGAAGATATTTTTGGGAAAAAGGACAAAAGTGATTAATGGGTGATACAGCTGTGGATAAGATCAATCATTTGAATAAGGACAAAAGTGTTCAATCGATCGAAGAGTGGTGTTAGATCGATCGAACTTTTGGACTTTATGTTTTTAGGCCAAGGCTTGGATCTATCTTGAAGTACTGAGATCGGTTATTGTTCGATCGATCAAACCTTGGACTTGGATCAATCGAACTTTGCTGCTTCCCACATTTGGCTTTATTTGCTTTCTTCTTTCTCCACTTTACTCATTTCTTTATTTAATCCCAAAATTGCTTCAATTAAGCTCTTATTTGGCAGAGTTAGCTTATTTTCGGGATAAGTGTCTGAAAATGGAAATAATACAAAATCAATTTAAAACGGTAAAGTAAAATAGATAAAGGTACTAGAATGCCTAAGCTTAAGGGGTTTAAATACGCACTTTTCAGCGCTCATCAGATCCTTTCCAAGAAAAATTCTCTTCTAGTATTTACTGGTATTAATCCTACGACTACTAAGGCCACGTCAACTACTTCTTTGACTCACTAAATATATTAAAAGTTAGCATTTACTTAAAATATCTAACTATGTTAAATTACAGGTTTACCCACATTAAAAAAAACTTTTTTCTCTTTCTCGTCTCCTCCTTCTCTCTCCTATATATATAAATATATATATCAACTCTCTTCTTTACTGTTGAATCACTTTTTTATTTTTGTCAATTCCAATTAAAATTGATTATGATCCTTCAACTTGTATTTATATTCAATTTAGGAAATTTAATTATAGTTCTCCAATAAAATATATTTTAGATTTTGAACAGTTTTGTTGATTGCCGTCACCAAGCATTGGAATTATTAATTGATTCGAAGGCTTCAAGCTTGAGCAGTTTTGTTGATTGAAGGTTTGAGAGAGAGAGAGTTGTCAATGGCGGATCAAGAAAAGGAGCAAAGTGGGTCTGTTCTAGCCATGTGTGTGTATGTGTGTGTATATATATATATGTTATATATAGGAGAAAGAAGGAAAGACGAGAAAGAGGAAAAAAGTTTTTTTTTTTTTAATGTGGGTAAACCTATAATTTAACATAGTTAGATATTTTAAATAAATGCAGTAATTTTTAATATATTTAGTGAGTCAAAGAAGTAGTTGACGTGGCGTCTTAGTAGTCATAGGATTAATACCTGTAGATGTTAGGAGAGAATTTTTCTTGGAGAGGTTCCCGATTGGCTGAGGGTGTTAATCAAGAAAAAAAAAGAGAGAAAAAAATGATTATTTGTTTCCTTATTGCAAAAAATTATTTCTTAATTAATTCTCTTTCCTAAATTCCTAAAAAAGGAATCATGTGGCTTATAAGGGGGAGCTCTTTTGACTTTTTGTGAGAGCGCTCTCGCAATAGCATTACTCTACTTTATTTTTGAAAGAAAAGGAAAGAAGGAAGAAAAAAAAAAAAAAAAAAAAAAAAAGTAGACCATAAAAATACTTTTGGGAAAAAGGAAAAAAGTTGAATGGGCCTCCACTCAAGGCCCAATAATATTGATACAATGCCTAGTTCATTGTTAGAAATTACCAAACCTTGCATTACATGTCACATTGATTTAATAACTAGTTAACCACCAAATCTGATTTCTACCTCTAATAAGAGAAATTTTTATAAACAATTTAAGTGTAACCAGACTTAAATAAAACTCATTTTTGTTCACTTGATCATTTAATCAAGTCAAGCCCAAATCATTTTGGACTTAAATAAAACTCATTTATGGCCATTTGATCATTAATCAAGTCAAGCGCAAATAGTTTTTGACTCGCTCATTAGGGTTTGGGAAAAATAACTGTGAATTGTACATCATAATTCACAAGAAGTTTTTTTTTCCCTTAATAATAATGATACAGCATTTGGGCTAACCTTGTTAAGTTAAAAGAGCTAACAAAGTTAGCTTGAGCTTGGCGAGTAGCATCAACATTAAGCTTAATAATCAAAATTATCTAGGATTGAACATATTTTAATTTGACGAAGTCAAATAAAAGTAATTAAATATTAAATACTCAAGCCGGTTCTTCTTTAACTCGAAAGCATGATCAAAGTTTTTTTCAATTGTTGAAGTCCTAACCATAAAGACAATATTTCAAAAATTATTCATCTAAAAGTACTAAATTGACCTCTTGAATTTGAAATTGAATGAAATTTAGTACAAGGTTTATTCCA
Source organism: Cornus florida (assembly GCF_030987335.1). NCBI lineage: Eukaryota > Viridiplantae > Streptophyta > Magnoliopsida > Cornales > Cornaceae > Cornus > Cornus florida. Next base: position 23,061,157 of record NW_026775572.1, on the reverse strand, counting down.
AATTTTCCAATTCCAAATCCAACTTTGTATCCTCCAATTTCAAATTCAAACCGCCGATTTAGTGCTTCCAAACACAATATCAACAATTTCAAGAAAAAAAAAAAGAAGAAGTAACTGCTTTTCACACCTTCTACTAAAACATCAGTTACAAGATAAGTGACAAATAGAAAAACATACAATATCAAAGATTAGCTACTTCCAACACAAATCTAATTAAAACATATTGACAATTGGATCAAAAAAGTTACATTATTATTCAGCTATTTTGCTTCATGTAGAGGTGTGGAATAGGGATTCACCACCACTTTTTCTGTTTTTCTTAGAAAAACAAACCTAACATCTCCAATTAAAGGCTTGAACCTTTTCAACAATCTTGATTATGCCAAAAGATCACATAGCCCAAATCAAAACATACTTCCAGCCATAAAATCAGTTCGAAAAAAGGCAAAAAAAAAAAAAAAAAAAAAAAAAGAAGAAGAAGAAGAAAAGTAAAAGAAAAATAATTCAGCTATTTTGCTTCATGAAGAGGTGTGGAATACGGATTCACCACCACCTTTTCGGTGTTCATGAGAAAAGCAAACCTGACATCTCCAATCAAAGGCTTGACCTTTTCGACAATCTTGACAATGCTCAAGAACAATAATTTATAGAACACCACCATTCCAAATAGGATAGCAAGATCAATCCACTTGGAGTATCCCATCTCTACCTGAAATATATCCCTCAAAATTTGGCCGCCATCAATAGTTTTAGGCCCTATTAATTGAGTATTAATAAAAATAAGTCCTTCAAACTCATTCTTGTACAAGCCACGATATGCATACTTGTGGAATGCAACGTAGTACATTGGGTACCTCCAGAAGAGCCCTGGAAGATCGTTTGGCAATCAGAAAACCCAACCACTCAACATCATCAGGCCTTGAATTCCAGTACCTATGATCAGCCCCATGAGGAAATTTGGCACCACACTTGAAACAATCATCATAAGGCTCTCCACCAATAACATACTCGCGAAAAGTACCAGAGTGAAGTAGATGAATTGATCATTTCCGCGCTGAAGTCCCACGAGATAATATATAATGGCTCCGGGAATCAAAGAGATGACAAGCAAGTATGCCATGGAAGAAAGTGTGTTGGCAATGGCAAATGCTGCAGCACCATAATGTCCGTTTAACCTTTCCTGGTCAAAAACCTAAGCATGGTAGAAAGATTGGTGTTTGATTAATTTGTTTGAAATTAGATTTTGATTTATAAATTGTTGGAACGAGTTTAATTCACCTTCATGTCCTCTATAAAGGAAGGAAAACCACCAATGGCCATGATAGTCAAGAAAAAAGCTACAAACATGAGCATTAAGCCTCTTGCCTAATTCATTCAAAGCATACAAATAGTTACATGTTCATTTGAAATTCAAAAACCAGAAAATTTTAGACTTAAAATAGTTATATATGACATGAGACTTACTTGAATGGAGTCATAATCAGAGCCCATATCATAGAAGACAGTACCTAAACCAAAACCCAATGCTATGTATATAGCAAGGCGCAACCAGTAGTAGCCTAGGTCACGAAACATGTTTATAAAATACCGCTCTGTAAGAACACGGCATTGGGTAGAGAAGCTAGCTTGGCTTCCCTTCTTCTCTATTGCTCCTCCACCCTAACAACATGCAAATATTATATATCCAATACATATAATTGTCATAAGTTTTTTTTTTGGTTTAATTTTCTTGTCCTATTTAAGTGAATTTGTTCAATATCTTACCTGTTTATGTATCTCAGCTATGTGTCCTCGAATTTGCTTGTAAGTATCAGATGATTTGGAAGAGTTTACTAGAACATCAATTACTTCCTCAGTTGTCATTTTTCCACCAACACCTTGTTCAATGTCCTAATAGTGAAATGTAGTATCAAAATTGAATCTCATAGATGTACAATATTAGGACAAAAAAAATAAATACACTCTCAATAATTGAGTGCCTAGTACCTACCTCATCAAAATCTGTGTTGATTGTTCTAAGGTAATGATCAGCTGGATTTTGCAGACTTGGGCATGGAAAACCAGTCATAGCCAAAAACTACTTTGGACCAAAAGTAGTAAAAGTCACTAGTCATTTCATTTTCGAATAGAATGTACACTATATGTAAACATTAAAGTTGTAAACTAACCTGATTTGCTGCATAAGATGGACCAAAGTACACTATTCTGCCCAAGGAGAGAAGACAGAGATAGTCAAAGAGCGCAAAGACCTCACTACTAGGCTGATGGATGGATGCTATGACTGTCATTCCATCTTGTTGTGCCAGTTTCACAATCCGGCTCATGACATAGTACGACGTAGCACTATCAAGACCACTTGTTGGCTTATCGAGGAAGAGAAGCTTTGGGAGCGTAAGAATCTCGATACAAAAGATCACTCTCCTCTTCTGGCCACCACTAAGGCCTTTGCTTCCCCAACCTCCTATTCTCGTGTTCATTGAATCCTGTAACCCCATCTCCCTAATTGTCTTCTCTGCTCTCTCCTTTTTCTCGGCACTTGACATTGAATTCGGCAATTGGAGATGAGCAGAGTAGTGCACAGCTTCTCCAACAGTTAAGGTCCATGTTAGAATGTCATCTTGTGTTACATATACCTAAATTGAGGAAAAGAAATTGTGAAACTATTAGATAAATGATCATTTTTCTATAACATGTATTGAATTATCTAAACTTGTACAAGATCGTGAGTTTAATTTTACTAGATTAGTCCTAAACATAGGTTTGTGCCCCCAAGGCTTATGGAGCATAAGCATGATTTGGAGCATAAGCCTTGTATGTACTCCTCCCCAAGAACATCGTAGAATGATTTCTCAGCAGCTTGAAGAGCCAAGCAGTCATGGTACACATTGAAATTGGGCACTACACTTGCCACAATCATCATCAGGCTCTCCACCAACATCATACAAGCGAAAAACACCAAAACAAAGTAGGTGAATTGTTCGTATTCTCTTTGAAGTCCGGTGAGGAAATAAGCAATTGATCCAAGAATCAGAAATATAAGTAACAAGTATGGCGTAGAAGAAATTGTGTTGCTGATAGCAAATGCACCGGAACCATAATGCCCATTTAATCTTTCTCTTTCAAATACCTGCAGGTTAGTGTCAAATAGATTTTAGGCATATATTTAACTAGTTTGAAGCATTTCACTAAGCTGAAATTAAAAGTTTTTAGGATTGAAGAATTTTGATGATTTTCACCTTCATATCCTCCACAAATGAAGGGAATCCACCAATGGCCATGAAAGTTAAGAATGAAGCACAAAACATAAGCATTGCACCTCTAGCCTGTAACAATGGAAACCATATACAATGATTAATTCAATCTAAAATTGATGATTAAACTGCATTGTGATCATCTAATGTTTTTACCTGTATTGAACTATAACTTGAGCCAACATTGTAGTAGATGGTGCCAAGACCTGCGGCCACTATGACATAGATACCAAGTCAAAGCCAATTGTAGCCAATATCACGAAACATGTTCACGAAAGACCTCCTCGTAAGAACCAGACATTGGGTAAGGAAATTAGCATGACTTCTTTTCATCAAAGCTCCACCTCCCTAAAAATGAACAATGTTTAATTTATTTAGTTAAGTACTTTTCTATTTATTTGTAAAATTGAAAAAGTAAGATGTAATATGATTTGTGAATTGTTTGCCGACCTGTTTGCATATGTCAGTTACCTGCCTTCTAACTTCTGGATAACTATTTGATGATTTATATGAGTTTATAAGAGTATTAATTGCTTCCTCAGTGTATATCTTCCCGGCGGAACCTTGTTCAATGTCTTGTGTCAAAATTGTAGGTCATTGAAGCTTGAAACTTATGAAATAAACTATTAAGACTTATTATAGCATGCTAAGAAAATACAAAATATATAATTACCTCATCGAAATCCTTGTTGATTGTTTTAAGAAAGTGATCGGCTGGATTCACAAGCGTTGGGCAAAGGAAGCCATTCAATGGAAAGAACTACATCACAAAGAATGTAAGAGGGATTAGTTGCATATACATGCAAATTATACAGCAATGCATTAGTGGACGGTCTACATAATTTCATACACTACTGTGTGTGAAATGATTATAACACACGTGTTGTACTGTAGAAGATTCTGACTCATATAAATAAACGCTTGTAATTACCTCATTTGCTGCGCTAGCAGGGCCAAAGTAAACGGTTTTTCCGGAAGAGAGTGTGAGATATATTTTATAATTAGCTAATTTCGTTGTCAAAACAAGTCCGATCGAGTTGTAATTTTTCTGTTCAAAATTTCAAAGATTGAAGATCGGATGCGGATTTGAAGAAGTACAAGTGTTCATGGGTTACTACACTCTGAGATAATGAGAACAACGCTCTAAGAAGGTTGAGAGGTAGTGAGAACAGTTAGGAAAGGTTCTGAAAGGTTCAGAATAACTTTAATTGCAAAATATTGTAAAATTTCAAGACTGCTCATCTTGAATCGGTTCAAGAGGGCTGAACCGGTTCAAGAATTCGTGGGATTCCTTACTGTCCATCTTGAACCAGTTCAAGATGGCTGAACCGGTTGAAGGACTTTTTGCAGCACTTGGATTTTAGTTTCCTTTTTACTGAAAGTTACCTTTTTGATTCCAACTTCCTTCCAAGTCCTATGCACGAAATTTATCATATTTTCTAAGGGATTTGGATTTTTTAAACTCTATATAAACCATGTCATATACATTGGTTGAGGTACGGCTTTAGGGAAAATTAATTCTATATTTAGAGAAAGTCGTTAGAGAGAAAGAAATTCAGAAAATCAAATTTGATTATTCTGAATTTATTTTTTAGAGCACACATATATATTCATGAGTGATATAGTTGTAGTGTTCTCTATCTCATCGGAATTAGAGCTGTATTGAAGATTAAAATATTCCAGATAATCAGCAGGATTTAATTCTTGTACAATCAAGTTCAGATCTTGAAGAACAGAAATAAATGCAGTCACACTTTGAAAGGGTTGGAGCATTCATGGAGTGCTATCTAATCTACCTGCTACTCTTCTACAAATATCAAGTGTCAGCCTAAGATCAATTTGCTGTTGGACGGGGAGTCGCAAAGCCAGAGGATCGTCAGCCATTGGTGTGGTATAGAATGATAGGGTGTGAGCCAGAGTCAAAGTTCGGTATACTTTGTTTCAAACATAGTGGATTGGTTTACTTTGGACTGCATAGTCCACGAGGTTTTTCCCATAACGTTTGACGTATTTTATCAACTGGGGTTTCCTCGCTAAAATCCTAGTTCAATCTCTCTAACTCTAACTTACTTTACTTTTCATATATTTGTGATTGTGGATGCATGTTTAAATTGGTCAGATAATCGAGTCAATCATAAATTGACCAAGTTGACCTAATAATCAGATCTAGGTCTTTAAGGGAGTTAATCATAATTAAAATCAACTGTTTGTTTCCGTACCCCGCGTAACTCTTATTTTCACAATTTGTATCAGATCGAGTTACTCGATATACCGAGTAGATCATAATTGTTGATTAATTGTTGATATTTGCATCATGTCTGAAAATTCATCTGTTGATGTGTTGCCTTTAACTTTTGTTTTTGATTATGTCACAAGCATGCAAATTGAGTGGTCCAAGTTTAAAAAGGATTTTGAAATTTTGTTAGAGAAATTGAATCTTGCAGAACTTGATAGGGATATTTATAAGTTAGAAATTTCTATCTCTAATAAAAATTTGGAAGAACTTGACTATAAGAATTTGAATCTTCTTCATAAAATTGATTTTCTAGAAAAGAAGCTTAATAAAACAAAACAGTCTTTTCAGAAAATTGATATTGACACTTGCAAAATTGAAAAGTTGAAAGGAGTGATTGGGAATGTTATGAGTAACAAAGATTTGGCATTAACTTCAAAGGATTTGTATTTTAAAAATTCAAAAGATGTTTTTGTGGAAATTGAAACCAAGCCTTGTGTTATTTCTAATTCTCCGAAACTTATTTCAACATGTCATTTTTGTGGAGAAAGAGGGCATATTAAGTATAAGTGTCAGAAAAGAAAAATTGAACTAGGAAAGAAATTGAAAAATCTAGAGAGTTCAAATTTGAGGAAGACGATGATTAGAACTGTTGAGCCTTGTGACACTTTGCCTATAACAATAGGGAAATCATTGCATAATGAATCTAAAATTGTTTGGGTAAATAAAGAGAATTTTAAATGTCTTGCCATGCACACAGCACTTAGAGCACTTGGTCTATGTGATTGGTACTTTGATAGTGGTTGCTCTAGGCATATGACAGGGGATAGAACATTGTTTACCACTTTTAAATAATGTTCAGTTTGTACTGTTACTTTTGGTGATGGTAAAGGTTCTACTGTAGGTGATAAAGGAAAGATCAAATTTTCAGGAATTGGGAAGTTAAAAAATGTTCTATATGTTAAAGGTTTAGCTGCTAATCTGTTGAGTATTAGTTAAATCTGTGATGAGGAGTTTCAAGTCAATTTTACTCAATAAGGGTGTTTTGTAACTAATGAAAGAGGTGAATGTATCTTGAAAAAAAGTAGAACTTCTGATAATTGCTATGTTGTGTTTTCAGATCCTTCACTAATGTGTTTTTCTGCAATTACTGATGAGGCTGTTTTATGGCATAAAAGACTTGGACATGTGAATTATAATGATTTAGTGAATTTGTCTAACAATGATCTTGTTCGAGATTTGTCTAAATTGAAGATGCCTAAGAATAAAATATGTGGTCCATGTCAGTTAGAAAAAAAAAAAAAAAAAAACTAGAGTGTCACATAAGAGACTTATTCATAGAGTCATTTCTCGACCTTTAGAATTGATTCATATGGATTTGATGGGTCGCATAACACCTGATAGCATTAGAGGAAAAAGATATATGCTTGTTATGGTTAATGATTTTTCTAAGTTAACTTTTTTTGTATATTTGAAAGATAAAGCTGATACTTTTGTGAATTTCAGGTCTATTTGCCAACTTATTCAAAATGAGAAGGGATATCGAATTAGAAGCGACAATGGAGGTAAATTCGAACCTAAGGAGTTTATTGAATATTGTGATAAGAATGGCATTAAGCATGAATTTTCAGCACCTAAAACACCACAACAGAATGGTGTAATGGAAAGGAAAAATAGAACAATTGCAGGTATGGCTCGTACTATGCTTCAGGAGAATAAGATTGTAAGTCACTTTTGGGCTGAATCGGTACGTACTGCTTGTCATATCCTAAATAGAGTTTATCTTAGGCCTGGAACTAACAAGACTTCATATGAATTGTGGTATGATAGAAAGCCCACTGTTAAATACTTTAGAGTCTTTGGAAGTAAATGTTATATCCTTAGAGATAGGGAACACTTAGGAAAATTTGACTCTAGAAGTGATGAAGGTGTGTTTTTGGGTTATTCACAAACTAGTCGGGCTTATAAGGTTTTTAATCATAGAACCAAAGTGGTTATGGAGTCTATAAATGTTGTATTTGATGATACAAAATCTAAGATAATCTCTCCTCAACTTGATGAAGAAGAAACTAATTTTAAAATCGTAGGAGAAAGGAAAAAACCTGCAATTCAAGAAGAAGAAAGAGTTAAGGATAAAGATGGAAAAAGTGAAAAGGGTGAAGAAGATAAGGATGAGGAATTAGAGGTCACTATTGATGAACCTATGGGAATTCCTGCACCATCTCTAGATATTCTCACATCTAGTAGTTCTAGAGTTAGATTGAGTCATCTAATTGATAATGTGATAGGTCTATGGGATAAGCATGGTACTAGGAGTACAGTCTGTGATGATGTAGGACACTCATGCATTGTAGATGATATTGTTCATTCATGTCACATGACTCAGTTTGAACCTAAGAATATTGCTGAAGCTCTTCAAAGTTCTGATTGGCTTATGGCTATGCAAGAAGAATTGTTTCAATTTGTGAAGAATGATGTTTGGGAACTAGTGCCTTGACCTAGTGATGTTAATATCATAGGAACCAAATGGATCTTTAAAAATAAACTTGATGAACATGGTCTTGTGATGAGAAATAAAGCTAGATTAGTTGCACAAGGATACACTCAAGTTGAAGGAATTGATTTTGATAAGACTTTTGCACCTGTTGCTAGACTTGAGTCTATTCGACTTCTTTTTGCTCTTGCATGTCACTTTAAATTCAAATTGTTTCAAATGGATGTTAAAAGTGCTTTTTTAAATGGTATTTTGCAGGAAGAAGTTTATGTAGCACAACCAAAAGGTTTTATTGATCCACATAATCCTGATTTTGTTTTTCATCTTAAAAAGGCTCTATATGGTTTAAATCAAGCACCTAAAGCATGAAATGATAAGTTGACTTCTTATTTATTACACAAGGTCTTCAGAAGAGAAGGAGTGGATAAAACGTTGTTTATTTTCAGGAAAGGAAAAGATTTTCTTGTTGCTCAAATATATGTGGATGATATTAGTTTTTGTGCTACTTGTGATAACCTTGTTCATACTTTTTCTAAAGATATGAGTAAAACTTTTGAAATGAGCATGGTTGGTGAACTGACTTTCTTTTTAGGTCTCCAAGTGAAACAACTTGATGATGGGATTTTCATATCTCAATCAAAATATGCAAAGGAGCTAGTTAAGAAGTTTGGTATGAAAGATTCAAAGCATATTCAAACTCCTATGAGTACTTCATCCAAATTGGATAGAGACTCTGATCCTAACAAGGTTGATCATTTCTTGTATAAGAGTATGATTGGTAGCTTGTTGTATTTGGCAGCAACTAGGCCAGATATTTCATTTAGTGTAGGTGTTTGTGCTAGGTATCAAGCTGATCCTAGAGAACAACATATTCTTGCAGTCAAGCGCATTATTTGTTATGTCAATAGTACATTGAACTATGAATTGCGTTATTCTTCTAAGTCTAACTCTGAGATTGCAGGCTATACTGATGCTGATTGGGCTGGAAACAAGGATGAAAGAAAAAGTACTTCAGGTGGTTGTTTCTATGTTAGTACTAATCTTGTTTCATGGTACAGCAAGAAGCAAAATTGCATATCTTTATCATCTTGTGAGGCTGAATACATTGCTGCTAGAACTTCTTGTACACAATTGTTTTGGATGAAATAGATGCTTCTGGATTATGGAGTTGATCAAGGTACTATTTCTATCTTTTGTAATAATACTAGTATAATTAATATTTCAAAGAATCCAGTTTTGCATTCTAGGACTAAGCACATTGACATTCGACATCACTTTCTTAGGGAACTTATTGAACAAAATGTCGTGCCTTTGGAAAAAGTGCATACTGATTAGAATTTGGCTGATATTCTCACTAAACCATTAGATGCTCCTAAGTTTTCTCATTTTAGGAAATCTATTGGTGTCTGTTGTCTTGATTAGATGCATTGCAAAGACATAGTCTAGAAAGGATTTACATACATATCTTGAGAGTCTAGATTATGTTTTTGGAAAGTTAAGCAAACTATATTGATTGAGTATATTGAACACAAGGAGATTAATGACACATGGATTATTTGTGAAAATCATACAATGGCTATGAATTGATAAAATTGGTTTTGCTTACTTATTTTGTATAGTAAATGAATCATTGATAGTACATTTATTTGAGATGTCATTGTTTTGGTCAAAGATAATGTTGATATGATTGATCATTGTCTTGAAATTTAAATTTGATTTATGTGTTTTAGACCAAAAGAGTGAAAAAAATTGAAAAACAGTTTGGAATGAAAAAGTTTTTGAAAAAGACAAAATATTTGATGTTTAGAAAAAGGTGAGATAGAAATGGCTACCTTTGGGATTTGTCCAAATGCTACCTTGACTCGAAACAAATGGGAATAAGGGAAAGAGCTGGCTACCCATAAGCGTGAAAGCCGCCGATGTGCAAAAAGAAAAATGGAGCACAAAGAGAGATATAAAAAAAAATGTCTTTTGCACATGTTGATTGTTTGATTTCTAAGGATATGTAATATCATTGATTTATTATCTGAAATCTGAACAATTGATAGATCATATATTTTTGGAATTTGGTGGTGATTTTACTACACTTACAAAGTTTGTGGAACTTAAAAGAATTGTTCTTAGTTATTTCTGTTGATACATATAATCTTGTGGAGTTTACAATCTCATTGATTTCAATTTACAAGATTTATATGGTTGGTTGCTTCCTTGAGACCCTTGTTAATTTGTGACAAAAAGGGGGAGATAATTTAAGAGTTGAGATATTATCAATCAATGTAATTTACTTTCCTGCTTGGGTAGATTGCTGAATTGTTTTAGGGTTTTGTCACGAAATTGCCAAAGGGGGAGATTGTGAGACATATTTTATAATTGGCTAATTTCGTTGTCAAAACAAGTCCGATCGAGTTGTAATTTTTCTGTTCAAAAATTGAAGATTGGATACGGATTTGAAGAAGTACAAGTGTTCATGGGTTACTACACTCCGAGATGATGAGAACAACGCTCTAAGAAGGTTGAAAGGTAGTGAGAATAGTTATGAAGGGTTCTGGAAGGTTCAGAACAACTTTAATTGCAAAATATTGCAAAATTTCAAGATTGCTCATCTTGAACCGCTTCAAGAGGGCTGAACCGGTTCAAGAATTCATGGGATTCCTTATTGTCCATCTTTGAACCAGTTCAAGATGGCTGAATTGGTTCAAGGACTTTTTGCAGCACTTGGATTTTAGTTTCTTTTTTGCTGAATGTTACATTTTTGATTCCAACTTCCTTCCAAGTCCTATGCACGAAATTTATCATATTTTCTAAGGGATTAGATTTTTTAAACTCTATATAAACCATGTCATATACATTGGTTGAGATACGGCTTTAGGGAAAATCAATTCTATATTTAGAGAAAGCCGTTAAAGAGAGAGAAATTCAGAAAATCAAATTTGATTATTCTGAATTTATTTTTTAGAGCACACATATATATTCATGAGTCATTTAGTTGTAGTGTTCTCTATCTCATCGGAATTGGAGGTGTATTGAAGATTCAGATATTCCAGATGATCAGCAGGATTTAATTATTCTACAATCAAATTCAGATCTTGAAGAACAGAAGTAAATGCAGTCACACTTTGAAAGGGTTGAAGCATTCGTGGAGTGCTGTCTGATCTACCTACTACTCTTCTACAAATATCAAGTGTTAACCTTAGATCAAGTTGCTGTTGGACGGGGAGTCGCAAAGCTAGAGGATCGTCAGCTGTTGGTGTGGTGTAGAATGATAGGATGTGAGCCAGAGTCAAAATTCGGTATACTTTGTTTCAAATATAGTGGATTGGTTTACTTTGGACTGTATGGTCCATGAGGTTTTTCCTATAACAGTTGACGTATTTAATCAACTGGGGTTTCCTCGCTAAAATCTTGGTGCAATCTCTCTAACTCTAACTTGCTTTACTTTTCATATATTTGTGATTGTGGATGCATGTTTAAATTGGTCAGATAATCTAGTCAATTATAAATTGAGTAAGTTGACCTAATAATCAGATCTAGGTCATTAAGGGAATTAATCACAATTAAAATCAACTGTTTGTTTCTGCACCCCGCGTAACTCTTATTTTCACAGAGAGAAGACACAGATTGTGGAAGAGAGCGAAGACTTCACTGCTCGGCTGATGAATAGAAATGGTGACAATCTTTCCATCCTGCTGATCGAGCTTTGTAATTCGTTTCATGACATAGTATGACACGGCACTATTAAGCCCGCTCGTTGGTTCATCAAGGAAGAGAAGCTTTGGGCGTGTTAGGATCTCTATGCATATGCTAACTCTCCTCTTTTGTCCACCACTAATACCCTTAGTACCCCATCCTCCAATCCTTGTGTTCACACAGTCTTGCAATCCCATCTCTCTTATGGTCATTTCTTCTCTGTCCCTCTTCTTAGATTTGGACATGGAGTTTGGTAGTTGGAGCTGAGTAGAGTAGTACACTGCTTCTCTGACGGTTAAGGTTGTTATTAAGGTATCATCTTGTGTGACATAAGCCTGTATGGGTAAAAAGCAAATGAAAAATAAATAGTCTAGATATTTAGGGGAGTTATTCATAAACAATTTATGATCGATTTGTGGAAAGACGGTCTCCAGCGGATCTAAATATTCATAAATATAGACTTGTATATTAATACGAGTCAAGTTTATGCTATATTTTTCGAGCTAGTAACGACAAATGAGCTGAGCCTAAGTTCATTTGCAACACTATTAAGATTTGTATAACCATATTGATTATTCTTCATGGTCAACAAATCAATTAAGAAAATGTTTAGATCTTAATCTTTTTCCTTACCAAGGTTCCATAAACCAATGATTGTTTGCAACCATTAATCAAACGAGCCTAATCTCCCGCCAATATGAGTTAAAGTCATGGTGTTTTTAGATACCGTAGAACCATCAACATACTGTAACACTTGTCTAAAAATAGCTCATAATTTTATTTTATTAGGTAAATACATTTCACACCCACAAATGTCTATTATGGACTCGAATATCTCACTATTTCTTTGTAGAATGAGAAATTATACTAAGCTAAATTAATGACCTACTAAGAAAAATATCTCATAACTAATAGTAGATCAAAGTTATATATTTTTAACAAATACACATGTTTACTCATATAGTACATCTTATGACTGTTTATAAATCAGTAAATCACTGTCACTTTCGGTTTATATTCGAAAGTAACAAAAAAACAAGTCATTTGTAAAGAAAAACTAGTGATAAAATTCAACAAAACACCAAAAGAGTAATAATAGACTAATCAATATTCTGTGATGATAAAAGTTTTTTGTTTTCATAAAATGTAAATTTGTGGCTATCATTGGATACGTTGGTGAATTTTTTTTTTTTTTTTTTTTCCAATTTTGTCTTGTTAAGGCATGAAGCGCTCAATAATTTTATTTGTTGATTATCAGATCTAGAAAGACAGAGAGAGACAAAGATATAATATGAAAGAATATATTGAATTGATTTAAAATGATACAAAGGAGGACATATAAATAGGCTTGCCTATAACGGCTATTTAATATAATATATTATTATATATTAACATTCTCCTCAAACTTAAGGTGGTTGAGCAGAAACCAACTTGAATTTGGAGTAAAAAACAGGAGCGGAAGGCGATATCAAAGTTGTGAAGATCCGATACGTGGAGGTGCTTAGAAGCACATGATAGACCACTTACGGCAAGTGTGGTAGCCTTGAGAGAGCTCTTGAAAGCTAATATTTGAGTGGAATTTACCACTTGAGAAACGCACGAATGCGTATAATAGAGCGGGATTACCGCTTGATAGAGTGTTATAACCACTTGAGATGCGCACAGGCGCATAAAGACCACTTTATGGCAAATGTGGTAGCCATGAGCTTTTGAAAGCTAATATTTGAGTGGAATTATAGAGTGGAATTACCACTTGAGGTGACGAAACTGTAAAGTTTCGACACACTGAGGTGTTTAAGAGCATAACGAAAGTGGGATTACCACTTAAGGTACACGAAGGCACATGACAGAGTGTTTGGAAGCACGTGATAGAATTGTCGATGATAGAGTGTTTGGAAGCGCATGATAGAGCCAGATCAATGCCGAGAAACTAGGAGGACTGTACTCCGAAAATTGGAACTGGTCGGAATACGCTCCCTCGGGATATCAGGAGCATTTAGAACTTAAATCTAAACTGGACCAAGGCTGAACTGAACAGGGCCGAATATCGATCTAGACCAAAATTAAACTGGGATGGATATTGAACTGGGCCGATTCTGAAAAATTGGGTTTGGAATAGTCCAAACAAGGAATTATATATATATTTGGTTAATTTTATGGCAGACAGGTGAGCCTGCCAACACTTTTGATTGATGGATAAAAGATCCGCACCACTTCACCACGCTTATTTGCTCTCTCCTATCTTCTTCCGATACATGTGTGGAGAGAAAATTCCGCTCCAATAAAAGTCATCCATATAGCCACAATATAAGTCATATTTTTAATCTCTTGGTGGGTTACAACAGCCCAACCCTGTTCAAGCCCAAATTAAATCACTAACAGCCCAAGATCGCCTTATTTGAACTTCTAGCCGTTAATAAAGTCAGCTGGACCAAGTTACATTCAGCCCAGATTTGTTTATAGACAGAACTAGTCCTACCAAATAAAGGATCCTTCATACAAGGAAGTTTTACAGCAAGAGAAATCTGGCATAGAAAGGAGTATAGAAGGAAACAACATTATAGGAAAGAACATTGTATATGAAATGTACTAAAGGGCAAGCAATGCGAGTCCAACTATAATTCTACCACGTTTTTGCATATAAATAGAGGCCTAAACCTCCAATAAAGATCATAGCGCATTATACGCTTTTCTCTGAGTATTCTTATTGCTTATTATTATTATTTTAAGTGAGTTGTATTATTTCTTTTAATTTCTTTTATAGAGAGAAATTTTAAACCTACAATGATTAATAAAGTAAAAAATAGGAATGGGAAAGATAATAATTTGAGAGAAAAAAAAAAAGAAAGGAAGAGAGAGAGTGGTGAGTGGTTGAGTAAAAAATGGGAAAAGGGAATAAGGGGATTGCGGACAAAATTTTACAGAGAGAGAAAGTTTTCTCTCTAAGGGTGTGTTTGGTAGGGGTGATTTGGAGGAATAGGGAGAGAAAAGAAAAGAAAGGATAAGGTGGGAGCATGTTTGGGTGAATTAAGCAGAGAGAAAAGAGAAGAGGGGAGAGATACAAAGGGGTAACTATTCTTTCTTATCCCTCATTTGGTTTCTCTCCTAATTTGAGAAGATAGGGAGAGAAAGGATAGTGGAGTAAGTGATTAATTGGTAATATCAAAAATACACTCCACAAATTAATATACAAAAAAACTATTCCATTTATGTCCCAAACAAAAATAACTATCCATTCTTTTCTAAAAGGGTAAGACATTAATTTAGTTACTATCATTTCTTTTCTTTTATCTCCTCTATCTTATCCAAACAAAAATAACTATCATTTCGTTTCTTTTCTCCCGTATCTATCTAAACACGAATAGAAATTATTACTATCCTTTTTTTTTCTTTTCTCCTAACTAATACTTTATATTTTCTTATCTTTTCTTTCCTATCTATCCAAACACCCTAAGTGAGAGAAAAGGTGACTTGGAGAGAAAATCTAGAGAGAGAGAATTCGAATGAGATGGAAACTATTGAAGATAGGCAGACTTGGGTTGAGAGGAAGGCGAGAATCCAGAACCAGAAGTAAGAGAGAGAAAGATGAGAGAGAAACAATCCTAGAATTGTTGAGATCGGGTCGGCGATGAAGTGGAGGCTGACGATATGGGTTGGCGATAAATGATTCACTGAACCATCAAAGAGTTTTCAGACCGGGGGAGACAGCGACAAAGAGGGCGATGAGGTTGATCGGGTCGGCGATGAACGGCGGAGGCAGCAATGACAAGATAGAGCTCGGCGATGCGGCTCGACTGATGGAGTGCTCAGCTGAGTGAAGAGGTTGGCGGTGGCGATAGAGATCGACTTCGGCTAGGCAGATAAGATCGATGGTGACGGCGGCAGAGCTCTGTGGCAGCAGAGATCCGTGGTGGCACCGGCGATTTCGGCCTCGGATGGCGACAATGCTCGGATGCTATCGGCTGTGATGGATGTTGTTTGGTGCAACGGCGGTGATGGCTATGAGATGGTGATGGGCTAGGCTGCGGCAGCTCAGATGGAGCCGATCGGTTATAAGTTCGGTAGTAATGACCGGCGAACAACGTGGTTCTCCGGTGGGCGACGGGGATCTGAGCTGATGGTTGGCGCAACGGTGGTTCAGTTCGTCGGGGCAATGGTAATATATATATATATAAAAAATATGGCGGGGCAGTGGTTCAGTGGAAATTGAGAGATCCAGCAAAGAGCAGAGATCCGGTACGTTAAGGTTTTGGACCGCCGTTGGAGATGAGGCTTCTGCCGCCATCTTCGACGGTGACTCTGATATCATGTTAACTATCGCATATAGAAAGACAGAAAAAGACAAAGATATAATATGAAAGTTGATTATCAGATATAGAAAGACAAAAAGAGACAGATATATAATATGAAATAATATATTGAATTCATTTAAAATGATAAAAAAAGGATATATAAATAAATAGGCTTGCCTATAAGGACTATATTTACTCTTACAACGATTATATAATATAATATATTATTATATGTTAACATTACTTAAGCTCGATAGTAAGTCAAAAAAAATTTTCTAAAAAAACCTTGAAGTGATTATGAAACAAAATGTATGAGTGAGAGAAAAAGCTGGGACAAGCAATAAGAGTGCAACATGTGAATCAACAGGACGCAGTTAAGAGAAATGTGTGTGGACAAGCAATTGATGGGGATATGAAGCCAATTATATAGTGACACATTGAAGAAGATGACTAACTTCAAATTTGATGAATAATCGTGTCAATTCGTTAATTAAAATACTTTTATCTGGGCTCAAATGGAGCTCAATGTCTTGTTTAACAAATTTCAAACTTGGAAAATAAAAATATATATCTTGTACGAAGAACTAAAAAATAAATAAATAAAGGGTTTGATATCAATGGATTTCATCGAAATTAAGGATTAGTTATTTGAAAAAAGAAGTATGATGGAATTGCTATATTTATTTGATTTTAAATTTTCTTTGAAAATTCTATAAATTCCATATTTATAATACAATTAGTTATTTTATTTTTCTTTTTTCTTTTTTGTTTCTTTTTTTTTTAGTATTTATTATTTTTTATTTTAACACACTCACTATTTCAAAGCCTCCCCTTTGCTAGGCCGTTTGAAATAAATGCGTGCATTCACTTTCACTAAAATAAGTTATTTTTTTAATTTTAACACACTCACTATTTTGAAACCGGTTCAGTAAAAAGAATTTTAGAAGCTGAGAGCTCCCCAAACAGGGCCTTAGTCTTTTGCTACTCCGTATAAGTTTAATGCTATTTTTGAGCCATCACAAAGTCTACTATGATGACAATAGGAGCCATTAGTTTACACAGTTGAATATTAAAATTTAAAACCTACTTTCACGGCCGAATGCATGCATTAGCCCGTGGAAATTAAGAATACATCAGTTTCTTATTTTAAATTTAAAAATTTTTTTTAAGAAAAATGTTTTCAAAACATGCCTAATGATGCAACATTTAAAAAACAGAAGTATCTTGTCAACATTGAATGTACACCTAGATGAATAAATTTTTCTACATTACTTTCAAAATTAACAAAGACTTCCATTTCTATTGATTTGTCTTTGTTAATAGATAGCACTTATTGTCCTTGTTCAGTAATTAAGTCTTATTAGCATGACTGTACATAATAACTGCAATTGTCCTTGCGATGTGTCGTGTGTTGTTACTTATGGGCCTAAACTTAAATGCACCATTTTGACTTTATATACATGGACCAAAAAATAAATAATAGTAATAATGTCAGTGTTTGAGTTCTCTTCATTTAGTTTGTTAAATAAATAAATAAATATTCAAATGCAGATACATTTATTAAGAGAGCTTAACACTCTTATAATTACGTCACCGAATAATATCCACTAACCATTATCATATTAAAAATGTGGCATATAAGAATTTGAAACCTAGGAACACAAGATTCATGGGACATGACTGGTAATAGTAGAAGAACAAAATTTATATTAAGTTTTGCGAACCTTGAAAGGGTCGTGGCCCCTACTGAATGTGGGCTAAATACTTTTTTTGTACATACATGATTTTCTATTTTATTAATATATTTAGAATATTTGGTGAGCACATTTTGAACACTTTACATGTAAATGACACCATGACACTTATTATGAAATACTATTCTCACTTTTTATAAAACGAAAAAAAATATTAATATGTCTTTGTTCGTGAATAGCACTTATTACCATTTGAAAACATCATATTGTACAGCAGATGACTGTACATAATAATTGCAATTGTATTTAACTGTATACATGACTTTACTTTCTATTTGTGATGTTCGTAACGACTTATGATGTGTTATAGAAGTTGTGATGTGTCCAACTCTAGATTTTACTTGCTATTTGTGATGTGTCCTTTGTAACAACTTATGATGTGTTACAGAAGTTGTGATGTGTCCTTCTGTAACAACTTATGATGTGGCACAGAAGTTGTGATGTGTCCAATTCTAAACTTTACTTGCTATTTGTGATGTGTCCTTCTGTAACAACTCATGGGCCTAAGCTTAAATGCACCATTTTGACTTCATCTAGATGCCCACCCACTAAAAAATAGAAAATAATAAATAATAATAATATCCGTGTTTGAATTTTCTTTCTTTAATTTGTTAGGAAAAAATTACACTATTTGATCAAGTAAACAAATTAAAAAATAAAATAAAATTTAAATATAGACACATTTATTAAGAGAGCTGAAAACTCTACTAACTGGTCCCCAAATTATACCCACTAACCATTATCATACTAAAAATGTGGCATATAGGAATTTGAGACCTGCAGGCACAAACATGATTTTCTATTTTTTAAATTAAAGTCCCTTGGCTGCTACTAAGTATGGATATTTTTTCTTATTTCAGACATTTCATTGACACATTTTGAACATTTGACTAATGTATTTGAAATATTTGATCAACACATTCTCACATTTTACATAAAGAGCAACAAAGTAGTTAGGAGTGGTGAATACCTTCTCCATACTATCCCTTTTTAAAATATTCCCATCCCAATCCAAAACCAATTTATTAAACGAGACGGAGGTAGGGCACGATATAGTGAGTTTTGTAAAGTTCTTTCGTAATTGTATTATAAATCTAAAATAAATAATAAAAATAAAATTTTAACTAATGTAATAATTCTTTTGCGTTATGTAAATAAAAATAAGATCCAACTTTTTAATTGAAACTTGAGACTTAATATTATTGTCGGAACATCAATATAATACATAAAAGTTCTCAAGTAAGAATAATATAAAAAAATATTTAGTGATTGGAATATAAAAATTTAGAATTTGCTTAATATATAATTAATATTATTGAATATAAAATAAATATAAAGACAAAATTATAATTTATTACTACAAACAAGATGAGAACATGTAATCTTCTCCCACAAGTTTTTAATTACCACCCGCTCCAATACCATTTTAATTACCACCCTACCAACCATTTAATTACACCGATATTATTTATTTAATTTATGCGACATGGAAAAGATGTACCATGGCATATAGTGGTTGGACTTTCCCTAATAAAGTTAAATAGTATGGAAAAGATGTATGTGGTCCTTAAAGAGTTGTTGGCCTTCAATCGGTGTCCTTTCGTTTCAGTCTATGATCCTAGCCTTAAAATGATGTTTTCCGACTTTACCAAATACGTCTACGTCCTACAATTAGAGACCATGTTACCATTATACTCCGAATGCGTGGCATACAAGGATTTAAGGCCCATCACCCACATGCCATATTAGTGTAATTGTGTGGTCGCGTTGCTCATGATAAAAGGTCACACCTTTTTTAATAAATTCTCCGAATTTATTACATTTTAATAGTCACTTCAATATTTTTTATAGTCACGTTAACATTTTAAAATCTCAAAATTTTAACTATTAAATATATTTCAATAGTGCATTTTCACTCTTCAAAAATATTAATATTTAATATCTTTTAAATTATTAATATAATTAATTTTTTAACTTTTTCGTAAAAGCTATATTTTTAAAACAGCTATATCATACAAAAATTTTAAACAACACAATATTTATTACTAAAAATAATACGATACGATATGAATTTAAACAATACGATAAAAATAAAAAAATAATATAATAAGACATGAATTTAAAAATAATAATAATAATACAATACCATTATTAAAATCAAGTAAGAAATACATAGCAACTAAGAAAAATATAACAATCATATGGAATGTTTGAGATAATCTTATGGAAAGCTTGAATTACCGCGTGAGCATATAAATGTTAATATTTCATTTTGGCGTTCAATTAGCCATGCTTTCCCGACTTGTGTTGGCATCGATTCTAGATTTTTTTGCATGATTAACATTTCTTCAGCTCTTTGTTTGTTTTCAATATCTCCTAGTTTGCTTTGAAGCTCGAGTTGTCTGGTCTTTTCTTTATCTACTTTGCATGCCTCTCGTGCTATTTGAGCAGCATCAAGACCTTCAAATTTAGATTGATAAAGGGCTATTGCATGTTCAAATTTACTAATGAAATCATTCTAAATTTGATTAGAAAATGGGTTGGATATGAGGTAAATAAAGTAAGGGTTGATGTATTTATAGAAGAAAAATGAAAGGTATTTTTTTAAAAAATAAAATATATATATATAATTATTTTTTAAAAAAAATTCAAAAAATAGGTTTTTGTGCCAATATAATTGTTAAGGCATTATTTGGGTTAACCAAACAGTGCCTAAAATGGCTATATGTAATATTTTAAAAAGTAATTTTTTTTAAAAAAAAAACACTTTTCTCTATTTTTTTTTAACTTTTTTTGTCCAAAAAATCTTTTAAGGCACTGTTTGTGTTAGCCAAACAGTGCCTTAACGACTCTTTGGTTCAATTATTTTGAGGAAAAAAAAAAAAAAAAAGACTAGAAGAAGCCAAAAATCTTTCGGCTTTTTTTTTTTTTTTTTTTCAGGCAAACATACCCTTAAGAATAGTATTCTGAGCTAAAACATTGTTCTGGGTCTAAATAAAAAAATAAAAACAAAACTGATGCGGGCTCTCATGCCAAGCACATGGTTCACCAAAAAAGTCGCGGTTTTCAGCGACCTATTCCACGACCCATTGGGTGGGGCGTAATTTTTGGCAATGCTATTGGAGAAAGCAAAATTAGGCTCAGGATCGCTGAATTTGATACCATTGAACCTGCTCTTAGTGCTCTTCACCCTCAGTTCGATTCCCAACTAGTAACATTCTAATCATTGTTAGAATAAGACCAAAAAAAAAAATTTAATGCACTGTAAGAAAAAATTTACATTATACTTATTGAACATTTGGATAGTCAAAATATCAGTGCTTTTCATGATTTTTCTACTTCTTAAATTAAAGTACATACATTATTTACTCATTGGCCCTATAATAGTCACAATTTTTCTCCCACCAGAGATTGATGCCATTTTGTCATTTTTCTTTAGCGAGACTCAAACTTTCAACCTCTAACCTTTCTGTCAGATTTAAACCTAAATAAAATTCTGACCATATGTCATAAAAGAAAAAATGCTGTAAGATATCTTATAGTAAATAATACACGACCGATACAAGAGACAAAATAACTTTTTATCTGTAACTATAATAATAGATATTAAAGGAAGAGGGATCATACCATTGAACTACTGGCCCTTTGGTGATTGATGACATGTTCTTCTTCAAACTTAATAAAAAATGAATTTATTGAAAAAAAAAAATTTGGATTTATTTTCTTCGATCAAAAAAATTGTGGGATGTTTGATCATTTGAATAACTTTGTAGTAATTGAGAATGTTCCTAAAACAAATTTCACAGCTTCCATGAAATCAAATTTGCAAGCTCAGGTCACATTGATTTAACAACTAGTTAGCCACCAAATCTGACTAAAAAACTCATTCATGGTAAACACTGAGTTATTCAAGAGTTTCACTAGCAACATATGTAGTACGGATTTTGACATGATTTGACACGGATATATTACGTTAAATTTTTAAAAAAATAAGACACGAGTACGGTATGGACACGACTATATAATACTATATTTTTATTTTTATTTACTCTAGTATTATAAAACTTTAATTCATTTATAATTTCTATACTAAGAGTTGCTATGAAATGAATTAAAAAATGAAATTATTTTATTATCGTAATGATTTTTATATCATATATACCATTATTTTACTATTTTGTTATGATAATATTCATATTATTTTCAAGATTATTGTTTAGACTTGTATTAGAAATATCCAGGAAATGTACGTAAAGTATCGAAAAAGTATCCAGAAAGTGTCGGCAAAGTGTCCGAAATAATAAAATTAATTTTTATTTGTGAACATGTATACGAAGTGTCGGACACGTATTCGAGAAGTGTCCAAGAAGTGTCGGTGTCCAACACAAGTACGACTCTTTCGTAAAAATATTCGTACTTTCTAGTTAACAACACATTGAATTCATATAGACACGAGTTATAAGATAATTAATTGAAATAGAAAATAATAATAATAATAAATAAATAAAAATAAAAAATAAAATCACGCAATATCAAAGTTTAGCTAGTTCTAACCCATACATATTGACAATTCAATAATAATAATAATAAATTATTTACGTTATAATTCAACTATAGGTAAAGTGCAATAAACCCCCATGTACTATTAGACAATTGCATAAAACCCCCCTGAATTAAGCATTGCCCTCCCTGAACTATTAAAAAGTTGCATTTAAGGACAAAATTAAAAGTCACCGTCAGAGTTAACCAGAAATAGAAGATTACCATTTTAACCTATGATCAAACGAGGCTATTTTATTGTTTTATTAAATGTTGTTGTTGATATGGCAAAATCTAACCTCAATATTCAATAGGACTATGCCAGCATATCACCATATATATCACAAACACTACCTAACACTACTTCATGTTAGCAGCCAAACACCTCTTTATGCTATTTCTCTATCTAGTCTCTACTCTCTCCCTTTGCACACTATCTTTATCCGACAACGGATGAATCGCTGACCAATCGCAACCTCCGTCAATTGAACCAGACAATGACCATCACCGGCGACAACCGCCGCCAACTCCGAATATTTTGATTGGACCCTGATTTAGAGAAGTGAAGCTCTGGATTTTGCCGAACGTCAATCAATCGACCTACAACTCTATCTTACCTCTCCCCACAATAATTCTAAATCTGGAATTCCACGCCTCCGACTCCAATCTTTAACACCTGAGTAATTAACTTCTCCTTGTAAAACTCTTCGACGCGCAACGGCCACGTCACAAACAAAATGCCAGTTGCGACACCAATTGGAGAACTTGAATTTGGAGAAGAATAGAATGATGATCCATGGTTTAGCTTCTTAAAAGGCCTTTATTCAGCTATATATATATTGCGATAAGGGCAGTCGGCCATGAAAAGTGCCCTCTGTTGAGTAGTGGTGAGGGGAGACGATATTGCGCCGGCGTTGGTGCCGGTGGAAACTGGCCGAAGAGAAAAAATTTGGAGGCACGTCAAAGAAAGAAACAAATAGGTGATTTAGATTATTGATCTTGTGATCGAAGGTGCAGATGAAGTCGATAGTATTTCATTTTTGTGAAGGGATCCATGTGATAGGTCTTAGGTCTCTGTAACTATATACACACACACACACACACACACACATATATATGACTTATATATTTATTTCCTCTCTGTATCACAATTTTAAGAGTGATGTTACTGATTGTTGAATGGTTGGAGAATGTTTACAGAGAATAGACCTCCATGAGAGAGATGGCGTTAGGGAAGGAAGTTAATGGGGAACAAGCTATGGTTAACTGTAGACTGAAAAATGGTTCAATTTGGGGATTATAAGGGTTAAATTGCCATTTTCAAATTGCAACATAGGCCGTGTGCGCATTTCACAGACAGAAATTGAAATAGTTTATTGCAAAAATTGAAATAGTTTAGAGGGTTTATTGTAAAAATAGAAGTTCGCCCGCCGGGGGGGGGGGGGGGTGTTAGAGAGAGAGAGTAAAGTGTAGGGGGTTTTTTTTGCACTTTACCCTTCAATTATTTTGTTTGATGTAGAGGTGTGGAATGTGGATTCACCACCACTAGTTTTGTTTTGTGAAAACAAGCATCACATCTTATTGACCTTTTCAACATGCTTAATTTAGGACCCACATGCTCCATAATCACGCAATACTATATGTCCTCCAACACGTCTCTTCAGGGGTGTATCTAATACTGTCATAATTACCCCACAAATATTTAACTTTTTCTTCTTTTAGTCCCTCCACGTGGGTATGTGTTATCATTATATTGAGAGCATTTAAATTATACTGATAATAAAACAAATGACAGGAAAATTATACTAGAGACTTTCTTCATGTAGAGGTGTAGCGGAAGGATTCACCATGACTTGTTTCTTCTGTTTTGGTGCCATAGACATGAATGCCCTAATAGCAGGTGTTTGACCTTAAGGACTCCATCCAAAGACAATCTAGAGGTTTTGATGATAACAAACCATTAATGGTATTTAAGAATTAATGTTTACATTAAGTGTTATAGATGATTTACATTCAAAGAAGAACCTCAATGAAGATCATAAAGACCATTCCAAGTGTTCTATTGATCAAAATCACATTTATGGAAAACAAAAGAGAAAAAGACTTGAAATTGCAAGGAAAGATGGATTGGATTACAACAAGCAATAAAGCAAGTCAAAGAAAGCAAGAAAACAAGACTACCTTAAACCCTACACGATCATGGACAAAGCATGAAGAAATGGGTAAATAAGATGGTGAGTGTTTAGGATTCAATGTCAAAGTATTTATGAATCCATTTGAAACTCATCTCTATAGGACTATGCATATCATATCATCATTTATATGTTCCTATATATATTCGCAATAAACTATGCAATTCATTCATATATAATTACACATGAAGTCATTGCTAAAGAATGAGTTAGTTCAAGCTTGCATAAACTTTGAACGAACTCATCACTTTATGCTAGAAATGGTAAGACTATGCACATCAATTCTATAATTCATAGTGGTCAACAATTGAGGCATGAGAGACCTTCATTACCATGAGTTGGTAACGGACATTAGGACCCCACAATGTGCGTCATGAAAAATTATATTTTTAGCTAAGTGTAAAAAATAAATTTTTGAAATAATGATTATTTTAAAATAATTTTTCCCGGTAATAACTCCTTACACTTCAAATAGCCTAAACTGATTTTATCAGAATTTTTGACCAAGCCTACATTGGTCTACATACGAATTCATTTTTACCAAAACTGTCAGAAATTCAAATTTATACTAAAACTGAATTTTTACATTTTAATTTAGTTAGATTTCAATTTTCTTATATTTTTTATTGAATCCAAATGAGGGGTACTTCCTTATTTTCATTGTAAACTTAAAATAAATGGACATTTAAATCTGTAGAAAAACTGTTTCATCTGTTAACTTAGAACAAAACCTCTGAAGCAGCAATTTCATTTTAGCTGACCGAAATGTATAGGCAAATTGAACCGAATGACAGGTTATTGCGCAGTGGCCATGACAGTTCGAGAGACATAACCGGCAGACCAGTTTGCCATTTTAGACGATCGAAATGAAGCACTCAGTAGATCTTATCTCATTTCGAACGACTGAAGTAAACTTTATTTCAGTTTGGTCGATCGATGTAAGTCCAAATTTGATTCAAACGGCTATTTTGCCTTTAACTCCATGCACAACAGCTATATTTTTAAATAGTTGCATCAACTTCGGGATTAAGTATTGCTACCATAGAGAAACATCATATAGCATCCAAAGAGCTTTTGTTCTTGTATTTATACATCCTATATCATTAGAAGAGTATTGTGCTTCAATCTATTCATATATATACTCTAGAGTGAGCTAAAAGTTATATATCAAATCTGTGAGAGATATCTTTGTACAGAAATTCTGATATTCAAATTTGTTGTAAAGCTTAAAAGAAGGTGTTCTCTTAGCAAATGAAGAAGATGCAAGTTAGCTTCAATTTGTAAGGGTTGGTGTGACCCAAAGGAAGACTAAGGGAAGGTTGTTCTCTTAGCAAGTTGAAGTAAGGAGTTGTTTCATGTAAAGGTTTGTTCTCCACCCGTATGAAGGTGTACTAGTGGATTGGGAAGTCTCAAGAGGGGTCTTGAGCCGAATAGGAGTTTTCGAACTTCACTAAAATCGCCGTATGAATGTTTGCAAATATCTCTTCCCTTATCTCCATTATATTTATGCTATTAATTCCTTATGTCTATATATTGATTATTGCATAATTATTATAAGGTTTTTAGTAAATTTGTAAAATTGAAAATTGGCCATTGTATGCCATTGACTCTATTCACCCCCCTCTGGAGTTAATACTTGAGCAACAACAAGCTTAACCTTCTCAACCATTTTCACCATAATGAAGAAAACCAACCTATAGAGAACCAACATCCCAAACAAAACAACAAGGTCAATCCAATTAGAGTAACCTATTTCCATTTGAAATGTCTTTCTCAGAATATATTCACTAGTGATGGTGTGTGTTGATTTGCCTTCACTACTACGAAATTTGAGTCCTTCAAACTCATTTTTATATTAATCCTTGATATGAATATTTGTGGTAGGCAATGTAATATAAAAGGTATCTCCAGAATATGTCAGGAAGATCATTTGGTAACCTAAAGAACCCTCCACCTAATATAAGTAGCCCTTATAACCCTGCACCAGTTATTATGCCCATTAGGAAATTGGGCACTACACTTGCCACGATCATCATTAAGCTCCCAACCAATATCATACAAGAGAAAAACACCAAAGCAAAGTCCATGATTTGTTCGTATTGTCTTTGAAGCCCGGCGAGGAAATAAGCAATTGATCCGGGAATCAGTGATATAAGCAATAAGTATGGCACAAAAGAAAGTGTGTTGCTGATAGCAAATGCACCTGAACCATAATGCCCATTTAATCTTTCTCATTCGAATACCTGCAGGTTATTATCAAATAGATTTTAGGCATTGCATTCAACTAGTTTGAAACATTTCACTAAGAAACAAAAAGTTTTTAGGATTAAAGAATTATGATGATTTTCACCTTCATATCCTCCACAAACGAAGGGAATCCACCAATTGCCATGAATGTTAAGAATGAAGCACAAAACATAAACATTGCACCTCTAGCCTAAAACAATAGGAACCATATACAATGATTAATTTAGGCTTATGCTAATATATAATTAATTATCAAATTACATTGTGATCATTTCATGTTCTTACCTGTATTGAAGCATAACTTGAGCCAACATTGTAATAGATTGTGCCAAGACAAAAGGCTATTATGACATAGATACCAAGTCGCAGCCAATAGTAGCCAAGATCACGATACATGTTCACGAAAGACCTCGTGAGAACGAGACATTGGGTAAGGAAATTAGCATGGCTTCTTTTCATCAAAGCTCCACCTCCCTGAAAATGCACTTATATATACTATCATTCTATGGCAGTGGTATGTACACTTGAACATGAGCAATGTTTGATTAATTTAGTTATGTAATTGTCTATGTATTTGACAATTTGAAAGAAGTAAAAATATCTTATGATCAATGAATTGTTTGCTGACCTGTTTGCATATTTCAGCTACCTACCTTCGAACTTTTGAAAAACTATTAGATGATTTATATGAGTTTATAAGAGCAATAATTGCTTCCTCTCTGCATATTTTTCCTGCTGGATAATCGTTTCACACATAGTAGTATGTGAAATTACCTAAACTATCCAATGCAGTACTGTATAGTTTGCATAAATATATATATATATATATATATATATATATGCAACTAATTCATCACACTTGCATTCTTTATGATGTAGTTTTTTGCATTGAATGGCTTCCCTTGCGCGACCCTTGTGAACCCTACTTATCACTTTCTTAGAACAACCAACAAGGATTTTGATGACGTAATTATATATTTTGTATTTTCTTAGCACAATTTAACGAGTCTTAATACTAAATTATTTAAGTTTAAAGCTTCAATGACCAATAATTTTAATAAATTGTTAGTTATCGTTGATACAGGACATTGAACAAGGTTCAACAGGAAACATATGCAGAGAGGAAACAATTATTGCTCTTATAAACTCATATAAATCATCTAATAGTTTTTCAGAAGTTCGAAGGTAGGTAGCTGAAATATGCAAACAGGTCAGCAAACAATTCACCGATCATAGGATATTTTTACTTCCTTCAAATTGCCAAATACATAGACAATTACATAACTAAATTGATCAAACATTGATTATGTTCAAGTGTACATACCACTGCCATAGAATGATAGTATATATAAGTGCATTTTCAAGGAGGTGGAACTTTGATGAAAAGAAACCATGCTAATTTCCTTACCCAATGTCTCGTTCTCACAAGAAGGTCTTTCGTGAATATTGGTGTTGTGCCGTCCCAAACCCAAAATTTGTGCACCAAAAGATAATGGTGTAGAGTTATGATGAATGTGGCCAAGTTTTACATTTAGAAATTGCCACTACTACCCTTCACTAAAAATATAGTTAGGGCAAGTAGGGATCGTCCCAAGGGATTGGTGGGTCGTATTAGGTTGTGGAATCGAGTTTAGGGTTAATAAGTCGAGTGATCAAAAGATTGATTGGTGGTTGAATTACACTAAGATGCAATTTAAACTAAAGTAGGTAATTAATTATAATAGAGAGAAAATAAGAGAGAGATCTTGGGGTTTAGAGATCACCACTAAGTATAACTTTTCTACACCCCTAATGAATGATTAATGAGGGGGAAAACATGTATTGCAACATAGTGTATGTGTGTGGTTGTTTCAACAAGCATAGATGACAAAGTAAGCATATATTGTCTAAGCAACATGGTAGATAACACAATATATCAAACTAAGCCATTAATCCTTTCTTTAAGCTCACAATCCAAACACATCACAAGATTAGAGATATGTGCTACTTACTTTCATAAGTATGGAATATCAAACAACAAGCATGAATTATTCTCCCATTTAACACCTAAACTACAACTACACTACAATTAAGCTAATGACATGAAATTAAACTAAGTAAACTAAGGGAGAGGCACAATCCATCAAGAAATGAGTATGAACCATCAAATAAACCACAAGAGCATTCCATTAAGTACTATGTCTTGACAATCTCTAGATCTATAACATTAATACACATAGACATGCATCAATAACACAAGAAATAGAGACAAACACATAAACATCTATTCTAACATACATAGACATATGGATAGAATGAAATGATCAATTGGAAGTATTAAATCACACAAATCATTGAATAAACAAGATCTATGTATATAAAACTGTCAAAACATGCATTACAATACAAATCCTCTCAAAAATACATAAATTAAGATATAGAAAGCATGCTTAGGGCTAACTCTAGTCCCGAGAGGATGTCTAGCCACTTATAGATGATGTCTTCCAACCCTCAAAGGCTAACTCCATAGTAGAGATTGCTCCTCTTCTTGGTTGGTGGAAGAACTCCAAGCTTATGTCTCTAACCTCCTTCTTTCTTTTTTTCCTCACTAAGAATATGAAAATTGTGTCTCTATCTACTCTCTAGTATATGCTCTCAAAAAGTGGCTCATATTCCTTATATAGGTAGGTTAAATATCACCCCAAATAAGCTGGGCTGCTCGTACACCAATATTCCTTCCAATGATTGGATATGAGACAACTTTTAATGAGCTGGAAATTGAATTTTCTAGGGCTTTGGGAAGTTCGATCGATCGAACTTGTGGTGAGATCGATCGAACATGGCTGAGATCTATCGAATTTAAGCTAGATCGATCCTCTATGGCGACGCCTTTTTGAATAAAAACAAATCTGAGATATTTTGAAGATATTTTTGGGAAAGAGACAAATGTGGTAGGTAAGGTGATACAAGTGGATAAGATGGAATCTTTTCAATCGATCAGAATAAAGTTGAATCAATCGAACTTTGTGGGATCTTTGGATAGGGACAAGAGAGCTTGGATCCATCTTGGAATGCTGAGATCGATGAACTTTCGATCGATTGAATATTTTCTGAAATTAATCGAACTTGCTAAATTTCCACCACTTGCTTCCTTTTGCTCCCACTTTGCTCCTTTCTTTGATTCATCTCAAGATTGCTTTAATTATGCTCTTATTTAGCTGAGTTAGCTTATTTTGGGGATAAGTACCTGAAAATGAAAATAATACAAAATCAAGCTAAAGCGGGAAAATAAGATAGATAAAAGTTCCAGAACACCTAAGCTTAAGGGGTTTAAATGCGCACTTTTCAGCGCTCATCATACCCCCAAACTTAAATATTGCTAGTCCCTAGTAATGAACTAGAAAGTAAAGGAATGAAATGAACAATTATACAACTATGAACTAGAAAATAATAAATAGATAACGCCACTTTTGTAGGGAACACGATTACATTTAGCATATGCAACAAGCCTTTTAAACCCCAAGTTACCCCTAGTGGACGAGTGAAGTCTCGTGAGGGTTTCCAGAAATGATACCCACAAACATTAAGCTCATTCTTTCAAAAGAGGCACCAATATTGCAAACAAGTATTGGGAGAAAACTACCTCAAGTATGCAATTTTTCAAACATTTCCAAACAATCTCCTAAAATTTCAACATCAAGCAAACAAGTATGGTCCTCCACACATCAAGAAAATGATCATGCAAATCAAAACAACTCTAAAATCCCTTTTGAGTGGACCGGCATCAAGTATGTTGCTATATTAGCCAACTAAAGAAATGATCACATCCTTACCCTCAAACTAGCACACAAATATAATACCGATCATCAAGACAAAGAGTGGATCTTTTATTAAAGCTTTATTGTTCTAAGTGTGCTTATTCTTTTCACTCGAATTTTTTTTTTTTTTTTTTTTTTTTAAGATCAAAAATGGAAGTATGGTGCAATGTGTTGATCTATTAAGCTTTCTAACGATCCATGAGGTCGAGCGTTAGGTCAATGACTCCCAAACCAGGATCAAAAATAGAAGCATGGTGCAATATGTTGATTTATTAAGCTTTCTAACGATCCATGAGGTCGAGCGTTAGGTCAATGACTCCCAAACCAGACGGCTTTAGGGCACTAGGTGTTTAAACACACCTAAGGACTTACAAGTTCAAATCAACTAGGCTACAAATCAAAACAACCTCTATCTAATCATTTCCCACTTCTCACCTTTGGGAGAAGTCCTCACTTTTTATTACTTTTGCAAATTTTTTTTTTTTTTTTAGTTCAATTATTAACCTAGAGTTTGGGCCCTCCACCTTTCGGCGCGGAAATTCAGTGCTTGATAAGGCTAGAATCCCGGCTATTTAGTGAAAAGGGGTTGTTATCCACCTTTATCAAGAATGAAAACTTTCAATACACTACTAGCCCAATTACCAATTCAATAATTAACAAAGCATGTACCCCACAAATGAATACTAGTGTGCACCTATGCTAGTGTAGAATACTAAAGTGAATCTCAAAACAATCATAAGATCAGAATGATGTGGACTACAAGTGCAAGCATGATATCAATCTTTCGAAAAATTTACTCTTAAATGGCATCCACAAGGTATAGAAGGAGTATTGGACTCTCAAGTCAAGCAATTTTTAAATTTTAAGCAATATAGTCCTCAAAAGATCAAAATCATAGCTAGTTATGAACCAATCATAAAAAATTCCTCAAATACACAAGTCATACTAAAATTTTTGAATTGAGAGCAAATACTGTAATTAACACCATTACACCCCCCCCCCCCAAACTTAAATAGCATAATGTCCTCAATATGCAAAGAAAACAAAGGTAAGAGTATACCAGTGCAACTATAGCAAAGAATAGTCGGGACAGAAGTATCCAAAGTAGGTGGCATAGCCCCCCCAAACTTGGGATGAACTGTGGTCCTGAAAATTTGGCACTTGGATAAAATTCATCAGATAACAAAAAGGGATAATAACAGTGCACAGTGGACATGCAAGTGTAAATGGGATAGCAACTGAAAATAGAGAGGTATAAGAGTGGTCCTGAAAATTTTGGGCAGTACTCTCTCTCACTAAAGTCACTGGGATGCACCTGATGGAGTCAGTCACAGACAGATATATCAATAAAAGAATATGACATCCAAGAGATCATGGATAAAATAGAAAAATAAAATAAAGTACAGTACATCCAATGAGATATCAAGGCCAACAAACTGGCCGCAAAAATAATATAACAGTATAAAAAATATGCAGATATCATAAATATATAAGAGGAGTAAGAAGACATGGAAATTATGAAGAGGAGGTAGGACGAGCAGGGCGTGCTCCGTAGATGTCTCTGGATAAATCACGTAATGCAGCTATGACATCCGTACGGAGTGAAGTAATGTCAGCTCGGATAAAGACTACGGCATCCTCTAAAGCCTGGATGCACTCTCCAAAGCCGAGTGTCTGTGCTGGAGCCTCAGGTATCGCTGGAGCTAAAGAATGATGATCCTAAGCCTACTCCTCATCCTGAATGGGCGACGCAACCGGAGAGTGATGCTCCTAATCCTCTGCGAGCTGCTCTAAGTCAATATCCATGTGCATGGTAGGCGGATCGACTGGTATATCGTCCGCCGCCTGTTCTGCTACTGCTGCCACTACCTGCTCCAAATCCTCTCTCTCTAGCTCCTCAACTACCTCGACAGCGTCGTCCTGTAGGCTCTTTGATAAGAGCCTGGTATAAGAGCCTGGTAGCTCTTATCCCGATCCTTCTTCTTGAATGAACAGGCCCCAAACTCAGTACGCTCCCGTGGCTGGAAAGGATAGCGCTGGTCTCTCAAAATCTGTGTGATAAGATGACCGAATGGGAGATACTTAGCCCTTTTGGGCTTGGGCTTGCTGATATAGTCAACATACATCTTCATCATAACGCTCCAGGTGAGCACAGGAATGGATATCCAATGCCCTGTATAGAAGGCATATAAAGCTGTCAGAAAGTCTTTGCGTCTCTGTATCTTGTAGCCGGCCATGAAAACATTTCGGTATAGCACCGAATCGAAGAACCACAGGTCGTCTGGCAGATAAGTCCGGGTGGCGAAAGTTTCGCCACTGGCATCGTGACCTGTGAGTGCAACGGCTATGTCTGCATAGGAGGGCCTTCATAGAGTATGATAGGTATCCTGGAGATCGGGAGGGCAGACGTTTGGACAATGGCAGGATCTGGAAAGAGTGTCCACCGTGATACTGATAGGGTGGCCGTCAATGGTAGTCCGCAGCTCCGCCAGGCTACTCGAGGCAGGTCGGAGGTTCTAGAAGAACATTCGGACCAACCTCGGGTATACTGGGTATGTAACAGAGGCTAGTATAGCTGAAATGCCCCTCCAATCTATATCGTTATATGCTGCTCTAGTAAGAACAGACCGAGAGAAGTAGTCTATGTCAAAGACCGACTCGTGCGCCACTCGAAGGCATGAGTATCTAGGTAATGGCCGGTCTAAGTGCTGGGCTGGCTGAGCTGGTGGTGGTGATGAGATGGTATGTGTTTAGCTTCAGCGTCAGCCTATGGAGAGGATGCCTCAGCTGAAAACTGTAGTCGACTGTTAGATGGAGACTGAGGTGGAGTGGACTCTGCTAGCTCCTCCTGAATATGATAGGGCTCTGGCTCAGACTCATGAATGGGGTCCTGGGCGTGAGATGGACCTGCCTCGTCGTCCAATCTCCACCTGGCCCTGCGGTGATAGTGTCCACGAGCAACAGTCTTTACCCTAGCCATGGCCTATAAAATAAAAGGAAAACTTGCAAAAAGGAAGTCAGTGCCGGTATAAAGAATTAAAGCACAATTGATAGAATCATGTATGTCAAATAAGATAGACAAAACAGATAAGGAACATGAATCTATGCAAGTGACAAGGAATAAGTGACATGATGTGAAGCATGCTAGACAGTATAAGTATGGAATGTATCCCATGTAGAAAACACAGGCATTGGGCATGTATGAGATAGCATGAAACACAAGAGATGATGTGTGATATGTGTGAAGTACATCTGTGAAGTTCGATCGATTACAAAAATGTGAGATCGATCTGTTACAGATCGATCTGAGAAAAAGTTCGATTGATTGAACTGCGAGATGAAACTCGAAAAGTCACAGATCTGTGACGTGGATGGCACGGGGGCCTCACAAACAAGCTTGTGAGCCCCTCTAAAAACAAATCAACAAATACGGTCACTTTCCATGGCCTGTGACCCCCAAAATCGAAATTAAAATCAAGATATATAAAACCTATATATACATATATATACACATATATACATAGCTTCAAGCTTCATCAATGGCAAGATTCATCTTCAAAGCACCTTAGATCTAACATTTAGAGCATGGATTCATGAAATTAGAGCTTGAAATCAAAAGTGGGGGTTTGGATCTTACCTCAAACCGAGATGAGATGAGATGAAGATGAGATTTGAGATCCGAGATGAAGTGGAGAGATTCGAGGTGAGATGGAGTTGCCGGAAGGGTTCGCCGGAATAGAGAAGTAAGTTGCAGCGGCGAGGGACGAAGGAGAGGGTGTTAGATCGATCTGTGGTATCGATCTAACAACCCTAGATTTGATTTTTAAAAACAAATTGTTTTTTAAGCTTTTGAAATTTTTTTTTTTTTTTTTTTTTTTTTGAAAAAACAAAAATAAAAACAAAAATAAAACAAAATAAAATATATATAATTAATTATTTCAAATTTAAAATTCAAAACAAAAAAATCAAACTTAAAACACTAAATCAAAGAACAAAGATCAATCTCTCCAAGATCGATCGAAGAATGACTCCGATCGACCGAACATGCAAAAATTTGCAGACATGTTCGATCGATGGGACAGAGAGCCTTTTGATGCAGGTTGGATATAGGTTCAAAAATTTTCTAAGTGTTGAGACTGCAGATCGATCCAAGATGAAGTTGAATTGATCGAAGAGCTAAAGATCGATCTAGGAACAAGTTCGAACGATGGGACAGAGAACTGAAATATGCAGGTTTTCTTCGAACGATTGGACAGAGAGGTGATTGGATGCAGGTATGGAGTTCGATCGATCGAACCTCCTTGGAGATCGATTGAACTTATACAAAATGCTTATTTTCAACATGAAAGTGCATACAATCCTAATCACAGTTCCTAGCAATGTTTATGATCCTAAAACAAATATTAAGATTTCGCAAGAAATGAAATTTAAAATAGAAATGAGGGAGGAATAGGGTTGTGACACCCTACGAAATGTACTAATCTTTAACATCTCTAGCAAGACGTTAGGCTCTTTTAGCCCGGGTCAAACATCTTGTAGTGTATCCTCTCCTTAATGGGGTGATAAGTGCTTTGAACTCTACCAAACAAATGATTCCCTAGGTAACTTGTTGGATTACGCTCAAAAGAATTTTTTGGTCCTTGGTCACAATGATCTTTGGGCTTCCATGCCCTTTCAAAACAAAATTTTGGAACAACTTTCTTGGAATTCGGGATTGAAAATGGACTTTTTGAAATTTTGGTTTCACACAAAGACTCTATTCCTTCACATTCAAGATTATGATATTTCTCTACAACATTCACTTCTTCATGCTTATCAAATGAATTGGAGTTCGGATTGAAGATATTCAACTTCACCTTCATGTGGTCAAATGAGATCTTCATTATCCCAGTCCTACAATTAATGTTGGCATTCGCGATTACCAAAAAAGGACAGCCAAGGATAACGGGAATTTGGCTCTTAGGATTCGAGACCGATTTCGTGTCAACGACAACGAAATCAACGAGGAAGAAGAATTTATCAATCTTAATCAATACGTCCTCAATGATACCCCTAGGCTTTTTGATGGATCGGTCAGCAAGTTGCAAAACCACCGACGTCAGTTTCAAGTCTCCTAAGCCTAATTTGACATATAACGAGTATGGAAGAAGATTAACACTTGCTCCTAAGTCAAGAAGAGCCCGATTAATGATATGATCTCCAATGATGCATGAAGTGGTAGGTGAACCGAGGTCTTTAAACTTCAAAAAAGTGTTATGCTGCAAAATTGAGCTTACTTGCTCGGTTAAGACCACTTTCCTAGGTGCTTGGCTTTTGTTCTTCTTCTTTTGGGTGCATAAGTCTTTCAAAAACTTGGCATAAGTCGGAATTTGCTTGATTGCATCCAAAAGTGGAAGATTCACTTTCACTTGCCTAAACACATCCATAATTTCATTTGTTTTAGCCTTTTGCTTGTCAATTGAAATTGATCCTTTTAAGGCATCCGAGAATAGAGCTCTTGGCTCAAAAACCTTTTCAAAAATTTTCTTTGAAGTCTCTTCAGCACAAGAAGTTTTGAAATCATTTTGCAAATTTATCTTTTCAAAATCACCTTTCAAATCATTTTTCAAGATATTCTCATTTGAAAAATCATGCATATACAATGAAGGAGAAATAAGATGAGAAACGGGACGGGTGTCAACTTATGGTTGCACCGGTTTACTCTCTTCATTGGATATACCCACTTGGTTATCCACAATCTTCCTACTTCTTAAGGTAGTCACCGCATGGACATGCTCTATTGTGTGACCTTCCGATGAAGAATGAGTCTCCACAACACATTGTTACTTTTGTGGGGCATTCAAAGGCATTTTCCCTTTCTCTCTAGCATTTAAAGTACTAGCTATTTGCCCTACTTGGGTTTCTAGCTTAGCAATGGATTGAGAATAAGAATAAAGCAATTGAGTATTCACCTCTAGAGTGCCTAAAGCGGTCAAAACTTTCTCTTCGAAAGCGGGACTCCAAACATTTCCTTGAGAATATAATGGTTGATTAGGAAAATGAGAATTAGAAAATTGATTTCCTTGTGATTGAAATGGTATATATCCTTGGGAACCTTGGCTTTGCATTGGAGGTGGAACATACTTCCATTGGAAACCACCTTCGGAAGGGTTTGAACCTTCCCCTTGGTTTCTCCAAGAGAAATTCAGGTGATTCCTCAAACTAAGATTATAATGATTGCCATAAGGATTATTCCCTTAATTAACAAAAGTTGCATTGATTTGTTCATGATGCTCATTTTGCATATGTCCATGGGGACAATTGGAAGTAGAATGTAAAACACTTGAACAAGTCATACATGTCTCATTGGATGCATGATGGGAATGGTTAGGGACAGGAGATACTTGATTTGTCAAGTTTTGGTTGATCAAGAATTGATCGAACCTTTGAGATAAGAATTTCATCTCGGCAGCTATTTCATTAGAATGGTCGACTTGATGTAATCCAACACTCTTCCTTCCACTTCAATTCCTACCATTCTTGGAAGATAAAGTTCGATGCAAAGAATTTTCACTCATGCTCTCATAAAGACGCCACACGTCATCCTCATGACTATCAATGTAAGAGCCACCCATGGAAGCATCAACCATGCCCTTATAATTGTCTGGTAAGCTCTCAAAGAAATATTTAACTAATTGCCATTTGGGCATGTCATGATGTGGACACTTCCTAAGCAATTCATTGAATCTTTCCCATACCTCATGGAACGTTTCCCCATCCCTGTGTGAAAACTCTCGAATTGAGGTTCTCATAGCATTGGTCTTAAAAACCGGACAATACTTCTTCAAGAACTCTTGTTGCATTTCTGCCCAAGAAGTTCTTGAAAAAGGCCTAAGATTGTTAAACCAATATTTTGCCTTATCTTTAAGGGTAAATGGAAAAAGTTTAAGCCTTAAAACCTCTTCCGGCATGTCCATGTATCTCACAATGGAACATACTTCAGGAAACTCATCCAAATGCTTGTAAGGTTCTTCATTTAGAAGTCCATGATAGTTAGGAAGCATTTGAATGGTTTGTGGTTTGATCTCATAGTGGTGTGCTCTAAATGGCGGCAATTGAATGCATGTAGGTGCATTGTATTCATTAGGCACGTAGTGATCTCTTAAAGCAATCGGAGGATTAGCAATTGGAGGTACAACATAGGTACCTTAATTGCCTTGAATGATAGGAAGTGATGGAGCATAGATTGGCCTTGGCATTCCCAATGGAACTTGGCCTTGTTGTTGTGGTGGGTGAATGAATGGCCTTAGCATGCCTAATGGTACTTGCACGTTATCATGATGCACATTTGGGTGGAGGATGCCTTGTTGGTTTATGTGACCAAAGTCCTCCACATGGTCCTCATTATGTCCTTCTATTGATAAAATGGATTGACTAGAACTTCCTCTACCCCTAGGTTTTCGAACAACAGATTCAAAATGAAAATTTAGAGGGACAAGAGTAGGTTTCAATGATCTACGACCATGCATGCACAACAAAACACAATAAGCAATAAGCAATAAACAAACACTTCACTTTCGCAACAAATCAACAATCAACAAACTTCCTCCACATAGAATGTTCCCATACTCCCATGCTATCAACAATATGAAAAGAAAAGTAAATTGCCTCCACGTGGGCTCACGATTTATTTAAGAATTGAAATACAAGCCTCCACGCGAGACGACGATTTAACTAGAGATTGAGTTAAGAAGGAACTCACAAAGAGTCCTTTAGCACTTCAATTCAATTTTCAATTTTAGCCTTGCAAAATTTTTAAATTTTAGCTTTTTCCT
Source organism: Cornus florida (assembly GCF_030987335.1). Lineage (NCBI taxonomy): Eukaryota > Viridiplantae > Streptophyta > Magnoliopsida > Cornales > Cornaceae > Cornus > Cornus florida. The sequence continues at coordinate 23,022,857 of NW_026775572.1, read as the reverse complement.
TGCTTTTGCTTAGCTCCTTGTTTGAAATGCTCCTTTGCTCACCTTCTTTTCAATGCACCTAGTCAAACAAGAACCAACACAATAAGTAACCAAAATGAAAATGAAAACAAAGTAAAAACACGATCAAAAGAGTACTAATTCCTAATTGATTCCACAAATACGACGTTGCCTTCAATCAACTCCCCGGCAACAGTGCCAAAAACTTGGTATTGTGCCGTCCCAAACCCAAAGTTTGTGCACCAAAAGATAATGGTGTAGAGTTATGATAAATGTGGCCAAGTTTTACATTTAGAAATTGCCACTACTACCTTTCACTAAAAATATAGTTAGGGAAATTAGGGATCGTCCCAAGAGATTGGTAAGTCGTATTAGGTTGTGGAATCGATATTAGAGTTAATAAGTCGAGTGATCAAAAGATTGGTTGGTGATTGAATTACACTAAGATGCAATTTAAATTAAAATAGGTAATTAAATATAATGAAGAGAAAATAAGGGAGAGATCTTGGGGTTTAGAGATCACCCATAAGCATAGCTTTTCTACACCCTTAATAAATGATTAATGATGAGAAAAACATGTATTACAACATAGTGTGTGTGTGTGTGTGTGTGATTGTTTTAACAAGCATAGATGACAAATTAAACATATATTATCTAAGCAACATGGTGGATAGCACAATATATCAAATTAAGCCATTAATCCGTTCTTTAAGCTCACAATCCAAATACATCACAAGGTTAGAGATATATATTACTTGCTTTCATAAGTATGGAATATCAAACAACAAACATGGATTGTCCTCCCATTTAACACATAAACTACGACTACACTACAATTAAGCTAATGACATGAAATTAAACTAAGTAAACTAAGGGAGAGGCACAATCCATCAAGAAATGAATATGAACCATCAAATAAACCACAAGAGCATTTCATTAAGTACTACGTCTTGACAATCTCTAAATCTATAGCATTAATACACATAGGCATGCATCAATAACATAAGAAATAGAGACAAACACATGAACATCTATTCTAGCATACATAGACATATGGATAGAATGAAATGATCAATTATAAGTATTAAACCACACAAATTATTGAATAAACAAGATCTATGTATATAAAAGTGTCAAAACATGTATCACAATACAAATTCCCTCAAAAATACATAAATCAAGATATAAAAAGCATGCTTAGGGCTAACTCTAGCCCCGAGAGAATGTCTAGCCACTCATAGATGGTGTCCTCCAACCCTCAAGGGCTAATTCCATGGTAGAGATTGCTCATCTTCTTGGTTGGTGAAAGAACTCCAAGCTTATTTCTCTAGCCTTCTTCTTTCTTTTCTTCCTCACTAAAAATATAGAAATTATGTCTCTATCTACTCTCTAGTATATACTCTCAAAAAGTGGCTCATATTCCTTATATAGGTAGGTTAAATATCACCCCAAATGAGCTAGACTCGTACACTAATATTCCTTCCAATGATTGGATATGAGACAACTTTTAATGAGCTGGAAATTGAATTTTCTAGGGCTTTGGGAAGTTCGATTGATCGAACTTATAGTGAGATTGATCGAACATGGCTGAAATCTATCGAATTTAAGCTGGATCGATCCTCTATGGCAGCGCCTTTTTAGATAAAAACAAATCTGAGATATTTTGAAGATATTTTTGGGAAAGAGACAAATGCAGTAGATAGGGTGGTACAAGTGGATAAGATGGAATCTTTTCAATTGATCAGAATAAAGTTGAATCGATCGAACTTTGTGGAATCTTTAGATAGGGACAAAAGAGCTTGGATCCATCTTGGAATGCTGAGATTGATGAACTTTCGATTGATCGAATATTTTCTGAAATCGATCGAACTTGCTGAATTTCCACCACTTGCTTCCTTTTGCTCCCACTTTGCTCATTTCTTTGATTCATCTCAAGATTGCTTCAATTATGCTCTTATTTAGCTGAGTTAGCTTATTTTGGGGATAAGTACCTGAAAATGGAAATAATACAAAATCAATCTAAAGCGGAAAAATAAGATAGATAAAGATTCCAGAACACCTAAGCTTAAGGGATTTAAATGCGCACTTTTCAGCGCTCATCAAACATGTATCGTGATCTTGGCTACTACTGGCTGCGACTTGATATCTATGTCATAATAGCCTTATGTCTTGGCACAATCTACTACAATGTTGGCTCAAGTTATGCTTCAATACAGGTAAAAACATGAGATGATCACAATGGAATTTGATCATTAATTGTATATTAACATAAGCCTAAATTAATCATTGTCTATGTTCCCATTGTTTCAGGCTTTAGGTGCAATGCTTATGTTTTGTGCTTCATTCTTAACATTCATGGCAATTGGTGGATTCCCTTCATTTGTGGAGGATATGAAGGTGAAAATCATCATAATTCTTCAATCCTAAAAACTTTTAGTTTCTTGGTGATATGCTTCAAACTAGTTGAATGCAATGCCTAAAATCTATTTGATAAAAACCTGCAGGTATTCGAACGAGAGATTAATGGGCATTATGGTTCAGGTGCATTTGCTATCGGCAACACATTTTCTTCTATGCCATACTTGTTGTTTATATCACTAATTCCTTAAGAGAAAAAAGATATTTTACAAAATTAAAGTATGTGAGACAAACTATTGTAGCATTAGTCAAAATTATGTAAAAATGAAAAAAATAAAATTATCAAGCTTTTGAAACTTCAAGAGGACAATAAAGTTAAAATGAAGACAAAATCATTAATGCATGTGCTCAAAACCCCTCCCCCAGCCTACTTAAAAAAAAAAAAAAAAAAAAAAAAAAAAAAAAGAGGAAAGAATGCAATGATTTGCTTTACCAAATATAAGTGAACGGTGATATATAAGTTTTAATAGTTACACTAATTTCCCTTCTGAACAATTATAACAATAGTGAACAGTGATATATAAGTTTAGTGGTTATAATGATTTCCCTTCTAAATAAATAGTAAACAATAAGGATAAACGTTTTTATTGTATTAGGTTAGGGGCGGCCAGACCGAGGCCTAAATCCCACAAGGGGTCTGCTGCGTATCCTGAAGTGGGAAATGGTCTAAGAAAGTCTCTTTTACTATATGAAATACCTTATTTCAAGACCGTGTAGGATTATACAAAAAGCGAGAAAGCTGAAATAGGCTTCTACGATAGCATCGCAAAGAAGAAAAGAAAGGTCACTGTACGCGTCTGTCTTGGAGAAAGATAGAAGAAAGACACAAGTGACAACAACACTAAACTTTATTCAGCAGAGAGGCAATTTATAGCAATGCAAGTTGTAGAGCTACTGAAAAAGATATAACCAGAGGCGTCCACATACGTATATAGGCAACAACTATTTCATTACTAATATCATGTATATGGATGGGCTTAAAGAAATATATTGTCAAGTCTTTAGGGGCTTAGAACCGCCACTCATAATCATATATAAGTTTATTAAAATGAATATCAAACCACTATTAAAAGAGGGAGAAAAGCAAACACAAACTGGAGAAGAGCAATGGGTATGGGAAAATGAAATGATTGCAGAGCCCATTCCAGAAGAGGCATTAAGAAACTTATTATAGTCTATGATGACAAAAGATGTCAGAAACAAAAAAGAGAAGGCAAAATGGCAGAACATACAGGAAATTCTATATTGTGATTCGGAATATATAAAAGTAGTAGGAAGTGGAACACAGCATGATCAGAAATGGAACAAATATGTGAAGCGACTTAGGAGATGGGATTTTCACCCTATATAAATATGCTGAACCTGACCAGTTGACTGAAGAAAGGACCTATGAGAAGGAAGGTTAATGATGACACGTGTCCATGTAATGTACCCAGTTTGCCGAATCACTCTCAGCTTCCACGTTAGCCTCAGCCACAGGCGCAGAGGGGGGAAATTCCCAATGTTTCTACACGCCCAATATATAAGTTCAATACAATAACAAACAAGCTACATGAATGTTTATCATTTTTGCACTTAAAATAAATTTAAATTAAGAAAATAATCATTGTAATGAGTAATTGATCATAATAACTGTAAAATTCCCAAATTCTCAGAACTATTCGTACCAAGAACCATCAAAAATTTGAATCAGATTCCCATTTGGAAATTTTACAAACCCTAAATTCAATCTTATTTTGTCTCCTTAAGCCCAAAAAAAAAAAAAAAAAAAAAAAAAATTGGAGTTAAAGACTACTATTACAAGATCATATCATAGGAAAACTTAACTAATTTAGGAGAGAACAACAAAAAATTGATAGAGATTGACAGGCTGCGCACCAACATACCTTTTCTTCCAAAACAGTATAGATAGATCGAAGCTGAGGTTGTAGATTATGCGCTCAAGAATAAAGGTAGGGAGAGATAGGCAACTGAAAATACATAGGAAGGATTAGAAACTCAAAATCCTCAAAATCCTTAAATCCCTGAACACAACATGAAAACCTTAAAATCCCCTAATTGTAAATCAATTTCCTAATAGAAGAGTGAGAATTCTTACCAGTAATGGATAGATCAAGTGAAAATGTGAATGATTGAAGAGAACGATAGATATGGCCGCTAACCTGTTTGGATGTTGCTGTGGAAGGAGGAGGGTCGTGTTACGAGAGAGTGGAAAAAGATAAGAGAATTATGTGTGAGTGGCGTTACTGGCGTATCAATAGGAAAACCAAGGAGGCCCAGCATCCAATGGGAAAAAGGCGCGTCATTTTCCTTTGTCGAAATATCAAAGCGCGAAACTTTGGCGCTTCCGTGTATTTAACCAAAAGAACAAAAAAAAGTTTAAATATAAAGAATGTTATCACAAAAAAATTTACAATTTTTTTAACAAATATTTAAATATATAAAACTTCTTATAAGCAATTTAAATAAATAAATAAATTATTTTTTGAAATAGTTTGATATGTATTACAGGTGTCAAACAAATAAAACTAATTTTCAGATATTTAAATAATTATAGTCTCTAATTATACACAATTTTGTTTTTAATATATTGATTTTCCATTAATTTAGAAAATTTAGATTCTATATAGGATGGTTAAATTTGATAGAAAATATAAATATTTGAAAAAGTGTCTAAAGAAATTCGTTTTCAAAATTGTTTGGTACTATATCAATTATTGTGTGTATAACACAGGCACTCATCATATGGAATGTTTAATTATGTGTTGAATGATGTGTTGTGATTGAGTATCCTTATATGGACTAAAATTCATGTTTTATAAGCTTACCATGCTAGATTATTGTTGAATAAAAGCATGTGTATATTTTTTTATATTTACTTGTAAAGCATGCTATGTGATTTAAGTTGAATTAATTGTATGAAAATGAGTATTGGTATGGTATAAAAAGGTATGATGCATTTCATGCATAAGAATTGGGTAAGGAAAATGGGAAAGTTATTTTGAAATGGAATGAAAAAGGTTTTGGGAAAAAGTTTTAAAAGGGTTTGCGAAAACTCGTTCGTCTAAGAGTTGCCTAGGGACCGCAGCATTAGTGTGGCCTAGAGGAAACTAAGAAGATTTTCCTAACGTGGTTGAGTTACCTAAACCCAAATGACGCCATGGAGTTGCTACAGGTCAAGGCCAGTTAGCCAATCCTTCTTTCGTGCCGCCATGGAATTGTCATGGGACGGGTTACACTAACGGTTTGAAAATGATGACGGAAAAAGTTTTGAAAATGGGGAGCGACATTGCATTCCATATCATTGCATGGTTCGTTTATGACTTGGATTACTGTTATTGATGTTATGGTTATTTTTTTTTTTTCCCGGAAATAGCATGATCCCGATTCTTTTTCCAAATCCTTGTTTGGATTCACGGGGTCACAAGAAGTGTGTCTTAGGCACCTCCTACTGAGCCATTGTGCTCACCCCTTTATTATTAATTTTTTTTAGGATACGGAAAGGAGGTAGCGAACGACCATCTACCACAAGATTAGACGGGATTGGAGATTTATATTTTACTATTTTTGTTTTAGAACCTTAATATTTTATAAATATAAATCTTGACTATTCTGTAAAACTTTAGTATAATTTGTATAATGTTGTAAATTATGAACTTTTGATTTCAGCTGTACTTCATGGATTGTAAATTGATGTAATTAGAGTATGTTCATTGTAAAGGAGTATGGGACTAGGTAGTGGACTTGCACTTCCATGTTTTTTTAAAGGAATTGGAGGAACGAGACTCTTTTTATATATATATTGTTATTTTGGGAATGTTTTATATTATTTGCATTGTGCGTTAGGACATGATATATTAGTTTATGGTCAAGTGAGGCCATTACATTTTTTTTATACATTTCAATAGGTTGTGATAGGACCATTTTTAGTAAGGGTCATGCTAAATTTTTATTTTTATTTTTTTTATGACTGGTATCATTTTGGATCATTACAAAACTTATATTATTGTACACTTTTACGTTGATCCATTTATTGAGTCAAATGAACATAAGTGGAATTATTATGTTTTATTTAATTTATTAATGTTTCTACATTTGGTTTTGTTTAATTATGTCTAATAAAGTACCATTAAGTCTTATTCTCAATAACACCAATTTAAGTTTATTATTTATCTAGCTATTATAAAACTTATATTATTGTGCCATATTACCTTAATTAATGACTAAAAAGGACATAGGTAGGATTACTATGTTTAATTATTTGACTATATTAACGGATTTGTGGCGACCTTGTGGGCAGGTATGTGTGAGGTGGCACCAGTAGGCTACCACATTAGGCAAGCTACAGGTGCACAATCCCACATCACCTGGATATGGATGGAACACGTGGTATACATAGATTCAACACCCTTTTATGATATAATGTGTTTTAAATGCGTAATAGTTACGAACCCACCAGAACTCCAGAATTAAGCATACTTAACCTGGAGTAGTATCAGGATGGGTGATCTCCTAAGAAGACGTTAACCCCAAAGGGGGTGATTATGGCGACTTTGTGGTCGGGTGTATATACCACATTGGGAGAGCTACAGGTGCATAATCTCACATCGCCTAGGTGTGGATGAGGTAAGTGTTATATGTAAATTCAATACCCTTCTATGACACAACGTGTTTTAAAATAGTGAACTCATCAGAACTCCAGAATTAAGTGTGCTTAACCTAGAGTAGTACCTAAAAGTGGACAGTATTGTGTGTTTTAAAACCGTGATGGCCGTGAACCTATCAAAACTCCAGAGTTAAGTGTGTTTAACCTGGAGTAGTACTCAAAAGCGGACAATATTATATCTGGCTAGGGTGAGGGTTATTTTAGGATTCATATCTTTAAGAATTAAAATCCTGAAATTACTAGTAATTAAAAAAAAATTACAATTAAGTTCTACTTTTGAGATATTTTTTCCATTTAATTCCTAAATTTCTAAATATTTTATTTATATCCTTTCTAAATAGAAGTAAAATTTTGTAGTTGTAAATTTATTAAAGATTTGATATATGATCTATATTTTTTATTCTACCTTTAAGTTTTAATTAAATAAAATTGCAGTATGAAATTAAATATTATTAATTTAATTTAAATTCAATATAAGAATGTTTGGTACCTTTTTTTTTTTTTTTCTAATCTGAATGACAAAGAGTGAAATTTAAAAAGGGTCAACTTTAAGATCGAAAATGTCATTTTGGAGCTTTATTAACAATTAATTTGCTTATTTAGGTGGGGATATAGTATTTCAAGACTCATTATGTAAGGAATTACAAATAAATAAATAATAATAACCAACAAATATATGAATTACGTGGCAAAAGGATTCCCAATTGCCACAAAAACAAATTGGTTGTAAAAATGACATTTTGCCACAATGGCAAAAAATTCGTGGCAAAAAATATTATTTTGCCACGAAGAAAACATCGTTGCAAATTACTAATAGATTTTCCACAAAAATAGTTACATGGCAAAAGAGCTTACCTTAGCCACGATTGATAATTCGTGGCAAAATCAATCTTTTAGCCACGAGAAAAAAACTTCGTGTCAAAATAACATTTTTGTCACGAAAATAACAGCATGACAAATTGTTAAGTGATTCGCCACGAAAATATATACGTGACAAAAAGAACATACAATTGCCACGAATTAAAATTCGGGGCAAAAATAGCATTTTGCCACAATTTTGTATGTCGTCCCTAATTCGTCGTGGCAAAATTGATATTTTGTCATAAAATTTTAGGTCATTGCTAATATTCGTGGCAAAAACCTAATATTTGCCACGAAAAAGTTACTTTGTAGCAATTACCGAAATTTAGCCATAAGAATTTAATTTTGTGGCAAAACACTACTTTTTGCCACAAAATTTTACGCATGACAAAAAATTCGTGGCAAGAAGCCAAATTTATTGTAATGGATTGTTTATAAGTCTATTTCACTTTACTTTCTATTCAAAGTAACAAGAAAAACTGAATATAAAATTCAACAAAATGCCAAAGAATAATTGACTAATCATTCTCGGATCATTAATTTTTTTGCTTTTTTATCATGTATATTTGTGGCCATCATTTGGCAGGTAGATGAAGAGCTCAATAAATTCTTTAAGCTCAATAATAAGTTGAATAATTAAAAAAAAAACACAATGTATGAGTAAGAGAAAACATTGACGAATTTGAATTTAAAATTGATCAACATTAATACTTGCTTCGAGTCTCCTTTTTACACAAAAAAATAAATAAATAAATAAATAATATTTTTAAAAAAATATTTTACATCAAAGCAAAACTTAACGTAAAACATGTGTCATTCGAATATTATCTGGTGTACAGAGTCTTAGGGTTAGTTTGGTGCAATGGAAAATGGAGGAAAGGGAAGGGAAGGTGATGGAGGGGGATTAAAAATTTGTGTTTTGCAAAAATTGTTGGAAGGAAAGGGAAGGGTTTGGACGGTTAACACAAGGTTTGAACAGTGTTTTGCTTATCCTCCCAAAAATGGGAGGAAAAGGAAGGAAAGTGAAGGGGAGGGTTGATTTATTATTTGTGATGCCTAATTTGCCCTCAAGATTACATATACATACAGGTTAGCAGTTGCAGAGAGAGTGAGATACGGCGGGCCGGCGGCTGAAGCTTAAGAACGGCGAGCCTGAACTGGAACAGCGGCGATGGAAACTGAGATATAGGTTTTGATTTTTGATTCTTGCAGACAAATAGATAAACTGAAAGATTTGGGTTTTGAACTTCTGATTCTTGTAGTGCACAGAGAGAGAGAGAGGGAAAGTACAGAGTTGAGAACGAGATTAGAGATGGAGGCGAGATTGGGGAGGCTGAAATGATTTGCCCTATTTTTTTTTTTTTTTTTGGCCCATCATGGCCTGATATAGGAGGAGACAATATATATATATATATGGCGACGAGATTAGGGAGGTTGAAATGATTTGCCCTATATTTTTTTTTTTTGCCCATCATGGCCTGGTATAGGAAGAGACAGTATATATATATATATATATATATATATACATCTTTTAAAATATGAAAAGGTATAATAGTCAATTTATTAAAATAATTCCCTTTTCTTTCTTTTCCTTTCTTTTTCCAAGCATGATTATTACCCTTCCCTTCATTTTCCTTTATTAATCAACCAAACACAACAGGAAATTAAAATTATCATTTCCTTCCCTTTCCTTCATAACTAGTGTTATCCTTTTTTTTCAAACCCACCATACCAAACATAGCCTTAATTATCTTCACATACAGAAAATAAAAAAAAAACTGTTTTCTTGATTTAAACTTTGTGACATTCAAATCACAATGAAGCAATTCATATGTATATATATATGTATGTAATAGTACTAATGAGAGAACATATATATATATATACACACACACACACACCAGCCAAGGCATCAAGAAGTGTTGATTTGCCACAGCCGGAAGGACCCATGATAGCCAAGACCTCCCCGGGCGTGGCGTAGCCGATGAGACCTTGAAGGATGGATCTGCTGCCATTTCTTCCATCTGCAACCGTAACCCACAGGTCCTCCCATGTCAAGAAAACCCCATCATCCTCCATAGTGGTTTCAACTCTAGGGTTTTGCGCTACCTCTAGTGGGTTCCTCCTAATTTCTGAGCTAGTTTTCATAGATCTTGAGATCATGCACTGCAGTTCACAGTTGCTAACATGAGCATTCTGCATGGTGATAAATATTTACTAGACTACTAGTATATATATAGACATACAAGAGAGAGAGATATTTTTGGCAAGGTTATATATAGACTTTTTAAGTGCAAATGAAAATAATGTGAATGAAGGTGAGGCAAGAGAAAAAATGTATGACAACTGACAAGTAAATTTAAATTTTCAAAAATACCCCCTAATAAATGTCCGTCTGTCCAAACCATCTTCTTCTTTCTTCTCCCACCAGCCACCAAACCAAACATCGTGACAAGGGGAAAAATTGATTGAAGTAACTAAAAAATCATATATTACAGATTATCCAACAAACTACCTCAAATATGTGTGTGTGTGTATATATATATATATATATATATATATATATATATAATATTAAGTGAGGAAACCGAAGACAGAATTGAATATCAACAATATAATTTTTTTTTTTTACAATTTTTTTTTTTTTTTACAATCAACAATATAATCAAAAAGATGAATTACAAGGAGACAAAAAAATAACGCAACAATAAATCACAATTATGAACATGAATGATCCAAATAACACAAATGATAATGTGTGTGTAACTATTTTTATTTGGTAATCTCAATTCATCTTTCATAAAGGTATATTCTTGAAAATATAAACTTAGAATTTGATCAACTATTCTAAATGAGAAAATCCAATATATAGTTATTATAGCAAGAAGAGATCATCGGAAACAAAACAAAATACCCACAAAAAGACGGTGACTCCAAAAAAAATTTGGCTCGAAATAGCACCAGATTTAATTAGACTCCCAATGGGTGTTGACAACGTCGGTTTGTCCTTGAAGCTCAGGCTCTTCTGCAACTTCTCAAGCATCAGCGCGTCTTTACCACCTGATGATCGACGATAGTGACGATCAAGGAAAACTCTAACAAAGGCGAAGATGGTAGTTGCAGGTTCCATCAACGCGACTATCGTTTGTCTTAAAATGGCACAAAACGTATTGATTTCAATATTATGAGTCTAGTCTTTCACCCTCGTTATTGTATTATAATTTGATATTTCGCTAATTTGTATTGTGAATGACATGGCATTCTGCTGATGGATCATGGAAAACAGATGGAATACCATATATGATATGTAGATGTGTATATGCCCGTGTCACTGTGTTCTGATTTGGTTTATAAATTTCTCTCCTTTTTGATAGCAAAAAATATGTATATGTGACTTATTTCAAAATTCTGTATAATACGTAATAGTTGTGACTCTTTTGATTGTGTATTGTGTGATATCTTCCATTATATTTGATGTAATAACACAAAGTTTGATCTTCCACGCTCTTTTCACAATTTTAAATACTTAATCAATTGATTTTGTCATTATTTAATGTACTAATAATTAAGGGTGGAAAATTACGACACGACAGGACACGACAACACGACACGAACATGACACAAGTTAAAACGGTTTGAATTTGGCATAAACGGGTTTGGGTCATAAAAAGGGTCGATACGATTAACCCGTTTACTTAATCGTGTCGGGTTATGGTTGAGGGGTTCAACCTATATAACCTATTTATGACCCATTTAACTCAACATGTTATAATCGTGAATAAGACTTATGTAATATGTTACTTGTTTAAACCCAATTACTATAAATAGTTAAGTCATTTCAACATAAACCTTATATATGCCTTATAATTTATTATTATTTTTTTTTGAATATTTGGGTTAATTATAACAAATTTTTTCTATTATTTAGTATCTGATTAAATATTAAATGTCTCGTTTTGATAAACAGGTTATTAAACGGGTTAATACCTTTACCTGTTTAATAAACGGGTTGGGTTAGTATTGAGGATTCTTGACACGATTATTAAATGGGTTGGATTTGGGTTTACCTATTTAGTATAATACCTTTACATGACATGACACGAATACGAATTGTCACCCCTTATAATAATAGAGGTAGTGAGAGAATGAGAGAAGGGGGTGTAAAAATGTCTTTTTAAACATTAAATAATCTTTTATTGAGTCAATCCAAAGTTAAATGGAAATAATGTCTTTTTGTATGCAAAAAGTGATTTAACACAACTGAAAAATAACTTTTGGAATATAAGTAAAAAAATGACAAAATATTTTTAATGTGAGTGATAAGAATTTTCAAAAGATATTTCAATGTAATATTTGACCAAACCTGAAAGGGTGTCAGTGAAATTAACCCAATTATTAATGCACAATAATAATTGTTAGGGCACAATTAAGAAATTTTGTTTAAATGCAGCTAAAAATGACACCCTTTTTTAAGGTTAAACAAGCCTCAACTGGAATGAACTTTTGATAATTCAAACTCGAATTGACAATTAAATTCGAATTGTTGTCAGAGTTAAGTTTAAATTTAATGAATAGTAATCGTGTGAAGTTTAAATAATCTTATCTTGATTCAAATGGAGTTCAATTTCATTTCGATTGATTAGTTTAACAAATTTCAAGACCGACCCTTGAAGGCATTTTTTTGTTTAGGTTCAAGATTATTAAAGTGAAATAGTAATTATATATAAATCCAAACATTTTTAATATATATAAAAGAGTCAAGTTCACAAGTCATGTCAACGGTTGTTGAAGCTCAACTTGTATACTAAACTAGCTTAATCTTTTGTATAATTGAAGCTCAACTTGTATACTAAACTAGCTTAATCTTTTGTATAATTGTATTATATTTTTCACTTTATGAATTAATTTTTTTATTTGAATAGATATCTCATCAATTTGTAATCAAGTACTTCTCTTAGTTCTCTAATTCAATAGGATATGAAGGTATAGTATTATTTGACCATGTTGTATAAGGATTGGTAAGTGGACATCAATTTATTCCAAAAAAATGTATTTTAACAATTTTGCACTATAATTCTTAAATGAATCACAATTTAAAGCGAACATGTGTCATCAAATTTTCCCTCTTTAACACTTTTACATTAATATAAATTAAATATTAAAGCCACCATTCGCCAAATGCATGTGAAAATTAAAATAACCCTGAATTAATATTTCTTGAATTAAAAATTGCAAAAAAAATATAATTTAAACTTCAAAATGTAATTTTTTTTTAATTTTAAATTCAATATTAAGTATGAATTGAGTTTTAGATTTAAAATTAGATAAAATTTAATTTAAAATTTTAATTAATTTTCTAATGATGCGACATGGAAAAGCTGTATCTTGAGAAGTTATGGCAGAGTCGTTAGGCTGACCCAGTAGGTATGTCATATGAATGGGGTCAAAAAGTTGTAGCTCTGTCCATATATATTGATGGAGTGGTTTGGATTGACTAGGTATGTCCTTTCGTTTGAGTTCATGTGCCACTCTTAAATACAGTAAAAATAAAATTTAAAGGCGCTTCTGTTGAAATATAAAGATAGTAAGGATAAGAAATTCTGTCACTTTTCTACGTTCGGTTGACTGATGCAAATATGGTTTGGTCCATCTATTACACATATAGATTTTTTATATATATTTTATGTGTATATATGTAATTTTTTTTATACAATGTCTCCTAAAATTATTAGTTTTTAAAATTATTTCTTATTTTAAATTTTTTTTTTTCTAATTTACTCTTTAAATTCCTTAAAAAAGTTAAAATTTTCTTATTAAATTAAATTATAATTATTTCCTTTTTAAGTTGTTATTATTTTTTTATATATACTTTTTTTTCCCTTTTTTATATTTTTTTTACCTACTACCCCTTTAAATAAATTTTTTTTCTTAACATTTTATTCCCTGAACTAAAATTCTGGCTCTGCCATTTCGTACAGATTCGTCTTCTAATCGTTACTATGGGCATACATAATTGAAGATGCAAGAAATTTTCCCACTTATATCAGAAAGAGTAATTCTACACTTTAAAATTTTTCAACCCCTTTTCCCTCTACTTACAGCCTATTTATAAACTGTTATAGCCTTTCTAGATATTTTCTAACTAACTTCCTGAGCTGGGCCGTTCTTCTGGGCTTCTCTTTACTTTGGGCTCAGCTCATTTCTTGCAAAAACTGGGCTTTCCCCTCATCCGAAATGATCCTGGGCTTGATTAATTAAGGTTCAGCTTAGAATGGTAGTCCTTATCCGACCCACTTGTGACCACCTGGATCGTACCCGCCCTAGGTTATTTTGGGTATTCTCATCTGCCCCTATAATCTCCTCCTAATTAATTAGGGTTGGATTATCGAAAGGGCTTAATTATGACATGACGGCTCGAAGTGATGACGTGAGGAAGTGAACAGTTGGCTCAAAGATTAATGCTTCGAGATCTGCTGCATCATCTTCAACACAACCCCTTGTAGGTCGAACCAGTTTTACTTTAAAAACCTGACTTCTTATCTTTTGCCCTTCTTCAAGCTTTCTCTTCTTTTTCCTCTAGTGTCATTACCTTCGATTACTTCTGTCATCTACCTGTATTTTCCGGCGAGCTTCCCTTGTTTTCTCCGGCGATTTTTCCTGTTGCGATTTGACTTTCGCTTTGTGACCGAACATTCTGCAAAACTCCCTTCTCAAGGTCAGTTCCTTACTTTTGCTGCTCTATTTTTAGAGGAAAAGGTCTTTGCGCTTTAAAAAATTTCCTTCTTTCTTTTAGCATGGCCCTTCTTAACTTGAATGTTATTCGTTCGAAAAATAATATCCCAAATGATGTCTCTCTCAAGGTTTATCCCGTGGATCTATATGAGAGCACCGGTGAGGGTCTCCTTCCTGGGGAGATTCTCTCTTCAGCTCTTTATCTGAACGTAATCAGATTCCTTCTACACCCATTCTTCTGTTATGTTTTCAACAAATTGGGGTTCCCCTATTCAGGTTAACCCTAATTTCCTTAGGGTGATTTCAGTCCTTCTAATTTTGAATCGGGATAGAGGTTTTGATTTAGATATCATAGACCTTTTCCTTTGCTACCGAATCATTAAAACCAGAAGCGATGAACCATATTTCCACTTACATCCTATCAAGAAACGTTCCATCTGTACTAACAAGCTCTCATTCGAAAAGGGCTAGAAGAGCAACCTAATTGGGGTCAGTGGAAATTGGCAAACTCCTATTGCTCAGACTTTCCCAATCCCAACCACTTTCGGAGAGTGCTCTGTCCTTTAATTTAAAAAGTTTAAGACTCATCCTTCTAACGGTCATTGTGAATCATGTCTTCCTCGTTTCTATACTTTTCTTTGTCGGTGCCTTCGAATAAATCATGATGAGTTAGTTTACAGCGTTTGTAGGGCCAGACTTGACATTCTGAAGGAAAAAGTCCATAGCAACCTTCCTTCAATTGCTGACTTGTTCACCCCTAAAAACCTTTCTGACATATCGATTTTGGGGTCCACAATGGATAGCATACAACTTCCTTCCTTCAGCAGGAGAAGACGTTCTGCTTCGACTCCTTCAGCTGCGCCAACCCCTACAGTGACCACCTCAGCTACTCCTATTATGGCTCTAGCCACCGAGCATCCAACCGTTGAACTCGCTGTATCTACCTCTGCTGAAGTTCAGCCTGCTGTGCCGATCAATGAACGATCTGACATTCTGACTAAGGCTCCCCCAAATGGTGCTCAGGATGTTGAGGATTCCTCTCAGAGCAGTGGTGGATCTCCTCCTGCCAAGGCTGGTGTTTCAGTGAAGAGCTTGAGAAAAAGACCAATGCCCAAAGGTGGTCTTGATCAGAATGACATTCTGTGATACACCTCGGATCCGAGACACGGGTTGATCAGGCTCAGGCCTAAACCCGAGGGAATATCAAACAATTAATATTTAAAACGAACACGGAATACAAAATGAACTAAGAAATAAATAAAAGCTGAAAGAAATCTAAAATGGAATCCTTTAAAAATTAAGAACTTAAAATCCAAAACCTCCAATCGTTTAAACAACTCGAGAATCCAATCATTGGTCCCTTAATACGAAAATCCAAACTGAAGTATAAATAATAAAAACATCAAAACGAAACCATAGAGAGAAGTCCTACGTCGTCGTAAGAGTGAATAGAAATATCTGCTCAGCACGATCAGGTCTAAGTCTGGAACTGACGAGTACCTGAAAAATATAAGTGGGTCAGGCCCACGAACAAGTTCTAACCTACTACAATCCAAGCAGAACCTCGATACGCATATACATCCTAAGCAACTCAACAATAGCTAATAGTCCGTACGTAAGTATATCCACACTACAGGACTCTCACTGGACCATGGAGAGGGTCTCAACCTGAATAGAAGGTAATATGGGAAAACGCACCCAAAGGTGGGCATGAATACCTAGACCTAACAGGGTATACCTCAATCTCTCATATCCAGCTATGCATCCTACTGCATATATGCATCCTACTGCATATATGCTCCCTAACCAACGACTCTGAGACTCAAGCTCATATCGCGGTACTATAAAAATATATTTAAAGTCCTATCATATCCATCCATAAGAAATCTAGTTAGTCATTCAGCTTGTGCAGCTTCTTTGACTTAACATAGATAACAAGCAATCCAGTTAGTCATTCAGCTTGTGCAGCTTCTTTGACTTAAGTATAAGTAGGATTTATTTTATAATCCATTCCCCTATTCCGTGTAGGCAGGATTTAGTATTTTGAACTATTCCAAACCTAGACATGCCACCGTCCTATACCGGTGCATGTAATCCAACATCCAGCAGTTGATAAAACAAGTAATAACTGTAGTTATCAACTATTTCATATATCCAATAATTGATAATAAAATATTAGATATAAACATCAATGGTTCCATATTAAGCATGGTAAAATTATATAAGTTAACAGGCTTAATCAATTCCACATCGCAAAGTCCATTAATTGATTCAACGGAACATATACGTAAAATAATTTATTCCAAGTAAAGACAACAGAATATATATTTCATAGGCTTAGTTTTATAATACTGGAACATACTTGATTCTTTAAAAGAAACCATCCACAAGAAGTGTTATCCTACAATGCAGCAACTTCAAATCCTTTCCTCCCAGAAACAACTTAATTCCAAATAATCTTATTAGAATCTATAAATTCACCAGCCTATTTTTATAACACATAGGCAGAATCAACTGAGAAAATATTTATTAAGATTGCTATTTTAAAATTTAAACAACTCCAAGTTCCATCCAAAGACAGTAGCTAATTATTTCAACCATGACTACTGTCGAACTAAAACACAAGGTTGCTTTATTCTACATAAATCTTTTATCAGAGATTTTAATCCAACCTAGAACATATCCAAACACCCCAATATAGGTTCTACCAGAATCTAAAAATCCCAAAATCCAAACCCTGTAGCCCAGAACTCGCAAAAACTAAAAAAAAACTGAAAAACCCCAAAGGAGCCTGCTCCAACCAAGTTAGAGCCGCCTCCAAACAAGATGGAGCCGCCTCCAAACCAGTTGGAGCTGCCTCCAAGACACTTTGAGCCAGCTCCATGATTCCATGGAGCCACCTCCTTCCTCCTCTCTTCCTATCTGTTTGTTTTCTTCAACTGCGACTTCTCCGGTGACGTCCAGTTTTATCAGTCCTCAACTTTAATGGTTTCTACTGATTAAAATTAAGTTCCAATGCCCCAAATATTTTAAAACCATTAATCTTAAATCCACTCTAATTAGAATAGAAAAATTCAAGGAAGAAATAAAACAAACAAATACGAATCATGCAAACATATACAGTTGCAGATGAACCTAAACATGCAAACCAGATTAACATTAATACTTTCCAGTGTGTTACAGACTAACTCACTCTTTATATAGCAATTTACATGAATTATAAATCCAGTTACGTAAATTATTTTATGAGTTACATAACGAAAGATTATAAATCAAGCAGTACAACTCATAGCTACGGTCAGTTTAAACAACAGAGATATGAAAACCAGTTTACTTTGAATCTTTATAAATTCCTGGAGTTTCTTTAAACATGCAAAAAACACGAGTCAACGGAATAGAGTTATGATTAGAACTTGCCTTACACCGACGTCTTCCTCAATTCTCCGGTGAAACCTCTGTTTGCCCTTTCTGTTTCTTCCCAGACTTCTCCAAACTTCTCTCTGCCTTTACTATATCATGTATATGGTTCTAAAACCTTAGGCAGACCCTTAAGGATGTATTTATAAGCCACCCATAAACCTAACCCTTAGTGTGATATAATACAGAGACTAAGTCGGCTAACTTAATATAGAAACCCTAAGGAAATCCCACTAACGTAATTCACAATTAAACCAGTATAATAAATTAATTAATACTTAACTAAACCATATTACAATTTATTCAATTGCAGGAAACAATAATTTCTACAAAATAATTAATTCTATTTACAGAAACAAATAATACTATTTAAAGAAACAATTACTTCACAATTACAATTAAGTCAATTAAACTATTAAATAAACACATATGCACTTAAATAATTTAAAATTCAATTTAACCAATAAATTAAATACTAATTAAAATCCAATTAATAAAAATAATAAGCAACTATACTATTAAATAAACACATACGCACCTAAACAATTAAAAATGCAAGTTAAACAATAAATTAAATACCAGGACTATCCTTTTGAAATTATGGGTATTACATTCTTCCCCCCTAACAAAAAGAATTCCGTCCTCAGAATTCGCTCTTACCTTCTTCCAAAATTTTAGGAAACTAGAGCTGGCTCTAGGGACATTGGAGGCGGCTCCTTTAAAAAAAGGAGTCGGCTCTTTTTTTTTTTTAAAGAGCCTGCTCCATCAAATTTTTATTTTTATTTTTATGTTCAGCGATTATTTTTGGCTTCGGGGCTTAAATCTTGAAACATTCAGGTTCAGTTAGAGACTGTATTAGGGATAATCAGAGGTGTCCTAGGTTTTATTAAAACCTTCAAAAGAAGATTAAGGCAAAATAAAACAATTGGTGTTTATAATTCAACAGTAGACAATGATCAAATAAATTGGTTTATTGTTTCTGAATGGAGAGGGTTTTTTAATTGCTTAATCTTAGGATTGAAATTCTCATGGAGGTTATTATTGTTAGCATGTTCCAGTAACCTTGTATAAGCATGCAGATTTACAAATCTCTATTTTTCTTGTTGTGGATAAATTGATAGTTACACGTACTGGGTGGGTTGTCAATTGTAGGAATTTGTTAAAGTAGATTTAAATCAGCATGCTAGTATATACTTTGCTCTATCATGCTTAGTAGGGATTAATTGATGTTACGTGTGTGTTATGAATCATCAATTATTGGACCTTGGAAAGTAGTAACCATAAGCCTGTTAATTTATAAAATTTCATAATGCTTAATATGGAATAATTGATGCCTATATTTAATATTTAATTATCAATTAAGGAATTCATGGATTAGTTGGTATTTACATTTATATTTGTATTGTCAACTGCTGGACGATGGATTACATGCACCGGTATGGGACGGTGGCACGTCTAGGTTTGGTTTAGCTCAAATTGTTAAGTCCTACCTATTTTGGAATAAGGGTACGGATTATAAAATAGAATCATCCTTATATGTAAGTCTGTGCGGCTGAACAAGCTGAACGACTAATAGGATTTCTTATGGGTGGATAGGACCGGACTTTAAATATATTTTTATGGTACCGCGATATGAGTTTGAGTCTCAGAGTTGACGGTTAGGGAGCGTATATGCAGTAGGATGCGTAGCTGGCTATGTTGGTTGAGGTATACCTTGTCAAGCTTAGGTAGTCATTCCCACTCAGGTGCGTTTTGCATGTTGCCTTCTACTCAGGTTGAGACCCTCATCATAGTCTAGTGAGAGTCCCATAGTATGGATATATATATATACGGTTTATATAGCTATTGTTGAATTGATTAGAATGTATATGTGTATCGAGCCTCTGCTCAGATTGTAGTAGGATAGAACTTGTTCATGGGCCGGACCCACTTCTATTTTTCAGGTACTCGTCAGTTCTAGACTTAGACCTGATCGTGCGGAGCAGAGATTACTACTCATTCTTACGACGACGTAGGACTTCTCTCCATAATTTCGTTTTGGATGTTCTTTTAATTATAGCATTATATGTAACATGTAAACTTTTATTGATGTGTTGAAAAGACACTAATACTAGAAATTTGATCCATATTGACATATTTGAAATGAGCTAATTATATTAAAGAAGGAAAGTGATATGTTATTATTTTACTCATGATACTAATTTTTATCCTTGAAAGCTCATTTTTGAAAGCTCTTAAATAAAGAAATGAATGTTTGAGAAAGTAATGATTGCAGCTGAATTTCAGATTGATAAAAAAAGATTCTAAGGAAATTCTGGCAATTATTATTTGCCTATAAAGTTCTTAATTTGAACTTTTGACATGATGGATCTTAGGAAAGCTGGTGTGATTGTGTAAATCAAAGTGTGGGGCCTCAACATCGTAATCTAATTTTATTAATTAATTTTGAAAGGTTCAAAATCTTATCAGATGCTGCAATCTTTGTTTGATCCCAGATCAGAGTCAGTTTGTAATCAAGGTAGTGCAGAGAATCAACTTGAATTCTCAAATTATTAGTGGTCTTTATGATGTGATGAACTGCACCAAGGCAAACACAACTTGTTATCAAGTACAAAAATAATTTGGGAATAGATCATTGAATGTCTCTTATGAGAATATAGAGGTACTTGCAGAGTACTAAAGATCATGGGTCGGATTATTACAAATACCTAGCCGTTCTTTGCTATGGATGCTCAGAGTCCGTATCAACTTGGATCTTTACCATGGGTGGAGTTATGATTTCTTGGAAATCAAAATGGTGGACTTGATAACTCATTCCTCGATGGAATCTGAGTTTTATTGCACTTTTTCTACTAGAGAGGAAGTTGACTGGGTAAAGATCTTACTGGAGGGTATTCCAATACGAAGTAAGCCTATAACGCCCTTGAAATATTTTCGTGACAATAAGGTTGTGATGCTTCAAGCTCACAACGAGTGTTAAAATGGAAAGTCCATACATGGACAGTTGAAGCACAATCATCTGAAAGAGATCCTGGAAAATGGATTGTCATAATTTGGTATATATATCCACTATCGAAAGACATGTGAAGGGACCTAATGTCCAAGGCCAAATCTAATTTGGCATATCCACTGTCGAAAGACATGTGAAGGGACCTTGTGTCCAAGACATTGAAAGGGATGGAACTAAAGCCTGTAATTGAATAAGTTGTATTGTTGTGGGAACCCAACCCAGTGATATTTCTCCTGGGTTCAATGAGAAAAACAAGTAACATAACAACTTTTGTGAGCACATCAATGTTCCTTTCCCTATGATGTGATGTGGGTGCTCAATCCTGTAACCGAGAATGTTGGGATTTAGATCTCTTAATGAATCTATAAATCAATTTTCAATTGAAGTGTAGAGGATCACTTATGATAGATTCACTGACTAACCTTTGAGGAGACTGAGACTTTTACATAATCACTCTTGATAGATTCACCGATTTATCTTACAACGAGGAGGATGAGATTAAATTCTCTTAATGAGTCCATAACCGGTATTCGGTTGGAGTGTGTAAGGTCACTCTTGATGGGCACACCGATCTGAGTGTGGAAGTAGGGCCACTTCTATAGGATCCAGACAGGTTTGATTCTTAACGACGCTCAGAAGTATGGATTCCGGACACATGGCCGAAACATGTCAAGCTTTAGTACTTTATCTCCGAACAGAAGTGTGTGTATAGTATTTCTTATTCATCAACGTGGTTCTTGGTTCAAGACATCGTTCACCAAGTTCCTAGATGAAATGAAGGGTACTTACATTAGGTAATGGTTCAAGTCCGAAAGACACCATTATTGATACACATGACTGTACCGATCAACAAATAAAGAAACTTGAAATAAGTGGGGGATTGTTGGAGTTATGTTTCAAATTAATTTAGTAACTCTATATTTATGAAGACAAAGTATTGATTTTACAAACTTTAAACTTAAGTTTTCACCTGATGCATTTAATCTACTATATTAATATGTTATTTATGAGTAAAGTTTAAAGTTACATTAAATATAATTAATGTCTTCTAAATATACTAGTATAAATAGAAAACCTACATAGCCTACAATATATACATTCTCAATACAAGTAAGAGAGAAAAAAAGATTTGAAAAAGTGTTTTCAAACTATTGACTTTGAGTGTGTGAGTTTCATATTTTCTGTTGATCGGACGGAGATAAATACATAGGTTCATGAAGAAGAAGTATAACCTTCATGGATATACAGATTTGATATCTGGGCTTAGTTGAATCCCGGAGATAGTGCTACTATTTGTCTTTCGTTGCACGTAGGAGAGGCTTTAACTATCTTCATGTGATACCCCCAGATTTTCGGATGCGGGTTGGCCAGGCCCATGCCCGATTACCCGAGGATATCAAACCAATTAGCAATAATCGAACACAGAATAATTATATCAAAAGAGATAAATAAAATTTGCTGAAATGAAAACTAAAAGAGTAATCCAATATTTGAAAACCTCAGAATAAATAACTTCATTGATAAATAAGATATTTCAGATACAACTGATTCACCACGAACACATATCATTCTCCAACTTATACAACTTGGGAATCCATCCAGTGGACCCTTAAAATAACCCACTGAACTCAAAAGACTGGAAACAAAACCCAAGTTTAAACACAAAATATATTCCAATGTCATCGGTGGAGTGAACAACTATATCTGCTCAACACGATTAAGCTCTGCAGCCTGGAACTGACGAACACCTGTAAAGAATAATAGAAGAGTGGGTCAGGCCCACGAGCAAGTTCTAATCTAGCTGCAATCCATACAGTGACCCGATACGCAGATACAACGTAGATACCTCACAATATCTATCTAGTCCATACATATATATATCCACATTATGGGACATTCACTGAACTACAATAGGGGTCTCAACCTGAATAGAAGGCAACATGCGAAAACGCACCCAAAGGTGGGCATGAGTACCTAGACCTAACAGGGTACACCTCAACCTACTATAGCTAGCTACGCATCCACTGCATATACGCGTCCTAACCAACGAGTCTGAGACTCAAGCTCATCTCGTGGTACCATAACCATATATTTAAAGTCCATTCAAATCCATCCATAAGAACTCCAATAAATCGTTCAGCTTATTCAGCTGTACAGACTTATATAAGAGATCCAGTAAGTCGTTCAGTTTATTCAACTGCACAGACTTAAATATAAGGAGAATTATGTTTTTATAATTCGTACCCTTCTTCCCAAAATAGGTAGGACTGAGTATTTTGTATCAGTCTGTCCCTAGTATGTCACCGTCCCATACCGGTACATCCAATCCACAAAATCCATATAATTGATAGAACAGGCAAAGCTGTTCACCAATTAAAATCCATAAGGTAGGAATTAGCATTTTGAGCTAAACCATATCTAGTATGCCACCGTCCCATACCGGTGCATACAATCCTCCATATCCATGTAAATTACAAGGCATAAATAATAAGTGCGTAATTTATAGTCCAAAACCAACCATCCATATCGCTGCAGAATAATATTTAGTATTTCAACAACTTAAAACCAAAACCATGTAAATTACAGACTATGAATGATAGTACAGCAATTTAAAATCCAAAACCAATATCCAATTAATTGCAGCAGATTTTTAAATGTTTCAGCAATTTAAATCCAAGCGTTAAACCATATAGTTGCAAGAAGCAATTAATAATTCAGCAACTAACATCCAGAGAATGCATAGATCACCTCTAATATACCAATGACTCTATCATGCATTTAGAATAAATTCTATAATCATATTATAGTCCAATAAATTACTAAATTAATTTAAGCAATTTAATTCCTTCCATCCGACAACAGGGTACTAAGTTGTATACTTATATTTTGTTTTATCGTTTAGCCAGAGCCATGCACTATGCCCTAGGTCCAATCTATTAATTTAAAAGACTTAACTGTGCTTTTAAACTTAATTTAGAATCATTATATAACACCTTAAATTGTCAAATTAAAACTAGACAATTAATTTCCTTCCAGCCGTTAACCGACGCGTAGGGGTTAAATAGCACACTATTAATTCCATTAATATAAAGAGGGTATTTTATGCCATTCAAGACCTTAATTACATCTTAGAATAATTATTGAAAACCCCCATTAATGTTTCAAAACTGTTCATGAACCCAAGTGCTCCAACAGTAAAGTTTTTACGCCTTAAAAATAAATCAAAAATGAATTTCAGAAAAGAGCCTGCTCAAAGTTTCTAAGGAGCAGGCTCTTAGAGCCTTTTTTATGCATGGAGCCGGCTCCATGGATCCTTGGAGCCGGCTCTATGGTCGGTGGGAGACGTCTCTCTCCTCCGTGAAGCCGTCTCTTTCCCCCTCTGCAAGCTTCAATCCGTTCCTGCTCTGTTTCACCTCTGGTCTATTCCTAACACTCAATTGGTATTTAAATCTGATCTTGGGAGTTTAATTAACATCCAGTAGCATCCCATTAGTTTGTTACAATATTTGAAATCAATTGCAGAGATTTAAACAAAGCCATTAAACTAAGATGATTAAATTACAATACTGAAACTAATTGGTAGGATCAGTTCTAATCCATCCCCTCTGTCCTTCATTACCCCTGAACTTAGGAGTCCTATAACATCCCATTAACATCCCCATAGTTTGTTTACAGTAAACAAAAACAAGTACAGTACACCAAATACAATAGAACTATCATGCTTTAAAGAACGGAACTGGAAACAGTCATGCAAAAATTATATCAGTTTTAATTTCCACACAAACATACCATTAATATAGCATACAATAATATGAAGTTCCAGTTAATGATTTGTTAAATCCTAGAGGCTACCTAGGTGCACAGAACATAAGCCAGAGGGAAGGAGGAAGATCAGAACTTGCCTCTGTAATTGTTGGTCTGCTTTACTCTATTCTGGCCACACTGAAATACTGCTTAGCCTCCTATTACTTCTGTTCTTCCCTTCTCCTAGGTCTGACCTTGAAGCTTCAGTCGAAAAGCTCACAAACTTGTTCTGTTCTCTCAAAACCTCACTCTGTATCTCTCTGTGTTTTGATACGTGAATAGGGTTCTCCAACCCTTCCTTCAGATTATAACCGTATATCTATAGGCATAGATAAAACCTAATTCTAATGATAATCTAATACAGAAAACCTAGATTAAACCCTAATCGGCCATAGGATAAAACCCACGTTATAACCCTTGTCTGCTTCCAACTATTGGACCTCTTAACAGAAAACCTAAATAATTATTAATGTAATCCAACAAAATTTAATTAACTTATTATATTAAAATTAAAATTACTAAATTACTTCAACTAATGAAAAAAAATACCAAACACATTTAAATAAAATAAAACAATTCAAAAACACCATAAAACAATTAATGCAAGTATACCTCCATAATTAAACAATTAAACCACAATTAAATCAAATAACAAAGTCAAACAATTACACACTTAAACAACTAGTCACATAAAAATGAAATAAAAATACCTGAAATTCCAATTTTATCCTTTTTAAAACTAAGGGTATTACACTTCAAGAAACGATTACGCGCCTCTAAGCCTCGATACTCACTATTTTAATATATTAGTTCCAACAGATTCTTTATTCAAGGACCCCCTTACCTCATTTATTTTCTATAAGGGTTTCTGGACTCCCAAAGATATTGAAATTCAAAACAAAATGACCTTCGGTGAGATGTATCAGTGGTTCCCTGCAGCTGCTGTCGAGGTAGCTCTTCCTCCCCTTGTAATATATATATATATATATATATATATATATATATATATATATATATATATTATTTTAATCATTTGATGGTTAAACTGACCAGAACATTCTTTCCCTTGTGCAGACTCTATTTGGGATGTTTACCTTTCAGAAAACCATTGAGGTTCTGAACAAAAAGCTTAAATCCCTTTTTGTTGGCCTTAAGAGATCTGTTGAATCAGAGAATTTGCTCGAAGCTAAGAACATTGAGCTCCTGGCTAAGCTGAACGAGTCAAAGAAGGAAATGTCTAATCTGAAGGCTGAGAGGGACGTTCTGAGGACTAAAAGAGACGCTCTTAAAGCTGAACAGGATTATCTTCAGGATGAAGCTGATGTTTTGAAGATTGAGAAGAACGTTGCCCTGACTGAAAGAAATGCACTGAGGGTTGAAAAGGGTAACCTTTAGCGTGCTCTGATTGCTGAACGGTTTCAAATTCAAAAGAGAAGTTCTCGAATGAACACTCTTCTTTGCTGAATGTCATTGGCAAAGTGGATTGGTGGCATGAGGGCTCTCCATGCCCGTTTTTCCAGAATAAGTGCTTTCAGGTATGCTGAAGGGTACAGAGACGGCTTCATTGACCGTTCTCCCCCTGAGGGAGAATCTAGCACTTGTGCTAGTCCTGACAAGCTGGACGCTTCTCTGGATATCAGTCTACCAAGCAACTACCAAGATCCACCCTCTGATCCTGCTAAAAACATCTTCATTGAATGCAAAGAGATTGCAGCTTCAGGGACTGCTTCGCCCTTTCACCCTCTAAATGTTCCTCCCATCACCACCATTGTACCTTCCACATTAGTCGCTTCTGACAGAACTTCATTGCCTGAAAAGGTCATTCATTTTGACTCTCCATCCAGGGATAGTGGTGCCGTCAATGGTGAAGAGAACAACAACCTTAAAACTGGTAATGATGGGGAAGGCAACAGACCCGGGCTAGAAGAAGAAACTACAGACTAGTTTTCTGCTAATCGTTGTAGTGTTTTTTAAAAAAAAAAAAAAAAAAAAAAAAAAAAATTAACCCATGTACTTCAAGAATTTACCTTATGATGAATGGAATGGTATTTTTGTTTTGCAAAGATTCTGTTCTTCAACTTATCCTTGACTGAGTGAATGGCTTGATTCTTCTATTTGATTCTTACAAGTGTCTGTCGTTCAGCTTAGAGTGCCACCTGGCATTTTTGGGCAAGTGCTTAGCGTTCGGCTAATAGTGTCACTTGCCACTTATCTTGCTGAGTGCTTGGCATTCGGCTAGAATGTCACTTGTCACTTGGCACGCTTTTTAAGCAAGTATTTGGCGTTCGACTAATAGTGCCACTTGCCACTTATCTTACTGAGTGCTTGGCGCTCGGCTATAATGCCACTTGCCACTTGGCACATTTTTTAGGCAAGTGTTTAGCGTTCGGCTAATAGTGCCACTTGCCACTTATCTTGCTGAGTGCTTAGCGCTCGACTATAATGCCACTTGGCACATTTTTTAGGCAAATGCTACTTATCTTGCTGAGTTTTTGGCGCTCGGCCATAATGCCACTTGCCACTTAGCACATTTTTTAGGCAAATGTTTGGCGTTCGGCTAATAGTGCCACTTGCCACTTATCTTGCTGAGTGCTTGACGCTCGGCCATAATGCCACTTGCCACTTGGCACACTATTTAAGCAAGTGTTTGGTTCAACCCAATTTTGAAACTGAATGAACTCTTTTTATAAATCTTTGAAAAGTTTGTACACTTGCATGAATATGAACCTCAAATGAGTATTACTCAAAACTTAATTCAACTTCTATTGGTAGTACCCTTTTAGTGATGTGGCATTCCACGGCTTACTGACCAACCTTCCAGCCATAGTCTCTAAAACGTATGCCCCCTTTCCTATGACTTCTGCCACACTGTATGGTCCTTCCCATGGTGACATCATCTTTTTGACAATCCCTACCTTCTTTTTTAGAACTAGATTACCAAGTGCAAAGTCTCTGTGCTTTATCCTTTTGTTGTGACTATTCATTAGTGTCTGCTGGTAGGATGCAAGCCTTATTGCCACTGCATCTCTTTTTTCCTCCAGCAGATTGAGGTTAAATCTTAACATATTGTCGTTCTGCTCCTGATTCCACACTAGGCTCCTAACAGTTGGAACCAAGCGCTCAATCGGTATTACCGCTTCAGTACCATACGCCATCGCGAATGGGCTTTCTCCGATCGGTCGCCTTGGGGTTGTTCTGTAGTGCCACAGAACATTGGGGAGCTCATCTAACTATTTACCTTTCTCATTTTCAAGCTTTTTCTTAATACAAACAAAGATTGTTCTATTCGTGATTTCAGCTTGGCCATTTGCCTGCGGATGGTTGATTGTTGCCAATTTTTGATTAATTCCATACTCTTCAAGCAACTCTTTCAATTACTTGTTGTCAAGATTAGTCCCGTTGTCCATGACGATCGACCTTAGCACACTAAAGCGACAAATAATATTGCTCCAAATGAAGCGTCTTACATGAGTTTGGGTTACGCTAGGATACGACTCTGCCTCCACCCACTTAGTAAAGTAGTTTGTTGCCAGCAGAACGTACTTGTTCTGCGACCTGGCGGTCGGCAGAGGGTCAACCACATCCATCCCTCACTGTGCAAAAGGCCATGGTTTGGCCATTACGTGCAGATCTTCAGGTGGTTGGTGGATCAATGGTCCGAACCTCTAACACTTATCGCATCTTCTGGAAAATTCTTCTACATCTCATGACATGTTCGACCAGAAATACCCTTATGTCATCACTTTATGCGCCAGAGACCTCCCTTCTGAATGATTGCCACACTCACCCTCATGGATGGTGCGCAAGATCTCCCTAGCTTTTAGTAACATTTGATCTGATCTTCCTCGCATCATCTTATCATTTTGACAACACACCATCCCTTATAAAAACCAGAATTGGATCAATCCAGCTTGGTTCATATGGTATAACATTGACTTGCCGAGGGCCCAAGCGAGACGGTTTCTCAAAAATGAATGGCTGAGTCAGCACATCAACCGGTATTACCCTAGCCAGTGTCTTTCCAGAACTTGATGTACTACAAGCCAATCGATCAGTATCTTCATTGTATTCCCTCGGCAACTGAGCGAATTTAATCTGGTTGAAATATTTTGCCTCACGGAGAATGGCAGATCGGTATGCCTCCATAGTCTCATCTCTGGTTTCATACTCCCCATTCACTTGCTGAATGATCAGTTGTGAGTCACTACAAGCAACAAGATTCTTGATCTATAACTCTTTGGCTAACTTCAATCCAGCCAGTAATGTTTCGTAGTCAGCCTCATTATTGGTTGCGCTGAACTCTAGTCCGATCGCTTGGCTCAGCGTGGTGCCCTCTAGCATTTGGAGCTTGATCCCACTCCTTGCTCCCATTTGATTTGAAGAGCCATCAACAAAGAGTTTCCACAAAGAGTCTCCACAATCTTCCTCCAAATCTTCTGAATCACACTCTAGAAGGAAATCAGCTACTACTTGACCCTTGACGGCCGTTCTGGGTTCGTATGCTATGTTAAATGAGCTCAACTCGATGGCCCACTTTGATATCCTGCCTGACAGATATGGCTTATGTAGAATCATCCTTATGGGAAATGTAGTCAGAACAACAATAGGATGGGATTCACAATAATGCCTAAGTTTCCTCTTCGCATTTACCAATGATAAGATCATTCGTTCGGCCTTTGAATACCTTCTTTCTGGCTCGGCTATCATTTTGCTAACATAAAACACTGGGTACTGCTTTCCTTCTTTACAACGGATCAGAACGGCACTTGTTGCAATACTGGACACACCAAGGTACATAAAAAGTTTTTCACCTGGTTCAGGAGCAGATAAGACTGGAGGGTTCCGCATATATTCCTTCAAGCTGGTCAGCGCTTGTCGTTGTTCGTCCCCCAAGACCTGTCTTCCATGGCTTCGTATTGTATCAAAAAATGGCTTATAGCGATCTGACAGCTTAGAAATAATCCGACTTAGCGCGGCTACTCGACCTGTGAGCACTTGTACCTCTTTCACCGTTTTTGGTTCTGCGTTTTTTATAAGAGCTTGTGCTTGGGTTGGGCTAGCCTCTATTCCTCTGTGATTAACCAAATGCCCCAAGAATTGACCAGAGCTCTCGCTGAACGAGCATTTGGTTGGATTGAGCCTCATTTTATATTTCCTTAGCACACCGAATACGTCTCGCAAATGCTCAAGGTGATCATCCTTCTTCTTACTCTTTACCACCGTGTCATTAATATAAGTTTCTACAGTCTTCCCCATTTGATTTTTAAAAATCTTGCTGATCAGCCTCTGATAAGTAGCTCCAACATTCTTTAGCCCGAACGGCATGACTTTGTAGCAATAGGTTCCTCGCTCGGTGACAAAAGAGGTTTTTTCTTTATCAATCGGGTCCATAAGGATCTGATTGTATCCTGAGTAAGTATCCAGGAAGGTTAGCCGTTCGTATCCAGTGGTGGCATCCACCATTTAATCAATCTTTGGCAGCGGAAAACTATCCTTCGGGCAGGCTTTGTTCAGATTTGTGAAGTCAATACACACTTTCCATTTCCCATTCTTCTTCTGCACAGCCACAACATTGGAGAGCCAAGACGGATACTAAACTTCTCTGATGAACCCTGCATCCAGCAGACGATTAATCTCTTCAGCAATGATTAGGTTGCGCTCTGGGGCAAACCTTCTCTGCTTCTGCCTTACTAGCTTGGCGTTCGGGTCCACGTTGAGGGAATGGCAGGACACGGATGGGCTGATCCCTAGCATGTCTGAATGGCTCCAAGCGAACACGTCTGCATTCTGAGTCAAGAAATCAATTAACCCTTGTTTCTCCCCCTCTGCAAGTTTGGAGCCCACTCGTGTAGTTTGGTCTGGCTTCTCACGATCGATCTGCGCTTTAACTAGAGGTTCTTCGGTCTGGGCTGAAAGCTCTTCCTCCTCATTTTGTTTGGGTGGAGGTTCCTGTAATTGTTATCTTGGGCTAGCAGACCTGATGGGTGTTTTTCCTTTTCCAGCAGATTTCAAGGTTACAAAATAACATTCCTAGGCCGCGACCTGGTCTCCATGGATATCAATCACTCTATTCCCATCGGGGCCCAAACATCTCATCACTTGATGGAGAGTCGATGGAATACCTTAGACCCTGTGTATCCACCCTCTTCCCGTCAAAAGGTTGTAAGATGGATGGATCTCAACGACCACAAAGCTCTCTGTCAGAACTCTTTCAGCAGCCTGCACTGTCAAATCCACCATACCAATGGGCTTCACTCGTTTCCCATCAAACCCCAGCAACGGATTTCCCGTGGGTTTGAGCTTTTTTGGCTTGATCTCGAGCCAGTCAAACGTTACCCTGGGCATGACATTCGCACTGCTCCCTGGGTCAATCAGAACTCACTGTACCAGGCACTCTGCAACCGTTAAACTGATGACCAATGGATCTTCATAAGGGGTCTGAACGCGCAACAGGTCCGTTCTTTTAAACTTTATTTATGTAGATGTACTCTGCTGGTGCAGAGCATGCATACTGCCTATCCTCCTCTTCATTTGTGCTTGGCGGAGGCGTATCCTGAGCAGCTCTTCTGACTCTGCTATTTGCTCAGGTTGGCTATGAATTGCATTAATAATCCGAACGGGTTAAGCGCTGTGGTAATTCGGCTTCTGATTTTTCTTGACTTGCTCAGCCGGTCGGCTCTGCTCCTATGCTAGCCCCTAAACGTATCCAGCGAACTCACCCCTTGTGATCAGCATCTCCATTTGCCTCTTTAAGTTCCTGCATTCATTAGTCTGATGACCAAAGTCACTGTGGAAAGCACAATGTTTAGATTGGTCTCTCAGCTCGAGAGGTTACCTAATTGGTAATGGAAGGCGAAACTTATCTTTGTTTTCTTGATACAGCCTTACCAGAGTTACTTTGAGTGGAGTAACCAACTCTTCATCTCTGGGCCTCTTCTCCACCTTCCAAGAGTTCTGACGCTATGGTGGAACTTGTTTTTGCCGGATCTTGGTTTTGGACTTTTCTTCTATTGAATAATCGGCATCTTCCTTGTATTGGCTGCTTCTTCTTCCTCTAAATGCACGAAACCGTCAGTTCTCTCATTCAGCTCGTCTATGGTCTTTGGCGTATTAACCACCAAACTCATGTAGAACGATGTCCCTCAGTTCATTGCTAGCTTGAATGCTTGGACCACTATGGAGGGGTAACACTCCATTACCATACTCTTGACGAGGTTGAACCTGGTGAGGAAAGTTTGGAGTTGCTCGTCTTCGTGCTACTTCATTGTAAACAGGTTTGAGACGTCTTTGGCTGGGCGCTTGTTCCCATAGTATTGGCTTAGAACTTGTCACACAAGTCTTGGAAGCTTGCGACTGAGCCTTTGGCCAAATTCTTGAACCAGTTGAGCGCTGGTCCGATCAGGCTTGTAGAAAAAGCACTTACACATCAGAGGATCATTCTCCGTGTTCAGACCCATCTTCAACTGGATATGGTAAACATGATTAACCAGATCGGTCGTTCCATCGAACAGGATGAACACTGGCATAGAAAATTTCCTCGAATTCGGAGCGTTCAGAATCTCATAAGTAAACGGCGAATTAACCGTTCGTGTTGACGAACGGAGGGCCTTGTTCTCCTGTGGAAGCTTTGCGAAGATCCTCTGATCTGCAGATCTACCGTTGGGAACTCTGTAATCATACGTAGCCATTGAAGGCCGATAAGGCGGATCGAACGACATTTCCTCCGTGAGCTCGTTCTGCCATGGCAACATAGCTCTGTGATGTCCAGACTCCATGGCTTCTTCATGCCTGATCCGCTCATGATGCGGATCAGGATGAATTGATCCTTCTCGGTCCTCCACTCAATGAGCCGGTAAATCGCCTGGCTCGATCTCCTCACGGTGTTGATCCACGTAATTGTTCCGTTCTTGTTCCTCCTGGTGAACAACATCAGGTGGCAAAGTGCGCTCCCCTACTGGAAGTGGCCGTGGAATCACCGAAGCCTCCCGATGCTCTATTCCAGCGCGCAACTCTACATTCTCTCTTTTCAGAGCTTCGATCATGTTCATCAACTCATCTAGCTTTGTCTGGTGGCCATTCTCCAGTGGATTTGAGCTCTCTTCTTAGATCATCATTCTTGATCAAAGCAAAGTCATTAACCGCAATTTGTAATCAAATCTGAGCTTCGCTGATGCGAGCGTACTAGATCTACACTTGAATTAGCTGAATCCCGATCTCGATTGGCCGGATCTGAACTGCTCTTGCGGTGAGTTTGTCTAATTCAGCGATCTAAACAAATCTCAACTGTGTAAATCAACTCAACAAGCATAGATCAGGACTGCATAGATCAGACTCTAGTCTCTCGGAAACAACTGGAATCAAGACTCTGCAAGATAAATCATAATATCTATGATCTGGATCCAGCTTTCAATGTTCCAGCTCCTCCGATTTGAACTAGCCTTGATCAAATCTGCCTTTATCAAACTCAGATTAATCTTCGTCGTTTCCCACAGACAGTGCCATTGAAGATGTAAGAAATTTTCTCTCTCATATCAGAAAGAGTAATTCTACACTTCAAAATTTTTCAACCCCTTTTCCCTTTACTTACAGCCTATTTATAGACTGTTACAGCCTTTCTAGATATTTTCTAACTAACTTCCTGAGCTGGGCCGTTCTTTTGGGCTTCTCTTTACTTTGGGCTCAGCTCATTCCTTGCAAAAACTGGGCTTTCCACTCACCCGAAATGATCCTGGGCTTGATTAATTAAGGTTCAGCTTAGAATGGTAGTCCTTATCCGACCCACTTGTGACCACCTGGATCGTACCCGGCCCAGGTTATTTTTGGTATCCTCAATAATATAGGGCCAAAGTGGTTAACTGCATTTTTTTCTCTACTCTCTACCTCCATTGGGTCCTTCCTAATTTCTGAGGTGGTTTTCATAGATATTGTGCAGTTCACATTTGCTAACATGAACCTGCATGGTGATATATATATATTCAGTATACACATATAGACTTAGAGAAGTGATAAGATTATTTTGGCGTGTGTGTATATGTATAGACCTTTTAAGCGCAAAATGTAAGTGCAGTGTCAAAAAATATCAAAGTACTGCACGTGAATCAACGTGATGCCAGAGAAAAGTGTCAGCACAAGAAATTAATTAAAAACTGAGAAAATATGAAACTGGTTGTATAAACACACATTGAAGAAGAAGTAGAAGAAGATGAAGTTCCTCCAAAATATATAATGTTGGTCTAATTAATTAATGGGCTCAAACGTTTTTCTCGCTAATATGTTTATTACGCCATTCAAATCCATTCACATCTGAAAATTAAAAGCGTTCACATGCAAACATAATTAATTCGAATATAGTTCAAGTAGTGTTTTGCACTCCACCCATAATTGTATTATATTTTTCACTTTCTGAATTAATTTTTTTTTTTTTTTTTTAATTTTAAGTAGAGATATCTCATCAAATTGTATTTAAGTACTTTTCTAATTTAATAGGATATGACGCTATAGTATTATTTGTCTATGTTGCGTAAGAGTTGGTAACGGAACATCAATTATTCGAAAGTCCATTTTAACAATTTTGCATTATAATTTTTAAATCAGAATTTAAAGCAAATAGGTGTTAACAAATTTTCTTTCTTTTTGCACTAATGTAAATTAAATTTTAAAATCAACTCTCACCGAATGCATTTAGAGTAATTGGGCTTTTCTCGGTATGCCTATATGGTGGTTGGGCTTTACTGGGTATGTCCTTTTCGATTCAGTCCATGTGCCCAATCTTCAGTGGTAACGAATTCAACAATATGCCTAATGCTTACATGAGAGGGTCAGAGCATTTAACCAAGGGTGGACAAATAATTCATGAATTTTCGAATTCGATCTGATTCGTACAGATTGGATCGGATTGTTACACCCACGAATCGGTAATGAATTCAAAAAAAATGAATCCGTAACTCACTAATCGGATCACGGATTGAGTTGTTAAAAATCCTATCCAATCCGATCCGTGAAATATATAGATATATATTTTCAAATAATATATTAGTTAATTTAATTAGTTAATGGATTCTAAGGCTGTATTAGTTAATAATTATATAAATTGATATAAATAAATTAAAATTTTATCTATTAGGTTATGGTTAAAAGACAAATAAATAATAAATAATAATAAAATAAATAATAAATAATAATAGATAATTTAGATGAAATTCAATCCGCGGATTCAACCCGATCCAATTCGTTATTATACGGACCCAATCCGATCCATTACGTGGAATAACGGATCGGTGATAGATTAAGATTTGCCTAATTTGTTGGGAGTGCATCGGATTAAGATTGATGCTTAATCCAATCCGATCTGTGGCCACCCCTACATTTAACATTATAATCGTGTCGTACTTAAAAAGTAATAAAATAATACTATAAATGAACAATAATTGTTAAATTTTCACTTATTATAAATTTTCTCTTTAATATTAAGTGCATTGAATTTATATAATTTTTAAAGCATCTACAGATATTTATATAAAGTCTCTTTGTCTCTAAGTTTAAAAATATAGTAAAGTGCAATAAATTCAGTGAATTTGTTAGTAGAAAAAGTAAATTTCACACACACACACACACACACACACACACACACACACACACATATATATATATATATATATATATATATATATATTTATTTGGTAAGGTACAGAGATACTCTTTGAGGTTTGGGGTAAGGCCATGCAGATTAAAATTTGCCTATTTTTAGACAACCACACTTCCTTGTGAAATTTGCAATCCAAATAGAGCCTTAAAACATGTGAAAAGTCCATTTTACCCTTCACTATTTTATTAATTTTAATTATAAAATATCAAAATAATTAAATAACCAAATTATCTTCAGCACCCAATCAATCCTACAACCTTACAACCAAATTCTGGCACCACCCCCACACCAAAATCCACAACCACCACCATTCCCACCCCAAACCACCGCCACCATCTCCACCCCAACAACCACCCCTGCGTATTCCGGCATTATTTAGCACTGATACCACCACTATCCCCATGTCCACTCTCACAACCACCACCATTAACTCATTACCTACAATAAAATCAACACTACAACCCTCACTTAATCACTACCATCACATTTGCCGCACTTACCTCATCTGCAATTATGGGATCCATGGATTCCAGCAACCCCATCGATTTTGGCAGCGATCTGCAGATTGTCCTCACCAGCGAGTTGATCCGCAGCAACGGGAACGGCCTGCTGTAGGGCCGGCAATTTGCGGCAGCGACGTTATGGTGGCTGACAATATGCAGCGACGACGGCGACAATATCCATTCACCATCGCCACACTTATCTCATCAGCGACTATGGGGCTCTATAAGTCGATAGAATCGAAGACAAACCGTGGATCTAGAGTCGGCCAGTCGTTGATGTAGAGGCGGAGGTTGACGATGACGCCAACAGTAGAGGAGAGGCGGCTCGCCGTCGTTGTCGCTGCTCGTCACCGCCTTGTATGTGTGTGTGTGTGTGTGTTGGTGTTGGGGCGAAGAAAGAGAGAATGGAGAGGAGAGAAGAAAAGAAATGGTTATAGGACAGAAAAGTCATTTCAACATTCAAATTAGTCA
This sequence comes from Cornus florida, assembly GCF_030987335.1. Taxonomy (NCBI): domain Eukaryota; kingdom Viridiplantae; phylum Streptophyta; class Magnoliopsida; order Cornales; family Cornaceae; genus Cornus; species Cornus florida. The sequence goes on along the minus strand of NW_026775572.1, from coordinate 22,986,333 downwards.
ATATAAAAGTCAAAGGGTAAAAATGTTAATATATTACCATTGGGATGTATTTGATAGCTGTATCTAACTTGAAAGGGGTGTCATTGTCCCAAGATTGGGTAAGTTGTATCTTGGTGTCCTTTTGGCAAACCCCACATGGTGTTGCTGTACTTTTTTTTTTTTTTTTTTGCACTTTACCCTATATTATATCATTTTTATATAAATTTTAAGTTTCTAGTACATAAAACCACTCCAACTTGAAGCAAAAAAAATAGTAATTCCATAATTAATCCTTTTAACCAGGATGCAATATCAATACATATATCATATAAACAAGATTTGTAACCTAATGAGGGAGGAGAACCTCCCCATCATGATATGATTAGACTATAATATTAATATATTATAAAAGGGCACGTGATCCGGTAATATCATGACACATCAACCGCAACCGTAAGAATGATGTCTCTCTCTCCATACAGCTAAGAAAATTATACTACCAGACTTTCTTTATGTAAAGGTGTAGTAGTGGGATTCACTATGATTTGTGTCTTCTGCTTTGGTGCCACAGACATGAATGCCCTAATAGCAGGCTTAACCTTCTCAACCATCTTGATCATAATGAAGAAAATCAACCTATAGAGAACCAGCATTCCTAACAAAATGGCAAGGTTAATCCACTTGGAGTAACCTATTTCCACTTGAAATCTCTCTTTTAGAATATTCACCAGTGATTTTGTGTGTCGCTCCGGTTTCACTACTAGGAAATTTGAGTCCTTCAAACTCATTTTTATACAATCCTTGATATGCATACTTGTGGAAGGCAATGTAGTATAAAGGGTATCTCCAGAATGTGTCAGGAAGATCATTTGGTAACCTAAAAAACCCTCTACCCAATATCAGTAGCCCTTGTAACCCTGCACCAGTTATTATGACCATTAGGAAATTGGGCACTACACTTGCCACAATCATCATTAGGCTCTCCACCAACATCATACAAGCGAACATCACCGAAACAAAGTAGGTGAATTGTTCGTATCCTCTTTGAAGTCCAGTGAGGAAATAAGCAATTGATCCAGGAATCAGTGATATGAGTAACAAGTATGGCGTAGAAGAAATTGTGTTGCCGATAGCAAATGCACTGAACCATAATGCCCATTTAATCTTTCTCTTCCAAACACCTGCAAGTTAGTGTCAAATAGATTTTAGGCACATATTCAACTAGTTTCAAGCATTTCACTAAACTAAAATTAAAAGTTTTTAGGATTGAAGAATTTTGATGATTTCACCTTCATATCCTCCACAAATGAAGGGAATCCACCAATGGCCATGAAGGTTAAGAATGAAGCACAAAACATAAGCATTGCACCTCTAGCCTATAACAATGGAAACCATATACAATGATTAATTCAATCTACAATTGATGATTAAACTGCATTGTGATCATCTAATGTTTTTACTTGTATTGAACTATAACTTAAGCCAACATTGTAGTAGATGGTGCCAAGACCTGCGGCAACTATGACATAGATACCAAGTCGAAGCCAGTAGTAGCCAAGATCACGAAACATGTTCACGAAAGACCTCCTCGTAAGAACCAGGCATTGGGTAAGGAAATTAGCATGACTTCTTTTCATCAAAGCTCCACCTCCCAAAAAATGAACAATGTTTAATTAATTTAGTTAAGTACTTTTCTATTTATTTGTAAATTTTAAAAAGTAAGATGAATATGATTTGTGAATTGTTTGCTAACCTGTTTGCAAATTTCAGCTACTTGCCTTCTAACTTCTGGATAACTATTTGATGATTTATATGAGTTTATAAGAGTATTAATTGTTTCCTCAGTGCATATCTTCCCGGCTGAACCTTGTTCAATGTCCTGTGTCAAAATTGTTGGTCATTGAATTTTGAAACGTATGAAATAAACTATTAAGACTTATTATAGCGTGCTAAGAAAATACAAAATATATAATTACCTCATCGAAATCCTTGTTGATTGTTTTAAGAAAGTGATCGGCTGGATTCATAACCGTTAAGCAAGGGAAGCCATTCAATGCAAAGAACTACATCACAAAGAATGTAAGAGGGATTAGTTGCATATACATGCAAATTATACAGCAATGCAATATTGGATGGTCCAGATAATTTCATACATTACTGTGTGTGAAATGATTATAACACGCCTGCTGTACTACAGAAGATTCTGACTCATATAAATAAACGCTTGCAATTACCCCATTTGTTGCGCTAGCAGGGCCAAAGTAGACGGTTTTGCCGAAAGAGAGAAGACACAAATTGTGGAAGAGAGCAAAGACTTCATTGCTCGGCTGATGAATGGAAGTGATGACAGTCCTTCCATCCTGCTGATCGAGCTCTGCAATTCGTTTCATGACATAGTATGACGCAGCGCTGTCAAGCCAGCTCGTTGGTTCATCAAGGAAGAGAAGCTTTGGGCATGTCAGGATCTCTATACATATGCTAACTCTACTTTTTTGTCCACCACTAATGCCTTTGGCACCCCATCCTCCGATCCTCGTATTCACACAGTCTTGCAAGCCCATCTCTCTTATGGTCATTTATGCCCTCTCCCTCTTCTCAAATTTGGACATGGAGTTTGGTAGTTGGAATTGAGCAGAGTAATACACTGTTTCTCTAATGGTTAAGGTTGTTATTAAGGTATCATCTTGTGTGACATATGGGTAAAATGCAAATGAAAAATAATTAGTCTAGATTTTTAGGGGAGTTATTCATAAACAATTTGTGATCAATTTGTGGAAAAACAGTCTCCCGTGGATCAAAATATTCATAAATATAGACTTATATATTATTACGAGTCGAGTTTGTACTATGGTTTTTGAGCTATAGTAATGATCTCAAACTAAACCACAAATAAATGAGTCGAGCCTAAGTTCATTTGCAACGCTATTAAGATTTGTATAACCATATTGATTATTCTTTATGGTTTACAAATCAATCAAGAAAATGTTTAGATCTTAATCTTTTTCCTTACCGAGGTTCCATAAGCCAGTGCTTGTTTGCAACCATTAATCAAAATCTGGCCGGCTTGCCTTGTGTTCGAGCCTAATCTCCCTGCAATATGAGTTAAAGTCATGGTGTTTTTAGATACTGTAGAACCATCAATTACTGTAACACTTGTCTAAAAATAGCTCATAATTTTATTTTATTAGGTAAATACATTTCACATTCACAAATGTTTAGTATGGACTCGAATATCTCACTTTTTCTTTAAAGAATGAGAAATTATACTAGCTTAATTAACAACCTAGCGAGAAAAATATCTCATAATTGGTAGATCAAAGTTATACAAGTATAGTTTAACAAATACACATGTTTACTCATAAAGTACATCGTATGACTGTTTGTAAATCACTGTCACTTTTGGTCTATATTCGAAGTAATAAAAAACAAGTCATTTGAAAAGAAAAACTAGAGATAAAATTCAACAAAACACCAAAAGAGTAATAGACTAATCAATCTCCGATGATGAAAGTTTTTTGTTTTCATACGATGTAAATTTGTGGCTATCATTGGATACGTTGGTGATTTTTTTTTTCCTTCCAATTTTGTCTTGTTAAGGCATGAACCGCTCAATTAATAATTTTATTGAAGCTCGATAATAAGTCAATTTTTTTTTTTAAAAAAAACCTTGAACTGATGATGAAACAAAATGTATGAGTGAGGGAAAAAGTTGGTCCATTTGAATTTAAAATTGATCAACAATGCTTGCTTTAACCTAAAGTGCCATGTTTTTTAAACTATGACACGTGTATTAGTATAATATTTAATAAGCTTATTTAATTTTTGATCGTCATACTGGTACATCAATCATAAGAATTTTAAAGTTGAAGAGTTTGAATGAAATAAAAATTTTAAATCTTTCATTTTATAGTGTATCCATTTATCCATTGAATGTAAAATTTAGGACTTTTCATTTTGTTCAAACTCTTACTCACGTGAAAGTACTAAAAAAAAAGAAGAAGAAACTTGGAAAGTATACCGGCTAAGGCGTCAAGAAGGGTTGATTTGCCACAGCCAGAAGGACCCATGATAGCCAAGACCTCCCCAGGGCGAGCGTAGCCGGTGAGATCTTGAATGATGGATCTGCTGCCATTTTTTCTGTCGGCAACCGTAACCCACAAGTCCTCCTATGTCAAGAAAACCCCATCATCCTCCATCTTGGTTTCAACTCTAGGGCTTTGCACTACCTCTAGTGGGTTCCTCCTAGTTTACGAGCTAGTTTCCATAGATCTCGAGCTTATGCACTGCAGTTCACTATTGCTAACATGAGCCTGCATGATGATATATATATTTTTTATATTTAGGCTTGAGAGAGAGAGTGTGTGTGGTAAATATTTTGAGCATGCTGCTTTGTCAATATTGGCCAGTGTATATACAGACTTTTTTTACTTCAATTTGGAAAGTGAAGTCACAAAAAAATAAAAAAACAAAAATGCACAACATGTGAATATCAATCAACATGAGCCAATTACATAGTGACACATTGAAGAAGATGACTGGTATCATCTTGGTCTAATGGGGCTCAAGCGTGATTCTCGTTTCACATCAGTGTAACCGAGGAAACATTGTTCACACATACACACACACACACATGTAATTAATTTACATATTGCTTTTTTACAATATTTGTGGTTTACATGCATTCAAGTGTCATATCAATTCCTATTCAGTATATTTGGAGTGATAAAACTGTAAAGGGAGAGAATCCAAACGGCTGAAAATCACCTATAGTGAAATAGTATGTCATTTACTCTATTTTAAAATAAGTGATCTAAAAATAATAACATCACTCATATTTGGGATGCATAGTAAAAAAATATTGGGATACACAGTAAGAAAATGTTAGGATACACCTTACGAAAATATTGGGATGTACTTTTACTTACAAAAATGAAGAAAATGAATTACTGTGCAACTGGAGGTGATTCTTGTCCAATCCAAACTCAATCGTTTTAGTGTAGTATGACAATTTCTAAAATTATTAAGCACAATACAGATTATCGGGTATGTCGTGCCATGTCGGTTTCGTTAGGTGGACGCATATATTCCTTTGCATACACGGTAATAATAACATTACAAAATGCCTTCAAACATTTAATGGCAGTGCTCTCGCCGATTTTAATATACTCATCATAGTGATTGGTTGCACAACCATATGCGAGTATACGAACAACAGTTGTCATCTTCTGTATAGAAGACAACTCTAGACGACCAGTCGTATCATTTTTTTGAATAAAGTAGTCATCATAAGCTTTAACATCATTAAGGATACGAAGAAAAAGTTCTCGTCGCATCCTGAATCGCCTGTGAAAGTACTTCAGTGGATATGTACAATTCTCGTTGAAGTAGTCATTTACTAGCTGATAATGGCTTCCCTCTCGGTCATGATGAATGTACCGTTTCTCATTACGGACTTGAAATACTTACTCAACTATCTCTGGCCTCACTGAATTCATAATCTCATAGAATTCGTCTTGATCCTGTTGAATCAACGCGCCAATAGGGTCATCTTCCGAAGAGGATGATGAGGAAGATGAAGAATTAGAGTCTGACAAAGGAAAAGCTTGTGATGACGAAGCCATTGGAATTTCAAATTGAAAAAGATGAATAATGATATTTTGTTACAATGGAGAGAGATGAATGTAGTGATGATTTTCAGATGAGCAAATGAGTATTCCTTATATAACATGAAAAATATAGCCGTTAAAAATATAACCGTTACGAATACAGCCGATAGAAATATAGCCGTTTAGGAAAAATGAAAAATATAGATATATATATATTAAATTTTTTTTTTTTTTTTTTTGAGAGCGAAAATTCGGAGAGCCTGATAGAGTGCATGTTTCTGGAGAACTAAAGCTGCTGACGTGGCTCTTAAAATTGTTGATATGACTCTTGAAAAAACTGATGAGGCATTTTTAAAAAGCCGAAATCCGAAGAGACTGGTGCAGACAGCCTTAAGAGCTACAAACAAGCCTTATAAGTCAAATCTGAGCTATCAATTAAACTTGAATTGAAATTCAAACTTAATGAGAAATTTTGAGTTGACAACTTCAAATTTGATGAATAATCGTGTCAATTTGTTAATTAAAATACTTTTATCGGGCTCAAATGGAGCTTAATGTCTAGCTTAGCAAATTTCAAGCTTGAAAAAAAAAAAAATAATAAATAAATAAATTTTTGTACGAAGAACTAAAAAATAAATAAATAAAGGGTTCGAAATTAAGGACCAGTTCTTCGAAAAAAGAAGTATGATGAAATTGCTATATTTATTTGATTTTAAATTTTCTTTGAAAATTCTATAAATTCCATATTTATAATACAATTAGTTATTTTGTTTTTCTTTTTTTTTTTTAGATTTTATTTTACCACTCTCACTATTTTAAAGCCTCCCCTTTGCTAGGCCTTTTGAAATAAATGTGTGCATTCACTTTCACTAAAATGAGTGTAGTTTGGATCAAGATCAACTCCAGTTGCATAGTGCAACCATTTCCACCATTTGAAACAAGTTGCTGAGAATGTGCCACATCAATTAAAAAAATTGGATAACTAATTTTTTACCACCCCTGTAAATATTGTATTTCATATATATATAAACTTTAAATATTATTTCTAAAATACGCACGGCTGTCTCCCTTTTTCTCTCTAAAAGCTACCCTCGGTTGTCTCCCTTTTTCTCTCTAAAAGCTACCCTCGGTTGTCTCCCTTTCTCTCTTGATAAGTGCTTAAATGTTGCACATTTCAGCACCTAAGCTAGGGTATTTCAGTCTTTGAATCTATCTTAATTTCATGTTTTAGTCCTAATTTATGTTTATATGTATTTCAGGGCAATAAAGTTAAAATGAGCTAATAATGGTCCATTAAAGCCTTTTTAGAGTCAAGCAAAGATATTCAGAAAAAGTTCAGAAAATGGCAAAAAGGAGGTCGCAGCCCATTGCTCGTATAGTGTGTTTATTCTTCAAAAGCGGTCAATCTCAGGCCTTTGATGATGTTCCCAAAGATGAAGAAGCAAACTAATGAGCTCGGGGCTAAAATGGAGCTAAATAGGGCTTAAAGGAAATTTCCAACTCTGGGAGGATCGATCCCCCAGGGTGGGGGATCGATCCCCCAGGACTTGGCAATATTACAGATTTTTTTTTATTATTTGGGCTTATTTTGTGAACTATTGGGCTTTAATAGGGTTGTTACTTAAGGCCCAGTGAGCCATTAGATTAGGGTTAGTATTTATTTATTAGAATTATTAAGTTTTTTTTAAAGGATTATTCTGTATCGTATTTTTATTCTCTCTGGAAAACACGAAGAAGAAAAAGTTAGGGTTCTTGAGAAAAGCTCAGAGAAGAAGAAGAGGAGCCGGATGAATCAAAGGATGAGGCTTGTTGACATCTTGCATCCATCAACCATGAGTGGCTGATTCTTCAACTTAGGGTTGGATAAACCCTAAGCATGTAACCTAATTCTTAACTCTTAACTTTTGGGGATTAATTTGTGTAATTTATGTTATAGCCTTGATATATATATATTAATTCTTTCATTTAATTGTCTATGTCAATTTCATATTGTCTTATATGTTTTTGAATGATAATCAATTTCTACACTCGATTTCTTTGTGACTTGAATCTTGTGATGGCTATACATTGTATTAATTAAATGTAATTGTGTTTTGATTTGATGGAAATTGCTTTTATTAGATGGGTTGTACTACAAAATTAGGTTAATGTCTTGTCTAAATAGTTTAATTTCAGGCTTAGTTAGTTTAATTTAAAGTTAATTAATTTAATTGCAATTTAATTCCTAGGTAAGTAGACAATCCATACTAGTGCTTGAAATCCATACTTATTGTCACAATTGCATTACCCTCTAGATTAATGTGTGTTGAAATTGTAACTTAAATTGATGAATCATGCTTTGAATTGGTAAATTACACTACACTTAGTTTAATTATCATTAGTTAGTTGATTCATGCTTGAAATTGATGGTTTATACTTTTTATTGCAATTATTAGCCACATTCTAGATTATACATTTTTATTCCCCAATTAGTTAAAAGTTAATGAGTTAGGAAATGTGCTTAGTGGTGAATCCTACACCCTAAGTCTCTTTCCAATCTTTTATACTCTACTCTTTATTTACATTATTAAGTTTAAATTAGTCTAATCACAAAACCAAACCTTTTTAGCAATCACATAAGCACTAAAGTAGAATTCAATTCTGAAAAATCTATAATTGTTTAGATCTCTTGGGACGATCCCTGCTCACTTCATACTCCATAGTATAAGTGTTTAGTGGTTTTATAAATTTTAAAATATGGTGCCCACTTGACATTATTTCTAAACCTAAAGTGTTGTGCATTATTTTGTGCACATGCTCGGTCGCACCATAGTTTTGGCGCCGTTGCCGAGGATCTAACGGTTTTCAAAAGAATTGAATTAGACATTAGTTCTTTGTTGATTGTTTACTTTTAAGTCATTTTAATTTTTATTTTCTCATTTGATTTTTCAATTAGGTACTTGAAGCAAAGTGGAGCAAACGCTGGACTTGGAAGCAATTAAAAAAAAAATTTGAAGTTGCTTAAGGACCATTTGTAAGTTTCTCTTTAATTTTTGTGCTTAATTGTTTACTATCTTACATGCTTTGGACAGCCCAATTGGAGGCTTAAATTGAATTGTTTTATTTTTAAGTCCAAGCATACCTTCTTGTAGAAGGCATCGACCCGTGTGGCGGCATTTATTTGTTTTAAGTGCATTGATATTATTGAGGAGTTTGGGAACATCGTATGTGGAGGTCGAAATTTTGAAATGTTGGTGTGTTAACTTGTTCTAGTGCATGCATGGTCGTAGATCACTTAATCGTCTTCTTGCTCCTGTAAATCAAAATCTCGAAATTTTTCTTCGGCGTTTAAGAAGTAGTACTAGGGATAGTCATCTTAATCTTTCAAATTTTGATCTTCCATCACCTTTAATGGAAGACCCAATAGATCCAATTGAAGATCCCATTGTAGATCTTGGTCATGTGGATCATAATGGTATGCACCACCCACCACAAGTTCATATTGTGGAAACTCGAGGTGTGCATCCACCCTTGGGAATGCCACAACCAGTTAATCATGCGGTGCAACAACCTAATCTAGGGATGCCAAGGCCAAATGTTGTTCCCCCAATTGGTGAGCAACAACAACAATATGTTCAAATGGCATACCCTCAACAAGGTCAAATGGCATATCATCAACAAGGTCAAATGCCATATCCTCCTCTCAATCCTCTCAATCCTCCTCTCAATCCTCTCAATCCTCCAATGGTCCTTAGGGATCGTTACACTCCAAATCAATATAATGCACCCACTTGCATTCAATTGCCAAATTTCCGTGCTCATCATTATGAGATTAAGGCTTCTACCATTAACATGTGCCCCCTTTTCTATGGGTTGAGCAATGAAGAGCCTTATAAACATTTAGATGAGTTCTTAGAAGTTTGTTCCACCGTGAAAATCACGGATGTTCTGGAAGAAGTCCTAAAAATGAAGCTTTTCCCTTTCATTCTTCGGGATAAAGCTAAATATTGGTTTAACAACTTGCGGCCAAATACAATCACCTCTTGGGCACAATTGCAACAAGAGTTCCTAAAGAAGTATTACCCCGCAAGTCGAACCGATGCCATGAGAACTTCCATTCGTGAATTTAAACAACAAGAAGGAGAACCCCTTCATGAAGCATGGGAACGTTTGAATGACTTGCTACGGAAATGTCCATATCATGACATTCCTAAGTGGCAATTAGTTCAATCTTTCTTTTCAAGTTTATCCGATGCCAATAAGGGTATTGTTGATGCTTCTTATGGCGGAAGCTACATAGAAAGAAATGAAGATGAAATTTGGCTTCTTTTTGAAAAAATGAGTGAAAACTCAATGCATAGATCTTCATCTTCTAGGGGTGGTCACCTAGCAAATATGGGAGGAAAGAAAGCTCTAAATCAAATAGACTCTTCCATGGAAATTGCCGCTGAGGTCAAAAATCTTACTCAAAGATTTGATAAATTCCTTTTGAATCAAGGTCCGGTAATTCAATCTTATTCTCATCCTTCCAATGAAATGTGCATGACTTGTTCTAGTTACACTCACCATACTTCAAATTGCCCTCTTGGACAAGTCATACCAAGTGAGTCTCAAGAACAAACAAATGCAGCTTTCATTCATCAAGGGAACAACCCTTATTCCAATACTTACAATCCGGGGTGGAAAAATCATCCTAACTTTGCATGGAGAAATCAAGGAGACGGTGCAAACCCTCCTCAAAATCAAGGTTACCAAGCAAAATATGTTCCCCCACATCTCCAAAATCAAAATCAGAATTCTCAAGGTTACCGTTCTTCATTCTATCCTCAGAATGTGAATCAATACTCTCAACCTCAAGCATCAAATTCTCAATCCTATTCTCAACCTCAAGCATCAAATTCTTAATCTTACTCTAATCCAAATCAAGCGCCTCCTAAAAGTTCCGCTTTTGAGGACAAGGTTTTGCAAGCCTTACGTGATTTTCGAAAAGATAATCAATTGTTTCATTCTCACTCTCAATCAATTGCAAAGCTTGAAGCTCAAATTGGGCAATTAGCTAATTCTTTAAATGTGAGAGAGAAAGGTAAGTTTCCTAGTCAAACTGAGACCAATCCTAAGGGGCAATTTATGGCGCAAGCAAGTCCTTCATCAGAATTTTCTGGAAATGAGCAAGTTCAAGCAATTACTACCTTGAGGAGTGGTAGGAAAGTTGATAATAAGGTAGAGGTACCTAAGGAGGATAATGAACTGAAGCAACCAAGTGGTAACATCCGTCCCATTCTAAATCCTATTCATATTTCTTTGGATGCTAGTGGTTCCAAAATGGACATTCCGTCATCTTCATCACAATTTCCCCAATTAGAGAAGCCTTATGAGCCAAAAGCTCCATTTCCTGAAGCTTTGAAAGAGACTTCATCATTTGGGAGACAAGAAGGGAAAATTCATGATATGATGGAAGTGTTTAAACAAGTAAAAATCAATCTTCCTCTTCTAGATGCAATTAGGCAAATTCCATCATATGCAAAGTTCTTGAAGGACTTGTGCACACAAAAGAGGAAGAGTAAGGGAAGGGACCTTAAGAAAGTGTTTTTAACAGAACAAGTGAGTTCCATCATTCTGTCTAACACTCCTCCTAAGTTCAAGGATTCGGGTGCTCTGAACATTTCTTGTGTTATTGGAAACCAAGAGGTTCGTAGAGCTCTCCTTGATTTAGGTGCAAGTATCAATCTCATTCCATACTCTGTTTACTTGCAGTTAGGGTTAGGGGACTTGAAGCCAACATCGGTAGTAATCCAACTAGCCGATAGATCAATTAAGAAACCAAGGGGAATTGTTGAGGATATTCTAATTAAGGTTGATAAATTTTATTTCCCGGTTGATTTTATGGTACTAGATACTGAGCCAGTCCCTAATCTCACCAATCACATTCCAGTCATCCTAGGAAGGCCATTCCTTGCCACTGCCAATGCCACCATTAATTGTAGATCCGGCATTATGGACATCTCTTTTGGCAACATGATGGTTAAACTTAATGTTTTCAATGCAAGTCAACATCCCACAGATGAAGACGAGTGTTTCTTAGTAGATGTCTTAGATGAAACCATAGAGGAGATTCTTCCCTCTATTCTCTCTAAGGACCCTCTTGAGGCGTGCCTTTGCGAAATGTTTGAAAGTTATGGTTTTGACACAGAAGGATCCATAAGTGAGGTGAATACTTTAATGGAATCTGTGGCCACTTTGGATTACCCACCTTGGAAAAGCAAGAAAGAACCTCTTCCTTCACTCTCTAGTACTCCACCAGTTCTATCTCTCATCTCTCCTCATATTCTTGAGCTTAAGCCCCTTCCATCAAATCTGAAATACACCTTCTTAGGCCCAAAAGAGACTCTTCCGGTCATCATTGCTTCCAATCTTGAAAATGACCACGAGAATGATCTTTTGGAAGTGCTTAAAGCTAACAAAGAAGCCATTGGATGGACTGTGGCTGACTTAAAAGGCATTGACCCTTCTATTTGTATGCATCGCATACACATGGAAGAGGATGAAAAGCCATTTAGGGATGCTCAAAGGAGATTGAACCCAAATATGAAGGAAGTTGTCATGAAGGAGGTTGTGAAACTTCTAGATGCGGGAATCATTTATCCTATCTCTGATTCCAAATGGGTTAGTCCAACTCAAGTGGTTCCTAAAAAGTCAGGAATCACAGTTGTTGAAAATGCTAAGGGTGATCTCATTTCGAAACGCACCGCCACTTCATGGCGTGTTTGCATAGATTACCGAAAGCTGAATTCTGCCACTAGGAAGGACCATTTTCCATTGCCTTTCATTGACCAAATCTTAGAAAGATTGGCTGGGCAACAATACTATTGCTTCCTAGATGGTTATTCGGGGTACAATCAAGTGGCCCTAGATCCATTGGATCAAGAAAAGACCACATTCACATGTCCTTTCGGTACATTTGCTTATCGATGGATGCATTTCGGATTATGCAATGCTCCTGCCACTTTCCAAAGGTGTATGATGTCAATTTTTTCGGACATGGTGGAGAAGTATTTAGAAGTCTTCATGGATGACTTCTCAGTTTTTGGGTCCTCATTTGATTCGTGTCTCCAAAATCTCAAAAAAGTGCTTCAAAGATGTCGTAAGACTAATCTTGTGTTAAGTTGGGAAAAGAGCCATTTCATGGTTCAAGAAGGAATCGTGCTTGGACATGTCATCTCTAAAAGAGGAATAGAAGTAGATAGAGCGAAAGTTGAGCTAATTTCTGAATTGTCTCCACCTACTACGGTGAGAGAAATCCGTTCCTTTCTAGGACATGCCGGTTTTTATCGCCGGTTCATCAAAGACTTTAGCAAAATTGCTAGACCCTTGTGCAACCTTCTTGCCAAGGAGACTCCATTTGTCTTTGATGAAGCATGCCTAAATGCTTTTCATCAACTTCGCACTCTTCTATCATCCGCTCCCATCATGCAACCTCCAAATTGGTCATTACCATTTGAGATTATGTGTGATGCTTCCGACTTCGCAATGGGTGCTGTTTTGGGGCAAAGGGTAGGTAAACTACCATATGCTATATACTATGCGAGTAAGACTTTCTCAGGTGCCCAATTGAACTATACTACCACCGAGAAAGAGTTACTTGCCGTAATATATGCCCTTGATAAATTTCGGTCATATCTCTTAGGATCCAAGGTAATTGTGTTTTCCGATCATGCCGCTCTTAGGCATCTTTTAATGAAAAAGGAAACCAAACCTCGCTTAATAAGATGGATCCTACTTCTTCAAGAATTTGACTTTGAAATCAAGGATAAAAAGGGCTCCGACAATGTCGTTGCCGATCATCTGTCTAGATTAATGGTTGAATCTTCTCCAAATCTTGAAATTCATGAATCATTTCCGGATGAACAACTCTTTCAAATCTCAAATGGGACGTTGCCTTGGTTTACCGACATTGTTAATTATCTTGTAACCGGCAAACTTCCCATTACTTGGTCAAAACAAGAAAAGGACCGATTCTTTGCTACCATCCGGAAATACTATTGGGAAGATCCCATTCTGTTTCGTTATTGCCCGGATCAAATCATAAGAAGATGTGTGTCAGAAAGTGAAGTTTCGAGCGTCCTTGTGTTTTGTCACACACTTGCTTGTGGTGGGCATTTCAGTGGAAAAAAGACCGCTTTGAAGGTTCTTCAAAGTGGGCTCTTCTGGTCCACTATCCACCGAGATGCCTATAACTTTTGCAAGGTGTGTGTTCGGTGCCAAAAGTTGGGATCAATGTCAAAAAGAGACATGATGCCCTTATCTTCAGTCTTCGTTGTTGAAATCTTCGATGTATGGGGCATAGACTTTATGGGACCATTTCCAATGTCTTATGGCTTTCAATACATCCTCGTTGCCGTTGATTATGTTTCAAAATGGGTTGAGGCTTGTGCTACCAAAACGAATGACCACTCCGTGGTAATTGCATTCGTTAAATAAAATATCTTTGCTCGTTTTGGTATGCCAAGGGCTATGATAAGTGATGGAGGAAAACATTTCTGTAATCAATTCTTGAAACAACTTTTCTTGAAATACTCCGTCACACATAAAGTGGCCACTCCCTACCATCCCCAAACAAGTGGGCAAGTCGAGGTGTCAAATAGGGAAATCAAGCATATTCTTGAGAAAACTGTCAATCCGACCCGAAAAGATTGGTCAAGAAAATTGAACGATACTTTGTGGGCTTACCGGACAGCTTACAAGACTCCAATAGGCATGTCTCCATATAGACTTGTTTATGGGAAGCCTTGCCATCTTCCGGTTGAGCTAGAACACAAAGCACTTTGGGCAATAAAAAGGCTCAACTTTGATCTTGATAAGGCTGGAAAGGATCGTTTACTCCAACTCAATGAGCTAGAGGAATTGAGAAATGATGCCTATGATAGTTCAAAAATTTACAAGGCAAGGACAAAAGCATTTCATGATAAACATATTGTGAAAAAGTCCTTTGAAGCCGGTCAAAAGGCTTGGTTATTCAACTCTAGGCTCAAATTTTTCCCTGGAAAGCTTCGAACCAAATGGGAAGGCCCTTATCAAATTATCTCCGTCTCACCTCATGGGGCGGTTGAAAGTGTTGGGATTAAAATGTTGGGATGCACCTCAGGAAAGTGTTGGGATTCACCTTAAGAAAATGTTAGAATGCACTTTACAAATAAGTTGGGATGTTTGTACAAAAATGTTGGGATGTACGTTAGGAAAATGTTGTGATGCAACAATTTACGAATACATTGGGATATATGTTACGAAAATATTAGAAAATTGTTGTGATGCAGTTGGGAAATTGTTGTGATGCAGCAAATGAGGATAATTTGGGATACAACTATAATTTTCAGATTTTATTTTCAAGGAAATCCTCTTATTTCCATAAGAATGGCAAAAACAAAGAAATCATATAATTTTCAGATTTTATTTTCAATAAAATCCTTTTATTTTTATAAGAATGACAGAAACAAAGAAATCATACCTCTTGCTTCGATTTGGAGACGTCTGATCTAACCTTCAATTTGGAAATAGAATCGCTTATTCTATTTTGAAATAAAGCCTCTTCCAGCTTCTATTAGAAAAGAAATCAAAATCCATTTGGAAAGAAATCAAATTCTAAACTGGGTTGATTGATATTTTGGGAGAGAAGAATGGTAGCTGGGTGACGGGATTTCAATTTTATTTCAAATGGGTTGCTGAAATGAAGGAGGAAGGAAAGAAGAGTATATTTGAATAATGTATACATATATATATATACACAAAAATTCTGTATAAAGCAAATATAATTTTTTTACCCACGATGATAAGTACTATTGATTTACAAAAATGGAGCAAATAGTTGCACTATTACACGGAAGTAATTTCCCCTTGTGTAGTCTTTTGCTACTCTGTAAAAGTTTAATGCTAGTTTTGAGCCGTCACAAAGTCTACTATGATGACAATAGGAGCCATTAGTTTACACAGTTGAGTCTACCATGATGACAATAGGAGCCATTAGTTTACACAGTTGAAAATTAAAATTTTAAACCTACTTTCGCCGAATGCATGGATTAGCTGGTGGAAATTAACAATACATGAATTTCTTGTTTTAAATTTAAAAAAATGTTTTCAAAACATGACTAATGATGCAACATTTAAAAATATATATATATATCTTGTCAACATTGAATGTACATCTAAATAAATAAGTTTTTCTATACTATTTTCGTCCTATATTAATTATTGATTTAAAAAATTTTGACTTACTATTACTTTTTATTTTTGAGTTATTTAAAATCATTTTTAGTTGTATTCCTTTTATATATTTATATACTATCTATATTTCTTATGAAATATCTATTTTAATAACTTTAATTCACAAAAATTGTGAATCAAAATTTTTGAAATGAACAATTAATATAAAATGTCCAGATATTTTTACTTTTCAAAATTAACAAAGATTTGCATATCTATTAATTTGTCTTTGTTGATAAATAGCACTTATTGTCCTTATCCATTGGTTAGGTCTTACCAGCATCACACAAAGTCTACTATGTACTTTTTTTTTTCTTATTTATTTATTTATTTATTTTTTTAACCAAAACTGCAATGTACTTGACTGTACATATTTGTGATGTGTTCTCCTGTAACAACTTATGGGCCTAAAGCTTAAATGCACCATTTTAACTTCATCTAGATGCCCACCCACCAAAAAATAGAAAATAAAATATAATAATATCAGTGTTTGAATTTTCTTCCTTTAATTTGTGAAGAAATAATTTACTTACTAAGCAAATTAAAAAAAAAAAAAAAAATTCAAATACAAGACACATTTAGAGCTGAGCACTCGACTTACTCCGTCACAAAATAATACCTACTAACCATTATCATATTGAAAATGTGGCGTATAAGAATTTGAGACCTACATGCACAAGATTCATGGAACATGACTGGTAATACTAGAAGAACAAAATTTATATTAAACTTTGTGAACCTTGAAAGGATCGTGGCCCCAACTGAATGTGGACTAAATACCTTTTTTTTTTTTGTACATACATGATTTTCTATTTTTTATATTAGAGTGGCTGCTACTAAGTATGAATAATTTTTCTTATTTCACATATTTTGAACATTTTATTAATACATTTTGGTACACTTTACATAAATATGGCAACAGAGTAGTTTGGAGTGGAGAATACCATCTCCATACCATCCCTTTTTAAAATAACTATTCTTATTCAAGTCCAAAACCAATTTATTAAACGGGACGGAGTTGGGATAAAATATTTTCGTAATTGTATTATAAATTTAACAAAAAAAATTAAAAAAAACAAAATTTCAACTATGATAATAATTCTTTGTGTCATGTGAATAAAAATAAGATCCAACTTTTTAATTGGAACTTGAGACTTAATATTATTATCGAAATATCAATTTAATATATTAAAGTTCTCAAATAAGAATAATTAAAAAAAATATCTAATGATTGGAATATAAAAAATTAGAATTTGCTTAATATATAATTAATATTATTAAATAAAAAATAAATATAAAAATAAAATTATAATTATAAACAAGATAAGGACTGTGTGACTTTTCCTCATCTCGCAAATTTTAAATCCTAACCCTTATTCTCGCTCCAAAACAACCCTTTAATTACACCGAAATTTTATTTTTATTTTTATGCGACATGGAAAAGATGTATCATGTCACATACTGGTTGGACTTTCCTCAATATGTCAATAGTATGGAAAAAGATGTATGTGGTCCTTACGTCAATAGTATGTGGTCCTTATGCCTTAAATCCTTGAAAAAATAAAATAAAAAATAAAAATAGTATGGAAAAAGATGTATGTGGTCTTATGTTCCGACTTTACCAATATGCGTACGTCCTACAATTAGAGACCATTTACCATTTACCATTTATACTGCGAATGTGTGGCATGCAAAGATTTAAGGCCCACGTGCCCCCATATTCATGGAAATATCATCACCCATATTAGTATACTTGTTAGGGAAAAATTAACTCCCTCCAATCAATTCAACTATCGATTATTATTGAGAGTTAAATTCTTCTTTTATTACACGTAGCGGTTCATTACACACAGTAGAAGGATCATCACAAACTTATATTAAGATAACAATCATACACGTTAATGCACAATATTTTATATAGTTCACCTAATTTTAGAGTTAGGTCCATGAAAGAGAAAAATTTCACTATTATAAATCAAGGAAAAGAATATTCATTTAGTCACTCATCATCTATACATTCGGAAATTACATATACTCTTCCCTCTTCTCACAATACTCACCCTTGAACCTTTTATATTTTTTCTCTCTTCTCTCTCTCTCTAAAGCTCTCACACCCATCTTTATTTATAGAGTCTTTAAACTTAATTCTTTGTTGGACAAGTATTCCTCAACTTGTCTATAAGAAGTTACTATAATGATCAAAACTCTAAAAAAAAAACATAATAGGATATATTTTTCTCTATAACTTTCAATTTTTCAAAACGAAAAAAAAAAATAAATTTTTTATACTTAAATTTTGAGCCACAAACCCAACAGTAACAAGGTATGATGGTGTTGGCTTGAGTGATAAAGGCCAAACCTTTAGTGCTCTTCACCCTCTCGTCCAACCAGAGTAGAGTTTGATTCCTAACTACCGTTGGAAACGGCATTAGAAAACGCAAACTTTGGAAGAATTTTTAAAAGATTCCGCTAAAAATTTTTTGCGAATCTATTGACGAGCGAGTTCCTCTCTGCGAGGAGATGAACGTGGTATATTCATTTTCTCAAATCCGTTTCCGGGTGAATGAGAAATTGACTCCAAAGTAAGTGATTTATAAAGCCTAAATGGGTGTGAATAAAGTGGGAAATGCTTGTCCCACATCGAAAAAGTAGCAAAGCAACCTTGAGTATATATATGTCTAGTATGGGATTTGGGTTTGGGCCCAAGGGCACCCAAGTTTTTAAGAGGGGGAGGACCTAGGCTAGCCTGGATCCGAACCAACTACCACACGCTCGCGCCGCCCGTCGGGTCCGGTCCGGTCCGGGCTAGGGCGGGGTTTGATTGTGAAATGGGTTTAACTTTTTACACAAAGTTGGACTGGGCCTGTGTGGTTATTTTATTTACTGGACTTATTTAAGTGGGCTAGGCTGCCGAAGTTTGCTTGCTGGGCTTAATCTGTTTTGGGTTTAAAAACCACCAACAGATTTTTAATTTTGATTGGTCAACAATGGTTGCACCCATTCAGAATAGGCACCAACAAGCCTATAAATACCCATCATTGGGTTCATTTCAATTCACACCAATTCAGAAATCTTCTTCTCTTCTTCTGAATTTCTTCTTCTAATTCTTCTTTGTTCAGTTCAGCCACTGGTTTGGGTTCAACTTAAACTGGTTTGGATTGGGTTCGAACCTTGGTTTCCAAGTTTGGGTTCAATCTTGGTCTCCGAGTTAGGGTTCAATCCTAGTCTCCGAGTCTGAGTTCAACAGAGAGTACTACACCGAGCCGGTTCGCCTATTCCATTGGTTTGAAGTGCTACTACCAAAGGAAGAAAAGTCGTTGTATCCTGGGAGATAGACGCCGAAGAGTCCGTTAGCACCGTAGCGGGGCGTATCTGTCTTAAGGCTATAGAATTAAATTCTAGCCTCGACTTTATCAGGTTCTTTTATAGTTTTGTTATTTTTGATATTAAACTATATAAATATATATATATAGATTATTATAAATATTATACTTACAAATAATATTTAAATAAATTATACTATAGTATATGATACATTATTTGATCAACAATCTTAAAACAGATAACTTTATAATATAGTAATAATTAATTAATTATTATTGTTGTTATAATTATTATAATTTGACTCGTGGTCTGTATATCAATATATAACAGACAAATGGCAAGTACGAGTATTACCGTGCCTAATGTTCCCGTTAGTCATGGGGAGAAGCCCGAAAAATTCAACGGGACGGAGTTTAAAAGGTGGCAACAGAAAATGATGTTCTACCTTACAACTCTGAATCTAAGCAAGTATCTGACTGAGACTGCTCCAGTGTTAGATGAGGGTGATATAGACATTACCAAGCTTGGAGCTGTTGATACATGGAAGCATGGAGACTTCCTATGCAAGAACTACATCCTCAATGGATTGGACAACACCTTATATAATGTGTACAGTCCAATAAATACTGCTAAAGAGCTTTGGGAGTCGTTAGACAAAAAGTATAAAACAGAGGATGCTGGATTGAAGAAATTCGTGGTTGGACGATTTCTGGACTTCAAAATGATAGACTCCAAGATAGTCGTGAGCCAAGTGCAGGAGCTCCAGCTGATCCTACATGAGATACATGCTGAGAAGATGACATTGAGTGAATCCTTTCAAGTAGCTTCAATCATTGAAAAGCTGCCACCTATTTGGAAAGATTTCAAAAATTACTTGAAGCATAAGCGCAAGGAAATGGGGCTCGAAGACTTAATTGTTAGGCTGAGAATTGAAGAAGATAATCGTACATCTGAAAAGAGAGCCGGAAATTCTTCAATAGTGTCAAAGGCAAATGTAGTGGAAGCATGACAGAAAAATAAGAAGAGGAAGCACTCTGGAGAAGGTCCTAGCCAAGGAAACTACAAGAAGTTCACTGGGAAGTGTTTCATATGCGGCAAGCTAAGACACCGAGCTAAAGATTGTCGTAACCGCAAAACACATCATAACCCCAAGAAGAAGACCACTAAGGTACACATAGCTGAAGAAGATAAGTTGACAGCTGATGTATCAGAGTTAAATCTTTCAGCTGTGGTTTCTGAAATTAACCTGGTAAGCAACAACAGAGAATGGTGGGTGGACACAGGAGCTACTCGTCATGTTTGCTCTGAAAAGAGGATGTTCACTACCTATGAAACTATAAATAATGAAGAACAACTCTACATGGGGAATTCTTCTACTGCAGAGGTTGAAGGACAAGGAAAAATCAAGCTACTAATGACCTCAGGGAAAGAGCTCACTCTTAATAATATGCTGTATGTACCAGACATCAGGAAGAACTTGGTCTCTGGGTTACTACTAAGCAAGAATGGGTTCAAGCTGGTCTTTGTATCTGATAAGTTTGTGCTGACTAAGAATGGGGTGTATGTGGGCAAAGGGTATCTAAATAATGGACTATTTAAGTTCAATGTAATGACTGTTGTACCCAAAGCTATTAATGATAATAATAAAGCTAGTGCTTCTTCTGCTTATATTATTGACTCATCTGATATATGGCATGGTAGGTTAGGATATGTTAATTATGATACTATTCGTATATTAATTAACATGGAATCTATACCTAAATTTAATATTGATTTAAATAAAAAATGCCAAACATGTGTAGAAGCAAAATTGACTAGAACCTCATTTCACTCCATAGAGCGAAGTACTGAACCTCTAGTATTAATTCACAGTGATATCTGTGACTTTAAATCTGTGCCAACTAGAGGTGAGAAAAAGTATTTCGTTACTTTTATTAATACTGCACAAGATATTGTTATGTATACTTGTTAAGAAGTAAAGATGAAGCCTTGGAAATGTTTAAACATTACAAGAATGAGGTTGAGAATCAACTTGGAAAAAAGATAAAGATGTTTAGAAGTGATAGAGGTGGTGAATACGAAGTACCATTCGCTGACATTTGCTCAGAACATGGTATTATTTACCAAACTACCGCTCCTTATTCACCTCAACAGAACGGTGTTGCTGAACGCAAAAATCGTACCTTAAAAGAAATGATGAATGCTATGTTGATAAGTTCTGGTTTAACCCAGAATTTGTGGGGGGAAGCTTTGCTCTCTGCTAATTATGTTCTCAACAAGGTACCTCAAAAGAAATCAAATGTGACACCTTATGAATTATGGAAAGGTCAAAAACCTTCCTATAAATTCTTAAAAGTGTGGGGGTGTTTAGCTAAGGTTGCGGTTCCTACTCCTAAGAAAGTTAAGATAAGACCAAAAACCTTTGATGGTATTTTCATAGGCTATGCACAGAATAGTAGCGCATATCGTTTTCTTGTGTATAAATCAAACATTCCTGATATCCATGTCAATACAATTATTGAGTCAAGGAATGCTTATTTCTTTGAGGATATATTTCCATGCAAAAATCCTCTTAAAAGAAATTATGATACTGCTAATAGCAATATACAAGAGAATATAGACCAAGAGTCTATAGATGATGAAAATGAGGAAGAACCTAGACATAGCAAAAGAGCTAGAACGTCTAAGTCATTCGGTCCTGATTTTTTGACATATATATTGGAGAATGAGCCACAAAGCTACAAGGAAGCTATGTCTTCTCCTGAAGCTAATTTATGGAAAGAAGCCATAAATAGTGAAATTGAATTCATCATGCAAAATCATACTTGGGAGCTGGTAGATCTTCCTCCTGGTACCAAACCTTTAGGGTATAAGTGGATTTTCAAGAGGAAGATGAAGCCTGATGGTTCAATTGAAAAATATAAAGCCCGACTTGTTGCTAAGGGATACAGGCAAAAAGAAGGCTTGGATTATTTTGATACATATTCACCAGTCACAAGAATAACATGCATTAGATTGTTACTAGCTATTGCAGCACTGCAAAACTTAGAAATACATCAAATGGATGTTAAGACTGCCTTATTAAATGGTGAATTAGAGGAGGAAATCTATATGGAACAACCTGAAGGGTTTATAGTTCCAGGAAAAGAAAAGAAGGTGTGCAAACTTGTAAAATCCTTATATGGATTAAAACAAACACCTAAACAATGGCATGAAAAATTTGACAAAGTGATGTTGTCAAATGGTTTTAAAATTAATGAGTGTGATAAATGTGTGTATGTGAAAAACACTCAAAATGGATATGTCATTGTGTGCCTATATGTGGATGATATGCTAATAATGGGTAGTAATGATGTTATAATCAAAACTACTAAAAAGATGTTGACCAAAAATTTTGATATGAAAGATTTAGGCATAGCTGAAGTCATACTAGGAATTAAGATTTCTAGAACATCAGATGGTCTAGTATTATCTCAATCTCACTATATTGAGAAAATATTAGAAAAGTTTAATAAAAGGGATAATAGTCTTGTAAAGACTCCTGTTGATGTAAATCTTCATTTATCGAAAAATACTGGTCCTAGCATATCACAACTTGAGTATTCTCGCATTATAGGAAGCTTAATGTATTTGACGAATTGCACACGACCAGACATAGCATACTCAGTTAATAAATTGAGTAGATATACTAGTAATCCAGGAAAGAACCATTGGACTGCAATAATTAGGGTTCTAAGGTATTTAAAATATACTATAAGTTATGGATTACATTATTCTAGATATCCAACAGTACTTGAAGGATACAGTGATGCTAATTGGATATCAGATACAAAGGATTCTAAATCCACAAGTGGCTATGTCTTTACTATTGGAGGAGGTGTCATATCTTGGAAATCTTCAAAACAAACTTGTATTGCCAGATCCACTATGGAATCTGAATTTATTGCTTTGGATAAAGCTGGTGAAGAAGCTGAGTGGCTTCGTAATTTCTTAGAAGATATTCCAAATTGGCCTAAACCGGTGCCCGCTATATGTATACATTGTGATAGTCAATCAGCAATTGGAAGGGCACAAAGTAATATGTACAATGGTAAGTCTCGACATATACGTCGACGACATAATACCGTTAGACAATTGCTCTCAAGTGGGATAATCTCAATAGATTATATCAGGTCAAAAGATAATTTAGCGGATCCGTTTACAAAAGGTTTGACAAGAGAGCAAGTGTATAGTTCATCGAGGGGAATGGGATTAAAGCCGAAAGCTAACGAGTCATCTTAATGGAAACCCAACCTAGTTGACTGGAGATCCGAAGATCTAGGTTCAAAGGGACAACAGAAATTCTGAATGGCTCACCAGAAGCACTGGGAAGATTCAATCTTCTACCTATTTCTATGATGAGACAGTGTTACCTACAGCGATGAGTAGGATAAGCTATGCTTTTAATGACTCTTATACCTTGAAAATTCAAGTGGGGTATGGTAGGATACTCTTAATAAGAAGTCACCTATATGAGTGTGAAGTGGGGCCGCTTCTATGAGAACTTCTAAGGCTAAGCTTTCTAGAGCGCTCATGAAATACCAGGCGTTGTTCAGGGCCATATGAACACAACCGTGAGAACCGACTTTGTGTGGGAAGGAATTGTGTGTTTGCTATTGTCTTGGTTTACATCAACGGCTGAACAGTTCAAGACATAATGTTCACTGGTTAGCCAGTAAATCCGATAGTAATACATTAGGGAAGGTTCAAGGCCAAAAGCTATCTATCCCGATGCAGTAACTTTCCAATAGTACTCTCTATAGTGTCTGTATCTTCTCCTTTTGTAATCTGCGCAAATTTTCATTCATGTGGGGGATTGTTGGAAACGGCATTAGAAAACGCAAACTTTGGAAGGATTTTTAAAAGATTCCGCTAAGAATTTTTTGCGAATCTATTGACGAGCGCGTTCCTCTCTGCGAGGAGATGAACGTGGTATATTCATTTTCTCAAATCCGTTTCCGGGTGAATGAGAAATTGGCTCCAAAGTAAGTGATTTATAAAGCCTAAATGGGTGTGAATAAAGTGGGAAATGCTTGTCCCACATCGAAAAAGTAGCAAAGCAACCTTGAGTATATATATGTCTAGTATGTGATTTGGGTTTGGGCCCAAGGGCACCCAAGTTTTTAAGAGGGGGAGGACCTAGGCTAGACTGGATTCGAACCAACTACCACGCGCGTGCCACCCGACCCGACCCGACCCGGTCCGGGCTAGGGTGGGGCGGGGTTTGATTGTGAAATGGGTTTAACTTTTTACACAAAGTTGGACTGGGCCTGTGTGGTTATTTTATTTAAGTGGGCTGGGCGCTTAATCTGTTTTGATTTTAAAAACCAACAGATTTTTAATTTTGATTGGTCAACAATGGTTGCACCCATTCAGAATAGGCACCAACAAGCCTATAAATACCCATCATTGGGTTCATTTCAATTCACACCAATTCAGAAATCTTCTTCTCTTCTTCTGAATTTCTTCTTCTAATTTTTCTTTAAACTGGTTTGGATTGGGTTCGAACCTTGGTTTCCAAGTTTGGGTTCAATCTTGGTCTCCGAGTTAGGGTTCAATCCTGGTCTCCGAGTCTGAGTTCAACAGAGAGTACTACACCGAGCCGGTTCGCCTATTCCATTGGTTTGAAGTGCTACTACCAAAGGAAGAAAAGTCGTTGTATCCTAGGAGATAGACGCCGAAGAGTCCGTTAGCACCGTAGTGGGGCGTATCTGTCTTAAGGCTATAAAATTAAATTCTAGCCTCGACTTTATCAGGTTCTTTTATAGTTTTGTTATTTTTGATATTAAACTATATAAATATATATATATAGATTATTATAAATATTATACTTACAAATAATATTTAAATAAATTATACTATAGTATATGATACATTATTTGATCAACAACTACTAACATATTAATCATTGTCAGGATAAGAAAAAAGAGAGAGAAAAAAAAAGAAAAGTTTCTTAAAGTAAATTACATACATTATTGACTCATTGGTTTTCATGATTTTTCTACTTTCTTAAATTAAATTACATACATTATTGACTCATTGGCCATTGGCCCTGTAATAGTCACAATTTTTCTCCCACTAAAGATTGATGCCATTTTTCTTTAGCTAGACTCAAACTTTCAACCTCCAACCTTTCTTTAGCTAGATTCCAAACTTTCAAATTTTTCTGTTTGTTTTTAATTTCTATACTAAGAGTTGTTATAAAATGAATTAAAAAATAAAATTATGTCGTTGTAATGATTTTTATATCATATATATTATTATTTCAATACTTTACTGTGATAATATTCATATTATTTTTAAGATTATTGGATAGACTTACGTTAGAAATGTTTACAAAGTGTAGGTAAAATATCGACGAAGTGTCCGAAGTAATAAAATTAATTTTTATTTATGAACATGTATATGAAATGTTAGACACGTATTTGAAGTGTTTTCAAGAAATATGAATGTCCGACATTAGTACGACTCTTAATTACCAACACATTGAATTCATTCAAGAAGTAACAACTGCTTTTCACATGCCTGAAGCTTCTATTAAACACGAGTTACAAGATAATTAATTGAAATAGAAAAAAATTCATACAATATCAAAGTTTAGCTAGTTCTAACCCACACATGTTGACAATTCAATAATAAAAATAAAAAAAATAAAAAAAATTAATTACATTATAATTCAGCTATTGTGCTTCATGTAGAGGTGTGGAATGTGGATTCACCACCACTAGTTCTGTTTTCCGAGGAAAACAAGCATGACATCTCATTGACCTTTTCAACCTGCTTAATTTAGGACCCACATGCTCCATAATCATGTAGTACCATATATCCTCCAACACGTCTCTATACTGTCATAATATTCCTTCACGTGGGTCTGTGACACATACTATGTGTTAGTCCCTTCACGTGGGTATTTACTCATTTATATTTAAATTTTTCTTATTTTTAGTCCCTTCACGTGGGTATTTTTCTCATAGGTACTTTTATCATTATATTGGAAGCATTTAAATTTTTCTTATTTTTCGAATTAGAAAGATTTGACCAAAAAAAAAAATTAGAAAGATCAAACATATATACAAGTGTGTGAATTTTTTTGTCACTGTATGCATATAAAATAAAAATAAAAATAAAAATAAAAATTGAACATTGCAGAGTACCAAACCTCCTCAAATTGTCAACATATATTTGTACAATTGGAATATATATATATATATATATATATATATATATATTACTGTGGCTTTTTTTGAGCTTCTGGAGGGTGTAATTGGCATCTTAAATTCAGAAGTAGAAAAAATTCAATTCAAATCTTGAATTAAATTTTCTCAAATTCTAAATTTAAATTAACCTGAATTTATTTCAATTTAAAATTTAAAGCATTGATTTCATATTTTCAAATACAACATGAATTTTCTTATTTTAAGTTTTAACATTTTTGAAACAAACATATATCTTCAAATCATGTCTAATCGTGCAACATAGAAAACATGTATCGCTGTCCTTAAAGAGTGGTTGGGCGGCTTTACTCTTCGTTTGAGTCCATGGGCCCATTATACGGCCAAATCTGATTTCTATCTCCAAGAACTAGCACAAGTAAATATACCTATTTGCCCCTCGACAATAATTTCACACTTTAGAATTTGGGAAAACTATTTGTACACTTAACATTGTAATTAGCAGATAGTTTTTTTTTTTTTTTTTTTTTTTTTTGGGTAAAATGATAATGAAACAGAGTTTGAGCTTTGACTTGTTAAGTTAAAAAGCCAAACAAAGTTGAGCTTAGGCTTGATGAATATCATCAAGTTTAGTAGAAAGACTAAATTTTTTAACGTGAACATACTTCAATTTAACAGAATCGAATAAAAATAATGAAATATTTGATTTGATTATGCTTGACTATAATAAAAGTAATGAGATACTCGATTTAATTATGTTCGACTATAATAAAAGTAATTAGATATTCGATTTGATTTAACTTGATTAGATTCATTGTAACTAAGCACAATTATCCTCAACCGTTGAAGTCTTAACAATACTTTTCATTGAAGACAAAATTTTGGAAATTAGTCAACAATTCCACAAAATAAATTGAATTCCATCGTGCAAAAAGGAATGACTGCTTTTCACAAGACCTTGGAGCTTACATAAAACACCAGTGACAAGATATTTGAGTGAAATAGAATATCATAAAACATCAAATTTTAGCTACTTCCAACAAAAATCTAATTAACCCTTACATATTGATAACCCGATAAAAAAAAAATCACATTACAATTCAATTATATTTTCTTCATGTAAAGGAGTGAAAAAGGGTTTTTTTTTTTTTTGGGTAGGAAAATTTTATAAGTTTTTTAAAATATTCATTTTGTTTTTTATTTCTTTTATTACTATTTTCAAATAATCCAACGGTGTTTAAATTAAGTCACATAGAGCGGAAGCGAATTTGAAAGCGGAAGCATGAGGACGACAAAATTAAGTTATGAGCAATGGGAATTTAAGCAAGAGCGCGCGAAGTATGAGAGTGAAAACACACTCAAAATATGAAAGCAACATCTATTGATAAAAATTGTGTGGCTTAAAGTCTAAGTCGCTTATTTCAAATTTAAATATATTTTTTTAGAAAAATGTTTCATCAAATCACGAGTAATCGAAAAGATGTTATATTGTCCTTTCGTTTAAAGTCCATGGGTAGGTTTAAATGCACGACTTCACCATACCCCTACGAAGAAGAAAATTTACATTAAACTTTGTAAACCCTGAAAGGAGTTGTGGGCCCACCTAAATATGGACTCATTCAACCTTTGTTGTCCATTAATTTCATGGCCGCATAATAATTTTCATGATTTTCAAATTCTTAAATTAAAGTCAATACTGAGTCGTTTTACATGTTTAATTTTGTCATCTAGGTGAAAGTTAAATATACCATTAGCTTTATAATAGTCACAAATTTTCTCCCAAATTGAAGGGAGACTGATGGCATGTTCTTTCTAACTTAATAAAAATTGGATTTTTCAAGGAAAAAAAAAATATAAAAAATGGTAATTGATTATTGGTACTACAAAATGAATTTAGTTTATTCACTAACAAAATTTTGGGACATTTGATATTTAGGTCCTCATTGGTGAGTGTTGGGGGAGAAATTCACGCGGTCCAATACGGCACCGTTTTTCTATAAAGAAAATAGTAGAAGATCGATGAAACTTGACGGCACCGGTGTGGTGTCTGCCAAGAGCTCTCCGATGATCAAGTCAGTCACCGGAGGTCTAAAAGAAAGACATGGATTTAATAATCATTTTTTGTCGTACCTTTATTGACCGGTAGGATCTCATTCTTATAGCCGCTTTCCCTTAATTCATTTGCGAGATCAGAGGAGATCGTTTGTTGCCATATTTGTCGGGGATATGATTTACTCCTTTGACTTTCTCAAATTGTGTCAAGGTTATCCTTACCCTGTTGAACCACGTCGTCTTTCATTATACTGTCATTATCCTGGATAAGAAATGTCATTATTTTTATCCAATGGAAATCTTTATCTTTGATAATTAAATATTATAGTTCGAAAGTAGAAAAGGTCTGGCGGCTGGTCAATACTTAGTTGCCTCTATCTTTAGGTTAAGGTAGGTTTATTTTTCCCTATCAGTGAGAATTACAGAGATGGATCTAGAAATTCATATGGGGGGCAAATTTATACAGAGAAATTTTTTCATAATTTCAGTGGGAGCTATTTCAAAATTTTATGGATATAAATGCAAAAAAATACAAATTTAGGGGTATAAAATGCAATAACAAAAAGCTACCCCACTGAGCCCACAATACATCCGTGCCTGCACTGTCCTCACCGCTAATGTGGACTAATAACAAATGGACACATCTTCTTTCATTATTAAATTAGAAATGTGTATGTACGCTCTATTATTTTCGATTTAATAAGTGAATATGTACTCATCTTAGATTTGATAATTAAATAGGACATATCTATTTTTTATTAGTCTACGTCAGTGATTAGGTCTTTCCTTATGAAAGCCTGAGTATTTTTCTTTGATAATTGAATAAAGTTCGTAATGTTTGTTAATTTCCTTAAGCAGATGCCACAGCTAGTATTTGTGTGGTCTAAGAAACAAGAAATTATTCATTGCAATAGTTGTAAAGATGACGTAGTGTAACAGACAACTATAAATACTCCACCAAAGTAAAGTGGACTTACAACATAATCAAAAAGCTAATATATGTGTTTTGATGGAGTGTTTGTAGCCGTCCGTTACACCACGTCATCGTTTCAATGATTGCAATGAGTAATTTTTTCATAAGAAGCACTTTCACACACAATTTGATGTTTCTTCAATGCACTCTCATACCTAGTAGGTTTGTTTGGTTTCGATTTTTGTAGTATAAATTGTGATACTTTATTTTTGAGAGAAAGGAAGAAAATAAAAGAAGAAAAAGGTAGACCATAAAAATACTTTTGGAAAAAAGGAAAATAGTTGAATGGGCTTCCACTTAAGGCCCAATAATACTTTTGGAAAAAAGGAAAATATTTGAATGGGCCTCCACTCAAGGCCCAATAATATTGATACTCTTCATAAAGTTATATCCTATCTTAATTTCAAGACAATCCTATCTAGAGGTGCACACGGTTCCGCTCGGAACCGAAACCAGAACCGTTCACAACGGTTCTTAAAAAACGGAACTGGAACCGGAACCGAAACCAAATCCGGTTCGGTTCCATGAGAACCGTTGACCATGAGTTGGCTGACAGGGGCTGAAGCTTGCCAACCCTAACTGGAACAACAGCGATTGAAACTGAAAGATATGGGTTTTGATTTTTTGAACAATCTGAAATGATATGCCGATATGGGTTTTGAACTTTTGATTCTTGCAGATAGATCTGAAATATATGGGTTGTGAACTTCTAATTCTTGTAGATTTTGTAGTTTACAGTTGCACAGAGAGAGAGGGCAAGTTTAGCAGTGATTAAATCGAAGTTTCCTATTCATTTGGACATGATTTTTGGGAAAAATCAGTGAATATTATAGAAAATATATACGTATATATACGTATATACGTATATATATTTATATAAAATGAAGAAAGATTTAGAGGAGATCTTACCTTTTGATGTGGATGTTTATTCAACAAAACTAGCGATTTGTGTGCTTAATCCATTATCTATTAGGATGAGTGGAACAAGCATTTTCGTTCTGATTTCAAGTTCTCTTAAATGTGCTACATAACTAGTGATTTGTGGTGCAGACTTCCTTATTTCTTAGTTCTTACCCTACCTCTGCATATCATTTTTTGCATTGATTGTGACTATTGCTTGCAGTTGCCGCCGGGGGGGGGGGGGGGGGGGGGGGGGGGGGAGGGCAAGTTCAGAGTCAAGAGAATAGAGATGGAGCTAGATGAATTTTGCAGATTTCCCACGTGAATTGAGGATTGGGATTGGGAATTTTGGATTTGTGTTTTGTTTTGTGGATTAGTTTTACGCACATGGCTGCTTGTTGGCCTTAGTTTAGAATAACGAATTAAATATATAATTATATATATATATATGGTTCCGGTTCTTACCGATTCCCACGGGCTGGAATTGGAACCGGAACCATACACTCACGGTTTTGAAAATAGAAACCAGAACCGAAACCGTGAGAACCGGAAAAAACGGTTCCGGTTCCGATTCCCCGGTTCCGGTTCTTTTGTGCACCCCTAATCCTATCAATCATTGCATGCCTAGTCCATTGTTAGAAATTACCAAACCTTCATTACATGTCACATTGATTTAATAACTAGTTAACCACCAAATCTGATTTCTACCTCTAAGAGCTTGAACAACCTCTCAACAATAATTCCACGCACTGAACCGAAATATTTATAAACAATTTACGTGTAGCCCACTTAAATAAAACTCATTTTGTTAATCAAGTCAAGCCCAAATAATTTTGGACTTAAATAAAACTCATTTATGGCTATTTGATCATTATTATTAATCAAGTCAAGCGCAAATAATTTTTGACTCGCTTATTAGGGTTTGGGAAAAATAACTGTGAATTGTACATCTTAATTCACAACAAGTTTTTTTTTTTTTTTTTCTTTTTCTTCTTAATAATAATGATACAGCATTTGAGCTAACCTTGTGAAGTTAAAAGAGCTAACAAAGTTAAAGAGGCGAGTAGCATCAAATTAAGCTTAATAACCAAAATTCTCTAGGCTTGAACATATTTTAATTTGACAAAGTCGAATAAAAGCAATTAAATATTAAATATTCAAGCTTGTTCATCTTTAACTCATAGTTTTTTTCAACCTTTGAAGTCCTAACCATAAAGACAATATTTCGAAAATTATTCATCTGAAAGTACTTAATTGACTCCTTGAATTTGGAATTTGATGAAATTTAGTATAAAGTTTATTCCAATTCCAAATCCAACTCTATATCCTCCAATTTCAAATTCAAACCGCCGATTTAGTGCTTCCAAATACAACATCAACAATTTCAGAGGCAAGACATTAAATTCACGCAAAAAAGTAAGAACTGCTTTTCACACCTTCTATTAAACATTAGTTACAAGATAAGTGACAAATAGAAGATTATACAATATCAAAGATTAGCTACTTCCAACACAAATCTAATTAATACATATTGACAATTCGTTCAAAAAATGTCACATTATTATTCAGCTATTATGCTTCATGTAGGGGTATCCAATAGGGATTCACCACCACTTTTTATGTTTTTATGAGAAAAACAAACCTAACATCTCCAATTAAGGCTTGACCTTTTCAACAATCTGGATTATGCCAAAAGATTACATAGCCCAAACCAAAACATACTTCCAACCATAAAATCAGTTCGCAAAAAAGAATTAAAAAAAAAAAAAGAAGAAAAAACCTTGAGAACGTTCATACCTATGCAAGTCCTTATGCTTATATTGAGGAGATAATGATATTTCTTTACTGGCTAGGCATTGGACCTCAAATATATGAATAAAATTTAGAGGCAACAATCCATAATGCAATCCCCATTTATTTAGACTACCTAAAACTTTTCCAAACCATCACTCTACAATTTTTCAATCACGTTTAATAAATAAAGGTGTCTACCAAAATCAAACTAAGCTAAGCATTTTCCCGGATAGAACATATTCCAATTTGATGTAGTCGAATAAAAGTAATTAAATATTTGAATTAGTTCAATTTAACTCGATTTATGATAACCCTAATCAGTGTTTTTCTCAACCGTTCAAGTCCTAACTAAACTTCTCATAAAGAGCCAAAAAAAAAAAAAAAAAAAACTTCTCATAAAGGCAAAACTTCGAAAACTATTCAACAGTTTCACAAGCAGCACCATTAATTCATGCAAAAAGACAAGACTGCCCTTCACAGGCTTGGAGCTTCTTACAAGATAGTTAAGTGAAATACAAAAATCATACAATACCAAAGTTAATCTACCTCCAACAAAAATCTAATTAACCCATACATATTGACAATTCGCTCAAAATTACATAATATTTCAGCTATTTTACTTCATGTAGAGGTGTGGAATAAGGATTCACCACCACTTTTTCTGTTTTTCTGAGAAAAACAAACCTCACATCTCCAATCAAAGGCTTGACCTTTTCGACAATCTTGACAATGCCCAAGAATAATAATTTATACAACACCACCATTCCAAATAGGATACCAAGATCAATCCACTTGGAGTACCCCATCTCTACTTGAAATACATCCCTCAAAATTATGGCGCCATCAATAGTTTTAGGCCCTACTAATTGAGTATTAGTAAAACTAAGTCGTTCAAACTCATTCTTGTACAATCCTTGATATGCATACTTGTGGAATGCAACGTAGTACATTGGGTACCTCCAGAAGAGCCCCGGAAGATCGTTTGGCAATCGGAAAAACCCACCACTCAACATCATCAGGCCTTGAATTCCAGCACCTATGATCAGCCCCATAAGGAAATTTGGCACCACACTTGCAACAATCATCATAAGGCTCTCCACCAACAACATACACGCGAAAAGTAGTAGAGTGAAGTAGATGAATTGTTCATTTCCGCGCTGAAGTCCCACGAGATAATATATAATGGCTCCGGGAATCAAAGAGATGACAAGCAAGTATGCCATGGAAGAAAGTGTGTTGGCAATGGCAAATGTTGCAGCACCATAATGTCCGTTTAGTCTTTCCCGGTCAAAAACCTAAGCATGGTAGAAAGATTGGTGTTTGATTAATTTGTTTGAAATTAGATTTTGATTTATAAATTGTTGGAACGAGTTTAATTCACCTTCATGTCCTCTACGAAGGAAGGAAAACCACCAATGGCCATGATGGTCAAGAAGGAAGCTACAAACATGAGCATTGAGCCTCTTGCCTAATTCATTCAAAGCAAACAAATAGTTACATGTTCATTTGCAATTCAAAAACCAGAAAATTTTAGACTAAAAATAGTTATGACATGAGACTTACTTGAATGGAGTCATAATCGGAGCCCATATCATAGAAGACAGTACCTAAACCAAAACCCAGTGCAATGTATATAGCAAGGCGCAACCAGTAGTAGCCTAGGTCACGAAACATGTTTATAAAAGACCGCTCTGTAAGAACACGGCATTGGGTAAAGAAGCTAGCTTGGCTTCCCTTCTTCTCTATTGCTCCTCCACCCTAACAACATGCATATATTATATATCCAATACATATAATTGTCATAAGTATTTTTGGGTTTAATTTTGTTGTCCTATTTAAATGAATTTGTTCAATATCTTACCAGTGGCATAGCAGTATCAGCCTCTTACTTTCCAAAGGGAGGTCAGGGGTTTAAATTTCGGAAAAGACATGTGTGTGTGAGTAACAACTAGGAAAAAAAAAAAAAAATTGTTCAATATCTTACCTGTCTATGTATCTCAGCTATGTGTCCTCGAATTTGCTTGCAAGTATCAAATGATTTGGAAGAGTTTACAAGAACATCAATTACTTCCTCAGTTGTCATTTTTCCACCAACACCTTGTTCAATGTCCTAATGGTGAAATGTGGTATCAAAATTAAATCTCATACATGTACAATATTAGGAAAAAAAAACTCTCAATAATTGAGTACCTAGCACCTACCTCATCAAAATCTGTGTTGATTGTTCTAAGGTAATGATCAGCTGGATTTTGCAGACTTGGGCATGGAAAACCATTCACAGCAAAAAACTAATTTGGACCAAAAGTAGTAAAAGTCACTAGTCATTTCATTTTTGAATAGAATGTCCACTATACGTAAACACTGAAGTTGTGAACTAACCTGATTTGCTGCATAAGATGGACCAAAGTACACTGTTCTGCCCAAGGAGAGAAGACAGAGATAGTCGAAGAGCGCAAAGACCTCACTACTAGGCTGATGGATGGATGCTATGACTGTCATTCCATCTTGTTGTGCGAGTTTCACAATCCGGCTCATGACATAGTACGACGCAGCACTATCAAGGCCACTTGTTGGCTCATCGAGGAAGAGAAGCTTTGGGCGCGTTAAAATCTCCATACAAATGCTCACTCTCCTCTTCTGGCCACCACTGAGGCCTTTGCTTCCCCAACCTCCTATTCTCGTGTTCATTGAATCCTGCAACCCCATCTCCCTAATTGTCTTCTCTGCTCTCTCCTTTTTCTCGGCACTTGACATTGAATTCGGCAATTGGAGATGAGCAGAGTAGTGCACAGCCTCTCCAACAGTTAAGGTCCATGTTAGAATGTCATCTTGTGTTACATATGCCTAAATTGAGGAAAAGCAATTGTGAAACTATTAGATAAATGATCATTTTTCTATAATATGTGTTGTGTTGAATTATCTAAACTTGTACAAGTTCATGAGTTTAATTTTACTGCATTGGTCCTAAACATAGGTTTGCTTAGATTTTTAAATTAAGACCCCATTTTTTAGCTGTTTTTGTTTTTGGGCTGTTACAGTGTCGATTTTGGCAACAAAAGTATGTTTGGTGCAGCCTTATTTTATTTTATACAGTGCTAAAACATTTCGTGAACAGTGACCCAAAACCAAAATACCAAAAAATTATTTTTTCTTGTTTTGACAACTATTATGGTTTTTGACATTTGTTCATGGCCAAAACCATAACGGTTGTCAAAATATTGTTTTTGTTTTAGCCAAAACATCGTTTCCAAACGTGTTTTCGATTTTTTTTCAAAACATTCCTACAACAAAAATATTGTTTCTGTTTTAGCCAAAAACAGAACGCCTAAAACAAAACGTATACCAAATGGGTCCTAAGCTTTTAATAATGTGGGTTAAAATACCCTAAAAATGGGTAGAACTCAATTGAAGGAAGTGGTTTCATACTGATGTGCCATATGCTAGGTGCAGCTTATGACCATTGATTAGAACTTCTCCAGCTTGCCTTGTGTTTGACCCTAACCTCCCTGCAATATGTATATGAATCCCCTGTTAACAAAAAAGGAAGGGTAAAACAATATCTAGAGAGAGAAGGACAAAAGTGGAAAATTATTCAAATATTTTTGATTATTAATTTTTAATTCAAATATTATCTTTATATATGAGCCCCTGTTAGAAAAAAGGAAGGGTAAAAAAAATAATAATAATAACAATAAAATAAAATAAAGGAGAGGACAAAAAGGAAAAAATTATTCACACATCTTCTCGACATTGCATAGGGTTAAAAGTTTACGAGAATTCTAGACTACCGTGCTGCAGGACAACAAAAGATCCTTGTTCAGTGCATCAACATCACAAATAATATTGAAACGTAAAGTAGTAAATTCATAAATTGGAAATTTTTAGGGATTGATTCAGTTCACGGATTAGGATTTCAAAATTTTCAATTCAATTTAGTTTATGAATTTGATCCAATTCGATACTACTATATTTCTTAATATATAAAATATAGTAAGCTTTTTTTAACACTAAACTTAATATTTTACATATTGAATCAGTTGGATAAGATTAATTTCAATTTTCATCAAACCGTTTCCATCCATGAAATGAATGAAAGTCACATCAAGACACTAAACGGTTGGCTATGAAAAATAACATGTTCCTGCTGGTTTATCTCCCTATGTTTGGGGAGTGATTGAATTGAAGACTCCAAGGTTCATCAACCTTAGTCAGGGCAGAGCTAGCATGTGCCCGGGCAGCTGCCTCCCTGTCCCATGCTCGTCCACTAGAATTTTTTTTTTTTGATACATAAATTTGTAAAAATTGATAAAATGCTCTCTTATAACTAATAAAATGACTTCTCTATCTCTGAATATACTAAATTATATTTTATTTTATGAGTATAATTTATAAAAATACCTCCATAAAATTTATAAAGTATCCCCCATGAGAGTATTTATTTTTAAAAATGTCTTTAATTCTTTATTCATTTTTCCTTCTTATTCTTTAAATTTCTTTTTGTCATCTTCAAAAAAACTTGCATTCTCTTTCTTCAATTAAAACTTATTTTTCCTCCAAAATTCTCCCATAATTTATGTGCAATAACCTCTCTCTCTCTCTCTCTCTCTTTTCATTTTTTATTTACTTATTCTATTGCACTGTTGTTACAATATTATATTTTCGACATGTTTGGAAAAAAATTATTTTGTCAATGTTAACATGTCCCCTGAACCAAATTTCTGGCTCTGCCCCTGACCTTAGAGCTCTACACTACACAACCTGTAAACTTTTTCAATAAGGACTTGCAAAGAAGCTAAATTCATTCATTTCTTATTTGCAAACATTCATTTCTTACTTGCAAACAATATTTGATTTCCCTTGGTTACCTTTTTTTTTTCTTTTTCCTTCCAATACCCTCCAACCAAGCTGGGGCTTAGGAGGATTGCACTCCATTTTTCCATAAATGCATCCCATTTTGAAGTAAAATGACATTAATGTCCTTAACAAGAGAATCAAATATTAGGAGAATTTTTTTCATGTGTATTAAGAAAAGAAAAAGAAAATAGAATAGGAAGGGTAATTATCAAAACAAAAAAGAAGAAGAACAATGCCACTATGCCTGTATCACCTCTCAAAATTCAGCAACTTTAATAGATTCATTTGAAAAATGATTTGTTCATTCAACACTGAAAATCACAAGCATGGAGTTTGCCATTTAAAGATGAAAATATATAATTTCAAGGAAATAATGTAATGGCCCGTAAAACTCTCACTTGGAAGTTGACAGTTCCAAATGATATTGGAACTATTACTAAGTTTATTATTATGAGTAAGTTGTCTGGTGCCGACCAAGAATATTAATAAGTTTATTATTATTAATAATTTGTTTGGTAGATGCCGGCTAAAAATTATGAGGTGTTCTAAGAAGGCCAACGGGATCATTGTAGACCAAAAATAATTATATTTTTTATGAAAATTTGTTATATGTTTCTTTTAGTAACCTGCAGGAACTTCAGCTAATTTAATCCCAAGTGTACTTTGTGAATTCAAGAAGGGTGGTCTTGCCTTAGACCGTTCGAAAAAAGAGAAGGGTGGTCTTGCAGGAACCAACTATACATGTGGTGTTATTCAACTAATTCAAAGATGGCCAAACATTCCCTAGTTTAATTATGCAATACACAAAACTATATATCAAATATGATAAGGTTTCAATTTAATCAATAAAAAAATAAATATGCATGTCACAATCATATATATTTATATACTTAATTACCAGCCAAAGCATCAAGAAGGGTGGACTTGCCGGAGCCAGAAGGGCCCATGACGGCCAAGACCTCCCCGGGACGAGCGCAGCCGGTGACACCTTGAAGGATGGATTTAGTACCATGTTTGCCATTTGAAACAGTCACCCAGAGGTCCTCCCATGTCAAAAACACAGCACCACTTCCCTGCAACATCCGAACTTGTTGCTGATCATAGGTGCTATCATTATGTAAAATGGCATGGACGTGTTCTTGCTCGACAATTTCGGAATCTGGGAGTGTCTCATTGTTGTTGTTTTGGAACCTATTTGATTGATCAAACAGTGCTGCTAAAGAAGCCATGCAAAACCTTGGCGGTGAAGTTGAGAGAGAGATATCATGCAAAGACAAAATAGGAGGTTAGTGTAAGTGACAAATTCAAGGAAATATTAGTCTTGATATAAAAAAGAGTCCGAGAACAGTATAAAAAAATCTTCTCGGATTTGAAATGTCTTTTCACCCATTTATGGTTTGACTAAAGAGAGACGGCCAATCATATGAAAAGTGAAGTGATTACTCCAAAAGATCAGCTTAGTAATGCCAAATTAATGCGATGATAATCTTGTCAATCAAACTTAAGTCTTACCTTTCAACTAAAAAGAGACTAATCTCAAAAAGAAAGAGAAACCACACCAACTTTGGAAGAATGTGACATTAGAAGATAATGGATTCGGAGCACAGTCATGTAATCATTTTTAATAGGTATCGTATTTACGTTTTGAGCATGTTTTTATTCTCACACTTTACTCGCATTCTCGTTCAAATTCTCACTGTTTATAACTTAATTCTGTCGTTCTCACCCTCCCGCTCTTGAATCCGCTTTCGCTGCTGCTCCCGCTTTAGTTTAAAGGTATGAATTTTTTTCAATTTTGATATATAAGAAAAGTACCAATTTGGTCTTTGAACTTTGCTTTAGATGGCAGTATTCCTACAAGTTAGGCTACAACACTCCCTTATATTTTCCTCTCCGTCTTGCCATTTTAATCTTTGATGTTGGAGTATATGTTTTCTCATAAGGTTTTCAGTGTCGGCAAAGTTCAAGAAAGAAATTTGACAGGAGAGAATTCGTGTCTATTCTATTACTATAATTTTTGAAAATATATAAAATAGTGCCCATGAATTTTCTCCATCCATTATATTTTATATATGTTTGCTAATATTATAGATAACCTATGCAAAATAACATGTTCCTAAATCCTAATGTTTCAGCTACCTTAGTGCTTAACATACATACCATAACCAGTCATCTCATTCATTATTTAAGGGCTTGTTTGGTATACTTTAATGAAATAGAAATGCTAAGTAATGAAATGAAAATGAGGAAGGAATGGTATAAACATTCTTATTTCATTGTTTGGTTTTGAAAATGTAATGATGCAAGAATAGAATGAATATTATCATTTTAGTGTTTTGTTAAACTATCTTAAAACTAAGAAATGATTAATTTTTCCAAAATACTCAACTCGATCACTCACATTAATAATCATTTTATATCAATTAATAAATATTTTTTATATTAATAGATAAATATTAAAATACTCAAACTCTTTATACTTTAATAATAATATAGATTTGGTCTTATTCAAAGTTTATTTAAATTTTTTGATTGCTAAAAGTTTACAAGACTATTGAAATGAATGGAAGGGGCCACAGTCACACCAGTAGTACCTATGGAAAATAACATGTTCCTAAATCCTAATGTTTCAACTACCTATTTATGGAAAGTTATTGAACTGCTCATGACTCAAAAGGGTCATCAACTCTTAGTGCTTAACATACATACATACATAACCTGTCATCTTCTTCATTAATTAAGGGCTTGTTTGGTACACCTTAAGAATGAAATTAAAATGAGAATAATTATTCTTATTTCATTGTTTGGTTTTAAAAATGTAACGAAGAAATGGAATGAATATTACCATTTCAGTGTTTTGTTAAACCTTCTTAAAACAAAAAACGATATGATTTTTTTTCAAAATAGTCATCTCAATAACTCACATTAATCTAAAAAAAAAAAATGCTTGTTGTATTAAATAGAAACTGAAACAAAAACAAAATAATAATAAAAAAAAAAAAAAAAAATTGCTCTGTTGTTCAATTTGTATGTATGTACTGAAGAACCAAAAATTTAGGATACCAAAAATCCAAATTGTGCTTATTTCATTATGGATGATGAAATATTGTTATATGTACCTTGTGGTGTGGGGCAGTTAATCCCAGGTCCCAACCATTGAAGGAATGTTTGCCATTTGAAACTGATGATACAATAATTTAATTATGTGAAATTTCATGGACTTGTCACTTGTCCTGGTTTGAGTGATGTCACAAGTTCAGAATCTGGGTATATCTCATTATTGAAGTTGTAAGGGAGAGAACCCAACCATATGCACATTAAAGAGAGTCGTCCAAAAGATCAAAAGAACATATATATATATATATATATATATATATATATATATATATCTTTTTTCCCTACTAGAGGGGGTATCTCTCCCATTTGGGTGAGATTAATTTCTTTGAGATATACAGCAAACTCCATTCTCCGTGCCAATTTTAATTGGCCTTAATGGAGAGGATACGAATTCAAGATCTCTGACCTAGGAAGCACGGATGTTTTTAGGAGAGCAACACACTTGTATCGAATATCTGTCGGATACCGATAATTTACGAATATTCACCAATATGTATTCGATTACTTCTTAAACGTATTCATAATTTTGAAATATACTTTTTAATTTCTAACACGTATCCAACACTTCTTATGTATTTCGACTGTGTATTCGACACTTCTCAGACACTTCATAACATATTTTTAACAAATTTAAATATTAAAATACAATTTTTTCAACAATAATAATATAGTATAATTATTAAGAAAATGTCAAAGTTTTATTAAGTGATAACTAGGATGCTTGTTTTACTTGTTGTGAAATGAACTTCTATATTATATTAATGATTTAGATTCATAATATTTTTAAAAAAATTGACTAAAAATTAATAATCTATATATATATATATATATATATATATATATAAATAGAATTTATTAATTTTTTATTGCCGTATCGAACCGTACTCATATCTCATTTTTTTTTAGATTTATCGTATCACCGTACCCGTATCGTGTCATATTGTATCCCTGTATGTGTGCTTCTTAGCCTCCAACTCTTGGAACCAAAGGATTAAAAGATTAATTTCACTCCCCAAAGGGGAAAAAAGAAAAGGAAGAAGAAGAAGAAGAAAAAAGAAGGATTAAATGGATGTCCAGGCCAGTGAAGATTGTAGAACTTTTTTTGGTCGGTAAGAGTTTATAAGACTTGTTGATTGGAAGATTGTTGTATACTCCTGTAACATAAAATCAATTTTATCAGATTTAAAACATACAGAACTCTTTTATTTCTGTTACTTCTCTAACTCCCCTCATTTCTTATTCTTTTGAAGTTTTGAATTGTTAATGGTAGTTAGAGATACATCTTATAGGGTCATGAAATTCAAAAGATCTAATTTAGACGAAGAAAACAATACATAAATATTAGAATTCAATGATCCATCTTACAGTGTACCATGATTTTAAATGGCCTAATTTTATAGTTTGCATCCATCTCTGCCTCAAATTGCATTGAATTGGACAAACTGCCAACTTTCAGAACGTCAGGTGAGCATCTTTGTCATTAGGTTAAGTAGCTAGCGGCACTAACCTTTTAAGTTTGTTTAATTTGATTCAGTTGTTCTTATTACATTATAACAAATAAATATTGAAATGAATGAATCACATCAAGAAAACAATAGTTACCAATAGAAAATAACATGTTCCTACTCATATTTATGGATAGTCATCGTCATTGTCATATCTCGGCCTCAAATTGTATTGAATTGAACAAATTGCCGACTTTCAAAACGTCGCATCTTTGTCGTTATGACCCTC
Source organism: Cornus florida (assembly GCF_030987335.1). Taxonomy (NCBI): domain Eukaryota; kingdom Viridiplantae; phylum Streptophyta; class Magnoliopsida; order Cornales; family Cornaceae; genus Cornus; species Cornus florida. The sequence continues at coordinate 22,944,556 of NW_026775572.1, read as the reverse complement.
AACTGTAATTCATAATGGCTTGTCGGTGAGTCTAAATTCATTCACTACTGATTCACATAATGCAATAGGACAGAGAACTAATTCCACTAAAAATATATTATATGATCATGTTAGGAAACACCGAATTTCAAGTTAGACTCACGACTTCGATTCGGTACTTTTAAACATAACATATATGTAAAATGTAAGGAACCATTCAAATTCAAGAATAATTGCCTAAACATTTCCTAGTTAATTATGTACGTCAAAGACCATAAGGTTTCAATGTACATATGTGTTATTTTTTTTTTTTTTTTGAAATTCATTAAATGGTGAAACCATGTATGTTTGCCATTTGAACCTGTCACCTATGGTGTTCTCATGTCAACAACACATGATCACCACTAATTTTCCGGCAACTGAAGTTAATTGTTGCCGATCAATATCTGATCAGTACTATGCAGATTTGCATTGACTTGTTCTGTTCAAAGTGGTCTGATTGTTTTAGCATCTTGGTGACTGATAGTAGTTGATCAGTAGGGCTTGTTTGATTGAAGTGGTGAAGCCTTAGCCATGCAAAATCTTGGTGAAGAAGTAGCTGTGTGATAGAGAGAGATTATGCAGTGACATGAATGGGTGTTTGGTATGATACTTAGGGTGTGTTTGAATAAATAGAGGAGAAAAGAAAAGAAATGATAGTATTAGTTAGGAAAGAAAAGAAATGAAAATAAATGATAGTAATAATTTTTATTCGTGTTTGGATAAATAGGGGAGAAAAGAAAAGAAATGATAGTTATTTTTGTTTGGATAAAATAGAAAAGATAAAAAAAAAAGAAAGGATAGTGACTAAATTATTGTCCTACCCTTTCATAACCACTCCATACATTATTCATTTTCAAAATCTTGTTTCTTGTTTATAGTTCAATGTCATGAGTAAAAAAAAAAAAAAAAAAAAAGTATCACAAGGTTAAGATGAACCATTCAACATGATTGAAGGTAACAACAATCTTTAACCTTTTATATGAATATGTGAAAATTTTATTTTTGTTGTATATGTTATATTTATCCGACTCAATCCCTTCACATCCTAAAATTTTTAATAACTTTTAGTATTGTCATATACATCCTTACATGCCATTAAGCATATTGGGACATAAATGAAATTATTTTTCTGTATGTTAATTTGTAAAAAACATTTTTGGTGTTAATAATTTATAACTTACTTCACTATCATTTTCCTCCATATCTTCTCAAATTGGGAGAGAAAACATATAAGGAATAGGAAGGGATAACTATTCCTCCATATCTTTTCTTTTTTCTTTATTTAATTCATCAAAATACACCCTCACACTATCCTCCTCCTCCTTTTTTTTTTTTTTTTTTACCCTCCAGCTTCGAGGTATAAGTGACATTTAAAGTTTCAAATATTTTAAGTCTTGAATCAGTATGAAAAAAAATAATAAAAAATTGCTACAATTGTCGTATTGTCTATCAGTTTTATATTACAGATCAATTCTTACCTCATTGATTGTTATAACAACAACCATTCACAGAACACCAAATGTGACCTATAAGGGGAAGGGGTAGGGGTTGTTGCACCAAAAAAATTGAGTAAAACTCGTTGATATTTTTAACCTTGTAATTTTAAACCACTCTTGCAATCAATGTAATTTTCTTGTGTTTGGAGGATCACTACGTGAATGGATTTTTTCTTTTAAAATGTGAATTAGCTACACTTCAGTCTCAGAATGACACATATTGTACCCTTCCCGTTTAAGGATTGGTTTTGGGCGAGGACAAAAGAAGTTCTCATCGTTTATAATGTGAAAAATACTTTTTTACAATTATAACTTACATTGGGTAAAGTGTAAAAAAATTCTATGTACTATTGTTCTTTTGTAAATAATTTTATTATTCCCTGAACTATTAATTTGTTGCAATTAAAGACAAATTCATCACAGAAAATTATTTTATTCTTTCTTATTAAAATTATCATTTCTTTTTAAATTATTTTTTATTATATTTTCTCTTATTCAAAAATTAATTATACTATTCACCTTAATTTTATAATTAGTATCAATTTATCATTAAAATGAAAAATAATAAATAGATTAATAGTTACCATTTTTTTAAATGATTAACTTATTATAATAAAACTTATTTTACTCATTTTATATAAATAAATAAATAATTAGTGTAAAAAAAGACATTATTTTTCATACAATATTCAAGGAAAATTCATAAATTATGTAAAAAATATATATATATATCTTCTTTTTTTATGCAATATATTCATGAAAATTTAAGAAATTACTTAAATTATTTCAAAATATTCTTAAGATTTTTATTTAAATAATTAATTTCAAAATTAAAGACAAAATTATGCAAATTTAATGGAGAATATTTAATAAAATTAGTATGAATTTTTTTCATAATTTATTTTAACAAAAAAAATAGTCAAGTGTAATTCAATAAGAAATAACACTATGATCATTTAATGAAAAATAGTCGAGGTAATGGGACATTTTGCAACTAAATGTAAGAACTTAAAAGGTTTGATGCACAAAAAATACTTTAGGGGATTATTTGTAAATTTGGACATACAAGAGGTTTTTTTCGCACTTTACCTTATATAAAATTCCCTTTATCATTGAAAGAATGTTAACGCTTATTTGGTTAATTTGGTACAATTAAGTAAATTTTGGGAAGAAAAAATTTATTTGGTTTATGTTTTTAAATATGAGTTTTTAATAAATAAGCCCAACTCCATTTAACGTATTAGCCCATCATTGCATAAAGGAGTTGGTCTCACGAGAAGTGTGACTAATAGGTTAAATGGAGTTGGGCTTATTTACGTGCGAGTTTGGGCTTTTTCAGTAAGGAGTTGGTCGTGAGTTTGGGCTGGATTTATAATCAATAGGATAAAGTATTGTATAAAAATTGGTCTTTCCTATACAAACTTAACTAGACGAACGCAACTTCAAACTTAAAAAACTATGTTCAAATTTGACTTGTTTACTTCATAGATAAACAATGGATTTATAAAAATAGTACTTATTGTTGATTAAAGACTGGCTATATGGAACAGAGACTAGCCAACAAAAGCTGTATAACCAAACGAGTTTCCCAACCTCTCCATTTTGCCACATAATCACTTTTACGACAAGAATCCTCTCTAATGTCGGAGAGGATTGTATAGAATCAAGATGCAATGAAAATTAAATCATCAAATTCGATTCACTAATAATGATGTAATCTTTATATTTGATGGAGTATAGGACCTTTCAAGTATAATATGGGATACAAAATCTTAACTTTTTCTTATTTCGAAGGTCATAACTTTATTACTATACTATAATTTTGATTCACTGTATTGACTGATATGAGATATTTTTAAAAGTGTTTTATACCGATCAATTGGACCAATTTACACTAATTTTGTTTTGAGTACCGCTGATACCACAACCATGACTACAACTGCCATGGGCCAAAGCATATTTTCTCTTGATTTTATAATTACTACGTAATTAGTATGGATTTCTTTTAAATTTTTATGCCAAATGTCAATATATTATTGGTCATGAAATATAAGGATAAGATACACCTGAAGATGAACCAATAATTCTCAAATGCTCTCCCACTCTAATTTCTCTGTCAATATCACCATTTTAGAGAGAGAGAGCGAGAGCGAGCTGCCAGTTCCAGGTATCGTAACATTGTCTTCTTTGAAATATACGTAAAATTGTTGTAATTTCCTCAATTATTAATTGTTTTGTATTTATAAACAGTGAATTGGTCTTTGTAATGCTCTCAATTATAATCCTAATGCCATATGATGTTGTGAAGTTTTGCAATGGTTAGTTATAAGCGGTGTGTATGAATTCAAGAAGATTAGGGCTAAAATTGTATAGTGATTGTGAACATCTCATATGCATTACAAACTCAATCATGACTCATTATGATATATGGCCAAAAGATGAATCCAATAGTTCTACAAAATGATTGAATGAAATATGTTGATGAAAATGTGTTAACCCAACCACTGCATATGCAAGCATTGTGCTGGGCAAGGATTTTTGTTTTCGTTTTCCGATGATTCAACATGAAGTCATGTGATTACACACCATGAAGATGATTCTAATTCAATATTAAGTTATTTGAGTTTTATAATACTGATACTCTATTCAGTAGGAAAAGTTTGAGCAACCAAATTTTTTTTTTTTTTTTGCCTAGTCATCATAAACAATCAGAACCATCTTAATTCAAAATTGTGTATCCATCTTCATGTGATGTTTGTTATCTATTTTTTCATTCTATAGATCTTCTGGATAGAAAATTGTTTTCTTGAATTTTCTGAAATGAAGATTTTTCTTGTTTATCGGTGTCGGGGTGAGGAGGAAAATCTGGAGTTGTTATTTTCCTTTTATTTTAAGGATGTTATATTTGCAGTGATGTACTTTCGAACTACACTTCTGTATTAATGGCTATAGGGCCATACTACTAATAACTTCTTTATCACTAGTCGCTTTAGTCTTATTATCTACCTTATTAATAATACTTAGGACTGTTAAATTTTTTTATTTTGGCCTTTGGGAGTTCAGTAAATATCATAAAAGAATTAATATGTCTTCCCCTGTTTGTAGATAATATCCACACAAGTAGCTAGCAATGGCAGCCACATTCTGTATCCTTACCTGTGGGTCTGGTCTGAAGATACTCAACGGTTATTTCCTGAACCAAAGTTACATCACAAGGCAAGCTGCATCCCTCGTTGAACTTTTGAACCTTGTATCCAATTCTTGCAAGATGTCGATTTAGTATGGAAAAAGTATGATGGTGGTAGTTCTGCCACCATAAATGTGCTTTCTCAAGCCGTTGGACTTTGGAAAGACTTTTTCTTGTTCTTCTCTCATAAATTCATCCAAGAAAAAAACCAAAATTTCTATGAGGTGAAATTCTTAAAAATTTTACTTCTGAACCTAATAACTCTTAGGGAAGTATGCTGTAATCTCACTGCTCATTCTTTAGAAGAAAATGCAAGATGTCTGCATCTTAATGTTGATTGTTTTAGTGGCCAACTGAGACATCATAGATAGTTGGTGCCAATTTTATTTATTTACTACTTGCTTCCTTAGTTTCGTTTTATTACCTCAATACTAGTTCATGTTGGTAGCATGCAAGTTTTGGAACCGTAGAGAAAATGTCTTACATTACTGGATGTGCTGACACTATTTTATTTCTCAGGAGTTATCCAATAGTCTCCGTGTCAGATGCTGTCAAAAAATCATCACATCATCGCCATAGTACTCAAAGATATTCCATTAGGGCTTATTTAAGACGATCAGAATTAAAGCAACAACACCAACATAGGCAGACTTCCTCCAAGTGTAGAGCTGATCTTTCTGACTCTAGTTATGAAGAGGAAAAGGAAGAGAATATTTCTAGAGCAACCTTGATATGGAGGGCAATCAAATTACCGATCTACTCTGTTGCCTTGGTTCCTCTCACTGTAATTTTTTCAAACTCTTTCCAATAATATTTCTATGGTTCATTGATTTTTTTTTTTTTTTTTTTGGGGGGGGGGGGGGGGGTGGGGGGTGGGCTTCACTGTAGTCGCCAAGTAATAAGTAGGTATCAGTGCAATATTTCTTTTTTTTTTTTTTGTCCAAAATAAGTTTCTGTTGTTCTTTGACAAATGCTGAAGAAAAAAGCTTAAAACTCAAAATAAGTTTCTTTTGTTCTTGACAAATGCTGAAGAAATCAAAGTCAGATGTAAGTTAATGCAAAGATCCAAGTTATTTAGAGATACACGCAGCAGCACAGATAAAGAACTATTACCGGATTGTGTACATGTCTGGTAATATGTGTACAACAAAATGTACTATATCTAACACTAATATATTCATGGTGGATCCTAGACTCAGAAATAGACATTTTGGGCAGCGTTTGCAAAGAGGGGAAAGTGAATGTTTTGAGGCTTCTTAAAGAAGTCAATGAGTTTGTATGCAGCAGGGAAAATGAGGCTGCTAGAGTGTCCTTGTGAGATAATCCTGACAAGCAAAATCTTTTAATTAGTGTTCCCTTTTTACAACAAAGAGGGGTGTCAGCCTGAATGTAATTCCCATTATAAAAGCAAGATGTTGACATTGTGATATCCAAAACAACAAGACGAGGCTTAAGTCATGGAATGCAAATAGCAGCTCAGGACTGTGGTACAATCTCTCATTAAAACTCGAACAATATATGATATCATGTCTCTTCTTTCAAAAAGTGAAGTGTATCGTTGAAGACATCATGGGGTGCAATAATAAAGTCTCACACGATTATATAGTCAATTAAAATTTCTTGAGTTTTGGTTCTGTTTATTAATGGATTACTGGAAATTAAAAGTTTAGCCATGCTTTTCTACTACAAACCGAATAACGCTTTATATGTGTCTCACTCTTTCTAGTTTCTGCAAACAGGTAGGAAGTGCAGCTGCGTATTTGCAGACTGGCCTTTGTTCACTTAGGCAGTATCTTGTGCTTATGGCTTCCTCAGTTCTTATCATCACTTGGCTCAACTTAAGGTCAGATGCATTTGTAACTGAGATTAATTTGACTGAATATGAGCAAGCTAGCTCAAAATGTGACACAATGAAATTGTTTGTGATGGTGCTGACAATTGACTTCCTTGACATGTAAATTACATGATAAGTTAAAGCTATCTTACCAATAGACCTTAGAATTGGTAGACTAGATGCACTATAGATCCGTAATGCACAAGCATGTTATTACCATATCGAGGTGAACACACATGTGGGTATACATACGCACATCCAAACAAAGGGTCATGAACGGTTGCTTATGAACCATACATCTTCCTGGCTATTGGCTACCACAAATTGTTGGGAAAAGGAGATTTAGATATATTTAATGTTATCTGACTTGTAGCTCATGGAAGTGAACTTCTAGCTTGGTGGGAGCTCTTACTTCTTATTTATAAATAAGAAAAAACATGAAAGAAGAAGAGATCTTTGACTTGGGTTCTGATAGTGTTCCGGGGAGGGGGAGGGGTAATATGCCCTCTTTCACCATAGAGGAAAGAAGAATCTTCCAGGTGGACAGAGGCCTGAATACCACATTGGGCATTAAACCCCTTATTGATTTGCTTTTGTGGACTTCATTATATCGCTTCTTGGCTTTTGTCATTTTACCTCTTTTCTCCGCTTTTTTTATTTATTTATTATTATTTTTACATATATTTCTTCAACTTGTTTCTGCTTTCCGTATTGGTTATTTATTATCAAATGTGAAAACTATAATGGGTTTTCATCCAGAAGATCACAGACTGGACCTACCAGGTGGTGAGTTCCCTCTTGCATGTTCACTAAATGTTAACACAACACAATTGGCAGATTATCATCTTCATGGCAGAACTATTTTTAATTCCTTGGTTTGGGCTGTGTATTCATATCTGTGTAATATGGCAGCAACGACGTTTATGATTTTGATACAGGAGCAGATAAGAACAAGAAAGAGTCAGTTGTAAACATGGTTGGCAGGTAAGAGTTAGTGAACACTAGCAAGTTCCATTTTTCTATATTTGTTTCTATTTCTGCTTTTATTCTTTCTTTTTTGTATATTCTTTGCTTTGATGTACAAAAATAACAATTGGCCTACTGTACCTTGCATTGCGCTTTGGGAAGCCGTACAGGAACCCTTTTTGCTGCCTACTTACTACTTGCACTTGGCTTCATGGGGCTTACTTGGGCATCAATTGAAGCTGGAAATGTGCGTGCAATATTATTACTGGCTTGTGCAATTACTTGTGGTTACATATACCAGGTACTGTAAGTCCTGTCAGTATATATAAATTTTTAGAAATTTTAAAGGTATTGTGATTGCTACTCTATAGTGATTCAGGAAAGCACCTGAAATATTAGATTGCCTCTTAGATCAGCAGTTTTTCAGCCAGCTTTATAATAATAGGTCAATGATAGTGGATGCAATTGATCCTGTAATGATCCTATTAAAGATTTCATTTTTCAATAACTTCAACTATTGACTATTTTAAGTACGAGATTACATTTGTCAAAATAAATGTAAATTATGCTTTCTTATTTTTGTTTCTAAATATATCAAATCTTACTTATCAATATACATATATATATATATTAAAATCTTGTTGTCAGCCCTTAAATTCATGTCAAACTCCCTCGCTTAGATGACTTAGATTCCTTGGCTTAGCTTCCTGCCTTGTTGGCACAAAAGCTTCATGCTCTACTTCCGACTTACCACAAAGAGAGAAACTTGTAAAGAATGCCATTATATTTCACTGATGCCCTAATTATTCAATCAGAAGCAATATAATACCAATCATCTTTCATGAAATTGAGGAACATCCAACAATCTTATTTCTTAAGTGCTTATATTTGCAACAAGTTCTTTGTAGTTGGTGATACACATATCTGGTTAAAAATTTTTGTTTGCAGTGCCCACCATTTCGGTTAAGTTACCAGGGGCTGGGAGAGCCATTGTGCTTTTCAGCATTCGGCCCATTTGCCACTACTGCCTTCTACTTGTTGCAAAGCAGCAAAAGGTTGCATAGCTATTCTGAACACTTTCCATTATAGTCTCGACTTTCAAGTACATGTCATCTGAATATTGAGTTTTGGTGATTATGACAGTGAGTTGAACAATCTTCCCATTACTGGCACAGTCCTTGCTGCATCACTCCTTGTTGGCCTCACCACATCCCTAATCCTATTTTGTAGTCACTTTCATCAGGTATATTTTTTCCTCTCTGCTATTTTCCCTATTATTACACTCAACTTTGTATAGCTGACGTGAACAAGGTACATGACAGGTAAAGGGTGACAGGGCTGTTGGAAAAATGTCCCCTCTGGTAAGCACTACTTTGAACCTTAAATGTCAAAAGGAAATTCACTAGAATAATTGGCATGGTTTTTCTTTTTATATGGATTCAGGTTAGACTTGGTACTGAATCAGGTTCAGAGGTTGTGAAAGTGGCCGTGATGACTCTCTATTTACTGTTGTTTGCTTTTGGTCTTAGCAAATCTCTTCCTTTTACTTGCATTGTAAGTTTTCTTGAATTGCTAAAATATATTTTTTGGCGTGATGAATTTTCAATTTAAGGTTTTCTCGTCTTTGGCACCTGATAGAGTATTCCATTCTGGATTTACCCCAATTACATTGTTTTAATCTAACTCATGGTATTGTTTCAGTTTCTTTGTGCACTGACATTACCCATAGGAAAGCTAGTGGTTGACTATGTACAAGAGAACCACAAGGTGAGTGGCAAAACCTATTTAGTCTTTAGAATTGAAATCCCATTGATTCATACTTTCACTATTTTATGGTTTTGCAATCTAGGGTGCATGCCATTGGATGGACACCCCATCAATTACAGATATATATATAATAAAAAAGTTAGCCTAGTGCACGAGGCTCCCTCCATTGTGGGGTTTGGAGAGGGTCAGATATACGCAGCCTTAACCCCGATTCGGAGAGGTCGATTCCTTGATTCGAACCCGTGACTTTCAGGCTTATTACATTCACATCTTAGTGAACAAGCTAGAATGCTTGTTCATTTAGTTCAGGGTGCCTCTGTTGCACTTCTAACTTGTGGTTCTGAAAATACATTATTACAGGACAAAACAAAAATATTTATGGCCAAGTATTATTGTGTGAGATTGCATGCCTTATTTGGAGCTGCTTTGGCTGCTGGGTTGGTAGCAGCTAGAATCGTCTCTAGAAGATATATTCCGAAGCTGCCATTCACCTGACTCTGATTCTTGTCCTCACATCTTGAAGTTTTGATGGACACAATATCAGCAGGTGAGAATGGGAATACGAATTCTCTCAATATTGATTGCATAGTAGCTCCATGTTAGATATCTATCATTCTGTGATCCGAGTAAAACTCGAATTCCTAAACATGTTTTGGGGTTGTTAGTAAGTCATTTTGGTTGTACATTTTCAGTTTTTCCCCCTCTCAAAAGAATGAGGTACTCAGTGGCAACACCAGACATGTAGCTCATATTCAATCATCCGAATTTGTTAGAGCATTTATAAAGTGGGTGATATTTCTTCGGTTCTGATCTACTTTTAACATTTTGAACTACTGATCACAGGAAAATAAACAACGGGCAACTTTAGCACCGTTGTGGGTATCGGCAAGGGCAAATGGAAAACATCCTACCAAGTACAAGAAGCCGATACCGAGTTGGATTTTTCAGAGTTTCAGCTCTGCCAAAGTTGCATCCTGATTCCTTACTCGAAGCTGATTGTAGCAGAGGCCATATTATTCACTATTGTGAAAGCTGGTTTTAGCAGAGGCACATATTTTTCACTGTTGTGGGTCTGCTAGCTGACTTCGTTTGCTCTAGTTGATTTTCCTGTATAAAAACATGTCTAGGGAATCTACAACATATTATGAATAAAATCATTGTTAGCTTTGGAGGTTACAATTTCTCTATCCTTCTTTCACCATTGCATTTTTACAGTTTTTTATTTTTATTTTTTGAAAGGTAACATTTTTCAAGATTCTCGTGCTGAAAGAGAAACTAATTTGCTCAGCTCAAAAGTTGGGACAAATCAAATCGTAAAATGGATAATTGGAAATACTGGACAAACCAAACTGTTGAATAAGGCTTTAAATTGCTATTTGATTGTAATTTTGTTTTGTCAATGCCATTCATACAGTCCAAGGAGATCAAAATCTTTGGTTAGGTAATCGGACGGGTAAGCAAAAATAAAAAAGAAAAGATTTCCATAACTCATTTTGAAGAAAAAACCAATGCAACTTAACAAGGCATTGAACTCGACAACATTCAAAAATAACATGCACATAACATCCAACCGCATCGAAAAAAGGAACAATACTCGGAAGTTACTAAAACAACTGCATTATTTAATAACACTACCAAAAAGGAGCAGTTGTATGCTAATTATTCATCAAGACTGCAAACATTTTCTATGCAGAAACTGATGGTTTAGAAGCAGCAGAAAGCTTGGATCTCCTCTTTGCCAAGCTCTCGCTACGACGTTCCCGCTGCTCTTTCAAGCGGGTGGCAAGGAGTTTTTGGTAATCAGCTGCCTCTGACTTGGCCTTTGCGATTCTCTTCTTCTTCTCTGCAATCCTAGCTCGCTTCCTCTGTAGAGTCAATGGTGTTACCAGTCGCTGTATCTTCGGGGCCTTACTGCACTTCTTCCCTGTCCCCACCAAACAAATGAAATCATATTAATTTAATAAAATAAAAAAACAAAGTAGATACACCATCTAAAATTCCTCATATATGATGCTGGAAACCTAACAAATCATTTCGGAAAGTTTTTTCGCTTTTTACCAAATCCTTTCCCAGAAAATGACCTATTGACTAATAAAAATAATCTAACTAGAAGTAACATCATGTCCACGTAACACATAATATCAACCACAAGAAGGGTAACAAATAATAAAAAAGAAGCATGCATTGCAAACCCAACAATATTGTCAATTCAAGAAGGAAAAACTTATATATGCTCGACATGAGAAAGGATTGCTGTCATTGCGATAAATGATTGGGGACAACTTCATCATTTTAAATCTTTAGGTGCACTATGCAGACAACATAGTAGTCTGCAATTCAATGAAACACTTTAGCTACATGCTGAAAGCATTATAAAACCTGCAGCAAGATGAAATTTCCTTCCTATTCCCCTTTCACTTTTCATAGTCAAGTAATAAAAAATAAAAAGACATGATGCAAGCCCTACCAGATTTTGTAGTAAATGTACGGCGGTATGTATTGACATACTTCCGGACATCATCCTCTTTGGAGAGGTTGAAGAGCTTCCGGATCTTTGATGCCCTCTTTGGACCTCTCATCCTGGGTTTCTCGGTGTCAGTCAATCCAGGCAGCTCATTCTCACCCTTCTTCACTATGACCAAGTTCAAAACAGATAGGTCTTGGCTGACAATGCACCCACGAACAGACTTCCTTCTTCGCTCTCCTTTGCGCCTTCCATAACCACGGAAGCAAGCAGAGCCTGTTCAAATAAACATGAAGTAGAATCAACTTCATTTAGGGACATTTGAATTCTGACACAAGCTCAACCAAAAGAAACTTGAGCCAAAAAAAGAAGGTATCTGAAGATTAATAGTTTACAAGTTCAAGGTGGATTACACCACAATAAAAGAAAAAACTTGCAATTCTTGCATTTAATGATTCATTTCATTAGAGATGGGGAGAGGGAGAGTGTTATTCCACAAATAGGATTACCAACCTAAATGATGATAAATAACAAAAATTAAGACCATCACTGTAACTACAAAGAAAGATCCTACACAAAATGCAAAAGCATGCCAAAAAGTAGTGTGGTTACCAAATGCCACCTCAATGAATTTGCCAGGTTCACAATCACAAAATAAAGTGCCCCCAATTCACCAACCTCTATGAAGTAAAAGACGAACACGACCAGGAGTCAGAACTCCCTGCTTCATGGGGAATCCTTGCTTGTCACAGCCACCCATAATTTTGAAAACATAACCCTTGAACTCCTGTCAAACAAAAGGAAAGGTTTCAGAATGACTAGATTTTACTCATCAGAAAATATTTAAGCAAACGGAAGGAGAGTGGTAATAGTATACCTCGCCAAGAGAATCACCACTGACCTCCTGCGAGATCCGCTTGTCAAAGAAAGCACGGCTGTACGTTAAAATGTCAGTTAAGAATGGCTGTAACAAATTTTAAGTCAACAACAAATAAATAATATGAAGTCTAATATTATAAAGATGTAAAAATTTGTATCATTCATACAATAGGTAGCAACTAGCATGAATAAACTCAAGAAATTATTCAAAGAAAACAAACTTACACTAAGACCCACCAATTCATTGGAGATCAAATATATATTTAAACCTTTTGTAGAATTGGACATACAATTGTATCACAATATATAAGGAAATAAAGAAGCATTAAATCATTAGATAGCATGGCCCTTGGCAGTATCTAAGATTTTAAACTGATTAATTGTGGGAAAAAAAAAAAATTCCAACATATTACTTGTGCAAATAACAGCATTTATAAATTTTAAGCTAAGAAAAAACTCCACAACCAACAATGAAGCTTAATTGCTCAAGGCACTGGCATAACAGCAGAGTCAGAGAACCCCTCCAGAAACCAACAATGCTTTCAGCCATCAAAGTAATGGTGTAAATGGATTATAAGTCACAAATTCATGATATAATGTCTTAAGTAAAGAACCAATATGCACTAGCAGCAGTACACTACAACGAAAAACCTAAAATCTGACAATTAAAGATTGTTAAGCTATATGATGCCATGACAATTGCTCCTTACATAGATAAAGAACAAGAGTTTATGGTAATCCAACGTTTTGTCTGTTGGGCATTTCATCCTTCAACAGAAAGGGGAATTCTCTGAGTTTTTATCTTCTAGTAACCAACATGAATTCTATAACTGCATAAGAAGAAAAAAATTCAGTTTTTCTACCCCAATTAGTTGGAATTAAGACTCCTAAAGGAGTAGTTTAGAGTGTATATATCTGTCTCTATCATCATAAGAAACCTGAATTTTGCTTGAAGAGCCAAATTAGTCAGAAATCAACCGAAGTGAAATCAATGCCGACTCAACGAAAGGCAGAGATCAAAAGCATTACTGCAGTCCTTTTGGTTGCCAGGAAAATACTAGAAACAGAAAGAAACTTGATCGAATGTCGTATTTTCATAAACCAAAAGAAACAAAAATCAAGATGAAACGTAAACACTTAAAACATCATTTTCCTTTCTTTTCCTCGTTTTTCTCGGCAAGCGCACGGATTATATGTACTTACACACACAACACATATATATAATAGAGAGAGAGACATACAGCTTCTGATCGTCATCGATTTCAAGCTTTTTCTGGCACCCAGTGGTTGGGTTCGCTATATTGAACTGCAAAATAAATTAATACCAAAATGAAAACCGAAAAACCAATAGAGAGAAGTGAATTGTAATCAGGGTTTTAGAGATCAAAACCTTCATCTTCAATCAATTCCGCACTTCTCCAATGTAGAGAAAGGAAACTCTTCGCGGCCAAATATTAGGGCTTCAAATTGTGGGCCCATTTAATTTATATAGCCGTACATCCCTACAACGGACTTAACGAGTCTCTCTGGTTGGTGCGTTTGAATGGGTCGTCTGTGTTGTGGGCCGGGGAAATACTCATGTTTATAGATGGGCTTGGTTTGGTTTTGGGTTTATTAGATTCAAGTAGTATTATTGCATTTTCGGTTATTTTTTGGGTCTAAAAATCGCTGTATTATAGATTTTTTTTTTTTTTTTCTTCTTCTTTTTTTTTTTTGGCTAATTTTATTCCACTTTGGAAGCGCATGCATGGGCTTTATATTGAATTTGGGCAAAAGGATGTCCTTTTGTGAGTATTTTTTCCGTGCATTTTCTTTTCTTTTTGGCTTCGTTTGGTTAGATGGAATCAATTAGGAAAGAAAGAAAAGAGAAAAATTTTAAACTTTTTTGGAGTTTGGATAGAAGGGAAAAGAAAAGAAAGAGAAAATCTAGTTTCCCGCGTCGGTCTATTTGTCCCAAAAAAAAATTCACGCACAAAACACGCGAAAATAGTATTTTCCCGTGAAAGAAGTCCCTTTTTATTTTACCCTCCTTATTTTATCCAACTAACCTGATTGTATTTGTTGTTGGGTAATTCTCTCTTTTGTGACTATGTGAGTTTTCAACAACTATTTTTATGAAACAATAATTTTTTTTTTTTTTTTCTTTCAATAAAATAGGATAGGTGCATCTTTTTTAGTATAATCCACGTATCTAATGGGAAGGTTCAAAAATAAAAGAAAAAAATATTAATAATTAGTTGAGCCTCCTCTGCTCTCTAATTATGTGTAATCCAACCTTTAAAAATTAGTTTGCCTTATTTTATTATAAATTTTTTTTTAATCACCTATTGAACAATATTTATTTTTTAAATTCTAACTTATATAAAAGTAATTTTGGTAAGTAGAATTATTTTTTTTCCACTTTCATCCTACCCAAATTAATAAAATCATATTTTATCATAACTTTTTTTTTTTTTTTTGATAAGTAAATATTTTATCATAACTTTCTCGAAAGACTTTAATACTAACCAAATTCATGGTAAAATAGATCTTGCTTCTAAATAAAATTTTTTATTTTTTTTAATCCTCTGTTCTATGTTGCAATTCTAGCTACTCATAATCCGGTATGGATGTTCTATGTTGCAATTCTAGCTACTCATAATCCGGTATGGATATATACATACCGGATTATGAGTAGCTAGAATTGCAACATAGAACAGAGGATTAAAAAAAATAAAAAATTTTATTTAGAAGCAAGATCTATTATATATATATATATATCTTTTATATGGTGAAATATTTAATTTTTCTCCCAAACAGTAGTCTCTAATTTTTTTTAATTTGTTTATCTTAAACTAATAATTAGTTTTACCTAGAAAATATTATGAAGCCTTATTCTAAATATAAATAATAAAAATAAATATAAACAATAATATATTTGAATTTAATAATTTATCATTTTAATTCATAAGGGTAGTTTTGTGTGCATAATCACTTTCTTTTCACTTTCATACTATCCAAACTAACAAACTAATATTTTTTTACAATTTTCTTGGATAAATTTTCATACTAACCAAATACAAACTAGAAATTTTTTTTTCTTTTCATTCACTTCACTTTCTATTTCTTTTCTTTTCTAACTTATTTACATCTAACCAAACGGAGCCTTTAGGAATGTTGTACACACATTTAAGACAAAAGTATCAACACATATACACACAATAGATACATACATACATACATACATACATATATATATATGATATAAATAAGAAATAGATTCAAGTTGAAATATATCTAATTATAACATAACTGCAAAGATCAAAATTTGGTTTTTTTATCTTTTATTTTAATATATAACTCAATAGATAGTCTCTCCCTCTCTCTTTCTCTCAAATATGCCCATACAGATTTTTTTTTTTTTTTAATATTAAATAATTAATATTTGTTATTTTATAGTCATGAAGGTAGACTTTTTGAAGTTGAACAACCTATTTTTTTTTTTTTACGAGTTCTACACTCAACAGATGTTTATCTACTACTATCTATATCATCCTCCACCCGTGTCATTCAAGATTATGTTCCTACATCATCCATATTATATTACTTTGAGAATGTATGGTTCGGCCAATAATGAAGTTCACGGCTCCCCCTCTCAGAGTTTTGTTGTTTCAGCTCATATTGAGGAGCTAGTTCAATGTGTGCCCTCCGTTTCTCAGGGCCAAGGGTAGGTGTTGCCTTTGTCGCGATGGGATTAACTTTCCAAAGGTGGTCGGAAAGGTAAAGGTCCGGCGGTGCCTCATAAAGGCCATTCTTCTGATTCTTAGGCATCATCTCAAAGCCAGAGCTCTTTTCCCTCGAGAAACAGTCATAAGCGTCGCCCAGTCAATCTTGTTTTGGGCCAGGGATCAACTCCGATTGATGGGAAGAATGTAAAATTTTTGACTTTTCTATATATATAATTAGTATAATGACTTTTCAACTGTAAGGCCCACCTGAGATATAAAGGTCATTACAGACCCATTTAATTCCAATTTGCTTTCTCTCTCGGGCAGCTTAAATCTCTCTCTCTCGCTGCTTCTGTTTTTTTTTTCTTTTCTTTTTTCTTTTTCAACTTCAATCCTTGATTTCTCTCTCAATTCTTGGCGGATTTAGGTGCCGTTAGAGGCAAAACGACGAGCACGACGAGCTCTACGTGCTAGTACCAGAAATTTCAGCTTTTGGTCCTCTTTGGGAGCTCGAATTTAAGGACCCATTTTAAGGGTTTTGTGCAATATTGTGGTAGGGGCCCTTAATTCATGATTTTCTTGCTCTTTTGTGAATTATACCTCCTAAATTGTTGAAAAGCATGCTTATTTTTGAATTAATTGTATTAAAGATGATGTAAGTGTTATATGTGAGGTTATGATTAAATGTGTTACTTGAGTTGTATGAGAACATGTTTATTTGACTAATTTCCTTGTCTGATAAATTGATTTACCATGCTTATATTATTGTAAAACTTGCTAGAATGATATGGGATAGCATGTGTAATTTCCCTAGAGTACTTGTAATGTATGCACAATTGTATAATGTGAAAGCCTTCACTTCCATGGCATTAAGAACATGATGTACATGCATACCATGAGACATGATTGGGAAGATTGTTTTTGAAATGAAAATAGAGAGTTTTGGGGAAAAGTATTTTGATGAAAGTGTTTTTGGAAAACCCGGTCGTCGCGGGGGTACCAAAGGGCTGGAGTGTTAATATAGCCTAGAGGGGATTAGGGAGTCGCCCTAGCGTGGTTGAGTTAGCTGGGCCCCATAATGACGCCGCGGGGTTACCAAGGGTCAGGGACACTAGCCAATCCTCCTCTCGTGTCGCTGCGGAGTCACCAAAGGGCGGGTTATTTTAACAGTTTGAAAGAGATGGATTTTAAATGTGAAAACGGGGAGCGACATCGACATGCATTCGCATTTCATTGCATTGCATTGTTTGTACTTGAGTTTGATTGGAATGTTGTATTATCCCGATATTGTATGATCCCCATTCACATTGACCTATTCTATGTTTGGATTCACGGGGACACAAGATGCGTGTCTTAAGTGTCACCTACTGAGCATATAGCTCACCCTGCATACTTATTATTTTTTTCAGGTCATGGCAAAGAAACGGCGGATGACAATCCTCCGCAAACTTGAAAGTTGTTAGAAGGTTGTTTGCTATTTTGTATTTTGACCATTCTATGTATATTCATAGTTGTGGAAATGTAACTAAGTTAGTATTCATGGCCTTGTAATTTAAGAACGAACTTATCTTTTGTTTAATGTAAATGAAACTAATGGAATCATGGTATATATTTCCATGTAATTGTATCATATAACGTTGTAAGACATGGACTTTAAATATTAATCTTGTATTTTGGGACTGTAATTATGATAATTTAGACTAATTGGTGTGTGGATGTTCCACCATGAAAGGAATTATGTTAAGGTATAATGAACGGATGAATGGGATGCTAGATGATTTTATGTGCTTTGTGTATTGGGACAGGTTATTGAAGGCCCATTTTTAGGGGAGGTTATGTAGAATTTTTTTTAAAATTTTGGCATCAGCTAGGGTCGTTACAAATTTGGTATCAGAGCGATGGTTCGAATACCATTAGGACGACGAGTAGAGGCTTGCCTAAGGTTGTCTGGGAAGTCATTTGAATTGTTATTTCCTTGTTTGGAAAAGTGTTTTGCTATGTGAAAAAGCATGCTTAACTGCTTACTTGCTTACGTGCTTATGTGTTTATATGCTTACATTAATGTGTTCATTGCATAGTATTACATGCTAAATGTTTGTACAGTATGTTTTTGCGTTGGGTTGTTCACGGTTGGACCTTAGTGTTATTGTTATTGAATTGTTTCCTTTGTTTTATAGAACGATGTCACGGCGTGAGGAAATTAGGGAAGTTGGCCCTAGACCAACTAGGGGTGATGTTGGCGAGAGCTCCAGCTCTAATCCGGAGGAGCTAAATGATGAGGACACACTTCTTAGGGACTTGATTCCCTCGAGAACTGTCCCCACAAGGAGGGATAATATTGAAGCACCCGTAGAAGTGGGTGAAGGTTCTGTGGCACCAGAGTTTAATCGTTTGTTGCAAAATGTCGTGAGGGCAACGATTGCTACTCAGTCGCAATCGACACCACAACCTACAGTTCAAGTTGAGGAGACGCCAGCTCAGAAGCGCCTCAAGATTATTAGGGGTTTTCTCAGCTGATGCCGGTTATGTTTAAGGGCGGTGCGGATCCAATGATAGCAGATGACTACATGGAGCAAGTTGAAACTCAATTGACTTCTATGGATGTGACAGAGGATCATTTGAAGATTATCCTAGCTACTTATAAGTTTGCTAAGGATGCTAAATTATGGTGGAAGTCGGTTACGAGCCGATACAAGGTAGAAGAGATGAGTTGGGACAAGTTCAAGGAATTGTTTTATGAAAAGTACTTTCCGCTTTCCAAAAGATGGGAGTTACAAGACCAGTTTCATAACCTTATCCAAGGGAGCATGTCAGTGGCAGAATATGAAAACAAGTTCACTTCACTTTCTCGCTTTGCTCCAGAAATGGTGAGAGATGAAGTTAACAAGACTCGGAAGTTTGTTTCTGGTCTTAATGATCGGATGAGGCCGTTGATCACAGAACAGTTCATTAAGGTTTACTCTGAAGCAGTGGAAAGGGCTTTGATGCTGGAAGCTGATAATAAAGAGAAGGATGCAAGAAGAAAGTAGTTGAAGCAAAAGAGGGGTGCAGGGCCATCTTCAGAAGGATCTTCTTGGAAAAGGAACAGGGGCGGTCCATCTCAGTTTCAGGGACAGCAGTCTGTACGATCTGCTCCTACCACTCCGTTGCCAGCTGGGTCCGATAAAAGTGCAGTTGTTTGCTTTCAATGTCAGCAGCCTGGGCATTACAAGTCCAGTTGTCCTATGAGATTGACTTCAGTTTCTTCAGCTCCAAAAGCTTGTTATGGGTGTGGCCAGCAGGGCCATTTGATTCGGGACTGTCCGAGTCAGGGAGCAAGCACCACTAGTGGCAGAGGGTCACGGCAGAGGCCGTTACAGTCGGCTACGGTTCAATCAGGTTTCAGACCACCGCCGCCACCACCACAGCCTGCCTTATCTTCTCATGGTTCACGACCAGTTAGGAGGGATACTCCTACTGTGTCGGCACAACAGTCTGGTGTTCAGATTAGTAGTTCACAGGCACAGGCACAGGCACCGGAGGGGCGTGTCTTTACCCTTGCACCGACTGATGCATCTCCTGGATCTTCAGTTCTCCGAGGTATATTTCCAGTGTTTGGTTCTTGGGCCCGTGTTTTGTTTGATTCTAGTGCCTTTCATTCTTTCATTTCATCATCATTTGCACTTGCATCGGGGTTAGAGGTCAGTTTTATGGATCGGGCGTTATGTGTTGATACGCCAGTTGGAGTTTCAGTGTCTTTGAGCCGAGTCGTGAGGGACTGTTCCATTGTGATAGCCGGGCGGACTTTTGTGTTTGACCTTATCCTCCTAGAAATGACTAGCTTTGATGTCATTCTCGGGATGGATTGGTTAGCTTCCTTTCATGCCATGATCGACTGTTTCAGAGGAAGGGTTACAGTTTGTACTCCCGAGGGAGACTGTTTCTTTTTCGTGGGAGATCGGAGTGATTCCCACATTTCATCGTTTTATGGAATTCGTGGACGGAGTCGTGGTGATTACTTTTTGGCTACCCTTATAGCCGAAGAGGATGATGTTATGGAAGAATATTATCCTGCAGTTGTTCGTGATTTTCTGGATGTGTTTCCGGAGGATTTGACAGAGTTGCCTCCACACCGAGAAGTGGAGTTCTCTATTGAGTTAATGCCAGGTACCGTGCCAATTTCTATGGCACCGTATCGTATGGCACCAATTGAATTGGAGGAATTAAAAAGACAGCTTGATGATTTGAGGATGAAAGGTTTCATCCGACCGAGTGTGTCACCATGGGGCGCACCGGTCTTGTTTGCTAAGAAGAAAGATGGTTCTTTGAGATTGTGCATCGATTATCGGAAGTTGAATCACGCCACCATCAAGAACAAGTATCCTTTGCTAAGGATAGATGATTTATTTGATCAGTTGAGGGGAGCCAGTTGTTTCTCCAAGATTGACTTGAGGTCTAGCTATTATCAGTTGCGGGTTAGGGATGAGGATATCCCGAAGACAGCATTCCGTACACGGTATGGACACTATAAGTTCCTTGTTATGCCTTTTGGCTTGACTAATGCTCCAGCGGCATTCATGGACTTAATGAACCGCATCTTTTACGATTACTTGGACCAGTTTGTGGTAGTTTTCGTGGATGACATTCTTGTGTATTCACGATCTCGGGAGGAACACGAGATCCATTTAAGTATTGTTTTACAGATTTTGCGGGAGCACCGGTTGTATGCCAAATATGAGAAATGTGAGTTTTGGCTACAAGAGGTGAAGTTTTTGGGACATGTTGTTTCAGAAGGCGGAGTGTCAGTTGATCCATCAAAGATTAAAGCTGTTTTGAATTGGGAGCAACCTAAGAATGTGTTTGAGATCCGTAGTTTTCTTGGTCTAGCGCGTTACTATCGGAGATTTGTGAAAGATTTCTCCCGTTTGGCAGCGTCTATGACCCGTTTAACCCGGAAAGGGATTAAGTTTGCATGGAATGAAGCCTGTGAGTCATCTTTCCAGGAATTGAAGACAAGATTGACTACGGCTCCAGTGTTGGTGATACCTGAGCATGGCTTGGGTTATGTGATCTATTGTGATGCTTCACGTGATGGTTTAGGGTGTGTGTTGATGCAAGATGGTAGAGTAGTGGCTTATGGGTCTCGACAGTTGAAGACTCACGAGTACAACTACCCTACTCATGATTTGGAGTTGGCGGCAGTTGTGTTTGCTTTGAAGTGTTGGAGACACTACTTGTACGGTGAAAGATTCGAGGTGTACTCGGATCATAAAAGTCTCAAGTACCTTTTCTCCCAAAAGGACTTGAACAATAGACAGAGAAGATGGGTTGAATTCTTGGAAGATTATAATTTTGACTTGCAATATCATCCGGGCAAGGCAAATGTGGTAGCAGATGCCTTAAGCCGAAAATCTCGTGGAACTTTGGCCTGTCTGGCTATTCGGAAGTGGAAGATGCTTAAGGATTTGGCAGAGATGGGATTGTATTGTTTTGATGATGATGTTGATAGCGAACCGGCATTCTTGTTTAGTCTTATGGCTCAGCCTACTCTTGTTGTACGAGTGATTGAGTCACAGAGACAGGACCCGGATTTAGATGCCATTCACGCTTTGATCTCTAGTGGTGAGACAGTGAAAGATTGGGCCTTGTATGCAGATGGGGGTCTACGGTTCAGGGGTTTGTTGGTGGTTCCTACTGTTTGTCGTGAGGACGTCTTACGGGAGTTTTACACTTCCCGCTTTGCAGTTCATCCAGGTGGTACCAAGATGTATCACAATTTGAGACGTTAGTATTGGTGGAACGGGATGAAAAAAGATATTGCACAGTTTGTGGCTAGATGCCTTACCTGTCAGCAGGTGAAGG
Organism: Cornus florida; assembly: GCF_030987335.1. Taxonomy (NCBI): domain Eukaryota; kingdom Viridiplantae; phylum Streptophyta; class Magnoliopsida; order Cornales; family Cornaceae; genus Cornus; species Cornus florida. The sequence continues at coordinate 22,922,394 of NW_026775572.1, read as the reverse complement.
CCAAGCATCAGAGACCAGCCGGTTTGTTGCAACCATTACCTGTAGCGCAATGGAAATGGGAGCATATTGCTATAGATTTTATGACAGGTCTTCCAAGGTCACGAAGGGGCAATGAGTCCGTATAGGTCATCATTGACAGATTGACCAAGACGGCTCACTTTTTGCCTATTAAGGCAACAGATGATGCAGAGAAGCTTGGTGTTCTTTATGTGAATGAGATTGTAAGGTTGCATGGAGTTCCAGTAACCATTGTTTCAGATAGGGATGCCAAGTTCACTTTGAAGTTTTGGGAAGGACTTCAAGCAGCGTTTGGCTCAGCGTTGCACCTGAGTACGGCATTCCATCCACAGACTGACGGTCAGTCGGAGCGTACTATCCAGATTTTGGAGGATATGCTTCGGGCATGTGTGCTTGACTTAGGTGGTAGTTGGGAGGATCACCTTCCACTTATTGAATTTGCCTACAACAACAGTTATCAGGCGAGTATTCAGATGGCTCCATTTGAGGCGTTGTATGGTAGACCTTGTAGGTCTCCTGTTTGTTGGACTGAGGTAGGCGAGACAGCCGCCTTAGGACCGACATTGTACTCGAGACTACTGAGAAGATTAAGTTGATAAGACAGAGGTTACTTACAGCTCAGAGTCGACAGAAGAGTTATGCGGATAAGCGGAGACGATCGTTATCCTTTGAGGTGGGAGACCACGTTTTTCTTCGGGTTTCTCCACGGAAGGGATTGATGAGATTCGGGAAAAGTGGCAAGTTGTCTCCACGATTCATTGGACCATTTGAGATTTTGGACCGTGTAGGAGAAGTTGCCTACAGACTTGCTTTGCCACCACAGTTGGATAGGGTCCACAATGTTTTCCATGTATCGATGTTACGAAAGTACGAGCCAGATCCATCTCACATTTTGAGTTGGGTTGATATAGACATTGATGAGGATGTTTCCTACGAGGAAGGACCATATCAGATCCTTGACACACAACAGAAGGTGTTGAGGAACAAGACGATACCCATGGTGAAAATCCTTTGGAGACACCACGGAGTCGAGGAGGCTACTTGGGAGCTCGAACAGGAGGTTCGCTCCAAGTATCCAGAGTTGTTTTCTTCTCCAGGTATGTCTTGATTTCGGGGACGAAATCTTTTTTTAAGTTGGGGAGAATGTAAAGTTTTTGACTTATCTAATGACTTTTCAACTGTGGGGCCCACCTGAGATATAAGGGTCATTACAGACCCATTTAATTCCAATTTGCTTTCTTTCTCGGGCAGCTTAAATCTCTCTCTCTCGCTACTTCTGTTTTTTTTTTTTTCTTTTCTTTTTTCTTTTTCAACTTCAATCCTTGATTTCTCTCTCAATTCTTGGCGGATTTAGGTGCCGTTTGAGGCAAAACGACGAGCACGACGAGCTCTACGTGCTAGTACCAGAAATTCCAGCTTTTGGTCCTCTTCAGGAGCTCGAATTTAAGGACCCATTTTAAGGGTTTTGTGCAATCTTGAGGTAGGGGCCCTTAATTCATGATGTTCTTGCTCTTTTGTGAATTATACCTCCTAAATTGTTGAAAAGCATGCTTATTTTTGAATTAATTGTATTAAAGATGATGTAAGTGTTATATGTGAGTTTATGATTAAATGTGTTACTTGAGTTGTATGAGAACATATTTATTTGACTAATTTCCTTGTCTGATAAATTGATTTACCATGCTTATATTGTTGTAAAACTTGCTAGAATGATATGTGATGGCATGTGTAATTTCCCTAGAGTACTTGTAATGTATGCACAATTGTATAATGTGAAAGCATTCACTTCCATGGCATTAAGAACATGATGTACATGCATACCATGAGACATGATTGGAAAGATTGTTTTTGAAATGAAAATAGGGAGTTTTGGGGAAAAGTATTTTGATGAAAGTGTTTTTGAAAAACCCGGTCGCCGCGGGGGTACCAAAGGGTCGGAGTGTTAATATAGCCTAGAGGGGACTAGGGAGTCGCCCTAGCGTGGTTGAGTTAGCTGGGCCCCATAATGACGCCGCGGGGTTACTAAGGGTTAGGGACACTAGCCAATCCTCCTCTCGTGTCGCTGCGGGGTCACCAAAGGGCGGGTTATATTAACAGTTTGAAAGAGATGGATTTTAAATGTGAAAACGGGGAGCGACATCGGCATGCATTCGCATTTCATGGCATTGCATTGTTTGTACTTGAGTTTGATTGGAATGTTGTATTATCCCGATATTGTATGATCCCCATTCCCATTGACCTATTCTATGTTTGGATTCACGGAGACACAAGATGCGTGTCTTAAGTGTCACCTACTGAGCATATAGCTCACCCTGCATACTTGTTATTTTTTTCAGGTCATGGCAAAGAAACGGCGGATGACAATCCTCCGCAAACTTGAAAGTTGTTAGAAGGTTGTTTGTTATTTTGTATTTTGACCATTCTATGTATATTCATAGTTGTGGAAATGTAACTAAGTTAGTATTCATGGCCTTGTAATTTAAGAACGAACTTATCTTTTATTTAATGTAAATGAAACTAATGGAATCATGGTATATATTTCCATGTAATTGTATCATATAACGTTGTAAGACATGGACTTTTAATATTAATCTTGTATTTTGGGACTGTAATTATGATAATTTAGACTAATTGGTGTGTGAATGTTCCACCATGAAAGGAACTATGTTAAGGTATAATGAACGGATGAATGGGATGCTAGATGATTTTATGTGCTTTGTGTATTGGGACAGGTTGTTGAAGGCCCATTTTTAGGGGAGGTTATACAGAATTTTTTTTAAAATTTTGGCATCAGCTAGGGTCATTACAAAGAAGCCTAAGGTTTTAGTGGCTCCTCTTACGACGTGTTTGGTCACGGATCAATTTTCGTTTGGTGATGCGCGTAACATTCCTCTTGGTGCATAGACTGGCGATTCTGTTAACTTGGAATCCTCTCCATCGCAGTCTTTTGCTATACAGTTGGCTCTTTTGGTTGGTGATGTTCAACCTCGTGTTGACACGTTAAACTAATGTCTTGTTTTTTAGGGGCTTTGGTTCTTTTGTGCCCTTTGGTTGTTTAGTTTTGTTGTTCAGTTCTTGAAGATGCTGTAGGGCATTCTGTTGCTAGGCAAAAAAAAAAAAAAAATTTGTAATATCTATTATTTTGAATTAATCTATTAATTAAAAATAACAGATATTACATTCTTGAAATAAAGTAGTTGCATGGGCACAAAGAAATACAGTTGAAAGAAATGGACTTGTTTGTGAGCCAACATTTTTTTTTTTTTTTTTTTTTTTTACCTGGCAAACAAGACAAGATTACATCACTTGAGGATTACATGGCAAACAAGACAAGATTACTGAACATCATCAGGAATAACCACAATGAATGGGCCAAACCCACTAGAACCTGCTGAAGTGGCTTCCTTCCCACGCACCATTATTACCATCATTATTATCTTTGACAGGTGGGCCCACAACTGACACCACACAGCACAAGGTGACAAATGAGGACGACATAACAACGCACATCGCCGGAACGGAGTGGATTGATAGATCGCCGACGTGCTGCCATCCCCTTAAACTCTATCATCGTGAACTCTATCTGCAACATAGTACCCCTACCAAGCATAATTAGTAGCAACAAATATCCACATCGGATATGTACTAACCTGGCCATTCAGTCCGGCAACGTCCAACCACAACCCATAGTCAGTGGCATTAAACACAACGCTGATCGGGGAAGAATAAAGGGCTGGCAAACAAGCTACAGCATCATGGCCATGAATCAGTAGAACATAGGCCTTGAAACTCCAGATCTGATGAAGCATAAACATCGCCCTTGCAAGATTGAATAACTTTGGTGGCCAGATGTGCCCAAAAAGACGTGGATGATTACCTAGTAAATGCCGCCGACACCAAGACAGCAAAGGCAAATACGGCCTCGGCGACTCTGCAACCACATAATCAATAACCTCCTTAGAAAAATATCGCTGAGTAATGCGATAACCGGAAAACCCAGCCACCAGACAGAAGCCTTCCCACCCATGGGAAGAAGAAAAACAAGGCAAGCATAGAACCCTAAAAACAACAAACACCAAGAAACACAGTATAATAGACAGGAAAATAAAAGAAATAGACACAATACCTGGATCAAAAGGGAAGAGCAGCAAGGATGGGGTCACAATCCGTCCAGTGCGCGAAATTCCTGACTTTATGCCCCACAACTCCCTTTTACCCTTCTGGCCCGACAAACCAGAGGAGTGACGGAGATGAGAGAAGGAAGACTCCATCTCATAGAGACCACCCAAGATCAGAAAAGAAATCGAAAGTAATGGAATTGACAGAGGATGAGAAAGGGGAAAAGGAAGGAGTGCTAAAAAAATAAAAAATAAATAAATAAAAGAAGAAGAAGATGAGATCACTCTAACAAGCCGGGGAAATCCAATGGGAAGGAGGACTCCTGCGAAGAGGAGAAAAAGTCAGCTTGTGAGCCACCTTAGGCCTTAAGAACCAGTCTGTAGTCTCACATAGTCACATGAAGGCTGTAGGCAATTTTTAATTATTTTCTTTTCAACCCTTTTATTTGGTTCACCATTGTTGACATAGTATTTATTATTATTGTTTTTTCCTTTTAGATTGAGTATAGAATAGCACGTGATTTAGCATTAACCAAGAAAAAGGAATATCTTATTTGGGTCAAAGCTAAACACGCCTTAATCTCAGCAAAATGGTGAACCTTTAATTTTAAATTGAGAAGCATTAACCATAGTATTTATTATTATTATTATTTTATTGGTTTACAAGTATGTTGTTTCATGGTCCTAATTCTCACTTGAACTTAAAAAAGAACAGAAAGGAGAGACAGTTGAAGATCCAGCAAAGCAGAGGGAAAGGAAGGGAAGGGAAGGGAAAGGAAAGGAGAATCAACCTTCAATGTATGCTCTTGTTGTAAAAATGAAGGTTTACGCTGAAACCAAATTATTTGTGGTGCTATGCTCTCTACTTTTAGCAGGTTTGTATAATCACACACTCCATCCAACATCTGAATTCACTTCTCTCATTAACATTCTATACATTTCTTCAATCAAAACAAGAAGATATAGTTATCCAACTACTCAATTTTTGCCATGTTCTATATCCTTGTTTTCCTTCAAAAAGATGGAAATTTACTAGTACTAGAAGAACTTTCACTCATTTTTTTTACCACAACAATAGATTTCATAATTTATTTTTTACCATAACCTCTCTTTTGGTTCATATAGGACATGCAATTGAGGCTTCATTGTACGACTACTCTACAAGCATCAAGGTAACATATAATCCTTCTATTCTATATGTAATAAAACAGTTAGCAAACTCTATTTTTTCCCCACACACATTTGCCCCATTTATGATCTCAAATGTGCCATAAAAACATTACATGAACAATTTTTGTTTCAATAAGAACCCCCTAATAAAATGCATTTTTTTTTTCCCCCCATTTTCAGTGCTTGGTTAATCCTCTAGAGCCTCAATATGGAGGAGGATTAGTGGCTAATCCTACCTTTGAAAATGGCTTAGAAGGATGGGTTGGTTTTGAAGGCGCGAACATTGAAGTGAGAAGAGGAAGCATGGGAAACAAGTTTATTGTAGCCTACAACAGAAGTCAACCATATGATAGTTTCTCACAATGGCTATATTTAGAGGAAGGGCTTTTATACACATTTTCAGGTAATTTATTGATAAAACGATTGTTTCCTGGATTTCTAAGAACTCATATTGACAGCACTTTGGAATATTACCAGCTTGGGTACAAATTAGTGAAGGAAATGAGATTGTTGTAGCTCAATTCAAAAATTCACAAAATCGCAGTATGATTGTGGGCACTGTCATAGCTCAATCTGGCTGCTGGTCTATGCTAAAAGGAGGGCTCACCGTGAATGTCACCATGCCAGCCGAGCTCTATTTTGAGGTACATTATGATTGTGTTCCTGATAATACTCATCATGCCCTAATAACATTGGTTTTTCTTTAATAGAAACTACTATTTTCAACTTCTGTAGAGCAAAAACACCAGTATTGAGTTATGGTTAGATAATGTGTCTCTACAACCCTTTACTAGAAGTCAATGGAGAGCTCAACAATCCAAAAGCATAAAGAAGGTAAATTTATTTATTTATTTATTATTATTATTTTTTTGAGTTGGTACTCACACATACGTCTCTTCTGAGAGTTGAACCTTTGACCTCCCTTTGGGAAATAAGAGGCCGATACCGCTAGGCCACTGGCCCGTTGGTAAGAAGGTAAGTTTATCTAAGCTTCAATCTTGTGTACTTATCATAGCATGTTCTCAGACAGCATAAACAGCTTCAGAGTGAGGGTGAGGTGATCAATATGCAAAAAGCTATATTTTCTTGTGCAGATGAGAACGAGGGAAGTGCGATTCCATGTCACTGACAAGAATGGGAAAAGGCTCAAAGGAGTGAAAATTAACGTCAAGCAAACAAGACCTCATTTCCCACTAGGTTGTGCCACTGCACTGACTATCTTAGAAAACAAGGCCTACCAAAACTGGTTCACCAAGCGGTTTACTGCAACAACTTTTGACAATGAAATGAAATGGTATTTCACCGAGGAAATTCGTGGACATGAAAACTACTCTATCTCAGATGCTATGCTTGCATTTGCTAAACAGCACAGAATTTCAGTGAGAGGCCATAATATTTTTTGGGATGATCCAAAGGAGAATATGAATTGGATCAAATCTTTATCCCCAAAAGAGCTTGTGAATGCAGCTGTGCGCCGAATGGGTTCAATAATGTCGAGGTATTCTGGTGAGGTTATTGCATGGGATGTCATGAATGAGAATCTGCACTTCTCATTCTTTGAAGATAAAATAGGTCCAAATGCTTCTGCCATGTTCTACAAGATTGCACAAGCGCTAGATTACAAAACACCAATGTTCATGAATGAGTTTAACACTTTGGAGTATGCAAGAGACACAAATGCCATTGCAGATAAGTACCTGGAGAAACTTAGGGAGATCAGATCTTTTCCGGGAAATGAAGAAATGGTGGTAGGGATTGATTACAAGCTCATTTCAGTAAGCTGAACATACCTTATATGCGCTCATGCTTAGATGTTCTTGGCGCAACCAAAATGCCTATATGGATTACAGAATTAGATGTTGAAAGAGGCCCGAATCAGGTAATTTCCCTTGATAAATAAAAACTTACATTAGAGTTTTTTTTCTTCCATTAATTCGTTTTCTAAGCCATTCGAGTGTTGATGAGTTTGTTTTTTAATTGACAGGCTACATACTTGGAAGAAATCATGAGGGAGGCATATTCACATCCTGCTGTTGAAGGGATCATAGTGTGGTCAGGGTGGAAACCAACAGGTTGTAGTAATATGTGTTTAACAGACAACAATTTCAAGAACTTGCCTGCTGGAGATGTTGTTGACAAGTTAATTGAGGAGTGGAAGACTGATAACTTACAAGGATTGACTGACAAGAATGGAGTCTATGCAAGCCGCATTTTTCATGGAGAGCACATTGTCACAGTTTTGTACCCTTTTGCTGGTGAAAATTTGACGAAGCATTTGGAGGTGACGAATGATAAATCCAAACCATTTGATGTTTGGATTTCTATTTGACAACACAATTGTGTTTTGTCTAGCAAATAGGTTGAATGAATGAAATTTCTCATCTAGCATTTTGATTAAAGTTGAATTGTTAATATATCGAAATTTAGATAAAAACTCAGTATGGAAAACATATGATCAATGAGCTGTTATGAAACTACATAATGATTTGTACTTCAACAAAAACAATGTAGCTCATAAACTAAAGCATGAATAGTTAGCATTATATATTGGTTGAATGTTTGTGTTTTTTGAGTAGCTCAGTGAAGTTGATTCACATGGACGAAAGCAACAATGATCTTGATAAAACAAAAAGAAATTAATCAGTGAGGTCCATAGTTAGGACTTCTATCGTTCTTGGTCATTTGGTGGTTAAGTGAGTGAATGTAATTACTCGAAAAAAATAAATTACAACATAAAAATAAAAAAGAGTAATGCTTCTACTTCTAACTACAGCTTTAAAGATGTGTGACACAACTATTATGAGTCTATATTCTCTGCCTCCCAAAGTGGATGGTGAGGGCTCGAGTCTCCAAAGAGGCAAAGTAAGTGTTACAAATTATTAATGAACTTTGATTGGGTTTAAAACTTTAGATAAATGAACTTTGCAGAAAAATAAAATTCACTACAAATATATAATTACAAATTATTAGGGGTAAAGGTGAAAGTTTGAGATATTCATAACTAATATAGGGGAACATTACTTATGGAGAATTGATAGTTTTTTTGTCATTAAAAAAGAAAAATAGGACTTATAGTTGATTTTATCATTAAGTATGGGTCTCATTTTAAAATTATATGCCAACGTGTCTAAATATTATTGGTCATTGTACATATGGATAAGATACACTGAAGATGGCTGGAAACCTAATAAATCAGATACACCATAAAAAAAATCCTAATGGTTACAACCCATCAATTGATATGATGGCTGGAAACCTAATAAATCATTTATGCATACCAATCGCACAAGATGACTGTCTCCAACTAGCTTTCATCATTTTAAATCTTTGGGTGCAGCGTGCAGATAACATAATAGTTGCAAGTTAATGAGGCAGTAGCATGTAAAACACTTGAGCTACATGCTTAAATTATTCGAAAACCCGCAGCAAGATGAAATTTCCTTGCTATTCCCCTTTCACTTTTCATCTCAGGTAATAAAAATAAAAAAGACATGATGCAAGCCCTACCAGATTTTGTAGCAAGTGTATGGGTATGTATTGACATACTTCCGGACATCATCCTCTTTGGAGAGGTTGAGGAGCTTCCGGATCTTTGATGCCCTCTTTGGACCTCTCATATTGGGTTTCTCAGTGTCAGCCTATCCAGGCAGCGCTTTCTCACCCTTCTTGACTATGACCAGGTTCAAAACAGATAGGGCATGGCTGAAAAATGCACCCGCGAACAGCCTTCCTTCTCCGCTCTCCTTTGCACCTTCCATAACCATGGAAGCAAGCAGAGCCTGTTCAAGTGAACATGAAGTAGAATCAACTTCATTTAGCGACATTTGATTTCTGATAAAGCTCAACCAAAGAAACTTGAGCAAACAAAAAAAGAAGGTATCTGAAGATTGATAGTTTATGAGTTCAAGGCGGATTACACCACAATAAAAGAAAAAACTTGCAATTCTTGCATTTAAGGATTCATTTTATTAGAGATGGGAGAGGGGGAGAGTTATTCCACAAATAGGATTGCCAACTTAAATGGTGATAAAGAAAAACAATTAAGAGCATCACTGTAACTACGACGAAAGAGCCTACACAAATTGCAAAAGCATGCCCAAAAGTAGTGTGGTTGTTTCCAAATGCGACCTCAATGAATTCGTTAGGTTCACTATCACAAAATAAAATGCCCCCAATTCACCGACCTCCATGAAGTAAAAGACGAACACGACCAGGAGTCAGAACTCCCTGCTTCATGGTTTGTCACAGCCACCCATACTTTTGAGCTTTTCTCACATTTTCCGGAGCTGCTGAGCTTAACCCTTGAACTCCAGTCAAGCAAAAGGATAAGTTTCAGCATGACTAGATTGCTCATCAGAAAATTTTTAAGCAGATGGAAGGAGAGTGGTAATAGTATACCTCGCCAAGAGAATCACCACTGACCTCCTGTGCCAGCCACTTGTCAAAGAAGGCAAGGCTGTATGTAAAAATGTCAGTTAAGAGTGGCTGGAACAAGCTTTAAGTCAATAACAGATAAATAATATCAAGTATAATATTATAAAAATGTAAAAATTTATATCATTCATACAACAGGTAGCAACTAGCATCAATAAAGAAATTAATAAAACAAACATACTTTACACTGTAACCCAACAATTCATTGAAGATCAAATATATATTTTAACCTTTTGTAGAATTGGACATACAATGTATCACAATATATAAGGAAATACATAAGTAATAAGTCATTAGACAGCATAGCCCTTTGCAGTTTCTAATATTTTAACTGATAAATTGTATAAAATAAATAAAAAATAAAAAAATCCAGCATATTACATGCACAAATAACAGGATTTATAAATTTTAAGCAAAGAAAAACTAAACAACTAACAATGAAGCATAATTGCTCAAGGCAATGGCATAACAGCACAGTCAGAGAACCCCTCCAGAAACCAACAATGATTTTAGTAATCAAAGTAACGGTGTAAATGGATTATAAGTCATGAATTCACGATATTATGTCTTAAGTAAAGAACCAATATGCGCATATAAGCTGCAACGAAAAACCTAAAATTTGACAATTAAAGATTGTTAAGCTATATAATGCCATGACAATAGCTCCTTACATACATAAAGAACAAGGGTTTTATGGTAATCCAACATTCCATCTGTGGGACATTTCATTCTTCAGAACAAAGGGGAAGTTCTCAGAGCTTCCTCTCCTAGTAAACAGCATGAATACTATAACTGCATAAGTAGAGAAAATTCAATATTTCTACCCGAAGTAATTCGGATATAGACTCCGAAAGCAGTGATTAAGAGTGCACATATCTATCTATTATCTTAGGAAACCGGAATTTGATTGAAAGGATCAAATTGAACCTGGCCAGTGGGTTAAAATCAACGGAAGTGAAATCAAATTTGCTAATACCCGCTTGACTCACTTCATATATACCAAATGTGAAGGCAATACAAAATTTTAAATCCTCCTATGTTACATCTTGTATACTGTTTATTCACTCAACGAAAGACAGATCAAAAACCACTACTGCATTCCTTTTGGTTGCAAGGAAAATACTAGATGCATAAAGAAATCTGAAGGAATGTCAGATTTCCCATAAGTTTGGAAGCCAAAAGAAACAAAAATCGAGAAGGATAAATCAAGATGAAACACAAATATTAAAAACATCATTTTCTTTTCTTTTCCTCGTTTTTCTCAGCAAGAACGTGTCTTACCGAAAAAATACGGATATATATATAAATTCACAAACACACACGCATATAAAGAGAGACTTACAGCTTCTCATCGTCATCGATTTCAAGCATTTTCTGGGACACAGTGGTTGGGTTCGCTATATTAAACTGCAAAATAAACTATATATATAAATTAGTGAACCCAATAGAGTAATGAACTGAAATTGGGTTTTAGCCTTTTAGGTGGGAGTGCATGGTCCGGTTTGGACTGAATTGGGAGTATTTTGAAACTAAATTATTTATAATAGTTCTATTATTTTTTAAATTAGATCGAACTATAATGTTTATGGAACCAAACCAAGCCAAATCGGTTTTTTGCGATTTGGTTCTGTTCGATTTGTCTGTTTTAGTTGATTTCTTTTTTATTTTAATTTAGAGGGGAGCAAAGTTTTTTTTTTTTGAAAGAAAATTTAAACTTTTTTTAAAAGAAATTTAAAGTATAAAAGAAAGAAATGGGGCACGTGAGAACTTTATTTTGTTTAGGTTTAAGATACGATATACGTATATAAATATACAGTAGTGTTCAATTGCTTCATGGGAGCAAGAAATTAGATATTCAGTAACCTTAGAATCTAATCTTACGGCAATTACTTAATTGGCTTTTATTTTCTTCATTTTAAGAAACTTATATTTTCTTTCCATACCATTAAAAATGACAGAATGAGACAATTTATTAAAGGAAACAAAAATGAAATAATCTAGTTGTTTATTCAACAAATTAGCAAGCAACAATATAAACCAAAAAAGGTTAATCAAAAGAGAAAAATAAAATGGCCATTAAATAAAGATTTTTTGAGAAGTATTGATTATAATCAAAACTCAAATTTCAAGATTGATCCATGTTTTATACTCAGCTTAATAAAATATTTTGAATTTGTTCAGCAACTAATTTAAAATTAGGATACTACTATTGACTTCATAAACTTTTTAGAAAAATAATTCAAAAAAACTCTTAATATATTATTATATATCCATCTAAATGTTTTCAGTGCTTTTTTATTTTTTATATTTTTTGGTAAATTAAATGTTCAAAGTTTTAATCGGTAAAAACATGCCAAAATATGTATAATATTATTGCAAATCCTAAGTTTTTTCATAATTTATAAATAGAATTGATAAAAGTATGGAAAAAAACTAAAAATGATGAATTTTAATTTTAGATTAATTTTACTTCGTCTTAGTGACTGCTTGCGAAATTGGTAAAAAGTAACCAAATTATTTTATTCTTGTTTCCTTTAATAAATTGTCTAATTCTGTCATTTTTCTTTTACGATAGAAAATGTAAGTTTCTTAAAATAAAGATAATAAAAGTAAATTAACTAATTGTTGTATGATTAGATCTTAAGGCTACAATTAAAAATGAGTATTTAATTTCTTACTCTCAGGGAGCAATTGAACACTACTGTATATATATATATATCTTAAGGCTACAATTAAAAATGAGTATTTAATTTCTTACTCTCAAGGAGCAATTGAACACTACTGTATATATATATATATATATATACAACATAATAATGGTTCGGTCCTGGCTGGTCCGGTCCAGCACGACCCTAAATCAGGACCGGATCGAGAAGTTACGGTTCCATAATTTTGAGTCAAGGATCAGACCAAATCGCTATATAGCATGACCAAACCGCCCAATTTCGTATGGTACGATCCGATTTTTTGGTTTACCGAATTTTTTGAACACCCTTAGTTTTAGGGATCAAAACCTTCATCTTCAATCAACTCTGCAACTCCTCAATGTGGAGAAAGGAAATCTCTCCCAGGCCGAATAACATGGTTCAAATTGTGGGCCCATAAAATATATACAAGTCTTTTGGGTTGGGTTGGTGTGTTGTGGGTCGAGTCAATACTGACCAACTAAGTTTAGATATGGGCTTTGGTTTTGGGTTAACCAAGCTTAGCATTTTCAGTTTTTTTGGGTCTAAAATCGGTGTAGCATTCTCAGCTTCTTCTTTCTTTTTCTTTTTCTTTTTTTCTTTTTTAATTTAATGATTAATTTTATATCGAGTTTGGGCCAATTACTTTGAGAATGTAACACTCTTTAGTTCAAATTAGTAATATCATTTCAAAATAGGTGATGAGTATTACATTTTTGAAATAAAGGTGTTGGATATAGGCAATGAAATACAACAATATATTATTATATAGATATAGAGATATATAGAGTCTAGCAAACAAAAGTATTTACCAAAAAAGTCTTAAATTCCCAATCCTACCTACAATAGCTTGTTTTATTGCTTAATTAGGATGCAAAATAAATTTCTTAAGCTAACTTCATACTAATTAATATATAAATTCAAAAGCACTCGTAGTGAACTTCCTTATCCTACCACGAAATAACGTGTAACTTCGCATGAAATGGTTATTATTCTTAACATTTTTTAAAAAATGAAAATCATATTCTCACTCTATTTTTTCTTCAACTCAACTCTATTTATTTATTTAATAAATGAGATAACAAAATTCTCTCTCAAAGGTGGAGCGCATAAATACTTGTTACACTATTGTAGTTTGTGAGTGTGCTAAGAAAAGGAAAAACATAGCGCATGTGCAGAAAAATTGAGTGTTTAATGTTATTACTCTTTGTGAATACCGCATCAATGATTTAACATGGACCACAAAATATAAAAAGGAAAAAAAAAAATTATATATATACGTATGTATGTATTGCTTATAAGATATATAGTCCTTGTCATGCCAATCAATGATTTAAGACATATATGGAAATACGACGGCCTTCATCCTAATGTTGAGGTGTAAAAGTTATAGCTCATCTTTACTTTGTGTGATGCACATATATATATATATATATATATATATATATATATATATATGTATGTATGTATGTATTGCTTATAAGATATATAGTCCTTGTCATGCCAATCAATGATTTAAGACACATATGGAAATACGACGGCCTTCATCCTAATGTTGAGGTGTAAAAGTTATAGCTCATCTTTACTTTGTGTGATGCAAATTTAGTAGTGTGGTCCAATTCATGAAGTTTGTTTGGAGTGAGAGATTGCGTAAATATATAACCCCTCTAACTTTCAACTTGCATTCACATAGTTTGAAATTTGTAACGCATTAAGGAATAATTTTAAAATAGTGTCAGGCTCACCGACATTGTGAATCTAAAACGAGAATCAAGAGTTGCTCACCGATATTGTGAATCTTAATCGAGGATCAAGTATTTCTTAACTTTCAGATGCATTCAAGTGGAGCTCACGTGAGTTCCACCTCTTTTTATTCGGTTACAAAGCGTTTCATTTAATTTTAAAGAGAATTTAGAATAGTACATGATTTAGTATTAACCAGGAAGAAGGAATATCTGATTTGGTTCAATGCTAAACGCATCAACTTCAGCCTTTGACTGGTAGTGGAGCATAGAACCCGTGACATGTTAGATTTGATTGGTTTGTATGTACGTTTCATTGTCCTAACTCTCACTTGTAATGAACTTAAAAAACAGAAGAAAGAGGAGAGAGACTTGAAGATCCAGCAAATTGGAAAGAATGGAAGGAAAGGGAAGGGAAGGAGAATCAACATTCAAGTTATTGTTTTTCAAGTTGTGATTGTTTACCAAACAAATCAGTGGCCAAATGACAATTAGATTTTCAAAGTGATGGTTTAATAATGCATTAATCATTTTTTTTAGATGTTTAATGATTATGTTTTCTTTCTTTCTTTCAGGGTCTTGTTCTTGCTGGAGAAATGAAGGTTTTCACTGAAGCCAAATTATTTGTGGTGCTATGGTCTCTACTTTTAGCAGGTTTGTATCGTAACTCCTTAGAACACCTGAATTAAGTTAGTCAATTTTCTAAGAAGCACTAAGCCACTAAGAAAAATGCAAGTGTAAAGATCTTTTTCTTTCAAGAAGGGGATTGATGACAAATCTTAATTAGTCACATAAATAACAGAGCTAAATAATATATATATATATATATATATATATATATATATATATATATATATATATTTCATTGATTTCCATTTACAAGAACTTCATTAAATTTTCAACCACATCAATAGAGTTCATAATTTCTTTTTTGCCCCTAATGGACTAAACCTGAGCCTTCACCTCTTTTGGTTCATATAGGACGTACAAGTGAGGCTTCATTGTACAACTACTCTGCAAGCATTGAGGTAACATATGATCCTTCTATTCTCCATGTAAGCAAACAATACATGTAATTTTTTAGCAAACTCAACTTTCACACACACACACACACACAAACTCATTTGCTCCATTGGTGGCTCAAATCCTCAACCTTCCATTTGGAAGGAGGACGACATACCACTTAGGCAGAGCCCTTGGTGACGAGGCTAGCATGAGAAGCTCTTATTAATTTGATGACCACGGGCTATCTGATTGAATGCACTTCATATTCATTAATTTTATCAGTATGATATCATTAGCCATTGGACTGCTAAAACAATCTTAATGATTAGTGACAAAACTACAAAGAAGAATTGAGAAATGGAAAGCAATAAATTAAATTGTCTATATGATCTCAAATGTGCCATAAAAACATTACATGAACAATAGTCGTTTGAATAAGAACCCAATAATAAAATGCTTTTTCCAAATATCAGTGCCTGGTTAATCCTCTAGAGCCTCAATATGAAGGAGGGTTAGTGGCTAATCCTAACTTTGAAGATGGCATAGAAGGATGGGGTAGGTTTGGAGATGCGAAAATTGAAGCGAGAAGAGCAAGCATGGGTAACAAGTTTATTGTAGCCTACAATAGAAGTCAACCATATGATAGTTTCTCACAATGGCTGTACTTGGAGGAAGGGCTTTTATACTCATTTTCAGGTAATTTACCGATAAATGACTGTTTCTTTGGTTTCCAGAAAACTTGTTTTGAACTTTTGACAACATTTTGGAATGTTTCCTGCAGCCTGGGTACAAATTAGTGAAGGAAATGAGATTGTAGTAGCTAAATTCAGAAATTCACAAAACCTTAGTATGATTGTGGGCTCTGTTATAGCTCAACCTGGCTGCTGGTCTATGCTAAAAGGAGGGCTCACCGTGGATGTCACCATGCCAGCCGAGCTCCATTTTGAGGTACATTATGAATCGGATCCTCATAATACTCATCATGACCTAACAATATCGGCTTTTTTCTTAGAAATTGCTATTTTCGATTTCTATAGAGCAAAAACACCAGTATTGAGTTATGGGTAGATAATGTGTCTCTACAACCATTTACTAGAAGTCAATGGAGAGATCAACAATCCAAAAGCCTAAAGAAGGTAAGCAAGTTGTAGCTCAATTTTGTGTTCTTATAGCATTTTCTAGTTCTGCATTAACAATGTACTTCTTATCATATACCAATATAGAGTAAGGGTGACCATTGATGCTTGTTTTGGTTTCTAAGATGACAGAGTTGATCACTATGCAAGAAGCTATATATTTTCTTGTGCAGATACGAAAGAGAAGAGTGCGATTCCATGTCTCTAACAAGAAAGGGAAAAGGCTCCAAGGAGTGAAAATTAACATCAAGCAAACAAGGCCTCATTTCCCACTAGGTTGTGCCACTGCACTGACTATCTTAGAAAACAAAGCTTACCAAAACTGGTTCACCAAGCGGTTTACTGCAACAACATTTGACAATGAAATGAAATGGTATTTCACCGAGGAAATTCGTGGACATGAAAACTACTCTATCCCAGATGCCATGCTTGCGTTCGCTAAACAGCACAGAATTTCAGTGAGAGGCCATAACATATTTTGGGATAATCCAAAATATAATATGGATTGGGTCAGATCTATGTCCCCAAAAGAGCTTCTGAGTGCAGCTATGACCCGAATGGGTTCAATAATGTCGAGGTATTCTGGTGAGGTTATTGCGTGGGATGTCATGAATGAGAATTTACACTTCTCCTTCTTTGAAGATAAAATAGGTCCAAATGCTTCTGCTATGTTCTACAAGATTGCACAAGCTCTAGATTACGAAACACCTATGTTCATGAACGAGTATAATACTTTGGAGTACGTGGAAGACATGAACTCCATTCCAGCAAAGTATGTGGAGAAACTTAGAAAGATCAAATCTTTTCTGGGAAATGAAGAAATGGTGGTAGGGATTGGATTACAAGGTCATTTCAGCGAGCCAAACATAGCTTATATGCGCGCAAGCTTAGATTTTCTTGGCGCGACCAAAATGCCTATATGGATTACAGAATTAGACGTTGAAAGGGGCTCGAATCAGGTAATTTTCCTTGATAAATAAGCACTTGTATTAAACTAATCATCCCATTAATTCGTTTTCTAAGCCGGTGTTGATGAGTTTGTTTCTTAATTGATAGGCTACATACTTGGAAGAAATTATGAGGGAGGCATATTCGCATCCTGCTGTTGAAGGAATCATAGTGTGGTCAGGGTGGAAACCAACAGGTTGCAGTAACATGTGCTTAACAAACAACGATTTCAAGAACTTGCCTGCCGGAGATGTTGTCGACAAGTTAATTGAAGAGTGGAAGACAGATAACTTACAAGGAGTGACCGACGAGAATGGAGTCTACGCAAACCACATTTTTCATGGAGAGTACATTGTAACAGTTTCGAACGCTTTTGCTGGTGAAAATTTGACAAAGCATTTGGTGGTGACGAGTGATAAATCTGAACCATTTGATGTTTGGATATCCATTTGACAACACAATTTGTGTTTTGGCTAACAAAAAAGTTGAATGAATGAAATTGTGAATCGATTAGTATCTAGCATTTTGATCGGAGAGTTGAATTGCTGATAGATTGAAATTTAGATTAAAACTCAGTATGGAAAACATATGACCAGTGAAGTGTAATGTAACTAGTATGATTTATACTTCTGAAGTTCTGAGGATGAAAAGTTCAACACAACATTGAAAAATTAAAGAATGCATAGTGAGCATGACTTTGTTTTTTTAGTAGCTCGTATAAGTTGATTTGGCATAGAGGAAATCAACAATGATCTTTGATAATACACTCTAAAACTAAAATAAATTCGAAATAATGCAATAAGAAATTAATCAATGAGGTTCGTTGTTAGGACCTCTTTGGGAAGCTGGAAAAGTCCAAGTCTCCTCATGCATTAGATGGATTCAAGTGAGAGTAATGTGGGATAAGGTAAGTAATAAATTTTCAAAAACTAGGTACAACATGAATACGTTAAAAAATAATAATAAAATATATGTTGTTTTGTATAAATAATTTTTTTCCATTTAATCTCTATAATCATTAATAAAATCATTAATTTGAAACTTAAAGTTAGATATTTGTATTTCGTGTCCAACAGAAAAATAAATATTCACTTTTTAGAATTTTTCTAACTTATTTGACACGTGTTTGGACCGGATTCGACAAATATCTAAGTGTACTTATTTTCATAATCTCCCTATTTTTGAAAATAATAAAAATTACATCAACAAATCCACCATATTGTAATTATATCCTATTTCCCTAACCAATCAAATTAACACTCCTAATTTTATCCCAATTCTATTTGAGTGATGATATTTACATTCAGCTTTCTTCTCTTGCACTAGATTCTTTATTATATATATATAAATAAAATGGGGGCGCGAATCACCTGCTGTGACTTTCCCGTGCTATTTTCTACAGTGAGCGGTAAGTGGCCTTGGTTTGGTCACGTTTTACTCCACTTAACAGACACTAAGAATGTGTTTGACAATTGCACCAAGTAACATTTCACCACCATTTATAAGTAACATCACATAAGTCTAAAAATAATATCACATAGTCTAAAAAGTAACATCATCACCATTTAAGTAGTGATATTACCTTCTTATAAATGGTGATATTACTTTTAGACTTTTGTGATGTTACTTATAAATGGTGGTAAAATGTTACTTATAAATGGTGGTGCAATTGTTACTTAAATGGTGGTGATGTTACTTTTTAGACTGTGTGATGTTATTTGGTGAAATGTTACTTATAAATGGTGGTATTATTTGAAATTAAAAGTGGTGATGTTTCCTTTTAAAAATAATGAGGTTACTTTTTAAATTCTGTGACGTAGTTATAAATGGCCAAACACTTTGTGTCGGTTAGCTGAAAAATGATGTGGCCAAATATGGATTATTTAAAAATTAAACCGTATAGGAATTGCACAGGTGATTCGCGCCCATAAAATGGGTCATGATAGACAGGCAGCAATGTCTGGCCGATTTGCAAGGCAGAAATGATGTGGCACTCCATCCGGCATAAATTAATCATACAACGAGTTCACATCATCACACGCGCCATTTTCCGATCACAACGCGCGAAAAGATTAGCCCGGGGTAGGTGGTGCCGTTGCTTGGAGTGGAGTCCTCCTCCGTCGCCGATCTGCTTTCTTCTCCATCATCGCCGGGATTTCACTGTCGGCAGTTTTTGGTGGTGTCTCTTTGAATCCACCAATCCTAACTTCAAATCCAATGATTGTGACAAGCAATAGTTGTACAGAGCAAGCAATAGTTGTGAGGATGCGACTTGTACAGAGCAAACATGGAAGACAACATGAAGATCACATCTTTTGGTACAGGTACTTCAAATGGGTTCGCTGGTTTTCTCTCTCCTTCTATTTCTTCACTTCTTATCTCATCATCCAAACCCCCAATACCCACGAACCCACTGATTCTCTCTCTAAAATCACCTCCTTTCTCTATCTAAAAGCTTACCATTAACCTCCCGTGCCCTCTTCGAATCACCCAACACCACATTTATACAACAACCCAGAACCCATCAAGGTTTGTTGAAGGATTTGAAGATGTATGTATACGATTTGCCATCCAAATACAACCTTTATTGTGTCCAAAAGGACAAAGAACCGATGAAGCCTCACCTATGCAAACAACGACAGCAAAATCAGACCAGTTTCCTACGGTGAAGACACAACTCGTGACAGCCACAGGCGACCCACGCACAACGATGACAATCTGAAATTTCGCGATCTAAAAAAATTGAACCAAACTCACCGGCGTCTTCCATGATTCATCGTCACCGTCGGCCGACACGTTTACACGCGCCCACCGCCGCCTATCTTATTGCCTTCTACGACGCCGTGAAGAGACTGTTCCCGTCGGTGCCAATCTCCACCTTCGGCAGACAACGACACCACCTACCCCGGGCTCTTCTGTTCTAAACAGATTAGTCGGTGCCGGTTTGTATACTTTCCGATTGTCTATTCCGATCAGCTTCGCCGGCCGTGTCTCTGCTTCTTCTCCACAGATGCAACTCTCTACCTGTCTCACCGTTTCCCTTGTGTTCAGATCAGATCTGCAACTCGAGGGAGGTTAGAGAGAGA
Organism: Cornus florida; assembly: GCF_030987335.1. NCBI lineage: Eukaryota > Viridiplantae > Streptophyta > Magnoliopsida > Cornales > Cornaceae > Cornus > Cornus florida. The sequence goes on along the minus strand of NW_026775572.1, from coordinate 22,902,053 downwards.
GGAGAGACCGGGGAAGATGAATGGATTGCACCGAGCCCTTTCTTTTTGTTTTGTTTTTTTTTTTCGCCAGCTCGACGCCACCTAGGATTCTAACTGGCAAATCGGTCAAATTCATCGCCGTAAATATCATTTTTCAAATAAAATATATGATTATTCTTCAAAAATACATTTATGTCCATAATATTAGAAAGTGTATCACTACATAATATTAGGAAATGTAGTGCTTCACTCTAATTTTGCAAAATAATGTCCATAATCTTCCCAATCCCATTTACAATAACTTGTTTTATCCCGCAAAATTAAGATGCAAAATAAATTTCTTATGCTGAGTTGCTGACTTCATGTTCAATTTTTTAACACAAAAGTTTAAGGATACGATCCCCTCCATATAAATTTCTTTCCAACTCTCTCCAAACTTAATCCAAAGGTCAATATTAATACACGTGATTTGAGATCACTTACCTACATTATACCGTTTTGAGACCAAGTAAACAAATTCAATATCCAAATTTCTCTCGCTTACGTTTACCAAAAAAAATTTCCTCGCTTTTTTCATCTCTCCTTAATATTCTCTTTGTACGAAACCCTTTTTTTGAAAAAAAAAAAAAAAAAAAAACATTTCACGCTTATCTCTTTTCCATTCAATCTCAACCTTCACTGATGTCTTGAAGCCACGAAGATTTCGATTTAATTTGGGTATTTGAGACCAAATAATTGATTTGGGTGTTTTAAATACCCTAGATCACGTTTCGGTATTTCAAGAAATCATTCAAAAAAATCTTTTGTCATCTATCAACTCTCACAGAGGTATATTTTCTTATGCGATTTTGTAGAGGAGATGGTTCTTATATTAAACCAAGAACACACGAAGATATTGGGTCTTCTGTTGATCAATAGTCTCAACTCTCAACCACGAAGATATTGTTGAATCTTCAGTATCAGTCAAAATATAATATAATGGAACTTCCTCTGTTCCTTAAACTTAAATAAGTAAAATTACATCATTAGTCAAAGAGAAGATTAAGGAGAGATTAAAAAACAAGGGAATTTTTTTTGGTAAGTGTAAGAGAGAGAAATTTGGGTATTGAATTTGTATAGAAAAGATTTGCCGTTAAGGTCCCGTTTGGTTCCAAAACAGTGTACTATAGGTAAGTGATCTCAAATCATGTGTTTTAATATTGACTTTGGATTAAGTTTGGAGAGAGCTAGAGAAAGATTTGTATGGAGAGAATCTGTATCCAAAGTTTAAAGGCGTTCTTAACCTACCTCCCTCATTGTTGCAAAAAAATAATAATAATAAAATAAAAGTAAAAATAAAAATCTCTTTTGTTGCATTAAAAAATCAAACTTTCAAAATAATTGATTAATGACTGGTGTCTCACAAATTCACAATCTCACATATTCTGTCTGACCTTAAAAAAACCAATCAATAATTTATGACAACTATGGAAATATGATGATCTTGTTTAAAGGGATATATTGTATAAAATATGCAACCATCCGTAAAATATATAATGCTAGGCTCTTAAAACTGTAACCGTTTTTCAGTATTAAGATACATTTAAGTGGTATTTATGTAAGTTGCACCTGCATCTATACACCGTTTCCGTAAACAAAATATTTTATTTAATTTCAAAGCCAAAAGCATTAATTTCAGCCTTTGGCTAACAGAAGAGCATAAAACCCCTGACAAGTTAGAATTTATTTACCTTTCATGGTCCTAATTCTCACTTGTAATGAACTTAAAAACAGAGGAGAGAAGAGAGAGAGTTGAAGATCCAACAAATTAGAAAGGAAAGGAAAGGAGAATCAACATTCAAGTTATTGCTTTTCACCATCAATGCATTACTTTAAGTTTCAGTCTACATTTGAAATGCCATCTTGATTTTGTTTTTCATGATTCCAAAAACATAGTTTACATAGTGTAGAAGAATTATGTTGCATTTTTAATATGCAAGATTGTTTATCAAGTTCACATTGTTAACCAAACAAATCAGTGGCCAAATGACAATTAGATTTTAAAGGGATGGTTTAAATAATTAATCCTTTTTTTTTTTTTTTTTTTTTTTTTTTTAATTTCTTTTAAATTTTTACCATAACTTAAACCATGTTTTCTTTCTTTCAGGATCTTATTCTTGTTGGACAAATGAAGCTTTACAATGAAACCAAAATATTTGTGGTGCTATGGTCTCTACTTTTGGCAGGTTTGTATAATCGCGCACTCCATAAAACATCTGAAACCACTTCCCTCGTTAACATTCTATTCAATTCTTCAATCCAAACTAGACCATACAATAGTTTTCTAATCATTCAATTTTCTGAAAAAAACACTAAGCCATGTTTGTTTTTCCAGCTATTATTCATCTAGAGTGGTACTATGTGACCAACTCTGTGGGCGGGTGTGATGTTGACGGGTGCGAGACACTGGACGAGCTATCACACTGGCAGGCTACAGGGTATCATGATCCCATATCATCGGAAGAAGGTGAAGTGTTATGTAAGGTTCAACACCCTTTTATGACACAACGCGTTTTAAAGCCGTGACGGCTGTGAACCCATCAGAACTCCAAAGTTAAGTCTGCTTACTCTGGAGAAGTACCAGGATGTGTGACCTCCTGGGAAGTCCCTGGGTCGGGAGAGCCAAAAACGAACAATATTGTGTTTGAGTAGGGTGAGAGTTATTACAAATGGTATCAGAGTCGGAGCCTAACTAGAAATGTGGCCAACGAGGAAGTTGGGCCCCATGAGGGGTGATTGTGACGACCTATATGGGCGGCTGTGATGTGAGCGGGTGCGAGACACTGAACGAAATACCACACTGACAGGCTACAAGGCGTCATGATCCCACATTGTCTGGAAAGGTGAAGTGCTATATATAAGGTTCAACACCCTTCTATGACACAACGCGTTTTAAGGCCGTGAACCCATCAGAACTCCAAAGTTAAGAGGTCTTTGATCCGGGAGAGCCGACAGTCGACAATATTGTGTCTAAATAGGGTGATGAGAGTTGTTACAAGCTCTCTATTTATCTCAATGAAGAAACAGTTGCAAAAAAAGTTCTCTTTCAATAAGAAAAATGCGAGTACAAAGGATTTCCTTTCAGGGAATTGATGAAAAATCTTAATTAGTCACATAAGAGAGCTAAACAAAATTTTTCATTTTTTTTTTATCCTTATTTTTCTTTAAAGAGATGGAAATATACAGGTACTTGAACTTCACTAAATTTTCGACCAAATCGATAGAGTTCATAATTTCCTTTCCCCCTAGTGGATTAAACCTGAGCCTTCACCTCTTTTGCTTCATATAGGATTTGCAATTGAGGCTTCATTGTACAACTACTCTGCAACCATCCAGGTAACATATAATTCTTCTATTCTCTATGTCAGCAATCATTATATGTAATTTTTTAGCAAACTCAAATTTCAATCAAGTCTTATCATTTTTTCCCGGTAGGTAAATCTCACACACACACACACTCGTTTGCCTTTGGAAGGAGCCCTTGGTGACAAGGCAAGCATTGGAAGCTTTTATGGCTATCTGATTGAATGCAATGCATATTCATTAATTTTATTAGCATGTTATTATTAGTCATTAGATTGCTAAAGCAATGTTTAATAATCACTATCAAAACTTCAAAGAAGAATTGAGAAAAGGGAAGCAATAAATCAAATTGTTTATATTATCTCAAATTTGACATAAAAATATGACATGAACAATGGTTGTTTGAATAAAACACCCCCTAATAAAATGCTTTTTCCAATTTTCAGTGCTTGGTTAATCCTCTAGAACCTCAATATGAAGGAGGATTAGTGGCGAATCCTAACTTTGAAAGTGGCTTAGAAGGATGGGGTGTGTTTGGAGATGCGAAAATTGAAGTGAGAAGAGCAAGCATGGGGAACAAGTTTATTGTAGCCTACAACAGAAGTCAACCATATGACAGTTTCTCACAGTGGCTATACTTAGAGGAAGGGCTTTTATATACATTTTCAGGTAATTTACCTATAAATGATTGTTTCTTGAATTTCTAAAAACTTGTTTTGACAAACATTTTGGAATGTTTCCAGCTTGGGTACAAATTAGTGAAGGAAATGAGATAGTGGCAGCTAAATTCAGAAATTCACAAAAAATTAGTATGACTGTGGGCTCTGTTATAGCTCAATCCGGCTGCTGGTCTATGATAAAAGGAGGGCTCACCGTGAATGTCACCATGCCAGCCGAGCTCTATTTTGAGGTACATTATGATTTCGATCCTCAGAAGACTCATCATGCCCTAACAACATTGGGTTTTTTCTTATTGTTATTGATTTCTGTAGAGCCAAAACACCGGCATTGAGTTATGGGTAGATAATGTGTCTCTACAACCATTTACTAGAAGTCAATGGAGAGACCAACAATCCAAAAGCATAGACAAGGTAATTTTATCTATGCTTCAATTTTGTGTTGTTAAAGCATTTTCTAGGTCTGCATAAACAGTTTCTTATCATTGACACCAAATCACCAATACAGAGTGAGGGCTATCACTATGCAAAAAGCTTTATTTTCTTTTGCAGATAAGAAAGAGAGAAGTTAGATTCCATGTCTCTAACAAGAAAGGAAAAAGGCTCCAAGGAGTGAAAATTAACATCAAGCATACAAGGCCTCATTTCCCACTTGGTTCTGCCATTGCACCGAGTATCATAGAAAACAAGGCTTACCAAAACTGGTTCGCCAAGCGATTTACTACAACAGTTTTTGACAATGAAATGAAATGGTATTCCAACGAGGTAATTCCTAGACATGAGAACTACTCTCTCTCAGATGCCATGCTCGCGTTTGCTAAACAGCATAGGATTTCAGTGAGAGGCCATACCATTTTTTGGGATGATACGAAACAGATCATGGATTGGGTCAAATCTTTATCCCCAAAAGAGCTTTTGAGTGCAGCAGTGCGACGAATTGGTTCAGTAATGTCAAGGTATTCCGGTGAGTTTATTGCATGGGATGTGGTGAATGAGAATATGCACTTCTCATTCTTCGAAGATAAAATAGGTCCAAATGCTTCCGCCATGTTCTACAAGATTGCACACGCGCTAGATAACAAGACACCTTTGTTCGTAAATGAGTTTAATACATTGGAGGATCCGACAGACTTGGATGCCATTCCATCTAAGTTTCTGGAAAAGCTCAAGGAGATCAGATCTTTTCCGGGAAATGAAGAAATGGTGTTAGGAATTGGATTACAAGCTCATTTCAGGGAGCTGGATCTAGCTTATATGCGCGCGTGCTTAGATGTTCTTGGCACAACCAAAAATCCTTTATGGATTACAGAATTAGATGTTACAAAAGGCCCAAATCAGGTAATCTTCCTAGATAATTGAAAACTTATGTTAGACTTATTATTTTCCCTGGTTTTGTTAGACGTTCTAATGTTGATGAGTTTGAATTTTAATTGACAGGCTAAATACTTGGAGGAAATCATGAGGGAGTTGTATTCACATCCTGCTGTTGAAGGAATCATAATGTGGTCAGCGCGGAAGCAAGGAGGTTGTGGTTATATGTGTTTGACAGACCTGAATTTCACGAACTTGCCTCCCGGAGATGTTATTGACAATTTAATTAGGGAGTGGAAGACTGAGAGCTTACAAGGAGTGACCGGCAAGAATGGGGTCTATGCAAACCGCATTTTTCATGGAGAGTACACTGTGACAGTTTCGAACCCTTTTGCTGGTGAAACTTTGATAAAGCATTTGGAGGTGACGAACGATAAATCCGAACCATTGGATGTTTGGATTTCCATTTGAGAACACAATTTGTATTTTATCAAACAGAGAGGTTGAATGAATGAAATTCTCACTTCTGGGGATGGAACGTTTAAAAGCACAATGAAATTAATAAATTGAAGCAGGCATAGTTTCCATTTTTTTTTTTTATTTTATGTAGTTCATAGAAGTTGATTCACAAGGAGAAAAGCAACACTGTTACATTTATATTTGATTAAAAAAAAAAAACCTAAAACTAAATATAATTCAAACCAGAATTTTGTTAATGCTCCATTGGATAATGCCAAAAAAAAAAAAAAATAGGTTCATAGTTCATAGTTTGGACTTTGGACCTCTGTGGTCTTGGTCAAGTGAGTGACTGTAATTTACTTAAAAAATAAAATAATAAAACATAATAATAATAATAATTATTTTTTAAAGAAAAAAAGCATTAAAAATATACATTCAGTTTGTACTTTGTAGTATTAGAAAATCTATATACTCCACTTTTAAGGAGTAATTTTGTCCTTTCAATAATTTAAAAATTCTAACTGAAATATAAATATATAAGTAGTGAGAGGTGGCCACAGACAATGTAATTGAAATTATTGAACATTCTTGGTTTTACAACTTTTTTTAAAAAATTAAAAATAAAAAGGTAGAAAGTGAACTATAAATATAATCTCCTTACCTAAAATAAAATTAAGAAAAAGCTAAAGTAAGGTAAGAATAAATAAATAAATAAATAAAATTAAAAATCCATAATTCCATGTTATCTCTGTAACATCTGCAAAAATTGAATCACCAATTCGCCTCTCTCTCTCTCTCTCCAGTTACTGCTTCCTTTCTCCATCTCTCTTTCTCTCTCTAAAAACCACATTTTGAGATCAGATCTCGACCAAATTCCACCAATGGCTTCCCTTTCTACCCGCGAAGAAAACGTGTACATGGCGAAACTGGCCGAGCAAGCCGAACGCTACGAAGAGATGGTGGAGTTTATGGAGAAGGTGTCCACCGCCGTCGGCGACTCCGAGGAGCTGACGGTGGAGGAGCGCAACCTCCTTTCCGTGGCGTACAAGAACGTGATCGGCGCACGCCGGGCTTCCTGGCGGATCATATCGTCGATCGAGCAGAAGGAGGAGTCTCGCGGCAACTCCGACCACGTCGCCACCATCAAGGACTACCGGACCAAGATCGAGACCGAGCTCTCTTCGATCTGCGACGGCATTCTCAAACTGCTCGATTCGAAATTGATACCCACGGCCAACGCCGGGGATTCCAAGGTCTTCTATTTGAAGATGAAGGGAGATTATCATAGGTATTTGGCGGAGTTCAAGACCGGAGGAGACAGGAAGGAGGCTGCCGAGAATACGCTCAATGCGTATAAGTCTGCGCAGGTTTGTGCAATTGTGTGTGGATATAATTTGATCGGTTGATGAATTGAAAATTTTTATGCTTTTTATTTATTTATTGCGGTTTGTATTTGGAGAAATTATATAGAATTATGCATTGACACGTTTGACATTGTTGCTTTCATTGTGACTGAAATTTGAGTTAAATTAGTTCAAGATACTCTAAAACGTAGTTTTTTTTTTTTTTTTGTTATTATTTATTATTTTTATTTTTTATGAATATAAATGGTATTTGTTCAATTTGATTTAATGAGGGACATTTTGTTTCACTATTCTTGCAAAATTTTGTGAATGTGTATGATGAGATGTTTGTTAATTTCTTGGGATTTATGAATTCGTAGTTCTTTTATAACTGTAGATATTGGGTATTTGTTCTATGTAAGGATGTAAAAAAGAATTGATTTTTCAGTGTAAACTGAAGAATGTGTATGTAATTGAGTCCTACATGTGAAAATTTTACTTTGGAAAATCCCATTGAACTTTTAATTTCTTCTGCCTTACTTTTGTTGATCAGGTTCGTGTTTGACCTAAACACATTTAGAAGTGTCCATATGAGATAACTCAGTTTATTTTGATTTCTATTGCTTTTCGTCTCGTTCAATTGAAAAGTTTAATGTGAATTTTATGCCTTCATGACTCTGCGGTTATGGGAAATCTTGATCTTCTTATTGAATCTACAGGTTTATCTTGGTGATACTTGAATTTGGATGAAAATACATTTTAATATTTTTATAATCATGATATGATCACTGTTGATGATTAATTATTTTGGTCTTTATTTAATATCATGTTTCCAGGATATAGCAAATGCAGATTTGGCTCCGACTCATCCAATTCGGCTAGGACTGGCTCTTAATTTCTCTGTGTTTTATTATGAAATTTTGAATTCACCTGATCGAGCTTGTAGTCTTGCAAAACAGGTAACAGAACATATCTTGAAACTCTAGTTTAAAACTTTGATTTTATGTTGCTAATTATAGATATTGGCAAGATAAATAGATAGAATCATGCTTGGTGATGGCTTATATTTTATATATTTATTTTATTTTTTTGGTTTCTTTCTGCATGTTCCTTCAATCAAAATGTCGGTTTTAAATCTAACAAAGGACCATTATGTTGTCACCCTCCTTTCAACACTTGTTCAAACTCAAACATCATTGCGACCCTTTTTTGTCTCATGAATTGCCCTAACCAGATGCAAAGGACCACCTGTGGGCCCCATGATTCAAATTTTAGAGGCAAATGTGTTTGGTCTTTTGTAACCAATCCTTTCTATAGTTGACCAGATTCATTTCTTGAACTGTTGTTGGCTTTGGCATATGCCAAAACACTGTTATGCTTTGGACTTTAATTAAGACTGTTATCAGGGTTTTATTCGGTCTTTGTGTAGCTTTTGTGGGTTGTGTTCCTCATTTTCTAATGATGCTTTACTCATAAAAATAAAAAAATAAAAAATCAGGCTTTTGATGAAGCGATCGCGGAGCTGGATACACTGGGAGAGGAATCCTACAAGGATAGCACTCTGATAATGCAACTTTAATTAAGACTGTTATCAGGGTTTTATTAGGTCTTTGTGTAGCTTTTGTGGGTTGTGTTCCTCGTTTTCTAATCACACTTTACTCCAAAAAAATAAAAAAAATCAGGCTTTTGATGAAGCGATCGCGGAGCTGGATACACTGGGAGAGGAATCCTACAAGGATAGCACTCTGATAATGCAACTTCTTCGTGATAATCTGACTTTGTGGACCTCAGACATGCAGGTTTTACTTTCATTCTTTTATGATGATCGTTGTATGTTCTTTCATATTTTTCGTTCAGAACATTATACTTTCATGTTACTGATCCGGACCCCTTTTTAGGATGACGGGGGAGATGAGATCACATCCAAGCGCGAGGATGAGCAGCAGTGAAGTTAGTTATTTTCGCATTAGTATCTCACTCATCTCCTATTTGCTTTTTTGATTGGAGAAGTTTGGTCCTCCATCCATTCTATTGTGGTTTTAAGAAGTTCATCCCTTGATCTATGAACTTTGTAGTTAATTTTATAAGTTTCCCATTTTTATCTTTATTTACATTTCATTGTTTCTCTTATCCTATGAAAGTATTTCCTTCTTTTATTTTATTTTATTTTATTTTATTTATTATTATTATTATTATTTAAATGTTAGCATGAATACTTTCTCAGAACAATGCTTAGTCCCCTGCTTTGCAGTGTACTCTGTACTTGAAATAAGATGGGGTGTATTCCAACATTTAACAGAAACATTTCAATTCTCCACGCAGGTTAAAGTTATTCAGCGACTCCATAAAATGCAATGTTAAATTGAATAAATAGAGAATTATATTAAATTCAGGAGCAACCATCTGGGTTTCAATTTCTGGCCAAAACGCACAAGAAAGGGGAAAAATAAAAAATAAAATTCATACATGACATAATCAGATTGTATTGTAAGAAAAAGACCCTATGGTGTTGAAAGAATCATTTGAAACGCAAGGGTGAAATGTCATTTGATTTAGATGATTATTAAAATTGTAAAGCTTCAACACTTTGAGCAATCCATTTTTGTTTTTTACATCCACTGAATTACTAAATGCACGCTTTTCCTTTTTGTTTTTAGGACAAGAATGATGCTCACATATAACAAACTCCACTAATGTGAGAAAATCTTAATATCACCTACATAAGATCTACTAATGCAAGATGACATGATACTCACTGGGAGTGGACACCAAAGTGGAAGAGGAAACCTAAAAAAAAAAAAACTACCGGATTGATTCAATTTTAAAGTAAATATTTATTTATTTTTTAACTGAATTAAAAATTGTCAATCAAATAAATTTTTATATAATTTTTTGATTTTCAGTTGTTTTAAAAAAAAAAAAAAAAAAAAAAGAAAAAGCTCTATTATTATATATATATTTTTAAAACGTAAAAAGAAAACTGTTTAAAACATTTTGAATTTGTTGGCTGGCAGCAGAATATAAGGGTATACTTTATTTGTAACTCTAAAATAGTTGAAAACAGATATTTTTATAACTAAATTTTCAAAAAATTAAACCAAGCAAGAATTTTTTTGTATAATTCTCTATTTTCAGTTTTTCAAAAATATAAAACTATTTCCATACTTACAAATTTTGTACCAATCCCCCACCTACAACTGAATCACACTATTTCTGTTAAAAAAAAATCAGACTATTGCTCCACAAAATAATGATGACGTAGAGTCCATTCAAGAAAAGTTATAATATAGGCAAAAAAAATATATATATATAAAACCCCCCTCAATTATATATATATATAGGCACAGGGTTACAATGGTCATATTGCAAAGGCAGTTTTGGAGTTAGATCAGAAAGTAAACTCAAGCCGGAAAGGGCTATTAGGGGTCAAACTGCTCATTTCTTATAGTTGAGGTACAAAATGCTGATTTTTGATATTTAAGGGTTTTATGCTTTTTTTTGGCCTATAATATAAAAAGATATGAAACCCGTACAGGAACGACTTCATTGCTAGTATAAAATGGCCCATATGAAATACAATACACAACACAACGACCGGGGCTCAGTTTTTGACTGGGACCACCATTTCACCAATTCATTCACCTTAAAGCTTCTTTTCTTTAACGTCAAGCTCCTGAAACTACTTCATTCAACGAAACAGGAGAGACAGAGAAGAGAGAGATAGGAAGAGAGAAGAGAGAAGAGAGAGAAAGATGTGGATATTCTATCTGATCTCGCTGCCTCTGACGTTGGGCATGGTGATCCTGACGCTGAGGTACTTCAAAGGTCCCGATGTGCCTCTCTACGTCCTCTTCACCGTCGGATACACCTGGTTCTGTTCTCTCTCCATCATCGTCCTCGTCCCTGACGACATTTGGACGGTACATTTCAATTTCATTCTCTTTTTACAATCTTTTCCTTCAAATTCACGTTTTGATCCCTCGTATTGGTCTTGAAAATTCTTGCCTTCTTTCTCTCCAATTTTTGTGGTGAAATTTTTATGATTGAATGATGAAAATTAAGGAAGGAGTGCATTTCACAATCTCTTTGTTGATATGTTCAACGATTTGGGAAATTGGGTGGTGAGATGTAGTTGTTTTTGCTTTTGTGCTTGGTTGAAAGAAATTGGATACTGGAGAACCCTATTTCAGTTGGGCAGTTTTTGGTTGGTCTCAAATCTTGTAGGCGGCATCTACACAAACTCCTCATAGTTGAAGAAATATTTTGTGATCTGGAAGAGTTGCAATTTGAATCAATTTTTCAACCTAGACCAACAAAATAGTCTTAATATTATTCTATGTTATTTTTAGAGTTATGTATTCCGTGTTCTAAGTTACCGTGATTCAACCATACAAGTTAGTTTGTCTTTATATATATGTTCATTGTTTTTAAATATTATTAAGTCAGTTGCTTTTTATTTATTTTAAATATATTCAACCATATAACAGCCTATAGCATTAGGTTGAAAAGGCCTGTTTGATCTTTAATATGTCACATTGTCACTCTAAGGCAATATTCTTACTTTCAACTCATTATTGATGCATTCAGAGTGTATCTGTGATCAGTGCTTAGATGAACAGTTAAAACTGTGTTTCAATCATCTCTTATGGTGCCTTTTGGTTCTTTTATTACTAAATTATTGCTAGTTTGTCTGGATAATGTATTTACTAAACTTCAGATGATTTTTTGAAGTTGGGATCAATACTTTATCAAGTATATCCAATGGAAAGGAGAGAGAGAGAGAGAGAGAGAGAGAGAGAGAGAGAGAGAGAGAGAGACCAGGGTTCAACCAAGATAATGGCAAACATTCACCTTATGGGTTGGCGCCATTGGCTTGTTGAAGGATATTAAGAAGCTGTGCAAAGTGTTCTCTAAATATGAATGAATTTATGATGGGTTTCATCGTTTCCCAGAGGAAGTCCTGGAAATTCAATTCAGTTCATTGCAAGAGATGTGAATCCTGACTTAGAGGAATTGTTAAATTTATGGCTTTAATTTTTATCATTTATTTCATGGATGTAGCTGAATCCCTTCATCATCTTTGCAGGCACTTAATAGTCAGCCCAATGGAGGAATCTCTTTCTTTTGGAGCTGGTCTTATTGGAGTACTTTTTTACTTACTTGGTATGGTATTACTTGTTTATTTGTCATTCATAAGACCCTAGTTTAAGATGGTCTGCCTTCTCCTGAATTCACCTAGTGGACTGTGGGGGACAGCTTAATTGTATTGTATTACTTTTGGAAAATATATTTGTTTATATGTATTGTTCATACTTTACTCATTAAGAACTGTCATCATATGTGATTTGTTATACTGTCAGCATGTGTGATTATCCTCGAACATCTTGTACATATATTTTTCTTCATTTCTAATTTTTTGAGTAGGTGCCTCAAATCACAAGCGTGTTTGTAAGTACCTTGTAGGAAAAATAGTTTGTTAGCTGTTCGATGTGGGCTAATTTTGCAGGAAAACTAAACAACTGAACATCTAAATTGGTTTTGATAATATTGCCAGGTGACTCAGAAACAACGCTGAAGATATTGGTCTATTAGTTAGGATGCTTGAGCCACTCCAGCTCTTCTTATCAAAAGATCTTTAGATTTTTCAACTGTTTGATTTGGATTTATTTTTCCAAAAAACTAAATGAGTGAACATTTTAAATGCTTTTGAAAAAAAAAATTGTCAGGTGATTCAGAAACAAGCTTTGAATCTACCAGTCTGTTAGTTAGGATGCTTCAGCCACTCCACCTCTTGTTATCAAAAGAGGTTTAGATTGTCTTTACTTATTTGCATATTTTGAATGAATATGCAATTAATGTCATTGTTCTGCGCTGCAATCTTTTAGTTTGTTGACGCATAAATTACATTCTTTATTTTCTTTTGTGTTGCAGTTTTGAGCTCTATTTTCTCTTGTATATACCATCATTATCTCTATTCAAAACCTTAATTATGAGTAGAAGAAACTTTATAAACATAGATATCAGTCAGGAAATTATGAGGAACTATTTTGAGACAATTGGTAGCTTAACTTTTTGTTCATGATCAGAAGTTGTTTAGTATTTCTTTCCTGTCATTTATGAGGATTGAATTTGTAGCTGCGCAACTGCATATTTTTTATTGTTATGTCAATTAAAGATGCACTTCTCATAGATTTATATGAAACTATTTCTCTAAGCAGGGCTGTGGTGCCTATAATTCAGGGTTATGAAGATGCTGGGGACTTCACAGTGACAGAAAGATTGAAGACTAGTGTACATGTGAACTTAGTCTTCTACCTGTGTGTAGGTTCGGTCGCACTTTTTGGACTTATACTGCTCATCATGTTGCATAAAAACTGGTTTGTTTCTTGCCCTTCTCAACTAATTGTTGCAATTTTTATGAGTTTTGAACTTTTGCCACCAAGTTGTTTAAATTTTGTTTGTCTTTCTGTTCTTATTCACACGTGCATTTGGTTGGCAGGGTCTTTAGTATTAAAGCATTTGAATTGTTTGTTTGATAATGCTGTGAATGGTTGCGTGATGATAAATCTCTTCAAAATGGTTTAAATAATAACACTGTTTGAAGATAATGGTTAAGATTGAACGTTTTTAGGTTCTAAATTGTGAATAAACATATGTGAATGTAGTTTGTTGGGTTCTAATTTGCGTTGCTCTCTCTCATGCCATGTAAAAGGGACCAAAGGCATTGAACTTAGATGTTTGTTGGAGCAGTTTTAATTCAAATCGTTTGGTGATTCTTTCCCAAGGCCTCCAGTTGGCCAAGGCTTTATGGTGTTTTAGGCCTTTTGGCATGCTAGGAATGTGAGACACCTATGATCCTCCTTTAAGCGGATTGTAAAGAATAATAATTATGCATTCAGATTTTTCAAGTCAGTGACAATATGAATATGAGATGCATATTTATTTTCGTACTTGTATTTTGGGCATTTTGAGGGTTTTCACTTAGGGAAGGTTGTGAATGAGAAGTATTTGTTAAAAAAAAAAAAAAAGGGTTGTGAATGAGAAGCGACATATATTATTATGGTATCTTGTTACTACTACTTTCAATAGGTTCTATATTTTTGGAAGATTACTGAAGGAAGTTGTAGCATAGAATTCATGCTTTTCTTAAATTTATTTGGCATGTATGGTTGTCTTTATCTGTCTTAAAATCTTATTATATGCCTTTTCAACCACCATCAGTGCATGGTTTTTAACTTATACATCTTAGTTCCCTTTGATTCTTTTCAATATTTGTTTTGTCCATATCTTTCCTCAGATACTTGATATTGGGTATGCAGGAATAATAATCTTCTTGGTTTCGCCATGGGTTGTTCAAATACTTTTGGACTAGTTACTGGTGCATTTCTTCTTGGCTTTGGATTGAGTGAAATTCCGAAGGGTATTTGGAAAAACGCTGATTGGACCACTCGTCAAAAGATTCTCTCTCATAAAGTGGCTAAAATGGCTGTAAAACTTGATGATGCTCATCAAGAATTTTCAAATGCTATTGTAGTAAGTATTATTCCCCCTTTACAATGCAAATCTTTATTTTTTTGGCTTTCCACATATTGGAGTCATTAGGACAAAGTGCTTCACTGGAAAAATGATTTTGCTTCTGTTTTTTTGTTTTTTGGGAGGACTCGGAGGAGGAGAGAGATACGTCGGACCTAAATAGAGACTGAGGTTTTGAACAGTATTAATGTCGGGAGCTAAGAATGTCACTGTCTCAGTTGTTTTTCAAAGGAGACTGAGAATTTCTGAGTTGTATGTTTCATTCAATAGCTTTGCGAGTCAGCACATAATAAGTCTTGTACCAACTCCAATCAAAGGCAAACAAAAATTGGTTAATAGAATTATACACTTAAAAGTTTCACAAGTTGGATGCAGTCTGGTTTTCCCTCCTTTACGGGCTCATCAATGGGTCTACGTTCTATGTCTCTATACCACCTCAGTCTAGTTTCTCTTATTTTGTCACTAATGGGCGCTATTCCTTGAGTCTCCCTCACATTTTGATTAGCAACTCTTATCTTTTTTATTCACTCTTATCATCCATATCAACTCTTATCATCCACCTCAACATCCTCATTTCAGTCGCATATAATATAGCTGGCTTAATGACCGTCCTTTAAAGTTTTCCTTTTAATATGTTTGGTATTTTTATCAAATAAGATACCACTAGTTTGTCTCCATTTAGTCCAACCTATTCCAAACTTTCTAGTAATATCATCATCTATTTCCCCATTTTCTTGTATTACTGATCTTAAGTAACGAAAATGATGATTTTAGTGACCATATCTAGTGTTATATTATTACTTTTCGATTCTTTATTAACTTTACATTCCATATATTCTATCCTAGACTACTAATATTTAGACCTTTTGTTTCTAGTTTATTTCGCCAAGTTTGTAATTTGATACTCGAGTCTTCCTCGCAAACAACATGCACCATGGGATGTCTTCTTGTATATGTTTCGTTATTTCAGCCTTGATGCAAACCCTCCTTTATAGAGAAATTGTTAGTTTTCCCACATACACCTTCCCTAAATGAAAACCATGTGTAAATATATTTGCTCACTTCTACATTTTTCTATCAATTTCCTAAGTAAATGGCCTCCATAGTAGATCGTCCTGGCATAAATCCAAATTGATTTTCAGTCACTGTGGTTTCGTTTCTTATTCTTTGTTCTATAACCCTTTCCCATAATTTCATTGTACGAGTCATTAAAGTTTTTCCTCGATAAATACTATAAATTTGTATATCACCTTTATTTTTATAAATTGGAACAATTGTACTTTTTCTCCATTCATTTGGTTTTGTTCCTTCATTTAAGATTATGTTGAATAATTTTGTTAGGCATTCAATTCCCAATTGTCCCAAACTTCTATTATGTTGTCAGGTCCCACCACTTTTTTATTACCCATCTTTTTAAGTGCATCCTCTATTTCTCTCTTACCAATCTTATTTATCATTCCCTTATTATTTGCATCGAATATAATTTCTTATCTAAAATATTCCTCATACAAAAGTAGTTGAAACAATCTTTCTATCTATTTAATATGCCATCTCTTTAACTTTTTTATTTTGATTTATATCCTTAATGCATCTAATTTGATCCATGTCCTTAGCAATCTATCTCTATCTTTCCCAGTGTTAATATTATAAGCTAGATACATGATAGATTCATAAAAATACTTGTTTCTCATAATTATTTTTTTATAAGTGAAATGTAGTCATAATCTATGTTTGACAACAATTATTATTTTAAATTTACACATGATTTTTATATTATTATGCTTATTTGTATACATGTATACTAAATCTATATACATATGTACTAGGTTAAACAATATATTCATATTTATCCTTGTATCATCACCTTCTCTTTATTTTGCTTCTTGAAAGTTTATTCTATTGCTGAATTTGTACGCTTGGTATCAGTCTCCTGTATTTGTGTGTGCATGCTTCATAGCTTAAAGATCACCTATCATAATTAAGAGCCTAGTTGTTAGCTAAAACTTATTCCGTTTAGGTCATTCCACTAGGTTTTTATACATTTCAAGAACAGAAAGTTGTATGAATCTACTGTACAGCCCAACGAACAGTTTGTCAATTGTATTTTTTCTAGAGTGAATTATTGTTAATTTACCAACAGGTGTGAGAGTTGACTGAATGACTTCAAAACCAAATTTTGGATATTGTTGTCTGCTAAAGGGGATTTTATGCATGTCATTCCACCTGACTTGATTTTCACCAGTGTTAAACTTCACAGAACTACTTTAAACCCAACAGACTGTTTCTCAATTGAATTTTTCTAGAGAGGGTTATTGTAAATTTACCGAAAGGTGTCTGAGCTAACTGTTTCACCTACGGGACCAAATTTTGGTTTCTTTTTACGGAACACTCTACTGATTTACTTTGCAACCTAACAAATGAGCTGTCAATTGGATTTCTCTGGAGAGAGTTTATCAATTTACCAAGAGTTATTGTCAATCTACTTTATTGTCGGTGTATCAAGTGATTCGCCTAGTCAATTTCTTGGAAATGTAAATTATCCTAGATTTAATTTGTTGTTTGTGTTTTTAAATGTTAATATGTTTAGTCTTGCCATTTACCATGAGTTGTGACTTGTGAGCATCTGCTTTGCCGTATTGTCACATTTTTGTATTGATAAAGGATGATGTTAGGGTTTGCTAGAATAAAGAGAAGGGAGATGTTAAGTAGGGTTGTTAAAAGAGTGAGATTAGGATTTATCTTAATCACAATATATTATTATTGGAAGTGTGAATTTACATGTAAAAGAATTTGATGGGGCTAAGGACCAGAAAACGAGGCTTTGAAGTGCAAGGTTTGTGATCTAGTCCTAGAGGGAGGTTTGATCAGTGGAGTAATCAAATTTTCAAATTTAAAACTCACTTAACAAATTTTTTGTTTTGTTTTGTTTTTTTTTTCCCCTTGTTGATACTCACACACCTTATTAGACCTGATGCTTCCTGAGGCAGCAGTGCCAATTTCTTACCCACTTGAGCCAACCCTTGGGTTAACTTAACAAAAATTCAAAAACAACAAAAAACAGAACCTTTTCCTAATTACTTAGGGTCGGCTACATGAATCATGTTGTTTCATTCCGCTCTATCTAAGGCCATACCAAATTAATTCGTAGTAGGTAATAAAAATTTAATAATCCTTCAGTTATGAGCATATAAAGTAAAACAATGGACTCAAAGATTTTATGTGAACCCAGGGAGAAAAACCATAGGACCTAGTTCAGGTAAACCAAAATCTACTATGCAAGAAAGTAAGTGCAATCTTGGTTAACAAATTCTACCTCAAGAATCCCCCGGTTACCACTTAACATAAATGAACACCAAACCTTCCTCTGAAGGTCCCCAGGATGTCTGTATGCTTGTCAATAGCATCTGTTGCTCACGATTTTACTTCTCTAGTGATTTCAATTTTAGCAACTAGTCGTCTAGGCATCGATTTTTGTGCAAGGATTGAATAGCTGTGTTGAACTCTTCGTTAAAGTCTATAGCAACAATTGTCAACACATGATTCACACCCACCAACACTAGAATGATGAATGCAAAAAGAAAAATAATGATGCACTTTTAAGTTCACAAATAATGCTCTCTCCATGAATGTCACAAATCAAATGTAAATCAAATCACAACATTTTCTATAGCATAATCAAATCTCTGCTAATATGGTAAGTCATTCCATAATTTGTGGCTATCATATCTGCTAACACTCCTCCTCAAATTGGTGTGTGGATATTTAAAATGCCCAACTTGGACAATGCATCTTCAAACAGAGTCTTGCTAGCACCCTTCTTCAAAATCTACAAGTTGCAGAGTGCAAATCTGACTAGCGATGATTTTCTCTCAAATGAAGTGCCGATCAACAAATCAAAAATGTATCCTCGGACCATAAGCAGTTAACAATGTCTCCTCAGACCATAAACAACCAATCATGTCTCCTCAGACCGTAAACAACCAACAATGTCTCCTTAGACCATTTCCCTTTGCATGTTTAAAACATGTAGATGGAAGAATCAACAATGTCTTTTCAAACCATTCCCCTTCATACATATGTTTAAACAATGTAGATAAAATAATCAACAATGTCTCCTCAAACTATAAAAAAGAAACAACTATGTCTCCTCAGACCATTTCTGAAAGGGTGGTGCTAAACTCGCAACGCCCTCATTGAGGTTGGACCACCCTATCTACCCAACACCTCCCGGATGGGTGATGTCACCTTAGACTATTCCCGAATGGGTAGTGTCGAACTCGTAATTCCTTTATTGCAGTCAGACCACCCTGACTCTAATACCAAGTAGAAAGAAGAAATATAAAAAGAAGAAAAATGAGAGAATTGTGTAAAGGCTAGAATGAGATAATCACTCATTCACAGCTCTAGTATTTATAGATAAAAGAGCACATGCTTGTATTACAAGAAAGGAAATTAAATGAAATCGAAATCAAATCTAAGCATATTCTATGGCATAATCAAAATATATACTAATATGGTAAGACATTCTATAAACCGTGGCTAACATATCTGCTTACGCTCCCCCTCAAGTTGGTGTATGGATATCTTGGACAATGCATTCTCAAACACAATCTTGCTTGCTGATGCCCTTTGTAAGAATGTCTACAAGCTATTGAGAGCTTGTGACAAATGGAGTGCAAATCTGACTAGCGATGATTTTCTCTTAGATGAAGTGCCGATCAACAAATCAAAAATGTCTCTTCGGACAATAAACAATTAACAATGTCTCCTCAGACCATAAACAACCAATCGTGTCTCCTCAGACCATAAACAACCAATCATGTCTCCTCAGACCGTAAACAATCAACAATGTCTTTTTACTTATCAAAAACAAAAAAAAAAAACAATCAACAATGTCTTCTCAGACCATTTCCCTTCATACACATGTTTAAAACATGTAGATGGAAGAATCAACAATGTCTCCTCAGACCATTCCCCTTCATACATATGTTTAAACAACGTAGATGAAAGAATCAACAATGTCTCTCCTCAGACCATAAAAAGAAACAACTATGTCTCCTCGGGCCATTTATGAATAAGTGGTGCTAAACTCGCAATGCCCTCATTGAGGTCGGACCACCCTGCCTACCTTACACCTCCCGGATGGGCGATGTCACCTTAGATCATTCCCGAATGGGTGGTGCTGAACTCGCAATGCCCTCATTGCAGTCGGACCACCTTGGCTCTTATACCAAGAAGAAATATAAAAAGAAGAATAAGGAGAATAAATCAAATCTAAATCAAATCACAGCATATTTTATAGCAAACATATTTTATAGCGTACAAATCTCTGCTAATATGGTAAGTCATTCCATAAATTGTGGCCATCATATATGCTAACACTCCCCCTCAAATTGGTGAGTGGGTATCTGAGATGCTAACAATATCTAAGTAAGAGAGATGTATATATTCTACATAGCTGAGTGTATGTATATAAGCAAAGATGAGATGTAAAGATCTCATCAAAAAAAAAAAAAGAAGAGATATAAAGAGACTAGGGTTTATAGAGTTTAAAACCAACTTGGAGACTAATTTTTCAAACAATTTGATTGATCGAGAATACGTCAATCGATTGACTATACTCTAGAAGCCCTCGATTAATCGAAGTGTATTGTAACCTTTAGAAAATCAATTAGAAAGTTTTTATAAACTTAACCAATTCATGCTTTAAAAGATTTTAGGGAATGAAATAAGAATAAATCATGTAAACTTGGAAATCCTAATTATGCATGCATGAACTATAATTTGTTGAGTGCATCAATGTGTTGAATTACCTTTGTAGCCTCGTAGATGAAGATTACCTAATTACCCTTGAATGTAGCTTGCAATTTCTTCTTCGACCTTGGGAGGTAATAATTAACACTAAAATTTTAAATCTTATAACCTAAGTTAGAAATTAAAACAAAAGTTACATACTCCAATTTTGTTCTACAAAATTTTCCAACATAATTCTTAGGGTAAATTACACTGACCCTCCCCTGAGGTTTCGCCAATATACACGGACTTCCCCCATTGATTATCAAATTACACTGACCTCCCTTGAGGTTAGTATCTTCATGTTTCCGCCCGTTAACATCTGTTATTGGTCAGCGCGGTCGACGCGTGCAGATGATGATGTAAGTTTTTTTGGGGTTGAAAGTTCCAAAAGTGCCCTTTTATTTCGGTGTTGACAGATGTAATCCCACTTACTCAAATGAAATTACACAAATACCCTCCTGTGGTAAAAAAATGATATAATCGTCATTGTATTTTGGTTCTACAAGTTGGGTTCCCACACTCCCCTTCTTATCTCTCTCCCTCTTATGTATTTATAAGCTATTCTACAGTTTCTACCAGGAAAAGATCAATCTCAAGGCACAATTAGCTCGATACGCATATATATATATATAAATTTTATTCGATATTCAATGAGTGGTGAGTCTGAATTCAAACAACTAATCACTTTGGTCCCAAGCCATTAGAATACATTAAAATGAATGAAAAAAACACAAGGTATTTCATTATGCTAGTTTTGATTGGCCACGGAGTCTTTAGAGATATAGATACATCTAACAATAATAACCTGATACGAACCCACAAAGCGCTATTAGAAAATGAAACCTGCGATTTGTACATTAAAACCCTAAAACCAAACCAAACCAAACCCTCGCTGTGATGGTTTAGACGAACCCCAAAATCGAGCCCTTGATGCGAACCCTAACTAAAACCTCGATATGAACCATAGAATAGTGTATATAGTCATAAACCCTAAATAATATCTTCAATTTGAACCCTAATTGTGATGGTTTAGGCTACCAGAAACCCAAAATCAAACCCTAATCCAGACAAAGAGATGGAGAGTAACGTAGCGGAAACGATAAAGAATAGGTTTAAACCTTTGAATTCACAAAGAACAGACCCACAAGAAAGAAAACTGAAATTATATTGATAATATTCTGCTTGCAAACTTACATCTTTTGCCTTTATATAGGCAAGTCAAACATAAAAATAAAATAAAGCATCCGTGAAATAATACTAAAGGGGAAATTCAAAAAAGATATTTGATGGAGCAGAATTCTCCTTAAATCTTGCAATCTTTAATCAAGCTATACTAATGGGGAAATTCAAAAAGATATTTGCTGAGATTTGATGGAGCTAAATCCTCCTTAAATCTTGCAATCTTCAATCAAGCTATCTATTGTTGGCAACTACACCAGTCACGGTGTTGCCTATTGTGAACTCCACCACCAATCTTCCTTTTGACTTTTCCTTATTTATTTATTTATTTCTTCTATTCTCCTTACCTTTTCAGCCTCCCTGATTTGCGATGATCCTATATGCTTAGATAATCGTAAGCGAGCTGTTCTACATCAGAGAGATGGAGAGGAGTAAATGGGAGGAGTTTAATCGTAGTAGGTGAAAAATAGATTTGACAAAGGGTGATTTGACAGATGGGCATTTTGGTCTTTTCAAAAAAACATGTTTATTGTAATTTTTTTTTTTTTTTGATAAGTAAAAATTAAAAAAAAAAAACGCTCAGAAGGGGAGCGGAACCCAAGCAAATACAAAAGGCCACAAAGGCCTCAAGCCTTCAAAGAGGCTAAAAAATCAACTACTTCCTCCAAAGAACAATGATCTCTTCCTGAAACCCAACAAAAAAGAGTACAAATAATCGAGAATTTAAGTACCGAAATCGACAAAGCCTTTCCTTCAAAGAATCTCCCATTCCTTTCAAGCCATAAACACCACCACACAAAAAGCGGCGTAGCCCTCCACGCATCCTGACTGAGAGCCCCCACAGGGCAACCTCTCCACGCCTCAATCAATCCTCTAGCAGATCCAGGCAAAACCCAAGAAACACCAAATAAGCCAAGCATCAAAACCCAACACTCTCTAGCCAAAGGGCAATGAATAAGAAGGTGATTCACAGACTCCTCATCACTAAGACACATAGAGCAACGGTTGACCACCACCTGGCTTCTCCTTCTCAGATTATCCTGGGTTAAAATCCTACCCAGGACCGAAGTCCACACAAAGAAAGCCACCTTAAGAGGAGCCTTGGATCGCCAAACAGACTTCCAAGGGAAACGAACTCCAGGAACAAAAGAGAGGCACTTGAAGAAAGACCTCACCTCAAAGCGCCCCTGAGAGTTTGCAATCCAAGACCAACAGTCCGAATCCTCCTCCACAATCCTCTGGCGATATAACAACTCCAAGAAACGAATGACCTCCTCGACCTCCCAATCCTGAAAGGAACGCCTGAATCAAACATCCCAAACTAGTCTTCCATTATCAAGATGATAACAGTTAACCACCTTGGCCTGCTTATCCGTAGCAATCCTGTAAAGCTGAGAAAAGGCGAGGGCAAGAGACATATCTCCACACCACACATCCTCCCAGAAGCGAATCCTCCTCCCATCTCTGAGACGAAACCGAATGTGCTTGGAAAAATCATCCCAACCCTTTCGAATAAATTTCCAAACCCCCACCCCCCGAGGATCTCTAACTTCCAAAGAACTCCACCCTCCTCTCATTTCCCCAAAACGACATGCCACAACCCTCCTCCAAATCCGATGTCTCTCCACCCCAAACCTCCACAACCATTTCCCAAGGAGGGCCTTAAGTTTCATTTGGTGAGATGGGACCAAGTTTGCAGGCCAATTCGCAATGGTGGGTTAGGTCTCTGTAAATACTATATATATACAAAAAGGCAGAGATGTAATTACACAAGAATCGTTAATGCCATCCAACCGACAGGTGTGACACAGTGACAGGGAGGTCAGTGTAATTTGGCAATCAAGGGGGGAGGTCCATGTATATTGTCGAAACCAACCTCAGGGGAGGTCAGTGCAATTTACACTGATTGTTATTGACTTAACGGAATTGAGTTATTAAAGGTGGAGGCAACATCCTCTTAATTTTGGCAATGATAAAAATTATTTTTCTTAGAAACCACCATAATGTTATTAATGTGGCTTATTCTATATATATATATATATATATATATATATATATATATATATATATATATTCTAGCCTAAATGGCCTTGGAACCTATCCTTAGACCGATGCCTAGTCCTAGGCTAGCATAATGGGAAGATTTGCATTGTCGCCTTTGATATCAATTATATATCATAATTGTCTAGCATTCTGTTGAAGCATATAAAACTTGAATGATGATTTGATATGAAATCTCTCTCTCTCTCTCTCCCTCTCTCTCTCAACTGTCCAAACTGGCATATTCTGATGGTTTATTGAATTAGGTTGCTCAAGCAACGTCAAAGCAAATGTCCAAGCGTGATCCTTTGCGACCATACATGAATATTATTGACAATATGTTGCTTCAGATGGTAATTTTTTGATCTTGTGTGTTTTATGGCTGGAAATACATATAGTTCTGATATACTCTTAACCTTTTCACAATTTCTCTTTTCCAGTTCAGAGAAGACCCCTCTTTCAAACCACAAGGTGGAAGATTAGGTGAAAATGATATGGATTATGACACCGATGAAAAATCAATGGCGACTCTTAGGCGTCAACTTAGGAGAGCTCAAGAGGAATACTACCGATATAGAAGGTACATGCTAACAGAACTACTGAAGTGATTTTGGTGGTTGTATTTGCCAAATAATTCTTTTAAGGTTCAATCTGCATGCTATAATTGATTTGGGTATATTGATGTGCTTATTTATTTAATTTGTTTTTCCTAGATTAGCCGTGGCCAACTATTACTTTTGATTGGAATTGGTTGTTATTATGTTAATCGGTTTCTCAACATTAAGGCTATTTTATTGTGTTTTATTCCTTTGGACTGTCATTTTCACTTGGGTTAATTGCACATAACCCTCTATAGTATCAATTTATTACGCTTTACTCCCCTGTACTAAGTTCTTGGCAAATATTCTCCTTCTCTACCCCAAAAAGATAATAATAACAAAACAAAACCAAAAAACACAGCCCCCTTACAGTCACATGGCTAGGGCTGCAAATGAACCGAGCCGTTCTTGAACAGTTCAGGCTCGGCTCGTTAAAAGCTCGGCTCGGGCTCATTCGTGACATAAACGATCCGAGCTTGAGCAATGCTGAGCTTGGCTCATTAGGATTGTTTAAGAAGCCCATTATATTCTTATTTTTATATTGAAGATGGTAGCTCATATATATTTCAGAAGTGTGGCCCAAAGTTCCTTATGTTTTAAGCCTACTTGTTAAGGCCCATAAAACTAATACCATATAAGCCATTAGATTACATTAAAATCCAACGGCCCTAAACAAACTTTAGGACAACATATACCCAATTCACTTCACTATCACTTGAAACCCTAATGGCCGCATCCACACTTCGCTTTCTCTCACACTGGATATGAATTATTTCTCTCAAATATCTCTCCATCTTCTCACTCTTTCTCTTTCATCTTTCTCTCAAATATCTCTCTATCTTCTCACTCTTTCTCTTTCATCTTGGTTTCAACTTTGAAGAAGACCAACAAGTGCCATACACATCACTAGCCCAGAACACAGACGATGGTTGAGAATCAAGCGCTGACGGAGATCGACGGCCATGGGACTTTCATCTTCTAAGTATGTGTGTACATATATAAACAGATCTTGAGATGTTTTTGTGTGTATATACGCATGTGGTTGTGTACACACACACACACACACACATAAACTAGCTTGAGCCGAGCCCGAGCCCAACCAAACAAGGACGAGCCGGGCCCGAACATACCCTAGCCAAGCTCATCCGAGCCCGAGCCAAGCCCGAGCAAGTCTTTGATTTTGGCGAGCTGAACCCGAACAACCCCAAGCTCGGCTCGGCTCGGCTCATTTGCAGCCCTACACATGGCTATTAGGAATAAGGTAAAATGACTTTATTCCCTCGTGTAAGAGAAAAAATTTGATATTACATTTTAATTGAAAACTGTAAAAGTACATAATTGCCCAAAGGCATATGTCGTCACATAGAATTGGAATCGAAAATTTAGGAAATATTTTTGTAAAATATAGTTCATTTTGTTTTTGGTAAATAATATAAGTTCCTTTTTTCGCAAATAGTGGCATATATTTTTGTCAATATATAGGTAAAAACGTCTTCTAAAGCTTACAATATCACTTTCTGACATTATATTAACAGTCATGGGACAGTAAGGTGCTATGTGCAAACTCTTTTTAAGATCAATGGGTTATTTGCCAAAAACGTAGTATGGGGGGGAGAAATGAAGAGGTGGAATAAATCCTTCTTCTTTTTTTTCTTTTTTCTTTTTTTTTGGGGTAGCCTTTTCCTTGTTTTGCCTCCTTGCTATCCTAGTTAGCAAATTCGGGAATCACACGCAACTTATACACGTACAAATGTTTCTTTAGGAAATACTCTCGTTTGTCGATTAGTTTTGAAAGATGTGGTAAAAATTTTACCTTAAAATCGAATGAAACTCTTTAATCGGTCTACCTTATAATAGTTGAGCATTCAATTCGTTTTTTAGATTGCCCTATACCCCAAACTTTTTTCCTTTCTTTTTGCAAATTCTAATTCATATTTTGCTCAAAGACAAATATAAAAGTCAAAGATAACTAAGAATTTAATCTAGAATCTCCTTCTGGTCTCTTTCTCACAAGTTCTATGACAATGTTCGATGCACCCATATTTAAACATTTTATATTCCATTACTTGATCAAACACTACTGTTCATGTCTTGTAGTGATCAAGACAGCGGGCTTAGGGGAAAAGAAAAAAAAAATAAAAATAAAAAAATTCAGAGAGAGAACCTGTCATCCCTCTTCAGCGTCAATTGGCATAGTCAATGCATTCATTGTTGATTTCATAGCTGGTCTAAAAAGAGTGAAAAAAATTGGTGATTCGATGCAAAAGGCGGTAGTTTACGCCTTCAGAATTTGTGTTTGAGAAAAATATGGAATCAGAATTTGTGTTTGAGCAAAATATGGAATTAGAATGACAAAAGGATGGGGAAAAGGGTTGGGATACAAGTCAATCTAAAAATCGAATTGAACGCTAGACGAATCAAAGAGTTTCATATAGTTTCAAGATGTGGGAGTATTTTCTAAAAACGCGTACATTCACATATAAATCATACATGTATAAATCTTGTATGATTCACGAATTTGCTAACTAGGGTGCATACAGTTTGATCTTAAAGGAACCTGAGCTAATACATAACATTTTAGTTATATGCTTGTATCATTATTATCCTCGCCTTTATTACTCCATTATCCCATATAAATGGAGTCAACCATTTGATTTTTCTTTTTCCATTCTTTTCTATTACAAGCCATATCTCATGTTATATATAGTCTTGTTACTAATTTTTGGTCACACGTTGATTATTAATCCTCTCTCTTCTAAAGTCACTTTTAACATCCATATCAAAATTTTCAGTTACATGAATGCGTCGTTCTTATTTCTTTTTTAACCACCCAACATTCTGCTTTGCCTTTTTTAGCTACATTCTTGTATATTAGCTTTTAAAAGTTTAAAAAGGAAGAATATATTTCAAAGAGTTTGTGTTTATTGTGTGTAAAGTATCCCAATTTTTTTTTCAATCCTTATTTGTGCGTTCTATGGTTATTTAAATAATTCATTACTACTTCATTGCATAATTATGCATTTACTGTGGAAAGAATACATTACACAATGTTCTTATTTCTTTTTTAACCACCCAACAGTCTGCTTTGTCTCATTTTAGCTACTTGTATATTAGCTTCTAAAAGTTTGAAAAAAAAGAATGCATCTCAAAGAATTTGTTTGTTTATTATGTGTAAAGTTTCCCATTTTTGGCTTTCAATCCTGGTGCATTTTATAGAATTTTTTTCAAAGAGTTTGTATGTTTGTTGTGTGTAAAGTTTCCCATTTTTGTTTTTCAATCCTGACTTATGCATTCTATGGTTATAAATAATTAATTACTACCTTAGCATAATTATGCACTAACAGTATAAATATTTATTAGACTTGTATAAGAAATAGGTTCTCCAATTAGGTAGTGCTCTTATCTGACATTTTAATAGTAAAGGAAACTTGGTAATTCACTAGTGACATTCATTATTCAATTGCCCTTGATGTATACAAACACTTGTTTATTTATTAAATTTTAATTATGAATGATTTTTTAAAATTTATTTTCAATGGTATTTCTATTAAGTTTTTATTTTTTATTTTTTTTATTACCATTTGCAGTGAATACATGAATTTTGTTACTGAGGCCCTTGAGCTGGAAGACACCATGAAGAATTATGATCGTCGCGATGCGACTGGATGGTTCGCCCTCAATCCAGGCTTGTTTTTCCTTTCACTGAAGCTCTACATAGTTTTTGCTAATATACATATCACTCATCTCTTAGGAATGCAGGGAACCTATTTGACATGCGTTCATACTGTATCGTCCCTGCACAGTTATTTTATCTTTTTTGGTAGCCTGTCTTTCTTTGTATAATTTAACAATCTTTCATGACTTATCACTTATTTCCTTGTGCTTACAATCATTCTATGGTCCTGCATCAATCTGAGACAGTACGTTATTCTCCTCGTATTTCATAGTTCCCTTGGTCTTATGTTTGATTATAATATAATTATGCTGATTAAAATTATGTTTACATCATCGTAATATTTGAACAGTGAAATTGTTTTCTGCTGCATTTTCCAATACGCCGTCCTTGTGTTTATGGAGTTGAGTGTTACGTGGTGTTGATATCTTTGGATAGTGCCTGTTGTGCTTATTTCCTGGATATTTATGAAGATATTAAGAATGATTATTCTTTTTATTTGGGACAGTAATCAATACAGAGGGAGGAGTCTATGATGACCATGTCTAAGAAATTTTATTGTGATGCATGTGTCGCAGAGGTGCTTTGGAGTATTGGTCATCATGCACACCTATTATATTGGGAGGAAATAATGGAGGATGGCCTTAAACTAGACTTTTATGGTACATAAATTTTAAATAGTCAAGTGGCTTTTGTTATGAAGTTCTTTTATGAGGATTTTCATACATAAGTGGCAGGTAAGAATGGATGTGTAAGTGACTTGTGAGAAGTTGTTAGTGGCAATGATTGGGGCAAAATGAATTAATTAATAGGGAGTGGAGAAAGCAATCACTGCAATTGTAAGGTGTGTAACGCGTAGAAGATAATGAGGATAAGTGAAAGTCACAAGGGTAAGTGACAGAGTTTGGTGAAAATGAATATATGCCTTTAACCTAAGTAATAACAATAAGAAAGGACCTAGCTGAAGGTTGTTTTTTAGCTGATTTTGAAATAAAATTCAATGTGTGTTTTTTATGTAAAATAAATCATTAAAGAGGTTCAAAGGGGGGCACAACTCGGACACACACTGTATGTGTGTCTCTAAAAGGAGCAAACATCTAGACAGCTAATATTCCCTAACATACCTATTTTACTAGGACTTGGATACGAGTTTTGGATGCTGATGTATGTCTCTATGTTGGACCTTCCTGAATCTCTAATCTTATGGTAAAACATGTCCTAAAATTGGGTACACACAGACATGTTCTATACATTTAAACTCACACACCCATTTGTCCAGAAGCTCTTTCATCTTCCTAAGTTTACCTATTCCATTCCTTTGAAATTCACCACCAAATAAAAGGGGTGCTGCTCTCTATGCCTGCCTATTTCTCCTTCAGACCTTGTATCCTATTCCAGTCCCTTTATGCCTTAAACACTGATATCGTCGTGACCCAATGGATCCTAAACACAGAGCAGGAAGTCCACAACTCTCTAGTCACAAGACAACGTAAACATGCAACAACAGTTTGGGAGAACCTTACTATTTTTACTCAATTGTGAATGGTCAAATTTTTACTTCAACTCTTAGTTGTGTATATTGTAGAAATTAACAGGAAGGAGCTGAGCATAGCATCCCATTTCTCTCTCTTCTGATATGTTGATGTTCCCAATTTGATTATTTTGAACTTGATAATTATTGTGTCAAATTAAGGAGATCATGGACCAAGCCGAAAATTACATAACATTGCTAGTCTTATTACATGCTGCCTGCGACACTGTAGTGCATACTCTACAATTGAGCTAAGGTTAATTTCATCAATAATACTACACATGACTTCTTTCTGTTGCATGTGTGGCAAGTGTAACTTCATGTTTGTTTCTTTTGATTGTCGATATCTATTTTTTTATTTTTTTCTTTTTGCAGGAAATTTATCTCAAGCTTCAGGCCTGAACGTAGGGGCAAACTTGGATCTCTTTTTGATATGACTGGTAATTATCAAAATTTAAAGTTGTTTCTTAAGTAGATCAATTTTGTGAAATTATTTGATCTGCTTTTGCATTTTTTTACTAAAGCGCTGGCCTTTTATTATGGGGGTTGAAACCCAGCTGCATTTTCATGAAATATAGTACCTATTTTGGTCCTTGCGTTAATTTTATAATTCTTACTATGTTCTTAACTTGTGTTTTTAGTCTTGATTGACACTTAGGAGACTGGATAACTGCATTAAAAGAAAGAGCAAACCATTCCATCTATTATTGCATTGAAATTGAAGAGAGTCCTTTCTTAAGAATGCCTTGGGAAACAAAACAGCATCATATAAGATACTAGATGAAATAGAAACAATATTATTTCTTTTCTTAGGTGGTGTTCACATTTTAACTAAATAATATTGATTCTCAAGTGATTGGTAATTGCTTGCAGAGTTGGTTTGGCGGTGTGTACTAAGGAAGCAACTTAAGAAACTATTGGCCATTATGTTGGGTTGCATGTCAGTTGCTATTCTTCTGGCTGAGGCTACTTTACTTCCTAGTGGAGTTGATTTATCTCTATTCTCCATTCTTATAAACACAGTAAGGAATCAAGAGGGGCTCCTGCAGGTAATTTTTGTTACAAATTTTTTTTGTTAAGTTTTTTAACTTCCACAATTACATTTTTGGTGGAAAACAAATCTTCAATTTCTAGAAGTAAAAATTTCATCTGCTGATGACCACTGTAGGAATGTAAGATCGTTACCCAAGGCTCCGGTATGACAGAGTGTGAGTGGTGACTTAGGCCTAGAAGAAGAGGGGGAGGGGGGGTTTGAAATAGCTCTTATAGATATTATTTTGCAGCAGACTAACTTTTTGAATTACTGTTGATCCTTGTTTAATTTAATTAGTTAGTTATTATGATTGTGAGTTGGATTTTTGTTTACATCCGTTAGGTTTGAAATTCCTTCAACACAACCACAATCATGCATCCATAATAAGTAAAGGAGAGCAGAGACAATATTTTAATGTAAAAAACCCTAAAGGATGAAAAACCATGCGACTTATTCCAGTCGAGATCAATTCACTATATGATAAAGAAGTTAACAATTAGATTAACCGAGGGACTTATATCCAAGTGAATTTTCCTGTGTTATCATGCATTGATATACATATATATTTTCCTTTTTCCTGCAGATAGCTGCGTTCGTTCCTCTGATGTATATGTGTGTGTGCACATATTATTCCTTATTCAAAATTGGAATGTTGACGTTTTACTCACTGACGCCAAGACAAACGAGTTCTGTCAGCTTGCTTATGATATGCTCGTATGTTTTTTCTTTTATTTGTTTTGATAATGGAAGAAATTTATTTAAGGTTTTTCTTTTGTGATGATTATGATAATAAATTTCATATCTCTACCAGGATGGTTGCAAGATATGCGCCTCCAATTTCGTACAACTTCCTCAATCTTATTAGTCTTGGCAAGGATGCCAAGAAGACTATCTTTGAACAGGTCAGTCCTTTTTGTGTCGATCTTTTGATTTCTAGTATCCATACCATCTTTGGTTTACAGCATCCTTTAATATGCAGATTATAAATAGTCCGACTTATATTCTTTATATTTTATACGAGAGGTGTCATTCATGCATCGATTCCAGATAAGGCTTTGATGATCATTTTAGATATATCAGTAGAAGTGTACATAAACTCAGATATTGAAAATTCGAACCCAAGATAAACCCTGATCAAAATTTATTTTTCCTTTTAGACCTCTACGGACAATGGAAGTGGAACCAAATATATATATTTATAGGTTAAGATGTGCATATGCTATTTTACGTGGACTTTTAAAAAAAATGCATGAACTACCTGTGGCAGACAGTAGATGCACAAACATGAGAATAAGAGATTTGTTTGACAATTATGGACATGCATCTAAGAAGGATATCCAACAACTCAAATTCATTATAAAAACTCTTTTATTTTGTTCCTTTTGATTCAGAATGAGTGAAAACACATTTTTTTTTTTTTTTCTTCTAGAAAATAAAAGAAAATAAATAATATGAATATTTAATCGTCTCCTTGTGTCCCGGTTTTGGGCTAAACCAGACGCTTTGACTCATACGTGTTCCCAACTTATGTATTTGATTCCATGTAACATAGTCTATATGTTTGCAATAGAACTTTAAGCATTTGGCAGTTAGGCAAATTACTGTTTGAAAGAGTTTAAAAGAGAGAGAGGGCTGGTTAACCTTTTTAGAGGTTTGATGGGCTAAAGTTGTAATGTTTTTCCGCTGAATATTCATCTGTCTGTCATGTAGATTTGTACATGAGTCCTTACCCCTGTAATTTCAAATACTCCCTCCATCCCATTTTAAGTGTATTAAGGACATAGATAATACGATATTAGACAAAGAAAATGAGATACTACTAAGACGGAAAAGCTACTTTCAAAATCTAATAAATGGGGAATACCCTAGAGAAGAAGTTGAAGTACATGAATTTAACATAGGAATGATAAACAAGATCACCAATAAAGAAGGAAGTGTAGAGGACACACTTCAGAAGATGGGGAGTAATAAAATGGAAGGCCCTAATAATATACCCATATAAGCTTGCAGAACATCAGGGAAGGTAGGAATTGAGTGGCTAACAAAGTTTTTTAACAGCATTCTAAAAGAAGGTATGGTGCCAAATAAGTGGAGGAAAAGTACAATAATACCAATATACGAAAATAAAGGGGATATACAAAATCGTGATGATTATAGAAGAATTAAATTAATGAGTCATGCGATAAAACTATGGGAAATGATAGAACAAATATTAAGGAAGGAATTCACTTATCCGAAAACCAATTCGGATTCATGTCAGGAAGATGAACAATGGAAGCTATATCTTTATTTAGACAATTAGTTGAATGAGTGTAGGAGTCTGCAAAATGATGTACATATGGGTTTTAAAGACGTAGAAAAGTGTATGATAGGATTCCAAGAAATATAATTTGCTGGGTCCTAGAAAGAAAGCAAACTCTCATGCAAATAATATAGAGTATGCAAGATATGTATATGGACACAATTACAAGATTTTGTAGTGTGTGTGGTGAAACTAGTGAGTTCTTTATAAATGTAGGAGATAGAAACAGCATAATTCTATAAACTAGTGAGTTCTCATGCCCTTTTTTGAGTAAATGATTTGAGATCAATTAATATGTAATGCTTGAAAAAAAGGGAGGGCGAATTGCCAAAAAAAAAAAAAACCCTTGATTTGGGATCATGGTCGTGGTGTATTACAGATCGGAGGCTCTGTCCATGGCGTCGTTCGTCCCACGGTTTGATCGGGGCACCAAGAATTCATTGGCCGTGAAGGCCACGTTTGTTGCATCGTCGACTTTTGTCAAAGGGTGGGTAGTGAATGCCATCAATCAGGAGCGGAAGCATGGGGGTGCGGGGTTCAATTTGAGGTTCTTTGGTTGGGTTAGGTTCAAGGTCAGTGCGTGGAAGACTAGATGGCAGTTCACAAGGGTTTATTGCCCAGACTTCCATGTTGGGATCGCATCGAATGGTGCTGGTGGGAAATTAACTGGTGGATCCAGGCAATGCACGGTTTATTTGTGAGTAATTTTTATGTGTTTGCTCTTTGTTCTAAATGACAAATTATGATACCATATATTTTTCTGGGAACTACGTTATGCCTTCAATGTAATATGAATGCACAAGGCTTTAATGTTGTTGATTTACGCTCTGGTACCATTTTTGTTTGTTTTGATATGTTGGTTTGTACCAAATTGCCCACATCGATCGACTGTATTTGATCTATAATTTATCTCTTTAGATCTATAATTGATTTATTGTGTTTCTTTTTCTTTTTCTTTTTCTTTTTTCGCCCCGGGGAATTCTAAGTTTGGATGTCCCCAAATACTTTGAAAGGCCACATTCCTTTTTCTGTATTTGGAGGCATCCAAACTTAGACTTCCCCGGGGTGAAAAATGAAAAAGAATTGTAGATCTAAACAGATAAATTATAGACCAAATACAATCAATCAATGTGGGAATTTGGCGCAAACCAACATATCAAAACAAACAAAAAGAGTACAGGAGTCTAAATCAACAACCTAAGAGCCTTGTGCATACATATTATACTGAAAGCCTTGTGCATACATATTATACTGAAGACATAATGTGGTTCCCAGAAAAATCTATGGTTACATAATTTGTCATTTAGAACAAAGAGAAAACACAATGCATAAAATTACTCACAAATATACCGTGCACTGTCTTGATCCACCAGTTAATTTCCCACCAGGACTATTCGATGCAATCCCAACATCGGGTGCCAATTATTCTTCCACGCATCGACCTTAAACATTCACAACCCACCCTACGAAACAGCAAACGTGGCACTCAGGCCGTCTGATTCTTGGTGCCTTAATCGAACCGTGTGATGAACGTCACCGTGGACAGAGCTGTAATACACCACAGCCAGGATCTCAAATCAAGGTTTTTTATTTTATTTTATTTTTTTTTATTTTTTTTTTTTTTGCAATTTGCCTTTATATATATATATATATATAGCGCCAACATTGTTCAATCTTGGCTCGGGCTTGGTGGTTTAGTAAACGAGGCGAGCTCGATCTCGATCTCTTTCCTCGTTTACTAAACAAGCCGAGCCTAAACAATGTTGAGCTCGGCTCGTGAACATGCTTGTTTAGTTAGAATCCCATTTACATTTCAATTTTCACATTTAAAACATTTAGTCAATATGATATAAGTTTGGCCAAACTCACTAGTAAGGCCCAAAGAATTCATTAACCCATCATCCCACATGATATAAGATTCCAGCTCAGCATTTGGATTTAAACCCATATCAGCCATTGAATTCTAAAGGAAAAGGGATAACTGATAAGAAAAAAACCCTAGAAGACTACAATCTATCGCCTCAAACGTTCTCCAGCATCTCTGCCGCAAACGTTCTCCAGATCCACCGTGTACCCTGCCGGCAGCCCACTGCATACCCCATTTCTTAGATCTCTCTCTATCTCCCCCACTCTTTCTCTAGCAAATGGATCTTAAGGTGGAGCTACAATGGAAGATATACTACAGTTTCTAAAACCATGTAAGATTTTATTTACTTCTTGAAAGTTTGTTCTTTATTTGTTCTGTTTCTTTCTTGTCGGAGATTGAGATGCATTTCATGAAGAAGATGTTGTGATTTATCTCATCAGTGATTTGTTGGGTATGTATCTAAGCCTGAGCCGATCTGAACCCGAGCTTGGCTGGAATGGCTCTCTATAAGTGACAAACCGAGCCCGACAACCCATGGCTCGGCTCGGCTCACAACCCTAGTAGGGAGTGGTGGCCATCGTGGTTGGGGGTGGTGGTGTTCGGAGGTTATCTCAGGGGAGGTTAATGTATTTAGTAATTTAACCCTTAATCAAACTAAAACGGAATATATGGAATATAAATTCAATAAAGAATCGGATAACACGTGATAACAGAAACATTACTCAAAATAACCACTTTCGTTATGGAGAGAGAGATTGTAATATAACTAGTAGAATTGGATCAAGGTTGACAAAATGGAGACAAGCTAGTGGCATCTTTATGTGATAAAAGAGAAAATTCTATAGGACAGTTATTAGGCCATCTGTGCTTTATGGAGTGGAATTTGGGGCTTTAAAAAAGAAACGAGAACGTCTTCATGTAGCTGAAATGAGAATTCTAAGATGGATGGTTGGAGTGATTAGAAGAGATAGGGTCATAAATGAAAAGTTTAAAAGAAAAATTAGGTAACTCAAAATAACCACTTTCGTTATGGAGAGAGAGATTGTAATATGACCAGTAGAATTGGATCAAGGTTGACAAAATGGAGACAAGCTAGTGGCATCTTTATGTGATAAAAGAGAAAATTCTATAGGACAGTTATTAGGCCATCTGTGCTTTATGGAGCGGAGTTTTGGGCTTTAGAAAAGAGACGAGAATGTCTTCATGTAGCTGAAATGAGAATTCTAAGATGGATGGTTGGAGTGATTAGAAGAGATAGGGTCACAAATGAAAAGTTTAAAAGAAAAATTAGGTGTGGCAGACTTGGATGGTTTGAGCACATACACTAGAGACTTATAGATGCACCGGTGAGAAGAGAAAGTTTAATTTCCATAGAACGTAAGAGATGGAAGGGAGACCAAAAATAATTTGGGATGAAGTTCTAAAAATGACTTTAAAAAGTTAAACATAGTCATTAGTTGATATGGCGGGTAATAGAAATGAATGGAGACAAAGGATTCATGTGGCTGGTCCAATTCATATGTGAATAAGGCAAGGATGATGATGATTCTATTATCTGCATTCATCTCTTAGTTTAGAAATGGTAGTGTATTTTCTCCTCTCTTAATTATTGACTGTACAACACAAAGCATTAACAAATCTCTGTTTCATGTGCAGAGAATGGGGAATATCGATCATGCTGTTCCTTTCTTTGGCAAAGGATTCAATAAAATCTATCCACTTATCATGGTTATGTACACAATATTGATTGCAAGCAATTTTTTTGATCGGGTCATTAATTATTTTGGAAACTGGAAGATATTCAGCTTCCAAAGCGAATCTGATGATATAGATGGATTCAATCCATCAGGATTAATTATTTTGCAGAAAGGTGAGTAAATTATGACATCATGACTCTTGCGGATCACGTAGTTGACATCACTCTTTTTATTGCGTTAAGCAATTATGGGCATTTGGAAATTCTCAGTTCTTCAACCTTGGAGCTAAGGGCTACTATATCAAAAAACTAAAGAAAGGGAACAGTTTGTTTAGTTTTCTTTTCTTTTCTATAATTGCAGAATTGGTATATTGTTGCTCGAATATTGTAAATTATGTTATTTTTCCTTTTTGTAGAACGGTCTTGGCTTGAACAAGGACATAAAGTTGGTGAACTTGTTATTCCATTAGCAAGGAATTTCAACAGCGTGAGTATGGATCTCGAGACTAGCAGCAATAGCACGGTATGTAAATCCCAGAAGTATAAGAACCACTTCTCATTTGTTTGTCGTTAACAAAGCATGCCATTTAAAATGCCAGCGTATTTGGGACTTAAAATGCATTATTTTTTTATTCTTCCAAGCTATGTTTTATTTGGCACATGCTTGGACACTAAATGAAGTACCTTTACTCAAATAACATGGATAGAAGCTTCTCGTTTTTTTGAAATTTTTTTTATCAAATTAATCATAGTTGTTCTACCATGGCACAAATAGAAACTTGCCGTGGCTGGCAGCTCATGTGGTACAACATGTGCTGTGCCTTCAGGCCTTATACAATGCTCTTGAACCTACGAAGCTGTTTCTTTAAAATAAAAATAAAAAATTAATTATTATTTTTACACAATATGGTACCTTTATATCACGTCTGAACTTGGAAATGGTATTTGGAAAGGTTGCTGTTGAAATGGAAGGGACAACTGGTTTGATGGACGATGGAAAAAGAGGTTATTCAAAACTTTCAAGAGCAGAGCCCGAACATGAAACTAGCAGAGAAGCCATCAGCAGAAAGTACACAGCAATAAGGTCACAACAGGGTAAACAGGAGACCAATTTAAATTCGACAGGGAAAAACTTAGCCCCCTCCACAGCCTCTTTATCTGAAACAGGCAACTCTCAGAACATGGCAGTTGAACCATCTTCTGGATTAGCCTCAACGTGGCAATCAATGAAGACAGGTTTTAAAAATCTGAAGTCTAATATAGAGGCCAAGAAATTCCTTCCTTTACCACAGGTTCAGGATAAACACTCGAGAGTTTCATCATCTGAATCCCTTGATGAAATATTCCAGAGATTGCAACATCCAACTGTAGACCGTAGGAATTATGCTGCTGATGATTATGATATTGATGATCATTCAATGGACATCAGGAAGCCAGGGCCCACCAGATGACAGATACTTCACACTTCCACAGGAAACAGTTGATTAGAAGTGGTGAAAATTCTGCAAGTGGTTGTAGATTTTGTTTCAGAATACCTACAAGATGTGCAGATTCTGCAGATGTTTCGATGCTGCCAATCAATCCACCAAAAAAATTTCCCACTCAGAAAAGCCTACAGCCGGCAAGAGGGGCATACAGTTAAAACTATACACGGGCATCACTTGTATACAACAAAAAACAGCCTATGATTTGAATTATATTAATTTGTAGTTATTCATGAAAAATATATATATATTGTAGACCAAAGCTTGTAATTGTTACCATTGAATGCTGCATTGAATTCGTAAGGATGCAAATGAAAATATTTGTTCAATGAATATAATGCTTTTTTTCTTCTAAAAATTGAAGTTCTCGTTATAGATGTCTTCATGTTCTCCTTTTTCCATCAAAGTGTAAGACATCCCAAAGTTGTGGCCTAAGGCCTAAAGTGTCCCTCACCAAGTTCGATTCCTCCACTCTCCCAACTAACTATTGTGGGGCGAAAAAAAACAATACTCAACACAGAAATTGTAATTGAGGACTGTTTTCTCAATTGCAACTTCGTCCTGGTTTCTTTAGGCGGATAAATGTGTCCTCATAAGCAATAAATTGGTATGCTAGTCCCGTCTTTTTTTTTTTTTGGGTAAGAAAAATGCCATGCCATACAGCATTACAAACACCGTCATAAGTGTACAAAGGCAAACAAATCAAGAAGCAATACAATAAAAACTGAAGAACAGGCCTCCGATTTATTAAGAAACAAGTCAAAAAACACAAGCAGACTACCCAGGGAGAAGAGCAGCAACGGGAGTGACCCAAAGGTCATGCCATCATCAAGGCAACAATTCCAAGGCTGTATCCACAAGGCACAGCCAACTGGGGAAAAAATCACCCAAACCCTGCACAAAAGGCGGAGACACCAAAACCCAACATAGATTAGGGATCTAACCCGAGACAAAACCCACTGAGCAAAACTATTTACACCACGCCGAGTTTATTTATCGGTGGGAGGCAAGGATCGGCCCCTCCCCACCCCTATGGGAGGGAGTGGGGAGCAGAAGATAGCAGATGAAAGGGAGGCAGCTGAGGTTAGAGAGAGGCGAGAGAAAAAGTAGAGAGAGAAAGAAAGGCGGTCCGATTAAGCAGATCAAAGGTTATATATGTATGGTACAGTCCATCTTGTTAATTCGTTCAAAACACATTTGCAATGTTCAGGAACAAATGCATTTGCTACTCTCGATGGTATAAATATCATGTCAATGTCAGCACCAAATGATGGCAAAGCGAAAGATGTGTTCACGTAGATATTAGTGACCGATTGTTTTAGGATTTGTCCGCTGTATTATTTTACACGTCGTTGATATTTGGTTCCTACTTCTGATCGGTTGTGTTGTACTATAATACACCAACCTTGTCAACGTTGTTCAAAGCCATTTTTTTTATGACGCTCATGGTACATTAATCTCCATTTTGATTAATCCACTAAAGATTTAACTCGACTATATTCATGTTGCAGAGCGCGCATGCAATAAACTATTCATCAAGGTTTTTAAAAGGACGGTTCTGCATGTCTGAGAAAGTTAATATGGTATATTTTAGTTTGATCGATTCATGCTGCATTCAAGTAACTTTCCTAAATTAGTAATGTTCTTTATGGGATCATACCACCACAAATACATAAAAATAATAATAATAAAAGATGAAAAAAATGGCAAAATAAGGAAAATCAACAAGTATTGGTGGCTTGGCAATAGCTAGCATGTAGATCAGTTCGTTTACAGGCAACCCATATTTCAAAATCTGATCTGCGCCATTCACCTAGTAATGACTGCATCAAAGCACAACATAGTGTTGTGTATGTGAGCCCATTTTTTCTCTTGGTGGTGGTGTATGAAATTTCTAGCACAGCTAAAAAAGGGACAGAGTGTACATCTGCCAGAAGTCCACTTGACAGACATCAAACAAACTGCAGTTTCTGGTTTCCAAGGACTTCAATTGTGGATGCCATTTCGGTGGGAGGAGGAGTTACCTTCTATACCGTATATATGACATGTCTAAAATTGAAACTCCTTACTATTCCAACCATTGAATTTCAATAATATCAGAAGAGTTCCCGATACAAACTCCTCCCTCTTTCATGATTGTTTCTCACAATCATAAAAAAAATCACATCTTCCTAACAAAACAGAAAAATAGCCCAAAACATAAAAAAAAAAAGAAAAAGAGTGAAACGTTCAGAGCTTGACACCTTGGTACCAGTCTACTGATCATGTGATACAACAATTGGAAGAGATTGATGTAAAGAAACAATCAGAAAACATATGTAATCAGAAGTATTATGATATTTAAATAATTCATTTCTTAAATTCTGCAAAATTTAAGTTTATCTTTAAAATTGCAATGAGCATTATTGCACCAGAGAATGAGCTCAAACTAAAAAAGGTAATCACTTAAAATGTGAAGAATAATTTCAAAAGAAAATGACCATGTACTTGACCATGCCCAGGAACAAATGGGCATCGGCATCGTACAACAGGGGGAAAATTAGCACCTACTTACATGAAAATTGATAATCAATATAGACCCAAGAACTTCCACCAGAAACCCCCAACAACTCCCCAGATCACGGCATTAACAAAAGCCATTATAAAGCCCACCTTGAATAAATCTGGAAGGTCTACATAACCAGCTGTGGAAACAAAGCAAAGGAATACTGATCAGTCTTCATGCCATCATGTATATTAAGATTAGAGAAGACAAAAAAAGAAAAAAGAAAAAAGAAAAGAAAAAAAAGGATTAGTACTCCATGGCTTCCCAATAAAATCTACAAATAGGTAAATAGAATTTTATTCAGATAAGAATTTTATTATAGATTCCAAAATTTGAGTTCCTCTTTGTCCATCTTATAAAAAACAGATATTTATTAACTAAAAGAAACTATAAGCAAAACCTAAATATGGAATAATAATTTTGATCGATCAGAAGGGAAAAAAGAAGTTATGTAAATTGGTTACCAGATCAAAGTGAACTTTACAAATAAATAGATGAAGCAAAAGTGAGTCAATGGAAATAGACATACCTCCATAGTATACAGCAGCCTGACCACTGCTATAATGTGTCAAAGCACCAAATAAGTTTGTATTGTAAGCTAAAGCCAGTGCTGCCAACCCACCAGGCACCCCAGACGCCAAGTGCATGGCAAGAAATGCAGAGAATAAAGCTCCCACATGACCAGTTTGACTTGCAAATAAGTAGTGGATGAAGAAGTAAGCAGCCTGAAGAATACCAAATGCAACAGGCCAACTCAAGGAGAAAGAATGAAGCAATTTGGCTACGCAACTAGACATCCAGCTTACGATGCCAAGGTTTGTCAATTGGCCTGCCATGCCCACTAGAACTGCAAACCAAGCCAAGGTATCCCATGCTGATTTTTCACTTAGGCAGTCATCCCAATCAAGCACCCCCAACAATAAGAGTATCGATAAGCCAAGCATAGCAGCAACAACACTTGCTATACCAAGAGCGTCTCTGTTCACAGACCAAGCTATATCAGAGATTTTAAATTTTAGTAAATAATGACTACAAGATTAAAAATTAAAAATTAAAAATAGCCACCAGAAATTGAGATTTCAGCTACCATCCAAGCAAACTGTGTCACGGATATTGTAGTGGTGGTGCAAATATGCCGATCATTTCATGCAATATACTGTCAACCATGGATTTGTTTCACAATGGACTGGCAGAAGTCAATGTATAAAGTTCTAGTTGGACAAATAAGAAGTTACTTAAAACATAAGGTGGTTCCAAAACAATTCAGTGAACCAAAATCACCACATGTATGAAGATTGATTAAAGATGATTGAGGGCAAGCTAAATTTTCACTTCCACTTTTCCCAAGGATTGCACACCGTCATTGTGTGATGATTGAAAGTCATCTATAAGCCAGAATGTGAATGGTCTATCCCAAAGAAGCTCAAGAAAATATAACCTGACACAAAATTGTAGAAAGCTTGTGGCACGCCAAAGTTTTCTTGTGCAGCGTAGTCTAGTCATATGGATTATCAAGGTGCTGAATCTATTACATTGTTAGAAGATCCTGCATAAACTAATCTGCCTATACACGTAATATGAGCATGGAAATCTATCAGAGTTCCAATGCAACATGCATATGCATATGCCTGATAAGGTTTAGATACCAACACCGGTTTCACAGTTCCACTTCAGCACTCGGCCAGTGATACCATTGGCTTTAAATAGGATTCATACATATGCAGACTTGAGATTTATATATATTTTGACTAGGTACCTATTTGGGATTGCTTCTCTGTAGCTAAAAAGCGCGTAGGTTTTAAAAAACTACGGTTAGAGGTATTTGGTGACTAAAGAAAGTGTGTTTAGGCTGTAGAGATTTCCTAAAAAAAGTGGCTTTACGTGAAGCCAGAAATAGTAGCTTTTGGAATTGCGCTCGAGGTAGAATTAGGTAACTACTTTTTTTTAACAATATAATCCCTCACTTTTCTTTATAAATACAATTTTATCCCTTACTGTTCTGCATCACTGTCATTGTTCGCATTATATCTAATAAGCCACACAAACATTATAGCATTTTCAGTTGTAACGTGTATTTAAATTAGTTTTATAACACGTAATCATGCAATGTTAACCAACAAACATGCCAGGTGAATGAATCACTCACATTAATATCATACAACATCGTTATTAGTGTATGTCTAATACAGTAAATTAATAATAAAAGTGTTTTAAACAACACTGTTACCAAACAAATTTATACGTGCTTCAAGTATAAAAGTGTTTTATAAAATGCATTACCAAGCACATAACATGATTTTTATTAACAGCAATTTTGTAACAACTCTACTGTTAAAAGTGCTTTCATCATTCTAACGGCAATTCCAAACGGGCTCTAGGCATGCAACTTGGCCCAACCCAGTCTTCAAAAGGGCATGGGTGGTACCTTTTGTTGCACATATTTGGCTTTAAACTCAATTTTCAGTTT
The DNA here is from genome assembly GCF_030987335.1 of Cornus florida. Classification (NCBI taxonomy): domain Eukaryota; kingdom Viridiplantae; phylum Streptophyta; class Magnoliopsida; order Cornales; family Cornaceae; genus Cornus; species Cornus florida. Next base: position 22,859,197 of record NW_026775572.1, on the reverse strand, counting down.
AGGTTTGGTTAGGCAGACGTGTTAAGTGGATCCCAACCCGAACCCAGCCTATGTTAATATTAGTATTAATCATCATCCTTGCCTTTGTACCATGTGAATGGGGTCGACCATCCATTTTTTCTTATTATATACCATGTCTCCTCTATTGTAACCCGAGTTTCGAAAAATATGCTTGGTTGGACCCATTAGGTTGAAATCAGTTTTGGGCTTGGGGTTTCGTATCACAGACATCTCAAGTTGACTACTCAACCTGCCCGAGTTGCCCACTTAATTGTAAGCTTAATCAATTCATGACATGCAAGCAAATGGAATATGACAAGTCAGTTTAAATGCAATAAGTGATTTATTAGATATATCTAGCAATCAATTTTAAAAATCATGATTTTTTTTATTTTATTCTATTTTATTTTTGATTAGGTAAATACTTGCACAGACTCACACATCACCACAAATGTCTACTGGGGGCTTGAACCTTCACCTCCCCTTTGGGGAGAAGAGTTTGTAGCACATGGACGAATGGCCTGGTGGTGAACATCACGAATTCATGCGCTCAAAAGATACAAACAATATTTACAACTTATAATAATATTAATCAATTAACCCAAAAAATCAAAGCACTGGACAAAATGTAATTTCTCTAACAACAACTGTTGCATTCCAAGCAGGGAAGTGAAGCAAAGAACATAAATCAACCATAAAACCACAGCCACGTGCTTTACATGATGATAATCATCAATATAATATCAATAACCCTAGTGGAGTTGATGCTGACCAATATTGAGGGACAGCAATTACCAGCCAACACTAGTGTGATTTCTTAAACATCCAATAAAGCATCCACGACAACATCAAGAAGTTTGATGATAAACTCCCGAATTTTTTTTCTAAAAAAACTCCAGTAGGTCAATAAGTTACTATGGTGTCTTTATTTACTGTTTACCTTTTGGCCTCCAATGAATATGGGATTTCAACAGATGTATTCATTTCATAGCCAACAGAAGCATATGACGTCTCATATCCAATATCTGGAATTGTTTAATGTCACAAAACACTTACATTTTAGATGTGAAGTCCATATATTCATATCATAAGCTTGCGGCAGAGTAGAAAGGAACTATCATGACATCTAAATGGGATGGGTGAGGTTAAGGTCAATCGCTATTAACTCAAAAAAGGAAAATTAATGGCTATGAATAGTGAAAAGCATATTTCATCTATGTTTACTTTTATCTAATAACATGTAGCTAAATATTATCACCAAAAGAAATAAAAACGCACAATAATATAATGGAAAGATTTTCCTAAAGTAGTACTCTGACAGGACTCTATATGAATCAATGTGAAGTAGGAAATAGTAGTACTTACCCAAAGACCCACAAAGAGACTGCAAGAAGCATTGTTCCAACCATTACCCATTCATTTTTTGTGACAGGACCCATAAGCTCCAGTTTTTTTGTAGCCATAGCAGGGGCATCTGGTGTGTCTTTGATTTCAGGAGGATAAAGCTTATACAACACCAATGGAGTAACTAGGAGAGAAACAACTGCAGGTAAACTAGCAGCCTTAAACCAAGATACCCATGGGTTCACAATTATCACCCCGAGTTCCTCGGCTAGTTTGAGGCACAGCAGATTTTGAGCTGCAGCAGTTAGGAAAAGAGCACTAGAATTACAAGCCGACTGTCATGCATCACACAAGAGCAATGCATAAGTCATCGGATACTACATGATCACAAAAATTTAAATTCAACGATAGAATTACAAGCTGAATAAAAAATTCTAATAACGAAAATGTATTCTGATTGAATATTGATCAAGAAAAAAAGATAAAAGTATGACCAAATGGAGTAGCTGATTGACCAATCAACAAAACATAGTAAATTCTGCCCTTTGATCAACATGATAATACTCATTTAACAATATGCAGTCTCTAACATAATCATCCAATTATTTAAAAGGAAAAAAAAAAAAAAAAAAAAAAAATGAGAGAGAGATAGTTTATCTAGTAGGATCATATGCTAAAATTATTTCATTATACTTCCCCAAATAAATGTGATAATTTTGAAAAAAACTGAATAATTATAGGACAACTTTTTGAAATAATTTCAGGTTCACTGCCCTATCCAACTTTATGCCATAAGCAAATCGACTTCATTAGTTTGTTAGTGTCATTTCCTCCTCTCTTTCTGTACCCAAAAAGGAATACCATTTTTGTAATACATAATCAAACGTATCCACACTTTACCTCAGATCAAAAAGCCAAAAAATGAAAAACGAATAAAAAAACTTCCCAAGCTTAGCACTACAATAAACATATCCCAGTAAATGAGCACTAAAATATATAAGAAGTTGACATCTACCCACATTTGTTAGCAAACAATCTCAACATACAACAAGTTCTTTAATTCAGTTCAATAACAGAGATGTATAATATAAAACTATTTCTTTAATCCAATTCAATAAACAGAGATGTATAATATAAAACAATTAAATACTGAACTAACCTGAAACTGAGATTGAACCAAATAAGACCCAAGCCTCTTCGCCGATGGGTGACCTGGTTTACTACCAGCTGAGAGCGACAATGACTTAATAATAGGCAAAAACACACCTCCAGCCCTAGCCGTCGTGCTCGGCATAGCCGGAGCGATAAGAGTTTCACTAATGGTCAACCCATAAGACAGGCCTAGAGTACTTTTCCCCAACCACTTCACAAAATACGTCGCAATTCGATCACCCAACCCGGTCTTCACAAACCCCCGAGCGAAGAAAAACGAGATCACAATCAACCAAATCACCTCATTAGTGAACGCACTAAAAGCGGACGAGAAAGTTAAGGTTTTCGTCAAAATTGACGTTGTGAGCCCTAAAAATGCCCATGCACCGACCGGCAACGGACTCAGCACGAGTCCGGCGATCGTCGATGTGAAAATTGAGAGCAATTGCCATGCTTGCATCGAAACCTCCGGCGGTTTCGGGACGAGGAAACGAACAATCAGACCAATAGAGAGTGAGATGATCAACGGTATGAGTTTAGCGCCTTGAGGCTTCGATTCGGCGATAGAGCCTCTGTTGTCATCAGGTGATGATGGTGATGAGGCTTGGATTGGTTTGCGGGTGGTGTAGGGTTTTTGGAGAGGATTGAAGAGGAAGGGTCTGGGATTGAGGGGATAGAGAGTAGAGAAAGAGGAAGGTGATCGGAGGGAGGATATGGATCGAAGTGAAGGCTTGGGAGATATTGACGGTGTTGATTTGAAGAGCGAAGGCCGTGATCTGGCGTGGAGAGAGAAGCGAGAGTAGAGAGAGAACGAAGAGGTTGAAGATGGAGAGGAGAATGCAAAGCTCTCCATTGTAGAGAGAGAGCAGAAAGAGAATGAATTGTGAAATGAGAGAGAGAGACAGAGAGAAAGAGGGGTAAATGGTTTCTGCTTCAGAGAAGCGGAAACTACGAAGAGCATAGAAGGGTGATGTTTGTTTTACATGAGGAGGGAAATTAATTATGACATTTTTTATTCTTTTTGGGGAATGTTTTTGTGTGAATCGATGAACTTGAGATTACAAAGATCCGCCAAGTGGCATCATCATGTTGTGAGTGTGATTCAAAGGTAAGGATGTGATTTGACTATCTTGGCTCCAGATTTTGTGATGTAGGATGGCCCACTTTCCAACCACACAAAATTAATACCGTCTCATATCAGAAGACCATGTTTAAAAATTAAAGTTAATTAATAATGTATTGATCTTTTTTAATATTATCAATTTGCCCTTTATGGTTTAATAATGTATAGTTACTAAATTTGAATTTTTTAAAAAATATAAAGTACAATGATAAAAAGATAAGATTTATTTGTTTTAACTTTTCAAAATAAACAACTAATTTGAGACATTTAAAAATAAAATAGTCCCCAATGTGAATGAGTGACAACTAATTAATTACAAGAAGTGAGAGACTTGTCATCATAACGCAATTAAGTGAGCCCCCAATGGGAGTAGAGGTCTCATAAAAATAATTTTATTATGTGGGTAAATGCAAAAGACACCTTGTAGTTTCAAAAGTGTGCAAATAACATCTTTGGTGTTCAAATGTCACCCATGTAGTTTCAAAATAGTGCAAATAAGGACTTCTGACTATGAAAATTGGCATGGACCGTGTATGTGACTAAAAATTGGCCTTTAATACCTAAACTGCCCTTTTGCACTACCTAAAATATCCCTTTGAAAACACAGGATTTTTTGCACACTTTTAAAAATATAAGAGTTTTTTTACAAACATGAAAATAATTTTTAATTTTCTTTACTCTTTCCTCTTTAACTAAATACAGGAATTCATTGTTTTTAAGCATTCTATATATAATATATATTACTCTTAATTTTCACACTCAATTTGTTACTTAAACTCTTAATTTTCTGCCATCTAATTAACATGAAAAAGTACCACTTAATTACAAAGGTTGGTGGTACGGATTTTTTAATTTACAGTTACATGAGTTCTGAAATAATTTATATATTAAAAAACAATACTTGCATTTTTATATGAAAAAATAATATAAACTCTTCCTCCCTAATATTTTTTTTTTCATTTTTTTACTGCAAAATTAAATAATTATTGTTTTTTTCAATGGAACTTTCTTCTTTTTTACAATAAAAGGTTAAAGGTTGAAATTGGAGTTCATGGATTTCTTTATAATAATAATAAAAAAGAATTTCTTTATTTTTCTTCCAACTCCTTCCATCATTGTGTGTGACCCATACATGTTTATATATAATTTTCATGTTAAAACTGTGATCCCAAAAAGAAGAGACAGTATTGAGTACGCTGAGAATGTCTTCATAATATACCTGTACTCAAAATCAATATAATAAATATAGAGCTAGAAAAGAGAGAGAAAATCATACAAAGACCAACTAACCCATGAAACCACCACCCAAGTGCATGAATCCCAATCCCACACCACTTCTGCAGTCTTTGTACATACCACAAAGCCTCTCCCATCTTTACTCACTCCCACAAACAAAAACCCCAACTCAATCAATATATCCATCAAAATGCCGTCTTCTTCAGTTGTCATCCTTTCCAATTGCACTGTCTTCCCAGATCACAAATCAAACTTAAAGACTCTCAAACTCTCTGTCTCTGATCTCCCAATGCTCTCATGCCAATACATCCAAAAGGGTGTCGTACTCTCACGCCCACCTCATCTCCAATTGGACTCTTTCATCTCTCTCCTCAAACTCTCTCCCTCTCTCTAACTCTCTGTCACTTCCCCGCCTCGCCGGTCAACTCTCCACCAACCCAGACACCATGTTCAAAATTCAAATCCTTTGCAATGACGCCGGCATCCAATTCGTTCAAGCCCAAGCCAAACACCTTTTCATTGTCGACATTCTAGTCCTTATAGACATACCCAATTGCTCCAAACAGTTCTTTACCTTCAACAACACTCTCAGCTACGCTAGCCACTATAAGCCATTGACCACCGTCCAGGTCACTATAACGACTCACTCCACCACATGATATGATATTGTCCACTTTGGGCCTGAGCCCACATGATTTTGCTCTTGGGCTTTACCCCATAAGGCTTCATACCAATTGGAGTGACACACTTACATTTAAGCACTTCACCATTCCCTTACCCAGGCGATATGGGATTGTGCACCTGTAACTCGCCAGTATGGTAGCATGATAGTGTCTTGCACCCGCCCACGGCACACCCGCCCACAAGGTCATCACAATCCACCTCCCTTGGAGGCCCGACGTCCCAGTCGACACTGTGACGACCCTGGATTTTTCAACCCAGTGTGTCCTGTGATGACCCGAAATGGATCCAAAATGCGGAAGCAAAGGATAGAAAAATGGTCTCTAGAGATACAACACGTCTCTAAGACACCAATGTGACCCTCAATGAGGTCACGGAACCCAAAGAAAACAAATGCCGAAGCGATGTTTCAAAAACGGACAAGAATGAACCTAAGGGCAAAATGGTCATTCCACATTGAAATAGGTGCCACCGTGCACACCATTGGAAAGACAACGAAAAATTAATGAATTTAGACTCAAGTATCACCTGATTCGGAGTCCGGACGACAAAGATATCAAGTTCTGAAATCGAAGGAAGGGAAACCCTATCCCGGTTCAAACCAAAAACAGACACCACATTTCTAAAACTTGAATATCTTGAGCTACAAGAAGAATATAAAGCTCTAATTGGTACCATTGGAAATTTTATTTCGACGCGGTCAATTTAGATTCAAGAACGGACCAATTCGGAGTTAAAACAAATAAGATATGATGATTTGAAGTCGGAGGTACAGTGCTGAACCAAGACACACACATATACCCGTGAACAGTACCTCGAGCGCTCGAGCAAGGGCTACGAGCCCTCGTAATTAGCCCCGAGAGTTCTATCCAAAGTTGGAGCGCTCGAACCCCCTTTGGAGTGCTCGTTCTACTGTAGGCTGCACCTGAAATGCCAACTTGAAATGCAATTTTAAGGACTTTTTGGGCCTTTTTTTAAAAAAAACACAAAGAAGAAACCCCCCTCAAAATCATGTTTCTAGCCAACCATGCCAAAAGAAAACTTTATTTTTCATGTGAAAATCCCACAATGCCCTTATGCTTAGTTTAGGCTCAAAACGGCAAAAATGTAAGTTTGCACCAAACATTCATTTGACCCCAAATGCACTTCTAGGCTTAAACGAAAACGAATATGCACGCAAACCTAATAAGTGATTTTGAGCGCGCGGGAATGGTCCGCAGCTCCCCGAAACGACTGATGCAAAATCTGACCCCCCGACGTCCAAAAAGGCGAAAATGAACTTGAAATGAAAATTTTGAAAACCAAAATTAACAAATGGTTGGAAATTACTGTTTGGCCCTTGGCCACACTTCATACATGATTAATGAATGCTGATGGATGAATCTCATACACAATGCACACTCTGGTGCAAAATAACATACAAAAATGTAAAATTTTCATATATTCTCATTAAAGGGAAAATTTAACATCCATGACATATATGTGATTTCAAAAGAAGTTTGGCTCTTGGCCTCATGTCATATACATAAAATGAGAATCAAAAAGTGTGCTTAGGCACACGCTACAAGTTTAGTATCAAATATACACATTTGACAAATAAGGTTACAAATGGCATTCCAAGCCAACCTTTACAAAGATGGAAACCTCCAAGTCCACAAACCATCCAAGCATAATGAGAGTCTCAACTTTAATTCCTATACCTGAAAAATATCCCCACAACGTGGGTGAGTAATATAAAGCTACTCGTAGGAGAGGAGCATGCATCGACCTAACTTTTTACAATTTTATCACCTTAAGGTGAAACATGTTAAAAGGGCTCATACCACCTAACGTCTATGTCAAAGTGTGACCCAGGGAGCATCCTAAGCTACCTAAGATCATTTCTAGCACAAATCACATCATTCGCGCAATTCAAGTAACATGAGAGCATGCTATACAAAACAACAAGATGTAGATTCTCAAAGTTATCAACTTGAAATTTAAAATGCTAGAATAACCAAAGTGGGTCATGCCACCTAACGTCTATATTCCAAATGAATCTATAGGATCATTCATAAACCACATTTGAACATATAAGGCATAATGTACTTAACAACATCAAGGTTCACAATGATTCACTAAAATCATAAAACATAGATGCGCTTAACAACATCAAAATGATTCACAAAAATCATAAAACATAGATGTGCTTAACAACATCAAAATGATTCATTAAAATCATAAACATAAATGTACTTAACAATATCAAAATGATTCATTAAAATCATAAATATGGATGTACTTAGCAACATCAAAATCGCCAATAACTAAAACCACAAGTTACAATATAAACATGATTGCTAACTTGGAATTGAATGTGAAAACAAATAGTGGAAGACTTGGATATCTAAGCTTGGAATTCTGCCGAGACCTCAATGGTTTTTCCGAGCACTAACCCGCAGGGAAAACCACCATAAGTGTGCACTATCTCAATTGGGGAGAACTCATACCTCCCGCACTAGAGCCAAACTCTAGCCATGTCATTTGTAACAACAATGTCCCAAGACTCCAAAATAAACCAAATAAGTTCACAACTTATACATAATTTATATAATGCATGAAAACCACCTTCCATGCACAAGTAGGTTAAAACCACACAATCCATGCCTTAGAGTTTCAATTCTAAAATGGCATATATAATGTCAATTACAAAGTGTGCAATTTATTACAGATGGCATCAATATATTCCATAAAGAAAACATGTTCTAATGAATATAAATATAACAACAAAGTTGTCCAATGCTCAAAACACAACAAAGTGAATACATAACAAGTTCAAGTCTATGATTTGAATATAGAAACAATTTCTAAAATACCAATAAATCCATGGAGCCATTAGATAGAATTTAATTAAACAAGATAATCAAATTCTCTAGATTTCAAATCAAATTAGAATAACCTCAAATTAATATATGTTAAACAACATAGCATGCTCATTACATACATCAAATCAAAAGTGTCAAATGAGCAAGATAGCATCATATAGAATTTAATTAATTTAAATTAATCAAATCTCTAGATTTGAAAAGTTATTCAAATAATCCCAAATTAATATATATCAAACACCAAGTCATGGTCATACCATATCTCAAGTCTAAAATGGAATACAAGTAAAATACAATTTACTAGAATTTAAATCAAATTAAATCCATTTAATCTCTAGCTTTGAAAACTCATTTAAATCATTCAAAATTAATATATATCAAAGATCAACTCAAGTCCATGCCATTTACCAAGTCTAAAATGAGTTATATGCAAGATATGATAAATCACTAATTTCTTAAATTAACAAAAGACATACATACAACTTTTAAAAGCATCAATAGCATGCAAGAAACAAAAATATAACCCTATAACATCCCCTACCTTACTAGAGAAGTGTCTCTCTAAAATCCAAGGCAAATCAACACAAAATGGTAAACCCTTCAAGGGTTATGAAGAAGAAGATGAGGGGAACAAAAAGTATTCCCAAGTTCAAGCTTGAAAATCAATGGAAGGCTCTAAAAAATCAAGGTCAAGACCTAAGGTTTCAAGCTCCATCCATTGAGGCTACGGTTTTTGGCGAGGAAGGAAATGAAATAATGTGAAAATGTGTGAGTAGAGGAAGTAGAAATCCTCCACTCACTCACACCATGGTCAACACACACATCTATGGTCAATTGCACAAAAACCCTTCTTTAAAACTATAATCACAAAGTGGTCCAAAAACAATTGCAAGACTTAATTTGGAGCATACACTTGTCACTCATCCAAGGCTCTATCCTAGGCTTAATCTCAAACCTACACTTGTCAACCATCCAAGCCAACAAATGCACCAATCCTAGGCCAACAAGTGGTTAAATCTCCACCCTCCACATGTGTAATACCCCTAATTTTAAAAGGATAGTCCTGGCATTTATTTAATTATTTAATCTTTTATTTAATTGTTTAATTGCGTGTTGGCATTTATTTAATTGTTTAATCTTTTATTTAAATTGTTAATTGTGTGTTCTTCCATGGTTATTTAAATTTGTTTTTTTTTGTTTTAATTAATTGATTAAATTGTTTGGTTTTCTTTTATTAAATTATTTTAAATTAAATTGTTTTATGGTGTTTTATTTGACTTAATTAATAATTGGTTTTATTTAATTAAATTGGTTTAAATTAGAATTGTGTTTTCTGTTTATTCACGTATTAGCAGACATAGGTTATAACTTAAGTTATTCTTGGGCCGACTAAGTGTTGCATTAGGGCTCAAATTATACAAGGATTAGGGTTGGATTACTATGCCTATATATATGACCTTATGTGGGTTTAGAGTTTGAGGAAAAAAATACATAAAACTCTATTCCCGTATACAGTGATACAAAGAGTTGTGAGAGCAGAGAAACAGAGAGGGAACTTGAGTATTATACAGAGAGGTTCAAGGAAGGTTGGACTGGGTGTTTTCTGGGTTGAACCAAGAGCGTCGAAGGAGTAAGACAGTAGTCGACGACGTTGACGGACAATTCAGAGACGGAGGTTTAGAGTTTCAAAGTCTGAAACTCAAGGCAAGTCTCTGTTCCACTCTATCCCTTTAATCTGTGTTCTGTGCATGTTTAGGAAGACTCCAGGGATTAAAATAAGTTTTAAATACATCTTGTATGCATGTTAATCAGTGTTTAAAATTATAGAATTAATCTGTTTTGCAGTTGTTTAAAATTTCAGTTTTGAATCCTACTGCCGTTGTTTAAAAAAAAACTGATGTTTAATTAAATTCAAGTTTTGATTGTGTACCATTGTCTTGTGATTAATTTGGAACTGGGATGGAACTTAAAACATGTAATAAAAGTTACCACAGAGGACTGGTACTCACGGGAATCGGAGAAGACGAAGTTTAAACGGACAAAAGGCTGCTAAGGAAGGAAGAAGAGGCTTCCAAAACCCTTAGAGCCGGCTCCCAAAAAGGAGGAGCCGGCTCTTGGTGCACTAGAGCAGGCTCTAGTAAGGCTAGAGCCGGCTCTAGATGGGAAGAGCAGGCTCTACTTTTTTCTAGAGCCTGCTTCCTCTTTAATTAGCCAGCATGTTGATTTTAGGGTCCGTTTGGGCTGAAAATTGGTTTTCTAAAATCATTTAAAAGCTACTGGAGAGTGTAAATCATTGCCAAAGACTTATAAAAATGTTTGGAAGCATGGTTACAAGTAGGTATGGAGGATGGAATTAACTTTAGTTTAAACAGAGAATCGTAGGAGGATGATTGAAGAATTAATTTTCTTTTGTCTATTATTTTTGAAATTTTGATTTCTCTGTATAATCTTAAACTGCTAGTTATGTTTTTATTATGGTTTAAGCATATAGTAGTATAATTAGATGTAGATATGGATGGAATTAACTGATGATTTAAACTAGATATAAATTGCACCAGTTATGGCACTGTTTGGAGAAATAAATTGCATGCCTTTGTTTTGTCAATTAACGGACTGGAATTGGGATTTTTATTTATTACTGTTTTAATTATGTTTAGACAGTTTTATAAGCATAGTAAAATTCTTGGAATTATCTATGTTTGGTTGTAAGTAATTGATATAACAATTCAGTTAATTTTATCAATTAGTGAATTTGATGCATGCTATAAATGCTATGTGTTATAAATAACAAATTTAATGGTTGGAATATAATTTCTATGCCTGGACTGAATGCCTAAGTTTTATAATTATGGATTAATTTGGTTTGTGCATAATTTGGGAGTTGGGTTGATGACTATCTAATACTATTTTATCAACTCTGTTAACTGGAGGATGGTATGTACCGGTATGGGACGGTGACATACTAGGTATGGACTAATTCCAACATTAAGTCCTACCTAATTTGGATTAAGGTATGGATTAATCATAAAGGTTAAGTCCATCATCTACATGTGTCATATCAGTTGTGAATTGAATGACCTACTAGGATTTCAGGATGGATTTGTTGTACATATATCAGACCACTACACAGATGGATGGTATACTGTATTAGGAGGAGTACGGACTTTATATATATATTATATGGTGCCGTGGTATAAGCTTGAGTCTCATGACCATGGTTAGGGCGTGTATATCGCCTAGGATGGATAACTGGACATAGGTGTTGTTCCCTGGTAGGTCTAGGTACTCATGCCCACCTTAGGGTACGTATTTGCATGTTGCCTTCTATTCAGGCTGAGACAAACCTACTGGACTAGCGAGCGTCCTATAGTGTGTACTATATACTTATATGGACTACTCTAGATATTGTTGAGTCTTCCTAAGATGTATCTGCGTATCGGATTACTGTTTGGATTGTAGTAGATTAGGACTTGCATGTGGGCCTGACCCACTTCTTTATTTTTTAGGTGTTCGTCAGTTCCAGGGTTAGAGCTTGGACATGCAGAATAGATACAGCTATTCATTCCTCCGATTATGTAGGAACCTTCTCTATGTTAGCTTTGGATTTTATTTTTATTATTTCAGTATCTTTTGGAGAATTTCAATAAGGAGTCCAATGGATGGATTCCCGAGTTGTAAACTTTTGGATTTCAATATTTATATCTTAAGGATTTTCAGTTAGCACTCTTCCAGCTTATTATTTTTATTTCTTATTTTATCTTGTATTCTGTGTTCGGTTACATATTAATTGTTTGATATCCCTCGGGTTTGGGCCTGGGCCTGATCAACCCGTGTCTCGGATCTGAGGGGTATCACAACATGTCATCATCCAAGGCATCAAAGTATTTCCACACACATGTCAACAAGTGGACCAATGAGAGAGTGACACTTGTCACACTTTTTAAAAATTACAAAAAGGTCCTTTTTGAAAATATCTTCCAAATTAAATTGCAAAATGGTCTCTAAGACGAAAAATAATTACTTTACAGTAATTACACAAAAACCCCAAAAGTTTATAATATTACAAAAAGGTTATGCGTCTATACCCTTTACAAGAAAAGTAAGCACTTAGCATACTTTTCTACAAAAGTGAAAATACACATAGTATGGAATTTAAATATCGTGGATGCATGCAAAACCGGAATCAAATCTGAACACGAAAAGTGAGGTTATACTAATAAAGTGACAATCGAGAAAAAGACGAAATGTGAATAGTGTCACAAAAGTGAAAATGTAAAAATGACTCAGTCCTCAAAGGAAGTCGTCAATCCAAGGAAAATAGTCTCGGAAACCATCTCCGAGCACTCAAGATGACATTAAGTGGCAAAAAACCGAACTCTGAAAGGAAAAGATCAACGGAAAAAAATATCCATGAAAATCTGAGAAAATGAAAGGAAAGAAAATGACCGGTTCATTACAGACACACTTCTGGCTGGGTCAGGCTCTGATACCATTTGTAAGGACTCACTCCACCACATGGTATGATATTGTCTGCTTTGAGCCTAAACCTGCACGGTTTTGCTCTTGGGCTTTACCTAAAAATGCCTCATGCCAATTGGAGTGACACACCTACATATAAGTACTTCACATTTCCCTTGCCTAGATAATGTGGGATTGTGCACCCATAACTCGCCAGTGTAGTAGCTTGACAATGTTTTACGCCCGCCCACGGCACACCCGCCCACAGGGTCATCACAATATAACCACCCCCTAAGCTGCAAAAAATACCCCTTAATTTCGGAACACGGGTTGATCAGATCCGCGCGCAAAATTAAAGGATATCAAAAAAATTAAAGTATTTCAAACAAGCATGGAATACAAAGATGAATAATAAAATAAATAAATAAACAGCTGAAAAAAACTAATAAATAAATATTTCATTAATTAATAATCCTCCAACAATTACAACTCGGAAATCCCGTAACTCCTGAACCCCTTAAAACATTATCCAATAATCCAATCAACTATAAAAATAAGTCTATCATCCTACTTTGAAATAAACTAAAAGAACGGATAAGTCTTCTAATTGCGGATCCTCAACCTTGAAACTTTAACCTCTAATAACCTAAAAGATAAAAATAAGTGGGTCAAACCCACGAGCAAGTTCTCTCTACTAGGCCTCTAAAAACCAATTAGCAGATCAACTCTGACCAAAACCAAATCTAGTAAAGTTTTTATCTTTAATAAACAATGATATACATATATATAAATAAAACAGTCACATCTATTACTAGATTCATTAATTCCAAAACCATTATCAATGATTAAATAATAATCATACCTAGACCAATCCACCATTTCTTTTAAAAAAAAGTTCTTTAACATTAATCCCATCCTAGACAGTTAATTAATTATTTAAGCAATAAACTATATTTAAAGGAATATTCCATTTAATCAAATACCAAATAATAATTTTAATTATTTAAATCACATAGCCAATATATAGGCTTTGACAAATCATCCATGTCTCCACCAATATTATTTTATTAATATATATAAAATAATATACTAACTTGTAAGTATTAGATTATTCTAATTTAAGAACATCTACTCTTAATCAAACCTATACATACAATAATCATAGATACAATTTAAACATCTAATACACATAACCATTAACTTATGCTTTGGCAAAACAACCATGCCATTATAAATATATTTATTTATATATTGGCAACTTAACCATGCCTTCTTATGTATATTTATTTATACATTGGCAATTCAACCATGCCTACACATGTATATTTATTTATACTTTTAAACTAGCAACTCATCCCTGCTTCTTATGTATGTATTCTATTCATACAATTAATAAGCCAATTTATTTATGCCTTTGGCAACTCATATATGCCTACAATTCAACCATGTACAAACTTTAAATGTAACAACAAGCACCTATTTGTTCTATATGGAGGAGACGACCGAGGAGGAGATTACTGTATCACTGGACAGCATACCATACTATATACCAAATAAGAATATTAATAATAATAATCTTAAATGATATATACATATACACATATATTATTTGGTTTAATTAATTTAGGAAAGAGAAGAAGAAGAGAAGGCTGACAAAGAGGAGGCTCGATCGGAGAAAGAGGATGTCAGGATTGGAGAGTCTTGAAGCGTCGGTTTTGCTTTGAAACCTTTAGACGAGTTCTTCTCTAACTTTTCTTTTAGAACTCATAAGGTTTTCACCTTAAGTATCAATGTTTAGATTAATTTTATTTGATTAAATCAGGATTAAATCGGAGTATTAAAAACATGATTTATTATTATTATTATTTTTGGAATTGTTAAATTTTAATTATATATATATATAGGTTGTATATGTTTCAAATTAACTGTATGTTTAATCTATGACCCAAGAGGGTTATTTAGGGTTTATAGAATTTTTGGAAATTTTTTGTAATTTTTTTGAATTTTTTGATATTTTTCTATATTTTTAGGAATTTATTATATTTTATTTTTTTATAATTGTTGGAAAATTATATATAAATATATACTGTTTATACATATATATATGCATGTCTGTGAATCAGCGCATTAGACAAGGGGGTGAATAATCTAATGTGGTGTGAGTATAGATATAGGTGTGCATGTAGATCTGGGTCGCTGGTGCATTGAGATGATGACTGAAAACGATCCGGTGTGATGCGGCACATGCTATTACGGTACGCATGAAATCTGGACTTCTGATGGGTCTTGATTAATGGGCAGTTGATCTGGTGTGGGTGTATACATATGAGCTCAGGTAAGAGGATCTGGTGTGGCTGTATACATGTGAGCTCAGGTGAGATAATTAGGTGTGGGTGCATACATGTGAGCTCAAGTGAACTAATTTGGTGTGGGTGCATTCATGTGAGCTCAATGCTATAATCTGGTGTGGGCGAGCTCACAGGAGCTGAAAGACTCCAGCCAATCAGAATGCGCCAACACACATAGAGCTTGAATCCTGCACGTGTAAGTGCATGGTAAGCGCGTGGGCGCGCGTGGGAAATCCCTATTGGCCTATTTCGACACTTGAAATTGAAACAGTCATAACTCAGCCATCTTAAATCGAAATTGGGTCATTCTTGAGCTCAAATTTAAGGATTTTTCGTCCTTTTTCCAATGGTACCAATTTCATTATCAGATTCCCATCATACTAGAAGATATTTTTGTTTTAGTAAGACGGTGTCGCAAAATTATTTACACCGAGATGAAGTATTTATGGGAAAACATTTATGACGATATTTAGTAGTATTTAATTTGCATAAATATAATTAAATTGATATATTGGTGATAGAAGGAGGTATATATATTTACATATTTATTTATATATGTGTATATCTGGTTTAATTTAGGGTCAAGTGCAAAAAAACACCCATATACTATGCTTACAGTGCATATTGCACCCCTTCCTTGCAAAAAACACCCCTAAACTATGACATTTGTGCAAATAGGTCATATTTATTCAAATTGGACTAAAATGCCCTTAGCAACACATTTTATAATATATATATATATATATTGTGAAATAACTAAAAAGGGTTTAGCCCTTCTTCTTCTTCATCAGCCGTCCGTGCCGGAATCAGCAACTCTTCACCGTCAAAATCCGAGGATTAGTTCCTCAACGCCTTTAACTGGAATTTGGGTTTGGGTGGTGAGGGATGGGTGAAACGACGGCTTGACTGGCGAGCTTGGAACGGAGGACTTGGCTATGATGAGTCAGCACGGCACCGGCGGGCAAGTAAAAGATGGGCTTGGCTGTGATGGAGGCGGTGGCAAGTAAGAGAGAGCTCGGTGATGTGGCTCGGCCGTGATAGAAGTGGTGGCGAGCAAGAGATGGAGAATGGCAAGGAGAGCTCGGCCGGTGGAGGGCTGGACTGAATCGGCAGTCGGCAAGCAACGGACTGTGATGGTGAACTCGCGGCAGCTATGACGTTGAACTCGTGGCAGTGAACTGCGGTCGGCTGTGTAACTTAGGGTATGCATTATTTTAAATTATTAAAATTTGAAGAACTATTTGATTTGTGCCTGACATAGTTAAGTAGTGTACAGGAAAAAATAGTAGATGTTGGGTGTTTGTCGATGCTGGTGAAGTCCTTGACGCGGGATGTAGAGGAGGAAGCAGTGGGGCTATTGTTAAGTCTCTCGGATCTATCTGCGCTCAGAAGAAGGATTGGGAGAATTCGAGGGTGCATAATTATGTTGGTTACCATTTTCAATGGAGATGATCCAGTCGGTTCGAATGATGCAGGGATGTTTTTAAATACTTTGTCAAGTAATACTCAGAATGCCCTTCATATGGCAGAGGCAGGTTACTTCAAGCCACTAGTTCAATACCTCAGGGAAGGTAAATTTCACTTGTTTTCCATCTTTTCATGCCTATTCACAATGTTTCTCTGCAAGTCCATTGAATAGCATATATATTTTATTTTAGCAATGTGAAGGGTTTTAACATCAGAATCGCTAATCGCTTTATCCGTTGGTTTTAGTCATAAATTCTGGTTATAATCATTTGTTAATGAGCAAAAGCAATATGGTAACATTTTATTCCAAGGACCTGGGCACGGTGATGGCGGGATACTGAGCCGTGGTACTTCGCATCCGTGTGATATTTCAAAGTCAAGGAGAAGGGACCAAAGCCCAACCATTAGCGCCCGGATCCCTTTCAGTGGCCGGCCCTCAACATAAAGAATCGTAAAATATGTACTCATTTTTCCCAGTGGTTGCCATTTTGGGGTGGAGAGTAAGGTTTGGGAGGGGTATTTTTGAAAGAGTAAAAGGGTAAAATGGGCATTATATTAATTGATGAGTGTTTTTGCATATATTAAAAAGAATAGGGGTGTTTTTTGCACACCTTTTTAAATAGGGAGTAAAAGTGCTATGAAATGTATACTACGGGGGTGTTTCTTGCACTTGCCCCTTTAATTTATTTATAAGTTATTTGGATGGACGTGTGTGTGTGTGTGTATATATATATATAATTATTAATATATATGTATATATGGTTTTAAATAATTAAGGATTATTAAAGAATGTGTTATACATATATATATATATATATATATATATATATATTAAATAATATATGTGTATATGTATATATTATTTAAGATTATTAATATTATTTTTTTATTTTGGTATATCCTGATATGCTCGTTGTTAAATTAACAATATGCGTATAATATGCATAGAATGCCTATGTATGATTTGTTTTGTTGTTAAATTAATTTTAAGGTTTGGTACATGGCTGAATTATAGGCACGGATGAGTTGCCAAAGGCTTAAATATATTGCCTAGGTATTTGTATGAATAAAATATATACATAGAAAGCATGGATGAGTTGTTATTTTAAAAGTATAAATATATATATTTGTGAATGCATGGTTGAATTGTCAATGTATAGATAAATATACTTGTAGATGCA
The DNA here is from genome assembly GCF_030987335.1 of Cornus florida. Classification (NCBI taxonomy): domain Eukaryota; kingdom Viridiplantae; phylum Streptophyta; class Magnoliopsida; order Cornales; family Cornaceae; genus Cornus; species Cornus florida. The sequence goes on along the minus strand of NW_026775572.1, from coordinate 22,841,343 downwards.
TGGTTGAATTGTCAATGTATAGATAAATATACTTGTAGATGCATGGTTGAATTGTCAATGTATAAATAAATATACTTGTAGATGCACGGTTGAATTGCCAATGTATAAATAAATATACTTAAGGAGGCATGGTTGAGTTGCCAATATATAAATAAATATATTTATAATGTCATGGTTGAATTACCAAAACATAATTAAATTGCTATGTGTTAGATGATTAAAATTTCATTTAAGGTTATTGTATGTGTAGGTTGGATTAAGATTGGATATTCTTAAATTAGAATAATCTAGGTTAATGTATTATTTTATATATATTAATAAAATAATGTTGGTAGAGACATGGACGATTGTCAAAGCCTAGAAATTGGATGTGTGATTTAAATAATTAAATTATTATTGGGTTTTGAATTAAATATAATATTAATTAATTACATTGTTTAAATGTTTAATTAACTGTCTAGGACGGGATTGAGGTTAAGGAACTTTTCTTTAAAAGAAATTGTGAATTGGTCTAGGAATAACTATTATTTAATCATTGGTAATGGTTTTGGAATTAATGACCCTAGTAATAGATGTAACTGTTATATTTATATATAATTATTTATTTATATGTGTATCATTGTTTATTAAAGATAAAAATAAAAATTATTAAGTTTAGTTTTGGTCAGAGATGATTTCTTTATTGATTTTCAGAGGTCTGGTAGAGAGAACTTGTTCGTGGGTCTAACTCATGATTATTTTTCAGATTATTAGAAGGTCCAAGTCTCAAGGTTGAGGATCAGCAACTGGAGGACTTATCCATTATTTTTATTTTATTTCAATGTAGGATATTATTACTTCAGTATTTATTGATGAATTTCTGGATAGTAGATTTTGGTTAAGGGGTCCTTGAGTTATGGGATTCCCGAATTGTAATCGTTGGAGAGTTATTAATGAAAATTATTATTCATTAGTTTTCTTCAGCGTATTATTTATTATTGGGTAAAGTGCAATAAACCCCGCTGAACTTTACTCTTTCTGTAATGTTTAAGAAAAAAAAAAAAAAAAAAAGGTTGGTTGTTTTGCATAGTGGTGAGACCCACTTCCCACTCACCTTTGAATTAGTGGACAAGAGACCAATTTGTGGTCTCATTCTCCCCTCTCACCCGGCAGTCTCTCTCTCCCCTTGCTTTTCTTTTTCTTTTTCTTTTCTTCTTCAATTTTAAGGCTTGATTAAGCCTAGCAATTGTGGGAATTTGATGGCACTTCCTTGAACAAAGTTAGAGAGCTTGATGAAATCTCCATTTTGATAGGAACAATTCACACTTTTGGGCACCTTAGGAAGTTCGAATCTAGGGCTTGGATTGGGCAAAATTGGGGGTTTTGCATCCTATGAGGTATGGGTGCTTTAATCCACAATTTCTTAGATTTCTTCTGAATTTTTCCTTTAATTTGACTTTAAGCATGCTTAATTGTAATTATCTTGATTATGTTTGTTGTGGTTGTTGGTATTTAATGTGATAAAGGCATGCTATGTGTTAAGTAAACTTATGAATATGATTAAATTATTGTGGTGAAGAAGCATGCTTAGTGTTGATGTATTATATGTCTTATGATTTTAAATTGTTATGAAAGTGATGTTGTTGTTATGAAAATAAATGACTTTATTTTATGCCTAATGTATTTAAGTTGTTGGATTTGCGAATTGAAAGTATGTAAAATGCCATAATTTATAAATATGAGAACGTGATATTGTGTGAAAAATTATGTTTTAAACATACTTGAATGATGTGAATGATATGTTTGAAATTTCTATATTGTCATCGCATTGAAAGATTTCCATAATTCATGCATTACCATTGGAAAAATAAAGGGAAAAGTTTGTTTTTAAAACAAATGAAATTGTTTTTGGGAAAAGTTTTTTTAAAAAAAAAGTGTTTGTGAAAACCGAACGCCTAAGAGGCGCCTAGCGATCCGTGTTATTAGTATAGTCTAGAAGGGAGTATGGTTGAGCTAACTAGGCCGGATACGACGTCTTTAAGGTGCCTTATGGTTCCTGACGCCTTGGAGGTGCCTTGGGTCGGATTGCACTAACGGTTTGGAAGTTGGAACGGTATTGTTTCGGAAATAGGGAGCAACATGGCATGGCAAGGCATTTCGTTGGCATACATTGTACATTTGGTGGTTAGACGACTTGTGTATATTTATTTATTGATATTATCGTTGTTTTACTTGTTTTCCCCGAGGTATGATCCCATCTACTTGTACTCTATTCCTTATGTGGATTCACGGGGTCGTAAGAAGTGTGTCTTAGACACTTCCTACTGAGCGTTTAGCTCACCCCATTATTTTAACATTTTTCAGGATACAGAAAGGAAGTGGCGGAGACGTTCCTCCACAGGTTTTGATGGGTTAGTGGACTATTTTGATATACTTTGTAGCCATGATCTCATTTTATTATTATTATTTATTTATTTTATTTTATTTATAAACTTTGGGATGACACGTATATTAAGTATTGACATAGGAAAGGATGGTAATGTCTTTAGTTGACCTCGGGTTCGGGTAAGGACCCGGTTAGCGATTCGAACCCTTGGGTTCGGGTCGTTACAAATTTGGTATCAGAGCGTTAGGTTCAAAAACCTAAGGACGACGGGTAGGGTTGATGTAATACCCCTAATTTTAAAAGGATAGTCTCGGCATTTATTTATTATTTTTATTGTATTTTTGCGTGATTATTTGGTTTAATTATTTTATTTAATTATTTACCTATGTGACACGTATTTAATTGGTATTTATTTATTTGTTTAATTGCATTTTATTTTATTTTATTGATTATTTGCTTGCTGGAATGTTTGAATTAATTGTGATTTTATTTAATTGTTATTTTAATTGGTTTTGGTGTTCTTTGAATTAATTAATTGACTTAATTTAATTTATTTAACTTAATTGGTTTAATTTAAATGTTTAATTTTTCACGGGGTAATTATTTTATTTATCTAAATTTAGGGTTTTAGGATTTATCGTTGGCCGATTTATAGTCAGACTTGGAATAGGGTTGGGTAAATTGAAGCCTATATATACATGTACATACTGGGGTTTAGGGTTTTAGAAAACATAAAGCTACGTCTGTATCACCAAGGGCTGCTAAGACACAGAGCGTGAACTTGGGGAATTGGTAGAGCAGTTCAAGAAAGATTACAAAAACTGTGGAAGTAGAGTTTCAAAGTCTGAAACTCAAGGCAAGTTTCTGATCTTCTCTTTCTCTATAATTCATGTTATGTGCATGCCTAGTGTAGATTCCAGGGATTTATTCAAGGATATAACAGATTTAAATAAACATTAAAACAAGTCTGTTATGCATGTATGAATTTTGTTAGACTCGTTGATGTAATTATTTTGCATTTCTTTTGAGGTTCTGTCATTTGAGTCTTCTGTGGTTTATGTTTAAGCTTTGCTACAGTTGGGATTAATAAGGTGATTGGATGACTATAAACTATTCTAGGATTGGGTTTGAATTCAAGAACAAGAATTTAGAACAGTATATATAAAAAGAGCACTGAAGTAATTTACGGTTAGTTGCTTAAACTTTCTAACAGAGGTTTTGTAAACATGGCTTAAAAACATGTGTTCCTTCACATCTTAGGACTGGATTTCAGTGGTTTAGACTTATCTAGGACTAAGATTGAACCTTGAATATGATCTAGAACACATCACAGAGGTTCTGCGAATTACTGAAATTGAAGGACTCAAAGCTAAACGGAAGAGGCTGCTAAGAGAGGAGGGAGAGAAGGCTCCCAACCTTCTTAGAGCCGGCTCCCAAAGGGGAGAGCCGGCTCTAGGCATCATGGAGCCGGCTCTGGGATCCTAGAGCCGGTTCTAGGTGAAAAGTTGGAACAGGCTCCCATTTTTAATGAGCCTGCTCTTCTTGAAACATACTGTGACGAGTTTTTGTTAAAACCATTGGATTTTCAAGGTTCTGCAATTAATTTAAATTGTTTTCAATGATGGGTTGGATTGTTTAAGGCTGGTTTCATGTGGAGAAATATTAATTCATAGCTAGATTAAAGATTAGAGCAAGGAGAACCTAAAAGAAAACTGGTAACTTGTACACTGTCTTGTGGGTTTTGATTACTGAAATTGGGTAAGGTTTTTTATATATGATCTAAATATGTATAATGGAATATTAGCCCAGTATTATAAGTATTGTGAATTACTTATATTTAACTATACCTAGATTAGATTAAACATGATACTCAAGTTGTCATGATTGTATTGATTTATCGGCGATTTTGAACATTAAACTAGGTACTAGTGTTTGGAATTACCATGTTATATAATTTATTGTTTAATAATATTTAAACAAAAGTATAAGAATAGTAAGTGTTTAAAATCATCTATTCTTGATTGGGAATAAATTGATAAGTTTTATCAATTTAAGGATTCTATGGAGCATCGGAGTATTATGATTTGTATTAGCATTTTAAATGATTAAAATGTGATATGGATTCTGTAATAATTCCTATTGACTTGTTATATGTATTAAATGGTATTTGTGCATATTATGGATAATGGTTGATGATTATTTAATATTTTTTTATCAACTATGTTAAATTGGAGGATGGTATGTACCGGTATGGGACGGTGACATACTAGATGTGGACTAGATTAAATACTAAGTCCTATCTAACATGGATTAAGGTATGGATTAATTGTATAGGTTAAGTCCATCACCTACATGTGTCATATCAATTGTGAACTGAATGACCTACTATGGTTCCAGGATGGATTTGTTATACATATATCAGACCACTACACAGATGGATGGTATATTGTATTAGGAGGAGTACGGATTTTATATATATATTATATGGTGTCGTGGTATGAGCTTGAGTCTCATGACCATGGTTAGGGCGCGTATATCGCCTAGGATGGATAACTGGACATAGGTGTTGTTCCCTGGTAGGTCTAGGTACTCATGCCCACCTTAGGGTGCGTATTTGCACGTTGCCTTCTATTCAGGCTAAGACAAACCTATTAGACTAGCGAGCGTCCTATAGTGTGTACTATATACATATATGGACTATTCTAGATATTGTTGAGTCTTCCTAGGATGTATCTGCGTATCGGATTACTGTTTGGATTGTAATAGATTAGGACTTGCATGTGGGCCTGACCCACTCCTTTATTTTTCAGGTGCTCGTCAGTTCCAGGGTTAGAGTTTGGACGTGCAGAACAGATTCAGCTATTCATTCCTCCGATTATGTAGGAATCTTCTCTATGTTAGCTTTGGAATTTATTTTTATTATTTCAGCATCTTTTGGAGAATTTTAATAAGGGGTCTAATGGATGGATTCCCGAGTTGTAAACTTATGAAGTTTTGGATTATCAGGTTTTAAGTATTTAATTATAAAGGATTGTATTTCTAGATTCTTCCAGCTTATTATTATTTTTGTTTTTTTCGTATTTCATCTTGTATTCTGTGTTCGATTACATATTAATTGATTGATATTCCCCCGGGTTTGGGCCTGGGCCTGATCAACCCATGTCTCGAATCCGAGGGGTATCACAGTTGACCTAAGTGGGACTTGAGTGATTTAAAGGTGTTGTATGTTAAAGTGTTTGTTGTTTTGAGAAACATGCCTACTTGTTACTTGCTTATATGATTACAGTTTTGAAAGCATACCTATTTGTTAAGTGCTTACGTGTTTAAATTGTTGGTATATATAAATAAAGTGTTTATGTTATTTGGAATCATGTTATATATGATAAGGTGGAAGGCATGAGATGCATGACGGTGGCAAGCAGTAGGCACAGTGGGTACAATTTTCTTTTATGCTAATGTGACGACCATGGATTTTTCAACCCAGTGTGTCCTGTGATGACCCAAACTGGATCAGAATGCGGAAGCAAAAGATGAAACAATGGTCTTTAGAGATATAACGCATCTCTAAGACACCAATGTGACACTCAATGAGGTCACAGAACCCAAAGAAAAACAAATGCGGAAACGGCGTTTCAAAAATGGACAAGAATGGGCCTAGGGGCAAAACGGTCATTTCTAACCTGAAAGTGGATGCTACCGAGTACACCATTGGAAATATAATGAAAAATTAATGAACTTAGACTCAAGAATCACTTAATTCGGAGTTCGGATGAAGAAGATATGGCTAACGGAAGAAAGAGTGGTAAAACGGTCAAAATAGTTAACTCTAAGTCATCTAATCGGTTACCAAGCCCTTCTAACCGGTTAGAATACCAAAAATGACCACCAAAACACTGCCCACACTCATCTAACCGGTTACAAGACCCCATCTAACTGGTTAGATGGCAAAAACCAGTACCCTCAACCCAAAAACCTGGCAGCAGTTTTTCGGCAAAAAATTGAGTTTTTGAGGCCCTAGATGACATTTTTTGGAAAAACACAAAGAAGAAACCCCCCTCAAAATTGAGTTTTCTACATAACATTTAAAGAAGAATAAAAAAAAACTCACTTTAAGATGCCCAAAATGCCCCTCCATGAAATCAGGTCATGAAGGTCCAAAAAGTTGTTACGGTGAAAAACAGAAAGCCGAACTTTGCAATGGATTTCCGATAGCAAGATGATATTTTCTGCAAAAACACGAAGAAGAAACCCCCCCAAAAATCACATTTTCTAAGCGATCATGTCAAAAGAAGAAAATGAAACCGATGTGAAAAGTCAAGAATGCCCCTAAATCAGATTTTGCAATAAAAATTCGAAATGAGTTCATAGGAAGCTCAAATCACCAAGGATGAGGTTTTTCATGAAAACGACCATGCACGCAAACGTAACTTACCTATTTAGACGCGCTACAATGGTCCATGGCTTAAAAATACCGCCGATGCAAAATCCGACCCACCAACGGGCAAAAAGGCAAAATGAACTTGAAATGGGAAAAATGAAAACCAAAATTGACAAATGATTTCAAATTACCGTTTGGCCCTTGGCCACACTTCAAACATGATTAATGAGACCCTATAAAAGAATAAAAAATGGAATTCCCACACCCGATGCAAAAGTTATGAAGGGACTTAGCATTTTTTAATATTTTCTTAATATTTCATGAAATCAAAAGTTACATAGGATACAAGATACATGATATTGGCCTCCAGCCTCATCTCATACATATCAAATACATTGTAAAGAGTGTACTTATGTACACATTATATGTCTAGAATCAAATATACACATTTTTACAAAAAAGGCTACAAATAGCATTTCAAGCCAACCTTTACAAGAATTTAAAACCCTCAAGTTTACAATCATCCAAGCAATGATGAACATCACGAACCAAGTTTTTGTACCTGAAACAGCCCCCCAGTAAGTTCGGGGTGAGTAAACAAGTTTACTCGTAGAGAATGAGCATGCATCGACTCGATTTTTTTTAGATTTTTAGACTAGCATGAAACGATTCAAAAGGGTCATGCCACCTAACGTCTATGTCAAAGGTTCGACTCAGGGAGCATCCTAAGCTACTATAGAGCAATGTCAACAAGAATCATGATATACATACATATATGAAACGAATCAAGTTTGGGATAATCCAAAGAACACGATAGGAAATATACTTGAATATAGATTAACATGAATTGCATTATCAATACAATTAAGCAAGATTTGGAAATATTCATTCAACACGACAAGAAGATACTAGAATACAAGAATCACATTATCAATACAATTTACATGATTGGGACATTAACACAATAGAAGTTATACAAGAAATCAAGAACAAGGCATAATATCTATGCAAGTAAACAAGATTGGGGCATTTCATATAATACAAGAGGTTCTTAAGTCTTCAAGGAATGGACACTTGAAACTTAAGGAGTGAAATCCATGATAAAGCATAATGTCTATGCAATTAAACAAGGTAGGAAATACTCTATATAACATGACAAGGTTCTTAGATCTTCAAGAGATAACACTTGAAATCTAAGGGTTTAGAGGTTTTGCATGTTGATGTAAATCATTACATATGGTCAATGCCACCTAGAATCTAAGTCAAGTTACACGTATTGGATCATTCCTAAGTCACGATAACACGAAGTAACATGAAACGAGATAACTAAGAAAGTTAACAAGATTGAAATAATTCAATTAACACGACAAGGACAAGCTTGAAATCAAGGATAATGCATGATGCCTATGCAATTTAAGTAAGTTAGATCATTCCACATGACACGAAAAGTTTAATACATGAAATCAAGGATAAGGCATAATATCTATGCAATAAAATAAGATTGGAACATTCCAATTAACACAACAAGGTTATATATGAAATCACGAATGAAGCATAAAATCTATGCAATGAAACAAGATTGGGGCATTTCACATACACGACAAATTTAAATCTTCAAGGAATAGCAACTTGAAATTTAAAGAGTGAAATCAACCAATGTAAAAACTCGGATATCGCCCGGATTAAAGCCGTACTATTGGGATCACTTTAGGGCTACTAACCCTTGGGTACCTTCCCCTAGTGCGCACTATAAGATAGTGAGCTCTTAATATCTCCCGTACTAAAACCAAGTCCTAGCCATGTCAATTCTTGATTGATATCCCAAGTTCCAAAATCAACAAGTTGTGCAACCAAGCGTGTATCAAGATACAAGTAATGCATTAAACCACATTCCATGCACAACCAAGATTTTGGAACACACAAGTCATGCCCTAAGTTATCACTATAATGGCATGTGAAATGTCAAGAAATAGTAGTATGCATCTACATAGACTACAAACTAGGATTTAAAACACAAGGAATCCATTGATGTAAATATACCACAAGTATAAGATTAATGATTTAATTATTGGTTTAACAATTCTTGAACAATTAAATCATTCCAATGTAAGGGTGCAAGTTCATTAACCACATTAATGGAGCTAAGTTGTAACAAGTCATGATACATGATAATTAGGCAAAAGCCCCATGAAATACAAGTCTAATTCATTAGAATACTAAGTAGAAATTAATTAACCTAATTAATTAATTTCTCCAAAAAGCAAAGTTGTCCAAAAATTCTCAAAATAATATATGTGAATGTCCATTCCATGGTGATTGCAAATATCACATCAATTTTACAAGGTGAGCAAGATAACATCATGTGGAATTTAATTAATTGAAAATTAAGTAAATCTTTAGATTTCAAAAGTTGTTCAAATGATTCAAGATTAATATATGTCAAGGATTAAGTCATGGCCATGCCGTATATCAAGTCAAAAATGGAAAACAAGCATGGTACAATTAAGTAGAATATAAATTAAATTTAAATAAATTTCTACATCTTGAACAAAAACAAGCATACATGTTGTAAAAGCATCAATAACATGCTATATAACAAGAATCATAAATTATAACACCCCCTACCTCAAGTTGAGATGAAAATCTCAAATTCCCACTGAAAGAAAAGTGCTCCGAATCCAACGATACCGAAGGGTTTTGTTGGGGACAACACGATGAACAAAAATCCCAAGGAAGCCCCATGAAAATCACAACTTGACTTCAAACCCGAACTCTGGTCAGAAATGGATTCAATTAAGGGTGAAAGGTAGAGCACGTCGAGGAGAACAATAAACGTTAAAGCCGAAGACTTTTCACTAAGGAAAAGTGGATCAATGGAAGAGAGAGAAGGTGGCAGCTCCATGGACATTAATGGCTACCGGCCAAGAAAGGAAGAAGAAGAGAAAAATTTGATTTTTTCTTCTTTAAGTCCCCTATTTATAGAAAAACCCTAAAAGTGCCCCGAAATGGTCCCGCCGGGTCCGGAAAAGTGGAATTTGAGCAAACACGCTCAAATGGAAAAACTTCATGAACAAAAAAGATTCAAAATGATAAAATATGAACAACAAAAGAAACAACGTCAAAAACTGAGTTCCGAGCAGAGAGATATGCCCTGAACAAGTTCGGCGACAACTAGAGTCAGAAACTGTAAAACTGGAGAAAAATGATCAGAACAGAATTCTAGGAATACACGACTCGACGAAATGTGAAAATGAATCTCGTACGAGGATCCAGGCTCAAAACGAGACATTTTTGTAATAACTTTCGTTAATTGCACAATGGCCCCTCCAAAAATGGTTAACTACATTAATGACCTAGAATGAAAATATCTTCCAAAAATATTTTCTTAAAAACCCCTGAAATAAAATATCTTCAAAAGATATTTATGAAAAAAAACTCCAAGAAAAGAAAAAGATTCTGGAGAACTGTGCATCCATGCCCTTATGGACACCGGGAGCAACCAGAGTACTTTCTTGCAAAAGTAAAGATACGTATTTCGTGGAAACCACTTAGAATGAAGGCACGTGAAGTCAAAAAGCAACTCCAAGCATGAAAAGTGAGGTTTTGCCAACAAAGTGACAAATGAGGAAAAGACAGAATAAGGAAAAGGACGAAAAGTGAATAGTGTTGAAAAAATAAAAATGTGGAAATGACTTGGTCCTCAAAAGAAGTTGTCAATCCGAACGAAAGAGTCTCAGAAACCATTTCCGAGCACTCAAGACGACACCAAGCGACGAGAAATAGAACTCAGAAAGAAAATTAAACGGAAAAAATTTATCCGTGAAATTTCAGAAAAATGAAAGGAATGTAAATGACTGGGTCATTACAGCTAATGTGACAAGTAATGGGCATGGGTATGGAAGCATGTTTCGTATGGTATTGTGAGTTTCAATTATTTGGTATATGTATATATTTATATACTTATATGTGTTTATGCGGTCGAGCATGGGGTGGTTGCTAGTACAGTAGAGTACTTGTTGCAGCATTGATGGCTGTGTAAGTTTTAACCTGAGTAGGGGAGGAGCTCTGTTGCTCTAGGGTTGTTTGAGTGCCAGTTCTTATCGAATGAATGATGTAGGTCTTTAGCTCATGGATCGAGCTATTCAGTGCATGGTTGCTTCAGTTTTTTCATTGTTTTTAGGGCGTAGTGCTTGGGGCACGACCTTCGAACGATTGCTACGGTACAGTGCAATGTCCAGGGGGAGACGTATGAGTTTTATGTGTTAGCGCGTGGGTTCCTGTGATCATGGAGGTCAGGTCTACGATGTGAGGTTTTCGTGAGGTGTGTATGACTTTTAGAAGTTAGTGTTTATGACTTAGGTTGCGGTTTATACAGGGGTTCTCTTTGAACCAATTTGTGGTAGGTGTGATAGAGGTTACTAAAGTCTTAAGTGTAGTCTATGGGTTATAGATGTGTATTTTGAGTATTCTAGTTTGGTCTAAGGAATCGTGTTGGTTATGGTGGTTAAGGGAATTGTTGGACTCTATGAGTCTAGGGTGACGTAGACATTTACTGGAGTCATGCCAGTACCAGGTGACCGATCGTTTGATGTGATTCAGTTCATGGGTTGTGAGAATCTATTTTAGAGACTGGTTTATAGAGGAGTGATTCTTGTTTTTGATATCTACGGGAGTGTGTTGCGGGTAATTGAATCTCGGTGAGTTGATTGTATTGCTCGGTTGATGAGCGGGGTTGTAGGTTGTCACAGTTGTCGAGAGAGTCTCGAGGTGAGGTATAGTGGTCAGTTTTAGTTGTGTAGTATAGGATTGCATAATAAGGTAGGTAGTATGTAGTCATTGGTATGTTTGGTTGTTGTGGATGAAGTGATTGATGGTAGGCATTATAATACCCCTAATTTCAAAAAGGATAGTCCTAGTATTTTCTTTATTGTTTAAATATTTTCTTTATTGTTTAAATTTCATTTGTATTGTTTAAGTGTATATATGTTGTTTTGTTGTAATTAATTTTTTAAAATTTTGTTTGTTTTAATTAGTTAATTTAATGGTATGATTTTATTTAATTAAATTTAATTCGTTGTTAACGTAACTGTAGGGTTGCTTGCCTATAGAGTTTACACATAAGTAACTGACATAGTTTTAAACTAGCTTTCTCGATGGGCCGAGTTTCAGTTTAAGGTTTAGTTGGACTTAGGTTTAAGGGTGGCCTATAAATATGTGTAATACGTTCTGCCTAGGGTTTTAGAACCCTATTCACGATAGTAGAGGCAGAGAAGGAACGGATGAGAATTATAGTAGTTCACCGGAGAACTTAGAAGACGACGTTGGGATTTTTGAACCGAAATCTCAAAGGCAAGTTCTAATCTCACTCTTTCCCTTTTACTCGTGTTTTTTGCATGCTTAAGCAGTTCCAGGAAATCATTAAACGGAATTAATTGACTATGCATGTTTAAAACTTATTATATCAGTATGTGTTGAAACGAGTTGTAATTTATTTGTCTTGTGTTCGACTGTGTATTAATTCTTGTAATTGCTGTTAATCAATGCCTAAAGGAGTTAGATAGATCTTCTCTGGTTAAGTCTAAACATAATTAAAAGCGTTAGAGACTGTAGCGGGGAGGGATGGAAGCCATGGAGTTCATCGGAGACGAAACAAACAGATAAGAGAAGAGGGGAAAGAAAGGCGGCTCTATGGAATCATGGAGACGGCTCTAATTAACTTGGAGGTGGCTCCAAGTGGTTTGGAGCCGGCTCCATCTTGTTTGGAGGCGGCTCCAACTTGTTTGGAGCTGGCTCCTTTCATGTTTTTCCAGTTTTGTTGGTTTTCTACGAGTTTTGGACTTGTTTGGACTTGGCAGATATGTTTAGGAGCTGTGAATGGGAACTTTGGTTGATGTCTGAGATTAATTTAGATCTTTAGAGGGCTTGCTAATACATAATAAACCAATTAATGTTATTGTTTGGAACAGTATATAATTTCTAGGTAAATCAGTGGACTATTGTGGACTAAGGATTTAAACTGCACAATTAGCAGTTTATCTGTGAATGGAGTTATGGGTTGGTTATGGTTCTGGAATAATTTATAGGCATGTTAGATCACAATATGATTACATGCATATAATAAAACAAGAATGTATAAATATATTAAGTGTTTTAATAGTTCCTAAACAACTGTGGAGTATTCTAAGGTAAGCCTGTAAATTTATATACTAAGTTTCGCTTATTTGGATGTAAGTGAGAGTACATTTATGGTTCGTATTATTAATCATGGAACTGTATGGAGTGGTATTAATTAGGCCTGTTAAATTATAAGGTTTAGCATGCTTAATATAAAACAGTTGGTGCTTACACATAAATGGTTTACTGTTTACTGTTGGATATATAAATTTGTCGATAATTACATTTATAAATTGTATTGTCAACTGTGCATGTTGGATTATTGTTGGATATACTATATAGTTGATAATTACATTTATTACCTTTGTTGTCAACTGTGGATGTTGGATTACATGCACCAGTATGGGACGGTGGCATGCCTAGGTTTGGATTAGTTTCAAAATACTAAATCCCACCTACACGGAATAAGGGAATGGTTATCAAAATAAATCCTACTTATAATTGAGTCAAAGAAGCTGCATAAGCTGAATGACTACTCGGACTACTCGTGAGTTATGTTAAGTCAAAGAAGCTACATAAGCTGAATGACTAACTAGACTTTTTATGGTTAGGACGGACTTTAAGTATATATTATGGTACTGCGATATGAGCTTGAGTCTCACAGTCGTCGGTTAGGGAGCATATATGCAATAGGATGCGTAGCTGGATATATGAGGTTGAGGTATATCCTGTTAGGTCTAGGTATTCATGCCCACCTTTGGGTGCGTTTTCGCATGTTGCCTTCTATTTAGGTTGAGACCCCCTCCATAGTCCAGTGAGAGTCCTATAGTGTGGATATAATTATATATTTACAGACTATTAGCTATTGTTGAATTGCTTAGGATGTATATGCGTATCGAGTTTTTGTTTGGATTATAATAGGATAGAACTTGTTCGTGGGCCTGACCCACTCCTATTTTTCAAGTGTACGTCAGTTCCAGTCTTGAGCTTGTTCGTGCTGAGCAGAGACGATCACTCATTCTTCCGACAACGTAGGATCTCTTTCCATGATTTAATTGTGGATTTCCTAGTTTTATTTCAGTTTGGTTTTCTTATTAGGGATCCACTGGATGGATTCCCGAGTTGTATCCTTGGAGGTTTTTGAGTTGGATTATTACAACCTTATTCTTTGGGATTTTAAGTATTTAATTTCAAGGATTATGTTTTAGTATTCTTTTCAGCTTTTAAATTTTTATTTATTAAATTCATTTTGTCATCTGTGTTCGATTATATATTAATTGTCTGATATCCCTCGGGTTTAGGCCTGGGCCTGATCAACCAGTGTCTTGGATCCGAGGGGTATCATAGACATTGTGTTACTAAATGGATTGTGTTTTAGAATTTGAAAGTTGTGGACTAGAGTTGAATTTCATATTGTGTCTGGAGTAGGAGGAGGTAGTGCTTGTTGTTTAAGGAATTCAAAGAGATAGACTGACGATTGGAATGTTTGGGATGAGGGTGACCTCGTAGGTTTAGCTGGTAGCCCCATTTGACTTTTGTCGGGGCCAAGGGTGTTTTGAGGAACGGTAAAGAATGAGAGTGATGGTGTTGGCGCTAGGGTGTAAGGCTTCTTTGACTGAATGTGTAGGTTTTCTTGGGAAGAATGGTCGGAGTATTCGATTAAGCGTTGGTGATTGATTACATTGTAAATAGTTTTAAGGAGACAGTTGGTGTTGAACATTCTGATTTTTGTGCTCATTCCTTTTCTTTGGGATCTATCGGCATAGCATTGCCATGCAAGGGTTCTATCCTAGTGGTATACAGTGGTTACTGTGGGGAGTATTGAGGGTGAGGCATACTCTCTTGTTATAATGGTGTTATCTTAGGGATGCTTGAGGAGAGATCATTTGGCGGTAGCCTGTTGAGTCGGTGAGACGTGAGTTTGAGTTGTCATTCGAGGATGATGGTAGTAGAAGCGTTATGGCATGATGTTTAGTACTGATGAGCAGAATGGTTTCAGGTATGATCCGAGGATGGATTAGGGATTATGAGTTGTTTGTTATGTGTTGTCAAGTAGGTGATGGGGTTGTGCGCTAGTCAAGGCGATTGTGGACTGTTTAGCCTTTTTGAGCTAGTGGGGACGATGTTGCTAGATAGACACCTTTTTCTTTTGACGAGTCAGTGGATTGTAGTGACTGAGGTCATGAGTCGGGTGTGCATGGTGATTGAGACAGTATCGTCTAGGAAGGTAGTAATGGAACGGGTGGTAAAGTGTCATTTTATGGCATATGGTTTGTCATTTGGGAGTGACGAGATGTGGTGTCCAATGGGTTGTGATCGTTTCTAGTGTTGGTATGTTGTGAGCATTGATGCTCTTGTCTGATGGTTGTGTTGTGAGTTGTATCTTAGTACTCGACGAATGGGTGGTAGGGATCTGATTGGTTTTGGTTAGCATAGGCGTTGCGGGGTATCGTATGCGAGGTTTCTTTATTGATAGTGTATGATGGTCCGTTAGTGGCGAGGTTGCCTAGAATTGAGTTCGTAGTTCTGTACGGGTATCCATTTGGTTCTTCTCTTTGTGTGTAAGGAGTTTAGTTCATCTCAGGTGAGATTGGGTGTCCACGGTTAGACAGTTGGTGTGTAGCATGTGACAAGGTGTCAGGTGCATTCAGGTGCGAGTCGTCAGTCTTTTGTGAGAGCGGGGTTTGTTACCCATTCCGTTCGTTCTAGTTCTGGCAATGACATCGTTTGTCGTGAGTCTTGTTCTTCATTGAGGAGTTGTGCGCGTCTGTGGGTGGACGGACTTGTGTGTGTGATTTGTTATGTTGTTAAGTTCATCGGTAAAGGTTTGGTTGATTTGGTCGACTCACTCCCACGGAGGGAGATAAAGTCATTGGTTTTTCGTAGTGCTTGTTTTGAGAATGGTTTTGATGGCACGAGTTGCCGAATAGGGATTGTGTTTCCGGTGTCCAGTACTGTCGGTGATGGCTAGGGGTGTGTCGTGAATTGTAAGCTTGAAGATGATTAGGTGATGTGATGTGGGTCATGTACTCGGGTGTTTTTATTAATGTCTGATTTGAGCAATGTCTTAAGGACAAATGTTGGTATTGTTTGAGTGTTAGACAGCTAGAAAGTGTTTATGAGATTCCGTTGAAGAATAATAGGAATGATTGACTTTGGTTTTGAGATCTCAAGCACGAAATAGTTATATTGTGTGTTTTAACGAGGTAAGAATTGAATCAAGTAATGCTATGGGGTTGGTTACCTGGTATGGGTGTTAAGAGGAGATTAGAGATCTTTTATGCTAGTTGATGACTGTGGTATTTGGTGCCGTATCGCTTTTAGGTTTTTATGGTTGTTTGATTAAAGTATGATTGGGATTTTTATAGCATGTATATGACTGTATAGTTGTTGAGGTTACGTAGGACGATGAATTGATAGTGAGTGGATCTCATGGTTGTCTTGTGGACTGTGTAAGAGTATGTTTGAGGTTGGACCTTGTGATACACCCGAATTTCCGGATGCGGGTTGGCCAGGCCCACGCCCGATAACCCGAGGATATCAAATCAATTAGCAATAATCGAACACAGAATACAAATAAGAAAAACAAGAATAAATAAATTGCTGAAAAGAAACTAGAATAATAATCCAAAAACCTCATAATAAAATTTAATTAACAAAGAATGATTCTGATACACCCTACTTCTCCATTTCTATTACAACTCGGGAATCCATCTAGTGGACCCCTAAAATATCTCACTGAACTCAAAAGATTGGAAATGAAACCCAAGTCTAAAATATGAAATAAAACCCTGGTCATCGGTGGAGTGAATAACTGTATCTGCTCAGCACGATCCAGCTCCAAGTCTGGAACTAACAAACACTTGTAAAAATAAGAGTGGGTCAGGCCACATGCAAATTCTTCTCTAACTACAATCCAAACAGTGACTCAATACGCAGATACACCCTAGATATCTCAACAATAGCTATCTAGTCCATATTTATATATATATATCCACACTAAGGGACATTCACTGGACTACAGTAGGGGTCTCAACCTGAATAGAAGGCAACATGCGAAAACGCACCCAAAGGTGGGCATGAGTACCTAGACCTAACAGGGTACACCTCAACCTACTATAGCCAGCTACGCACCCACTGCATATACGTACCCTAACCAACGAGTCTGAGGCTCAAGCTCATCTCGTGGTACCATAAACATATATATAAAGTCCGTCCAAAACCAGGGTATGTAGTTCAAATATTTATTAAACTGACATACAATAAATAAGCTAGTTAGTCTATCAACTTATTCAGTTGATATGACTTAACTATCATCCATTAATCCAGGAAGCCACTCAACTTAGTTGCAGTTGATTTGACTTAACACAATTAGGATTCAATATTTTTAAATCCATTCCTTTAATCCATTAGGTTAGGTTTAGGCGTTTTGAGCTAAACCGTCCCCTAGTATGTCACCGTCCCATACCGGTGCATACAATCCTCCATATCCATGTAATTGACAGAATATATTTATTCAGCAATTTAAATCCAAAACCATATAAAAATTACAGACTATTGATAAGCGCCGAATACTGTATATTCAAGCACCCTAAATTGCATTAGTTAAGTCTGTTGTTTGTTTAATTAAGTAGATTATCTTCATTTGTGTGTATGTATATATTTTCAGGTCCATTTGCCAAAAAAGGAGCAAAATCAAGGCTTTGTGGAGTTTTGGCCATCAAAAGGCACAAGGCTGAATTTCTGGCAGCAGTGGATCCTGAACTTTGCTCGCCATTTTGACCTTAAAAAACTTGGGAACTGGACTTCCCTCATAACATGAAAGATTTAGAGCTCTGAATCAGCTTTCTAAATCTTCAAACGGTTTGTCATTCGGAGCTTGGAGCAGAGAGTTATGGCCTTGTTACCAGAGGTGCGCAGAACTGCCTGGCAGCAATGCAATTCTGCCTTGATCTTCATTTTCGACCAACCATCCTTGAGAATTGGATCTCCACCAAAACATGAAGTATTTAAAGCTCTGAATTAGGTCTCCAAATCTTCAAATGGTTTGTCATTCGGAGTTCGGAGCACAAATTTATGGCCATTTCATCAAAGTAGGTCCGGGCGGAGCAAGGCAAGAATGGAGCATTCTGCTCCAATTTCGAGTGCTCGAGCCCTTATTTCGAGTGCTCGAAATTAGGGCAGAATTGCACTCGGGAATGGCCCATTTTCAGCCACTTGCATCTTGGGTTCCTCAATTCTAATTTCCCTCTTTAATTGTTGGTTGGAGATGTTGGTTGGTGAGGGTTTTTAGAGCCTTATCTATACAAGAGAAGGGAAGCAAGGCCACATATATCATTAAGCTTCATTTTGGGAAGAGAGATGAGAGAGAAGAGAGCAAGGAGAAGGAGTTCTTGAAGCTTCAAGGAGGAAGCTCGAAAATGGAGGGGAAAGCCTTGCTTCTTCCTTCATCTAGGCTCACTCATGGGTAACTAAACCTCATCTAGGGAGGTGATGAAGCCTCCCCTTTTGCTTATGTTCTAGATTAGGATCTATTTTGGGGATTATGATGTATCATTTTTGGTCTTTTCATAATCTAGAGCATATTACTTCTTGTAATGAATTCTAATGTTTATAAATGATTGTTGTAAGTGATTTATCTTGTCTTAGATGGTTTCTTGTAGTAATCATAATGCTTGCTTCTTCATGGTGACAATGGAGATAGGATTATGAATAATTTTCAAGGCATGTTGATAGAGAAAATAGATATCGTGCATGTGTTAAGCTTAGAAGTAGATAAATTGCAAGCCCTTGTCAAGGCTATTTCAATTGTGTATTTTCAATTCCAAGCATCGGTCCTTGTCGTGGCCATTTTAATTTTTGTCTTGATAATTGAGGAGAAAGGGAATATCATATGTGGAGGTTATGGTGATGAAGTGTTGTGTTGATTGCTTTGTGTGTTGTTGAATTACTCCTAGATGGAGAATAATTATCTCCCAACTCAATTCTACACACCACATGCGTTTTGTGCTTTTTGCTCTAATAATACACATCATACAAGAGATTGTCTTCCAACGAGACAATTCTCGGATTTTTATCTAGAGCAACCAAATGCAAATTTCTCTGAACCGGGTAGTGATCCATACTTTAATGGTTATAACTCGGGTTCAAGAGATCATCAAAACTTCTTGTGGCATGACATAGGAAATTCAGCCCCACAATCTCTTGGGCAACATTTTCACTCCAATTTTCAACCCAATGATCATTATTTCCAGCCCTCTTCTTCTCCTTTTCTACCGTCTCCATTGGATGAGTTAATAGCTGGCAACGAACAAATGATAGAGTCTATGCATACGCAAATGATGGAGTCCAACAAGCAAATGTTGGATGACATTGTTAGCATGCAATCCACCACCTATTCTCATTCCCAATCTAGAGTTGATTTAGATGACCAGATAGCCCAAATTCAACAAATGGTTGATGTTCTAAATCAGGAAAAGGAAGAAGAATTTCCAATTGAACTTGTGGTCAATCCAAAAGAGAATTCTATGAATGATGAGTTTACTTCTAGTAATTTTCATCACGAGAATGTTCAAGTGGTTACCGCATGTGAAAATGAAGAAATAGTGGGTGAAGATCAAATTGTCGCCACACAAAAAATTGAAGAATTTGTGGTTCAAAATGAGGAAATTAATGATGATGAGATTGTATCCTATAAAAATCCAGCGCAGCCCCTACATAATCCCTTGCTTGATGCACCTCCTTTAATGGAGGATCCTCTAAAAACATGCTTAGCTCATTTTAATTATGAGGATTTTGATGTTGCCAATTCTATTTGCGAGGTCAATTCTTTGCTTGATATTCCTCCTATTCATTCTCTTCCTTTGTCAACATCAAATGTATCCCTCTCTTGGGAGCTTGCACTTCCTCTCATTCCTTCTCCTGAGTTATCTCAAGCTATTGAGCCCGAACCGCCGGATAAGTGTGAGGAGGATGTTGAAAGTCTGAAGGATAACTTATTGAGCATTCCCGTGCTCAATATGACCCTTCATAAGTCGTTGCTTGGTGCACCTTCTGATGAGCGCCGAATAATGTATATTCAAGCGCCCTAAATTACATTAACAAAGTCCAGTTATTAATTATTTTATGTAGATTAACTCCAATTCTATGTTTTTATGCATTTTCAGGTTCATTGGCCAAAATGGAACAAGAATAAGGCCTTGTGGAGTCTTGAGCAACAAAAGGGTGCCAATGCTGAATTCTGGCAGCAGTAGAGCCTGGTCTTTGCTTGCCATTTTGACCTTCCAAACTCGAGATCTGGACTTCCTTCATAACATGAAAGATTTAGAGCTCTGAATCAGCTTTCCAAAGCTTCAAGTGGTTCATCATTCGGAGTTCGGAGCAGAGAGTTATGATCTTCACAACAGAGGTGCGCAGAACTGCCTGGCAGCACTGATGTACTGCCTTTCTCCCCATTTTCGACCAACCAGACTTGAGATTTGGGTCTTCATCAAAACATGAAGTTTTTAAAGCACTGAATCAGCTCTCCAAAGCTTCAAACAGATCGTCATTCGGAGTTCGGGGCACAAAGTTATAGCAGTTTTCCCAAAATAGGTCAGCACTGAGCAAGAGGAGCATGTTACACATTGCACTAAGTTAGAGTGCTCGAAGTCACCAAGCGTGCGCTCGAAAATCAGGCAGAATGCCCTTCGGAAATGGCCCATTTCAGCCCACTTGCACATTGGATTCCTCAATGCCATCTTCCCTCTTTATGAAGTGGTTGGAGGTGTCCCTTGGAGGAGAGAGAGTATGGTTGGAGCATAAAAGGCTACCCAAAGGCCACATATAGGATTAAGCTTCATTTTGCAAGATTAGAGGAGAGAGAAGAGAGCAAGGAGGGTGTGTTCTTGAAGCCAAAGGAAGGGAGCTCGAAAATGGCTTATTCTTCCAATCTTCCTTCTTCCATTTTTGTATCCATGGATAACTAAACCTCCATCTAGGGAGGTGATGAAGCTCTCTCTTGTAAGCATGCTTTAATTTCATCTAATTTGGGGAATGATTCATGTACATGGTAGTTTCATGATTTAGAGCACTTACACTTGTTGTAATGGATTTCAATGCCTATAAATGATCATGTTGAGTTCTTATCTTGTCTTAGATTTTATCCTCTCATGATTATATAACTTGCATCTTCATAGTGAGAATGGAAATGAAATTGTGAAATGGGTTTAAAGGCATGTTGTATGAGAAATTTGTTAATCCATAGCTTAAGACTTCCTTTTGATGGATTAATCTTGTATCTTGACTTCATGTGCTATTACCATAGTGATTAAGGGGTTTGATGGTCCCTAGCTTAGTGAGCATGTTATGGCTACACCTAATCTAGGTAGTTCTAGCATGTGGCTCTTTGAGGGATTATACTTAAATCTTGATCCTATGATTTTCTTGAGGATAATGTAGCAATCTAGTATTACTACATATCATTGCCATTTAGTGAAATTGTTTCCCAAGTTAATAGAAATTTAGTATGTTTATAGGATTGGTGGTGAATTCACTTCCCTAGACCTCCTTTTCTAGACTTCTTCTTCTTAAATTCCTTGCATTTATTTCTTTAAGCACATTTCAATTCTAGTGACTAAGTGACAAACCAACAAAACTCTATATGCCCCCTCATCATTCTAAAAGTAATCTAGACTCTTAGGTTGCCATAGACTAGCGCAGTCCCAGTGGTTCGACTTACCCGACCAATAGCCCTATTTTACAATGATTCGTGCTATTGCGAAGGTTGATGTTAATTGACCAACCGATCAATTTTTGGCGCCGTTGCCGGGGACTACAAACGGTTTAGCAACCGAAGTTTCTAGGGTTAAATTTAGTTTGATTGTGAATATTGTGTCTTGTGAATATTCCTTGTGTGTTTTGACCACCTTTGTGTTTTAAGTGTTGTAAGATTCTAGGGACTCGAAGCTCGCCGTGGGAATGCTAGCAAATTGTAAGTCTAGAGGACCCCAGGTAAGTCTCGTGACTTCTAGTTTCGAGTTGTGAATATTGTGCATGTGTTAAATTTAGTTTTAGTTTAGTTGTGACGCCCTTGTTGAGGCTCTTATCCTGTTTAAATTTTGTGTTAAAGCATCGGTCCTTGTCGTGGCCATTTACATTTTCCGTCTTGATAATTGAGGAGAAAGGGAACATCGTATGTGGAGTTGTGGTTGATGAATTGCTTTGTTGAGTATATGCTTTATTGTTGATGTTCGGTCGTAGGTCACTTTCCTTACCCACAATCGATTCGCCCATTGATATCAATTCTCTTGAAAGAACTCTTAGACGGAACCTTAGGGAACCCACTCTTACAAGGGACCTTGAAACTGAATTCAATATAATGGGGGATAACGTAGGAAATCCGGGGAATGAAAGGGCTGAAATTCCTAATATCGAGCCAATGACTCTTAGAGATCATTTCATCCCTACCACCTATGCTTCTCCATCTTGCATAGTGATGCCAAACATCGATGCAGCTCAATATGAGATCAAGTCTAGTACCATTCAAATGCTTCCATCATTTCATGGCTTTGATAATGAAGATCCATACAAGCATCTTGATGAGTTCCTTGAAATCTGTTCAACCATCCGGTTGAGAGGTTTTCCGGACAATGCACTTCATCTCCATCTCTTCCCATTCTCCCTAAAAGATAGGGCAAAATATTGGTTGAACTCCCTCGCTCCCAACTCTATTACTTCTTGGGCTCAATTGCAACAAGAATTTCTTAAGAAGTATTATCCGGTGAGTAAAACCAACCAAATGAGGCGTTCCATTCTAAGCTTTTCTCAAGTTGATGGAGAACAACTCCACGAGACTTGGGAAAGGTTACAAGATCTTCTTCGGAAGTGTCCTCATCATTTGATCCCAAAATGGCAATTAGTGCAAGCTTTCTATGCCGGCTTGACCGAAACCCATAGATTCATGGTTGATTCTTCTTGTGGTGGGATGTTCATGTCCAAGAATGCGGATGAGGCTTGGACCTTACTTGAGAATTTGAGTGAAAATTCACTTCAACACAATTCTCGTAGGGCTCCGACCGCAATCACTCCAAGCAACACCAACCCTTGTCAACCAAAGTCAATAAGGGAGGAATCATCTCAAGTGGATGCCATCGCTCATAAATTCTATCAATTGATGGCACCACATCTTCCTCCTTCATTGTCTCAAAATTCGGCAAGTTCAGTTTGTGCTTCATGTACTAGTCCATTCCATCTCTCGGAAGATTGCCCCACAACGGAGCAATTTCCTAGTCCCAACCAAGAGCAAGCTAATGCCATGTTCTCGCGGCCCGGGAACAATCCATATTCCAACACCTACAATCCGGGTTGGCGTGATCATCCGAATTTCTCATGGCGGCAACAAGCCCCACAGAATTCCCAATTCCAAAACCAAGGGCGGCAAAATCAGCCCTCTTCTCAATATCAAGGTAGACCTTTCCAAGCCTCTTCAAGCTACCGTCCTCCTTACAATCCAAATGTCTCCAATCAACCTCCTGTGTGTCCAACTGACGAGATAGTAGCTGCAAACAAGCAAATGATGGAATCATTAAATAAGCAAATAATGGATGCCAACAAGCAACTCTTGACATCCTTGCAACCTACTCTCCAAATGGTCCACTCTCATACTCAATCCATAGCTAATCTCGAAAATCAAGTGGGCCAAATAGCTAACTCGGTGAATCAATTGCTTCAAAAGGACAAGGGCAAGCTTCCCTCTCAACCTTTTGAAAATCCTAGAGGAATGCATGTGATTGACGAAACCCCTCCTCCGAGTGGGCCGACTCATGAACAAGTTCAAGCTATCACCACCCTTCGGAGTGGTAGAGTGGTGGACAACAAGGTCGATGGAGACAAAAGTGAAGAAGTTTCGCCGTTGAAAAATCCAAATTCAAGCTCTTCTAATCCAAATTCTTGTCCCAATACCATTCACGGATATCCCACACATGTCTCCCCAAATGTGGAAACTACTTATGAGCCAAAAGCTCCGTTTCCTCAACGTCTTCAAGAGTCGACACACTTTGGGAACAAGAATTGTAAAATTCAAGACATGTGGGAAGTCTTCAAGCAAGTGAAGATTAACTTGCCCCTGTTGGATGCTATCAAGCAAATCCCTCCCTATGCAAAATTTCTCAAAGATTTGTGCACTCAAAAGCGCACTTCTAAAAATCATTTGCCAAAAAAAGTGAGGTTGACTGAAAATGTTAGTGCTATTATTCAGCACAGCACTCCCCCGAAGTATAAGGATCCGGGTGCCCCCACAATCTCGTGCGTCATTGGTGACAGCAAAATCGAGAGGGCCCTCCTTGACTTAGGAGCTAGTGTGAATTTAATTCCATACTCGGTCTACCTACAACTTGGTTTGGGCGATCTTAAGCCGACTTCCGTGGTTTTGCAACTTGCCGATAGATCGGTCAAGCATCCACGAGGTATTCTTGAGGACGTCATCATCAAAGTGGACAAATTCTACTTCCCGGTAGATTTTGTGGTTCTTGATACGGAACCAGTCCATGACCCAAAAAAGCACATTCCCGTGATCCTTGGTAGACCATTTTTGGCTACGGCTAATGCATCAATTAATTGCAGAACCGGGGTGATGGACATTGCTTTTGGAAACATGCAAGTCAAACTCCACATCTTTCATGCCACTCAACATCCCTCCAATGAGGATGATTGTTTTCTTGTGGATGTCATTGATGAAGTGGTCGAAGAATCTCTCCCCTTCATCCTAAGCAAAGATCCCCTTGAAACTTGCATGTCTCATTTTGACTTCTCAAACTTTGATGTTGATCAAGCCATTCAAGAAGTCAATTCCTTGCTTGATATTAATGCTATCATGGATGTACCTCCTTGGAAAATTCCAAAAGAACCACTTCCTCAACTTTCCACCACTCCTCCGGTCCCATCATTGTTATCTCCGCCACAACTTGAGCTTAAGCCGCTCCCGGCCCATCTCAAGTATGTGTTCCTTGGTCCAAAGCAAACCCTTCCGGTCATTATTGCCTCGGACCTTCAAAAAGACCAAGAGACCAACCTTTTAGCGGTGCTCCAAGAGCATAAAGAAGCTATTGGTTGGACAGTGGCAGATTTGAAAGGAATTGACCCCTCCATTTGTATGCACCGCATTCATATGGAGGATGACGCCAAGCCTACTAGAGAGGTCCAGCGCCGGTTAAATCCAAACATGAAGGAAGTGGTCATGAAAGAGGTGATCAAATTGCTAGATGCGGGAATCATCTATCCTATCTCTGATAGCAAGTGGGTGAGCCCCACACAAGTTGTCCCCAAGAAATCCGGGCTCACCGTTGTTGAAAATTCAGCGGGCGAGCTCGTGCCACAACGAACCACCACCGGGTGGCGTGTGTGCATTGACTATCGTAAACTCAACTCATCAACTAGGAAGGATCATTTCCCGCTCCCATTTATTGATCAAATCCTTGAAAGGTTAGCCGGCCAAAGCTTCTATTGTTTTCTTGATGGTTATTCCGGCTATAACCAAGTGGCCATCGCCCCCCAAGATCAAGAGAAAACAACATTCACATGTCCCTTTGGTACTTTTGCCTATCGACGCATGCCTTTTGGTCTATGCAATGCACCGGCAACGTTCCAAAGGTGCATGATGTCCATATTCTCCGATATGGTTGAAAGGTTCTTGGAAGTTTTCATGGATGACTTTTCCGTATTTGGCTCCTCCTTTGACTCGTGTCTCAAAAATTTATCTCTTGTGCTCCAAAGATGCAAAGAGACGAATCTCATTCTAAGTTGGGAGAAAAGCCATTTTATGGTCCAAGAAGGCATTGTTTTAGGACATGTCATTTCTAAGCGGGGAATCGAGGTAGACAAGGCAAAAGTTGAGTTAATCTCTAATCTTCCTCCTCCGAATTCCGTCCGTCAAATCCGTTCTTTTCTTGGCCATGCCGGATTCTATCGTCGCTTCATCAAAGATTTTAGCAAAATCTCACGGCCCTTGTGTAATCTCTTAGCCAAGGATGTTCCGTTCAATTTTGATGACGCTTGCATGGAAGCTTTCATCAAACTTCGCATTCTCCTCTCCTCTGCCCCGATCATGAAACCCCCTAATTGGTCTCTTCCCTTTGAGATCATGTGTGATGCATCCGATTATGCATTAGGGGCGGTTTTGGGCCAACGTGTGGATAAACTTCCGCATGTCATTTATTATGCTAGCAAAACTCTCTGTGATGCCCAATTGAACTACACCACCACTGAAAAAGAATTGCTAGCTGTGGTGTACGCCTTGGATAAATTTCGCTCCTATCTTCTTGGCTCCAAGGTCATCGTCTTTTCAGATCATGCCGCCCTTAGGCATTTGTTAGCGAAAAAAGAGACAAAACCCCGCTTGATTCGATGGATCCTCTTACTTCAAGAGTTTGACATGGACATCCGGGACAAAAAAGGGACCGACAATGTGGTCGCCGATCATCTCTCTCGCTTACTTATTGAGAAATCTTCGGAATTTGCAGCCATCCGTGATTCCTTTCCGGATGAGCAACTTCTTCAAGTTTCACATTCTACTCTTCCGTGGTTTGCGGATATTGTCAATTATCTTGCGGTTGGCAAAATTCCAGCTCATTGGTCCAAACAAGAGAGGGACCGGTTTTTCTCCCAAGTCAAGCATTTCTTTTGGGAAGATCCGGAATTATTCAAGTATTGCCCGGACCAAATCATCCGGCGATGTATTCCTGAAACCGAGGCCACAAGCATTTTAAATTTTTGCCATACTCTTGCTTGTGGAGGCCATTTCAGTGCCAAAAAGACCGCTAACAAAATCCTTCAAAGCGGATTCTTTTGGCCTACCTTGTTCCGGGATGCATACAATTTTTGCAAATCGTGTGAACGATGTCAAAAACTTGGATCCATGTCCCGAAGAGACATGATGCCCCTCACCAACATTTTAATTGTTGAAATTTTTGATGTGTGGGGGATTGACTTCATGGGACCATTTCCATCTTCTTATGGCTATGAGTACATCCTTGTAGCGGTGGATTATGTGTCTAAATGGGTTGAAGCCGCGGCTACCAAAACCGATGATCATAAAGTCGTGATCCATTTCATTCAATCTCACATCTTTAGTCGTTTTGGTACACCCCGAGCACTCATTAGTGATGGCGGATCTCATTTCCGAAATCGTTATCTCAAATCCGTCCTTGCTAAGTATTCAGTCATTCATAAGGTTGCTACACCTTACCACCCTCAAACGAGTGGTCAAGTAGAGATTTCTAACCGGGAGATTAAGCACATTCTAGAAAAAACGGTTAGACCGGATCGCAAAGATTGGTCATTACGGCTAAACGATGCACTTTGGGCTTACCGGACAGCTTATAAGACACCCATTGGCATGTCACCATATCGACTTGTCTTTGGCAAAGCATGTCATCTCCCGGTAGAATTAGAGCACCGTGCTTATTGGGCCGTAAAAAGGTTCAATTTTGATCTCAAACAAGCCGGCTCTAATCGTGCGTTGCAATTGAATGAACTTGAGGAATTGCGTAATGACGCGTATGAAAATGCAAAAATTTACAAGGCAAAGACTAAAGCTTTCCATGACAAGCACATCGTCAAAAAGTCTTTTGCCCCGGGACAGAAGGTCTGGCTTTTCAATTCCCGCTTGAAACTCTTTCCCGGTAAACTCCGGTCAAGATGGGATGGTCCATACATTGTCACTACCGTCTTTCCTCATGGAGCAATCGAACTTCATGATCCTGCAAGTGGATCACTCTTCAAGGTAAATGGCCAAAGGCTTAAGCCTTGCATTGACAGCACAATTCTAACCCGAAAAGTTGAGGAAGTCCCCTTGACGGATCCCATTTATGAGGAATAGTGCCTGCTCTAGCTTGGTCTAGCTATCGACATTAAATTTAGCAAAGCAAGGGAAGAAATTCTTTCGATGTTCCAAGCTTCCCTACCTTCTTAAATTGCTCGTGCCTTGAAATTTTCTGGGAAATGGTTTCGATAAGCCAAAAATTTGATTTTTCTAAAATGGTCTTCAGTTGTGTTTCGCAATTTTAGACTGGCCTCTTAGACCTTCTTAACTCTAATTTTCATTCCCGGAAATTTCTATCGCTTTTGAACAATTTCATAGGACCTATGGCATGCAACTCATGTGCACAACCTCTCCTTTTCAATGCATTGTTGAATCATGGTTCCTCAAAAATTTTCATGCATTAGAGAGAAGCTGCAAGGTTTGAAAAATTTTCATCCAGGCATTAGAAATGTTGAGCAATTTGACAATTTTTCCACAAATTTTCTATCCATGCATTGGAGAGGTGTTACATTTCGAAAAAATTTCCAATTTGATCCATGCATTAGAAAGAAGTTGAAAAGTTTTCCAACTTTTTCTAAAAATCCATCCATGCATTGGATTGGAATAATGTGTCAAGTTTCAAATTTTCCATGCATGCCTTGAATTTAGGACTGACATGCAAATTTTCAAAAATTCTCTATGCTTAAAATTTTCATTTTTGAGAATTCTATCCCTTTTGCATCATGTTGAAATGTTTTAAGTTTGAAATTTTCATTTTTGAGAATTCTATCCCTTTTGCATCATGTTGCCAAAAGCTTGAAAATTTTCTTAAACTCATCCATGCATTGTGTGCAGTGCAAAGTTAAAAAAAAAAAAAAAAAAAAAAAAAAAAAAAAAAAAAAATTTCATCCATGCATTGGAATGGAATGAATTTGCAACGTTTAAAAAATTTTTCTTCAGAAATTGCATTCAAGCTTTGTGTGATGTTGTAAAAGTTGTAAATTTTTCCATGCAATTTAAATTCATGCATGCATCAGTAAAGAAAAACATTTCCATGAAAAATTTCCAGAAAAATTTTTTCCATGCATTTTTTTCCATCCATGCAAGCTCATGCATGGCCATGCAACAGCCTTCAAGCTCCATTCAAGGTTCAAGCACCACAAATCATGAGCCTGCTGCCTTCATTTAGAGCATTCTAGCTCCCAGTTGGAGTGCTCTAAGCTTTTTAGCCCATCTTCCGCAGCTGCATGCTACTGCCTCAGAATCGAGCACTCGTAGCCCAAGCTTCGAGTGCTCGAAGCTTCACCATTTGCTTGGCCAACTCACTGCTCTCATTTCGAGCACTCGAGCTTCCTCTTCCGAGTGCTCGAACTCCCTATGCAACCCACTCGAGCCTGCTGTCTCCATGCAGAGCACTCGCCCTCCCCCTTGCGAGTGCTCGAAGACTCCATCCCACTCAGCAAACCTCTCAACCTCCACCACCCTGCGTGCATGCCACCCCTCTCACCTCATCACCCCTCCCACAACCACCCTTCCCACCCTAACCAACATCATCCCACCTCTCTGCAACCCATAGAACCATGCACAACACCTTGCACCACCTCACCACCTCGCACACATAGAACCATGCAAGCAGCAACTCCAACCTCAACTCCTATCTCTCTCCTCAACCCAACGCACCACAACCCAAACCATCCACCTCCTCTCGGCATCTCTGCAGACAACCCCATCCACCCACCATCTCTCTCTAAACCATACATCCCCACCATGCATGCATGCATGCACGTCCATGCATGCATGCCACCTCTCAAACCCACATTCTCTCTCTCTCAACAACACACCCTCCAACACCCTGCACCCCTACCACCTCTCGGCCTCCACCCCTCACCACCCTCCTACCAACCATCCCAACCAACCTTCACAACCAACCTCAAACCCTCACACTGCTCAAACTTCGAGCACTCGAAGACCCAGCCTCGAGTGCTCGAACTCCCCTTCACACACCCGAGCCCCTCACCCAACTCTCTGCCCCCATTTCGAGCACTCGAAGTGGGCCTTCGAGTGCTCGAACCAAGCCTCTCTCTCTCTCTCTTTTAAAACCAAACCCCCTCACTCTCACTCACCCCTCTCGGCACCATCCCCACAACCACCTTACTCCCCTTGCATGCAAGCCCCATGCATGCACCTCAATCTTCCCTCATCTCCCATCATCCACCCTTACCATCTCTAGGTTTCTCACTTTCCAACACCCACAATGCATGAACCACCCCATGCATGCCCCTCTCGGTTTTCTCTCTTCAACCTCACCCACCTCAACCATTTTCTCCACCCACATCATCAACACCTAAACCAACCCACCCCTTCTCTCTCTCATTCCCACCACCCCATCATCTCACTTCCCTCTTCCTGCTTTTTTTCTTGCTCTCGGATACACTGAAATTCAGGTCTGTGTCCTCTTCATTTGTTTTTCTTTTCCTTTGTTCATTCATGGTGTTTTACACGGAGGATGGGCTAGTAATGTTGGAGTTTGGTTTTGTTGATGATTTGTTGTTGCTTTGTCAATGCTAGTGCTTGTTTCCTTGTTAAAAATTTTGGGTTTGCTCCTCCATCCCACTCACTTTCCTCTTCTCCTTTTTGTGGTGCACGCCAGGTGTTCGCTGAAATTCCTCAACCAAGTCCACCTCTCTAAATGTCTCGTGCCGGTCCTTCTCGCCCTCCTCGACCCTCTTCAGGTGCCCGTGCTGTCACTCGTGAGCGACCACGTGATCCTTGGGATCGCAAACAACTCAACTACGAACTCTCATTTCCGCTCACGGATGCCTTTGACATTCTACCCACAACTTCGTGGGCTGTCGCCGAATTGACTAACCGGCGTCTGCAGCACATTTGCGCACCCCTTGCCAGGGTTGCCTACCCCCGTGTAGTGCGCCTCTTCTACCAGAATCTCCAGTGCCCTGAAGAGCCACCCATTTCTCTCACTACATCCATTGACGGCACCGCCTATGCTTTCACTATGACTGACATCATTCAGGTTTCTGGTTGCCCCATTGAGTGCCCCGATGACATTGTCAATCGTGAGAATCTCCCTTTATATGAGGAGCCGGATACATTAACTGTGGCGCAGATTGCCGCCGCCATTTGCCCTATTGACGATCCTACTCGGCCCCGGTCTTTTATCCGCAAAACCAATCTTCCGGAACGCCTATGGTTCATTGACACTGTCTTCAAGCACAATGTTTGCCCTTTGGTGCACAGCACCGAGCGTCGGGGCCTCTTTCTGCAAGCCTTATATGCCATGGACCAAGGCCAATGGTTCTCCATCCCAGAGCTCATTTGGTCCACCTTTATGAAGTTTTGGCATGATGCTCATAATGCACGGGCTCCGCGAGTTGAAAATCGGAAATTGCCTTTGCCGTTTTTCATCACTCGACTCCTTCAGCACAAGGGTTTCGTTGTTCCTCCCCACGAACCAAGAGGCGACAAAATCAAAATTTTTACCCAGCGCCGGTGGATCAATGTTCTGAGCCATTCTAGTACCCCTCCGCCTCCTGCCCCCCTGTTCATCCACGCTCCACCTCCTCCTCCTTCTGAGGCAGTTTCCACCGCCGCAGCCACTGCGACGATAGAGCCTTCGGTCGACTCTCACCAGGACCAGGCTTTCATCCGAGCTTCCATTGCCGGTATTCATGCGCGACTAGATCGTTTTGAGCATTCTTTGTCCGCGTGCACTCAGGCTCTGTGTGAGTCTTCTTCACGTGCTGAGGAAGATCGTCGTCTTGCTGCTGAAGACCGCCGTGTCGCCGCTGAGGACCGTCGTTTGGCTTCCGCTGAACGGCGTAAGACTCAATCTCTCCTCCATTCCATCCTCGCCCGTTTACCTTCTGGCCAGTAGCTTGTTGCGCGTGTGGACCTTCTCTTTTGTTTCATCTGTACCTATTTCTCTTGTATATTTTGTTTTCCTTTTAAACTGTAAGAATTTGCTATGTATAGGTTACTCTGGTCGACATGATCCCTGTACAGTTCTTTTTGTCATCATGTAAACTCTTTATGCAATGCAAGTTCTTTATGTTCTGTTAATTTTCGATACATTCGTTTTCTGTCTTTATGCTTGTGCTATTAATATGTTTGTGGTTGTTTCTTTTGGTTCTTCATATTGCTTTCCAGGTTGCGCAGTCCGGTTCAAGTTTGGGGGTTTTTGTCTCCAAATGCCATTCCCTCCCCCGGGTATTGTTGTTCCTTTTGTACTCGTTGTCATTTTTGTCTCTCACTTGCATCCATGTCCACATTGAGGACACTGTGTCGTTTAAGTTTGGGGGTGCATCAAGCATTCTTGGCATATTTTTGGTTCCATAATTTTTGCTAAAGCAATGATAGTATAACTTGACACTTGTCGGAGATGAAACATATGTTTAATACCTTGTGTATAGAAGCAATTGAAAAATTTTGAAAATAAAGAAAAATTTGAGTTGAAATGATCATGTAAATACAATGTAGTCTGTATAAATGCCTCAATTAGATTCTTGCTGGATTTACACTCTTATAAGCTTCACAATGCACAGATGCACATTGGAAACTTAACTGTGAGGCATGCAACTTGATTGACCTTGACCTTGGCCTAGTTAATCTGATTTGATGAACCTGATAGATGGATACCTTTGGCATGTTTATTCAAAAAAAAAAAAAAAAAAAAAAAAAAAAAAAAAAAAAAAAAAAAAAAAAAATAATAATAATGACCAGTTGACTTTCGTAGCCTTTCCAGCTCGAGCTATTAAGCCCTAGGAGTGTCTCTACACTTAGCACCCTAAAGCCATCTGGTTTGGGAGTTGTTGGCCTAACGCTTGCTACAAGGGTTGGTTAGAAAGCTTAAGGGACTTAAACATTGCACGGTCATTCAAAAAAAAATTAAACTAGTAATAAACATGGTTCGTTGGAGTTCGTAGCCTTTCCAGCTCGAGCTATTAAGCCCTAGGAGTGTCTCTACACTTAGCACCCTAAAGCCATCTGGTTTGGGAGTTGTTGGCCTAACGCTTGCTACAAGGGTTGGTTAGAAAGCTTAAGGGACTTCAGCATTGCACAACCATTCTATGTTTCGCTTATGTGTTGAAATAAATTGTTAACAAGCAACAAAAGTTGTCTTGAAAATAAAATCATGCCTTAGGGACTTCATGTAAAAGGGAATTCATTGACTTGAAAACTTGTACCTTGGAATTGGAAAAGAAAGTAAAAGCCGCATGTTGAGAATCCAATTCACTTTCACTGAAGCTAGAGTTGATTTCCATTCAAGAGATGATAATTGAGTTATTTATATAGACTTTGATGTTGATGCATGTATGTGGAAATGTATTTAGCCAATTTTTGTATCAATGCTTCATATATGCAAGGTAGTTTTCCCAATGACCCCATCTCTAGTTTTTGTCTGTTTCAAGTTGTATTTGAGCTATGTATCTATCTCATTTTACCATGGAGGATATTTTTTGTAGTAGCATGCCCATGGTTGTCTTTTCTTTATGTTTTTCATTGTAGTTTTGCTAAGGGACTAGCAAAATGTAAGTTTGGGGGTGTGATGAGCGCCGAATAATGTATATTCAAGCGCCCTAAATTACATTAACAAAGTCCAGTTATTAATTATTTTATGTAGATTAACTCCAATTCTATGTTTTTATGCATTTTCAGGTTCATTGGCCAAAATGGAACAAGAATAAGGCCTTGTGGAGTCTTGAGCAACAAAAGGGTGCCAATGCTGAATTCTGGCAGCAGTAGAGCCTGGTCTTTGCTTGCCATTTTGACCTTCCAAACTCGAGATCTGGACTTCCTTCATAACATGAAAGATTTAGAGCTCTGAATCAGCTTTCCAAAGCTTCAAGTGGTTCATCATTCGGAGTTCGGAGCAGAGAGTTATGATCTTCACAACAGAGGTGCGCAGAACTGCCTGGCAGCACTGATGTACTGCCTTTCTCCCCATTTTCGACCAACCAGACTTGAGATTTGGGTCTTCATCAAAACATGAAGTTTTTAAAGCACTGAATCAGCTCTCCAAAGCTTCAAACAGATCGTCATTCGGAGTTCGGGGCACAAAGTTATAGCAGTTTTCCCAAAATAGGTCAGCACTGAGCAAGAGGAGCATGTTACACATTGCACTAAGTTAGAGTGCTCGAAGTCACCAAGCGTGCGCTCGAAAATCAGGCAGAATGCCCTTCGGAAATGGCCCATTTCAGCCCACTTGCACATTGGATTCCTCAATGCCATCTTCCCTCTTTATGAAGTGGTTGGAGGTGTCCCTTGGAGGAGAGAGAGTATGGTTGGAGCATAAAAGGCTACCCAAAGGCCACATATAGGATTAAGCTTCATTTTGCAAGATTAGAGGAGAGAGAAGAGAGCAAGGAGGGTGTGTTCTTGAAGCCAAAGGAAGGGAGCTCGAAAATGGCTTATTCTTCCAATCTTCCTTCTTCCATTTTTGTATCCATGGATAACTAAACCTCCATCTAGGGAGGTGATGAAGCTCTCTCTTGTAAGCATGCTTTAATTTCATCTAATTTGGGGAATGATTCATGTACATGGTAGTTTCATGATTTAGAGCACTTACACTTGTTGTAATGGATTTCAATGCCTATAAATGATCATGTTGAGTTCTTATCTTGTCTTAGATTTTATCCTCTCATGATTATATAACTTGCATCTTCATAGTGAGAATGGAAATGAAATTGTGAAATGGGTTTAAAGGCATGTTGTATGAGAAATTTGTTAATCCATAGCTTAAGACTTCCTTTTGATGGATTAATCTTGTATCTTGACTTCATGTGCTATTACCATAGTGATTAAGGGGTTTGATGGTCCCTAGCTTAGTGAGCATGTTATGGCTACACCTAATCTAGGTAGTTCTAGCATGTGGCTCTTTGAGGGATTATACTTAAATCTTGATCCTATGATTTTCTTGAGGATAATGTAGCAATCTAGTATTACTACATATCATTGCCATTTAGTGAAATTGTTTCCCAAGTTAATAGAAATTTAGTATGTTTATAGGATTGGTGGTGAATTCACTTCCCTAGACCTCCTTTTCTAGACTTCTTCTTCTTAAATTCCTTGCATTTATTTCTTTAAGCACATTTCAATTCTAGTGACTAAGTGACAAACCAACAAAACTCTATATGCCCCCTCATCATTCTAAAAGTAATCTAGACTCTTAGGTTGCCATAGACTAGCGCAGTCCCAGTGGTTCGACTTACCCGACCAATAGCCCTATTTTACAATGATTCGTGCTATTGCGAAGGTTGATGTTAATTGACCAACCGATCACCTTCACCTAATCCATCTTCCCATAATCCAAATAAGCCCCATAATCCAAAGTTCTTCATTGAGGATGAAGAGTGGGTTGAGGTCTTTCCGCTACCTCTTTTCCACTTTTGTCTTCAAGCTCTTCCTCCTTCGCTTTTAAAAGAATTATCTTACTTCGGGAAGCTTGAATCTCTTGAGAGACATGGTATAGGGTGATGAGGACTAACCTGATCTCGGTGCGTCTAGCTATCGACGTTAAATTTAGCACTCATGGGAAGCAATTCTTTCAATTTTCAAGCTTCCCTTCTTTCAATTGCCTGAGCCTTGAAATTTTCCGGGAAATGGTTTCGAAAAGCCAAAAATTTGATTTTTCTGGAATGCTCTTCAATTGTGTTTCACAATTTTAGACCGGCTTATTAGACCTTCTCAACTCCTGTTTTCATTCTCGCAAGTTTCCGGCTCTATCAGACAATTTTCTCGGACTTTCGACATGGCACTCACATGCATAGCCTCTCATCTTCAATGCATTGTTGGATCATGGTTCCTCAAAATCATCCATGCATTTGTGTGATGTTGCGAAAGTTTGAAAAGTTTCTTAAATTCATTCATGCAGTAGAGAGTAGTTGCAAGGTCTCAAAATTTTCCCAAATTTCATCCATGCATTTGAGATGAAGTGCAAAGTTTAAATTTTTCCATGCATTGAATTAAAATGGAGTTGCTAAGTTTTAAAAAAATTTCCATGCATTTGAGATGATATGCAATTTCAATTTTTTTTTCTTTTCTCCTAAATTCATCCAAGCATTGGGGAAAAATTGCTCAGTTTGAAAAAATTTCAAAATTTATTCATTGCATTGAAGCTTAGAGCTTGGCAATTTTTCCATCCCTGCAATTGCAAAGCTTTTGAAATTTTTTTTTCCACAAGCCCATCCATGCATTGGATTGACATTGCAAGTTTTAAAAATTTTCCATGAATTGTGTGATGTTGCATTGAAGAGATATTCAAAAATTCCAAAATTTTCACATTCATTTAAAGTCTGGAAATTTTCTAAAGATGATGCAATTTGAAAATTTTCTTCAGTTCATTCAAGCATTATGAGACAATTTAAAAATTTTCAGACATTCTTCCATTCCATGGGAATGACATGCAAAATTTTTTTGTTTCCAAGTCGCCAACTTGCAAAATTCCTGGAATGATGTTGCAAATGCATCAAAATGCATGAAAATGCATGCAATAGTGCTCACTGTCTCCCATGGAATGAGATTGCAAATGCAAATGCATGGAATTTCCATGCATGGACTCCATTTTGAACAGCTTCCATTTCCATGTTGCTCACATTCCATATTCCATTGCAACAAATTCAACTTCTATGGTGCTCACTGTCTTGCATGTTTTCCCTTTCACTCCTTGCTTCAGTCCTGACAGCCGAGCTCACCCCCTAGCCTACTGAGCCAATTTCGTGCCTTTCAAATCCCATTCAGATTGCTCCAAATTACCACACCAATTTTGCATGCTCACTGCCCAAGTTTGGAGTGCTCTAGCTTCCATTTGGAGTGCTCTAAATGTGAACCATCAATCCCAAGCTCACTGCCTTCATTTAGAGCACTCTAGCTTCCATTTAGAGTGCTCTAAATTTTCAGCCCAACATCCCGCAACCACTGTCTCCAATTCGAGCACTCGAAGGCCAAGCTTCGAGTGCTCGCAGCTGCTATCCCACTGCAACCCAACATACCGAACTCTCTGTCTTCAAATCGAGCACTCGAAATCCCATTTCGAGTGCTCGAAATCTCTTTCTCATCCAAGGCATCCAACCATGCAACCAACCACCATCGGCACCATCCAACCATGCAAACCAAGCATCAACCAACCTCACAACACCCTAACCTCTCAGCAACCCCTCATCATCCTCAACCATGCATGCCTTCCACGGCCACCCTCCCAACACAATCCCAACCATTCACATCAACACCATGCACACACCAACCAAACCGACCACCACCCCAAACTTCACCCCTCTCTCATTCACCAACCAACCCTCACACAAGCCTTCTCTCTCTCGGCATCTACACACACCAACACCATGCAACCCCCATGCATGCCCCTCTCGGCATCCTCTTTTTTTTCCCAACCATCCAACCAACCTCACCAAACTTCCTCACCTCACCCCACCATGCATGCCACCATCTCTCTCTTGGCACCTTCACTCCCTAACCACCCACCACCCTTCACACTCAATCAACCCCATCCTCAATTCCTCCACAACACCCTCATGCATGCCATTCAAAAAAAAAAAAAAAAAAAATGGCACACTTTTGGCATTCTTTTGCTATCCATTTTACACTTGTGGCTAATGTCTGCATTTGTGTTTTGTTTGGATTTTTATCTTGCACTACAATTCAGGTTAGTGTTTTTAATTCTGTTTTGATTTTTCTTAAGAGCCTATGCTTTTACATTTGTATATTAGTTGTGTTTTGCTAGGTCTTCATGTCCAAGTTTGGGGGAAGCACTTGCACATTCACATAGATGGAAACCTTTGCCTTCCTCACTCCGCTTGGTATTATTGTTCTTTAACCCTCTCTGTTCTTATTTTCATTTACTTGTCTTCTCACATTGAGGACAATGTGACATTCAAGTTTGGGGGTGCATTTATGCATTTTTGGTTTTGCATTTTTGCTAAGCAATGATATTGTAATTTGAAACCTGTTGGAGATGAAGCATATGTTTAATACCTTGTGTATAGAAGCAATTGAGAAATTTTTGAAAATAAAGAAATTTGAATTTGAAGTGATCATGCAAATACAATGTAGTCTGTATAAATGCCTCAATTAGATTCTTGCTGGATTTACACTCTTATAAGCTTCACAATGCACAGATGCATATTGGAAACTTAACTGTGAGGCATGCAACTTGATTGACCTTGACCTTGGCCTAGTTAATCTGATTTGATGAACCTGATAGATGGATACCTTTGGCATGTATCTATTAAAAAAAAAAAAATTGAGAAAGAAAGAAAAAAATGACCAGTTGACGTTCGTAGCCTTTCCAACTCGAGCTATTAAGCCCTATGGAGTGTCTCTACACTTAGCACCCTAAAGCCGTCTGGTTTGGGAGTTGTTGGCCTAACGCTTGTTACAAGGGTTGGTTAGAAAGCTTAAGGGACTTAAACATTGCACGGTCATTTAAAAAAATAAACTAGTAATAAACATGGTTCGTTAGAGTTCGTAGCCTTTCCAACTTGAGCTATTAAGCCCTATGGAGTGTCTCTACACTTAGCACCCTAAAGCCATCTGGTTTGGGAGTTGTTGGCCTAACGCTTGCTACATAGGTTGGTTAGAAAGCTTAAGGGACTTCAGCATTGCACAACCATTCTATGTTTCGCTTATGAGTTACAATAAATTGTCAACAAGCAACAAAAGTTGTCTTGTAAATAAAATCATGCCTTAGGGACCTCATTTAAAGGGGAATTCAATGATTTGAAAACTTGTGCTTTGGAATTGGAAAAGAAAGTAAAAGCCGCATGTTGAGAATCCAATTCACTTTCACTGAAGCTAGAGTTGATTTCCATTCAAGAGATGATAATTGAGTTATTTATATAGACTTTGATGTTGATGCATGTATGTGGAAATGTATTTAGCCAATTTTTGTATCAATGCTTCATATATGCAAGGTAGTTTTCCCAATGACCCCATCTCTAGTTTTTGTCTGTTTCAAGTTGTATTTGAGCTATGTATCTATCTCATTTTACCATGGATGATATTTTTGTAGTAGCATGCCCATGGTTGTCTTTTCATTAAGTTTTTCATTGTAGTTTTGCTAAGGGACTAGCAAAATGTAAGTTTGGGGGTGTGATAAGCGCCGAATACTGTATATTCAAGCGCCCTAAATTGCATTAGTTAAGTCTGTTGTTTGTTTAATTAAGTAGATTATCTTCATTTGTGTGTATGTATATATTTTCAGGTCCATTTGCTAAAAAAGGAGCAAAATCAAGGCTTTGTGGAGTTTTGGCCATCAAAAGGCACAAGGCTGAATTTCTGGCAGCAGTGGATCCTAAACTTTGCTCACCATTTTGACCTTGAAAACTTGGGAAATGGACTTCCCTCATAACATGAAAGATTTAGAGCTCTGAATCATCTTTCTAAATCTTCAAACAGTTTGTCATTCGGAGCTCGGAGCAGAGAGTTATGGCCTTGTTACCAGAGGTGCACAGAACTGCCTGGCAGCAATGCAATTCTGCCTTGATCTTCATTTTCGACCAACCATCCTTGAGAATTGGATCTCCACCAAAACATGAAGTATTTAAAGCTCTAAATTAGCTCTCCAAATCTTCAAACAGTTTGTCATTCGGAGTTTGGAGCGCAAAGTTATAGCCATTTCATCAAAGTAGGTCCGGGCGGAGCAAGGCAAGAATGAAGCATTCTGCTCCAATTTCGAGTGCTCGAGCCCTTATTTCGAGTACTCGAAATTAGGGCAGAATTGCACTCGGGAATGGCCCATTTTCAGCCACTTGCATCTTGGGTTCCTCAATTCTAATTTCCCTCTTTAATGGTTGGTTGGAGATGTTGGTTGGTGGGGGTTTTTAGAGCCTTATCTATACAAGAGAAGGGAAGCAAGGCCACATATATCATTAAGCTTCATTTTTGGAAGAGAGAGGAGAGAGAAGAGAGCAAGGAGGAGGAGTTCTTGAAGCTTCAAGGAGGAAGCTCGAAAATGGAGGGGAAAGCCTTGCTTCTTCCTTCATCTAGGCTCACTCATGGGTAACTAAACCTCATCTAGGGAGGTGATGAAGCCTCCCCTTTTGCTTATGTTCTAGATTAGGATCTATTTTGGGGATTATGATGTATCATTTTTGGTCTTTTCATAATCTAGAGCATATTACTTCTTGTAATGAATTCTAATATTTATAAATGATTGTTGTAAGTGATTTATCTTGTCTTAGATGGTTTCTTGTAGTAATCATAATACTTGCTTCTTCATGGTGACAATGGAGATAGGATTATGAATAATTTTCAAGGCATGTTGATAGAGAAAATGGATAGTCCATTGCTTAGGAACTTCCTTTGATGGGTTATGCTAGTTTCCTACCTCATGTGCTTTATCATTTGATTACAAACTTGATAGTTCTTGCTTGAGTGAGTATGTTGAAGGCTACACTTTAGTTTAGGTAGCTCAAATGTATTAATTTTTGAGGGATTATTCTTGTTTAATGATTTAATGAACTTCTCTAAGGGTATATGGTAATCTAGTGTTGCTATATATTCCGTGACCATTTTATACACTGTACTTCCCCAATTTAGCCTTAATCTAGCATGTACTTAGGGTGTAGTGTGGATTCATCTCCCTAGTATTTTCTACTTGTATCTCACTCCTTTAATTTCCTTGCAATTTATTGTTTTATGCACTTCAATTACTAGCTTAGTGACAAACCAATCAAACAAACCCTTATTACCCCTTATCATTCTAAGAACAATTCTAAACTCTTAGGTTGCCATAGACTAGCGCAGTCCCAGTGGTTCGACTTACCCGACCAATAACCCTATTTTACAATGATTCGTGCTATTGCGAAGGTTGATGTTTAATTGACCAACCGATCAACTATCAATAACAGTACAACAATTTAATAACTAAAACCAAAAGCCAGGTAATTGCAGAATAGTTTATACCACACTACAGCAATTACAGTTCAAAACCATAATCCAATTACTTGTATGATAATATCTAAAATCCCACAATTAACATCCAAACCATGTAAATTACAACCTATAAATAACAGTATAGCAATTTACAATCCAAAACCATCCCAAATAATTACAGAAGACTATTTATAGTTTCAGCAATTTAAATCCAAGAGTTAAACCATGTATTTGCAGGAAACGGTTTAAAAGTTCAACAACTAGCATCCATAGCATGCGTAGATCACATCTAATATATCAATGACTCTATCATGCATTAAAAATAAGTTTTTAAATCACATTATAGTCCCATAAATTGCTAGATTAATTTGAGCAACTTAATTTTCTTCAGCAGGTAACCGCGTGCTAAGTTGTATACTGATATTCTGTTTAATCTGTTAGCACAGAGCCCCAATAAGCTACAAGTCTAATTTTTATTCAACATACTCCATCACACATTTAAAATTTAATTTAGAACTATATTATAGCCCCTTAAATTGTCAAATTAAAATTAGACAATAAATTTCCTTCCAGCCATTACCCGTACGCACAATTGTTAAATTAGCA
This sequence comes from Cornus florida, assembly GCF_030987335.1. Classification (NCBI taxonomy): domain Eukaryota; kingdom Viridiplantae; phylum Streptophyta; class Magnoliopsida; order Cornales; family Cornaceae; genus Cornus; species Cornus florida. The sequence continues at coordinate 22,800,201 of NW_026775572.1, read as the reverse complement.
CACTGTTAATTTCATTCACTTAGAGGTCAACCTTACTCAATTTAAGGACTTAATAACTCTCAAAGCCAACCCTCTAATCCCTCTGTAAAACCCCAGAGTCAACAGAAACGTTCCCATGCTCCAACAGTATCCAAACAGTTCGTAGAAAAAAAAATTCAGAAAACTACTATTTGAAAGAGCAGGCTCTTTTTTTTTTAGCCTGGAGCCGGCTCAATGAGTATGGGAGCTGGCTCCCACATCCATGGAGCCGGCTCTCACCTCCTTTGAGAGCCTTTGTCCCTGTTCTGCTCCGTTCTGACTTTCTGCTTCTTCTCCGGCATGTTTCTACCCTTCAGTTGGTTTCAAAAACTGATCCTAAGGGTCTTATTAATATCCACTAGCATCCCAAAGGTTTGATTTTAACCATTTAAATCAATTACATAGATCAAATTTGCTACCGAACTAGACATACTTTAGGGACAACACTGAAACTATTTTGTAACCGCAGCTCCATTCCATCCCTTTGTTCCTCAATAATACTGAACCTAAGGTCTTCTATCACCCCATTAATATCCCCATGGTTCGTTTATAGAAGATGGAAGCAAGTACAGTAACAAACATTACAACAGAACTTAATATGCTTTTAAGAACAAAACTGGAAGCGGTTAATACATGAACTGTAAACAGATTTGAATTTACGACAAACAGATCATTCATATAACATATATTAAACATATAACTTCCAGTTATTGATTGATTAAACCCTAGAGATTATCTAGGTGCACAGAACACGAGCCAAAGAGAAGGAGAAAGAGAAGAACTTTCCTGTGATTTTAGTTATGAAATCACTGCGTTGTCTCTAAGTTTCCGGCAACTACTAAGTTCCTTCAAGCCTCCTATGGGTGTGATCTAATCCACCACAACCCTCATTTGACCCTCTCTGTTCTTGTCCTTGGTAGCTCTTACCATTGCCTCTGTTCTCTCAACTCTCTCTCTGTTACGTTCTATTTTTACTGTGCCGTGAATAGGGTTCTTCCAAAATCCTTAGTGAAATTCATACACGTATATATATAGGCCTTTAGAAAACCCTAATTAAACTAGAGCTAAGGCAGAACCCTAATTAAACTAGAGTCGGCCCATAAACTTAAGTCACATACACGTTAAATACTTGTATGACGGCTCCAAGAAACCCTAACTGAAAACTGTTAATTCAATTTCTACTTAAGCACTTATTAAAGACAATTAAATAATTAACCAAATAAGGCATTTAAAATACAATTTAAAATAAAACAAACAATACAATAACTCAGATAACTAAACAAACCATAATTCAAATAAAGAAAATAAGACAATTAAATAATTAACCAAATAAGGCATTTAAAATACAATTTAAAATAAAACAAACTAAATACAACAATTACCAAATTAATAGACAAAAATGCACATAGAATGAAATTTAAATTCCAATTTTATCCTTTTTAATTTTAGGGGTATTACAGACCTGATGTAACAACCCACTCCACCACATGGTATGATATTGTCCGCTTTGGGCCTGAGCCCGCACGGTTTTGCTCTTGGGCATCACCTCAAAATGCCTCATACCAATTGGAGATGACACACTTACATATAAGCACTTCACCTTTCTTCTACCCAGGCGATGTGGGACTGTACACTCGTAGCTCGCCAGTGTGGTAGCCTGTCAGTGTCTCTCGCACCCCCCCACGGCATACCCGCCTACAAGGTCATCACAATCCACCCCCCTTGGAGGCCCGACGTCCCTGTCGGCACACTTCCGGCTGGGTCAGGCTCTGATACCATTTGTAACAACCCACTCCACCACATGGTATGATATTGTCCGCTTTGGGCCTGAGCCCGCACGGTTTTGCTCTTGGGCATCACCCCAAATGTCCCTAGGGTGTCTTTCGTTGTGTGACTTCCGCGTTGTGTACTCTTTTACGTAGAGCTTGAGTTTAGGATTCATTATATTCTATATTCGGTCCGTTAGTGAATCCTAAAGTTAAATCGTTTAGTTTTGTCAACAAATGGTAGGACACCGATTTGGAAGGTATTGGAGGATGCAAGAGTGTAGGTGCCAAGCTCGTATGCTAAATCAGTATATAGTAAGCACAAGTGCGAGATAGAGTTGATAACTGAATTGTGGGTAGTTATTACTTCTACACTCAGTATTGTTCAGGTAAAATGAACGTCATTTCAGATAATCTCGAATGTCAACACGATACAAAATGGTTAGTCTATTGATAAGTTATCTGGTTGGGGTATAGTAGAACGCTGATACACCAGTGATTGATCACAAGGAAACTAAAGGTTATCTTAGAAATAAATAGTTGACTTTTGAAGGAATTATTTTACTCGGTATAATCTGACAGGATATGGCTTATAAGGAATGACCAATAGGTCTTCGTGATAATTTTATGGAAAGTAGGGTTGACTGAGGAACTTAATTCTCAGTTCTCGATTATTCAGGAGGACGGGAAAATAAATAAATGAATAAATAAATCATGGAGTTAATGTAACCATTTCATATATTAAAGTGGATAAAAGAGGGTCCTTTCATACCATGGAGTATGGGAGTACCGATGTTGTGATGAGATTTTACTTCCATATGGGGCATAAATGCTAGTTTTAGCCAGGATTGGTTGAAAGTATTAAATTATAGCTTTCAAAGTTGCTTATTGGTATGGCTTTGCTTAGGGATTTGAATGGACGATCTTTTAAGATTTTTCGTTCGTGCATTGTTGTTTAAAAAGGAGTTGCATTCTGAGTCCTACATTAGTTAAGGACATATTTATGGCGATTACTCTCATTAAAGATTTCATGTGCGCTGACAGAATGGGCGAAATAGTTAGGTTATTGTAAACTCATTTATTAGAGTTCAGAAATGGGAAGCGGGTTACAAGATATGTCTGCTAAATATGAGTGGGTGTGGATGGATTAATTCCATACGGATAAAGGAAGAATGAAAATTTGGATTAAATAACTAGAGTTTCATGTCATGGATTCGTGAATTCCGAGGACGGAATTCCTTTTGTTAGGGGGGAAGAATGTAATACCCCGATATTTTAAAAGATTTATTAATTGAAATTAATTATTTTTAGTTTATTTTAAATGATTTAATTGGGTTAATTTGAATTAATTGTATTTATTTTAATTTTAATTGATTTGTTTTATTGGGTGCTTAGATTAATTTTTTTATTTTATTTTTATGTCGTGAATTATTGTATGATGTTTGATTGTTTGTGTATTTAATTATTGATTAAATTGTTGGCATATTGATATGATGTGACTTAGTTGTACATTCTTGTTTGTTTATATGGGTTATGTAGTTAGTTATTTTAATTTACGTGTTTATTTAATTATTTTATTTATTTAAATTATTTGGACTGGGCTTAAGGGAGATTGGACCAAAGGATATGGTCTTGGACTTGGATGAAGCCTTGATGGGTTAATTAATAAAGGCCCATAGGTATTTGATTATTTAAATGATCATTTTTGTTTATTTAATTATATATAAAAATAATAATTAAATAATAGGTGTTACGAAAGGATATATGTTTATGGATATATATATAGGATTTATGATTTAATTAACCGATGGTTAATTATGGGAGATATATATATATATAAGTAATATAATATATGTTTATATATATTATATTATTTAAATAGTATTACTTTATTGTTTTATTTGGTAGTCCTACTAGGAATAGGATTTAGGGTTTAATGTGTATAAATATACACATAAGGATTAGGGTTAAAAAGTTTACACGTTAGAAAAATTAAGAGAGACAGAGAGAGAAGAAGAAGAGAGAACGGACAATGAGTAGGCCGAATCTGAAAAAGAGGATGCTGGAACTTGGAAGAGACAATCAAAGGTTAAAGCTTTGATTTCGTTTCGAAATCTTCAGGCAAGTTGTTTCTAACTCTCTTCTTAGGACCTATAAATTTATATCATACCATGTGGTGGAGTGAGTCGTTACAAATGGTATCAGAGCCTGACCCAGCCGGAAGTGTGCCGATGAGGACGTCGGGCCTCCAAGGGGGGTGGATTGTGATAACCTTGTGGGCGGGTGTGCCGTGGGCGGGTGCGAAAGACACTGTCAGGCTACCACACTGGCGAGCTATGGGTGCACAGTCTCACATCGCCTGGGTAGAGGAAATGTGAAGTGCTTATATGTAAGTGTGTCATCTCCAATTGGTATGAGGCCTTTTGGGGTGATGCCCAAGAGCAAAACCGTGCGGGCTCAGGCCCAAAGCGGACAATATCATACCATGTGGTGGAGTAGGTTGTTACAAATGGTATCAGAGCCTGACCCAGCTGGAAGTGTGCCGACGGGGACGTCGGGCCTCCAAGGGGGGTGGATTGTGATGACCTTGTGGGTGGGTGTGCCGTGGGCGGGTGCGAGAGACACTGATAGGCTACCACACTGGCGAGCTACGAGTGTACAGTCCCACATCGCCTGGGTAGAGGAAAGGTGAAGTGCTTATATGTAAGTGTGTCATCTTCAATTGGTATGAAGCCTTTTGGGGTGATGCCCAAGAGCAAAACCGTGCGGGCTCAGGCCCAAAGCGGACAATATCATACCATGTGGTGGAGTGGGTTATTACAAATGGTATCAGAGCCTGACCCAGCCGGAAGTGTATCGACAGGGACGTCGGGCCTCCAAGGGGGGTGGATTATGATGACCTTGTGGGTGGGTGTGCCGTGGGCAGGTGCGAGAGACACTGTCAGGCTTCCACACTGGCGAGCTACGAGTGTACAGTCCCATATCGCCTGGGTAGAGGAAAGGCGAAGTGCTTATATGTAAGTGTGTCATCTTCAATTTGTATGAGGCCTTTTGGGGTGATGCCTAAGAGCAAAACCGTGCAAGCTCAGGCCCAAAGCGGACAATATCATACCATGTGGTGGAGTGGGTTGTTACACCTGAGGACAGGAACGACGTCTGTGTTGAGATCGGATTGATGACGAGAATGGCCTGGCCAATCATTTCTCCTGAATCAGTCCCTCTGTAGCACGATGTCGGGTCAAAGATCAATGATTGTTTCAATTTGTCAAGGATAATGAGGGCACGGTATTGCGCATTGTGTCGGTGTGATAGTGTGGATTCGAATGGTTTGTTTTAGGTGACGGAATGTGTTAGGTAGTACCAAGTGTCTAGTAAAAGGTTTGCGGTATGATCATTGATTGTTGAAGATCATGTTTTGAGGATTTGGGCTCTGAGTACATGATAGTACGTTTTATTACTCTTGTGACTCATGATTATGCAGTCGTTAAGAGATTTGTTGTTTAGTCATCTTGAGGATGATAAGTTTGGTGATTGCTGCTTGGTGTGGTTGGTAGTCGTTGTACGGGTATGTAATGGTGTTGTTAAGTGTTAGGTAGTGAGTGTTCGGTCTGACAGAGATGTGTAGATTATAGTTGAGCTTGATTGTGAGATGGACGGGGTTCTTTGTCTGGAGTTTTGTGTCCTTTTAGGGAGGAGTTGAGATTGAATATTGTCATGTTCGGTGGTCTAAAGACCATTCTTCTTTCGGGCTTCAGAGTCTTGCGTAGCAGTGTAGAGTGGACTGATGTTTGTTGAGAGTTGGATGTAGGGCCTAGTTGGTCTCGTGTTCTGATGTCAAGAGTAATGAGTACCTTTATAGGGTGGTAAGCATTGTGTTTTTGTGGCAGTGGTGTGTGATTGCCTGGTAACGTCCTGTGTCAAAGGCAATAATGTTGGTGAGTTCATGGTTTTGGGGTTTTGTGAGGTGTTCTTGGGAAGGTGTGCGTTTGTGGGTCTCCTTCTTTAAGGAGGGTAGTGTGATACCCCTCGGATCCGAGACACGAGTTGATCAGGCCCAGGCCCAAACCCGAGGGATATCAAACAATTAAAGTATTTTAAATCGAACATATAATACAAAAAAAATAAAGAATTTAAATATAAAATCCTCCAATGATAAATAATAAATTAATCCCCCAAAAACCTCAAGGTTACAGCTTGGGAATCCAACTAGTGGACCCCTAAACCAAACTCCAACTGAAACTGAGTAACTGAAAGTAAAGATATTCTAAAACTAAATCATGAAGTGAAATCCTACATCGTCGGTAGAATGAATGAGAGTCCCTACTTAGCAGGATCAAGCTTGAGACTGGAACCGTCCGTTACCTGAAAAGAATAATAAAGGAGTGGGTCAGACCCACGAGCAAGTTCTAATCTAACTGCAATCCATACAGTGACCTGATACACAGATACACCGTAGACACCTCACAATATCTATCTAGTCCATACATATAAATATATCCACACTAAGGGACATTCACTGGTCTATAATAGGGGTCTCAACCTGAATAGAAGGCAACATGCAAAAACGCACCCAAGGGTGGGCATGAGTACCTAAACCTAACAGGGTACACCTCAACCTATTATAACTAACTACGCATCCACTGCATATACGCACCCTAAACAACGAGTTTGAGACTCAAGCTCATCTCGTGGTACCATAAACATATATATAAAGTCCGTCCAAAACCAGGGTATGTAGTTTAATTATTTCTCGAACTGACATACGATAACAAATTAGTTAGTCACTTAACTAATTCAGTTAATATGACTTAACCATCATCCATTAATCCAGAAAGCCACTCAACTTAATTGCAGTTAATTTGACTTAAACACAATTAGGATTCAATATTTATAAATCCATTCCTTTAATCCGTTAGGTTAGGTTTAGGCGTTTTGAGCTAAACCGTCCCTAGTATGTCACCGTCCCATACCGGTGCATATAATCCTCCATATCCTTGTAAATTACATCATATATATAACAGTTTAGTAATTTACAATCCAAAACTAATATCCAAATAATTGCAGAAAGAAGATTAACAATCTAGCAATTAAAATCCAGTATTAATCCATGTAATTGTATCAAAGAATTTAATATTCTAACAATTAACATCCAAAACATGCATAGTTCAAATTTAATATAACAATGACCCCATCATGTATTTAAAAATAAGTTTTATTAGTATACTGGATCTCCTTAAATTGCTAAAATTTAATTAAGCAATTAATCCGTCCTCCATTCGTTATCAGCGTAGAAAATTTATCAATTTTATACTGTTTGTCCCATGGATCAACTTAAATCAATTCAAGATTTTAATCACACCCTAAATTAACTATTTAATCCGTCTGTGAAGTTCCATTAAATTTTTGAAATTTAATCAAGCCATTCAGTTCATTTCTTCTGTTAATAGCATGCACGGTTGTATATTTTTACACTGCTTCATCCTTTATCACAGAGACTTAAACCATGAAATAAGAGGTTTAATATTACTTAAATTTAACACTTTAAACCCTTTGTGAAGTCCCTACAACCTATCAGAACCATCCCAATGCTCAAATAGTGTCAAAGTATCAAACAGTGCCGTAAAATCCAATTTTAGAATGTACAAAAGGTTGGAGCCTACTCTAAAAATGAAAGAGTAGGCTCTTTCTCACTTGGAGCTGGCTCCAAACTCCCTTGGAGCCGGCTCTTGCTGAAGGAGAGCCGGATCTTGCTTCCAAAGCCGGCTCTCTCCCCCTTGAGAGTCTCCAGTTCAATCTCTGCTCCGTTTCAATCTGTCTGCTCTTTCTCTGATCAATTCTTACCCCTCTGTTGGTTTCTTAAACTAATCTTAAAGGTTTAATACCACTCCAATAGCATCCCCAAGGTTTGATTACAGCAATTTGAATCAATTACAAAGATTAAACTTGCTATTGAACTTAACATGCGTTAGTACCAACTGAAACCACATGCACGAATTGAAGCGGAACAAATTGCAACACATATTTAAAACAGAATAATAACAACCCTATGAGTTTTATATAACCCCAGTAGTGTTCTTATATTTTGTTTACAGTAGTTGCAGTCAAATACAGAGACTAAAGTTACAACAGAAACAACATGCTTAAAGGACAGAAAACTGGAACAAGACTTGCGTGCATTGTAACAGATTTGTTTTCAATACCACAGATCATCAATATAGCATATGTTAAACAGGTAAATTCCAGTTACTAATTGATTAAAACCTAGAGATTATCTAGGTGCACAGAACACAAGCTAACGGGAGAGAGGAATAAGAGAACTTGCCTGTGATTTCAGTTATGAAATCCCGGCGTCGTGTCCACTGTTCCGGCAACACCGAACTACTGTCAAGCCTCCTAGTACTCCGAGATAATTCACCATAATCCTTCCTTGGTCCTCTCTGATTTCCTCCTTGCCAATCCTTACAATGCTCTATTCCTCTACCCTCTGCTTTTACAGAACAATTCTACGTGTATGTGCTATGTGATATAACGTAAACCCTAGGCTTAAAGCATAATGGTGTATTTATAGGCTTAATATTAAAACCCTAATCCTTGTCATAAAAGAGATAGAGCCCTAAACTTAATCCTAGTCGGCCCACAACAAAACCTATGATTAAATTCTATGTCGGCTACACCAGACGACGTCCTTAAGTTAATAACTTAAGTTAATAACCTAATATTATCATTACCAGAAATATATTACAAGAAATAAAATAAAACAGTGAATGAAACAAAAATACAATAACATTAACAATTAGATTCAAATACCATTTAATAACCTAACCAATCAATTAATCAATCAAACACACCAAATTAATAAACAAAGGCAAGTAATAAATTAAACAACCAGAATAACCAATTAAACAAATAATTAACAATTAAACAAATAAAAATTCAATAAAAAAATAAAATAAAATAAAATAATCAAAATACCGAGACTATCCTTTTAAAAACTAGGGGTATTACAGGTAGATTTCGAGGACGAAATCTTTTAAGGAGGGTAGATTGTAATGTTTAAGAAAAAAAAAAAAATGGTTGGATGTTTTGCATAGTGGTGGGATCCACTTCCCACTCACATTTGAATTAGTGGACAAGAGACCAATTTGTAGTCTCATTCTCCCCTCTCATCCGACAGTCTCTCTCTCCCTTTGCTTTTCTTTTTCTTTTTCTTTTCTTCTTCAATTTTAAGGTTTGATTAAGCCTAACAATTGTGGGAATTTGATGGTACTTCCTTGAACAAAGTTAGAGAGCTTGATGAGATCTTCATTTTGATAGGAACAATTCACACTTTTGGGCAACTTAGGAAGTTCGAATTCTAGGGCTTGGATTGGGCAAAATTAGGGGTTTTGCATCCTATGAGGTATGGGTGCTCTAATCCACAATTTCTTAGATTTCTTGTGAATTTTTCCTTTAATTTGACTCTAAGCACGCTTAATTGTAATTATCTTGATTATGTTTGTTGTGGTTGTTGGTATTTAAGGTGATAAAGGTATGTTATGTGTTAAGTAAGCTTATGAATATGATTAAATTCTTGTGGTGAAGAAGCATGCTTAGTGTTGATGTATTATATGTCCTATGATTTTAAATTGTTATGAAAAGTGATGTTGTTGTTATGAAAATAAATGACATTATTTTATGCCTTATGTATTTAAGTTGTTGGATTTGTGAATTGAAAGTATGTAAAATGCCATGATTTATAAATATGAGAATGTGATATTGTGTGAAAAATTATGTTTTAAACATACTTGAATGATGTGAATGATATGTGTGAAATTTCTATATTGTCATCGCATTAAAGGATTTGCATAATTCATGCATTACCATTGGGAAAATAAAGGGAAAAGTTTGTTTTAAAAACAAATGAAATTGTTTTTGGGAAAAGTTTATTTTTTTTGAAAGTGTTTGTGAAAACCGGACACCTAGTAGACGCCTAGCAGTCCGTGTTGTTAGTGTAGTCTGGAAGGGAGTATGGTTAAGCTAACTAGGCTGGATGCGACGCCTTGGAGGTGCCTTATGGTCATGGATAGTTAGTCAACCCTCCATTCGTGAAGCTTTGGAGGTGCCTTGGGTCGGATTACACTAACGGTTTGGAAGTTGAAACGGTATTGTTTCGGAAATGGGGAGCTACATAGCATAGCAAGGCATTTCATTGGCATACATTATACATTTGGTGGTTAGACGACTTGCGTATATTTATTTATTGATATTATCGTTGTTTTACTTGTTTTCCCCGAGGCATGATCCCATATACTTGTACTCTATTCCTTATGTGGATTCACGGGGTTATAAGAAGTGTGTCTTAGACACTTCCTATTGAGCGTTTAGCTCACCCCATTATTTTAACATTTTTCAGAATACGGACAGAAAGTGGCGGACGACGCTCCTCCACAGGTTTTGATGGGTTAGTGGACTATTTTGATATACTTTGTAGCCATGATCTCATTTTATTATTATTATTTATTTATTTTATTTTATTTATAAACCTTGGGATGACACGTATATTAAGTATTGACATAGGAAAGGATGGTAATGTCTTTAGTTGACCTCGGGTTCGAGTAAGGACCCGATTAGCGATTCGAACCCTTGAGTTCGGGTCGTTACACTTTCTCCCTAAAAACCTTCTGAACTTTTTTTTTTTTTGCAATTATCCCCCTGAACTATCAATTTTTTTGCAAAAATTACCTACCGGTGAGATTCTGACTTTTTCTTCCAGTTAAAGTGGTGCGTGTTAATCACGTGCCATGGCTATAAATTAAAAATGACCAACCTACTCTTTATCTTACTTTATTGGGGCCAAATTAATAAACCCTAATCCCTAATCTCCCCCTCCAATCTTTCTGTAAACCATTTGGGTGTCCTCAATTTCTTCTTGACAAACGCGAAAATATTATACTCACGTAGTAATTATTTGCAGAGCGTTTAGCGTTTTTCTAAAATTGAAAGTTGCAAAGAGTTTTTTCTATAGTTTAGAGAGAAGATGAAAAGGATACAACTATCGTTGAATCAAAAGGAAGAAGATAAGATTGGAATAACACTGGAACTACTACAATATTTTCCATGAAGGCAACAACGATGCTTCTGTCAGTGTTGCTTAGGCTATAAAAATGAAATCCCCAAATCAACAACAGCAATTGAAGCCTTGCCTCTGCCCATTCAAACCCTAAGCTTGCAAATCACCCTTTCTTGCTCTATGTGTGGATGTTCGGCGCTGTAAATTCACAAACTGAAGCATTGTATATGATCCACAAACCCTATATAAGTGAAATTTCTTTGATTTACAGTGAGAGAAACAAAGATTTTCTTGAGCTTTGTTGAAGCTTTCTTAATCTATGTGTACTGCTTTGGTAGATAAGATTGCCGAGGTAAGCTCTGTCATAATATTTTTCTATGTGTACCGGTTTGGTTTTCTTCGTCTTTTTAAGATAACCTGTGTTATAAGGTCGTTAAGGTTTCAGCGAATCAGGAAGCCTACAAAATTCCAGCAGTTTGATGTGAGAGATGGAACAATCTGATGGGAAATTTGACGTTGAAGGTAGGAGCGAGACGGTGAAGAATGAGTTGAGGAAGATGAATCGGAATCGTTGAAGATGTCATTGACAGTGCGGTGACCGGTGAGGTATGGATAAAGAGGTGGTTGTGGTCCTCATCGCCACTTCGCCGCTGATACTAAAGGTGTTTGGCGTCTTTATTTCCTCCTCCTCCTCCTTGGCCCTCTGTATCTCTGTCCTTATCTCCTCCTCCTTCCTCTATATTTCTTCTCACATACACCGTGATTGTGTTGATGGACTTTTCCTTTTTTTTTTTGGTCATCGGTGTTAACGCTGATCGTTTTTGGTACTAAACGAAGTGGGAAAGGTGAGCCACTAAAATGAGGTGGGGTGATAAGGTAATGCGTTGGCAAATTTTTATTGGGGCTTGAGATTTTATTTGACATGTCAGCAGCCTAAGTCAATTAAAGCACCAAAATGGTGCCGTTCATTATAGGGTAGTTTTGTAATCTTGGTTTTTCGGTGCCGGAGACTCACCTGATGTCCTTAATTGCAACTTTTTAATAGTTCAGGGGGGCATTTGTTAATTCAGGGGGTTTTGTGCAATTGGCTTATAGTTCGGGGGGTTTTTTGCACTTTACCCTTTATTATTTATTTCATTTTGTAATCTGTGCTTGTTTGAAATACTTCAATTGTTTTGATATCCCCTGATTTTGTGCGCGGATTTGATCAACTCGTGATCCGAAATTAGGGGGTATTACAGTCACTGAGCTCGGCAACGGCGTCTTCATCGGCTGCACCATCAACCATATCGTTGTTAACCACACTTCTTTTTGGAATTTCTTTAACACATTTTCAGAGGTCACCAAAGGCGCCAAAAAGATCTCCAAGTCACCAGAATTTTCCCGGGACACTGTTTTTAATTCTTCGGCAGTTCTCTGATTCCCAGAGGGTGGACCCACTGTGACATTCTCCGGCGACATTCTCTGGCTGGTGCTCCGCGTGTTGCTATTAACAGCGGCTGCAACCATTATTTTGTTGTCCGCGGAGGAGGCACACATGGCTAATGCAAGTACGGCGTAGCAGAATGCTTACAAACATCGGCATTTTAAGGAATTATCCAATGGTTGTGAGAATTGTCCTTTAAAGTAATTTCAACTTTGTGTCATTTTTTATTATTATTGAATAAAGAATATTGGGGGATATTTTCGTATTTTTACCTACTCCTCTGACAAAAAGCCTTTATTTGCACTATTTTGAAACTACAGGGGTAACGTTTGAACACCAAGGGCGTTATTTGCATACTTTTAACACTACAAGGATGTTTTTTTGTATTTAACCCTTTTATTATATTACTAGTATCATTTAGTTCCCTTTTGCTTTTTTGAAGTGTACCAAATTAATTGATAAAGTCTGTCTTCCCTCTCTCATACACACACAAAAACAAATTTATTTTTTCATAATAATTACTACCATTAAGGTTAGGCGTGGTAATTCGTATTTGCGAATAGTAAGTGTGTCATTTTGATTTAAGTGTATTTTACTAAACAGTTCAAATAAAAAACGACCCAAATTAAACTTTTAAAAGCAATGTAACTAGGATTTTTAACTTTCATATATGCACATTAATAAAATGAAAAACTAAAATTATATATATATATATACACACACACTGTATGAGAAAGCTAACCTTAGCCTTCATCGAGGTTAGGCTTTGTCCACATTAGTTTTTTAGACAATAAAGTCCATAATTTTTGTTATTTAGCATTTCAAGGTAAGACTATTTTTGTCATTTTATATTATCATTTTTTTATATATTTTTGAAGGAAAAAAATCATTTATACTCCAATGCTTACATCATGTAACTTTACATGAATAAGCGATACTAGATGTAAATAATATAAACATATATACAAAGACAACTTATAAATGTACCAATAAGAAGTTGCAGGCACCATTTCTTTTTAAGTATTATATTATGCTGATGTTTCCTTTTTGAATTATATACTATTATACCTATAAAATCTCATTATTGTCCCCACTAAAAATACTAAAAATCTTCACCGTCCCCCTCTTTATATAATTTTTTTGGCCCGTCTATTGCCCCCACTAAAAATACTAAATATTTTCACTATCTCCCTCTCCACATAATATTCTGGTCCGTCCTTCAGAAAAATTCTCATACTTGATAAGAGATGAAAAAAACAAACAAGATTAACATGAAAAATTTATTAAAATTAATTTTAAAAATGAATATTATTGGTGAGATGAAGCGTAATATAAAACAATGGAAAAACAGAATTGGTGTTTTAGCCAATGGGGTGCAAGAATGATGATAAACTCTGTTTGGTGGGAGAAAAAACCATTTCTTGAGTGATGATGAAAAGGATTGGGAAAAGAAAATTATCAGGTGAAAGAAATGACGGTTCATTTTTTGTTTGTTTGTTTGGCTTTAGGAGGGAAGAATGAGCCGATGCAATGGACACCGGAACAAGTTTGCACATCAGAGGAAGATTTTTTTTTCTTCTTCCATCTCTTAACGACTCATTCTACTTCACTTTCTCCACAAATTATTACATGATCACAAATTACTGATCTCGACTATTGAGATAAATATAAATTTAAATTAAATTGATACAATTGGAACACATTTACTATCTTTAGTTATTATTCAGTGACCTAATTAGTAGGGCGTCCAGTTTTCCGAACAGGTGTGTTCGTATTTAAAAATAATTTATTAAATAGTTTTGAACTCATAAAAAAAAAAAAAAATTAGTGGGACGAATTGTAATTTTAGTGAGGTATCTTTATAAATTCTCAAAAGTTTAAAGTATAAAATGCAACAAAAAAGCAGAACCCAGTGGGACAAATTATAATTTTAGTAAAGACATTTTCATAAATTTTAAAAAAAGTAAAATATAAAATGAAAATATAAAAAATTTAGTGAGGGAATCTTCCCTCATTGGCTCTATATTAGGCCCGTGCCTAACAACGATTGAGAGTGCTTCCAACGTCCACCAAATATCAAATGATAGAAGACTATCTACTAATTTGGAGTCCGTCCCCCTCCACCTAATACCGAATACCCCTATTCTTCCATTGTACTAATTTTTAGTTAATGGAATACCTCATTAATGGAAGTCAATGTTGACATTGAGTTTTTAAAAGTAAGACTATGTTTGCCATATGATTTCAGATAGAATTTTTTTTCCATAAACTCATAAGACTATATTTTACCTTATACTTATCTACAAGGAATTGTCAATCATTTTTTATTTTAAGATCTGCAAATTAAAATCAAAAGGTCAATATAGAGATTGAGTTTTGAAAAGAGATTGAGTTTTGAAAAGTAAGACTATGTTTTCCATATAGTTTCAGATAAAAAGTAATGAAAAGTATTTAAAATGTCTTGTTTTTCAATAAACTCATAAGATTATTAGTATTAGGTGTTAAGTGATGATTGGCAGGACCATATAATCATTTTCCGAGAAAGAAAAGGCAAAGGAAAGTTGATGGAAAACAGGGGCAGACATTGTTAATGGGAGATTAAACAGAAAAGCCAAAGTCAAAGAAATGGTGCGAAACGAAAACGAGTGATTAAAATTTAAAAGCAACTTAAGAAAAAGGATCCAACGGTCAAACACGACTGTGTTCAATGGATACAAATAGAACCTAAGCCGTGTATTCTCTCTCATGCACTTTCTCTGCTTTTGCCCATTCCTTCTGTGCCCCTCATCATCCATCAATTTTCATTGGAAGTTTGTGGACTTGTTTAAATCACCTCCCTTGTAGCTAAATAGGTCACGGTGGATTGTGATTTTCTTTTTCTTTTATTCATTAGGAAATTATTGATAAACATTAGTTATTTTGTTAATTATCAGTTCAATGTAA
The DNA here is from genome assembly GCF_030987335.1 of Cornus florida. Classification (NCBI taxonomy): domain Eukaryota; kingdom Viridiplantae; phylum Streptophyta; class Magnoliopsida; order Cornales; family Cornaceae; genus Cornus; species Cornus florida. Next base: position 22,784,999 of record NW_026775572.1, on the reverse strand, counting down.
CAGGATTTGGATAACACTATATTAGATATAATTTGAACATTTGGGTTTAAGTCTTTTTCAAAAAGCAAAAAAAAAAAAATAAAATAAAATAAAATAAAATAAAATAAAATAAAATTATTAATTGAGTAATATATCTTTATGGAGACTCAAACCTACTACTAAACTACGATGCAATTGGTGGTACATATCATTAGACAAGACTTGCCTACTCATTCATACTAACCGTTGATGTGATCTAATTACACGTGCACAAATAATTTGTAATTACAAACTTTGAAAAATGATAAATAAGGATAATAACTTTTTTTCTGGAATAAATTCAGTGTTTTGCTTATTTATCACTTCCCTACACATTATTTGTGCATGTGTGATTAAACCACACATCAGTAGTGAGTATGAATGATCTACTCACCGGTGAGTAAGTAACTTGTCCCATATATACATACAGTAAATAAGAGAATTTATCCACGCTTTATATTTGGACATTCCAAACCCATTAATTTTCTTTTCTTTGACTAGAAAACCACCTTGAAAATACAAGGGATTGGAATTTACCAAATGTTATATTCTTTGATCCATATTTTATAAATTCAATCCATCCATATACTTTTTTTTTTTTTCTTGTTTGCAATCACCAAAAAAAATGTTAATATAACAAAGCAGTACAAAGATCAACATAATTATACTTTTTTTTTTTTTTTTTTGTGGTGTGCAATCCCCAGCATGTCAGTGAAACACATGTAAAAGAATTCCATACCATGAATTAAAATTTTGATTTTTCAGAGATAACAAAAATGAAAAAGACAGGACCATTAAATATATATATATATATATATGAAAAGGTGATTAGATTAACAAATAATTTCATATAAGAGAGATAATTGACTGTGGTAGACTAACGAGATATCAAAGCAATAAAGGTGTTATTAAATTAACAAAGTAAGAAACAATGAAAATAATAATAATAATCTAAGAAGGAAAATAATACTTGCATCAATTACTCAAACTCAAAACTCAAGTCGGTGGTGAAAGATAAAATTTTAAAGACAAAACTATCTTTATAGAATCTCAATTAGTAAAGAATCTCAATTACTAGTAATATTTCTTTCATCCATCTCTACCCTATAATCAAACCATTATTTATTTTCTTCTCTCACCTTTTTCTCCATTACCATCATTGATTTCTGATCAAGTACTTGGTTTTCTTCCCCGTTATCTCTGGCATCATGACCACCGTAGCCGTCGCCATACAAACACGCACCACTTTTCTTTCTATTTTTCATTTTTTTTTTTTTTTTTTGAGTTATGATGAAAATTGCGAAATTTTGCATATTCTTGTATATATATATATATATATATATAAAGGAGAGGTTGTTAGGAAATCAGTACCAACTGGTACTTCTGATACTAATTGGTACGGGTTTGCGGAAAGAGGGAGAGTGTTTTGATAAAATTTTAAAAACAAAATTATGGGGATTGATTTTAATATATATATATATATATATATATATATATATATATGTATGTAAGAAATTTTATAAAAATGTTAGAAAATGTCCTCCCAAAAATTTTAAATTTCTAAAAATATATGATAAAATTTTCTTGTACTTTTTAAATTCTTTTGATTCCTTATTAAAAAAAAAAAATTTATATTCCCTTTTTTTAGTTAAATCCTAATTTTGTTTTCCTTTCAAAGTTCTTTCTTTTGTCTTTGTGTTTTTTTGTTTTGTTTTTCTTTATTCTTCTTAAAAAATTTTTTTTTGAAAGGTACATTTCTATATTTTGGATTTGTGTCTTGTTGCATTGCTAGTTTCAATACATTTCCTTTGAAATTGATTTATGCTTGTTACAGTTTTTATTAAGACTATGGTGCATCGTTAAAGCAATCAAGGCTAATAAAATTAATGAAAAGCATGGGGTAGTTGAATTTTTTTTTTTCTTTTTTGATAAAGTACACTACACTCCTTGAAATCCTGGCTCTACCTAGGAAACCAATAAGAGACTGAATTGGCTATTCGAAAACCCTCCTCACCAATGTAAGTGCAAAATTTCGCTCAACCAATAATGATTGAGCGAAAATTAAACAACTCACCCAATAAACAATAAAAACAAACAAGAACAATGTCTAGAGAGGCGTGGAATTGCTTGATCCCTTTATTGGAGGTTTCGGCCTCTATTTATATACAAAAGTTAGAAGAATTATGGTAGGACTCACGTTGCTTATCCTCTAATTCTTTCCATATATCAATTTCTTTACAAATAGAATTCTTTACTCTTTATAATTCTTCCCTTACTAGATTTTCCTTACACAGAACTTGCTTCTTTTGGAGACTCCTTTTCCTTGCAGGATCGACTCCTTCTTTAAATGGATTTGGGCCGCATTTAACTTGGTCCACATGACTGCTGGCGTCTTGATTCGGGCTTTAGTAAAGCTGGTAGTTAGATAACAGTAGTTTTGGGCTAATGACCAACTCAACTTGGGCTTCTGACGATATGAGCTTTGAACTTTATTGAAGATAAAGTTATATTTATGATGACGTGGACTGCTCTTATTGGAGGGAGATTTTTCCCTCCACAACCAAGTATTGTAAAGTAATATATTTGTGTATCAGGAATCAATGATAACAATGGAGAAAAGGGTGAGAGAAGAAAATAAAGAATGGTTTGATTATGGGATAGAGATGGATGATGAGAGATATTATTGGTAATTGAGATTCTGTAAGGATAGTTTTGTCTTTAAAATTTTATATTTCTAAGTGTAGTACAGTTATAGTGACACATCACCATCAGCTTACGATTTTAGGTCTGAGTATTTGGTGTAAGTATCATTTTCCGTCTAGTATTAATTTTAATTTTAATTTTTATTCCAAGAGTAGTGACTAGTGAGCGTATAAAATTGGTAATTACCTTAATTATTAAATGGTGGTATTAATAATCTTAAATTTGAAAACTAAAATAGGCATAGGGTGGTTTTCTAATAAATAACCCTTCTTGCCTTATAAAAAAAAAAAAAAAAAAAAGTTTTCTAATAAATAATAAAAAAAGAAAAAGAAAATTAGTGGATTTGGAATGTGACAGTAATGATCCATATACAAAATGTGGATAAATTATCTTACTCACCATGTGAAAAAAAAAAAAAAAAAAATTCTTACTCACCATAACCATAGCCAAATAATAGATTAATTATAAGAGTATATTTTTAGTGATTATGATATTGGATCTGATAATTCCAATTATACCAATGTTATTCAAGTCAAACATTTGAATAAAAAGATAGTTTTCTAATAATTATTTATATTTATATGAAGTTTGACATGACGTAATCTCTATGATTCAATTAGACATATTCAGTTGACATTGTTTAATAGAACAAGCAATTGTCCTAGAAAACAAAATTCCATAAAATTTAATTTTCTTCCCCCTTATTGATGGAAAAAGCCTAATTGGTCAGTTAACACAGATACGTCACCGCAGGTGTACAAAATTGTTTTCTCCTTTTCCTACCCGCATTTCCCAGTTGTTTCTTCATTCTTCTGTGGGTGGTTTTGCTGTTTTTCCAATCGATAAGAAGAGGAGAGAAGACCAACCCAGTTGTCAGTTCGTGTTGAGGTTTGAATCTTTCTTTGTCTGGTTAAAACGTTGGAGGAAGGACCCAACAACAATGGCTTCCACCAACATCTCTTGCCCTACAACAACTCTCTCACGTTCACAGTAAGCTTCCCCTCCTATTTTATATCTCCTCATTTATGTATATATGCATTCAAATCTATATATATATACACACACACACATATGTATAGATATGCTCTTGAGTGATATGGATTACATGAGCAAGCTCTGTGTAGGGGAATGGGTTTTTCGTATTTTGATTAGATCCAATTAGCCCATGGATAAAACACTTTAATACTGGCATTAATGAATTTAATGCTGTATTTTAAAGAAATGAATTGAGGAAAAATGATCATTTTGCAGAATTATTAGTTGGGTTTTGAATTAATTAAACATTTTTGCTGTTGTACGTGTATAATCGCTGTAGAGGGATAATCTATATTCACAAAGAGTAGGACTTCCAAAGCATGTTCTATGGATTGTAGGGTTTTGTTTCTTGCTGGTTTTGTAGGCCTCTCTATTGTCACCTTAAAGGAAATTGATCACTGAATAAGAAAAATGGGGAAAAAGCCTCAGAGGAACTTCTTTTCATGTTCCAACTTCTATTGACTTTCAAAAGAATCGATAGTATACTCGGGGGCTTGTAACTCTACTGCAGGGGGAAACAAAAAAGAAAAAAAGAATTTTTTTTTATAGCTGATTGGGTTCTGCTTTGTGAATGTCTTTCTTGCTGTTTTGCTACAACGTGCAAGATCTTATGTAAAATTTTTAAAAAGGGCAAACCAAATGCACGAGGCTCCTGCCAATGTGGGGTTTGAGGAGGGTCAGATGTATGCACCCTTACCGGCCTTTTTCTTGTTTGAACCCTGACCTCCAGGTGACAATGGAGCAACCTTACTGTTGCACCAAGGCTCATCCCTCTTCTGTTAAATCACATGTAAATATTTCCCTTTTTCCACCATGCCAAAGCAAAAGACTGTAAAGCGTTGCAAGATTTATGTTCACAAGGGTTCAAATATTGGTTTAGCTGGGTATGAACCTAATGCAACCCTCCTTCCTTTTGGCTTCGAGGAGCTTTCGATGGTTTTGTCAAACATGACCTGACATGTGATTTTTATGTTGATTTAGCAAGTTCTGTCGCAGACACACATTCTCGAATGTTGTCTTTGTATGCTATTTCAAATTTCAAAACCAACAGCATTTGATAATCTGTACATTGTTGACAAGTCTGACAATTCTTCCAACTGCAACCTTCTTTTTCTTTTGGCAATCTGAATATCCTGCTGACTTTTCGTTATTTTATGTAGGGTGTTCAAAAACTTCAACTTATTCAATGGACTTCGCTGTATGAATCTATCTTCTGCAAATGGGAACACATGTCATTTATCCATGATCCGTCTGGGTAGCAAATCATGCTTCGGTATTAAGGATCGCAGTGGAACTAGAGCTTCACTGTTATTTGGAGAAGGTGATCGCATGTCTCATCCCAATGGCACCTTTGTCGCTGGAAAAAGTACTCTACTCGGTGACCTATCAGCTGGGATCGAGATACAGCCTGATGCAATGGCATTTGGAACACTTGCAGCTGATACCACTCCAACAGCTCGTGGTTTTCCTATTGACAATGATGAATACGATTTGGACCGTCCAACAGAAGGTTTCTCATCAATCCCCGAGGCAATCGAAGATATTCGTCAAGGAAAGGTGGTTATCTTTTTATACTGTCATGTTATGAAATATATAACTTTTTTTTTTTTTTTTTGGTTATCTTATTACTTATCCATTACTAAGTTGGGTTAACATTGCAGATAGTAGTGGTTGTAGATGATGAAGACAGAGAGAATGAAGGAGATCTAATAATGGCAGCGTCGAAGGTTACACCCGAAGCCATGGCTTTTATTGTGAAGCATGGTTCAGGAATTGTTTGTGTCAGCATGAAAGGGGAAGACCTGGAGAGGTTGGAACTTCCTTTGATGGTAACCCACAAGGATAACGAGGAGAAACTTTGCACTGCATTCACAGTAACAGTGGTATGTAGTTTTTTTTATTTTTGCAACTTATAACTTGTGCATTCTTTCTTTTCTACTATATTTTAGTAGGACCTTCATTTTAATTAAAATCATGAAAATTTCTTATTCCAAATTCGATGAAGTTTAATTATCAAAATATCATACAATATTGCACCAGCAATTTTTTTTAGAATGGTATATTGGAGGGGAAAACTGGGCTTCGTTCTCTGTTTGTCAGAGATTAAAATCAGAAAAAATGTTCTGTGAAGTTCATACAAGTATCAATGACAGTAGTGATGATACAAAACCTTTAAAAAGTTATTCTCAGAACAGTTTTTACCATGATACTTAGTAACAATGTGTATAGTTTACTATTTGAAAAATATGTATTTATACTATACCACTGTAGGATGCGAAACATGGTACAACTACGGGGGTGTCAGCTCAAGACAGGGCAACAACAATATTGGCTCTCGCATCAAAGGATTCAAAACCTGAGGATCTTAACCGGCCAGGGCATATATTTCCGTTGAAGTACCGGGAGGGTGGTGTTCTGAAAAGAGCTGGACATACCGAAGCTTCTGTAGATCTTGCTATGCTAGCTGGGTTAGACCCTGTAGCAGTTCTATGTGAGGTTGTAGATGATGATGGTTCTATGGCTAGATTGCCAAAGCTTCGGAAATTTGCACAGACGGAGAACATGAAAATTATATCCATTGCTGATCTAATCAGGTAGGTTATCATATCATCCTTGAGGAGAGTATTATTATCAATGTTGATAACTTTATCAGCTCTTTCAACTCTTTTAATGGCATACAGAGTTAATTTCTTGTTAACTAAATTATAAAATAACACATTTTAGGGATTAAGCATAAGACTTGTTGGACTTGTTAAAAAAAAAATGCATAAGACTTGTGGGCGGTTTGCACCATTGTTGTTTCCACAGTTGATGACAAAATAAACTGTGTTTGACATATTATTGGACACAATTCAATTATATTCTGAAAGACTACCTAGAATTTAAGTCTATTTTGTGTGAAAATGTCTTCACATGACTTCAGGAATGGCCTTGTTTTCATACTCACAATTATTTGTGGTGATGGCTCCAATTTTGTTATCGACTTTGTTCCAGGGTATGGATTTGTGCATTATCACGATATGGCAAGAGAAGTGCAAAGATTGGAATGAAAACCCTATAATTACATTGCTAGTATAATGTTAAGTGATTGCAACAAATTTTTTAGTAAAGAAATCTTGCATTGCATGAACAATAATAAGAATAATAAAAATGCCCAAAATGCAAAGCCCCCCGCCAGCCCAATCTATAGTGCAGCAGTTTGGCAATCTAATGTAGTGTTGTACGTTTACACATATATATAAAGTACATATATCTAAATATATGTTCGTACATGTATTTGTATCTTAGTATATGTGTATTTTTTATGCATAGGTTTTATGTATGTATTCATATATGTATATTTATTAGGACAAGTATATTTATATATGTATACAGTTATATGTCACTATAATATATGCGCATATATATGTATATTCTTATCTTAATATATAAGTATATAGAATATTCTAGTTGCATTTTGTATATAGGATTATGTCAATAAATCAAGTCATAGCTCAGTTGTTGAGTACTTTTCTTTAAACCAATTGGTCATTGGTTCATAATCCATTTGTCCCAGTTAGATATTTTATAATTACGTGGAAAAAGGTTTTTAATCCAGCCCAAACCCAGCCTGGCTTGAGTTTGAATAACACCTGGATTGCTGGGTTTGAAGCAGCCTTTTGCCTTGATATTCTGGCCTTGCCTGTTGGCTGGTAAAAGCATGATTGGCCCAGCCTTTGCTCGAGTTCTTGGGGCTGGCTTGGTCTAATTAGAATCACTAATAAACAGTCATGTTATATTTAAGGTTCTTGTTGTGGAATAGGTGAAAATTTTGGTCCTTTCTCATTCAGCAAACATGAGAAGTTTGGTTAAAATTTTTGGTACACTTTATCTGATCTGATTTGATGTGGAGACATGGCCATCAGCTCACAGTTCGGTTGGGTGGACCTGAGGGGTCTTAATGTATAGGTTCGATATGTACACATGTTTTTCTATCTTTTTCCTGAGACAACTCTTTATCCTGTCATGAATACAACTCACAGTCAACTATTCTTTAATTAGGGGCATGATTATTTCTTTCATACTTTACACATGATGTATTTATGTAGACACACAATAGGACTAGATACCTTCCTTGCATCTCGCTCACTTACCTCCTTTCTTACACTACACTCACCTACCACCTTCCTAGCCTATATAAAGCACCTTATGTACTCAATTATGATTCAATTCAACACAATATACAAATTTATTATTTTTGACATGGTATTAGAGCTTCAAGGTTAAAGTTGGAGACCTAACGTAAGTTTTGTCTTCTTCGTTTTCTTCTTCTTCCCAATTTTTTTTTTTTTCTTTTATTATATAGTCAACTTCTCTACTTTTCCGTTCTTTTCTTCTCTCTGCATTTGGATGGGTTCCCAAACCCCCCCCCCCAAAAAAAAGTGTCTTTCTCTGTAATTTTGACAGAGATGACCTGAAAAACAGTCTTTCTCAGTACTTTATAGGAGGCAATCTAGTAACTTAGAAAAGTAAGAAGCAGTGGGTTGTAGCGCAGTCCAGTGCTGAAGCTGAGTATCGTGCCATGGCTCATACTTCCTATGAGTTAACTTGGTTGAGAACTCTGTTACAAGAATTTGGGTTTTCAGTTCAAGACCCATCTCTTCTCTATTTTGATAATCAGATAGCTATTTACATTGCTATTAATCCGGTTTTCCATGAGCGAACCAAACATGTTGAGGTGGATTGTCATTTTATTTGCTCTAAGGTGACCTCCAAAAAAATTGTGACTTTGTTCGTATCGCCCGGTAATCAGCTAGTAGATATCTTTACTAAAGCTCTTCCAAAACATGCCAACGATTCTATCTGCAGCAAGCTGAGAGTTGTTGACATCTACTCTCCAGTTTGAGGAGGAGTGTTGTGAATATAACTCACTGTCAACTATTCCTTAATTAGGTGCATACTGCTTTCATATTTTACACATGATGCATTTATCTAGACACACAATAGGACTAGATACATTTATTGCAGTGCACTCCCCTATCACCTTCCTTGCATTACACTCACCTACCACCTTCCTAGCCTATATATAAAGCACCTTATGTACACACTTATGATTCAATTCAATACAATATACAATTTTATTATTTTTGACATATCCTAACTGCGATTGCAGTGAACCATTTTAGTGTAAATTTGATTCGTCATGTATGCCATGTCACACAGTTAATGTAATTCTTCTAATCACATACTTGTATACTGATTATGAGGACAGGTTCTTAGATCACAGTTTGTATGGCTGGAGTGGTCCTGGTCTATAAAATTGGATTTGTGCGAGTTTGAAATGTGTTTACTTCTTGTATCTATTGTCCATTCCTTTAAGTATGGCTGCATATAAAAATATTTATTGTCCTGATTTATCCCTCATCTCAGAAAACGGTCCAGAAAATCAAAATGGCCCTGAATCACTTGTATTTCTTGTCTAAAGGCATTTTTTTTGTTGGGTTTCCTTTTTCCAAATGAGTTATGTATTTTATGGCCATCTTAACTGTAAAATGTAATGGAGCGCTTTTGTAATTGCACATGGTGGATCTAATATGGATTATAATTTGCAGATATAGGAGGAAGAGAGATAAACTAGTGGAACGTGCTTCTGCTGCACGCATGCCTACTATGTGGGGACCATTCATAGCCTACTGTTATAAGTCAATCATAGATGGGATCGAGCACATTGCAATGGTCAAGGTGAGCAACTTTGAGACTGATACTCAACTATTTCGAGTCATTTTGTATTTCGTTGAAGTACAACTCCAAATGAGGGTATGCAGGGTTAATGGTTACCATTGAACTATTCAAGAGTACTTATCCTCGTATTTGGTCCCTCACCCCTCACCCCCCATCCCAGACCTTTTCTATTACTTGGTATGAGCTTTCAGGTCACTCTGGTTTTAAGGTGGGTGTAAAACATGAAAGGACCCATCCAGCTTTCATTATAAAACTAAAAATCTAAAGGTGACAAAAAAATGTTAGGTTCCAATTAGGTTTGAGTTGACCAAAGTGGATAGGGTAATTTTATTATTATGGCTAAACATTTTATATATATTTTTTTGTAAAAAAAGAATTTCTTGTTTTTGGTGGTCTAACTAGGTTCTATTGCCTTACCATAAGCGTTTTGATTTGAACTTTTTCCTTTATATATAGAGTATATATTATTGGGCCATTAGGAGCAATTTTAACAAGGTTTGTTGTGTACACAGGGTGATATTGGGGACGGGCAAGATATTCTTGTGAGGGTACACTCAGAATGCTTGACAGGAGACATATTTGGGTCAGCCAGATGCGACTGTGGGAAACAGCTAGGACTTGCAATGCAACAGATTGAGGCTGCTGGCAGGGGTGTATTGGTGTACCTTCGTGGGCATGAAGGAAGGGGCATTGGTTTGGGCCACAAGCTTCGTGCTTATACCCTACAGGATGATGGGCGTGACACTGTGGAAGCCAACGAGGAGCTGGGTTTGCCTGTTGATTCAAGAGAATATGGTATTGGTGCACAGGTACTGCTTTTGATATTCTTTCCACAAAAAATCGAAATTGAATCTTGTCTATCCGGTATTATGTCCCCAATGCAACACAGAAATAGGAATTTTTAGACTACAGAATAATTGAATGGCTAATAATCATTTGGAAAACAAAGAAAAATGAATCTCATTTAAACAACATTCTAGTAAATTTACAAGAGTAAAATTTTTGAATCAAGAGAAAAATAAATCCTATTTAGTAGGTTAAAGTTAAACTCTCTCTTTCTTAGCATTTCAATGCTCTGTTTAGTTGCTTACAAGATGGTATAGAGCAGAAAGTTTGATTACCAAGGGAAAAAAAAATCCCGAAACAGTTTGATTTCCTAAACCACCATTCCGAATCAAATACTTCAGTAAATATCCAAGTGTGAAATTCTAAAGAAAATTGTGGAGTTGAAGTTTATATATTTAATCATTGCAGATACTAAGAGATCTTGGAGTTCGAACAATGAAGCTGATGACAAACAACCCTGCAAAGTACGTAGGACTCAAGGGTTATGGCTTGGCAGTTGCAGGCAGGGTGCCCCTTCTGACTCCCATTACTAAGGAGAACAAGAGATACTTGGAAACAAAACGTGCCAAAATGGGCCACATCTATGGCCTCGAATTCAATGGCCGTCCAAACGATGTCATCAATGGAAATGGTAAACCAAGCTCTGAGTGTCCCTCCGATGGTATATCTGATTCATAAGCCTGCTTCAGAGATGTCATGCTAGCGAGAGATCCTTGATGGACTGGCCTACGTGACGGGAAGGTGACATTAATAAATCACATAGTTTCGAAGTTAGATATTGGATTGAAAATTTTTTCATTCTCTGTCCCAGAATCAAAATTGTACTGCAACATTATTAGTGAAATCTATCTATGGTGAAAATTTAGGCAAAGAACATCTATATCATTCTTTTACCCACAAGTGGAAGTCTATTATTTTCGATCCGAATCAGTGGCTCACAGAAAGTGGTCATAAATGTAATCTTTATTTGAAGAACATGTATTCCTACACACGCATATAACTACTACAAATTTTACAGTATAATTTTTAATATAAATACAACAAATAGGGTTATTTTTTACTAGAGCATGAGAGCTTTGGTGGTCTAAACTCATCAGGCAGGAGAAGAGGTGGGAGTTTCAATATATATATGAATGGTAAAGCTAACACACCCTTTTGTACACAGGCTCAGGCACTTTGGTCGGAGTTTCAAATTCCCAATTATAAAAAATGGAAGTAGAGAAAATTAAAATAATTTTGATGCCAGTTTGGTTTAGGGGGTGGCCACGGATCTTTGCTCCGCTCCCAGTGGATCAGACAAATTTTAATCTGCCATCAATCCGTTATCCTACGAATTGGATTCGCGGATTGGGTTTTATCTAAATTATCCATTATTATTTTTATAATTAATATTATTTATTTATCTTTTAACCATATAAAATTTTAATTTATTAATATTAATTCATATATTTAAATAATTATTAACTAATATATCATTAGAGTCCATTAAATTAACTAATATATTCTTTTAAAAAATATATATAAATTTCACGGATGGACTGGATCGGATTTCTTTACAGTCCGTGAACTATGGATTAGATTTTTTTGAATTTGCCACCGATCCGCCGGTGTAGCAATCATATACGATTCGCACGGATCGGATTCGCGGATTGACGAATTATTTACCCGCTCTTAGTTTTGTTAGATGAAAATAGCAAAAAAGAAATGAAATAGAAAATTTTTGAACACTTAAAAAGAAGTTTTATTTTTTTTTTTTATTTATTTCAGAACTTTGCGGAAAAATTACTTTTCACAACAACCTAACTTTCCCATAGATTTTTTTTTTCGGTTCGGAAGTTTCCTTTTTCTATTTCTGAGTTCAATAGGCTGGATTCGATTAGATGGAAATTAATAATGAAAAGTAACTTTCCCATAAAATTTTGGAAAATTTTGATTTTTTGAATTTTTTTTTTGTGAACTTACAATAATGTGTGTGTGTATATATATATATAATAGTAAAGTTTCATGCCATTGAAACATGAAATGGTTATTCTTCAAAAAAAGTTTTGAACCTTTTTAAAGCTAATCGATAAAAAAGTTAATTTTACTCTATCTACTTCAGTTTATTTTACTTTTATATTTTACTATTAATTTCCATCAAAACCAAATTCATCCTATTGAACTCAGAAATAGAAAAAAAAGAAAAAAAGAAAAAAAAAAAGAACTCCAAAAAGAAAGAAAATTGGGAATCACTCCTTATTTGGTAAGTTTGAGATTTATAGTCCACCCTTTGATATTTCTTAAAATACAAGTTAATTCAGAATTGAAAATCCTATGGGGTTCCTATAAGGAGCGCGTAGTCGCGTACTCCTTTGCTGTTACGAAAATACCCTCGGAAGTGTCTATATATATTCTCACTCCCAGAAGCAAATTCCCCCTCTCTCTCTCTCTCCGCCTCTCTCTCTCACTCCATTTTCCGAAAAAAAACTCCCTCTCACTCTAAACCTCTTTTTGACCTTGTTTGTTTCTCTCTCTGCAATGGCTTACACAAGCGTTGTTGCGGTTCTGATGATAATGGCATTTATCTCCGGATCTGCAATCGCCGCAAGACCAGCATCGTCACCAGCATCGTCACCGACGATTTCTCTGCAACCAGCTGCTGCTCCTCACGCTGCTGCTCCTTCTCAGGCGGTTAAGCCGCCAGCCTCTTCTCCCGTCGCCCTAACACCTTCTCCGGCAACTGTCGACTCTCCTCCGTCCCCTCCTGTGTCGTCTCCGGCTCCTGCAACTTCTCCCAACGCTGCCGACTCTCCTCTGTCCCCTCTTGCGTCGTCTCCGGCTGATGCAACTTCTCCGACCGCCGACGACTCTCCTCCGTCCCCTCCTGTGTCGTCTCCGGCTGCTGACGGTCCTTCGTCGATGATTGACGAGCCTTTGTCTGAAGAACCAACTCCTAAACCAAACGGCGCCGCTTTCAACAGACTCGGCTTCGGATCAATCGTTGTCGGTTTGTTTACAGTCGCTGTTTGCCTGTAGTTGATCGGATGTTTCTCTCTGGACGTTCTTCACCGGATTTTTATTTAGTATTATTGTTTAAGTAGGGATTATTTACATTCTTTTGTTTTCTTAACTAATTAATTTTTATACCATTATTGTTAACGATGGTTTGATCTTTTTATACGTATTGATTTGGTCATCACTTCACTTTTATCACTTCACTTTTATCAAATTATCATTATTGAGGTCTCAGACTCTCATTTCACATTCCTAACTCTGTTTTTGTTTACACGTATTGATGTATACACTAACACACATAATAATAATAATAATAATAATAATAAATAAATAAAGCATAGAAAATTAAATAAAAAATTAAGAGAAAAGAAAAACATTATTGTAAAATAATACAAAGAAAAGATGATTAGAGTATAATTCAATATGGGAAATTTGATTTTAGGAAAATTAAATAAATTTAAATAGGAAAGAAAGAAAATACTTTATAATTTTTTTTATATATAATTAAAAAAATAGAAAATAATTATATATATTAAAGGGCGCGGGATTGCTATGGCAATAGGGACCTAAAAAAAATATGTGAGGTGGGATGGGACCGAAGAGAGACAGAAAAAAAGTGTTTTATTATGTGAATAAAATATTTATCATCAACATTTGTCTCTTAAAAAAAAAGAGAGTATGGAACGGAGGTGGCGGGTGGAAGTGAAAGTCAAAAAATATATAAAAAATTTACTTTTATATATTTATTCCAGTTAAAAAATTATAATTTATTTATTAAATATTTATTTGATAATTTTTTAACTATTAAATAATACTATATTTTTATAATTAATTTACTAATTAATTTTACTGAGTAGTTACATAGTTTAACTTTGTTTATTACTCTCTCCTTCCATATTAGTCCTCCACTTTTATTATTAGGACTTTTTAAAAAAGCGTGTTCAATTTATTTCCTTTTAAAATTAATGTAGCTGTGCATATCTGTGTTTGGAATGGGAGGGGATTTAACTAGAATCGGATTTGGAAAATTTATTTGGAATTGGATTTGGAAAGATATTTCATATGTTTGGATTGGATTTGGAAAGAATCAGGATTTAACGGGATTTCATGAGAAATTTCATAACTTGGAGAAAATATGGGAAAATTGGAAGGATTTGAAAATTTACACTACTGTGTGTTTTTTTTTTGTTTGTACCAAAATTAACCCTACTCTTTTCATGATCTTCCCACTCAAACTTATCTATTAGTCCACTCTCTCTCATCTTCTAAAAATTACAATTGACCAGTCTTCTATTTTTCAGTTGAAGTTGTGTGCTTGTATTTCACTCCACCTTTGGAGTATTTGCCATCTATTGCAGTGAAGAGAAGCCTCTACTCTATTTCCGTGATCACCTTTGCGATATTTGGAATAACATTTTTGGAAATCTCCAATATAAAGGTTGAGACCTGTACAAATTAGTTTTCATGTAATTACTGAATGTTTTGTGATTTTTATTTATTTTTATTTTTATATACACACATCTATAGGGTTACAAATGGTACAAAATTTATTTTTCTTCAAATTCTTTTTTATGAATTCCAATTTATTCTTAAAAATCGAAATTCCATTTTAATTAGAAGTTAGAATCCAATTCATTTTCCATTTCAATTTTAAATCTCAAAAGATTTGGTTCAAAAGATTTGATTCCAAACAAAGCGTTAATTTCTATATAATTATATAAAATTGTTAGATCTCAATCTTCTCAAATTTGCATTAGTTTTTTTTTTTTTGTTCTGTTTTCTTTTTATAAGAGTATAGATTTCTTTCTTTCTTCCAGCGCAGCATTCAATCCATTTTTAAGAGTACCACATAGGCCCGACAAATCGATGGGTTTGTATGGATTTGGACCGGGTTGAAGAATTTTGGGTTTTAACCCGTGTACAAACGGGTTGGATAGATGAGAATGTCACATCGAGGACAGTCTGCATTGCAATGGGTTGTATAAATATGTCAGTTTTTTGCAATACCATGATCCATGCATCTCTCTTAATTTGGAGTGTCGATTGGATGCTATGTGAGTGAGGAGGGTGAGGTGTGGGCCTCGGGTCGGAATCCTTCGAAAGATGCATCATTTATAATGAAAAATTTATAATTCATTAATTTGTCACAAAAGATTAAGAACAAAGACGAAGTTACATAGAAAGCACAGAGTGCTATTATGTTGTGCTTGATTCATGAAGTTTTTCGAGATGTTTATGTAGATACTACATTGGTATGGGCTGTGGAACAAGTTGGAGAACTTGGAGGCTTGGTACATGGCAAAATCTCAACCACTTGTATCATTTAAAGAAGCGGTTGTTCACTTTTCAGCTCCATGAAGGTTCGTTTCTGAAAAAAAAAAAAATTGCAACATATTTCGCTTATGAATGAAATATTCAAAATTAATTACACTCTTAAAATGATGTATATCAAGTATCGATCTTACCAACCAAAAAAATATATTTTATGAAATTGGTAATCAAGTACTTGATTCCTAAGTTACATAAAGCAAGAATGCAAAAGTGTTAAAGCGATCAAATTTAAGTTATACAGCGTGAAAGCAAGAGCTACACAAAGCGTGAGAGCAACACCAATTCAAAAGAATTGTTTGACTTAGCTTGAATATGTATAAACATATTTTGGAGCCAAACAAGCATAAATTGCACAATCACTTGATAATCAATCAAAGCGAGACCAATTTTAAGGAATAAGCAATATCTTCAATCTAAAATGAAGTCAAATCGATTAAATTAAAAACAAGCTTAAGATTGCACAGAGCCACAGATTAATCTCATTTTATTTCAATAAATTGGTTGTCAGCCAAACCTATGTTGCATGCAAACAAGGTATAAAACAATTGAGACTGCACAGCTTAATTATTTCATAAAGAAATTAAAAACAAATTGAGATTATTTCTTTTTTCAATACCAACCCTGTTATGGGGATGTGCGGTACATGTATTGCATGTATTCAAAACATGTCAAGAAATTTGTCCTTGTATACTACTTTTCTTCATCTTCCTTTTCCTTTAGCTTATCAATAACTGGCTCAACAAATGTCTCCAAGTCTTTCAAGTCTTGCTTCAATTCATCAACCTGTGAATTCAAGTAGATAAAAACTACAAGTCAAAAAAAACACACACACACCCACACGAACACTAACTCCGTTTGTTTCGACGTAAAATAATTTTTTTGAAAAATATATTTTTTTCAGTTAAAATTTTATTTTATTTTTATTTTGTCAGTATTTGGCAAAGGTCTACCTCGAGATTGAGGTCGACTTTATTGGACGGGGCATGTAAAATAATTTGTCGAAAATTGATCAATAAGTTATTTTTGTTAAATTTTAATATTTTTTTTTTTCATAAATATTTTACGACAACCAAATACTAGAAAATAAAAAAAAATATTTTTTTAAAAATATTTTACGTCCAGACAAACAGAACCTAAAAGTATTTAAAATTAAGCAATTGGTTCTTGCTGCACAGTATTCTCAAATAAACATAGATGATTTTTTTAAAAATATTTTACGTCCAGACAAACAGAACCTAAAAGTATTTAAAATTAAGCAATTGATTCTTGCTGCACAGTATTCTCAAATAAACATTGATGATCATGATAATATGATATGCCCTCTTGAAATTACTTGTTCTCTTCCAATTCTATTGCCAAAAAGTTACTCCAAGAGTGTTTTTAAAAGAAAAACCAATTTAATGTGTGTGAAAACTGAAAACACAGTACCTTGTGAATAAGATCTAGTACTTGTTGAGCATCCTTTGCTGTGACACTAGATACATGTTCTATGCACAATGCTGCATCCTTGAGTTTGCCATTGAACGGAATCTTATCAGCCACCTCTGCTGATATCTTCTCAGTTGTAGTCGCCACCTTTTCGATCTCCTCTGCCACATTTTCCACCTCTTCCACAACTTCCTCTGCCTTCCCTAAGTTGTATAAATTAACAAGTTTCAGTCCAATTCCATTAGAAATCAACAAAGAAATTTCTTTAACTTTTAGATTGTGAGTGTCAGGACTGATTTTATTTTTATTTTTATTTTTCATTTGTTGAATAATAATAATAATAATACTAATTCTCAGCTTGTTTCAGGCAACAGAAGCAGACAATGCATTATATGGTGATGAATATATATACCTTCCAACCTTAGCAGAGTTTTCAGTTTTTGCTGCCAAAAAGGTAGTAGAAAAGTCAATAAAGAGCCCAAAATCCATTTTGCCCTGCAAAACACAATTCCCCTCAGCTCTTTCTCCCAAATATGTATGTATTAAAAATACAATCTTTTAATGAATGAACAAACATGAAAATGTCTCAATAAACATCAAAGAGTGCGTTCGGAATAGCTATATATCCTAAACGCTTTCTTGCCAAGTTTTATTACAACATAAACACATTCTTCACTTTCAATTTCAAGGGATAGTCATTGTCAATATTGACTCTTCACCAATTATTACTCTGTCATGCATGTTTCTTTTAATTCAAATAATAATTAACAATGAAAAGCTTATAATTCTCTTTTCTATTTTATGTAGAGACGGAACAAGAAATCAATTTGAATCTTGTTAGTTAAACCAAATGGTATATTTGATCTCTCATTCTCAAAGGAGAGGTTGAGAGTTCGAGTTTCGTTAAAAACAATATTGTAAATCTATGTGTATTTGTTTGAACTTTCGGAGAAAAAAAAAAAAAAAAAATTCATGTCAAATTTCATTTATAAACAATTTTTTTAAGTACCACATATAAAATCTGGGCATAGAAGAAGGTGGCACTGGTACTGGTTGAACCTTGTCCACTTTATCCTTCACCCTACATTAAGGAACAATAATAAATCTTATATATTCAAAACTTCACAGCAGAAAATTCATAAAAATAAGGCATGAACATAAAAACTCTTGAAGAAGATGATTCACATATGGTCAGGCTTGTGCTTTAGATGTGCTCCACTAGAACTGCCAGCACTGGTGCAAATCAATCTCAACCCTTGATGTGTAGAACAACTATATACAACGTTAGAGAAACGCACATCACGGTGCTGTGACTGAGATGGATTGCCAGCGAAAAGCCAATAACGATGAACTGATGTAATCAGACTTGAAATTTTATAAGAAGCCCAAAAATTTCTCACCGCCATTGTAAATTTCTAGTACTTAATGGATTCAAGAGCTAGCTTCAAGACTCAAGCTTAATGCCTGTATGAATATATGTATGTGCATATATATATATATATATATATATATATATACACATATCATGCATGAATCAAAGACCAAGCATTCAAATTGATATTGAAGCTGGCCTTAGCTTTCTATATGTACTTTTAATGGCATTTTACGTGTTGGGAATGTTTGGGAAATGCTGAAAATGTGAAAGAAGATCAGAACACGCCAAGGGATATATGATGTAAAACGTTTTTGATGATGGGTAGGATTTAAAAGGTCACTTTAAGCTACAGATTTCCTTCCACCGAACAAAAAGCTAAACAAGTCACATGTTTCTTGCAAGTTAATGGTACTTCAAATCTGTTCCAAAGCCTTAACTACATGTGTGTACCTATATATTATCTATATCGATCTATATATATATGTTTGAAACTCAATGTCCAATCCTACGTGTAATATTATCCACAAGCTCTCTGCAATTCGAAGCCTTAAGCACCGTAGAAATAAGGGGAACTCCCAAGTATTTGATAGGAAGAGATCCACAATCAAACCCAGCAATGCAATCATAACATTGATTAGGCTGTCCTTAATGTGCCTACCATGAATAAATGAATTTTGACAAGGGTCTATATATAATGGAGAGAGAAGCTAGCTTGAGCTTGTAAGCTATAAGATTGGCAATGCATTTATATTGCAAAAAAAATTTAAATTTGCAAAAAATGAAATAAAAATGCATTTATATAAAAGTGCAATGTATGAATTGTTAATGTCCTTGAGCATCTCGCCATTTGTGAAGAAAGCCTTTATGGCCTCAGTGACTTCACAACCCACACAGTTTGCGGCCTTGTAATAAAAATGGGCATTAAAACTGAAGATGCAAGAAATTCCTTCTCCTCTTTCTCTCTCTAGAATTCTTACACCTCAACCCCCAAAAAAATCCCCCTCCATTTCATTCCATCTCCTATTTATAGATATTTACAAGATATTTACAAGATATTTACTAATTGCTGGATCTGGGCCTATTCCTTCGTAAGCCTTGGTCACCTTTGATGGGCTTACTCTCGTTCGGCCCATATGGCAGTGTCCTTCTATGGGCTGGCCCAGCTGTACGGACTGAATGCTATGTTTGCGAGTCGGATCTGGCCCGTGTCATCCGGGGCCTCCTCAACTGCCCCCATAATTGCCCCTTATTTAATAAGGGGTAATTATTGATGGCGTCTCATCATGATGTTGACGGCTCGAGATAACCACGTGGGGGAGCGGACGGTCAGATCCAACATCAATGTTCCGGGGCTCGAGGGATTTCTCGCCTTCCCGACGCTTCGGCCCTCGGGCCCCCTAGCCTTTATAATGCTCTAGAATTCCACTTCACTTCCCTTTACCGTCTCCATCATCAGCCAAGTCCCTCTCTTTTCTAGAACAGTGCTAAGCTTTCCTTGGTGAAATCCTTCAAGAGTCATTCTTCCAGCGATCTTGCAGTCCTCCGAGGTTAGTTTCGTTCTTTTTACTTTCGGCAGGCTTCCATTTACCCTCTTGTAGATTCTTCTATCACTTCCACCATGGTTGTAGATCTGGATGTTCTTCGTATGAGACTTAGACTTCCTGACAACATCGAAGTTAGGGTTTGCCCCCAAGACGTTAATATTACGACCGGCGCCGGCCTCCTGCCTGGCGAAGTCTTATTCACGAACCTTCAATTGAATGTTGTTAGGTTCCCTCTGCACCCTTTCTTTAGTTATGTCTTCAATAGATTGGGGATATCCCCTCTGCAGGTCAACCCCAACTTCTTTAGAATCATATCTGTTATGCTCTTGTTGATGCGTGACAGAAATCTGGACCTCAACCTCATAGACCTCCTTCTGTGCTATAAGGTGAGTAAGATCCGTACTAACGAGCCCTTCTACCACCTCTACCCGTTCGAGAAGATGTCCATATGTACTGACACAATAAAATCTGAAAAGGGTTGGAGGGATAGCATAGTGGGCATTAGTGGGGCTTGGTCTTCGCCGGCTGCAGAGGGTTACCCAATCCCGAGCGCCTTTGGTGTCTGCTCTGTCTCCTCCTATAAAAAATTAAATCCCATAAACATGACTGCCCCTGTGAAACATGCGTTCCTCGTTTTTGCACTTACTTATGCCGCTCCTTGGGAATACCTTGTGATGACTTGAGCTATAGTGTTTGCCGGGATAGGAGTAACTACTTGAAGAGATACGTTCTGAACGATATTCCTTCCTGCTCAGATCTCCTCACTTCAGACAACCTCTTAGCGCTCTCATCACTCGGCTACAACATGAGCAGACTTCAGATTCCCTCTTTTGGCAGGAGGAAAAATACTCCCCCAGCCACTCCTGCTGCTGGGGCGACCTCCTCTCCAGCGTCAGCTTCTTCTTCAGCCACCATATCTGACACTGTCCCGAGCGCAGTGGCTACTAACCCTGTTGCCGGCGCCCCTGCTGCCAACCAGAACGCGCCCTCCCCAGCTACCATAGCTCCTGCTGCTGCGGGGGGCGGTCGGGACAAAGAACGAGGCAAAAGGCTTCATCCTGACAGTGAAATCGATCCTGAGGAGGAGCCTCTCATTAGAAGGACCCGGGTCTCTGGGCCGAGTACTCTCTTGCACCGAGCGATCAGAGCTCCTTCTCCCTCTGGGCCTCCTGCAGCTGGTGGCTCTGCTTCTGCTTCAGGCCCCCCTTCTATCCCCAGCTTACCGCCATGGGCCCCTCGGTACACCCGAACGGATGGGACGTTCGTGAAACCGAACGAGACCATGCTGAAGGATGGCCAGACCGCTATGGCCTACTACAGGAGCATGTGGACTCCGAAGGACCTTGAGGCGGCAAAGGGCCTTTCCCAGAAGGACGTGTTCAGTCGCTTTCCCCAATCTGCTATGGAGGTGACTTTTATTTTCTAACTCATGAATTCTCTCATATTACTTGGTCTTGCCTTCGCCCGTTCTGACTATTGGTTTAACCGTTTTTAATGTGCACCTATGCAGACATTGTTCGGGATGATGGCCATGCAGAAGCAGGTGGAGATGGGGAACGCCAGGGCCCGTAAGTATTCTGACAGCCTGGAGGTGGCTAATAAAGAAAACGACCTCCTTGCCATGAAGAATACCGAGGTGCTGGTTCGGCTTGACAAAACCGAGCAAGAGAGAGATGTCCTGAAGAAGGAGAATGATTCCCTTCAGGATGAGAAGGACGCCCTCCAGCTTGAGAAGAGCGTCTGGCAGACCGAGCGGGAATCAATTAGAGAAGAGAAGGCAGAACTCCAGCGCCTTCTAGCTGATGAACAATCTGCTCGGATGGCCTTTGAAAGAAGAGCTCTGGACGAGCGTACCGCTCTGATCGACGCGATCAGCAGAGTGGGTGGTGGGATGCTGGCCCTTCACGCCCGGTTCTTAAGGGTCGGTGCTCTTAGGTATGCTCAAGGATTCCGAGAAGGTTTCGCCGACCGGGTTCCGGATGAGGGACAGACCAGCTCCACTCCGGATGAGGTAGACAAGGATCTGGGGATCGAACCTCTGGGGGTCTATGTCGACCCAGAACCTACCGAAGCGGAGCGTATATTTGATGAGTGCCAGGACATCGCATCCTCAAGGATCATCACAGCTCCTCCTACCGCTCTGCCACTGACCGCTCCCCAATCGTCAACCGTGGTTCCTTCTATAGCCACTGCTGACGCTGAACCCCAGCCGAACGATTCAGTCGTTCACCTTGATTCCCCACCTCATGAAGGTGAGGCGGCTGATGGGGCCGAGGAGGCGAGTCGGCACGACCAGGATGCTGTTGGTACTGAGGCGTCTAGCTAGGGCTCCTTCGAATTCTTCTATTTCATATCTTCTTGTAATGATGGACATCTCTCTTTTGTAAACTCAATGTTCAATATTAATGAAATGACAGAACTCTTTTTCCCTATGTGTTGTGCTCTATTCAACTCATCTTCAGTACATACATATCTTTTCACTCTTTTTCTTTTATATTAGCTTTGCCGTGTGTTTGTTTACAGCAAGTGCCTGGCGCTCGGCTAGGATGCCACTTGCCACTTGCCACTTGGCTTTAAGCTTTTAGCAAGTGTCTGGCGTTCGGCTTATAGTGCCAGCTGCCACTTATCTTGCTCAAGTGCCTGGCGCTCGGCTAGAATGCCACTTGCCACTTGGCTTTAAATTTTTAGCAAGTGTCTGGCGTTCGGCTTATAGTACCAGCTGCCACTTATCTTGCTCAAGTGCCTGGCGCTCGGCTAGAATGCCACTTGCCACTTGGCTTTAAATTTTTAGCAAGTGTTTGGCGTTCGGCTTATAGTGCCAGCTGCCACTTATCTTGCTCAAGTGCCTGGCGCTCGGCTAGAATGCCACTTGCCACTTGGCTTTAAATTTTTAGCAAGTGTCTGGCGTTCGGCTTATAGTGCCAGCTGCCACTTATCTTGCTCAAGTGCCTGGCGCTCGGCTAGAATGCCACTTGCCACTTGGCTTTAAATTTTTAGCAAGTGTCTGGCGTTCGGCTTATAGTGCCAGCTGCCACTTATCTTGCTTAAGTGCCTGGCGCTCGGCTAGAATGCCACTTGCCACTTGGCTTTAAGTTTTTATAGTAGACCGTTGGAAAAGAAAATTCTTTTTTGTAAATTCCAGTAACTTGCTCATTCATACGTATTTGATTGACAACAAACAACATCCAATTAAAGCCAGAACTTAGCTTTTATTGGTAGTACCTCTTCAGAGACGTGGCGTTCCAGGGCTAGCTGACCAACCTTCCCGCCATGGTTTCCAACGTATATGCCCCCTTGCCAATGACTTCTGCAATTCTGTATGGGCCTTCCCAGGGTGGCATCATTTTTTTGACCATCCCCACCTTTCTTTTCAGAACCAGATCGCCAGGGGCAAAATCCCTGTGTTTTACTCTCTTGTTGTGACTATTCGCCAGCACTTGCTGATACGATGCTAGCCTTATAGCCGCTGCGTCTCTCCTTTCGTCTATCATGTCGAGGTTCAATCTTAACATCTTGTCGTTCTGATCCCGACTCCATGCTAAGCTTCTGATAGTGGGGACTAAATGCTCAACCGGTATAACTGCTTCGGTACCATACGCCATTGCGAACGGGCTCTCCCCAGTCGGCCGCCTTGGGGTGGTTCTGTAAGCCCATAGAACATTCGGGAGTTCATCCAACCACTTCCCCTTATGATCTTCCAGCCTCTTCTTAATGTAGGCGAAAATGGTTCTGTTTGTGATTTCTGCTTGTCCGTTGGCCTGAGGATGACTTACTGCAGCCAACTTCTGGTTGATTCCATACTCCTCCAGCAGCTTTCTTACTTGCCTGCTGTCGAGGTTTGCGCCATTGTCCATGACTATCGATCTGGGAACACCGAAACGGCAGATAATGTTGTTCCAAATAAATCGTCTCACCTGAGTCTGAGTCACGCTAGGATACGGTTCTGCCTCCACCCATTTAGTGAAGTAATCCGTGGCCAGTAACACATACTTGTTCTGAGCTCTTGCAGTTGGCAGAGGACCGACCACATCCATCCCCCATTGCGCGAAAGGCCACGGCGAGGCCATTACGTGCAATTCCTCAGGTGGTTGGTGGATCAATGGTCCATATCGTTGGCATTTATCGCACCTTCGAGAGAACTCCTCCGCATCTCTTGACATGTTTGGCCAGAAATACCTTTGTGTCATTGCTTTATGCGCTAACGATCTTCCCCCAGAATGATTGCCACACACACCCTCATGAATAGCTCGCAATACCTGCTGCGACTCCGCGGGGGTGACACATTTCAAGTACGGGCCAGAATAGGACCTTCTGTACAGCTGGTTCCGCACGATGGCGTACTTGGCAGCATTCTTTTTGAGTTTCCTAGCTTCATCCCTTTGCATAGGCAAAACGTCATCTCGAATATAGGTAATGATTGGGTCAATCCAACTCGGTTCATACGGTATGACGTTGACTTGCCAAGGGTCAGAGTCCATCGGTTCTTCGAAAATGGATGGCTGGGTCACTATTCCTACTGGAATCACCCTCGCCAATGTTTCACCGCAACTCGAAGCACTGCATGCTAAACGGTCTGCATCTGCATTCTGTTCCCTCGGCAACTGTATGAATTCAATCTTTGTAAAGTCCTTGGCTCTACGCAGAACGGCAGAACGATATGCCTCCATCGTGTCATCCTTGGTTGCGTACTCACCATTTACCTGCCGAACAATCAGCTGCGAGTCACTATACACTGTCAAACTTTTGATCTGTAGCTCTCTGGCCAACTTTAATCCATTTAGCAACGCCTCGTATTCCGCTTCATTATTGGTGGCTCGGAACTCAAGTCTGAGTGCTTGGCTCAAGGAAGTACCCTCTGGGGTTTGCAGTTTGATCCCAATCCCAGCCCCCATCTGGTTAGAGGAGCCATCCACAAAAAGTTTCCAAGAGCCGCTTCTAAGGTCCTTTTCCGTATCTTCGGCATCACATTCTAGTAGGAAATCGGCTACCGCTTGCCCTTTAACAGCTGTTCTCGGCTCATACGTTATGTCAAATGAACTCAACTCTATGGCCCACTTTGTCATTCTGCTCGAGAGCTCTGGCTTGTGCATGAGCGTTCTGATTGGGAAAGTTGTTAGAACAGCTATGGGGTGGGATTCGAAATAATGCCTCAACTTTCTTTTTGCATTTACAAGTGCAAGTACCACCCGTTCGGCCTTTGAGTATCTTTTTTCTGCCTCCATCAGTGTTTTGCTTACATAAAATACCGGGTATTGCACCCCTTCCTTGCAACGAATCAGAACGGCACTCGTCGCGACACCAGATACTCCAAGATATAGAAATAACTTTTCTTCCGGTTCTGGGGCTGACAGGACTGGTGGATTCTGCATATATTGCTTCAAATGAGTCAATGCTTGTCGTTGCTCATCCCCCCAGACCTGCCTTCCATGGCTCCGAATTGTGTCAAAGAATGGTTTGCAGTGATCTGACAATTTTGAAATAAATCGACTTAATGCAGCTATTCGTCCTGTTAGGGCTTGCACTTCTCTGATCGTCTTTGGCTCGGTATTCTTAATCAAAGCCTCTGCTTGAGCGGGGCTAACTTCGATGCCCCTGCGGTTGACCAGGTGTCCCAGGAACTGTCCGGAACTCACACCGAACGAGCACTTAGTCGGATTGAGCCTCATCCCATATCGCTTTAGTACATCAAATACCTCTTGCAGATGCTTCAGATGATCATCCTTTTTCCTACTCTTTACCACCATATCATCAATATAGGCTTCGACAATCTTACCCATTTGATTCTTAAAAACTTTGCTAACAAGTCGTTGATAAGTTGCTCCCGCATTCTTTAGCCCGAAAAGCATAACTTTGTAGCAGTATGTTCCTCGCTCGGTGACAAAAGAAGTTTTTTCTTCATCTGCGGGGTCCATTGGAATCTAATTATAACCTGAATATGCGTCCAGAAAGGTTAAACGCTCATACCCAGTGGTGGCATCCACCATTTGATCAATCTTAGGCAACGGGAAGCTGTCCTTCGGACAGGCCTTGTTCAAATTGGTGAAATCAATGCATACTCGCCATTTCCCATTTTTCTTCTGCACCACAACGACGTTGGACAACCACTCAGGGTAGTGCACTTCTCTGACAAATCCCGCATCAAGCAGCCTATCGACTTCTTCCGCTATGATCTGATTACGTTCTGGAGCAAATCTTCGCTGCTTCTGTTTCACTGGTTTGAAATTGGGATTGACATTCAGGGAATGACAGGATACGGAAGGACTAATTCCAGGCATGTCTAGGTGACTCCATGCAAATACGTCGACATTGTGGGACAAGAAATCCACTAGCTCTTGCTGCTCTTCTCTGGTCAGTCTTATACCTACTCTGGTAGTTCGTTCTGGCCTGGACTGATCGATCTGCACATCCAGAAGGGGCTCCTCGGTCAAGTCGACTGACTCCTCCACCCTACTCTGCTCGAGCGGAGGTTTCTGTAATTGCTATCTGGGGCTTGTCGAACGGACGGGCGCCTTTCCTTTCCCAGCATGCTTTAGTGTGACGGAATAACACTCTTTGGCTGCGACCTGATCCCCCCGAATGTCTATTACTTTATCTCCATCGGGCCCGAGGCACCTCATGACCTGATGCAGAGTTGAGGGTACACCTCGGACTCTGTGAATCCATCCTCTTCCCATCAGGAGATTATACGAGGGGTGAATTTCCACAACCACAAAAGTTTCCATAAGAGCTCGTTCTGCAGCTTGAACTTCCACTTCCACCATCCCGACGGGTTCCACCCTCTTCCCATCGAACCCTAATAAGGGATTTCCGGTGGGCTTGAGCCTCTCTGGTTCAATGTCGAGCCTGTCAAATGTGTCCCTCGGCATGACATTCGCACTGCTCCCAGGATCGATCAGAACTCTGCACACCAAGCAATCTGCCACTGTCAAACTGACTACCAACGGGTCGTCATGAGGCAGTTGAACACGCTGCAGGTCTGTCCAGTCGAACTTTATCTGCATTGACGGGCTCTGCTGGCGTAGAGTAGTCACATTGCCGACCCTTTTCTTCATCTGCGCCTGTCGCAGGCGCACCCGGAGCAGCTCATCTGACTCTTCACTAGGCTCGGGTCGACCATGGATAGCATTGATTATACGAACTGGTTGCGAATTGTGGGAGCTTTGTTTATGACTCCTTTTTATTTGTTCCACCGGTCGATTCTGCTCCATCGCCGAACCTTGAACATAACTCGCAAACTCCCCTCTAGCTATCAACATCTCCACTTGCCTCCTCAGGTTCCTGCATTCGTTAGTCTGATGACCGAAATCAGAATGAAAAGCACAATGTTTAGTTTGATCCCTCTGTTCGAGGGGTTGCCTAATTGGCAGTGGTGGATGAAACTTGTCTTTGTTCTCCTGATACAGCCTCGCCAGAGTGACCTTCAGCGGAGTAATCAACTCTTCCTCCCTGGACCTTTTTTCGGCCTTCCAGGTGGTCTGACGTTGCGGCTGAGCCTGCTTCTGCCTGATCTTTGCCTTGGACTTTTCCTCGGTCGACACAAGCGACGTTGTCCGAGCATTAGCTGCCTCCTCTTCTTCTAGGCGCACAAAGCCATCGGCTCTCTCATTGAGTTCATCCATAGTAGTCGGCGTGTTCACTACCAGACTGGTGTGAAATGGAGTTCCGCGTGTCATGGCTAACTTGAAGGCTTGAACTGCCGTTGAAGGGTGGCATTCGATCACCATACTCTTAGTGAGATTAAACCTGGTAAGAAAGGCCTGGAGACGTTCATCCTTGTGCTGCCGCATCGTGAATAGGCTCGAGATGTCCTTCGGCGGGCGTTTGTTCCCATAGTACTGGCTTATGAACCGATCGCACAGGTCTCTGAAACTACCAATGGAGCTCCTAGGCAAGTTTTTGAACCAGCTGAGCGCCGGTCCGGCCAGGCTTGTAGGGAAACATTTGCACATTAAAGAGTCGTTTTCCGTATTCAGGGCCATTTTCAACTGGATATGATACACATGATCGATCGGATCGGTCGTTCCGTCAAACAGAATAAAGACTGGCATAGCAAACTTCCTTGGATGCGGCGCATTCAAGATCTCGTCGGTGAATGGTGAATCCACCGTCCGAGCTGCGGATCGGAGAGCTTCATTCTCTCTCTGGAGTCCAGCGGTAGCTCTGTGAGTTACGGTTCTGCCCTCCGAACCGTGATGAGTGACAGTAATCATGGAGGGCCGGTAAGACGGATCGAACGACCGTTCCTCTATGAACTCTCTTTGCCAAGGCGACGCTACTCGACGGCGATCAACCTCCATCACTTCCTCTCGGTCAAACCTTTCCCGCTGCGGATCAACGTGAGTCGATCCTTCGTGATCTTCAACTCGACGAACATTTGGCGGCAAATTGTCCATCATCCTTTCATCACGGTGGTGAGCTGACTGATTGTTCTCGTCCTGATCGCCTTGATGCGCGATATTAGATTGAACACCACCTTCTCCGACCGGAAGTGGATGCGAAACCGCATGTATTTGCTGATGCTGCAGTCCAGCTTTCAATTCTGCATTTTCTTTTTTGAGAGCTTCAATCAAGTTCATCAACTCTTCAAGCTTTGTTTGCTGGACAGCCTCCATCGGATTGGAGCTTTCACCTATCATTATTCCCGAACGGAGTAAAGGCATTAATCTCAAGTTCGCGAGTAGATCTGAGCTTCGTGAGTAGGAATTTTTAGATCTGGCTTCTAATTCTCCGAATTATGCTCACTGTTTACGAGATCTGAATTGTCTGAACTCTAAATCCGTCAGATCCTGCCACAATCGAACAACTCGTAGATCTGAAGTCACTCCAAAGCTTCAAGAATTGTAATTCCTCCAGAGCAGGTCACAATCGCTCAGCTCTGGATTCAAATCCCAAAGATCGAGTCTCGATCAACCGAATTGGTTTGAATCCATTCGATATTCCTCATTGATCAACCAAACTTCCATGCGTTTCCCACAGACGGCGCCAATTGAAGATGCAAGAAATTCCTTCTCCTCTTTCTCTCTCTAGAATTCTTACACCTCAACCCCCAAAAAAATCCCCCTCCATTTCATTCCATCTCCTATTTATAGATATTTACAAGATATTTACAAGATATTTACTAATTGCTGGATCTGGGCCTATTCCTTCGTAAGCCTTGGTCACCTTTGATGGGCTTACTCTCGTTCGGCCCATATGGCAGTGTCCTTCTATGGGCTGGCCCAGCTGTACGGACTGAATGCTATGTTTGCGAGTCGGATCTGGCCCGTGTCATCCGGGGCCTCCTCAAAAACCATCGGGTCAGGTGATTTCTCTTTATTAATTCGGAGACAGGAAACATGTTTGGATCTCAAGATAAGCTGAGAGATGAAATCAAGTGACTGGGAAGGACCTTATCAACGAAGGGCATAATGGATGATTTTCTTGGGTAAGGTTGGGTGAGCTACCCAATAGGATATGAAATTTTAGCATCAATCAGGTTCTCACTCCCTACAGGATCCCTTAATGGTACTTCAAAACTGTTCCAAAGACTTCCAAAAAAAGCTGGCTAGCATATATATATATATATATATATATATTTATTTATTTATTAATTAATATTCCTTCTAAAATTGATTAAAATTTTACATGCAATTTTTTTTTTGAGCCACCCCAAGCTACAAACCGAGAATGTTACACCCTGCCCCACAACAGCGACACCAATTAAATTAGGGTTATAATAGGGGTGTTGGAATTTGAAATTGGAACATATTAGAACCAAGCCTCTTACTTACCACCATCACCAAGCCCCTGGGTACATGGAAAAAAAAAAAAAAATACTCCTAATTAATATTGACTGAATATATTGTTGAGAGAGGAACTAGGTTTTAGGGACAGTCCAACCTGTCCCTAAAACCCCAAAAATCGTCCCTAAAAGTCAAATCCGTTCGTCCCTAAAAGTCGCGTGACAAAAGGTCTTTTGGGACGGTAAAAAGTGACTGTCCCTAAAGGTTGAGGCCATTAAGAATAACTGTCCCTGATACTGTAGTACTAGTGACAGTAATGCCGTCACTAATACTTTATTCTTTTTATTATATAATTATCTTGGAAATGGATTGAAACCGTCACTAATACATATATATATTTTTTCCTTTTCCATTGCAATGCTTCATTTGTTAATTTGAAATTTTCCTGAAGTCCATAACAACATAAAAACTATTGATATCAAAATCTAAATTAATTTTTATATATTACAAAAGTAGAAGCTACATCAAAAACACATAAATATGCATTATAAATTAATTTGTTCAAAGCGCATTTAAGACTGAAGTACAAAAATGTAATGTTAGCCAAATATTTAACCCAAAAAAAAATAAAAAAACCATAGATACTCAAGTGTCTTGATATAACGAAAAGAAAAACATAGCTGTGGTGGCTGACGGTGGGAATCTTATGTTGTTGGCGGCAGCTGATAACACGGCAGGGAATCTGATGTCGACTGCTGCTGCTAGTATTGGTGGATCCATGGTGACAATGGTTACTGTTGTGCAAGGATTAATGTTCTCGTGCACTTGCATAATTTGTTCCATTTGTTTGCATTTTTTCAAGTTGCTCTAACAATCCTTCATCTTTTTCCTCCCTCGTTCTAGCAGCCTCTTCAATATGTATGAAACCAAAATTAAGTTGAGTGCTTCTACCACCACAACTAAAGAAGAAAGTGGATGATATTCTCACTGCATGACCAAAACAACCTATAAAAAAATAAGCAGCTGTCATTAATGCTTTCCAAATAAACTAATTGTATCAGGGTCAGTGGAGTAGAATTGTTTTCCTGGATTCCAATTAGTGGAAAATTTTGTAATAAAAAAATATGAATTCTTTTATTGTCGTACATTTTCCTAGCAAATAAACAGAGTGAAAGTGAAAGTGAAATTATTACTTGACAATTTGTATCATATTTGTTTAGGTTTTAACTTTACTATGTGCTAGTTCTAACCATTCAGTGCATGTTTCTTTATCTACTTTGCTATGGCTTTTAACCAGCTTGTACACAAGAATAGGTCAACAGACAACAAGGTCACGAAAACAACGAAAATTGAACAAGCAGGTAGCAGGACTAGCGAACCTGAAAAATTTAAGAACACAACAATTCTTTACTCCTGCTTCTTTAGCTTAGAAAATCCTGTGACAAGCAAGAAATTTTGACTCAAAGATGAGTAAGAAACCATGAAAATAATACCAAACACCATAACACTTAAAAAGCACACCAATTTGCAAAACCATGAAGTAATGAATATTGTAACGTGAACATCACAAAAATAATCAATTTGAAAAGTTTGGCACATGAAAGTACCAAGCACCATAACACTACAAATATCATGGAAGAGGCTAAAAATATCGTGCAATATTTGGCACAGCTTCCACATAAAAAAATCCTTCACTGTAGAAGTTTTTGCAAAAATTAAATTCAAATATATATATGTGTGTGTGTGTGTTTACTAAATTCATATCTTAATTTTATTTATTTATTTTTTAACAAATCCATAAAAGTGAACTTAGACTGGGAGAAATTGTAGCCTTTACAGTCATCATCTTGGACATCAGTACATGTATACTTTTGTTGATTGAGTACAAATTTCTAGCTTAATATAATTTTTATTCAAAAGATTAAAAATCAATAGACCAAAAAATTTAATAAACTGAATTCCCCGAACTCATTTGTGGGAATGGTTTCCAGATAACTATATAGATTCACTGGTATTAATACAATCAATTAATGTTATCTATGTTCATATTGTTTTGCCTGACCAAGTCATCTCAATATTAAATGTTTATAATGACTACTTCTAGAGAATTTACTTAAGAAAACATTGTCCATTACATTATGAGAAAAATTACTTGTTTTATCTAGAAATCCAATTTGAGCTAGCCGTCTCCATCAAACATATCAAGCACCAATGGATTTCTGCTACCACAATTTCCACACGAGGATAAAAATAAAAATAATAAGAATGAAAAAAGAGGGATAGGCAAATAGTATTTTGTGTATAAGAAGCAAAAAAATAAAAAAACAAAAAGGAAGAGAAGAGAGACATACATTAGGGCTCAAAAAACCTGTGTGATTTCCCTAAGCAATTTAGTCACAGCCGATAAGCTCTTTACAGATCTGTAATTTATCCCTTCGATTGTTAGTCCTTTTGCAATTTCGAAGCCTTAAAACATGTATTTGCATAAATAAAAAAAATTACCGAAAGATCAAAAATCGAAAGGAAATAACATATGGCGAGATTGAAGAGGTTAAACCGAAGAGGGTTTTCTGAATATCGAAGAAACCCTTTAAAAAAAAAAATTCATGTTATACCTGATGATCAGTGATTCGATGAAGATGAGCTACTGATTTTTTAATGACCACCATTGATTAACAGAAGCTAATGGAACATTTGAGGGCGGTACGGTGGAAGAGAACGGCTTGGAACATTTGAGAACAGAAGACTGGTTTATCAAATTTTGATGATTAAAATGACGTAGTCTAATATCCCATCGCTATTTTGAAAAATTAAATTTCTTTATTTATTGTCTTTTTACAAGTACAAGTGGGCCAAACAGGGCACAAGTAAAAAAATTAGGCGCTAAAGGTGACGCACAATTTTTTTTTAGGCATTGGGGACGGTATTTTATGTACCGTGCCCAAAAATAAGGTCATTAAGGACAATTTTTAGGACTGTCCCCAAAATACTGTGACTAATAGCCTAATTTCTTGCAATAGGGGTACACTTTTTTTTGTAGTGAGTATTATCATAATTATTCAGTGAAAAAATTATATCTTAATTAAAATTTGGGGTATTTTAGTAATTAGTCAGTTATAAAAAAAAAAAAAAAAGGCATTTAGCTAAATGAATAGAAAAAAAAAATAATATGGATTTAAAGAAGGGCAAAGTAATTTACTCGATATGAAAAAAAAAAAAAAAAAAAAAAAAACACTATGTCATTTTAACATTTGAAACATAGGCGGAGCTTTTTAATGGGTTATAGCCCAGGTCCAATTTTTTTTTATAAAAATTAGTACTACTATTTTTATCAGCCCAGTCCATATGTAATCAATTTTTAGTACTACTCTTTCTCTTCTTATCATCCCAATCCAGCCCAATCTATAGTACTACTCTACCTCTTCTGATCAGCCCAATCCATATGTGATATGTAATTAATTTTTACTACTCTTCAGCCACTTCCTCTCAACACGTAATGGTATCACTCATAGAGTTTGGCCAGCCTGTTTGGGGTCTAGCAAGAAAATTGCAAAGACTTGAAATGGGGTCCAATTTATCATCTTTTTTGACAAATATATTTGATTTGATATACGAGAATATCATCATTTTTTGGTCAATTTTTTAATAGACATAATATACGTTTATGATAA
Organism: Cornus florida; assembly: GCF_030987335.1. Classification (NCBI taxonomy): domain Eukaryota; kingdom Viridiplantae; phylum Streptophyta; class Magnoliopsida; order Cornales; family Cornaceae; genus Cornus; species Cornus florida. The sequence continues at coordinate 22,751,611 of NW_026775572.1, read as the reverse complement.
GAATTATTGTGTTTATCTTCAATTTTTTTTTTTTATTATCTTTAGCCCCTACTTTTCAATCCTTAGTACGCCCTGATTGGAAAATCATTTGTCCGTGGGGATTTATTGTGCAGTGCTGTGGCTAGATTCATTCAATACTCTTGGAGATTTGACTTACTTATGTGTTGTTTACTATTATGTCACATTAATGGTTTGCATTGTCCCTGCTTCAATTAATAGAACTATTGGCGTGATGTGGTGGCAGCCTCTCTTTATATAGCCAGGTTTCATCCAACAATGCCATGGATGAGGAAACTCTATTTGCAGGTGATTTTTAATTTTTATCTCCTGAAAATTTTGATTTGATATACGATAACATCATCGTTTTTTGGTCTCCTAATTGGAAAATCATTTGTCCGTGGGGATTTATTATGCAGTGGTGTGGCTAAATTCGTTCAATACTCTCCGAGATTTGATGTACTTCTTTGTTGTTTACCATTATGTCACGTCAGTGGCTTGTATTGTCCATTCAATTAATAAAATTATTGTTCTTATTTGCAAAGACGCTTTTGATGGTGTGGGCGTGATGTGGTCATTACCTCTCTTTATATAGCCAGGTTCATCCAACAATGCCATGAATCAGGAAACTCTATTTAATTTTGATTTGATACACAAGAACATCATCATTTTTTGGTCTATTTTTTAATATACATAATATATGATTATGATAAGAATTATTGTGTTCATCTTCAAATTTTTTTATTATCTTTAGCTCCTACTTGGCAATCCTGACTGTGCCCTGATTGGAAAATCATTTGTTCGTCGGGATTTATTGTGCAGTGGTGTGGTTAAATTCATTCAATACTCTCGGAGATTTGACGTACTTATGTGTTGTTTACTATTATGTCACATCATTGGTTTGTATTGTCCCTTCAATTAGTCGAACTATTGTTCTTATTTGCAAAGTTGCTTTCGATGGTGGGCGTGATGTGGTGGTTACCACTCTTTATATAGCTAGGTTCATCCAACAATGCCATGAATTAGGAAACCCTATTTACAGCTGATTTTTAATTTTTATCTCCTAAAATTTTGATTTGATATAGAGAACTTCATCATTTTTTGGTTTATTTTTTAATATACATAACATATGTTTATGATAAGAATTATTGTGTTCATCTTCAAATTTTCTTATTCTTTTTAGCCCATACTTTGCAATCCTAAGTGCGCCCTGATTGGAAAATCCTTTGTCCGTGGGGATTTATTGCGCAGTGGTGTGGCTAAATTCATTCAATACTCTTGGAGATTTGACGTATTTATGTGTTGTTTACTATTATGTCACATCACTGGTTTGTATTGTCCATTCAATTAATAGAACTATTGTTCTTATTTGCAAAGGCGCTTTTGATGGTGGATGTGATGTGGTCGCTACCTATCTTTATATAGCCATGTTCATCCAACAATGTCATGGATCAGCAAAATTCTATTTATAGGTGATTTTTAATTTTTATCTCCTGAAAAATTGATTTGATATACGAGAACATCATCGTTTTTTGGTCTATTTTTTAATATACATAATATATGTTTATGATAAGAATTATTGTGTTCGTCTTCAAATTTTCTTATTATCTTTAGCCCCTACTTTGCAATCTTAACTGCGCCCTGATTGAAAAATTATTTGTCCTTAGGGATTTATTGTGCAGTGGCGTGGCTAAATTCATGCAATATTCTAGGAGATTTGACGTACTTATGTGTTGTTTACTATTATGTCACATCACTAGTTTGTATTGTCCATTCAATTAATAGAATTATTGTTCTTTTTTGAAAGGACGCTTTCAATGGTGGACATGATGTGGTCGCTACCTCTCTTTTTACAGCTAGGTACAACCAACAATACCATGGATTTGGAAACACTATTTACAGGTGTTTTTAAATTTTTATCTCCTGAAAATTTTGATTTGATATACGAGAACATAATAGTTTTTTGGCCTATTTTTTAATATACATAATACATGTTTATGATAAGAATTATTGTGTTCATCTTCAAATTTTCTTATTATCTTTAACCCCTACTTTGTAATCCAGACTGCGCCCTGATTGGAAAATCATTTGTCCATGGGGATTTATTGTGAAGTGGTGTGGCTAAATTTATTCAATACTCTTGGTGATTTGACGTACTTATGTGTTGTTTACTATTATGTCACATCATTAGTTTGTATTGTCCATTCAATTAATAGAACTATTGTTCTTATTTGCAAAGACACTTTCGATGGTGGACGTGATGTGGTCGCTACCTCTCTTTATATAGCCAGGTTCATCCAAAAATGTCATGGATTGGAAAACTCTATTTATAAGTGATTTTTATTGTGATGTGGTATGGCTAAATTCATTCAATATTCTCGGAGATTAACGTACTTATGTGTTGTTTACTATTATGTCCCATCAGTGGTTTGTATTGTCCATTCAATTAATAGAACTATTGTTCTTATTTGAAAAGACGCTTTCAATGGTGGACGTGATGTGGTCGTTACCTCTCTTTATACAGCCAGCTTCATCCAACAATACCATAGATCAAGAAACTCTATTTATAGGTGATTTTTAATTTTTATCTCCTGAAAATTTTGAATTGATATACGAGAATATCATCGTTTTTTGGTCTATTTTTTAATATACATAATATATCTAGCTTTATGATAAGAATTATTGTGTTCATTTTTTAAAAAAATTATATTATTTTTAGCCCCTACTTTATAATCCTGACTACGCACTGATTATAAAATCATTTGTTTGTGGTAATTTATTGTGATGTAGTGTGGCTAAATTCATTCAATATTCTCAGAGATTTGACGTACTTATGTGTTGTTTACTATTATGTCACATCATTGGTTTTTATTGTCCAATCAATTAATAATACTATTGTTCTTATTTGAAAAGACGCTTTCAATGATGTACGTGATATGGTCGCTAGCTCTCTTTATACAACCAGGTTCATCCAACGATACCATGGATCAGGAAACTTTATTTACAGGTGATTTTTAATTTTTATCTCCTGAAAATTTTGATTTGATATACGAGAATATCATCATTTTTTGGTCTATTTTTTAATATACGTAATATATCTAGCTTTATGATAAGAATTATTGTATTCATCTTCAAAAAAATTTATACGATTTTTAGCCACTACTTTACAATCCTGACTGCACCCTGTTTGAAAAATCATTTGTTCGTGGGAATTCATTGTGATGTGGTGTGGCTAAATTCATTCAATATTCTCGGAGATTTGATGTATTTATATGTTGTTTACTATTATGTCACATCACTGGTTTGTGTTGTCCATTCAATTAGTAGAACTATTGTTCTTATTTGTAAAGATGCTTTCAATAGTGGACGTAATGTGGTCGCTACCTTTCTTTATACAGCCAGGTTCATCCAACAATACCATGGATTAGGAAACTCTATTTACATGTGATTTTTAATTTTTATCTCCTGAAAAATTTGATTTGATATACGAAAATATCATTGTTTTTTGGTCTATTGTTTAAAATACATAATATATCTAGCTTTATGATAAGAACTATTGTGTTCATCGTCCAAAAATTTTATATTATTTTTAGCCCCTACTTAACAATCCTGACTGTGCCCCGATTGAAAAATCATTTGTTCGTGGGAATTTATTGTGATGTGGTGTGACTAAATTCATTCAATATTCTCGGAGATTTGACGTACTTATTTATTGTTTACTATTTTGTCACATCACTGGTTTGTTTTGTCCATTCAATTAATAGAACTATTGTTCTTATTTGAAAAGATGCTTTCAATGGCGGACGTGATGTGGTCGCTAACTCTCTTTATACAGCCAGTTTCATCCAACAATACCGTGGATCATGAAACTTTATTTATAGGTGATTTTTAATTTTTATCTCCCGAAAAAATTGATTTGATATATGAGAAAATCATCGTTTTTTTGGTCTATTTTTTAATATACGTAATATATATTTATGATAAGAATTATTGTGTTCAACTTCAAATTTTCTTATTATCTTTAGCCCCTACTTTGCAATCCTGACTACGCCATGATTGGAAAATCATTTGTCCGTGGGGATTTATTGTGCGTTGGTATGGCTAAATTCGAACATTCAATACTCTTGGAGACTTGACTTACTTATATGTTGTTTACTATTATGTCATATCAGTGGTTTGTATTGTCCATTCAATTAATAGAAATATTGTTCTTATTTGCTAAGATGCTTTCGATGGTGGATGTGATGTGGTCGTTACCTCTCTTTTATAGCTAAGTTCATCCAATAATGTCATGGATTGGAAAATTCTATTTACAAGTGATTTTTAATTTTTATCTCTTAAAAAATTTGATTTGATATATAAGAACATTATCATTTTTTTGTCTATTTTTTAATATTAGTAATATATTTAATTTTATGATAAGAACTATTGTGTTCATCTTTAAACTTTTTATTTTTAATCCCTACTTTACAGTTTTGACTGCACCCTGAATGAAAATTCATGAATGAAAAATTATTTATTCGTGGGAATTTATTGTGATGTGGTATGGCTAAATTCATTCAATACTATTGAAAATTTTCTGCTACTAACCTCTTATTTACTATTATGTCCCATCAATTGTTTGCATTGTCCATGCAATGATGTGGTCACTACCTCTCTTTATATAACTAGGTTCATCCAACAATGCCATTAATCATAACCCTCTCTCTCTCTCTCACACACACACACACACACGCACGCAGTACGTCTCTCTCTCTCTCTCTCTAAAATGGCCTGTACAGCTTCACTGGTTCCTCAACGTTGTCCCAGCATTCCTCTCCATGCATCCAATATACCAGAATCAAGTATGTCCATTCCAGCAAATTACGCCTACAGGCCCTACACCACAGACCCCAATGAACCAGTTGGTTCAGAGCCTGGAGATTCAATCCCCATCATTGATTTTTCCTTACTCACCTCCAGTGATCCTGATCAACGATCCAAAATAGTCCAAGACCTGGGCAAAGCCTGTGAAGAGTGGGGCTTCTTCCTGGTACTATATATATATTCATGAACAATCCAATCACACAATTTCAAATTTTTTTGTTATATTATGTGGTTGTGAATTGAGTAAGATTGATCTGATGGGTTGTTCAGGTGATCAATCATGGTGTGGGGGAGAGGCTGATGAAAGGGATGATGGACGCGTGTAACGAGTTCTTCAATCTAACGGAGGAGGAGAAGCGGGAGTACCAAGGGAACCACGTGTTGGATCCCATCAGGTTTGGGACGAGCGTCAATGCCACGGTGGATAAGGTCTTCTTGTGGAGGGATTACCTCAAGCTTTTTCTGCATCCACATTTTCACTCTGTCAACAAACCCATGGGATTCAGGTACAAAATCCTGATTGAATATTTATCGAACATATGAATAATGAATTGTTTAATTAAATAATTTTTAATTTATTTATTTATATTAATTAAAAATAAATAAAAATAATTATTTATTCATTTGTTATATAATTGGTCAATTAAAAAAGTAAGTTTAATAATTCACTGTAAATATTCAGTATAATAATTATTTTCCTTCCTAATTATATATGTATATGGATGGTTATTCTGGCCCATTTATTAACTTGATACTCCGTATTAGATTACAAGGTTTGAAGAATAAGTAAAGATTTTATTTTATTTTTTTTAAGGCAAGATGTATTAGAAGTTAAAATAGTAGATGTATAGAGTCGAAACCTAATACTCCACGAATTACGTGAGACACTAATTCACTGGATAATCGAGACATTTAAATGAGTGAAGATGAAATATTACTACCTTATTTGGATAATCGAGACATTTAAATGAGTGAAGATGAAATATTACTACCTTATTATTTTTGTGAATAAGTTGGAAATTTAAATACACATAAGAGTATACTTCAAAATTCACCTGAGACACTAACTCAGAATTATTGAGATATATGCAATGAGTAAAGATGAAATATACCATCTTAATGAGTATTATTAAGATGAAATATACCATAAGATGAATATACCATCTTAATGAGTATTATTAAAATAGTAGATGTATAGAGTCGAAACCTGATACTTCAAGAATTACGTGAGACACTAAATCACTGGATAATCGAGACATTTAAATGAGTGAAGATGAAATATTACTACCTTATTATTGTTGTGAATAAGTTGGAAATTTAAATACACATAAGAGTATACTTCAAGATTCATTTGAGACACTAACTCAGAATTATTGAAATATATGCAATGAGTAAAGATGAAATATACCATCTTAATAAGTATTATTTTTGTAAATAAGTTGCAAATTTAAATACACTACTGTACGACACATTGAAGGAAAATGATAAACATCATCAAAGAACTTTCATAATGTTTATCACCAAAAACGTGGCACCAGTTTGCCACTTCTTCGTTTTTATTTATTTCCTTCTTTTTATTTAGGCTAATTGTTTTTCTGATATTAATGAAAAAAAAAAAAAAAAAATAGTTTCATTCCCTATGATTCAAATTTGATTAAAAAAAAAAGTCAATAAATTAAACATTATTATGAAAAAAATAATACTAATAATATTATGATGAAAAAAAAAATGTATTGAATCATTCTTTGTCCATTTTTTTTAATCAGTTTTAAAATTTTACTTTTTTAGAATACATTCGATTTTAGACTATGAAAAAGAGATGAGAATTTGGCCCACAAGAGGCATTCACATAACATTCAAAAAAAAAAAGGGGGCTAAAATCATTCTTGTTACCAAATAATTTGACCTACAAAATTCAATATTCAAATTATAAAATTTATTGATGATGCGTATCACTGCTCACATTTAATCAGCCTATCAGTTTAAATTTTCACGATAATTAGGAGCAATACAATTAAGTCAAATCAAAAATTTATTTGTCCTTGTCTGTGTCCGTACATTAATTCCATCCACAATCTTTTCTCTTCATGTGGTTGAGTTATTTCTTTCCATCTTTCATCGTACCGAATGTCATTCTCCTAGCACAAAATTACAAAAAGACGAGAAAGTGAAGTGGTAGGTGGTGACAAATTGTTAGATAATTTTGGACCACTTCATTTAATTTAAATGTTTTAATTTTAATTTTTTATAAAATATTTTATATTCGAACAAGCGGGTGTCAATGGCTCCAACTTTCCAAACACTACACACTCTACTTGTCACCACAGTACTCACTTCATTTGTGAGATTCTTTTTCATATCTAATAATGACAATAGTTTTGGACAATACTTCTCAGAGTTGCACAAAAATCCAATCCTCATTTATAGTATTATTCACTTGGTCCCCCTCGTATCGAAGAAGTCCTTTCATCTTGTTATGTGTCTCAAAATTATAGCTATTTCAGCTTTATTATAATCTTTTAAAAAATAAAAAAATTGTTATTATTATATTTATTCCCTTTCTCCTCTCTCTTCTTTCATATCTTTATCATTCTATTTTTTCCACCTCTTACACCCCATCCTCTAACCATGACCATCTTCACCTCTTACACTCCACCCTCTAACCATGGCCTTCATCCCTTCCCTCTCAACCTTCTATCAACCTTCTACCATTATCCCCACTCTACCAACCATCATATTTATAGACGTATATATCATGGTAAGGCTGTGTACTTAAACACATATGTATAAATTTAATTTGAACAAAACCAATATATTCAAGCAAATATACTTGTGAATCAAAACATATATATAAAATCATACATTGTTCTTCTTTGTTAAAAATCTTTTAATTTTTTTTGAACTAGTTTTCATCACGTTTGATTTATTTTGAGGGTTGATTAATATTCTATAAACAAAACAGATTATTTAGAAGAATTGACAAATACCGCCTTAATTAGTTTTAAATGATTAATAACTATACTTTCAAACATCAACATTTTAAGACTCATAATTAGTGGGAATTTGGATTCTACTCTCACACACACCTATAGTACCTATATATATATATATACACACACGTATATTTATATATATACAAAGGTCCTATAGTACCTTATATATATATATATATAAGGTACTATAGGACCTTTGTATATATATAAATATACGTGTATTAGTAATTACATGGTGTAACAATAAAAATTTGAATCTGAATTTTTAAACAACATATTGTACGTGCAAGTTATGTCTCCTATCTTTTCCGGCTACAGCTGCTCTCTTTTTAAAGGGTTCTCAATAGAAGAGCATTTATCATTTTCAGATCCTGTAATTTCGAGAGCCTAGGTAGCCCTTTACATAGAGGTTTGTATATATATATATATTGACTTCTACTAATTAAGTTTATTATTTTAATGCAGTGACCTTTCCTTGGAGTACTCTAAGAGAACCCGAAAAGTGGCAGTTGAATTAGTTAAAGGGATATCAGAGAGCTTAGGTCTAGAAGAAAGCTACATACACAAAGCCTTGGATATGGACTCAGGCTTACAGATTTTCGTGGCAAATCTGTACCCGCCTTGTCCACAGCCTGAACATGCCATGGGCATCCCTCCTCACTCCGATCATGGTGTCTTAACCCTCCTAATACAGAACGAAATCGGAGGCCTACAAGTCCAACATAATGGCAAGTGGGTCAATGTCAATCCCCTTCCCAACTCCTTTCTCGTCAACACCGCGCATCACCTTGAGGTGCAACATTGTTTATTTTTACAAATGTTAGTATTAAGATTACATCCTCTCTAATAGCTTAAATGTTTTCGATACAGATATTGAGCAATGGTAAGTATAAGAGTGTTCTGCACAGAGCAGTTGTGAACAACAAAGCTACTCGACTCTCCCTTGCCATGGGCCATGGACCGTCGCTCGATGCAGTTGTGGGTCCGGCAATGGAATTAGTGAACAGTGAAACTCATCCAGCTGCATGTATTCCAATGAAGTATAAAGACTATCTAGAGTTGAAGCAAAAGAACCAGCTTGATGCCAAGTATGGCTTGGAAAGTGCTTAAATTGTGTAATTAAGCAATTAAACTACTTGCATTGCATGCATATCTGTGTACACATATTTTCAATAAAGTTGCATGTACTCTCATAAAAAGAAAAATGTCGAAGTAATAAATGTAATTTTCCATTTTCATGACCTTCATTATGCGAGCTTGTTATTTATTTATTTATTTGTTTGTTTAACTTAATTTTCATTTTCATGACCTTCACTATGATGGATGATCCATCATGCTCTGTTATCCGAGCTGGGTCATCTCCAACGGCCACTTGGTTTGAAAGGTTGGGCCCTGGATTGTCTTTTCTTCGAACTTAGGCTCTTCTTCTGTAAAGCTTTTTTTGGGCCTAGGCCCGTGTTTTAGTTAATATTTTCTCATGGGCTTCACTCACTGCTGTTCGTGATTAGCCCATTTTCTTCTGGCCTGATTGCCTGACCTTTAAAAAAAAAACGCAAAACTCGGCTTAGATGGTTGTAGCAATGTAGCCTCCAACGGTCTATTTTTTATTCTTGGGTGGGCATGTTGTAGATTGGGCTTCTGGGTCCAGCTAATCCTTGGGCTTGTAATGTATTTGGTTAGCATTGGGCTAACTCTTCTCTTGTATATTGTTGGTGCATATATATATATAACTTGAAATTTACCTTTCAAAACTCAATTAACATTAGTTTTTACAATTTGAATCCCGCACATTCTACTTGTAATATATTTTTTATGTTGCATTTAGAGCATTCAATCAGTGCTTTGAATTTGGTATTGGGGAAATTTTAATTCTATTCAAAATATTAACTAAATTTTTTTCAGTTCCAAATTCACATCGTTAATTCGGTGCTCACAAACATAAGCTTATCAATTTTCAGGAGCGGGTTACTGGGTTTCACTGTATCAAGCCAAGATTGTTAATTCTCAAGGCTAATGCTTAAAGACGACATCATCTAAAAACTTAATTGATTTTGAAAAACTAAAACTATTTCAAGACACTCACATCACAATACTTGTGTAAGTGTGCTAACTAAACATGTTTTTAATTGATGTGATTTTTAGTCCCACCTCAATTTGCTTAAATATGTTAAACGATGTTTTTAGTCTCACATCAGTTTTGAGTTAAAAAGAATCATGTATATACCAACTCCCTATAAAAATAAAGGCCTAACAAATTAATAATTATACATTTTTCGACCTTTTTGACTAGCTAGTTACATTTGGGATGAGTTTGTATGTGGTTCAAAAAGCATTAGTCTAGTCACATCAATTTGTTGCCATCCCTGACTATGTAACATTTTGTATTGCAAAAATGTCACTGATTTGACTCCAAGGGATGGACCAGGGATGGCAATAGGGCTGGGCGGATATTTCATTGCCCATCCCTAGTCAAGTTTTTTACCTCCATCCCCACCCTCATACCAATTTAATTTTCAATCCCCTTCCCCGTCACCACCTTCAGCATATCTAAAATGAAGTCAAATTGATTAAATTAAAAACAAGCTTAAGATTGCACAAAGCCACAGATTAATCTCATTTTATTTCAATAAATTGGTTGTCAGCCAAACAAACCCTATGTTGCATGCACACAAGGTATAAAACACTTGAGACTGCACGGCTTAATTATTTCATAAAGAAATTAAAAACAAATTGAGATTATTTCTTTTTTCAATACCAACCCTGTTATGGGGAAGTGGGGTACATGTATTGCATGTATTTAAAACATATCAAGAAATTTTTCCATGTATACTACTTTTCTTCATCTTCATTTATCTTAATCTTATCAATAACTGGCTCAACAAATGTCTCCAAGTCTTTCAAGTCGTGCTTCAATTCATCAACCTGTGAATTCAAGTAGATAAAAACTACAAGTCAAAAAACAACACACACACACATATTAACTCCGTTTGTTTCGACGTAAAATATTTTTTTTCAGGTAGAATGTTCTTTTATTTTTACTATATCAGTATTTGGCAACGGTCTACGTCGAAATTAAGGTCGAGTCTATTATGCGGGACATGTAAAATAACTTGTCGAAAATTGATCCATAAGTTACTTTTGTTAAATTTTAATATATTTTTTTTCGTAAATATTTTACGACAACCACATACCAGAAAATAAAAAAATATTTCACGTCCAAACAAACGGAGCCTAAAAGTGTTTAAAATTAAGCAATTGGTTCTTGCTGCACAGTATTCTCAAATAAACATTGATGATCATGATAATATGATATGCCCTCTTGAAATTACTTGTTCTCTTCCAATTCTATTGCCAAAAAGTTAATCCAAGAGTGTTTTTAAAAGAAAAAACAATTTAATGCGTGTGAAAACTGAAAACACAGTACTTTGTGAATAAGATCTAGTACTTGTTGAGCATCCTTTGCTGTGACACTAGATACATGTTCTATGCACAATGCTGCATCCTTGAGTTTGCCATTGAACGGAATCTTATTAGCCACCTCTGCTGATATCTTCTCAGTTGTAGTCGCCACCTTTTCGATCTCCTCTGCCACATTTTCCACCTCTTCCACAACTTCCTCTGCCTTCCCTAAATTGTATAAATTAACAAGTTTCAGTCCAATTCCATTAGAAATCAACAAAGAAATTTCCTTAACTTTTAGATTGTGAGTGTAAGGACTGATTTTTTTTTTTTTTTTCATTTGTTGAATAATAATAATAATACTAATACTAATTCTCAGCTTGTTTCAGGCAACAGAAGCAGACCATGGATTATATGGTGATAAATATATATACCTTCCAACCTTAGCAGAGTTTTCAGTTTTTGCTGCCAAAAACGTAGTAGAAAAGTCAATACAGAGCCAAAAATCCATTTTGCCCTGCGAAACACAGTTCCTCTCAGCTCTTTCTCCCAAATATGTATATATTAAAAATACAATCTTTTAATGAAGGAACAAACATGAAAATGTCTCAATAAACATCAAAGAGTGCGTTCGGAATTAGCTACATATCCTAAACGATTTCTTGCCAAGTTTTATTACAACATAAACACATTCTTCACTTTCAATTTCAAGGGATAGTCATTGTCAATATTGACTCTTCAACAATTATTACTCTGTCAAGCATGTTTCTTTTAAATTTAAATAATAATTAACAATAACAAGCTTAATTCTCTTTTCTATTTCATGTAGAGACAGAACAAGAAATCAATTTGAATCCTGTTAGTTAAACCAAATGGTATAATTGATCTCTCATTCTTAAAGGAGAGGTTGAGAGTTCGAGTTTCGTTAAAAACAATATTGTAAATCTATGTATATTTGCTTCAACTTTCGGAGAAAAAAAAAAAAAATTTCCAGTCAAAATTAATTTATAAACAATTTTTTTAAGTGGTCAAGGACAGGTTCATACCACATATAAAATCTGGGCATGTACTGGTTAAACCTTGTCCACTTAATCCTTCACCCTACATTAAGGAACAATAATAAATCTTATATATTCAAAACTTCACAGCAGAAAATTCATAAAAATAAGGCAGGAACATAAAAACTCTTGAAGAAGATGATTCACATATGGTCAGGCTTGGGCTTTATATGTGCTCCACTAGAACAGCCTGCACTGGTGCAAATCAATCTCAACCCTTGATGTGTAGAACAACTATATCCAACGTTAGAGAAACGCGCATCACGGTGCTGTGACTGAGATGGATTGCCAGCGAAAAGCCGATAACGATGAACTGATGTAATCAGACTCGAAATTTTATAAGAAGCCCAAAAATTTCTCACCGCCATTGTAAATTTCTAGTACTTAATGGATTCAAGAGCTAGCTTCAAGACTCAAGCTTAATGCCTGTATGAATATATGTATGTGCATATATATATATATATATATACATATCATGCATGAATCAAAGACCAAGCATTCAAATTGATTTTGAAGCTGGCCTTAGCTTTCTATATGTACTTTTAATGGCATTTTACGTGTTGGGAATGTTTGGGAAATGCTGAAAATGTGAAAGAAGATCAGAACACGCCAAGGGATATATGATGTAAAACGTTTTTGATGATGGGTAGGATTTAAAAGGTCACTTTAAGCTACAGATTTCCTTCCACCTAACAAAAAGCTAAACAAGTCACATGTTTCTTGCAAGTTAATGGTACTTCAAATCTGTTCCAAAGCCTTAACTACATGTGTGTACCTATATATTATCTATATCGATCTATATATGTTTGAAACTCCATGTCCAATCCTGCGTGTAATATTATCCACAAGCTCTCTGCAATCCGAAGCCTTAAGCACCGTAGAAATAAGGGGAATTCCCAAGTATTTTGATAGGAAGAGATCCACAATCAAACCCAGCAATGCCATCGATCATAACATTGATTAGGCTGTCCTTAATGTGCCTACCATGAATAAATGAATTTTGACAAGGGTCTATGTATAATGGAGAGAGAAGCTAGCTTGAGCTTGTAAGCTATAAGATTGGCAACGCATTTATATTGCAAAAAAAATTTAAATTTGCAAAAAATGAAATAAAAATGCATTTATATAAAAGTGCAATGTATGAATTGTTAATCTCCTTGAGCATCTCGCCATTTGTGAAGAAAGCCTTTATGGCCTCAGTGACTTCACAACCCACACAGTTTGCGGCCTTGTAATAAAAATGGGCATTAAAACCATCGGGTCAGGTGATTTCTCTTTATTAATTCGGAGACAGGAAACATGTTTGGATCTCAAGATAAGCTGAGAGATGAAATCAAGTGACTGGGAAGGACCTTATCAACGAAGGGCATAATGGATGATTTTCTTGGGTAAGGTTGGGTGAGCTACCCAATAGGATATGAAATCTTAGCATCAATCAGGTTCTCACTCACTACAGGATCCCTTAGTAGTACTTCAAAACTGTTCCAAAGACTTCCAAAAAAAGCTGGCTAGTTATTAATTAATATTCCTTCTAAAATTGATTAAAATTTTACATGCAATTTTTTTTTTTTGAGCCACCCCAAGCTACAAACCGAGAACGTTGCAACCTGCCCCACAACAACGACACCAATTAAATTAGGGTTATAATAGGGGTGTTGGAATTTGAAATCGAAACATATTAGAACCAAGCCTCTTACTTACCACCATCACCAAGCCCCTGGGTACATGGAAAAAAAAAAAAAAATACTCCTAATTAATATTGACTGAATATATTGTTGAGAGAGGAACTAGGTTTTAGGGACAGTCCAAACTGTCCCTAAAACCCCAAAAACCGTCCCTAAAAGTCAAATCCGTTCGTCCCTAAAAGTCGCGTGACAAAAGGTCTTTTGGGACGGTAAAAAGTGACTGTCCCTAAAGGTTGAGGCCATTAAGAATAACCGTCCCTGATACTGTAGTATTAGTGACAGTAACGCCGTCACCAATACTTTATTCTTTTTATTATATAATTATCTTGGAAATGGATTGAAACCGTCACTAATACATATATATATTTTTTCCCTTTTTCATTGCGATGCTTCATTTGTTAATTTGAAATTTTCCTGAAGTCCATAACAACATAAAAACTATTGATATCAAAATCTAAATTAATTTTTATATATTACAAAAGTAGAAACTACATCAAAAACACATAAATATGCATTATAAATTAATTTGTTCAAAGCGCATTTAAGACTGAAGTACAAAAATGTAATGTTAGCCAAATATTTAACCCAAAAAAAAAAAAAAAAAAAACCATAGATACTCAAGTGTCTTGATATAACGAAAAGAAAAACATAGCAGTGGTGGTTGATGATAGGAATCTTATGTTGTTGGCGGCAGCTGATACCACGGCAGGGAATCTGATGTCGACTGCTGCTGCTAGTATTGGTGGATCCATGGTGACAATGGTTACTGTTGTGCAAGGATAAATGTTTTCCTGCACTTGCGTAATTTGTTCCATTTGTTTGCATTTTTTCAAGTTGCTCTAACAATCCTTCACCTTTTTCCTCCCTCGTTCTAGCAGCCTCTTCAATATGTATGAAACCAAAATTAAGTTGAGTGCTTCTACCACCACAACTAAAGAAGAAAGTGGATGATATTCTCATTGCATGACCAAAACAACCTATAAAAAAATAAGCAGCTGTCATTAATGCTTTCCAAATAAACTAATTGTATCAGGGTCAGTGGAGTAGAATTGTTTTCCTGGATTCCAATTAGTGGAAAATTTTGTAATAAAAAAAATATGAATTCTTTTATTGTCGTACATTTTCCTAGCAAATAAACAGAGTGAAAGTGAAAGTGAAATTATTACTTGACAATTTGTATCATATTTGTTTAGGTTTTAACTTTACTATGTGCTAGTTCTAACCATTCAGTGCATGTTTCTTTATCTACTTTGCTATGGCTTTTAACCAGCTTGTACACAAGAATAGGTCAACAGACAACAAGGTCACGAAAACAATGAAAATTGAACAAGCAAGTAGCAGGACTAGCGAACCAGAAAAATTTAAGAACAAAACAATTCTTTACTCCTGCTTCTTTAGCTTAGAAAATCCTGTGACAAGCAAGAAATTTTGACTTAAAGATGAGTAAGAAACCATGAAAATAATACCAAACACCATAACACTTAAAAAGCACACCAATTTGCAAAACCATGGAGTAATGAATATTGTAACGTGAACGTAACAAAAATAATCAATTTGAAAAGTTTGGCACATGAAAGTACCAAGCACCATAACACTACAAATATCATGGAAGAGGCTAAAAATATCGTGCAATGTTTGGCACAGCTTCCACATAAAAAAATCCTTCACTGTAGAAGTTTTTGCAAAAATTAAATTCAAATATATATATGTGTGTGTGTGTTTACTAAATTCATATCTTAATTTTATTTATTTATTTTTTAACAAATCCATAAAAGTGAACTTAGACTGGGAGAAATTGTAGCCTCTACAGTCATCATCTTGGACATCAGTACATGTATACTTTTGTTGATCGCGTACAAATTTCTAGCTTAATATAATTTTTATTCAAAAGATTAAAAAACAATAGACCAAAAAATTTAATAAACTGAATTCCCCGAACTCATTTGTGGGAATGGTTTCCAGATAACTATATAGATTCACTGGTATTAATACACTCAATTAATGTTATCTATGTTCATATTGTTTTGCCTGACCAAGTCATCTCAATATTAAATGTTTACAATGACTACTTCTAGAGAATTTACTTAAGAAAACATTGTCCATTACATTATGAGAAAAATTACTTGTTTTATCTAGAAATCCAATTTGAGCTAGTCATCTCCATCAAACATATCAAGCACCAATGGATTTCTACTACCACAATTTCCACACGAGGATAAAAATAAAAAGAATAAGAATGAAAAAAGAGGGATAGACAAATAGTATTTTGTGTATAAGAAGCAAAAAAATAAAAAAATAAAAAAGGAAGAGAAGAGAGACATACATTAGGGCTCAAAAAACCTGTGCGATTTCCCTAAGCGATTTAGTCACAGCCGACAAGCTCTTTACAAATCTGTAAAAAAAAAATTACCGAAAGATCAAAAAATCGAAAGGAACTAACATATGGCAAGATTGAAGAGGTTAAACCGAAGAGGGTTTTCTGAATATCGAAGAAACCCTTAAAAAAAAAAAAAAATCATGTTATACCTGATGATCAGTGATTCGATGAAGATGAGCTACTGATTTTTTAATGACCACCATTGATTAACAGAAGCTAATGGAACGGTTGAGGGCGGTACGGTGGAAGAGAATGGCTTGGAACATTTGAGAACAGAAGACTCTAGATGAAGTGTAATGGTAGCTAGGTTTATCAAATTTTGATGATTAAAACGACGTAGTCTAATATCCCATCGCTATTTTGAAAAATTAAATTTCTTTATTTATTGTATTTTTACAAGTACAAGTGGGCCAAACAGGGCACAAGCAAAAAAATTAGGCGCTAAAGGTAACGCACAATATTTTTTTAGGCATTGGGGACGGTATTTTATGTACCGTGCCCAAAAATAAGGTCATTAAGGACAGTTTTTAGGACTGTCCCCAAAATACTATGACTAATTGCCTAATTTCTTGCAGTAGGGGTACACTTTTTTTTGTAGTGAATATTATCATAATTATTCAGTGAAAAAATTATATCTTAATTAAAATTTGGGGTATTTTTGTAATTAGTCAGTTATAAAAAAAAAAGGGGCATTTAGCTAAATGAATAGGAAAAAAAATTAATATGGATTTAAAGAAGGGCAAAGTAATTTACTCGATATGAAAAAAAAAAAAAAAAAAAAAAGAGCCCGTGTCATTTTAACATTGGAAACATAGGCGGAGCTTTTAATGGGTTATAGCCCAGGTCCAATTTTTTTTATAAAAAATAGTACTACTGTTTTTATCAGCCCAGTCCATACGTAATCAATTTTTAGAACTACTATTTCTCTTCTTATCATCCCAATCCAGCCCAATCTATAGTACTACTCTACCTCTTCTGATCAGCCCAATCCATATGTGATATGTAATTAATTTTTACTACTCTTCAGCCACTTCCTCTCAACACGCGATGGTATCACTCATAGAGTTTGGCCAGCCTGTTTGGGGTCTAGCAAGAAAATTGCAGAGACTTGAAATGGGGTCCAATTTATCATCTTTTTTAACAAATATATTTGATTTGATTACGAGAATATCATCATTTTTTGGTCAATTTTTTAATAGACATAATATACGTTTATGATAAGAATTATTGTGTTTACCTTCAATTTTTTTTATTATTTTTAGCCCATACTTTGCAATCCTGATTATGCCCTGATTGGAAAATCATTTGTCCGTGGGGATTTATTGTGCAGTGCTGTGGCTAGATTCATTCAATACTCTCGGAGATTTGACTTACTTATGTGTTGTTTACTATTATGTCACATCAATGGTTTGCATTGACCCTGCTTCAATTAATAGAATTATTGGCGTGATGTGGTGGCAGCCTCTCTTTATATAGCCAGGTTTCATCCAACAATGCCATGGATGAGGAAACTCTATTTGCAGGTGATTTTTAATTTTTATCTCCGGAAAATTTTGATTTGATATACGATAACATCATCGTTTTTTGGTCTCCTAATTGGAAAATCATTTGTCCGTGGGGATTTATTATGCAGTGGTGCGGCTAAATTCGTTCAATACTCTCCGAGATTTGATGTACTTATATGTTGTTTACTATTATGTCACATCAGTGGCTTGTATTGTCCATTCAATTAATAAAATTATTGTTCTTATTTGCAAAGACGCTTTCGATGGTGTGGGCGTGATGTGGCCGTTACCTCTCTTTATATAGCCAGGTTCATCCAACAATGCCATGAATCAGGAAACTCTATTTAATTTTGATTTCATACACAAGAACATCATCATTTTTTGGTCTATTTTTTAATATACATAATATATGTTTATGATAAGTATTATTGTGTTCATCTTCAAATTTTTTTATTCTCTTTAGTTCCTACTTGGCAATCCTGACTGTGCCCGGATTGGAAAATCATTTATCTGTCGGGATTTATTGTGCAGTGGTGTGGTTAAATTCATTCAATACTCTCGGAGATTTGACGTACTTATGTGTTGTTTACTATTATGTCACATCAGTGGTTTGTATTGTCCCTTCAATTAATCGAACTATTGTTCTTATTTGCAAAGTTGCTTTCGATGGTGGGCGTGATGTGGTCGTTACCACTCTTTATATAGCTAGGTTCATCCAACAATGCCATGAATTAGGAAACTCTATTTACAGCTGATTTTTAATTTTTATCTCCTAAAATTTTGATTTGATATAGAGAACTTCATCATTTTTTGGTCTATTTTTTAATATGCATAACATATGTTTATGATAAGAATTATTGTGTTCATCTTCAAATTTTCTTATTCTTTTTAGCCCATACTTTGCAATCCTAAGTGTGCCCTGATTGGAAAATCATTTGTCCGGGGGGATTTATTGCGCAGTGGTGTGGCTAAATTCATTCAATACTCTTGGAGATTTGACGTACTTATGTGTTGTTTACTATTATGTCACATCACTGGTTTGTATTGTCCATTCAATTAATAGAACTATTGTTCTTATTTGCAAAGGCGCTTTTGATGGTAGACGTGATGTGGTCGCTACCTATCTTTATATAGCCACGTTCATCCAACAATGTCATGGATCAGCAAAATTCTATTTATAGGTGATTTTTAATTTTTATCTCCTGAAAAAATTGATTTGATATACGAGAACATCATCGTTTTTTGGTTTATTTTTTAATACACATAATATATGTTTATGATAAGAATTATTGTGTTCATCTTCAAATTTTCTTATTATCTTTAGCCCCTACTTTGCAATCTTAACTGTGCCCTGATTGAAAAATTATTTGTCCTTGGGGATTTATTGTGCAGTGGCGTGGCTAAATTCATGCAATATTCTAGGAGTTTTGACGTACTTATGTGTTGTTTACTATTATGTCACATCACTAGTTTGTATTGTCCATTCAATTAATAGAATTATTGTTCTTTTTTGAAAGGACGCTTTCAATGGTGGACATGATGTGGTCGCTACCCCTCTTTTTATAGCTAGGTTCAACCAACAATACCATGGATTTGGAAACACTATTTACAGGTGTTTTTTAATTTTTATCTCCTGAAAATTTTGATTTGATATACGAGAACATAATAGTTTTTGGTCTATTTTTTAATATACATAATATATGTTTATGATAAGAATTATTGTGTTCATCTTCAAATTTTCTTATTATCTTTAACCTCTACTTTGCAATCGTGACTGCGCCCTGATTGGAAAATCATTTGTCCATGGGGATTTATTGTGAAGTGGTGTGGCTAAATTTATTCAATACTCTTGGAGATTTGACGTACTTATGTGTTGTTTACTATTATGTCACATCACTCGTTTGTATTGTCCATTCAATTAATAGAACTATTGTTCTTATTTGCAAAGACACTTTCGATGGTGGACGTGATGTGGTCGCTACCTCTCTTTATATAGCCAGGTTCATCCAAAAATGTCATGGATCGAAAAACTCTATTTATAAGTGATTTTTATTGTGATGTGGTATGGCTAAATTCATTCAATATTCTTGGAGATTGACGTATTTATGTGTTGTTTACTATTATGTCACATCAGTGGTTTGTATTGTCCATTCAATTAATAGAACTATTGTTCTTATTTGAAAAGACGCTTTCAATGGTGGACGTGATGTGGTCGTTACCTCTCTTTATACAACCAGCTTCATCCAACAATACCATGGATCAAGAAACTCTATTTACAGGTGATTTTTAATTTTTATCTCCTGAAAAATTTGAATTGATATACGAGAACATCATCGTTTTTTGGTCTATTTTTTAATATACATAATATATCTAGCTTATGATAAGAATTATTGTGTTCATTTTTTAAAAAAATCATATTATTTTTAGCCCCTACTTTATAATCCTGACTACGCACTGATTAAAAAATCATTTGTTTGTGGGAATTTATTGTGATGTAGTGTGGCTAAATTCATTCAATATTTTCAGAGATTTGACGTACTTATGTGTTGTTTACTATTATGTCACATCATTGGTTTTTATTGTCCATTCAATTAATAAAACTATCGTTCTTATTTGAAAAGACGCTTTCAATTATGGACGTGATATGGTCGCTAGCTCTCTTTATACAGCCAGGTTCATCCAACAATACCATGGATCAGGAAACTTTATTTACAGGTGATTTTTAATTTTTATCTCCTAAAAAATTTGATTTGATATACAAGAATATCATCATTTTTTGGTCTATTTTTTAATATACATAATATATCTAGCTTTATGATAAGAATTATTGTATTCATCTTCAAAAAAAATTATACGATTTTTAGCCACTACTTTACAATCCTGACTGCGCCCTAATTGAAAAATCATTTGTTCGTGGGAATTCATTGTGATGTGGTATGGCTAAATTCATTCAATATTCTCGGAGATTTGATGTATTTATATGTTGTTTACTATTATGTCACATCACTGGTTTGTGTTGTCCATTCAATTAATAGAACTATTGTTCTTATTTGTAAAGATGCTTTCAATAGTGAACGTAATGTGGTCGCTACCTTTCTTTATACAGCCAGGTTCATCCAACAATACCATGGATTAGGAAACTCTATTTACATGTGATTTTTAATTTTTATCTCCTGAAAAATTTGATTTGATATACGAAAATATCATTGTTTTTTGGTCTATTGTTTAAAATACATAATATATCTAGCTTTATGATAAGAATTATTGTGTTCATCGTCCAAAAATTTTATATTATTTTTAGCCCCTGCTTAACAATCTTGACTGCGCCCCGATTGAAAAATCATTTGTTCGTGGGAATTTATTGTGATGTGGTGTGACTAAATTCATTCAATATTCTCGGAGATTTGACGTACTTATTTATTGTTTACTATTTTGTCACATCACTGGTTTGTTTTGTCCATTCAATTAATAGAACTATTGTTCTTATTTGAAAAGACGCTTTCAATGGTAGACGTGATATGGTCGCTAACTCTCTTTATACAGCCAGTTTCATCCAACAATACCGTGGATCATGAAACTTTATTTACAGGTGATTTTTAATTTTTATCTCCTGAAAAAATTGATTTGATATACGAGAAAATCATCGTTTTTTGGTCTATTTTTAATATACGTAATATATATTTATGATAAAAATTATTGTGTTCAACTTCAAATTTTCTTATTATCTTTAGCCCCTACTTTGCGATCCTGACTACGCCATGATTGGAAAATCATTTGTTCGTGGGGATTTCTTGTGCGTTGGTATGGCTAAATTCGAACATTCAATACTCTTGGAGATTTGACTTACTTATGTGTTGTTTACTATTATGTCATATCAGTGGTTTGTATTGTCCATTCAATTAATAGAAATATTGTTCTTATTTGCTAAGACGCTTTCGATGGTGGATGTGATGTGGTCGTTACCTCTCTTTATATAGCTAAGTTCATCCAATAATGTGATGGATCGAAAAATTTTATTTACAAGTAATTTTTAATTTTTATCTCTTGAAAAATTTGATTTGATATATGAGAACATTATCATTTTTTTTGTCTATTTTTTAATATAAGTAATATATTTAATTTTATGATAAGAACTATTGTGTTCATCTTTAAACTTTTTATTTTTAAACCTTACTTTACAATTTTGACTGCACCCTGAATGAAAATTCATGAATGAAAAATTATTTATTCGTGGGAATTTATTGTGATGTGGTGTGGCTAAATTCATTCAATACTATTGAAAATTTTCTGCTACTTACCTCTTATTTACTATTATGTCACATAAGTTGTTTGCATTGTCCATGCAATGATGTGGTCACTACTCTCTTTGTATAACTAGGCTCATCCAACAATGCCATGAATCATAACCCGCCCGCCCCCCCCCCCCCCCCCCCCCCCCCCCCCCCCCCCTCTCTCTCTCTCTCTCTCACACACGCACGCACGCAGTACGTCTCTCTCTCTCTAAAATGGCCTGTACAGCTTCACTGGTTCCTCAACGTTGTCCCAACATTCCTCTCCAAGCATCCAATATACCAGAATCAAGTATGTCCATTCCAGCAAATTACGCCTACAGGCCCTACACCACAGACCCCTATGAACCTGTTGGTTCAGAGCCTGGTGATTCAATCCCCATCATTGATTTTTCATTACTCACCTCCAGTGATCCTGATCAACGATCCAAAATAGTCCAAGACCTGGGCAAAGCCTGTGAAGAGTGGGGCTTCTTCATGGTACTATATATATATTCATGAACAATCCAATCACGCAATTTCAAATTTTTTTGTTATATTATGTGGTTGTGAATTGAGTAAGATTGATCTGATGGGTTGTTCAGGTGATCAATCATGGTGTGGGGGAGAGGCTGATGAAAGGGATGATGGGCGCGTGTAACGAGTTCTTCAATCTAACGGAGGAGGAGAAGCGGGAGTACCAAGGGAACCACGTGTTGGATCCCATCAGGTTTGGGACGAGCGTCAATGCCACGGTGGATAAGGTCTTCTTGTGGAGGGATTACCTCAAACTTTTTCTGCATCCACATTTTCACTCTTACAACAAACCCATGGGATTCAGGTACAAAATCCTGATTGAATATTTATCGAACATATGAATAATGAATTGTTTAATTAAATAATTTTTAATTAATTATTTATATTAATTAAAAATAAATAAAAAAATTATTTCTTTATTTGTTATATAATTGGTCAATTAAAAAAGTAAGTTTAACAATTCACTGTAGATATTCGGTATAATAATTAATTTCCTTCCTAATTATATATGTATATGGATGAGTATTCTAGCCCATTTATTAACTTGATAATCCGTATTAGATTACACGGTTTGAAGAATAAGTAAAGATTTTTTTTTTTTTTTTTTAAGGCAAGATGTATTAGAAGTTAAAATAGTAGATGTATAGAGTCGAAATCTAATATTCCAAGAATTACGTGAGACACTAATTCACTGGATAATCGAGATATTTAAATGAGTGAAGATGAAATATTACTACCTTATTATTTTTGTGAATAAGTTGGAAATTTAAATACACATAAGAGTACAATTCAAGATTCACCTGAGACACTAACTCAGAATTATTAAGATATATGCAATGAGTAAAGATGAAATATACCATCTTAATGAGTATTATTAAAATGAAATATACCATCTTAATGAGTATTATTAAAATAGTAGATGTATAGAGTCGAAACCGGATACTTCAAGAATTACGTGAAATTCTAATTCACTGGATAATCGAGACATTTAAATGAGTGAAGATGAAATATTACTACCTTATTATTGTTGTGAATAAGTTGGAAATTTAAATACACATAAGAGTATACTTCAAGATTCATTTGAGACATAATTTAGTGAGATCACATCGAGCACATGATAAACTGAGCAGTCTATTGTTTTCCCAAACTACCCTTTTCCTCTCTAATCTGCACGATCTAGGTTTAGGGTTTGCATGCGTTTGGTGTGGGTAGGGCTTGATCATGATGGAGGGGGCCTCCACCTCCTCCCCTCCGCCGATAGTTTCTGTTGATCGGCAAATTCCTTTACCCCTTCGTCATTCGTGGCGAAGTTGTTTTCAAGGAAGTGACGCTACCTCCTTTATTAATCTGCAGTATATTCCTCCTGGTGAAGGTTCGAAGGTTTCTATCACCGAAGAAGATGTTGCAGATGAAATTCTCTACTGGAAAGATTCAGCTGTGGGTTATGTGATGGGTAAACGACCCTACTATCCCCATTTTAAAGCTTTCATCGAGAAGCATTGGTCCAAGGATGTTACACTGGTTTATCTGAAAAATGGATTTTTTATGGTACGCTTTCAACACTCAGATGATGTTCAAAAGGTTTTATCCCGTAGTCATACCTTTGAAGGACGAGTTGTCATCATAAAAAAATAGAGTAAAAATGTTACCTTACAAAGGGAAAATTTTGATACTTTGCCAATATGGATTCGCGTCCATGACCTTCCGATTCACTGCAGTAATTCAACTTCCCTTTCAAAGGTCTGCTCTCTTTTCTCAAAGCCAATTTCCATGGATGATCCAGCTTTACATTGAGATAAAGGTCAATATGTACGTGTTATGGTAGAGGTTGATGTGCATAAGGATTTACCAGAAGATATGGTGGTTGATTTCCATGGTGAAGACTGTAAAGTTCATGTTGAGTATAAATGGAAGCCAATTGTTTGCTCTCTGTGCAAACGGGTGGATCACGTTGTTGACAGATGCCCTCAAAAGGTTTGGCATAAGCCAAAAAAACAGTTGGTTGATAAATGGATTGTGAAGAAAAAAGGTAAAATGGTGGAAGTTGAGGTAGTGCACCAGGTGTCTGCTGAAATGTCTGTGAAGCCGGTTCAAAGCACACAAGTAGTTACTCATAATTCCTTTGCATTACTTGAGAATGTGGTGGAAGAGATTTCAGAAACTAAGTCACAGGGTGTTGATGTAGTTAAGGTTGTGGATAAGATCCCTGAAATTGAAGATCACGTTGAGGAGGACTTGACTCAAGGTGTTAATTCGGAACTAGATTCTGGTTCTGTTGAGGTAGTGGAGCAGGCCAATTTGGAAGAGCCACAACCGGCCATAGGCAGTGAGGAAGTCTCAGCAGTTGAGCATGGAATTTCTTATTCTGAAGGGGCTCAACAAGATACTGAGGGCAGTGATAAGGCTGAAATTACTAGTACTGGTTCAGATTTACATGAGCAAACTGAAGAACACAAGTTGAAGCCTAAAAAAAAGGTATCAAGCTCCACCCTCTGACAGGGTTACTAGAGGTAAACAAGCTGGTGGTGTAGTACCATCAACGACACTTTGTTAAATGCTTGGAGCTTGGAATGTAAGAGGTCTTAATAAACCTAGTATGCAGGCTGTTGTCAAGGCCTGGCTGGGGGAAAATAAATTTTCTTTGGTGACTCTAGTAGAAACTAGAGTTAGACAAGGTAAAGCTAAGAAAATTCAAAAGAAGATTAATCCTCGATGGGATTGGTTGGATAATTATGCCTCTCATCTTTTGGGGAAAATTTGGATTGCTTGGGACCCTATGGTGTTCGATGTATAACTTATTAAAGAAGACACTCAAGTGATGTTTTTGAGGGTTAGACACATTACTACTGGAATGGTTGTGTTTATTTCTGCTATTTATGCGGCTAATACAGTGCAAGAAAGAAGGAATTTATGGAGAAATCTTAAAGATCAGGCTGCTGTTATTGATTGTCCTTGGATTGCTTTAGGAGACTGGAATATTTCTAGGTTCCATTCTGAAAAAATGAGGGGTTTGAGAGTGCCTCAGTTGCTTCTTGATGAATTTAATCAAGTGATTAAAGATATCCAAATGGAGGAACTGCCTATTAATAATGGTGGATGGTCTTGGAGTAATAAGCAAGAGAGAGGTAGAAGGATCACCATCAAGAAGGGTAAGCTTTCTGAGCAGATTCAAGTAATGACTGAGGATTTACATAAGGTTCAAATGGAATTGCTGCAAGATCCTATGAACCATGGTTTGATTTCTAAGGTGAGGGAGGCTACTTTGAAGCTGCAATTAACTCTGAATTTAGAAGAAATTTTATGGTGTCAGAAATCAAGAGTTAAGTGGCTTAAAGAAGGGCACAAATGTTCAGCTTATTTTCATAATATGGTCAAACAAAGGAGGTGTTACAATGCAATAGCTTGTTTGAAGCATTCTGGGGGGGGGGGGGGGGGGGGTAATGTCCTCTGATATTCAAGTGATTAAGGAATGGCTTGTGCAATATTATGAAGAGCTGTATAATGCTAAGGAATCTGGTGTGACAGACGTTTCTACCCCTAGAAAACAGATAACAACTGAAGATTGGCAGGAGCTTGATAGGGAGGTTACTGTCGAGGAAATTAAAAGGGTTGTGTTGGCTTTTAGTCCAGACAAAGCCCCTGGCCCAGATGGTTTTCCAGCTCGATTTTTTCAGAAATATTGGCATATTGTAGGTAATGATTTGACTAGTGCTGTTATACATTACTTTACTACTGCTGTGATGCCTATGGGGAAAAATTCTACTTTTCTTACTTTGATTCCAAAGCCAAACCATGGTGATAAGTTAGAGAATTATAGACCCATTGCATTATGCAATCTTAGTTATAAAATCATCTCTAAAATCTTGGCAAATAGACTAAGTGTTGTTCTTCCTAAGATTGTTGGGCTAGAACAGTCGGCTTTTATAAAGGGAAGAAGAATTCATGATAATATTCTGTTGGTAACTGATGTGATCAAGACATTTGCGCTGAAATCTACAGGGCCAGCTATGGCTTTAAAGGTTGATCTTAGGAAAGCTTATGATTCAGTTAGCTTGGCATTTATTCATAAGACTCTCCAGGTTTATGGTTTCAGTGCTCAATAGATAAAATGGATTATGCAGTGTGTTACTTCTTCTAAGTTTTCTGTTCTTTGTAATGGGGTGCCTATTGGTTTTTTCTCCGCCGGGAGAGGGATTAGACAGGGCTGCCCTTTTTCTCCTTTGCTTTTTACATTAATTACTGATCATTTCTCAACCCTTATGCATGAAAAAATAGTAGGAGGGCAGATTAAGCTATGCAATGTGGTTCGAAAGACTGGTTTGTTGGTATCTCATGCTTTTTATGCAGATGACCTGTTTATTATTGTGAAGGTAGACCTTTCCACTGCTAAGACAATTGATGTGGTGCTTAATCGGTTTCATAGGGTTTCTGGGCTTGAAGTTAACAAGGACAAGAGTTCAGTTATATTCTCTAAGGCTGTTGAGGGAAAAGAAGGATTTTACAGCTATTGCAAATGAAGAATGAAGTTTTCCCTTTAAAGTACCTTGGTATTACCCTAGTAAACAGAGTTCTGAAAAGTGTTGACTGTAAGGGGTTATTTGATAAAGTTAATGCCAGGTTGGACCATTGGAATACAATAAATTTATCTTTTGCAGGAAGAATTAAGCTTATCAGATCAGTCTTATATTCGTTCTTGTATCATTGGGTTTTTGGATTTAAAATTCCATGGGGCTGTATTATTGCTTTGGAGAAGAAGTTTAAATGCTTTTTGTGGAGTGGGAAATTGGATTCAAGGAAAATGTCTCAACTCAAATGGAGTCAAGTTACACTTCCTTAGGCAGAAGGTGGTTTTAATTTACGTAGAATTTCTGATATTGATTTTGCAGCTAAGGTATCTATTTGTTGGGATTTTTTGCGAAATAAGGAGACTCTTTGGGTGCAATGGATGCATGCAAGATACTTGCAACAGTATAATTTTTGGATGGTTACTCCAAAAGCTCAGGATTCAAGTATTTGGAAACAAGAGATTTTGTTCAAGAAAATGTGGTGTTCAAGATTGGCAATGGTGGGTCTTTTAATTTGCTATTTGATCCTTGGTGTGCAGGTTTGTCCCTGACTCAAAGATTTGGTGCCACCATGTTCAGAAATTTTGATAAACGAGCTAAACTAGATACACTTATAGTTGATGGTGGGTGGGTTTTACCTCATTTCTTTCCAGAAATTGCTGCTGTGTTTGTTGCTAATGTACCTTTGAAGGCTGGAAATGATGAGATTAGTTGGATTCATGGCGAATTCAGCTTGAAGAATGCTTGGACTGTTTGTAGAACTAGGGGACAAGTGGTCAGGTGGAGTAGTTTGTGCCGGAAATTTTGCAGACCAAGAGTTACTGTGATTTTTGTTATTATCATGCATAATAAGAATCCATCATTGGTTAACTTACAAAGAAGGGGGTTTCATGGACCATCAATTTGCCATAATTATTTTCAGGCAGAGGATACGAATAACCATCTATTCTGTTCTTGTGAGTATGCAGTGGAAGTGTGGCAGCAGGTTGTTATTTGGTTAAATATTACTGATAAACGGTTTCAAGATTTAAGTGTGTTTGTGGAATGGATGTTACAGCTTACACAGGTTAAGGGTTTCAAATCCAAGTTGTTAAAAGGGTTGTTTGCTGTTTTTGTTTGGAAGATTTGGATGGAAAGGAATTCAGCTTTACATAGTGGTTATAAGGTTTCATCTGCTGCTGCTGCAAAGGATATTATTTGGGAAGTTTTAAGGTTTTTTTCTCTTGGGCTTGTTGATATGCTCGTTATATTTGATGTGGGGTAACATCTAGTGGCAGTTTGTTTTGGAATCAGAGTGGCACTCAAGTTGCTGACATAGTTCAGCTGGACTGAAAGGTTTTGCCACAAGTTTTGGTTTATGTCAAGTTCTTTTAAGTGCATAAATTGGTCTTCAGGTCTCCATAATGGGCTGAATTTTTTAGTCTGTTTAGGCATTCTTAGCTATGCTATGTATTTGGATTAAGTTCCATCTCTTTTTTCATTTAGTTTCTGCTGGAGATTTGATCTCCTATTTGTAATTGTATTGCTTTTTCATTATATTTTATTCAAAAACATCCCATTCAGGAAAAAAAAAAAAGATTCATGTGAGACACTAACTCAGAATTATTGAGATATATGCAATGAGTAAAGATGAAATATACCATCTTAATAAGTATTATTTTTGTAAATAAGTAGCAAATTTAAAGACACTACTGTACGACACATTGAAGGAAAATGATAAACATCATCAAAGAACTTTCATAATGTTTATCACCAAAAACGTGGCACCAGTTTGGCACTTCTTCGTTTTTATTTATTTCCTTCTTTTTATTTAGGCTAATTGTTTTTCTGATATTAATGAAAAAAAAAAAAAAAAAGTAGTTTCATTCCCTATGATTCAAATTTGATTAAAAAAAAAAAAAAAGTCAATAAATTAAACATTATTATGAAAGAAACAATACTAATAATATTATGATGAAAAAAAAAATGTATTGAATCATTCTTTGTCCATTTTTTTTAATCAGTTTTAAAATTTTACTTTTTTAGAACACATTCGATTTTAGACTATGAAAAAGAGATGAGAATTTGGCCCACAAGAGGCATTCACATATCATTCAAAAAAAAAAAGGGGGCAAAAATCATTCTTGTTACCAAATAATTTGACCTACAAAATTCAATATTCAAATTATAAAACTTATTGATTATGCGTAACACTGCTCACATTTAATCAGCCTATCAGTTTAAATTTTCATGATAATTAGGAGCAATACAATTAAGTCAAATCAAAAATTTATTTGTCCTTGTCGGTGTCCGTACATTAATTCCATCCATAATCTTTTCTCTTCATGTGGTTGAGCTATTTCTTTCCATCTTTCATCGTACCGAATGTCATTCTCCTAACACAAAATTACAAAAAGACGAGAAAGTGAAGTGGTAGGTGGTGACAAATTGTTAGATAATTTTGGACCACTTCATTTAATTTAAATGTTTTAATTTTAATTTTTTATAAAATATTTTACATTCGAACAAGCTAGTGTCAATGGCTCCAACTTTCCAAACACTACACACTCTACTTGTCACCACAGTACTCACTTCATTTGTGAGATTCTTTTTCATATCTAATAATGACAGCAGTTTTGGACAATACTTCTCAGAGTTGCACAAAAATCCAATCCTCATTTATAGTATTATTCACTTGGTCCCCCTCGCATCGAAGAAGTCCTTTCATCTTGTTATGTGTCTCAAAATTATAGCTATTTCACCTTTATTATAATCTTTTAAAATATAAAAAAATTGTTATTATTATATTTATTCCCTTTCTCCTCTCTCTTCTTTCATATCTCTATCATTCTATTTTTTCCACCTCTTACACCCCATCCTCTAACCATGACCATCTTCACCTCTTACACTCCACCCTCTAACCATGGCCTTCATCCCGTCCCTCTCAACCTTCTACCATTATCCCCACTCTACCAACCATCATATTTATAGATGTATATATCATGGTAAGGCTGTGTACTTAAACACACATGTATAAATTTAATTTCAACAAAACCAATATATTCAAGCAAATATACTCGTGAATCAAAACATATATATATAATCATACATTGTTCTTCGTTGTTAAAAATCTTTTAATTTTTTTTGAACTAGTTTTCATCACGTTTGATTTATTTTGAGGGTTGATTAATATTCTATAAACAAAACAGATTATTTAGAAGAATTGACAAATACCGCCTTAATTAGTTTTAAATGATTAATAACTATACTTTCAAACATCAACATTTTAAGACGCATAATTAGTGGGAATTTGGATTCTACTCTCACACACACCTATAGTACCTATATATATATACACACACACGTATATTTATATATATACAAAAGTCCTATAGTACCTTATATATATAAGGTACTATAGGACTTTTGTACATATATAAATATACGTGTATTAGTAATTACATGGTGTAACAATAAAAATTTGAATCTGAATTTTTAAACAACATATTGTACGTGCAAGTTATGTCTCCTATCTTTTCCGGCTACAATTGCTCTCTTTTTAAAGGGTTCTCAATAGAAGAGCATTTATCATTTTCAGATCCTGTAATTTCGAGAGCCTAGGTAGCCCTTTACATAGTGGTTTGTATATATATATATATATATTGACTTCTACTAATTAAGTTTATTATTTTAATGCAGTGAGCTTTCCTTGGAGTACTCTAAGAGAACCCGAAAAGTGGCAGTTGAATTAGTTAAAGGGATATCAGAGAGCTTAGGTCTAGAAGAAAGCTACATACACAAAGCTTTGGATATGGACTCAGGCTTACAGATTTTCGTGGCAAATCTGTACCCGCCTTGTCCATAGCCTGAACATGCCATGGGCATCCCTCCTCACTCCGATCATGGTGTCTTAACCCTCCTCATACAGAACGAAATTGGAGGCCTACAAGTCCAGCATAATGGCAAATGGGTCAATGTCAATCCCTTTCCCAACTCCTTTCTCGTTAACACCGCCCATCACCTTGAGGTGCAACATTGTTTATTTTTACAAATGTTAGTATTAAGATTACATCCTCTCTAATAGCTTAAATGTTTTCGATACAGATATTGAGCAATGGTAAGTATAAGAGTGTTCTGCACAGAGCAGTTGTGAACAACAAAGCTACTCGACTCTCTCTCGCCATGGGCCATGGACCGTCGCTCGATGCAGTTGTGGGTCCGGCAATGGAATTAGTGAACAGTAAAACTCATCCAGCTGCATGTATTCCGATGAAGTATAAAGACTATCTAGAGATGAAGCAAAAGAACCAGCTTGATGCCAAGTAC
Organism: Cornus florida; assembly: GCF_030987335.1. Lineage (NCBI taxonomy): Eukaryota > Viridiplantae > Streptophyta > Magnoliopsida > Cornales > Cornaceae > Cornus > Cornus florida. Next base: position 22,720,056 of record NW_026775572.1, on the reverse strand, counting down.
GGCTTGGAAAGTGTTTAAATTGTGTAATTAAGCAATTAAACCACTTGCATTGCATGCATATCTGTGTACACATATTTTCAATAAAGTTGCATGTACTCTCATAAAAAGAAAAATGTCGAAGTAATAAATGTAATTTTCCATTTTCATGACCTTCATTATGCGAGCTGGTTATTTATTTATTTATTTATTTGTTTAACTTAATTTTCATTTTCATGACCTTCACTATGATGGATGATCCATCATGCTCTGTTATCCGAGCTGGGTCATCTCCAACGGCCACTTGGTTTGAAAGGTTGGCCCCTGGATTGTCTTTTCTTCGAACTTAGGCTCTTCTTCTGTAAAGCTTTATTTGGGCCTAGGCCCGTGTTTTAGTTAATATTTTCTCATGGGCTTCACTCACTGCTGTTAGTGATTAGCCCATTTTCTTCTGGCCTGATTGCCTGACCTTTAAAAAAAAAACGCAAAACTCGGCTTAGATGGTTGTAGCAATGTATCCTCCAACGGTCTATTTGTTATTCTTGGGTGGGCATGTTGTAGATTGGGCTTCTGGGTCAAGCTAATCCTTGGGCTTGTATGTATTTGGTTAGCATTGGGCTAACTCTTCTCTTGTATATTGTTGGTTCATATATATATATATAACTTGAAATTTACCTTTCAAAACTCAATTACCATTAGTTTTTACAATTTGAATCCCGCACACACTACTTGTAATATATTTTTTATGTTGCATCTAGAGCATTCAATCAGTGCTTTGAATTTGGAATTGGGGAAATTTTAATTCTATTCAAAATTTTAACTAAATTTTTTTCAGTTCCAAATTCACATCATTAATTCGGTGCTCACAAACATAAGCTTATCAATTTTCAAGGGCAGGTTATTGGGTTTCATTGTATCAAGCCAAGATTGTTAATTCTCAAGGCTAATGCTTAAAGACGACATCATCTAAAAACTCAATTGATTTTGAAAAACTAAAACTATCTCAAGACACTCAAATCACAATACTTGTGTAAGTATGCTAACTAAACATGTTTTTAATTGATGTGATTTTTAGTCCCACCTCAATTTGCTTAAATATGTTAAACGATGTTTTTTGTCTCACATCAGTTTTGAGTTAAAAAGGATCATGTATATACCAACTCCCTTTAAAAATAAAGGCCTAACAAATTAATAATTATACCTTTTTGACTAGCTAGTTACATTTGGGATGAGATTGTATGTGGTTCAAAAAGCATTAGTCTAGTCACATCAATTTGTTGCCATCCCTGACTATGTAACATTTTGTATCGCAAAAATGTCACTGATTTGGCTCCAAGGGATGGACCAGGGATGACAATAGGGCTGGGCGGATATTTCATTCCCCATCCCTAGTCAAGTTTTTTTACCTCCATCCCCGCCCTCATACCAATTTAATTTTCAATCCCCTTCCCCGTCACCACCTTCAGCATATCTAAAATGAAGTCAAATTGATTAAATTAAAAACAAGCTTAAGACTGCACAGAGCCACAGATTAATCTCATTTTATTTCAATAAATTGGTTGTCAGCCAAACAAACCCTATGTTGCATGCACACAAGGTATAAAACACTTGAGACTGCACGGCTTAATTATTTCATAAAGCAATTAAAAACAAATTGAGATTATTTCTTTTTTCAATACCAACCCTGTTATGGGGAAGTGGGGTACATGTATTGCATGTATTTAAAACATGTCAACAAATTTTTCCTTGTATGCTACTTTTCTTCACCTTCCTTTTCCTTGAGCTTATCAATAACTGGCTCAACAAATGTCTCCAAGTCTTTCAAGTCCTGCTTCAATTCATCAACCTGTGAATTCAGGTAATAAAAACTAGAAGTCAAAAAAAAAAAAAAAAACACACACACACACACAAACACTAACCCCGTTTGTTTCGACGTAAAATATTTTTTTAAAAAAAAATATATTTTTTCAGTTAAAATATTCTTTTATTTTTACTTTGTCAATGTTTGGCAAAGGTTTACATCGAGATTGCGGTCGAGTTTATCGGACGGGGCATGTAAAATAACTTGTCGAAAATTGATCAATAAGTTATTTTTGTTAAATTTTAATTATTTTTTTTTCATAAATATTTTAGGATAACCAAACACCAGAAAATAAAAAATAATATATTTTTAAAAAATATTTTACGTCAAAAACAAACGGAACTTAAAAGTGTTTAAAATTAAGCAATTGGTTCTTGCTGCACAATATTCTCAAATAAACATTGATGATCATGATAATATGATATGCCCTCTTGAAATTACTTAGTTCTCTTCCAATTCTATTCCCAAAAAGTTACTCCAAGAGTGTTTTTAAAAGAAAAAACAATTTAATGTGTGTGAAAACTGAAAACACGGTACCTTGTGAATAAGATCTAGTACTTGTTGAGCATCCTTTGCTGTGACACTAGATACATGTTCTATGCACAATGCTGCATCCTTGAGTTTGCCATTGAACGGAATCTTATCAGCCACCTCTGCTGATATCTTCTCAGTTGTAGTCGCCACCTTTTCGATCTCCTCTGCCACATTTTCCACCTCTTCCACAACTTCCTCTGCCTTCCCTAAATTGTATAAATTAACGAGTTTCAGTCCAATTCCATTAGAAATCAACAAAGAAATTTCCTTTACTTTTAGATTGTGAGTGTAAGGACTGATTTTTATTTTTATTTTTCATTTGCTGAATAATAATAATAATAATAATAACACTAATTCTCAGCTTGTTTCAGGCAACAGAAGCAGACCATGGATTATGTGGTTATAAATATATATACCTTCCAACCTTAGCAGAGTTTTCAGTTTTTGCTGCCAAAAAGGTAGTAGAAAAGTCAATACAGAGGCAAAAATCCATTTTGCCCTGCGAAACACAGTTCCTCTCAGCTCTTTCTCCCAAATATGTATATATTAAAAATACAATCTTTTAATGAATGAACAAACATGAAAATGTCTCAATAAACATCAAAGAGTGCGTTCGGAATAGCTACATATCCTAAACGCTTTCTTGCCAAGTTTTATTACAACATAAACACATTCTTCATTTTCAATTTCAAGGGATAGTCATTGTCAATATTGACTCTTCAATAATTATTACTCTGTCATGCATGTTTCTTTTAATTTAAATAATAATTAACAATAACAAGCTTAACTCTCTTTTCTATTTCATGTAGAGACAGAACAAGAAATCAATTTGAATCTTGTTAGTTAAACCAAATGGTATATTTGATCTCTCATTCTCAAAGGAGAGGTTGAGAGTTCGAGTTTCGTTAAAAACAATATTGTAAATCTATGTGTATTTGTTTGAACTTTCGGAGAAAAAAATATATATATATTCATGTCAAAATTCATTTATAAACAATTTTTTTAAGTACCACATATAAAATCTGGGCATAGAAGAAGGTGGCACTGGTACTGGTTGAACCTTGTCCACTTTATCCTTCACCCTACATTAAGGAACAATAATAAATCTTATATATTCAAAACTTCACAGCAGAAAATTCATAAAAATAAGGCATGAACATAAAAAGTCTTGAAGAAGATGGTTCACATATGGTCAGGCTTGTGCTTTAGATGTGCTCCACTAGAACTGCCAGCACTGGTGCAAATCAATCTCAACCCTTGATGTGTAGAACAACTATATCCAACGTTAGAGAAACGCACATCACGGTGCTGTGACTGAGATGGATTGCCAGCGAAAAGCCAATAACGATGAACTGATGTAATCAGATTTGAAATTTTATAAGAAGCCCAAAAATTTCTCACCGCCATTGTAAATTTCTAGTACTTAATGGATTCAAGAGCTAGCTTCAAGACTCAAGCTTAATGCCTGTATGAATATATGTATGTGCATATATATATATATATATATATATATATATATACATATCATGCATGAATCAAAGACCAAGTATTCAAATTGATATTGAAGCTGGCCTTAGCTTTCTATCTGTACTTTTAATGGCATTTTACGTGTTGGGAATGTTTGGGAAATGCTGAAAATGTAAAAGAAGATCCGAACACGCCAAGGGATATATGATGTAAAACGTTTTTGATGAAGGGTAGGATTTAATAGTTCACTTTAAGCTACAGATTTCCTTCCACCTAACAAAAAGCTAAACAAGTCACATTTTTCTTGCTAGTTAATGGTACTTCAAATCTGTTCCAAAGCCTTAACTACATGTGTGTACCTATATATTATCTATATCGATCTATTTATGTTTGAAACTCAATGTCCAATCCTGCGTGTAATATTATCCACAAGCTCTCTGCAATCCGAAGCCTTAAGCACCGTAGAAATAAGGGGAACTCCCAAGTATTTATATAAAAGTGCAATGTATGAACTGTTAATCTCCTTGAGCATCTCGCCATTTGTGAAGAAAGCCTTTATGGCCTCAGTGACTTCACAACCCACACAGTTTGCGGCCTTGTAATAAAAATGGGCATTAAAACCATCGGGTCAGGTGATTTCTCTTTATTAATTCGGAGACAGGAAACATGTTTGGATCTCAAGATAAGCTGAGAGATGAAATCAAGTGACTGGGAAGGACCTTATCAACGAAGGGCGGAATGGATGATTTTCTTGGGTAAGGTTGGGTGAGCTACCCAATAGGATATGAAATCTCAGCATCAATCAGGTTCTCACTCACTACAGGATCCCTTAATAGTACTTCAAAACTGTTCCAAAGGCTTCCAAAAAAAGCTGGCTAGTTTATTAATTAATATTCCTTCTAAAATTGATTAAAATTTTACATGCAATTTTTTTTTTTGAGCCACCCCAAGCTACAAACCGATAATGTTGCAATCTATCCCACAACAACGACACCAATTAAATCAGGGTTATAATAGGGGTGTTGGAATTCGAAACCGGAACATATTAGAACCAAGCCTCTTACTTACCACCATCACCAAGCCCCTTGGTACATGCTAAAAAAAAATACTCCTTATTAATATTGACTAAATATATTGTTGAGAGAGGGGTACACTTTTTTTTTGTAGTGAATATTATCATAATTATTCAGTGAAAAATTTATATCTTAATTAAAATTTGGGTTATTTTAGTAATTAGTCAGTTATAAAAAAGGGGCATTTAGCTAAATGAATACGAAAAAAAATTAATATGGATTTAAAGAAGGGCAAAGTAATTTACTCGATATGGAACACAAAAGAAAAAAAGAAAAAGAAAAATCCGTGTCATTTTAACATTGGAAACATAGGCGGAGCTTTTAATGGGTTATAGCCCCAGGTCCAATTTTTTTATTAAAATTAGTACTACTATTCTTATCAGCCCAGTCCATATGTAATCAATTTTTAGTATTACTCTTTCTCTTCTTATCATCCCAATCTAGCCCAATCTATAGTATTACTCTACGTCTTCTGATCAGTCCAATCCATATGTGTTATGTAATTAATTTTTACTACTCTTCAGCCACTTCCTCTCAACACGCGATGGTATTTTCACTCATAGAGTTTGGCCAGCCTGTTTGGGGTCTAATAAGAAAATTGCAGAAACTTGACATGGGGTCCAATTTATCATCTTTTTTAACAAATATATTTGATTTGATATACGAGAATATCATCATTTTTTGGTTAATTTTTTAATAGACATAATATATGTTTATGATAAGAATTATTGTGTTCATCTTCAAAAAAAATTTATTATCTTTAGCCCCTACTTTGCAATCCTGACTACACCCTGATTGGAAAATCATTTGTCCGTGGGGATTTATTGTGCAGTGGTGTGGCTAGATTCATTCAATACTGTTGGAGATTTGACGTACTTATGTGTTGTTTACTATTATGTCACATCAATGGTTTGTACTGTCCCTGCTTCAATTAATAAAACTATTGGCGTGATGTGGTGGCTGCCTCTCTTTATATAGCCAGGTTTCATCCAACAATGCCATGGATGAGGAAACTCTATTTGCAGGTGATTTTTAATTTTTATCTCCTGAAAATTTTGATTTGATATACGAGAACATCATCGTTTTTTGGTCCCCAAATTGAAAAATCATTTGTTCATGGGGATTTATTGTGCAGTAGTGTGGCTAAATTCGTTCAATACTCTCCGAGATTTAACGTACTTATATGTTGTTTACTATTATGTCACATCAGTGGCTTGTATTGTCCATTCAATTAATAAAACTATTGTTCTTATTTGCAAAGACGTTTTCGATGGTGTGGGCGTGATGTGGTCGCTACCTCTCTTTATATAGCCAGGTTCATCCAACAATGCCATGAATCAGGAAACTCTATTTAATTTTGATTTGATACACGAGAACATCATCATTTTTTGATCTATTTTTTAATATACATAATATATGTTTATGATAAGAATTATTGTGTTCATCTTCAAAAAAAATTTATTATCTTTAGCTCCTACTTTGCAATCCTCCTGATTAGAAAATCATTTGTCCGTCGGGATTTATTCTGCAGTGGTGTGGTTAAATTCATTCAATACTCTTAGAGATTTGACCTACTTATGTGTTGTTTACTATTATGTCACATCAGTGGTTTGTAACCCTTCAATTAATAGAACTATTGTTCTTATTTGCAAAGATGCTTTCGATGGTGGGCGTGATGTGGTCGTTACCACTCTTTATATAGCTAGGTTCATCCAACAATGCCATGAATTAGGAAACTCTATTTATAGGTGATTTTTAATTTTTATCTCCTGAAAAATTTGATTTGATATAGAGAACTTCATCATTTTTTGGTTTATTTTTTAATATACATAACATATGTTTATGATAAGAATTATTGTGTTCACCTTCAAATTTTCTTATTCTTTTTAGCCCATACTTTGCAATCCTAAGTGCGTCCTGATTGGAAAATCATTTGTCCGTGGGGATTTATTGCGCAGTGGTGTGGCTAAATTCATTCAATACTCTTGGAGATTTGACGTACTTATGTGTTGTTTACTATTATGTCACATCACTGGTTTGTATTGTTCATTCAATTAATAGAACTATTGTTCTTGTTTGCAAAGACGCTTTTGATGGTGGACGTGATGTCGTCGCTACCTATCTTTATATAGCCATGTTCATCCAACAATGTCATGGATAAGGAAATTCTATTTATAGGTTATTTTTAATTTTTAGCTCCTAAAAAAATTGATTTGATATACGAGAACATCATCGTTTGTTGGTCTATTTTTTAATATACATAATATATGTTTATGATAAGAATTATTGTGTTCATCTTCAAGTTTTCTTATTATCTTTAGCCCCTACTTTGCAATCTTAACTGCGCCTTGATTGAAAAATTATTTGTCCGTGGGGATTTATTGTGCAGTGGTGCGGCTAAATTCATGCAATATTCTAGGAGATTTGACGTACTTATGTGTTGTTTACTATTATGTCACATCACTGGTTTGTATATATTGTCCATTCAATTAACAGAATTATTGTTCTTTTTGAAAGGACGCTTTCAATGGTGGACATGATGTGGTCGCTACCTCTCTTTATACAGCTAGATTCAACCAACAATACCATGGATTAGGAAACACTATTTACAGGTGTTTTTTAATTTTTATCTCCTGAAAATTTTGATTTGATATACAAGAACATAATAGTTTTTTGGTCTATTTTTTAATATACATAATATGTGTTTATGATAAGAATTATTGTGTTCATCTTCAAATTTTCTTATTATCTTTAGCCCCTACTTTGCAATCCTAACTGCGCCCTTCTTATTATCTTTAGCCCCTACTTTGCAATCCTGACTGCGTCCTGATTGGAAAATCATTTGTCCGTGGGGATTTATTGTGCAGTGGTGTGGCTAAATTCATTCAATACTCTTGGAGATTTGATGTACTTATGTGTTGTTTACTATTTTGTCACATCACTGGTTTGTCTTGTCCATTCAATTAATAGAACTATTGTTCTTATTTGCAAAGACACTTTCGATGGTGGACGTGATGTGGTCGCTACCTCTCTTTATATAGCCAGGTTCATCCAAAAATGTCATGGATCGGAAAACTCTATTTATAAGTGATTTTTATTAAGATGTGGTGTGGCTAAATTCAATCAATATTCTCGAAGATTTGATGTACTTATGTGTTGTTTACTATTATGTCACATCAGTGATTTGTATTGTCCATTCAATTAATAAAACTATTGTTCTTATTTGAAAAGACGCTTTCAATGGTGGACGTGATGTGGTCGCTACTTCTCTTTATACAGCCAGGTTCATTCAACAATACCATGGATTAGGAAACTCTATTTACAGGTGATTTTTAATTCTTATCTCCTAAAAATTTTGATTTGATATACGATAACATCATCGTTTTTTGGTCTATTTTTTAATATGCATAATATATTTAGCTTTATGATAAGAATTATTGTGCTCATTTTCAAAAAAAATTATATTATTTTTAGCCCTTACTTTATAATCCTGACTGGCACTGATTAAAAAATCATTGGTTTGTGGGAATTTATTGTGATGTAGTGTGGCTAAATTCATTAATTCAATATTCTCAGTGATTTGACATACTTATGTGTTGTTTACTATTATGTCACATCACTGGTTTGTATTGTCCATTCAATTAATAAAACTATTGTTCTTATTTGAAAAGACGCTTTCAATGATGGACGTGATGTGGTCGCTAGCTCTCTGTACACAGCCAGGTTCATCCAACAATTCCATGGATCAGGAAACTTTATTTACAGGTGATTTTTAATTTTTATCTCCTGAAAATTTTGATTTGATATACGAGAAAATCATCGTTTTTTGGTCTATTTTTTAATATATGTAATATATGTTTATGATAAGAATTATTGTGTTCAACTTCAAATTTTCTTATTATCTTTAGCCTCTACTTTGCAATCCTGACTACGCCATGATTGGAAAATCATTTGTCCGTGGGGATTTATTGTGCATTGGTGTGGCTAAATTTGATCATTCAATACTCTTGGAAATTTGACTTACTTATGTGTTGTTTATTATTATGTCATATCAATGGTTTGTACTGTCCATTCAATTAATAGAAATATTGTTCTTATTTGTTAAGACGCTTTTTCACGGTGGATGTGATGTGGTCGTTACCTCTCTTTATATAGTCAAGTTAATCCAATAATGTCATGGATCGAAAAACTCTATTTACAAGTGATTTTTAATTTTTATCTGTTAAAAAATTTGATTTTATATACGTAATATATCTAATTTTATGATAAGAATTATTATGTTCTTCTTTAAATTTTTTATTTTTAACCCTTACTTTACAATTTTGACTGCACCCTGAATGAAAATTCATGAATAAAAAATTTTTTGTTGGTGCGAATTTATTGTGATGTGGTGTGGCTAAATTCATTCAATACTATCGAAAATTTCAGCCACTTACTTCTTGTTTACTGTTATGTCACATCAGTTGTTTGTATTGTCCATGCAATGATGTGTGACTACCTCTCTGTATATAGGTTCATCCAACAATGCCATGAATCATAACCCTCTCTCTCTCTCACACACACACACACGCACGCACGCAGTACGTCTCTCTCTCTCTCTCTAAAATGGCCTGTACAGCTTCACTGGTTCCCCAACGTTGTCCCAACATTCCTCTCCATGCATCCAAGATACCAGAATCAAGTATGTCCATTCCAGCAAATTACGCCTACAGGCCCACTCCCGCTTCTCCTCCTCCGTTAGATTGAAGAACTCGCTACACGCGTCCATCATCCCTTTCATCAGCCTCTCCCCCACACCATGATTGATCACCTGACAACCCATCAGATCAATCTTACTCAATTCACAACCACATAATATAACAAAAAATTTTGAAATTGTGTGATTGGATTGTTCGTGAAAATATATATATATATATAGTACCATGTAGAAGCCCCACTCACAGGCTTTGCCCAAGTCTTGGACTATTTTGGATCGTTGATCAGGATCACTAGAGGTGAGTAAGGAAAAATCAATGATGGGGATTGAATCTCCAGGCTCTGAACCAACAGGTTCATTGGGATCTGTGGTGTACCTCAAGCTTTTTGTGCATCCACATTTTCACTCTGTCAACAAACCCATGGGTTTCGGTACAAAACCTGATGGAATATTGATACTTGAACACATACATAATAAATTATCTAATTAATTATTTTTTAATTAATTATTTATATTAATTAAAAATAAGTAAATTTGGCCTATAAGAGGCATTCACATATCATTAAAAAAACAAAAGAGGCTAAATTCATTCTTGTTACCAAATTATTTGACCTACAAAATTCAATATTCAAATTATAAAATTTTTTGATGATGGCATCACTGCTCACATTTAATCAGCCTATCAATTTAAATTTTCATGATAACTAGGAATAATACAATTAAGTCAAATCAAAAATTTATTTGTCGTTGTCGGTGTCTGTGTACCTTATCAATTTATATTAATTCCATCCACAATTTTTTCTCTTCATGTGGTTGAGTTATTTCTTTTCATCTTTTCCGGTACCGAATGTTATTCTCCTAGTAAAAAATTACAAAAAGACGACAAAGTAAGGTGGTAGGTGGTGACAAATTGTTACATAATTTTGGACCACTTAATTTAATCTAGATGTTTGAATTTTAATTTTGATTAGACTTAATCATCATCTGATTTGATCAGGTTTGAGAAAGTCAAACAATATCCCAGATTTACTCTTTTCTTGTTTTCATATACGAAAATTGAATTATTATTATTATTGAAAAAAAGAAGAAGCATAATTGGCCATTGTGGGGATACGCATAGTCACATAGTAAATATCCGAGTATTATAAACTGAGATATAGAACTGATACATATATATTAAATTATAGGCTTGACTACAGCAGCTATAATTAAGGTGCAATATAGTATATCATTATTACATTAACATAAACTTTCTTCATTTATTGGTTAAGAGAAAATTAAATAAGGTCTCAAAACAAATCAAAGTTGACTTTTAAACTCCTTGGTGCTTTCATGGTGTTGTCTTCCCAAATCATCTTGCTGAATGAATAACGATCACTCGGACTCGGACTCGGACTCCTCCGTTTGTTTCTCCTTAAAATATTTTTTTAGGGTAATTTTTTTTTTTTTTCCTAGATAAAATACTTTTTTATTTTTATTTTTTCGGTACTTGACAAAGATCTACTATTGAGATTGAGTCAAACGGGCAAAACATGTAAAATAATTTGTCAAAAATTGATGAATAAACTATTTTTACTAAATTTTAATATTTTTTTCTTCATAAATATTTTACGGCAATCAAAGATCAAAAAATAAAAAAATAATTTTCAAAAAATATCTTACATCCCAACAAACAGAGCCTCAATGCATCCAACTTTTCAAATACTACACTTTCACTTGTCACCACATTACTCACTCCACTTGTGAGATTCTTTTCATATCTAATAATGACGGTAGTTTTGGACAATACTTATTGGAGTAGCACAAAAATCCAATCCTCATTTATAGTGTTAGTCACTTGGGTCCCCCTCTATCGAAGAAGTCATTTCATCTTGTTATGTGTCTCAAAATTATAGTTGTTTCACGTTTATTATAATCTTTTAAAAAATTAAAAAATTATTATTATTATATTTATTCTCTTTCTCCTCCCTCTTCTTTCATATCTTTATCATTCTATCCCCATTCTCTAACCATGACCATCTTCACTTCCTACACTCCACCCTCTAACCATGGCCTTCACCCCTCCCCTCTCAACCTTCTACCACTATCCCCTCTCTACCAACCACCATATTTATAGATGTATATATCTTGGTAAGGTTGTGTACTGAAACACATGTATAAATTAATCTAATTTGAATAAAACCAATATATTCAAGCAAATATATTCGTGAATCAAAACATATATATAAAATCATACATTGTTCTTCTCTATTAAAAATTTTTTAATTTTTTTTTTCAATTAGTTTTCATCACGTTTGATTTATTTTGAGGGCTGATTAATATTCAATAAACGAAACAGACTATTTAAAAGAATTGACAAATACCGCCTTAATTAATTTTTAATGATTGTCAACTATACCTTCAAACATCGACGTTTTAAGACTCATGATAACTGGGAATCTGGATTCTACTCTTACACACACCAATAGTACATATATATATATATAAGGTACTTTGGGACTTTTGTATATATATAAATATACGTGTATTAATAATTACATGGTGTAACAATAAAAATTTGAATCTGAATTTTTAAACAACATATTGTACGTGCAAATTATGTCTCCTATCTTTTCCGGCTAAAGCTACTCTCTTTTGAAAGGGTTATCAATAGAAGAGTATTTATCATTTTCAGATCCTCCTATAATTTCGAGAGCCTAGGTAGCCTTTTACATAGAGGTATATTGACTACTACTAATTAAGTTTATTATTTTAATGCAGTGAGCTTTCCTTGGAGTACTCTAAGAGAACCCGAAAAGTGGCGGTTGAATTAGTTATAGGGATATCGGAGAGCTTAGGTCTAGAAGAAAGCTACATACACAAAGCCTTAGATATGGACTCAGGCTTACAGATTTTTGTGGCGAATCTGTACCCGCCTTGTCCACAGCCTAAACATGCCATGGGCATCCCTCCTTACTCCGATCATGGCGTCTTAACCCTCCTCATACAGAACGAAATCGAAGGCCTACAAGTCCAGCATAATGGCAAGTGGGTCAATGTCAATCCCCTTCCCAACTCCTTTCTCGTTAACACTGCGCATCACCTTGAGGTGCAACATTGTTTATTTTTTAAAATGTTAGTATTAAAATTACATCTTCTCTAATAGTTTAAATGTTTTCGATACAGATATTGAGCAATGGTAAGTACAAGAGTGTTCTGCATAGAGCAGTTGTAAACAACAAAGCTACCCGAATCTCCCTCGCCATGGGCCATGGACCGTCGCTCGATACAGTTGTGGGTCCAACAATGGAATTAGTGAACAGTGAAACTCATCCAGCTGCATGTATTCCGATGAAGTATAAAGACTATTTAGAGATGGAGCAGGTGGGTCCGGCAATGGAAATAATGGACAGTGAAAATCGTCTAGATGCATGCATTCCGATAAAGTATAAAGACTATCTAGAGATGAAGCAAAACAACCAGCTTGATGCCAAGTACGGCTTGGAAAGTGTTTAAATTGTGTAATTAAGCAATTAAACCACTTGCATTGCATGCATATCTGTGTACACATATTTTCAATAAAGCTGCATGTACTCTCATAAAAAAAAAATGTAGAAGGAATAAATGTAATTTTCCATTTTCATGAGCTTCATTATGCGAGCTGGTTTTTTATTTATTTATTTATTTGTTTAACTTAATTTTCATTTTCATGACCTTCACTATGATGGATGATCCATGCTCTGTTATCCGAGCTGGGTCATCTCCAACGGCCACTTGGTTTGAAAGGCTGGGCCCTGGATAGTCTTTTCTTCGAGCTTAGGCTCTTCTTCTGTAAAATATTTTCTCATGGGCTTCACTCAACTGCTTTTAGTGATTAGCCCATTTTCTTCTAGCCTGATTGCCTTACCTTTAAAAAAAAAAAACACAAAACTTGGCTTAGATGGTTGTAGCAATGTAGCCTCCAACGGTCTATTTTTTATTCTTGGGTGGGCATGTTGTAGATTGGGCTTCTGGGTCAAGCTAATCCTTGGGCTTGTAATGTATTTGGTTAGCATTGGGGTAACTCTTCTCTTGTATATTGTTGGTTCATATATATATATATATATATGAACCAATTTACCTTTCAAAACTCAATCAACATTAGTTTTTACAATTTGAATCCCGCACACACTACTTGTAATATATTTTTTATGTTGCATTTAGAGCATCCAATCAGTGCTTTGAATTTGGAATTGGAGAAATTTTAATTATATTCAAAGTTTTAATTAAATTTTTTTCAATTCCAAATTCACATCATTAATTCGGTGCTCGCAAACATAAGCTTATCAATTTTCAGGGGCGGGTTACTGGGTTTCACTGTATCAATCCAAGATTGTTAATTCTCAAGGCTAATGCTTAAAGACATCATCTAAAAACTCAATTGATTTTGAAAAACTAAAACCATCTCAAGACACAAATCACAATACTTGTGCAAGTATGCTAACTAAACATGTTTTTAATTGATGTGATTTCTAGTCCCACCTCAATTTTGCTTAAATATGTTAAGCGATGTTTTTAATCCCATATCGGTTTTGAGTTAAAAAGAATTATGTGTATACTAACTCCACGTAAAAATAGAGGCCTAACAAATTAATAATTATACCTTTTTCGACCTTTTTAACTAGCTAGTTTCATTTGGGATGAGATTATATGTGGTTCAAAAATTTGGGATGAGATTATATGTGGTTCAAAAAGCATTAGTCTAGTCACGTCAATTTGTTGACGTCCCTAATTATGTAACATTTTGTATCACAAAAATATTATTCTTGTTACCAAATAATTTGACCTACAAAATTCAATATTCAAATTATAAAATTTATTGATGATGCGTATCACCGCTCACATTTTATCGGCCTATCAATTTAAATTTTCATGATAATTAGGAGCAATACAATTAAGTCAAATCAAAAATTAATTTGTCCTTGTCGGTGTCCGTACATTAATTCCATCCACAATCTTTTCTCTTCATATGGTTGAGCTATTTCTTTCCATCTTTCATCGTACCGAATGTCATTCTCCTAGCACAAAATTACAAAAAGATGAGAAAGTGAAGTGGTAGGTGGTGACAAATTGTTAGATAATTTTGGGCCACTTCATTTAATTTAAATGTTTTAATTTTAATTTATTATAAAATATTTTACATTCAAACAATCGAGTGCCAATGGCTCCAACTTTCCAAATACTACACACTCCACTTGTCACCACAGTACTCACTCCATTTGTGAGATTCTTTTTCATATCTAATAATGACAGTAGTTTTGGACAATACTTCTCAGAGTTGCACAAAAATCCAATCCTCATTTATAGTATTATTCACTTGGTCCCCCTTGCATCGAAGAAATCATTTCATCTTGTTATGTGTCTCAAAATTATAGCTGTTTCACCTTTATTATAACCTTTTAAAAAATAAATAAAAAAAAATTATTATTATTATATTTATTCTCTTTCTCCTCTCTCTTCTTTCATATCTCTATCATTCTATTTTTTTCACCTTTTACATCCCATCCTCTAACCATAACCATCTTCACCTCTTACACTCCACCCTCTAACCATGGCCTTCACCCCGCCCCTTTCAACCTTCTACCACTATTCCCTTTCTACCAACCATCATATTTATAACCGTATATATCATGGTAAGGCTGTGTACTTAAACACATATGTATAAATCTAATTTAAACAAAATCAATATAGTCAAGTAAATATACTCATGAATCACAACATATATATAAAATCATATATTGTTTTTCTTTGTTAAAAATCTTTTAATTTTTTTTCAATTAGGTTTCATCACGTTTGATTTATTTTGAGGGCTGATTAATATTCTATATATATATATAGGTACTATAGGCACTTTTGTATATATATAAATATACGTGTATTAATAATTACATGGTGTAACAATAAAAATTTGAATCTGAATTTTTAAACAACATAAGAGTACACGGTTTGAAGAATATTTATCGAACACATGAACAATGAATTGTCTAAATAAATAATTTTTAATTATTTATTTATATTAATTAAAAATAAATAAAAATTTTATTTCTTTATTTATTATATAATTGGTCAATTAAAAAAGTAAGTTTAACAATTCACTGTAAATATTCGGTACAAGAATCATTTTTCTTCCTAATTATTTATATATATGGATGATTATATTCTAACCCATTTATTAACCTGATACTCCATATTAGAGTACACGGTTTGAAGAATAAGTAAAGATTTTATTTTATTTTTTTTAAGGCAAGATGTATTAGAAGTTAAAATAGTAGATGTATAGAGTCGAAACCTAATACTCCAAGAATTATGTGAGACATTAATTCACTTGATAATCGAGACATCTAAATGAGTGAAGATGAAATATTACTACCTTATTGTTTTTGTGAATAAGTTGGAAATTTAAATACACATAAGAGTATACTTCAAGATTCATTTAAGACATTAACTCAGAATTATTGAGATATATGCAATGAGTAAAGATGAAATATACCATCTTAATAAGTATTATTAAGATGAAATATACCATCTTAATGAGTATTATTAAAATAGTATATGTATAGAGTCAAAACCTGATACTCCAAGAATTACGTGAGACACTAATTTACTGGATAATCGAAACATCTAAATGAGTGAAGATGAAATATTACTACCTTATTATTTTTGTGAATAAGTTGGAAATTTAAATACACATAAGAGTATACTTCAAGATTCATCTGAGACACTAACTCAGAATTATTGAGATATATGCAATGAGTAAAGATGAAATATACCATCTTAATGACTATTATTTTTGTAAATAAGTTGCAAATTTAAATACACTGCCATACGACACATTGAAGGAAAATGATAAACATCATCAAAGAACTTTCATAATGTTTATCACCAAAAACGTGGCACCATCTCTGTTTGCCACTTCTTCTTTTTTATTTATTTCCTTCTTTTTATTTAGGCTAATTGTTTTTCTGATATTAATGAAAAAAAAAACTAGTTTCATTCCCTATGCTTCAAATTTGATTAAAAAAAAATCACTAAATTAAACAGTGTTATGAAAAAAATAATACTGATAATATTATGATGAAAAAAAAAAAAATGTATTGAATCATTCTTTGTCCATTTTTTTAATCAGTTTTAAAATTTTACTTTTTAGAATACATTCGATTTTGGACTATGAAAAAAGATGAGAATTTGGCCCATAAGAGGCATTCACATATCATTAAAAAAAATAAATAAATAAATAAAAAGGGGCTAAAATCATTCTTGTTACCAAATAATTTGACCTACAAAATTCAATATTCAAATTATAAAATTTATTGATGATGCGTATCACTGCTCACATTTAATCAGCCTATCAATTTAAATTTTCTTGATAATTAAGAGCAATACAATTAAGTCAAATCAAAAATTCATTTGTCCTTGTTTGTGTCCGTACATTAATTCCATCCACAATCTTTTCTCTTCACGTGGTTGAGCTATTTCTTTCCATCTTTCATCGTATCGAATGTCATTCTCCTAGCACAAGATTACAAAACGGCGAGAAAGTGAAAAGATAGGTGGTGACAAATTGTTAGATAATTTTAGACCGCTTCATTTAATCTAAATGTTTGAATTTTAATTTTTTATAAAATATTTTACATTCAATCTCAATTGCTCCAACTTTCCAAACACTAAACACTCCACTTGTCACCACAGTACTCACTCCATTTGTGAGATTCTTTTTCATATCTCAAAATGACAATAGTTTTGGACAATACTTCTCACAGTTGCACAAAAATTCAATCCCCATTTATAGTATTATTCACTTGGTACCCCTCGAAGAAGTCATTTCATCTTGTTATGTGTCTCAAAATTATAACTGTTTCACCTTTATTGTAATCTTTTAAAAAATAAAAAAATTATTATTATTATATTTATTCTCTTTCTCCCCTCTCTGCTTTCATATCTCTATCATTCTAATTTTTTCCACCTCTTACACCCCATCCTTTAACCATGACCATATTCACCTCTTACACCCCACCCTCTAACCATGGCCTTCACCCCTCCCCTCTCAACCTTCTACCACTAACCCCTCTCTACCAACCATCATATTTAAGGCTTTGTAATTAAACACATATGTATAAATCTAATTTGAACAAAACCAATATAGTCAAGCAAATATACTCGTGAATTAAAACATATATATATAATCATACATTGTTCTTCTTTGTTAAAAATCTTTTAATTATTTTTTAATTAGTTTTCATCACGTTTGATTTATTTTGAGGGTTGATTAATATTCTATAAACAAAACAGATTATTTAGAAGAATTGACAAATACCGCCTTAATTAGTTTTAAATGATTATCAACTATACCTTCAAACATCAACATTGTAAGACACATAATAAGTGGGAATTTGGATTCTACTCTTACACACACCTACAGTACCTATATATATACGTATATATAAGGTACTATAGGACTTTTGTATATATATATATATATACGTGCATTAATAATTACATGGTGTAACAATAAAAATTTGAATCTGAATTTTTAAACAACATATTGTATGTGCAAGTTATGTCTCCAATCTTTTCCGGCTACAGCTGCTCTCTTTTTAAAGGGTTATCAATAGAAGAGCATTTATCATTTTCAGATCCTGTAATTTCGAGAGCCTAGGTAGCCCTTTACATAGGGGTTTGTATATATATATTGACTTCTACTAATTAAGTTTATTATTTTAATGCAGTGAGCTTTCCTTGGAGTACTCTACAAAAGAACCCGAAAAGTGGCATTTGAATTAGTTAAAGGGATATCAGAGAGCTTAGGTCTAGAAGAAAGCTACATACACAAAGCCTTGGATATGGAGTTAGGCAAACAGATTTTCGTGGCGAATCTGTACCCGCCTTGTCCACAACCTGAACATGCCATGGGCATCCCTACTTACTCCGATCATGGTGTCTTAACCCTCCTCATACAGAACGAAATCGGAGGCCTAAAAGTCCAGCATAATGGCAAGTGGGTCAATGTCAATCCCCTTCCCAACTCCTTTCTCGTTAACACCGCGAATCACCTTGAGGTGCAACATCCTTTATTTTTTAAAATGTTAGTATTAAAATTACATCCACTCTAATAGCTTAAATGTTTTCGATACAGATATTGAGCAATGGTAAGTATAAAAGTGTTCTGCATAGAGCAGTTGTGAACAACAAAGCTACTCGAATCTCCCTCGCCATGGGCCATGGACCGTTGCTCGATGCAATTTTGGGTCCGACAATGGAATTAGTGAACAGTGAAACTCATCCAGCTGCATGTATTCCGATGAAGTATAAAGATTATCTAGAGATGAAGCAAAACAACCAGCTTGATGCCAAGTACGGCTTGGAAAGTGTTTAAATTGTGTAATTAAGCAATTAAGCCACTTGCATTGCATGCATATCTGTGTACACATATTTTCAATAAAGTTGCATTTACTCTCATAAAAAGAAAAATGTAGAAGGAATAAATGTAATTTTCCATTTTCATGACCTTCACTATGCGAGCTGATTATTTATTTATTTATTTATTTGTTTAACTTAAATTCATTTTCATGACCTTCACTATGATGGATGATCCATGCTCTGTTATCCGAGTTGGGTCCTCTCCAACGGCCACTTGGTTTGAAAGGTTGGGCCCTGGATAGTCTTTTCTTCGAGCTTAGGCTCTTCTTCTATAAAATATTTTCTCATGGGCTTCACTCAACTGCTGTTACTGATCAGCCCATTTTCTTCTGGCCTGATTGCCTAACCTTTAAAAAAAAAAACACAAAACTTGGCTTAGATGGTTGTAGCAATGTAGTCTCCAACGGTCTAGTTTTTATTCTTGGGTGGGCATGTTGTAGATTGGGCTTCTGGGTCAAGCTAATCCTTGGGCTTGTAATGTATTTGGTTAGCATTGGGGTAACTCTTCTCGTGTATATTGTTGGTTCATATATATATATATATATAACTTGAAATTTACCTTTCAAAACTCAATTAACATTAGTTTTTACAATTTGAATCCCGCACACACTACTTGTAATATATTTTTATGTTGCATTTAGAGCATCTAATCAGTGCTTTGAATTTGGAATTGGAGAAATTTTAATTATATTCAAAGTTTTAATCAAATTTTTTTCAGTTCCAAATTCACATTATTAATTCTGTGCTCGCAAACATAAGCTTATCAATTTTCAGGGGCAGGTTACTGGGTTTCACTGCATCAATCCAAGATTGTTATTTCTCAAGGCTAATGCTTAAAGACAACATCATCTAAAAACTCAATTGATTTTGAAAAACTAAAACTATCTCAAGACACACAAATCACAATACTTGTGCAAGTATGCTAACTAAACATGTTTTTAATTGATGTGATTTTTAGTCCCACCTCAATTTTGCTTAAATATGTTAAACGATGTTTTTAATCTCATATTGGTTTTGAGTTAAAAAGGATTATGTATATACTAACTCCTTATAAAAATAGAGGCCTGACAAATTAATAACTATACTTTTTGGGACTTTTTTAACTAGCTAGTTACATTTGGGATGAGATCGTATGTGGTTCAAAAATTTGGGATGAGATTATATGTGGTTCAAAAAGCATTAGTCTAGTCACATCAATTTGTTGACGTCCCTAATTATGTAACATTTTGTATCACAAAAATGTCAGACTTGGCTCCAAGATATGGACCAGCGACGGGAATTGAGCTGGGCGTGCATCTCATTTTTCATCCTTGGTCATGTTTTTTACTTCCATTCCCGCCCTATATTAGTTTAATTTTCAACTCCTGCCCCTGCCCCGCCTTGCTACATTAACCCTCGTCCCTGCCCCACATAACATTTTTAAAATTTTAATTCAGCTTCAACAAAATCAACACAACCATAATATTTTCCAACCTAACAATTTAATAAAGTTTCAGTCGCCTTCAACACAACTATAACAATTTAAAACATGTATTATATATATAGTCATGTAATTTAGTAATATTTTATAATATGTAAGGGCATTTTTGTAAAAGTGAACTATAAACCGGTAGGGTCGGGATGGGCCGGGCCGGGCGGGACTATCATCCTCCCGGCCTACCTAGTTGCCGAGATTTCAAATACAATCCCCATCCCCTTCCTATTTACATAAACAAATCTCCAAACTTGTTATAATCGGGACCGGACCCGACCCATATGGGTTTTTTTTGCCATCCCTAGATATGGTTACTAGTGATTTTGCATCTGCCAACTTCCTTTTTTTGGATCATATTTAAATATTTGGTAAGCAAGCCTTGTTTGGAACTTTAAGCATAATGTATCCATTTGCTTGTAAATCAGCCTAATAGCTTTGCTATTATAAGGTCACCACCACAAATTTTCTATTGCTTTTTGGTGAAAACAGATAAGGTCCCCACAAAATTTCCAAACTCCTCCTAAACCTGATACATAATTAGATGGAGTACAATTATTATTATATATATATATATATATATATTGTCAAAGTTATTGTAGTTTAATGGTGTTTTTCTGCGTTTTAAAATAAAATACCGAGGGTTCAAGTTTTTAAAGAGGCAAAATAAATTTGTGAAATTATGAGTGCATTTCTTACAAATGAAAAAAAAAAATAATTAAACATTTTTCGCAAGAGTTGGATATTCCGAACTTAATAATGGTGTAAAATAAAAACTAAAGGAAATTGTAAAATTTGTTGTTTTTTTATTTATAGTTATGAAAATCAATCCCATAACACTAATATTTTAATTGCAATAAAAAATGCATTGCGTTTAAACATTTTACAGGTTGATGATTGGCCATCATGCTTAAAAGAGATGGTTATTTTAAAGAATTCTTGATACGGTTGTCATCCACAATTCATTTTTCTTTTAGATTTGGGTTTTTTTATAAAATATATGTGAATATTGTACAAAACGTAACAAACGTTGGTAAATATATTTTCCTCCTTGTTTTTTGTTTTTTTTTTTTTTTTTTTTGGGCAAAAGGCTAATATGCCAATCAAATGAATTGGATTAGTGTTCTTTCAACAATTTTCAATTTTTTTTTTTTTTTTATATTTCTAATTATTAAATGAACAAGTTTACGATTTTAATGATTTAAATTTTTTTGCTTATATATTTATTTTGTAAAAATAGAATTTAAATGTTGAATTTGTTTAAATTAGATTTTTTCTCCTTTTTTTTTTTTTTTGCCTGTCTAAATTAGATTTAGTTAGCTAGTTATCTATATATGTACATTGAATAATGTGGATAAAACATTCCAACCATAATTCTAAAATACGAGCTCGCCTAAATATGAGAATAATCGTGCTATACAAATAATGTGAAAGTGTTTTTGCTTTTGTCTTTTTTTAAATTAAAAAAAAAAAAAATGTGAATGATGGAGTAGTGATACATGATTTAACCTATTCAACAGAAGGGGGTAGTAAATCCAAAGAGAGAGACAGTGTCCGATAGGAACTCACATACAATAGTGTCAAATGCCTTGGTTAAGTCCACCTTAATAGTAACACGAGAAAATAAAATTGTTATCAGAAAACAATCTTTATCTAAAAACAAAAATATTTTTATACTTTAATTTTCATAAAACAATTTTAAAAAAGTTGAACAATTTTCAATTCTCAATCTTTTTTAGAAAAAAAAATTATTTTCATAATTATAAACGAAACGAACCCTATCCATGTGAAGGTTCTTATGCCAAAAACAGTCTATGAATAAATGAATTCTGGCGAGGGTCTAGAGTGGAGGGAAAAGCGAGCTTTGAGCTTGTTCGCTATACGCTGGGCAATGCATTTATGACTTGGGGGTCATTCAGTGATGAGGATTTGGAGCCTCGGAAACCAGTGCAAAAAAAAAAATCTCCTTGAGCATCTTAATTAAAATTTAGGGTATTTTAATAATTACACAATTATAAATATAGGGCATTTCGGTAAATGAATACGAAAAAAATTACTAGTAATATGGAAATAATTAAGCCAAATCATTTGTCGGTGAGGGTCATGTCCTGTAAATTCATTCAACATCGTCGGAGATTTGACATACTTAAATATTGTTTATTATTATGTCACGTTAGTTTTGTATTGTCCCTTCAATTAAGAGAATTATTGTTTTTATTTGCAAAGAGGCTTTCGTGTGATGTTATTATTATTATGTCACATTAGTTTTGTATTGTCCCTTCAATTAAGAGAACTATTGTTCTTATTTGCCAAAGATGCTTTCCATGATGAGTGTGATGTGATCGCTCCCTCTCTTGATATAGTTAGGTTCATCCAAACAATGCCATAGAATCATAAACCTCTCTCTCTCTCTCTCTCTCTCCCTCACACACACACACACACACGCAGTACGTCTCTCTCTCTCTCTAAAATGGCCAGTACAGCTTCACTGGTTCCTCAACGTTCTCCCAAAACTCCTGTACATGCATCCAAGATACCATGCATCAAATCACTGGTAGAATCAGGTGGACTCATGTCCATTCCACCAAATTACGCTTACACCACAGACCCCAACGTTGGTTCAGAGCCTGAAGATTCAATCCCCATCATTGATTTTTCCTTACTCACCTCTAGTGATCCTGATCAACGGTCCAAAATAGTCCAAGACCTGGGCAAAGCCTGTGAAGAGTGGGGCTTCTTCATGGTACGAGTAGTAGTATTTTCACGAACAATCACACAATTTCAGTTTTTTTAAGGTCCATTTTTATTATGTGGTTGGGAATTGAGTAAGTTTGATCTGATGGGTTGTCAGGTGATCAATCATGGTGTGGGTGAGAGGCTGATGAAAGGGATGATGGACGCGTGTAACGAGTTCTTCAATCTGACGGAGGAGGAGAAGCGGGAGTTCCAAGGGAAGCACGTGTTGGATCCTATCCGGGTTGGGACGAGCTTCAACGCCATGGTGGATAAGGTCTTCTTTTGGAGAGATTACCTCAAGTTTTTTGTGCATCCACATTTTCACTCTCTCCACAAACCCCTGGGTTTCAGGTACAAAATCCTGATTATATACATGGATAATTAGTAGTATATTCTAACCCATTTATCAAGCGGGTTAGAATAGTAATTATCTAAAGTATTGGCGTATTAGTATAGAAAATGAGTTAATTTTTGCGTGGTCTATGGCCATGTTGATGAAATTGGGTTCATTTATTTTATTAAATTGATTAAAAACATTAGACTACTGGGCTCCAGAAATTAGTCTAAACAGCATTAGTGTATCACGCAGTACTAGTATAAAAAATGAGTGAAGTTGAAATATATTAACTTATTATTTTTGTGAATAAATTTAAAATTTAAATACAAACACCAAATCAAAATTTCACGGTGATTACTAGCATACGATTAAGTCAAATAAAGAATTCATTTGTTC
Source organism: Cornus florida (assembly GCF_030987335.1). Classification (NCBI taxonomy): domain Eukaryota; kingdom Viridiplantae; phylum Streptophyta; class Magnoliopsida; order Cornales; family Cornaceae; genus Cornus; species Cornus florida. The sequence goes on along the minus strand of NW_026775572.1, from coordinate 22,696,074 downwards.
CCGTCGGTGTACATTAATGCTATCCACGTCATCTCGTCTTCATCCAATCTTTTCTCTTGTACATTGAACTAATTCTTTCAATCTTTAATAGCACAAAATGTCATATTCCTACCACAAAATAACAAAAAGACCAGAAAGTAAAGCGGCAAGTCCTTTTCCAATTTTCCAAATAGCCACCACCGCCACAGTACTCACTCCACGTGTCAGATTCTAGTCATATCTCATCTTGACAATAGTTTTGGACAATGCCAAATGGAGTTGCGCAAAACGTCTAACCTCATTTATAGTATTACTTGTACTATTGATATAGTTTTACTTGTGCTATTGAAAATTATTATCACTCCTGTTATAAATTTATTTTTCGTTTTTTACTCGTGTTATATTTGGTGTACTAGAGTAAAATAAAATTGAATGTAAATTTTAATTATTTTTTTATTTGGTATATAATATAAAGTGGGTAAAATGATCAATTCATTCCACAACTAAACTTATAGAATGATCATTTCATTTCCAAGTAATTTTTTTTAAAAAAAATTACTCAAAAAACTCTCATATTTCAAGTCCAAAAACCACCACTAACTTCTATTACAACCACCTCCACTTTTCACCACCACCACCGCCGCCGCCACCTTCTACCACTACTACACCCTTCCACGACCACCACGACCATCGACTTTCACCATCGTCCACCGCTTTCCACCATTACCACTGCCATCGCCTTTTATCACTGATACCGTCTTCCTTTGCAGCAACCACCGCCACTGCCACCACCATCGCCTTTCATCACCTTTCACCACCTTCCACCACCACCACCTTTCACCATAACCACCGCTACCTTCTACCTTCCACTACCGCCACCACCTTCCACTACCGCCACCGCCTTTCACCACCGCTATCGCCTTCCATCGCTACCACCTTCTATCACCACCACCGCCGCCACTGCCTTTCAACACCGCTACCGCCTTTTGCCACCACTTTTTACCACCACCAGTGCCACTGCCTTCCACCACTGCCACAAACCCAGATCACGAATATACATTGTCTCACGAATATACATTGTCTTTACAGCATAAGAGAATGCAACAACCACATACCCAAATCCGTCTACATCTGGGGAAGAACGTCATCTGAGACTTCCTTTCCCTGACCTGAAAAGATGTGTATGAAATAGGAATGAGTAACCATAATCCTTAATATCTCCGTGAATCCAAACAAAGAACAAATATATGAAAAAGGTGTCATGCAGGTTTGGGAACATAATATCATGTGAGATAATAAAATAAAGTGCAATGCAATGCCAATACCAATGCCAAAGACACTTCCCACTATCCTGAAACCTCACCCAATCACTAAAAAGTTAATGTAATCTGGTCCGAGGCAGGCCTCCTCGGTACCACGAGAAGATAATTGGTCATCTATCCCTGACATAAGGCTACCTCTTCCCGTCATTTGGGGCCTAGTGACACAACCACACGCAAGATATTTTCCTACACCTTCTCTAGATTTCATTAACTACACGGACACAAGGCTTCCCCTTACCATCCGGCTTCCACACCATCATTTTCAAATCCTTTTCTCAACAATCATCTAATGAGATGTCTCCACTTTCCTTTCCAACCCAAATTCATCCCCAGATCATTCGAGATGAATGCGCATTTATAATAATACAATGTACAACTTTGTATCATTTTCAGCCTAAGTACAATAAATTAGGCATACTATTCACTAACATTAAGCATGTTATCACATTTAACATCTAACATTTAAAAGAAAAACTCAAGTGTAAACATGGTATAATACATGATTAAGAAGGATTAAATTCACACGAAACAAATGTTGTGAACCTTAGAACAACAACCCATACCTCAATTGGAATGAAAATCCCAAATACCACCAAAATGAAATCGCTCAAAAAATTTTCATCCGCAAAAACAGATTTTTCAACTTGACACCTTCATCTTTGAAAATTTATAAAAATTTCAATTCTCATCCAAATTGATGAATCCAAAGTCAATTTAAAGTTTAAATACTATAATTTGAAAATATCAATTTAGTTTAACAAAATCCTTTCCCCATCAAAATAGTTTTGACACAAAACTTCGAATCCAATTCTGCCTAGAAAACAGATTTTCAGCCTGTAGCTTTCAACTTTGAAAATTCATAGAAAATTCAATTCTCACCCAAATTAACTGAATCCAAAGGCAATTGAAAGTTTAAAGACCTAAGTTTGAAAATATAAATTTACTTTACCAAAATATCTCACCATTTGAAGCAGTTTTGATGAGAAAACTCGGAGAAATTCTGCCACCAAAACAGAATTTCTAGCAAGGCAACTCTAATTTCAGAAATTCATAGTAAATTCATTTTTCAGCCAAATTGTGTGAAAGCAATTCTCAATGAAAGATTTTAACTATATTATCATAATATCAACTCATCCCTAAAAGATAAATTTCAAATTTACATGAATTTTGGGTAGAACATCAGCATGTAATTGCTGTCAAAAATTTTCAGCATGCACAAAAGTTCAATTCAGTTTTCAAGCAATTAACAACTCAATTAAAGAGATAAAAGTCACCAAATGTAAAGGTTGTGAGGTTTCCGACAATCCTACCTCAAAAGGAGCTTTGGACCTTGCTAGAATACCCAAAAGCCATACCAAGGAAGGATTAAAGCCACAAAAATTGGAGAGAAATAAATATCACTCTTCCTTTAAAATACAACCTCAACCCTCTTCCTTCAAAATAGTTTTTGACAACCCAACAATGAGAAAATGTTTACAATCTTTACACTAAAAGGAAGATCATCATCTTGGGATTAACTTCCTTTCACAAGGCAACACCAAACTCCTACCACAAGGACTTCAAATTAGCATATATAGAAGATGACTATGAAGAACAATAAAAGGCCGAAAATCTGCAGAATATATTTCTGTATCTACTTTCCTCACACAATTGTTGCATGATGTAAAATGTATAAAGTGCAACCACCTATACCCCAAGGTGTCAATCCCACAAATGGTCAAAGTGTGACCACAACAAATGACTAAAAAGCCTTTCAAACTTTGTCAAATACCAAGTTTACCATTTGTGTAATAAAAGTCAATAATACCTCTCATGAAATAATCAAATGACATCCCACATAATTAATTAAAAATAAAGGAAATAATACTAAGTCTCAACAATAAAATAAAAATATGTAAATGTGGAATATCCAGAAAATGGTAAAAGTGCAAAACATCACATTAGCGGTGTCCCAAATTTGGGCCTTGACCTCCTTGTCGTCGATATCCATGCCCTGCGCTTGAAATTCCACTCCAATCGTGGCTTTGGAGTGTATGTTGAACTCATTTTGAGCGTAACGTGACAAGAGATTCAACTTTCTCACTGCTGAATCTCTTATTATCACTATATTGAACAAGGTACTCGTCTCTTTCTTCATTTAAATCTATATATATGTGTGTGTGTGTGTGTGTGTGTGTGTGTGTGTATAGATAGATAATTGTGGAGATTAGACAGCGATGCACGACGTTGCAAGGAAAGAAGAAGGTGAAGGCGTCACCGTCGGGGATCTGATACCAGAGGCCCGAGGTGGCGATGGGGTTAGAGAAGAGATGTCGTTCGACCACAACCTCTAGGTTTGGTAGTGGTGGTTGATTGTGGTTGAGAAAGAGGGAAATTTTAGCTGTCGACTATGGGGGTTAGGGATGGTGGTGGTATTAGTGTCGGTGTGGGGGGTGGCGGTGGCCTTGTCGATTGTGGTTTTGACGATGTTGATGTCGATTTGGGTTTGCTTGTAGGAATGGTTGTTTCATATAAAACCTAGTCGGAATCATTCTTAGTCGTTATCATCTTTAGAGTAGTTCCGTCGCTGCCGTTACCATTGCCATCGTTGCTGGAAAGCTACCGAGCCTATATGCGTTGTGTGTGTATATATATATATATATATATGCACACATATATTTTATAGAGGGAAATTATTGGGGGCAATGTTGTCTTTTTTAGTTTGTTGATATTTTTGCCTAAAATAAATTTAAAAAATAAGGGTAGATTTGTCTTTTCGCATGTTTTTAATGGTGTTAGTAACAAGAAAGTAAAATTAGACCTAAGTGATAGTAATTTTCGAAAATTGTTTCAGAGTGATATTTGACTAAACCTGAGGGGGTGTTAGTGAAATTAACCCAAAATATAAATATACGGGGTTAAGTGTAAAAAACCCCTAAACTATAGATATAGTGCAGAAAAGTCTATGTGTGGTATAAAACCCCCTTTATATTATCAATTTGGTGCAAATACCCCCTAATCGCATAAAAAGACTATAATACCCTTTTATCAATAAAATAAAATAATATTAAAAAAAATAATGTAAGGTAAAATTACTATTTTAGATTATTCCCAAACTCTCTCTCTACCATGGGGTCTCTTCCACTCATGCAAAACCCTAATTTTGGGAATACTAAACTTGTCCGCCTCTTCCACCCCTGTAAAACCCTAATTTTCTTTACCAGCACCACATTCTCCTCCACCCCCCTCCATCAAAACCCTAATTTCCTAATCCAACAGAATCAAGGTCAATTCCTCCACCTTCTTCTTCACCAAGGTCAGAGAATTTGATCCCAAGCTCCACCTCCCTCACTTCCCCTTCTACGACACCATCATCGTTGATCTTCACCGACACCGATGCTGACATCGAGAAAAGTCCCTTATTGTTCGGATTCTACTAATGTCCTCAACACCATTGGGGCTTTGTTGTTCGGCAGCGACGCTTTCACTATCGTGACTATGTACTTGTTTTGGTCCCTCTTCGCTCCCAATCGCTTCGAGTTTCGTGATTCTAATGAGAAGTTTGATGATGGCGACAATGACAATTACGATGTCAAGCCGAAGATGGGTTACGCCGATCATGGGTCACTATAGATTGGAGCTTGCCGGACTGAACACACTGCTGCTAGGGGTAATCGAGATGTTGAAGCTTTAGGTTCGCCAAATTGTAACATCGTTGCTACTCTGGGCTTCTTCGGCTTGTTTCTGCTCGGAACTTTGCTGGATTAAATGGAAGCTCCTTGGAGCTTCGTTGGAATTGATCTCTTAAAGAGCTTTTATGGACTCTCCGTTGATGAAACCTCGCATCGTCTCCATATTCCTCCACTAACTCTTGCAAATATTGGTGAATGCAAATCTAACATATGTGTGTGTGTGTTGTGAAAGAAGAAGTGGTGGCTGTGGGTGGTGGTGGCGGCATAAATGTTATATTTTTGTATTCTTTTTTTTTTTATTATATTGTGAGAAAGGCAAAATGGGAAAAAGGGCAAAATTGGAATTTGCTATTTACTTTTTTAAATTGGGGGCTATTTGCACACCTTTTTTAAAAAATAGGGGGTGTTTTGCACATTTTTATAAAGGATGGACAAATTGTGCACCAAACTTGGGGTTTTCTGCACTTAACCCTAAATATACGTGTATTAATAATTACATGGTGTAATAATAAAAAATTTAATATGCTTTTTTAAACAACATATTGTGCAATTTATGTCTCCTATCTTTTCCGGCCAACATTCTATATTGCTAAATGGGAAAAAACAACTGCTCTTTTGAAAGGGATTCACATTTTGTTATCACTTACAAATTAACTTGGATTCATACAAGAGCATTTCTACATTTATCATTTTCAGTTCCCGTTCAAGAGCCTCGTGCATTGAAGTAGTCATTTACATAGAGCTTTGTATATATTGACTAAGTTTATTATTTTAATGCAGTGAGCATTCCTTGGAGTACTCTAAGAGAACCCGAAAAGTGGCAATTGAATTAGTTAAAGGGATATCGGAGAGCTTAGGTTTAGAAGAGAGCTACATACACAAAGCCTTGGATCTAGACTCAGGCTTACAGATTTTCGTGGCGAACCTGTACCCGCCATGTCCACAGCCTGAACATGCCATGGGCATCCCTCCTCACTCTGATCATGGCGTTTTAACCCTCCTCACACAGAATGAAATCGGAGGACTACAAGTCCAGCATAATGGCAAGTGGGTCAATGTCGATCCCCTTCCCAACTCCTTTCTCGTTAACACCGCAGATCACCTAGAGGTGAGACATGGTTTATTTTTTAAAATGTTAGTTTTAAAGTTATATCCATCTAATAGCTTAAACGTTTTCGTGACAGATATTGAGCAATGGTAAGTACAAGAGCGTTCTGCATCGAGCTGTTGTGAACAACAAAGCTACTCGAATCTCCCTCGCTATGGCCCATGGACCATCGCTCGATGCAGTTGTGGGTCCGGCAATGGAATTAGTGAACAGTGAAACTCGTCCGGCTGCATATATTCCAATGAAGTATAAAGACTATATGGAGATGCAGCAAAGCAACCGGCTTGATGCCAAGTCTAGCTTGGATCGTGCTCGTGTTCAAATTGTGTAATTAAGCAATTAAACCACTTGCATTGCATGCATATCTGTGTACGCATATTTTCAAAAAAGTTGTACTCTCGTAAAAAGAAAAATGTAGAAGGAATAAATGTAATTTTCCATTTTCACGACCTTCGTTATGCGAGTGGTTATTTATTTATTTATTTGTTTAACTTAATTTTCATTTTCATGACCTTCATTATGATGATCCATGCTTTGTTATCCGAGTTGGGTCATTTGCAACGGCCACTTGGTTTCGGTTGGGCCCTGGATAGTCTTTTCTTCGAGCTTAGGGTCTTCTTCTGTAAAGGTTTGTTTGGGCCTAGGCCCTTGTTTTAGTAAAATCTTTTCTCTTGGGCTTCACTCACTGCTCTAAGTGATTAGCCCATTTTCTTCTGGCATATTGCCTTGTGCTTAATTGTTTCATATCTATATACTTTGCTTAACCTTTTTTTTTTTTTAATTAATTTGAATCCCGTACATACTAGTAATATATTTTTTATGTTGAATTTAGAGCATCCAATCGCTGGTTTGGATTTAAAATTGGAGAAAGTTTTATTCAAAATTATAACTATTTTTTTTTTTTTTTTTTCAGTTGCAAATCCAAATCATTAATTTGGTAAGCTTATCAATTTTCAGGGACGGGTTACTGGGTTTCACTGTATGAATCCAAGATTGTTAATTCTCAAGGCTAATGCTTAAAGACAACATCTAAAAACTTACCTTTCAAAAAAAAAATTCTAAAAAACTCAATATATTGATTTTGAAAAACTAAAACTATCTCAAGACACAAATCACAATACTTGTGCAAGTATCCTAACTAAACATGTGTTTTAATTGATGTGATTTTAAGTCCCACCTCACTTTTGCTTAAATATGTTAAACATGTTTTTGGTCACACATCTGTTTTTAGTTAAAAAGGAATATTTATATACCAACTGCCTATAAAAATAGACGCCTAACAAATTACTAATAATTATACCTTTTTCTACATTTTGGATAGCTAATTACATTTGGGATGAGATTATATGTACTAGTAGTTCAAAAAGGATCAGTCTAGTCACATCATTTTTTTGGTGTTCATAATTATGTAACATTTTTGTATCACTGATTGGAACACCACAAACACAATGAACAGAGTTATGGACACCAAAAAAGCCTTTTTTGGATCATTTTTTAATATTAGGTAAGCAAAGTCTTGTTTGGAGCCTTTACCCAATGATGTAATCCATTTGATTGTAAATCAGCCTAATTGCTTTGCTTTTGGAGGAAACTTATTACAAGGTCACCACAAATTTTCCATTGCTTTTTGGTGAAAACTGGTAAGGTCACCACAAATTTTCCAAACTCCTCCAAAATCTGATACATAATTAGATGAAGTACGATTATATATTTATATATATATTATCAAAGTTATTATAGTCTAATGGTGATTTCTCCGGTTTCAAAATAAAACGTTATGGGTTCAAGATTTCAAAAAAACAAAATGAATTTGTGAAATTGTGAGTGCATTTTTTACAAATAAATAAAAATAATTAATTAAACATTTTTGGTGAGAGTTGGATATTCCGAACTTAATAATGATGTAACATAAAAACTAAAGGAAATTATAAAAAACGTTATTTTTATTTATAGTTATGAAAATCAATCCCATAACAGTAATATTTTAATTGCAGTAAAAAATGTATTGCATTTAAACATTTTTCAGGTTGATGATTGGCCATCATGCATGCTTAAAAGAGATGGTTATTTTAAAAGAATTCTTGCTACAGTTGTCATCCACAATTCATTTTTCTTTTATATTTGGGTTTTTTTTTATATAAAATATATGTGAATATTGTACAAAACGTAACAAACGTTGGTAAATATATTTTCCTCTTTTTATTTTTTATTTTTCCCGGCAAAAGGCTAATATGCCAATCAAATGAATTGGATTAGTGTTCTCTCAATAATTTTCATAATTTTTTAATATTTCTAATTATTAAATAAACAAGTTTATGATTTTAATAATTTAAAATTTTTTGCTTATATATTTATTTTGTAAAAATAGAATTTCAATGTTGAATTTGTTTAAATTAGATTTTTTCTCCCTTTTTTTTTTTTTTTTTTTTGGTCTAACTTTGTTTGGCTCTTTTTTTTTTTTTAGGGGCATGCCAGAGTCTTTCGACCCAAGGGATTGGATAGCCAAACTATCTTTGGAACTAACCGAATCTGAAATCGGCCTTTAGTGAATCAGGCTACTGTTGGAAGGTAAGGATGACCCATTCCTTCATGTTCTTCAACGCCTCAATAAAGAGGACTTTTAGCACTATAAGTAGAATGGATGAAAGGGAATAAAATAAATTATATGAGTATTCATCTATTCTAAGAGACTTAGAAAATAGAAGTAGAGGGGATTTAAGCCAAGCGTCGACTTTTATTTTATAAGTAAAATTCTCATACAGAGTACAAGAAGTGTAAATCTAAATCTAACACTAGACTACTCCTATGAACAAAAGTAAAATACAATTTAAAAGACGGTATGAAATTGCAGCAAAATAAAAATTGCATAAGTAAGTTGTTGAATAACCGTGATATCCCTCCACAACGCCTTTTTCTTCTATTTATAGTTAAGGCTCAGCAGTTGAAAGCAGTTACAATTTAAAATTCAAATTTCCTTATTTTGAATATAAATATCACTTGTATGATCTTATCCTTTTGAAACATGTCACGTTGAACACAAATTCTCTTGTGATGTGGCACTGTACCATAGAGCTAAATCAATGGATTATCTCAAAATGCATACTGCTTCTACCCATTTCTGACTATTTAATCGGCACCTACGTGGCCGAGTCATAATCAATTTTGAGGTAGGCATATTTTAAAACTTGCCGCATGTAAATTCCTTTCTGGACCTGGAAATAATTCCATGTTAGAATGGCCATTGTAAAGAAATCATTCTTCCAATCAACCAATGCCAAGATGGGAGAGAAATTTCTTTCCCTAATCAAACAACACAATTAAATTTAATTTTATAATGCAAACAATGCCCCTTTTAAATACTTTTTCGGACTCATTCAATCCGAAATTGTATTTAAAATCGTCTGAAATAATTGATATTCACCAATTGCAGGATTTATCCAAGGAAAGAATAATTTTGAAATTCAAATTGTACCATGACCTTCCGGCCGTCAACCAATTAAAGAAAAGCATTAAATATACTTTCTTTGGAATCATTCTTTTACCTTGAAGTTCGGTGGTTTTGCTTATCAGTAAACTTTCAGAAGACCTTTTTGATTCTTTGCTTCCAAAAAGGAGATCTACAAACTGACATTGTTAATATATATATATATATATATATATATATATATATATATATATATTCCCTTTAATCAAAGACCCATCTATGGCGTCTTCAACTACTAGTCAAGCAGCTGATAGTGAAGAGAGCTCTGACGAATCGGTACCCATAGCATGTTCAGCTTTCAGCGGTAAACCTATTTATTCTCCTCAAATTCTACCTTTCATCACTCAGGACAATACCCAAAAGCAGGTACTTTTTTCATGTTCTTCATCTTCTTCTCCATTAATGGGGTTAGGTCCGTGTTTTAACAAAGAAATTCCTGATGAAATAAAGAATTTTTATCCTTTGGTTGAAAAAAACCTACCTTTCGGACAAAAATTCATCCCCTTTCTTGAAAAAGAAAAATTGAGAATTCCTCGCCTCATTTTAAGGAATTGGCCTAAATCAACATCTGATTGGACAGCCTAGGTTGATCGAATGGAACCCATTAAAGGAAACTCCTGGCCTGAACTGAATATTTATGATGCCATTATGTTTAGTAAACATAGCATCCCTCTGGACAAATCTCTTATGTTCTCAGCCCTTCTATTTTGGTCAATTTCAACCAATTCTTTTCATTTCAAGTGTGGCATGATGGCACCCACCATACAAGATGTTTATTTTCTCACTGGTCTTAGACCTCATGGTGAAGAGGTCAATGGTGTAGTATCTCCCAAAGGTGAATACACTTATTTTTTACAACCAGAGGAGTCAAAACGTAAGAAAATGACCAACCCAAAAGCAACATCTTCCAAGAAAAAGAAAATTCGGCACTTATCTGCTCATGGTTCTTTTATCGCTCATTGGGTAAAATTTGGAGATGTTGAGCCTGACGAGCACATTTCCTTTTTGATTTATTGGTTAAACAAATTCTTGTTTGGAGTATCCTTTTGTTGTATCACCAAAGAATTTACCAATGTTGCTTTAGCACTTCATGCTGGTAAAAAACTAGCCGTGGCCTCTTTGGTGTTATCCCATCTATACAGGGGAATATTTGAGTTTGTTGACACCAAATTTACCACTGCTGGTGGCCCCTTTTGGCTCCTTCAATTCTGGCTCCAAGCCTATTTTCTCGAAATTGGTCCTCATATTGACCATTCTTTAGACTATCCAGTGTATGGATACTATTATTTGGAAACCATCCCAAAAGATTAAACTTTTGAACATTGCTTCGAAATGTTCTATTCTCATATGTCTACTCGATCATCCAAGAACTTCACTCCATTTTATCCTAGGACTAAAAGACCAGAATGGCTTCTAATTGAGCCAGGAATGGCAACATCTGAGCAAGAGCAAGAACATATTGAAGTTTGGGGTTGCTTCTTAATAGCTAGAGATCTTCACTGTGGTACTACTCCCTTTTCTTCAACTACCCATAAGTGTGGTGTCGAATATTATAATGTTGCTCAATTTGCTAAACAATTTGGCCTTACTCAACATATACCTTTACCACTTATCGCTTCTACAAATGATTGTTTTGAGGAACAATATTTCTTTAAGGACGAAGATGATGTGCACCAAGTGAGTCAAGATTTTGCATCAAGCAAATTAGATTTCAAACTGATCCATTTCATCAACGAACCAGCTTTAACTCTTGAATTTGATGCTTGGTGGACACACCATATAAATAGTATTTGCTCTCAACCCTTTGCTAAAATACTTGCACAACTGAAAACATATTTTGAAGAGGATTTGAAGCAGAAACTGCCACAGGAATCTATTCGGCATAAACCATTTTCCAGCATTCAAACCAGTCATCCTCAAAGTCCAACTCAAACCTCTCCCTCTACAGCTTCTATACCAGGTATTTCTGGCCTTTTTTCTTTTATTTGTTTTAATTTTTTGTATTCCTCCTTTTCACTTTTTTTGTCTTTTATAGCAAAAAGACCCAAAGCAAAAATAACAGTAGAGACTATTGATACTACTTTAGTGAGAAAAAGAAGTTACAAAATGAAGGCAAAAAAGGGTGAGACTTGATACCTTGTTCTTGGCTTAATACTTTGTTGTAGTTTAACCAATTTTTTTTGGGTAATCATAGTAGGAAGTACCCAAGATGAAAAGAAGATTGATTATGAGTCAGAAACTGAAAGAAAAATTTCAAAGCCACCAATCAAGAAGGCCCGAAAAGAAACTGTAAGAAAATTGAAAAGTTATCTTTATATAATTCGATATATATGAATGACTAACTTCAACTTCTTACAGGTGTATTGTAAACCAATTAGAGCAAAAAGTGCTGTGAAGAAAAGATTAGAAATAGAAGAGAAAAATGAAGGAGATAAAAGTATTAATGGGAATGAACAAAGTGAGGAGAATTCAAATAAAGAAATTGTGGAAAGAAAGATATCTGCAATAAAAAAATCAATTCCTGGAATATTGAACGCTCCAAATAACCCCATAATTTCATCTCAAGGGGAAATTGAAACACAAGATGAAGGTGTTTCACCAACATATGAGATACTTGATTCTTACAAGACAAACCTTCACTTTTCTTCAAAGAAAGATGCTAGTCAAGTTAACTTGGCCACCCTTCAAAGAGAAACAATATATATATATATATATATATATATATATATATATATATATATATATATAATGAGTGTTAAAATGTATTCCAAATTGACACACTAAATTTTTTTTTCCAATCAAGTACATCGCCTAACATCTAAATGGCCATGGTCTAATGATGGAATGAAGTTCTTCAGCAGGGACTTTTTGAATTGGCCCATACTTTTGACATGCTTGACAACCCTTTGAGTAGTCCATGAAATCTTTCCACATTTTAGGCCAATAATAACCATACCTTCGTATCAACCACTTTATTTTTGGTCCTTCTTGATGTGCACCACACAACCCTTCATGAAACTCTATCATAACTTTCAAAGCCTCCAATTCTCCTAGGCATTTCAATAAATGTTCTTCCATAATGGCACTTTTTTTTATATAAGACATTACTTAGCAAGACATAATTCAACGCCTGTTGCTTTATTTTTTGATCAGTCTCAGACGTTGGATCTTTGAGGTAGTTGATAATAGGCCTCCTCCAATCATTCTCGTCCATTTGTTGATTATTTTCCTTAGCTTCTATTGGGCAAACTTCAAGAGAAGTTTCTTTTCTATCTTGAACTGACGATAACGGTCTCTTTTGAATTTTTACCAACTGCTCAACCCATCCTTTTGGCACTTTAAGGCCAGATGTAACCAACTGCTAAATCATTGGCCTCTTTATTATGGGCCCTCAACACATGCTAAATTGTTACATCATCAAATCGACCCAATAGTTGTGTAGCAACTGAATGTAGGGGTCAAAGGTTCCAATTAAGGCACCGAAAATCATTAGAGATTTGTTTAAGTACAAGTTCAGAATCTCCAATGATTTTAACAGATGAAACTCCCATTTCTAATAAAATTTCCAGACCAATAATTAAGGCTTTATATTCAGCTTGATTATTAGTACACTTGAAATCTAAAAAGAATGAGAATATTGTCTTTTCTCCCTTAGGGGAAATAGTCACGAACCCTGCTCCAGCACTTTCTCTAGTGCTTGAGCCGTCGAATATCAAAGTCCAAGGTGTTAGACTGATTACACAAGCCTCACTAAATTCTGAAATTTTCGGACCTATTTCAACACATGGGTGATCTGCAAGAAAATCAGCCAAAGCTCTTCCTTTCACTGATTTTTGAGGAAAATACTAGAAAGAAAATTCCATAAGAGCTAATGACCACTTTCCTATTCGACCGTTTATGATCAGCCTTGATAGCATGTACTTAATTAAATCAATTTAACACACAATATAAACAAGCATATGCTTTATATATGTTCTCAGCTTAAGGGCTGAAAAATACAAAGTTAAACATAATTTCTCAATCGGCGTATACTTTTGCTCGATCAGTGTTAGTACAAGACTTAAATAATAAATAGCTTGTTCAACACCCCATTCATTGTCTTGGGCTAACAAGCTTCCAATTGACTCTTCTACTGCTGAAATATACAACTTCAGGGGTCGATCTTTCCTCGGTGGCATCAACACAGCCGGTCGAGAGAGATAGGATTTAATAGCTTCAAAAGCTTTTTGGTGCTGATCTTTCCAAACAAACTCTTCTTCCTCTTTGAGTTTCAACAATGGAGAAAAAACACGAACTTTTCCAGCACAATTGGAAATAAAGCGTCGAAGGAAATTTATTTGCCCAAGTAGCCGCTGAAGTTCCTTTTTATTCTTTGGTGGTTGAGCTTTTATAATTGCTCTAGCCTTATTTCTGTCAATTTCAACCCCTCTCTGATGTACCAAGAATCCCAAGAAATTTCCAGCAGTAACTTCAAAAGCACATTTCAAAGGATTCATCTTCAACCCATGTGCTATCATTCTGTCGAATGCTTTTCTGAGTTCGGTCAAGTGCTGAGACTTAAAATGAGACTTGATTATAATGTTATCAATATACACCTCCAAGAAATGACCGATCATATCATGAAAAATAGCATTCATAGCCCTCTGATAAGTGGAACCTGCATTTTTCAACCCAAACGACATTACCACCCATTCAAAGGTGCCGATTGAACCAGGACACCTAAAAACAGTTTTAGCCACATCTTCTTCAGAAATATAAATCAGATTGTACCTTGAATGACCATCCATGAAAGTTAAAATTTCATGTTTGGCTACTGCATCTATTAACTGATCAATAACAGGCATTGGATATTCATCTTTTGGTATGGCTGTATTTAAATTGCGAAAGTCAATACATACTCGCAACTTACCATTCTTTTTCGGCAACGGCACAATATTGGAAAGCCATTCACAATATCTAGCCATTCTGATAAATCCAACATTAAGCAACCGTTCAACTTCATCTTTAACTTTCAAGACGACTTCTGGCACTATTCTTCTTGGTGGCTGCTTGAACGGTCGAAAACTTTTTTTAATTGGTAACCTATGTTCCACAAGCTTCCGAGATAAACATGATATTTCATTATAATCCCATGCAAAACAGTCCATATATTCTTTCAACAAAGCAATTAAGGATGTTTGCATACTAGGCTCCAATAAGGTACTGATGTATGTTAGCCGAAGCTCTTCTTTGGTCCCTAAATTTATTTCAATTAAAGGGTCCTGCACATCAGCCTTCAAGTCTTTAAGTTTTAAAGGAGCAACCTTCAAATCCCTTAATTGGATTGTATTTTCGGTCTCTGTATTATTGGCCTTTTGCTGGTCAGCACCTATGTTAATTGAACCAATAAACTTTTCTCCCGGCAACATAATTCGTTTTTCAGCCAAATAAGCCCGAAGTCTAGCCATACTTCTCCATAGGGCCCGCTCCTTTTCAAGTTGTTTGTTAGGTCGATCACTCATCATCAACTTCTTTAACAGCAGCAGCAGCATCCGACCTTTGGACAAACACAGTGGTCGGTCGATCGAACTCTTTGCAAAGTTCTTCAATGTCTCTAAGAGTAACTTTTTTCAACCAAGTTGCCCCTTAGGCCTTTCATCCATATTTCCTGCAATCAGCCTTATAGGGCCAACCTTATCTTCATAGAGCTGAGCTTCAGCGACGTTTACTGTTGCAAATAACGGCTGACTATCTGCCCAAACTATTTCGACCTCATCATTATTCCAAAAGATAAGGAATTGATGAAGGGATGATGGGATGCCAAAATTAGGATGTAACCAATCACGATTGAGTAAAGCATTATATGTTGCATCGGTCTCAATCACAAAGAACACCACCATGGTTGTTTTATTTCCAACCCTTGTTTTAAGAGATAAGACTCCCTTAGCTTGGACTGGTGCCCCTATAAAGCCGCTGACAGTAAGGTCTGTTGGCATGAATTCTTCTTTAGTTTTATTCAATTTCTTCAACATCTTCATTGAGATTACATTGACCGTCGACCCATTGTTTACCAACACCTTAGAGACCGGTACTCCTTCTAACCAAATCTTGATATATAACGGCCTTAAGCACTGGCACATTATAACGGTTGGATTTTCTAGGATTACCCTAATAGGACCTTCACCTTGAATACTTTTCTCCAATTGGTATTGAACTTTATTTTTCACCATCACAACTCTTGACCCACCTTCTGGAACCAAAGGTACTGAATTGTGGTTATGACCGAAAATTTCAGGCACATTCTCATTATCTGGTTCCTCAACATCTCTATTTAACATAGAGGGCTGATCAGGTTTTGCTTCAAATACCAAAGGCAAAGTAAAAGTCATATTGCAATTAACATTTGTTGGTATAGTACTGAACTGAATTTCTTGCATATCACTCGCTTGTTCTTCAAGCTTATCATCAAGTAATGTATCATTCATAATATCATTATTTGATAAATCATTGTGCAAGATATCGTCAAATGTATCATTATCATCTTTAACGCCTGAATCATTTTCTTTATCAACATTAAGATCACAAGGCATTTCAACAGATGATGACATACCTGGCCTGTGACTAATTTTTGTTCAACATCTTCAGCCCCTTTTTCAGTCATTTCATAATCAACCCCTGTATGTTCATAATCCTTGTGACTCCGTCGGTCCCATCTAACTCGAGTCTCTTCTGGTTGTGGGGCTGAATCCTTGAATTCTTCTTTCCGTTTTTAGGAACGAAATCTTTGCATCCTCCGTTTTTGAGTTTTGGTCATAGGAGGCCGAACCCAGTCTTCAATTGCTGAGAATTTTAGATTATAAGCAACACTCTATTCACGGTCATTTGTATTTCTTGGTCTAACCATTCTAGGCCTGTAGTTACGATCCATAGGACTTGATATATATTTTCTTGGTCCTTCATAACCCATACGGTTAAAAGTCCCAATCGGCCTTCTAGGGCCGAAAGCAAACTCCTTCAGCTTCCTGAACTTTGAAGGTGCCGATGTAGATGCTATTGGACTTACCCCCTTGTGTAAGGACAATTTCTCGGCCATAAGGCGCCGATAATGTCTGTTGAACCTTGCTTTAGGGGGTGCATGAGTTTTAGCAACAATGATGCTCTTCAATTTAGGGGTTGATTTCTCACGCCCTTTATAATTGTGATCATCTTTTGACTCTTTAATAATAACAGTGCTCCAATCTCTCTTACAACTTGGACAACACTTTTGTTTGATCAAGTCAATCTGGGCCTTTCTCAACCTCTCTTCTATCTCTTCAATGGCCCTTCTATGTTTAGCTACTGTAACAAGCTGTTTTTCTTCTAATTTTTAGACCCTTCTCTCACCATCTTTATCATCCTTAAGTGGTTGATTGAAGTTTTTGACTGAGATCATATTACTAGCCACTACTGTTGGAAATGGGTTATCATCAACACCCATTTTATCTTGCTTCTTTTCAGGAAATGAAACAACTTCTTCTTGATCAAGTTCTGCAATTTAGAACGAAAAACAATGCAATTATTAGTTGAATAGTGATAAGAATTATGTCGTTTACAATAATCTCTGTTTTGTAATTCATTTTTCGAAGGGATTTTTTGTCCCTTTGAGAGGCCGATTATTTTATTAGCCAACATAAGGTCAAAAATCTCATCAGCCTTTGTACTGTATAAAGCGTATTGTTTACTAGCCTCTATTAAGATTCTTTTACCCGTTGAACTTGACGGCTAAACACTACTAACAGTTTTGGTTGGTTTAGTCAATGCTAAACATGAATATGGTTTCTTTATATTAATTTCAACAGCATTGATTTCAAGGCCAATTGCAGCCTCTGTTAAATGAATCTCGTAAGTAGGATCTTTGACATAATTATTCGACGCTTCTATCATATGAATTTCATAATTTGGGTCACTGTAATAGGTACCCCTAGAGGCATTCCTTCTATCTTGTTCTTCTTTCAGGACCTTTTTATACCTTGTAGCACTAGAGGCTAGTTGAAATAAGTCCCGAAATTGCATTCCCTCAAATTTCTTTCGTAATTCAAAGTCTAAACCATTCAAGGTTAGACTCATATATTCAGTTTCTGGAAGGGATACTTGGCATTTATGTCTCGCCCTTTTAAACCTTCCAATGAAGGCTTCAGCTGTCTCTCCAGGCATTTGGGACAGCCCAGATAAGTTAGCCACCGACACATCTGGTTCAATCTTATAAAATTGGGTATGAAACATTTCTTCCAATTGTTGCCAAGTATAGACCGAATTTGCTGGTAAACTTATATACCAAGAAAATGCAGTCCCTGTAAGGGAATTAACATATAGCCTTAATTTTAAGAATTCATTTGCTCCAGCCTTACCACATTGAATGGTAATTTGACCAATATGTTTTATGGTCGAAGTGGAGTCTTCTCCTAAAAAAGTAACCAAATCGGAAACTTTATAGCCTCTTAGAAACTCATATCGGTTTATATAGTTCGGATATGGCTTCCTATATGTAAGGCGACCAACTTTTCTCAGGGTTAATTGGTCCATAAGTTTCTTGAATTAAATTAGCCAGTTGATCTCTATCAACCATAAAGGGTTGATGATTTGGCTGTTGTGGTTGAGGCTGATGCATTATAAGGTGCTTGAGGCTAATACATACGGCACCTGAGGTTGAGACACGTTTGGCACTTGAGGCTGAGGCACATACGGCGCCTGAGGCTAAGGCGCTGGAAAATTAAAACCAGCATAAAAATTATCTCGCCCCTCTTAGGGCTAACATACTTGCAATTGGTGTTGATAAATCGGATTAAGTGGTCGCCAATTCACATTCTGATTGGCCCTCCGATTGGTTGATATTCCGCTGGTATCTGATGTTGAGGCTTATTAGCCTGCGGATGATACTGTCCATGCAACGGTCGCAGAAGGGGTTGAAACCCTTGCCGCTGTTGTTGGTAGTAATTCTGTTGAACCCCAACAGGCGCTGGAACTTGTTGTTATGCATGCAACGAAGTATCTGTAGTATTCGACCGTGCCATAAAGTGTTGATCAAATCTTGTTGATAGGACGGTTAAAGAGTTATTCAAATTAGCCAATGTGTTATGGATTGGCTTTAGTGCTCCATGAAAGGTACAGCTAGAAATTTCCATCCGTTGCACTAAGTTGTTAAAATTCTCAGCCAACATCTGATTACTTGGCTGTTGATTCACTTCCACTTCAGCCTCTTGTTCCTGATGTTGAGGCTGTTGATTCACTTCGAATTTAGCCCCTTATTCCTGATGTTGAGGCTGTCTCTCAGGCAAATTTTGAGACTGAGCTTGAGTAAATGCCATGGATAAAAGTTTAATTTAAATACTTCCGGTGTCCCACCGGGCGTGCCAAATTGTTTGGCTCATTTTTTTTTTTTTTTTTTTTTTTTTTTTTTTTTTTTTTTTTGGCGTGCAAGAGTCTTTTAACCCAAGGGGTTGGATAGCCAAATTATCCTTGGTACTGACCGAATTTGAAATCGGCCTTTAGTGAATCAGACGACTGTTGGAAGGCAAGGATGACCCCTTCATTCAGGTTCTTCAACGCCTTAATAAAGAGGTCTTTTAGCACTATAAGTAGAATGGATGAAGGGAATAAAACAAATTATACGAGCATTCCTCTATTCTAAGAGACTTAGAAAATAAAAGTAGAGGGGACTTAAGCCAAGCGTCGACTTTTATTTTATAAATAAAATTCTCATACATAATACAAGAAGTGTAAATCTAACACTAGGCTACTCATATGAATAGAAGTAAAATACAATTTAAAAGACTGTATGAAATTGCAGAGAAATAAAAATTGCATAAGTTATTGAATGATCGTGATATCCCTCCACAAGGCCTTCTTCTTTTTCTATTTATAGTTGAGGCTCAGCTGTTGAAAGCAGTTACAACTTAAAATTTAAATTTTCTTATTTTGAATTTAAATATCACTTGTTTGATCTTATCCTTTCGAAACATGTCACATTGAACACAAATGCTCTTGTGATGTGGTACTGTACCATAGGGCTAAATCAGTGGATTATCTCAAAATGCATACTGCTTCTACCCGCATCTGACTATTTAATAGGCACCTATGCGGCCGAGTCATAATCAATTTTGAGGTAGACATATTTTATAACTTGCCGCATGTAATCTCCTTTATGGACCTGGAAATAATTCCATGTTAGAATGACCATTGTAAAGAAATCATTCTTCCAATCAACCAATGCCAATATGGGAAAGAAAATTCTTTCTCTAATCAAACAACACAATTAAAATTAATTTTATGGTGCAAACAAAATTAGATTTAGTCAGCTAGTCATCTATATATATGTACATTGAATAATGTGGATAAAACCTACCAACCATAAATCTAAAATACGAGCTCGCCTAAATATTAGAATAATCATGCTATATAAACAATGTGAAAGTGTTTATGCTTTTGTCTTTTTTTTTTTTTTTTAAATTAAAAAAAAAAATTGCTTAATATTTATACGTTATAATTATGTTTTCTTTCCAAAGGGAAAAAAAGAAAAAAAGAAAAAAAAAGAATAGAAGATCTAAAACATATAATACCGCCGACGATCTTTAAATTAAATAATAAAAATAATAATAATAATTTTGTAATATTTCAACGTTATAAATATGTATCCCATATCTTGAAAAAACAAAAATAAAATAAAGAATATATAATAACGCCAAAAGATCTCTAAATTTTCGGTGTCAACTGGGGTCTTCGTGTAAAGTTGATGGGTTTTAATGTTATGTGGTCTATATATAGCTTCATCCACAATGTTATCATAAATTCATAATACATCCTTAGCTCCCTCTTTCTCTCTCTCTCTCTAGAATGGCCACTACATCTTCAATGGTTCCTCAACCTTCCCCCAAAACTCCTCTTCATACACCAGAGCTCACATGCATCAAATCTTTAGCAGAATCAGGTGCACTCACGTCCATTCCATCTAATTACGCCTACAGTACCATGAACCCCAATGAATCCGCAGGTTCAGACTCCGAAGAGTCAATCCCCGTCATTGATTTTTCCTTACTCACCTCGGATGATCCAGATCAACGGTCCAAAATTGTCCAAGACCTCGGCAAAGCCTGTCGAGAGTGGGGTTTCTTCATGGTACCATATATCTTCATGAACAAGCACACATGACACATCAATTACAATTTTTTTGTACTGTCCATGATTCTATAATTAGTAATTTATTACTATAATTATTTCATTTTGGAGTGTACGTATATTATCTATTATATGTATATGGTATATTGATATGTGGTTGTGGAATTGAGTGGGTTTGATGGGTTGAGTCCACAGGTGATTAATCATGATGTGCCGGTGACGCTGATGAAAAGGGTAATTGACGCGTGTAACGAGTTCTTCAATCTGGCGGAGGATGAGAAGCGGGAGTACAAAGGAAAGCACGTATTGGATCCGATCAGATGTGGGACCAGTTTCAACGCTACGGCGGAGAAGGTGTTCTTTTGGAGGGATTTTCTCAAGGTTCATGTGCATCCACACTTCCATTTCCCCAACAAACCCATGGGTTTCAGGTACAAATCCTTATTTTTGAGCACTGTTTAATTAAAGAGTAATGCTGAGTAATGCTACTATGAGTCTCCCTCCTCAGATTTCTTACGAGCCATTTATTTTAATTTTTTTTTAAATATATTGAAACACGAATTCAACCATTTCAAAAATGACTAAACTAAAATTATATAATTAAAATTTCTCAAAAATTTATTAATAGTAAAATTTTAGACTTTTGTCTAAATTACATTATTAATTTTGACTGATTCGTATAATTTATTATTAATAAATTTTAAATATATAATTCTCTTTTAATCCTTTTTCTAACAATTCACTTCTTATCTCAATAATTATTTATAATCATACGAAAGAAAAGAACTCCCGAAAAATCTCATGAAAGAGACCTTAGTATTACTCTTAATTAAATTCAATCTCATTTATTCCTTACATACATTAATCTCATCTTGTCTATTTTTGTCTAGTCAACTTGGTTGGGCTACTCTTTCAATCTTTAATAGCAGCCATTGTCATTTTCCACTCCAAAATATAACAAAAAGACTAGAATTAAAGTAAAATTGTAGGTCCTCCGGACCTCCTTATCAAGTCGTTGGGTTAGAGTCTATAGATACATGCATGTATTATTATTATTATTATTATTATTATTATTATTATGATCATATGTCACTTGGGCGTCTGTGATATGTAATGAAGGAAATTGACAAAAAGAAAGGAGGAAGAATCCACTGTGAAATTATTAGTATATAAACGTACCTGAATGGTGACAGGTTATGTAATAATGGAAATTGATCCGGAATAAATAAAAAAGAAGGAAAGAATCTGTAGAGATCGAGTTCGTTTTCGTAACACAATAAGATATATATAAATGATGATATCATATATAAATTTGAGTGATCCAGATAACATAATATAATTCAAAGTGGACTGAGAAAGGTAGAAGCACATGCAAATTTGAGAGAAAGGGTGAAGATGGCAGTGTCATAGTATACCATTGATTCCTTTGATGAAAGTGTATGGAGAAAACATGAGAGGTTATCTCTTCCTCCCTTTCTGTTCTCTCAGTCCACTTCAAATTGTATTATGTTGCCTAAATTTGTGTATGATATCACCATTTATATGTATTTTATCGTGTTACGAAAACAAACCCTTACAAGATCTACTGTGTTATTATTAGTTGTATGTATAATAGTTTAGTCTTTAAAATATGTACTTTTAAAGTTTCACATAAACAGTAAAGTTTATTAATCATAGCTTTTGTGATTATTGACAATCCCTACTAACAACTGAATTCTACTAAGTTGTCTGAATTTGTGTATGATATCACCATTTATATATTTTATTGTATTACGAAACGAACCTTTATAAAATCTACTGTGTTATTATTAGTTGTATGTATAATAGTTTAGTCTTTAAAATATATACTTTTAAAGTTTCACATGAACGGTAAAGTTTATTAATGATAGTTTTTCTGATTATTGACAATCCCTAGTAACAACTGTCTCAACACCGCCTCTATTTCCTTTTGTAAAAATATTTCATCAATATAAAAAGAAGTTATTACATGATTCCGGATTAGTGGTGTAGGGACCAAATATCACGTAATAATTGTGTTGAAAATGTATATACTTTATTTAACATTTCTCCAATACCTAACCTTATTTGAGAAGGCTTGTATATATTGACTAAAATGGTTGTTTTAATGCAGTGAGCTGTCCTTGGAGTACTGCGATAGAACTAGAAAAGTAGCAAGCGAATTGCTTAAAGGGATATCAGAGAGCTTAGGCCTAGAAAAAAGCTACATACACAAAACCTTGAATCTAGACTCGGGCTTCCAAATTTTCGTCGCCAACCTGTACCCGCCTTGTCCACAGCCTGATCAAGCCATGGGCTTGCCTCCTCACTCCGACCATGGCCTCTTAACCCTCCTTATAGAGAACAGAATCGTAGGCCTACAAGTCCAGCACAACAGCAAGTTCGTCAATGTCAATGCCCCTCCCAACTCCTTTCTCGTTAACACCGGAGATCACCTTGAGGTGCAACATCTCTTTATTTTCACAAAATATGATAAGTGGTTTGAGAGTCAAACACATCCCGTTTGTTTGTTTGTTTTTGTTTTTTTTTTTATGTGGATGTAAAATTACATCATTAAGTATGATGACATCATCTCTCACTGGCATTAATATAATCAGATGTGTTCGACTTTTAGACTTTCATAACTTTATGTTAATGCCTAAAACTTAAATTATGTTTCCCGACAGATATTAAGCAATGGAAAGTACAAGAGCAATGTGCATCGAGCAGTTGTGAACAATAAAGCTACTCGGATATCACTCGCCATGGCCCACGGGCCGGCGCTCGATGCTGTTGTAGGTCCGGCAACGGAATTGGTGAACAGAGAAACTCATCCAGCTGCATATATTCCAATGAAGTATGTAGAATTTATGGAGTTGCAGCAAAGCAACCAGCTTGATGGGAAGTCCGTCTTGGACCGTGTTCGTGTTCAAACTGTCTAAGGAAATTAAACCACCTATATTTTACCTAAAAAAATAAATTAAACCACCTATATATTTAAATGTGTACAAAAAGTTTGTGGACATGACTCTGCAATAAAGTTGTACTCCCACAAAAAGAATAATGGAGAGAGAATAAATGTATTTATTTTCCCATTTTCATAAGCTTCATTATGTTGCTCCTTTTTATTAAATTAGTGTTTCATTTTTTATGATTTGTCAATACACATTACTCTCCTGTCAGGTATGGAGCCAAAAATTTTTATTTGGGAGCCGAAGTAAAAAAATGAAATTACATGTTAAAATTAAAAAAATAATTGCAACAATTTTTTTTGGATGCATTTTTAATGTATGTATATTTCTTAAAATATATCTATAAATAGGGACCTAACCAAGTTTGGGTCCAGCCAAACCTACCACAAACAGGTGGCCTTGGTCCTCAAAAAGATTATTCTTCTTATTATTGTACAACGAATTATTGGTTTGGGCCTGGATTTTTGGGCATTAATCTGTGTGGGTTTGATGGACTTTGACAAATCCAGAATCATTTAAATCTTTTAGAACCCAAATAAATTAGGATCAACCAACTAAAATGGAAGCGGTTAAAATCCAATCCGGGATGTTTAAAAGGTTAAAATCCTTAATTACCGGGGGATAAAAAAAGGTTTAAAATCCGAATAGGTAAATAATGGTCAAAATCTGAATAGGTAAATGGTGTGGCGGTTCGGGTCGAATAATCACAAATGATACTGGTTCGAGTTGAAGGGTCGCAAACCAATTCCTATATAAATATACCACTGGTTTCATTTGTTTTCTGCACTTCTAAAATTTGAATTTTTCACTTTTCTTTCTAGTTCATTCCATACTTGAGCCTATTTGGTTCAAGTCTAAAAGTTCGGTTCATACGAGTTTGAGTTTAAAGTTAAATTTTAGTTCAAGTAAAGTCAAAAAGAGTATAATTTAAAGTTGGTTTTAAGTACTACAAATGGTGAAAGGAGGTAGTTGTATCTTGAAAGAGAAATGCTAACACATGCCGTGAGGACAAAATTAGTCTAAAGAAAATAGAATACAATATTTCTAGCCTCCGTCTATAAATATGATTTATTATTAATATACATATTGCATAGTAAATACTATTATTTTAGATTTATTTATTTATTTATTTTAAAGATTCTCCATCCATATATATTACATGTTCTAGTTCATGTTTCGTGTACTATAATATTAAAGTAGTACTCGTAACTTATAAGCACATAATATTTCCGACATGTACAATTTGGTGTTTTCTCACTAGACTTAAAATCTCACATCTCTCCCAAAATGCCTCATTTTTTCTTCTCTTCTCAGCCACTTGTGCGACAAAGTTTAATGCATCTTCTGGTTACAACAGAATTGGGCACATTTTGACTTTTGAACCACCAATGTTGACAGAAGGCAATAAATACTCTGTAAAATTTGCCCCATTATATTTTTCAAATTTAACAATAAAAAAGTATGCAAATAACTGAATTTGTGAGTCAATTTGAAATTATTAATTAGCATAAGCATATGTCTCATCACATTTACTAACTCATTGACTTATTATAAATGCTGATTGAATAGATAAATAAGTCACTCTACCCGGGAAACTACGGAGATAAGGAAGTAAAAATTAGTTTATATATTAATTCGGGAATCCCTTGTGTGTCAGTCAGGATGGCCGAGTGGTCTAAGGCGCCAGACTCAAGTTCTGGTTCTCGTGAGAGAGCGTGGGTTCAAATCCCACTTCTGACATTTTTTATTTTCTTTGTAAATTGGTCATACTAATCATCATTAAGTTTTTGTTTTTTAACTATCCAAAAATATATTGTGAATCCATCAAATAAAATTGAAAATAGCATGATTAATTTCATCTAGTTCACTTCTAATTATTTTTCACTCAAAAGGTTATTTTCAGCTTTGCCTTAAATTAATTCATCGTTGTCAAAGGTCCTAATCCGATTTTAAGTAATTGAAAAAAAAAAAGGTTTGATTGTTAATAGAAACATGAGATCCACTAACTAATTTGCTTGATAGGTATAATTTGTTTTAAAGAATGTATATTGTGGTGATCAGGTTTCTCCTTTCCTCCACAAAATTTTCATTCCAATACAATAAAAACTTTAATACAAAGAAGAAAGAAAAAAAGAAAAAGAAAAAAAGAAAATAATTCAAATCCCGTATAAGCAGTTGTGTGAATTGCTAGTCACTGTATATATATATAAAGAGAGATAGTAGATTAGGAAAAAAAATAACATTTAAATCAGGTGACCAAATCAAAAGAAAAAGTTGATTTATTTGCATAGAAAACAAGAGAAAAAGAGACAAACAAAGCTCACATGAAATACAATAGTTAGAAATGATCTTAAAAAAATGAAATATAATAAAACAACAAAATAAAAAAAAAAAGAAATTCATGTGAAAATACTAATAAAAGAAGTAGTCTCTAGCTCCAAGCATCATCTCTCATTCTCAAAAAGGAAATATTGAAAAAGGTGGATTTTCTCTAAAAACATAAGTATCATTCACAAATTATATATTTACTCACAAATAAAAATACGTTTATTTTAACTCGTTTTATCAATATGTGTTAATTTTTAATTTAAGAGTTAAAATACTCTCAAGTTTACTTTTATTACGCACACACAACACCAATAATTTTTTTTTAAGTTTTTCACCCATGCTTGCATGACTTGTCCATTTTGATTGAGCATTACGCAAAAGCGAAATAAGTACTGCATAAAAACTGAACTGACAGTTAATTTGCCGGGAAGGAAAATGAGTCACGTGTCAGTTAATCTACGGGGGAATGGACAACTTTACCTTTTTCGTTAAAGAACCCCGCTTTGCTCCCCCAATCACTCCCTAGATATTTTCTCGATGAAGGTAATTGTACTCATCAATTTACTCATTCTCTCTCATCAATCTCCAATCCAGTCCAAGAATTATTCCCAATATCCCTCTGAATCCTCCGTCGCATCACAGAGATTTTGGGCTTTGATTTTAGGGTTTGGCTGAAATTCTAGGTGTTACACAGCTTGTTATATCTCGCAGGTTGTCATCACTTTGAATCGAAGCAAATCGATGATTTTCAAGGCCTCTGAGCCGTTGCCTCAAATGGGTTGCAAGAAGAAGAACAAGAGGCTCTTGATGTTCAAAGGTTCAGATCTGTCCCAGCATTTTTTCTTTTCTTTTCTATGTTTGGTTTTAATGTGTTTAATTGTAATCTAGGGTCACGATTTTGATTATTGAGTGCATTTGAGTAATACCCATTTGCTTAAATTGCAGGATTCAATCAAAGATTAAACATTTTGACGCATCGGTTCGCGAAATAGCTTCATGGTTAGAATTCTTGATCAATTATTGTTTGGCTAGGGTAACTATAGCTGAAAGTATGCAACTGGTTGTTTGGCTAGGGTAACTATAGCTGAAAGTATGCAACTCTATGAATTTTAGCTGATTACTGTTTGGTTTCGACGATTGTGGGAAAGTTATGCTGATTTTTTAGTGAGACTAGTATTTTTGTGGGATTGCTTATGGTTTGTAGAGTTGTAATAAAATTGGCATTTGATGGAGTTTTTAGGGAGGAAGAGGAAAGGAACTGATATTTTACCAACAAGTAGAAAGAACCCAACTCCATTGACGACCATGTGGTCACACATGTCATTGGAAGATTACTCAAGGCAGAAAAAGAAGTGTAAAGAAGTAGTAGATATAGAAACTCTTAGTTCTAGTGAAAGTTTGGTTACTGGAGTTGCAACCGCACCACCTTGTGGGAGTTTGTCCTCAGACTCACCAGGAAGGGGTTTCAAGAGGAAAATCGGGTGTATTGATGCAGCGACTCAAATGGGGAGGAAAAAGAAGCTTGAACAAGAGTTTGATTTGGGTGCAACAATCGGGCGAGGGAAGTTTGGTTCGGTGGTCTTGTGTCGGAATAAAGCAAGTGGAGAAGAGTTTGCATGCAAGACATTGCACAAGGGAAAGGAGATTGTGCACCAGGAGGTAGAGATAATGCAGCACCTTTCTGGTCATCCAGGTATTGTGATACTGAAGGCAGTGTATGAGGATGCTAACTTATTCCACCTCGTGATGGAGCTCTGCTCTGGAGGACGGTTGCTTGATCAGATGGCTAGGGAAGGGCGTTATTCTGAGCAACGAGCTGCTAATGTACTTAAAGAACTGATTTTAGTTATCAAATATTGCCATGACATGGGTGTTGTCCACCGAGACATAAAGCCTGAGAATATTCTCCTTACAACTTCTGGACAAATGAAGCTTGCTGATTTCGGATTAGCTGTGAGAATTTCAAATGGTGATTACAAAATGCCTATTTCCATTATAATTTTCTGCTGTTTCTATTTTATCACAGATTTACACGATAAGTAAAAACACTGAACTGATAGCTTTTGCATTAAGGCACCATTGATGAATGGGTCCTGGTTTTTACATGTTTGCTAAATGCTTTTAAACTAATTTCTAGGTTTCTTAGTGCAAGTTAATGGATGCATTGATATATATGTACACACACACACAGACACCGAGATGTATATTTTGTCAAGTGATTGATGTTTGTCATGTTAATTGATTTCTTGATTTAATTTCTGTTAGCATTGTCTCATAGGAAGCTTCTAATTTTGATTGTGAATCATAATGTTTGAGTCGTGTATTGATGCTTGTAAGGCTTCTTTTATTGTGCTCGTTTATTAAAGTTTCTGTTATTATTGTTAGCTTGAACTTAAGAAAACATAAAATACAGTCATTTTTAGAACTTTCGTTCTACTGGTACAGCCAAACATAAATAAATGCAGATGGCATTATTTTGGTTCGATCTGTATTTGCAGTACCGGTTATAGAATGGTAATTGCTGAATGGTTATTCATATCTATACTGTGACTATAGTTTTAAATATTTTCGTTGTCGTGGAATTCATAAATGTTGGTTTAATGGTTTGTATGATAGTTCTGTATTAGTGTATTGTGTGACAATAATAAGATGAAGGAATTACAGCTACATGTTTCTTCATAGAAGCTCTTGTACTTAAAGGTTATGGTTAACCCTTGGTCGCACCCTTCTAATGCTTGTTTTTTACTAGAGTTTCTTGCTCGTTACGTACATTATATCTCCGTCATAACCTTCAGTTAACACCAGTCACCTTCCACTTTGCAGTGAACTTGGTGAGTAGCATGAATAGGGGAAGATTTGGGATGGTTTGAACTTATCATTCTACGTTTGAAATAATCAGCTGTTCCACATTTCCATTGTGGCTGCTCAACTGTCCAATATCTTATTATTGGGTTTGTTCAAATATCTGGATTGATATGGGCCTGCTCTTTAAAAACACTTGGTTCACTTTTTATCCTCTTTTCTTCGATAGAAAAAAGCAACTGGTTTTTACTTGTCTGCTTGAGAATGTGTACAATACTCTTCTTTTCCAAGTGATTTCTCATAATAATAATAATAAAGAACTCATACAAGAAATTATATGTTATACAAAAGTAGATTGAACAACTTAATGAGACCCTAATTGACCCAAAGATATGCGAACTGTTTAAAATCTGAACTTTTGACTCAAGGACAAATGTAAACCCCCACACCCCCCCCCCCCCCCCCCCCCCCCCTCCACCCAAAAAAAAAAAAAACAGTGGTATTTTTTACTTGTACAGTACCTGTGAGTTTTTCCACTCCCTTTTTTTTTTTTTTTTTTTTTTACACAACAGAATTTATATATGACTTGGCGATCATTGAACTCTATCTTCTTTCCTACAGGTCAGTGCCTAACAGGTGTGGTTGGAAGTCCTGCCTATATTGCTCCGGAAGTTCTCTCTGGTGGTTATTCAGAAAAAGTTGATATCTGGAGTGCTGGTGTCCTCCTCCATGCACTTTTAGTTGGATTGCTCCCATTTCATGGTAATTCTAAGGATGCCGTATTTCAGGCTATCAAGGAGGTAAACCTTGATTTTGCCAGTGGAGTATGGGAATTGATATCTCATCCTGCTCGTGATCTGATTACTCGTATGCTGACAAGGGATGTTTCAGCAAGGTTTACTGCTGAGGAAGTACTGAGTAAGCTTCAAATGCTCCTTTCTCTTTCCATTTAGGCTTCATTTTTGTGGATGATTGATTCTTTTATTCATAATGTTCTAATTGAAACGGCGTTGAAGAGAATTTCATGAATTGTCCAACATGAGGGGAAATGTTATTTTGTTTTAAGTTAAAAGTCGAGGTGGCTACCAACTAATGTAGCTAGTGTGGTATCTCCTCTACCCACCCAGGAAATTGGGGGTGGGGGGAATTACAATTATATAATGCTAAAAGAAAAATTCTTGCCCCCACTGACTCCTCTTTAAGTCCGTGCCTGGTGGGAGGTGAGAGTTCGAGTTCCCACAGGAGCAAATATTTGTGTGAGTTTCTTGCCCCCACTGACTCCTCTTTAAGTCCATGCTTGGTGGGAGGTGAGAGTTCGAGTCCCCACAGGAGCAAATATTTGAGTCCCCACAGGAGCAAAAAAAAAAAAAAAAAAAAAAAAAAAAAAAAGTCATGGTGGCTGTGACTTTGCATTCACATCGCATCTTGTGTAATTTTCTTTGATGGCATATGTTACACATTCATCCTTGTAAGATTTATATGCCTATAACAACTGCTGTCCCAGAGGGGGTCGTTCCTGTTTTGTTGGCAGGGCAACCGGAAAAAAGATTTACACCACAGCTTATATTGTCTAAATGAATATTAAGCGTAAGACCATGGAAGTATATATTAAGAATTAATAGATAATCCAATTCGTTTCAACCTCCTGTCCTGTCATTCTGGGTTATTTGGATTTTGTTTATTTGATACCAGAATTTGATCAAACTTGTGAAGGATCCTGGTTCTGCATCAACTAGTTTCAGAGGCTGCAATCCACCAGTCAAATTTTTAATTCAAACGGAATAATTTTCTCACAATTTATTTACCAGTTACTTTCTACTTAGACTAGGTCGTTATTAGGTAGGTGCAGAAGCAAGTTCTAAAACACTTCATTAAACCAGGCTGCAATCCACCAATCAAAATTTCGACCAAACAAAGGAATTGTCTCATGATTGTCCTGTTACTTTCTTCTTAGACTGGGTTGTGGTTAGAGAGGTGCAGAAGCAAATCCTAAGACATTTAATTAAAACAATGGAAGTTTTCTGACCACCTCAAGCCTCTTTATTATCGTACCAGATAGAGCCTTGATCTATTTTCTCAGTTACGGGTACAGATATCCTATTGGTTATATATTCCAGTAAGAAATAAAACTTTAATCATTCATTCATGGTCAAATTTGTGTTTTCGCAGAACATCCATGGATTTTGTTCTACACAGAACCTACATTGGAGATGCTAACTTTCAAGCCAAAAGTGAAAAACCATGTAAAAGTGACTTCGCGACAACTGACTGCCATACCTAGGATGGATTCGGAGAGAAACAAGATAATAACCAGTGGCTCTCTCAGTGATGACTCTAGTCCAATTTTGGTGTCTGATAGTTCAACTAAGAAGCCTGAAGATGAGGACTCTGGTTTGGTTGATGTTCTTGCAATGGCAATTTCGCGTGTGAGGATATCTGAGCCAAAGAGAAGCAGGCTATGTGGCCCTCCCACTTCAATCCAGCAGGAGCATTCATCTAACATGAAGGTTAACAACCTCTGTACAGCATTTTGACTTTGCCTAAATCCGCTGACGCATCAGCCCCTGTTACCGTTACTAGTTATAGCCAGGATAGAAGGCGACTTTAGCAGCAGCTTTACCAGGTGGGGAGGACAGAAGAAATAATGAGCTGACTCTTTGACTGCAAGTATACAACAAAGCGCTGATTCAGTATTCTTTCCCATTTGCTTTGGAAATGAGAGGTATTAATAATACTTGATTATCTGTGTATTTATGTTGTGTTAACTATGTTTTTAACCTGACCCTAATGAGAGATATGATTCGGTTTGTAGATCTCATGTAAATAGAATGTATTAATGGTGTTTTGCATAGTGGTGGATATGCAATGTGCAATAAACAGTGTGTTATGTTTTTTACTTGCTCTGACAGTCTCTTGCAACATTGTTTTGAACTGCACATCATATAACCTTCATTTTCACAGTAGAAGCTAGACAAATAGGATTTAAAATTGTTCTGTGATATATCAATTAAATTACCGAAAGGGAGGGAGACCTGAAGAAGTGTTAAGAGTGGAGATAGTGTAAGCAATAAAACAGAAGTCTCTGTTCATTTTTCATTCTTAGTTGAAGTGGATGTACTCAGTTTTGTAATGTTGGTTCTCTTGGGAGGGTGTGTGTTCCTTTCCATGTGCTGAAGTTCTATCTTTTGGAATGAATCAACCACCCATTCATGAAATGAAAAAATAAAAATAAAACCTAGAAATCTGTATAGGTAAGTCTAATTTGTTCTGTTGACATTAATAAAAGAAGCTTAACCTTTCAGATGGCATTCTATCTTCTTACTATGTGGTGTATCTGTTACTCCATAAATCAATTATCCAAAATGCCTAACTGATTGACATTAGAACTCTCGCATGATCATTTGTACCACTTATTAATAATCAAATCTTAGGGAGAGGTTGAAAAAGACTCTTCATCATGTTATCAGCGTCATCGATTCCATCATCATTATCATCCTTACCTTAACCCCACAAGAATGGGGTTCGTGACATGAATTCTCTCTCCAATCTTTTCTATTGCTTGGCTCACATTCAGGATGCTTGAAGGGTTACGCCTCTCCGTATGTGGTGGTGCATTTGTCTCTAGAGGAATAGGAGATATTTTGATGGGAAGGAGATGTCAATTTATATTCTTAAATTCTTTATTCTTTTCATTCTTTTTTGTTGGGTTTCAGAGAGAGATTATAGATTTTTAGAGGAGATTATCGATTTTTTGGCCTCTCTGAAGGCTTAGAGGCTCTTTGTGGCCTTTGTATTTCTCTTGGGTTCTGCTCCCTTTTTGAGCGCCTTTATACAATTTTACTTATAAAAAAAAAAAAAATTTACCTCATTGATTTATGCCTTTTATGTCTCTTATATTACAACTAGTTTTTTCTTGTTTCACGGTCATGTCGCTAGGTCTATTCTTTCTAATTTTCTCACATTCCCCTGAATTTTTCTCACTTTCTCATTATTGAACTTATCTTTTGTAGTAATTCCACTCATAGGCGAACCATTAAAGTGATCTTTATGATTTTAGTTTGAACTCCATGCTTAAGCAGATATGGGTTTGGCTTTTTCAGGATTTTTTTTTTTTTAAAAAAAAAAATCCTAGTATATACTAAAAATCCATTTGTTTCATAAAAGTATTGAGATAAAATGAAACCCCCCCCCCCCCCAACCAACCCCCCCTTCTTTTTTTCTTTTTTTTTCTCATTTTAACAAAACTTTCCCTAATTTATATCAATTGTTGTCTTGTCAATCTCCCATGTGCATAGGGAAATTTAATAGGTCAAAAAAGAAATAGAAGGCATAAGAGAAGATATATATATATATATATGGAGAGAGAGAGAGAGACAGAGAGGCAGTGTAGCAGAATAGGCTAAAGGCCAATTCCAACACATAATACCTAAGACAAGCCCATGCACAACAGCCCAAGATTAAAGCAGTTGATTTCAAACTAGCTTGTTGTGGTAACTTACATTAACAGACTGGAACCCATTTTGAAGTCTCCATAATAGGTCAAGCCCAATTTCACTACCCAAAAAAAAAAAAAAAAAAAAAAAAAAAAAAAAAAAAACCAATTTGAATCCATTTTGACCTCCAACAAAAATTTCAAAAAAATCGACACACTTCCTATAAGATTGAAAAACACAAATATGAAGCTCTAAAGAAAAAGTGGCTACAAAAATAGTGTCTTTAACGAATGTGCAAAGACAAACTCCTAAGTATTGATGGTTGAGTCGTTTTCAATTGAAAATGAATTTGTGCCATTATTGGTTAGGGGTCAATTAGGCCATGAAAGTGCCCTACTTCTAGACCTTAAAGTAGACCTGTAAACGATATCTTATTAGTTTAGGCCATCTCTAGAATGATAGTCTTTCTCATCCTCCAAAGCTTTGTGGGCCCTATCTAAATAAATTTAATTCACCCTTTCAAAGTGTCCTTTTTCTTCTTCCATTCAAGTGGGGTTTGGGCACAATAATTGGAGACTAAACTGATCAAAAAGCAACAAACCTCACCACCCCCATTTTATTAGCCTAAAGTATGAACAAGGACCTATTTTCATATCCATATCACATATCATACAATATATATATATATATATATATATATCAAATCTGTGATTGATATAATATGATATGCCATTGAGTATCATCATGTTGTGTATATATATATATATATTTATCGTAATTGTCTTTGAATAATGGGAGAAGAAATTGTGGTTGTGGTTTCAAAAGATACATAATGTCCGATGAATAGGGGACAGACAAGTGGGGAGGATAAAACAGGCAACGTGGTGCAACTCCTACCATTCCTTCCAATTCCTAACATAAAAAGCTAGTATAACATTTGTTAATAAATCTAGTTCGTTCTGATAAAATAAAAAAATAAAAAATCTAGTTAGTTCTTTTTAGGATTTATGTTTTGAACTTTTGACCTGAGTAAATGCACTTATGCATGCTTAAATTAAGGGTGGAGATTTGAGAGTTGACAAGGGAATTAGTTCGTTGAAATTTTAATTTTAATTGAAATTTTAATTTTTTCCGAGTAATATAAGATGGGCGAGCCAAATTTGAGCTTATATGTATTAAAATTAACTACTCTTAATAAATAATAATACTTATGCAATAATAATATAATTCTTTTTTCATTACACATAACCACTTATAACTGACCAATCGAAAGAGGGAAGTATCATTATCTCTTAAGAATGTTTGGACGAGGAATTAAAAGGTGATGTTTGATGCAGATTGGATAATGAATCCTTTTCTTTATTAAGCGATTGGTAAACAATTCAAAATTAGGAATACTTAAAGTTAAAGATAAGGTCCTTTTCCTTGAAGTCCCTAAATGTTAGTTGTTACTCACAATAAACATAACAAATGGGTGTAATTAACCCTACAATCATTTATCTTCATGCCCCACTCCATCTCCAAAACTTCTGGTTTACTCTCAATTTCTCTCTCACCCTTTCTCCCATGCACATTCATGCTTGCATAGAAAAATAATAAAATTGACAATTGAATTTTGTTACATTTGTTATGGATGGGTGTGATGAATGATATGTGGAGTGGTGGACCTCACACACTCCCCTCTTTGTTTTTTTATAGCATTAAATCAAATAGAAATGTATATCCCTAATGCTCTCTTAGTTAGGGAAAAAAAAATTATATAGAAGGGAGAGAAGAAGGGAACGGATTAGACATCATCATTAGGGAAGAAATTATGTATTTTTTTTTTTTTTTTTTTTCGATTGAATAGATGAGAAGAAAATAACATAGTAATTTACTATATTTGTGAGAAGAAAAAGAGAAAATTATAATTATTTTTACCATTATATCCAATAATATTGGGTTGGATAGAAAATAAGAGAAGAGAATAACATAGTAATTTACTATATTCGTGAGAAGAAAAAGCGAAAATTTTTATTATTTTTACCATTATATCTAATATTATTTATAATATTATATTTATGAGGATGTTATTATAATTTAAAACTTGTATAAATTAGGATAGTATTTAATTTAAAACTTCTATAATAGTCCATTTATTTTCCGTCATTTCTTCATATGAAGATTTGTAAAAGAAGAAGAATGAATTATCCTTCCTATTTGTCTTTTTTTCTTTATATTATCTCTAACGAACAAAGGAAATTCATCCTTTCTTATTTTCTCGCCATATTTTTTCTTTCCCGACACAACATAAGGAAAAATCTTTCTCATCTTATGTAAATATAAATTTTAAATATGTGCAATTACCAAAAACCCCACACACATATATACACACGTGTGTGGCTTTAGTCCAAGTGTTTTTGTAGACTTTTGAGCGGGCAAGGAATATGTAGCAATCATAGTGGTGGTTTTAGTGTCTCTCAATGGGCAAAGATGTCAAACAGCTTTCTGAAATTTTTGTGATTATTAGCCAAAGTGGGACAAAGTGGTGGGCATTGGCTGATGGAAGAGCGGCAGTGGTGTTGAAAGCAGCATCGCAGATCATGGTCATTGGACCCTCAAGAATGCGGGACCTACTAATCACTCCAAAATCCAGTAGTTATAATCTTTCAACGACATCACTCCCATTCAAATAAAACTTTGGGTCCCATATTCTGCCAAATTTTCTCAATATCAGAAAGCCATTGTACAGTGTACCATCATCCCATTGTTGTACAAAATTATCCTTATCCTTATTGTACCCCTCTCAATATTTATTTGGCCTAAATTCAGATATTTATTTCATATAATAGGGCAACTACCTAGGAATGGTAATTTACCCAATTCGGTGAAAAATCGCTCGATCCCAGTCCCTTTTAAAGCTGGTTTAGAGAATTGTTTATTTAAATGGGATAAGAATAGAGGTTGGGAAAAAAAAAACCAACCGGATTTGGAGTAGGGGCGGGGAATTACTCCTATCAGTCCTTGCAATGTTATTGTACTTACCGATTTAACAATATATATATACACACACACACACTTCTAAATAAACCCTACTCATTCCTATCTTCTAAAGTGGGGTGGGGCGGGGATGGGGCGGAGGCGGCTATGGGGATTAGGAATAAAAAAATAATCAGTTATGGAGCGGTTTTGAGAGTACCAAATTTAAATAGGAATGGAGATGGAGAATGGGAAACCTGCCCCATTGTCATTTTTATAACTACCACAAATTATATTTGGCACTTATCCCAAAAAAGGAAATTAAAAAAAAAAAAAAAGAAAAGAGAAAGAAAGAAAGAAAGAAAGAAAGAAAAAGTGTAAATCAATAAAATAAAACTACTCTATCATGAGTCACTCTCTACCACTTTTCCAAAATCAATATGCCTTTTTACCATTCTGGTTTTAGTACCCAATCTTTCTAGTGGTGCCATTTCCAACCTATCGGGTCTGGTCATACCTCAACTTCGCCATCGCCCTAACTTTTTGTTCAAACATTTCAATCACATTGATTCTTGTTGCCCCTTCCATACTCTAATTCAATATTCAGATCATCTACGGATAAAAGTAGGGATGCAACTCGAGCTTAATTTGGACCAACCCATGCTTAACTTGAATTGAAAAATTTCAAGCTTGTGCCATGTAAATTGCAATTTGGTCTAGGCTTGGGTTGAAAAATAACACCCCAAATTTATTTTGGATTGAATTCAGGTTACTGTGTTAAGGCACTGGAAGCCCAACTTGAGTCTGTTCCCAATTTTAAAACCCGAACAATGATCTAGATATATATCTAACATTTTATATATATGTATATATATACATATGTGATTGGTTATTTAGAGGGTTCACTTCTTGTAACATATATCAATATATATATACACATCGACACACTAGCTCGGAGAGGTAGGATTTTTACCAATTAGGTCACTGGATAATGCATAGATTGTAACATATATGCATACCCTTTGAAAATGTTAATAAAGTTACTAATCCAATAATCTTAATATGTTTATTTCATTTGTTATTAATTTACATCAGCTGAATTCTTACCAAAATAGCTATTGGAGTTGGAAACCCAAATTATAAGTCCGAATTCAACCTGAACTTAAAAAATTAATGATGAATTGGGTTCAGGTTGATTAGCTGGGCTTGATGGTTGGTTTGATTGGGTTAGGATTAAAGATTTCATCCCTCGGAGTTTAGCCTCCAACCTGCCTCAGATGCACCCTGAATAGAAGTTACTTGAAAAGATACTTGAATTTACGGAGTAAGTAGCATTCAATACCCTACCCTAGGAGTACCAGAAAAATAGTACCCCGGCCAATACTATCCTGCTTAATCCTACAATTACCGGAAAGATGATATTTTCATTGGTGGGATGTATGAAATTAACCCCAATGTACTAAATATTCTTCCTGAATTTACAGTCTCCAAATCAAATGCATCAATCTCCACAAAAAGTAAATAGTTGTGTAGTTTGTTGCCAAGGAAAAAAAAAAAAAGAAAAAAGAAAAAAAAAGAAAAGAAAAGGTCGTTGTCCAAGCTTTTTACCTCAGGAATACCAGAAAAAGACAATTCTGCAAATAAGGAGTTTATACATCTTGTAAACACACAACCAACCACCGAACCTAAAAAACATTCATTTTTTTTCTGTCAACAGAAGAATGTTTTGAGACTATAAATTTATATAATATATATATATATATATATATATAAAAGTATAATTGTGTGGTAT
This sequence comes from Cornus florida, assembly GCF_030987335.1. Lineage (NCBI taxonomy): Eukaryota > Viridiplantae > Streptophyta > Magnoliopsida > Cornales > Cornaceae > Cornus > Cornus florida. The sequence continues at coordinate 22,658,098 of NW_026775572.1, read as the reverse complement.
ACAAATAGGCAATAATTAAAAGAAGCTTAAAGAAAAAGAGCTGAATCTCCCACTCCACTCTTGATACTAAGAGAGAGCATCAAATATCCAAAGCTAAAGAAAAGAAATACACACACTCCTAACCCAAATGACCCAATAACAGTACTGGTAATGCCCATTACTTCACAGCCTGTAAGAAGCTCTTGAAACTCTGTGAGAAACCGACAATTAAAGATAATTCCAAGCACCCCATGTGGGATTCTTCCTTTTCACTCACCATCCCTGTTTCTCCGGCTGTTCTGATGTGTTCCTCTTCTCATTTTCTCTGCTCTTCTTCTGAACCACTGTCACTTTCCTGAGAAAATCCTGCTCAATTTTTTCTGGGATTTTAGCTTCCATCATGTGGGAATCAGAGAATGAGTCAATTGGAGGGAGAGACTACAACAATGGAGTGCTTAGTTCAAACAAGCATGGTGTGAAGACTGATGGGTTTGAGCAAAGAGGCCAATCTTGGTATGTATGAATTCTTATCGAACTTCAAGCTAGTAAATGTCTTTATTTTTGTAACTTGAATGAAATTAGAATAAAAAAAGGTACTAATTTCTTGTACCATCAAATCTATTATTGCTTCATGAAGAGTAAACAAGCTTTTGAATTATTGTTGTTGTTGTCATGTAAATAGGTATGTTACAACTGATATTCCAAGTGACTTTTTAGTTCAAATTGGAGATGTTAGTTTCCACTTACACAAGGTAGCTATTTCTCTAATCTGACATCTAAATTTTGCTAGTCTAAAGTTTCTAAATTGAATATATTTTACAAATAAATGACAATTTTCTCTGTGTCAAACACACAATCACAAGTATCCCCTACTTTCTAGAAGTGGAAAGATGAACAGAATCATATATGAATCACGTGAAGCCGACTTGAATAGGATGGCTTTAGATGATCTTCCCGGCGGACCAGAGTCTTTTGAGTTAGCTGCAAAGTTCTGCTATGGAATTGCAGTTGATCTCACAGCAACCAATATCTCTGGCCTGCGCTGCGCGGCAGAGTACCTTGAAATGACAGAGGACTTGGAAGAAGGCAATCTCATATTCAAAACCGAAGCATTTCTCAGCTACGTGGTCTTATCGTCGTGGAGAGACTCTATTCTAGTATTGAAGAGCTGTGAGAAGCTCTCACCATGGGCAGAAAACCTCCAAATTGTGCGAAGATGCAGCGAGTCCATTGCATGGAAGGCTTGTGCCAATCCAAAAGGAATCAGATGGGCATACACTGGAAGACCCCCCAAAGTTTCGAGCCCAAAATGGAATGATATGAAGGATTCAAGCCCCAGCAGGAACCAACAGGTCCCTCCTGACTGGTGGTTTGAAGATGTGTCAATTCTTAGGATTGATCACTTTGTTCGTGTCATTACAGCGATTAAGGTAAAGGGTATGAGGTTTGAATTGATTGGAGCTGCAATAATTCATTACGCGGCTAAATGGCTCCCTGGATTGATAAAGGAAGGGATGGAGACAGTGGATGAAGGAAGCAACAGTAGTAATAGTAATGGTAGTGGTAGTAGAAGTTGGAAAGGGGGGCTTCATATGATCTTGGCTGGGACTAGAGATGACATACCAAGTGTTCAGGCCAAAGATCAAAGAATGATCATTGAGAGTTTGATAAGTATAATTCCTCCACAGAAGGACAGCGTGTCGTGCAGCTTCCTTCTTCGGTTGCTGAGGATGGCAAACATGTTGAAAGTGGCTCCGGCTTTGGTCACTGAGTTGGAGAAAAGGGTGGGGATGCAGTTTGAGCAGGCAACGTTGGCGGATCTTTTAATCCCTTCATACACTAAGATTGAGACTATGTATGATGTTGATCTTGTTCAGAGGCTTTTGGAGCATTTTCTTGTTCAAGAGCAGATGGAAAGTATGAGTCCAAGAAGACATTCTTTTTCTGAGAAACACATCCATGAAGGAACTCAAAGGGTTACTACTAACCCCAATGCCAAGATGAGAGTGGCAAGACTTGTTGATAGTTACCTTACAGAAGTCTCCAGAGATAGAAACCTCTCTCTTACAAAATTTCAGGTCTTGGCTGAGGCTCTGCCAGAATCTGCAAGAACTTGTGATGATGGATTGTATCGAGCAATTGATTCCTATCTTAAGGTATCACAGAATTTAAATTTCTCAAGTCTTTCAGTGAGTTTAATTTTCATTGACTGATTTATTTCTAGGGTTTATGCTTTAGTATCCGTATTTTCATGCTCTATCATGTCTTGGAAATAAAATGACATTAGAAGACATAGAAGGTGCCTCATACGTGTCTAAATTGCTGAAAAACTTGTACTATGATGCGTGTTATGAAAATGAGCATATCTGCATCTCTGTTCACCAGTATGCAATCAAATTTATGTGTATAAACCTCCCAAAGTGTAGATTTTAGAACCTCAGTAATTATCACAAAACTATAAGGTTTTTATGTATGTCTGAATAGATTAAAGAACAAAAGGGTAGGCATACTATTAGACTTTAGACTAAATGGTATGATCTCTCCTCCTCAAAGGAAGGTTGAGAGTTCGAGTCTTGTTAGGAGCTAAACAGTGGGTGTGTGCGTGTTTGCTTGAACTTTTGGAGGAAAAATAAATAAAGAGATAGGGGTAGGCCTAACTTTTCAGCCAAACTTAAATGAAGGCTGTGTTAGTTCATCAGACAAAAGAATAGGAAGAAGAGGGACTGCCAATTATAAGGAATAAAGTGTTTGTCACAAGAACATTAATAGTGAAACATTCTGGACAATGAATTTGATCAAGAGTTTATGTTTGTTTTATGGAACTGAAATTTTGTTTTCGATGTGCTTAAAACGGGGATTACTAGCTAGCATAAAGTATCCTGCCCAATTTTTTGTTTCGAAGTTTTTCCATATAGACAATCAGATGACTCTTTTTGGCTGCAATGGATTCTGATCCATTTCACAAATTGACAGGCTCATCCAACACTGTCAGAGCACGAAAGGAAGCGGCTCTGTCGTGTGATGGACTGCCAGAAGCTGTCGATAGACGCCTGCATGCATGCTGCCCAGAACGAACGGCTGCCACTAAGAGTTGTGGTGCAAGTCCTCTTCTCAGAACAGGTCAAGATAAGCAATGCCTTAGCCAACAGTACCCTGAAAGAGGGTGGTGAATCCCACTACCAACCTATGATTACCAACCGGAAAACATTACTTGAAGGGACTCCTCAATCATTTCAAGAAGGCTGGGCTGCAGCTAAAAAGGACATTAACACACTCAAGCTAGAGCTAGAGAGTGTTAAGTCCAAGTACATAGACCTCCAAAATGACATGGAGAACTTGCAGAGACAATTTGACAAGATCACAAAGCCAAAACAATCATCAGCATGGACCAGTGGGTGGAAAAAACTGAGCAAGCTCACCAAGATGACAGCTTTAGAGACTAATGATTTAGGGTCACAGATGCCAAACGCGGAACAGACTCGAAAGGCACCTAGAAGATGGAGGAATTCCATTTCCTGAGAAATTAGAAAGTCAAGAAAAAACACTCTCTGAATTCAGAGTCTTTACTTCTTTTATTTTATTGATCATTTCTTCTTTTCTCTATAGCAATTACTTCAACAAGTAGCTTCAGTTTGTCACCCAATCTGTTTTTGAGTCTTCTATGAGCAATTTCTCTGTAGTTCTTAATACATCTTGTTCAATTGTGCTTGTTTTTATTTGGAGGTAGAAGTGTATGACACTTTGTAACTGATAAATTAATAGAAATACATAACAAGCATCCGAAACGGATAAGGAAACTGAACTCAGGCTCCCTGTCAAGTGTGACCGGTCCAACTTTAGTGCGACGAGTTCCTTTTCTTCAGAATTGTAACTGGAGAGTGATCACAACCTCAACAATAAGATCTAAAATGTTTAAACACTTGCTGTAAGAACAATTATAACCGTGTTGATCTTATACTTTAGAAGACGAGAAAATAGCGTTAAAAGATGAGAAAATAGAGTTAATCATTTTGTTTAGGTTTTGATATTGAAGTACTTGAGACTACCAAGGGATACATATATGCATGTTGTGCTGACATTGTGTTACCCTTAAGAACCACAAATGATTTGACCTATTAATGGCAATGAATGAATGTGAGTCTATGCTTGGAATGTGCTTTTCAATTGCGTTGATTCATGCATTTACTCACAGATATTCAATTTGTGGTTGCATAAGAGGCCACACTTGTTTGATGGGACCAAAATTGGGGACCGAAATGTGAACCACAACAAAAAGGAAAGCAAATACATGTTGTCCACTTTGGATTATTTGTCTTGGATAAAAATAGCATTACAACAAAACACGTGAAGACAGAAGTCTTAAATATGTGAACCATAATGAAATGAAATATCATATCTTGGATAAATTGGCATTACCAACCTAACAAGTTGAGCCAAAAGCCTATATTTAGAAGCTAATTTGAATGGTTGTGACTGGAGCATAAGTTGAAATGGAATTAATTAAATCCAATTCTTTCATCACTTTATTAAAGGTTAACAGTTGTAGGCACTGTTTGGACGTGGACCGTGTTCAAGAACTGAGCCATGTGAGAGCAACTGTCTGACTTATTTATTTTATGTATTTTATTTAAATTCAGTATACATATTCCTGTGATCGTTATTTAAAACGTAAAATATTACTTGTGTATCAAAATGGCATAGTTTTGTCATAAAGACATATTCGAGATGATCCGAATTCAAGTTTGGAGCGGCTTCCTAAATTCAAGATATGAAATCACTTAGATAAACAAATAAAACAGTGAACTTGATAATGGGTGATAAAAACTGATTAACGTGACAATTAATGATTGAGACAAATCTACCTAACACTACCGTTTAAAAATGCTTTAAAAAGGCTATGCGACCACTGCAAATTGGGTTAGGATGAGCCCAATTCCAAGACATGAATGTAAACATCTCATGTTATAATTATGAAGATAGGTTAGACCCACCATGCAATTAGGCTCAAGCATGATGTAATCTACACAACAAAGGTTGAACGGTGGTGGTTCGACTTGGGTCATGCAAGCACGAGCTTACGCTCAAAGATGGGTCAAAATCGAAGTTGTCGACTCAGTTTCAGCAGGTGTTTTTTGCTTTTCTCATGGCATGGGACATGGTGACCATTGCAATGGGTCCTTTATTTTAGCATCAATCAATAATATACGTAACAGCCACATATTTTAGTATGTACGTAAAAAAGTTTTTTTGTTTGCTTCATGCACTAGTCTATTTCTCTGTCCATCATGTTACACCTTGGTAATTCTTCATTTTTTTGTTGGAAATCTAATATTATATATTAATGATTCTAGCAGTTTAGGGGATTCCAAAATTAAAAAACGATATAAAAATTTATTTGGTTCACGATTTTGAAAATTGTTTTATAAAAATTTATTTAAAATAAATACTTATTTTCAAAGAATTATACTCCGTATAAATAATTTTATATGTTTTTAGTTCTTGAGAAAAACTGAATCAAACAGGGGCATAAACTCTAAGCGGGTCCACTTAAAAATATAAATTGGATATATACTTCATCTCACCCCATTATAGCAATATGTTTATTCACTTTAATTTCTATCAACCAATGCCAGCCAATTGAGTGGTCCTACACTTAAGAAATGATTTTTTTTTTTTTTTTTTTGGTGGTTTCCGTAGGTAAATATTCGTACACACCCACAAATGTCTACTATGGAACTCAAATATCTTACCTCCCTTTTAAATGAGGAGAGATTATACTAGCTAGGTTAATGCTCAATGATTCTTCTTCATGTTCTTGTGACTCATTTTCTTGTAAACTTTTGTCAATCTTTAATGAAATTTAGTGAAATTGAGAAGCGCTCAGTCCTAATTCAACCATGCCAGGCTGCAACAGGCCCAATACCTGACTCTGCTTTACTCAATTATGACCTCTATTCCTAAGATAATTGTAAGCATGCATGGTCAGTTTACCAGCCTGAGCCTAATAATGATAAAGCATACTAAATTTGACATGGAAGCTATGGATTATTCACTCGATTGTCCTCATGATCATACCTACATGAAGAGTGCAAGCGACACTTAGCGGCTTCTAAATAAGGCTAAGTTGTATGATAGAGCATATCTACATGAGGAGTGCAAGCGACTCTTGCTCACTTGTCCAATAACAATCGCCACAATTTCCTGGGATTCTTGTGATTGGTTTCAACCAATAACATATGTGAAATAAAAAAAATACAACAATTGTTTTGAATGGTTAAAAACTAATCATAAGAGAGTCCTAAGAAATTACTGTTTTTATCTAATCACGACAGTATTTAAATATTCACATTCATTCCATCAAGACTTGGATGGGAATGAAGTCCCTTTTCCTCTCCCCTTCCCTATCCACCCTAACATAATACAAATACTTGAATAGCATGTAATTCAATGCCTATGAAATAGTCCTGGTCTAACAAAGAATCATCCATGTATGGCTATGTTACATAGACTCGAGTATTGTGGTGTTCGTGTAATGTGTAAGTATCAACAAAATGTGTTAAATCTTCGAAGAAGACACATGTACATTTCTAAATATTCATATTATTTAATATTTTTATTTTATTTCATAGAAAAAAAATAACAACTTTATGTAACTGTGTTTAATATACGGCATTTTTCCCATTTTGAAGCAATAATATAAAAATTAAATTATAATATATGTTTTTAGAGTGCATATCTACCTAAAAGTCGAATGCGGATCTCTCATTTCCATGCGTGTCGGACACAAGTATTTCACATACTTTAGTCCATTTTATATAGCTATATGGACCACCACATTAATTAAAAGACGATAAATCCCAACAGAGGAAATTTACAAAGGCTTCATCAAAATGATCAACATTGGTCCCCCAAGCACTTAATAACAATCACAATATGACATGTAGTATCCAATAAAGGAGTCACAATGTATACAGTTTTCACAAATACACAAATACAAAAAAAAAAAAAGGATAACAAACACACAACAGCAGCATAAAGTAGCACGCATTCAACCCATTCTTACCCACTTTAGCATCACCACATCTGCATACACAACTCCACATTCTTTCTCCCAAAAGCTCCACACAAAGTAGACCCCTACTACAACTTACTACACATCCATATTCACATGGAAACAAACCACCCTTTACGGCAAGATCTGATCATGAATGTGCCTCTCAACAATTCATGATTCAACTAGAGGAGAGGGTCCCCCCACTACCACACACACACACACACACACACACACACAGAGACAACATCATAAAAGCATAAAATCAATAAGCAAAGGGAGTGGAGGGTGGGACCCAAGTTACCTAATGCGCATGCACTTGATTTAAGGGGTTATCAACAATGCTGGAAAAAGGAGTCCTCATTTACAGCAGAGACCACCACTATCTACACCATGCTTTCAAATAAATGACTTCCTTCAACCCTCAAAAGGCCAATAGATAATCATTCCTGGTCAACAATCATAGCCCCATTTTTATCTTCAACACCCCACAATTGAAGTGCAAATCCATTCCATTAGGCCTTTCCTTTATTGGCTCATCACACACAGTAGTCTAGAGTAACAAAAAGATGAAAAAGGCCTTCACAAAGCCAAACCCAACGTACTATTTTCAAATCCATCAATCATTAAAGTCAAGAAATTCTTCTTGACTTACTTATACTACCCATTTTCCCCTTTTCATTCCACCCTCCAACCAACATACCACTATTGAAGGGCGGGCTGCAACTTAAGGGTGGCTAAAACCCTAAAGTTTTGGCCTTGTTCTTCAAACACTTCAAGGAAATAATAGCTTCATCAATAATCAACAATGGGTCCTCGCTCTTTATGCCTGGAACTATGCTCTTGAGAGCTCTCAATGTCTCGCTTATTTTAACCTTCCTTGACTGCTCATTGCCTAGGGTGGAACCCGTATCCTTGTCTTGGGTCCTGCCTTTAACACGACTTGTCTCCGTGTTATTGCCATCCCTCCGGGGTCTATCCTGTTTCGATGAACTTGCAACGTTTATGAATAATGATTTGTTGTACCCACCATCAAGGAGTCTCTGCCTTTTAGTTGGGCCATCAGAACTGGCAACTTCCTCTATTATTTCCCCAACATATTCATGTTTCTCGTAAATTCCTTTAATCTCTAGTGGAAAATGACCTGTGCTAGTTACTTCATCGTCCTCATCATCATCATCATCATCACTGCCATCATTATCATCATCATCAGAATAAAGTAAGGCATTAATTTCTTCTGTGTCTTCATGCAGCTCGCTTCCATCAAGCACGTGATTCTCATATGATTTTTCTTGTATAATAGACTTGACTAGAGGTATTTCCTCCACATTAGCTGCCTGTTTTTGGTCACGCAATTCACTAAAATGAGTGGGTTTTATAGGTGTAAAAACAGGATTCGGCACAGGACCACTGGGAGGAGTAAGGAACATTCTTGTTTGATCACCAGACTGATCGAAAATAAGGAACCTCTTCTGATTACACCCCGATACAGCATTTGGCATAGCCTTGATCCCAACTCCATAAGAAGCAGAGTGTTTTTCTTCCAGATATGAGTGCGGAGTGAAAAGCAAGCTCTCCAAGTGAGGAGGCAAACAATGAAGAAACCCCTGAGCTCCTTTTGTTTGGATTGTCTTCAATGCAGGTAAACCAGGAGCTGCAACCCCTGGAGGAGCCATAGTTGCAGAATACATGTCAGGACCCATACAAGATGGAAAACCATTTTGTTGCCTAGACTGCAGCGTTGTGCTCATGTATTTCAAATTGGGCAAATTCCAAGCAGACTGCGGCTGATGAAGCCAAGAATCGCTGTCCTTAACCATCCAGCCCAAGCAGTCACCTAAATTGAAGAAGCATAAGACAACCATTCGTTATATTTTTACAATCAACCAAAATCGTATCTGCAGCAAGTACCAGCAAGACATTGAGAAACATACCAGGATACGGATTGTACTTAAACTTGTGATATTCAAAAACTTTCCGAAATCAAAAAATGAAAAAAGAAAGCCAAATCTTCCAGCTTGATGTGATTACTTAAACGTGGAAACAATCTACGTGACAGGTTTAAGCAAGTGACGGAAATATTCAGCCTGTAGAACAGAAAGAGTAACATGGTGTTAGTCGTGGTTTATATACAACAAACAACTAGAGAGTATAATTCTTACCCTCACAAGAATTAATTTTTTTCACAACACAAACATTAACCAATTAAGCAAAACAACTAAAACGGAACAAATAATTAGTGAACCAGTCTTGAACTAACCTGGCAATCCTGCAAAGGTTGAAAGCATGCTATCACTCTAACTATAATAGTTGGTCTCCCAGCAATTCCATTCTCATGTTTCAAAGCCCGAAATCTTGTTTGACTTGCTGCTTGGCACACCATAACTTCTTTCCACCTCGTATAAACCCAATAATCTAGGCAAAGAATACTACACACAGAACGAGATATGGCAGACGAAAGAGAGAGAAATTGGCCAAACTAGAAATAAAGATCAACAGCTGATTGAACTTATAAAAGGATAAAATATTAACTCAAGTTAGAATAGAAGCTAACAAAATAATTTTGATCTCAAAGTGGTTTGGACTTTCAATCTCAGCTAATCCAATGAACACAACAACTGATGACGAAAAATTGACAAGTTCCCATGGACAAATCAGTAAGGACCGATATCAAAAGCAAAAACTAGGATTAGAATGATGAGGTAACAACTTACAGAATAACCCTACAATACAAGTTCAAGGAGATAACTTTACGAAACACGTCGATTGACAGACTCAACCACCACATGCTGTTTCCCTTATATATAAGATTGGAATAGCCACAAATTACAATGATATTTCTAGTGTTATATAATCGAATTGCCTGCAAAATGAAAGCAAAAGAGGACATGAATAAGATTCAAGGATGGTAAAAATGTCTCGATTGATAAGTACAAAATCAAAGAAAACTAAAAGACTAATTAAATAAAATTGAACAGCCCAGAGCTATAACTGAATCTGAAAAATTCAACTATTTTTGCACACTCCATATAAAATATACTCTAAACCTCATTTTGGACACTGAATCATTAGATTGGAAAAACAGAAAGCTATGTTTGGGAGCACCAAATTGGGGCTTTAGGATTGGAATGAGAGGAAACTCAACTTAAAGTCTAAATTAAATTTACTCCAATTCCAATTCCAAAGCATCAATTCGGTTCTCCCAAACACGAAATAAATGTGAATCCTATTCTTTTACCTTGTTTTCATTCCAAGATAACTCATAAATGTTGATAAAAAGAAATACACAATTAAGCCCTGTACAATTAGTGAACTGAAAATGGAAGAAAAGAAGAGAGACAATAGCAAATATTCCATATATTTTGCCTTGTTCGGGTTCACTTAAGTGATCAAACCAATTAAATCTGATACAATTTTGCTAAGTTGGGTTTTTTTTATTTCCCAGAAAACAAACAGTAATAGATGTTGACCCTTAAAATTTTCCTTTTAGTTTTTCCTTCCTCTATTTTTCGCAGCAACCAAACAGAGGGTACAGGAAAACTTTCACTAATATTACAGAACAACAGTCGACACAAGTAATTACCAACTGAAAACAAAGAAGAAAGCCCCCACAAAATTGAGGTCCACAAGGTTCGAAACCACCAAAAATTAACAAATTGCAAGTACTTACAGTGAAAATCCAAGAAGAAGAATCAGAAGATCCTGCAGAGAGCAGATCGTTGACGCGATGAATCGAATCTTAGGAACTCCGAAAAGAAAGCTTATAGCTTACAGAGGAAGTAGGAGATAAACAGTTAAATATAGATAGCAGCAGCAGAAGCGCATAAGGGGAAAGATACAGAAGTGAGAGGATATATAGAAAAGACAACATGAGGGAAATTTTTACGTGGTACCATTTTATTCCTTACATGACGAAAATATCCTTCATTTGGGCTTTACCTTAAGATGATTAATGTTTGAACGGGTGATTGGGTGAATAATATATATATATATATATTTTTAAGGATAATATAAAATAACAGTGCTGATACTTGAACCTCTTACCAGCCTGACGCGGTGGATGGGTTGGAGGCTCAAGTCCGTAGAAAGTATTAAATACCTAGAGGTATGATATCCCAACACAATGGGAGTTGTTTAATCATGAATGTGGTAATGAATTCCACGACGTCCAAGGACTGAGATGACCCAAAATATTTAATATTTTCTCCATCTCAAGATCTTCAATACTAATCTAATCTAATTCGATCATAAATCCGTGTTAATGAAGCCAACCCTCTAATTCATTCTTAGGTTATATCTGGATTTGCATCTTGGATGGAGATTTCAGTTAAATTTAGGCTTTCTAATTGGTTAGAATATGAGCTCATGTAATAACAAATGAACTAATTTAACTTTTTTACAAAATGAAATAATTGAAGATATTGTCTTGTCATAAATTACAAATGGATCAAAAATTGATAAGTTCATATGTCATTACAAATAGGGGCATTGTGCCATTCTATGTTTATTTTTTGTCAATGAAAAAAATATATATTTGTCATTACAAATATATATATAGAGTTATTTCAAGTTCATCAAGCTCAAATAGAATAAAAGAAAGAATTTTAAAATGACGCCACAGGTAAAATCAATATAATCATACTCTAAATTGAACAAAATCTTATCAACTTTAATTAAAAACCCTAAGTTGGATAAATAATAATAAAAAATTAAAAATAATAACAAAGGTAAAATCAATATAATCACATTTAACTCCAATAGATTGACCTAGATGGAATAGACTTGAACTTTGGCACTTCATGAAGTATTAGGCCCCAAATCGATTTCTCCTGGGTATAAACTACTTAAGGGCCATGAATGCATATATAGTCCGAGTTTTATTTGATCCGTGTGGGGGGCACCTTACACAGCTCTCATGGATTAGTCAGAGCAAATCCCCGAATAACCAGGTTATCAGAAAAAAAAAAAAAATAATCATTCTCAAGTCGTATAACAAATAATTGTAAAAAAAAAAAAAAAAGGAAAAAAATGAACTTAATTAAAAATTCTAAATTAGACAAAACCATACTATTTTTTTTAAAAAAACCTTAATTAAAAGCAACTTTAATTAAAAACCCTAAATTGAAAAAATAATGGAAAAAAAGAGAGAAAATAATGGCAAAGGTAAAATCAATAAAATCATACTCAAATGGAATAGAGAAAGAATTTTTTTTTTTTTTTTTTTTAAAGTTAATTAAAATTCTTAAATTGGACAAAACTTTAGCAACTTAATAAAATAGAATAGGGTAAAGTACAAAAAAAATAAAAAAAAAATAAAAATAAAAACTATGTTTGAATTTGCATATAACCTCCATAAAGTATATTTTGTACAAAATACCTTTTGTTACAAAATGCTCCCATACCTAGACTATTTTTAATTAAATGACTATAATGCCCTTTTTTTATTATTGAATTACACTTAATCTATTTTTCTTATAGAAATTAATTTTGAAAAAAAATTCAGACTAATTTGATGCAATATTCTCCATTAAATTTGCATAAATTTACCTTTAATTTTTTTTAATTAATTGTTTAAAAATAAAAAATTTTCAAAAAGTAATTTCTTAAATTTTCATAAATATATTATATGAAAAAGAATATATTTTTTATTGTAATTTATCTGAGTCTTTCTGCTCGTTTTCTTTCTGACCAAGGAAGTGCGTGCTAATATATATCCTATTAGGCAATGAAACATTTAAGGCTCCGCTCCACCAACAGAAATTGATAATACAGAGCTTGCTCGCAGCGGTCGAACCAAGTTCTTATCTCGCTATCCTAAACGCATCCCTTTCTTCTCTCCGTCGATCAATACTCGTTCGTAGTGAACTAAGCCTTCGCGGCTCCAGTCATCCCCGCTCCTCTGTTCCTCTCTATCTCGTGTCTCCGCCGCCATGTCAAGAATCTTGAATATGGTCACCGGTGCGTACTACCTACCGGACGATAGCAAGAAACATAGTCCATTCGGAGAGGATTCTTACTTCATTTGCGACGAAAAATGCACCATCGGTGTTGCGGACGGAGTGGGCGGTTGGGGAAGAAAGGGTGTGGACGCCGGAAAGTATGCTCGCGAACTCATGATCAACTCTCATCTCGCCGTCCAGAAGCACACCAATGGAGTCATCGAGCCCAAAAGGATTTTGACGGAAGCTTTCTATAACACCCACGATGCAGGATCGTCCACCGCCTGCATAATCACACTCGTCGGCGACGTACGTATATCTATTCTCTACTAATTTATTGACTCCTCGTGAATTATTGAAATTGGGTTCGGTTTGTTTCTAGAGTTTTGAACATTCTTGAAAATGCCGTGCGCCCATTTATGTACTGTGTATATATGATGATGGTTTTTGGTATGTTAATGTTACAGTGCTTACATGCGGTGAACATTGGAGACAGTGGATTTGTGGTGATCAGAGATGGAAAGATTGTATATCGATCTCCGGTTCAACAACACAATTTCAATTGTCCCTATCAATTGGGAAATACCGGCAAGGAACGAGATCGTCCTAAGTATGCTATGGTATGTACCCATTTTGACCCTATTTGAATTTACCCAGATGAAGAACTGCACATACTTAATGGGACAAGCTAATTAATTCATTGTTCACCAAGTTTCCCAAATTGAAATTAAGATGTGGCAAATTTGCATTCTAAGTTAATTTTAGGAACATGTTCTGATTGTTTGTCAAATAAATTCAGGTATTCAAGGTTGCAGTAGAACCAGGAGATGTGATTGTTGCTGCTACAGATGGACTGTTTGACAACTTGTTTGGTCATGAAATTGAGGAAATTGTAAACGTGGCAATTGAAAATTGCGAAGATACTGAAGATATGGCCATGTTATTAGGCGAAAATGCTTTATTCAATGCCCTGGATGATGAAGTTCAAACTCCATTCATGGAAGCTGCTGAAAGGGCCGGAAAAAAACGCTGTAATGGCAAGATGGATGACATAACTGTGATCGTTGCTCGTATTGTTTCATGTTACAACACATATTTCTGAAGTTTTTGTTGGACATTGTAAATAGATTCATCCCACTTGTACGGTTTCTTGTTTTAGAATTGTATGTTTATTCCCAGACAAAGGATTGAAATTCTGGAGAATAGATGCATGTAAATTTATGTCAACGAATAATATCTTCAATTTAATTTCGTCATATTTTGTTTTCTTTCCGTTTCAATTACTCTAAACATCAAGATTGACACAACGATAATAGTAAAACCTAAAACCAACATAACCAAATTAATATGATTGGAAATCCATTTCAATGACAACAAATTCAGTGCCACACAATCCATGACATGTTTACTAAACAATTTGAAATAGGGATGTACTTGGAACTGTTATTTGCTTAATTAATTGTAATATCCATATGCATGATTAGGCTATACTAATCAAATTTTTTATAAACATATATAATTAACAGAAAGGTGGCCATGGGTATAAGAAAGGTGAATTTGCATTCAAGTTAATTTTACAAATAGAAGCTGAGTGTTAACTCTGCATGTTAATTGCGTATAATTAAATTCATATTGTATGGTATTTGTTTTAGAATGGTACGTAGAAAATAAACTCACTTTGATTTCATATTCACAAACAAACTATTGCAGTTCTGGAGAAATAGATGCATGTAATTAAATTAATCTCCCTTCAAATTTAAAGTAGGATGATTCATGTCAATGAATAATATCTTCAATTTAACTATATATGTCAAATTTTGTTTTCTTCCTGATTTTTAATTCTGCCTTCGTAATTCAGTGATTGAATTGTTTCACATTGTGTTTCGGAGCTCGACTTTGAACTTTGACAACTATAACTTTTAATTTAACATTCTTGCTGTGAAAAAGAAAAAAAAAAAAAAGAAAAAGAAAAGAAAAGAAAGAACTTCTGCATGTTAATTGCATATAATTAAATTCATATATTGAACAAAATTATTCAGTTATTTGTTTTAGAATGGTATATAAAAAATAAACTCACTTTGATTTCATATTCACAGACAAACTTTCTGTAATTAAATTAATCTCCCTTCAAATTGAAAGTATGATGATTCATGTCAATGAATAATATCTTCAATTTAACTATATATATATGTCAAATTTTTTTATTCCTTAACCTTTTGGCAGTCACCGCCTTCGTAATTCAGTGGTTGATTTGTTTCGCATAGTGTTTGGGAGCTCGAAATAGAACCTAGGCACCCCTAATTTTTAATCTAACATTCTTGTCTTAAAAAAAATAAAAAAAAAATTTTGGCCACGTCTTGAATTTGAATTAAATCTCGCTATATCACATAACCCCATTACTATACATTAATTGATCTTACTTTGTTGTTTGATCAATTGATCCATTCTCTCAATATTTGTAAATCATAGAAACAATGATTTGAGCTTTGATCAGAAGCTATTTACCGTAACTTATATTAAATAGGTAAAGGCTCCCTAATTCTTCTTTTCAATTTTTTTTTTTTCCGTTCCAAATTAATAACCTATTATTTTTACATGTAAGTCTCATTATAAATTTTTAATATATATATATATATATATATATATATATATATATGTATGTATGTATGTATGTATGTATGTATATATACTTTTTTATGTTTATTATTTTATACAAACCTAATATAATATATATTGAATTACACCTTTCATAAAAATTCTAATAACCAAAACAGAAGGTCTCTATCTACTATTTCTGTAGGGGGCGGCAAAGTTTAACACAACCCGCCAACACAACACGAGTTAAAAGGGTTTGGATTGACCTTAAACGAGTTTAGGTCGCAAACGGGTCAACATGATTAATCCGTTTAGTTAATTGTGTCGTGTTTGGGTTGAGATTTTCAACCCGTGTATCCCGTTTATATCCGTTTAACTATACGTGTCATAAACAAATTTCTATTTAAGTTCTAAAATAATATCTAAACGTGTATTTTATAATTTATTATTTTGTAAATTAGAGATTATCTAGTAATTTGGTTAGATTGAAACTTATATTTTTCTAGTATTTAATGTTTGATAGAATATTATTAATAATTTAAATAATAAAATATTAAATTTTAATAAACAGTTCATTAAATGGGTTACACATGACCCGTTTAATAAACAGGTTGTATTAGTGTTAAGAATTCATGACACGATTATTAAATGGGTTATGTTCCAATTAAGCAATTTAGTAAAATACACTTAAATCGACACGTCGCGATTACGATTCGCGAACACAAATTGCCACCCTTGTACTTCTGTCACACATTTATTTATTTATATATTTTTTTTTTGGTACCGATGACATTAAACTAGATACTCTCCCTCTCTTACTCTTTATATTTCTTTGGGCGCTGTGCGCTACATATTGCTCCCAAGAAATTAATACATACAGATTTTTGAGCGATGTATAGGCAATGCTTGAATATAAATTTCTTTGGGCGCAAGCCTCTTGCCCTATAAATTGGTAATACAGAGCTTGCTCGCAGCGGTCGAACCAAGTTCTTTATCTCGCTGTCCTAAACGCGTCCCTTTCTTCTCTCAGTCAATCAATACTAGTTCGTAGCGAACTAAGCCTTCGCGGCTCCAGTCATCCCCGCTCCTCTGTTCCTCTCTATCTCGTGTCTCCGCCGCCATGTCAAGAATCTTGAATATGGTCACCGGTGCGTACTACCTACCGGACGATAGCAAGAAACATAGTCCATTCGGAGAGGATTCTTACTTCATTTGCGACGAAAAATGCACCATCGGTGTTGCGGACGGAGTGGGCGGTTGGGGAAGAAAGGGTGTGGACGCCGGAAAGTATGCTCGCGAACTCATGATCAACTCTCATCTCGCCGTCCAGAAGCACACCAATGGAGTCATCGAGCCCAAAAGGATTTTGACGGAAGCTTTCTATAACACCCACGATGCAGGATCGTCCACCGCCTGCATAATCACACTCGTCGGCGACGTACGTATATCTATTCTCTACTAATTTATTGACTCCTCGTGAATTATTGAAATTGGGTTCGGTTTGTTTCTAGAGTTTTGAACATTCTTGAAAATGCCGTGCGCCCATTTATGTACTGTGTATATATGATGATGGTTTTTGGTATGTTAATGTTACAGTGCTTACATGCGGTGAACATTGGAGACAGTGGATTTGTGGTGATCAGAGATGGAAAGATTGTATATCGATCTCCGGTTCAACAACACAATTTCAATTGTCCCTATCAATTGGGAAATACCGGCAAGGAACGAGATCGTCCTAAGTATGCTATGGTATGTACCCTTTTTGACCCTATTTGAATTTACCCAGATGAAGAACTGCACATACTTAATGGGACAAGCTAATTAATTCATTGTTCACCAAGTTTCCCAAATTGAAATTAAGATGTGGCAAATTTGCATTCTAAGTTAATTTTAGGAACATGTTCTGATTGTTTGTCAAATAAATTCAGGTATTCAAGGTTGCAGTAGAACCAGGAGATGTGATTGTTGCTGCTACAGATGGACTGTTTGACAACTTGTTTGGTCATGAAATTGAGGAAATTGTAAACGTGGCAATTGAAAATTGCGAAGATACTGAAGATATGGCCATGTTATTAGGCGAAAATGCTTTATTCAATGCCCTGGATGATGAAGTTCAAACTCCATTCATGGAAGCTGCTGAAAGGGCCGGAAAAAAACGCTGTAATGGCAAGATGGATGACATAACTGTGATCGTTGCTCGTATTGTTTCATGTTACAACACATATTTCTGAAGTTTTTGTTGGACATTGTAAATAGATTCATCCCACTTGTACGGTTTCTTGTTTTAGAATTGTATGTTTATTCCCAGACAAAGGATTGAAATTCTGGAGAATAGATGCATGTAAATCTATGTCAACGAATAATATCTTCAATTTAATTTCGTCATATTTTGTTTTCTTTCTGTTTCAATTACTCTAAACATCAAGATTGACACAATAGTAAAACCTAAAACCAACATAACCAAATTAATATGATTGGAAATCCATTTCAATGACAACAAATTCAGTGCCACACAATCCATGACATGTTTACTAAACAATTTGAAATAGGGATGTACTTGGAACTGTTATTTGCTTAATTAATTGTAATATCCATATGCATGATTAGGCTATACTAATCAAATTTTTTATAAACATATATAATTAACAGAAAGGTGGCCATGGGTATAAGAAAGGTGAATTTGCATTCAAGTTAATTTTACAAATAGAAGCTGAGTGTTAACTCTGCATGTTAATTGCGTATAATTAAATTCATATTGTATGGTATTTGTTTTAGAATGGTACGTAGAAAATAAACTCACTTTGATTTCATATTCACAAACAAACTATTGCAGTTCTGGAGAAATAGATGCATGTAATTAAATTAATCTCCCTTCAAATTTAAAGTAGGATGATTCATGTCAATGAATAATATCTTCAATTTAACTATATATGTCAAATTTTGTTTTCTTCTTGATTTTTAATTCTGCCTTCGTAATTCAGTGATTGAATTGTTTCACATTGTGTTTCGGAGCTCGACTTTGAACTTTGACAACTATAACTTTTAATTTAACATTCTTGCTGTGAAAAAGAAAAAAAAAAAAAAAGAAAACAAAAAGAAAAGAAAGAACTTCTGCATGTTAATTGCATATAATTAAATTCATATATTGAACAAAATTATTCAGTTATTTGTTTTAGAATGGTATATAAAAAATAAACTCACTTTGATTTCATATTCACAGACAAACTTTCTGTAATTAAATTAATCTCCCTTCAAATTGAAAGTATGATGATTCATGTCGATGAATAATATCTTCAATTTAACTATATATATATGTCAAATTTTTTTATTCCTTAACCTTTTGGCCGTCACCGTCTTCGTAATTCAGTGGTTGATTTGTTTCGCATAGTGTTTGGGAGCTCGAAATAGAACCTAGGCACCCCTAATTTTCAATCTAACATTCTTGTCTTAAAAAAAATAAAAAAAAAACTTTTGGCCACGTCTTGAATTTGAATTAAATCTCGCTATATCACATAACCCCATTACTATACATTCATTGATCTTACTTTGTTGTTTGATCAATTGATCCATTCTCTCAATATTTGTAAATCATAGAAACAATGATTTGAGCTTTGATCAGAAGCTATTTACCGTAACTTATATTAAATAGGTAAAGGCTCCCTAATTCTTCTTTTCAATTTTTTTTTTTTCCGTTCCAAATTAATAACCTATTATTTTTACATGTAAGTCTCATTATAAATTTTTAATATATATATATATATATATATATATGTATGTATGTATGTATGTATGTATGTATATATACTTTTTTATGTTTATTATTTTATACAAACCTAATATAATATATATTGAATTACACCTTTCATAAAAATTCTAATAACCAAAACAGAAGGTCTCTATCTACTATTTCTGTAGGGGTGGCAAAGTTTAACACAACCCGCCAACACAACACGAGTTAAAAGGGTTTGGATTGACCTTAAACGAGTTTAGGTCGCAAACAGGTCAACATGATTAATCCGTTTAGTTAATTGTGTCGTGTTTGGGTTGAGATTTTCAACCCGTGTATCCCGTTTATATCCGTTTAACTATACGTGTCATAAACAAATTTCTATTTAAGTTCCAAAAATATCTAAACGTGTATTTTATAATTTATTATTTTGTAAATTAGAGATTATCTAGTAATTTGGTTAGATTAAAACTTATATTTTTCTAGTATTTAATGTTTGATAGAATATTATTAATAATTTAAATAATAAAATATTAAATTTTAATAAACAGTTCATTAAATGGGTTACATATGACCCGTTTAATAAACAGGTTGTATTAGTGTTAAGAATTCATGACACGATTATTAAATGGGTTATGTTCCAATTAAGTAATTTAGTAAAATACACTTAAATCGACACGTCGCGATTACGATTCGCGAACACAAATTGCCACCCTTATACTTCTGTCACACATTTATTTATTTATATTTTTTTTTTTGGTACCGATGACATTAAACTAGATACTCTCCCTCTCTTACTCTTTATATTTCTTTGGGCGCTGTGCGCTACATATTGCTCCCAAGAAATTAATACATACAGATTTTTGAGCGATGTATAGGCAATGCTTGAATATAAATTTCTTTGGGCGCAAGCCTCTTGCCCTATAAATTGGTAATACAGAGCTTGCTCACAGCGGTCGAACCAAGTTCTTTATCTCGCTGTCCTAAACGCATCCCTTTCTTCTCTCAGTCAATCAATACTAGTTCGTAGCGAACTAAGCCTTCGCGGCTCCAGTCATCCCCGCTCCTCTGTTCCTCTCTATCTCGTGTCTCCGCCGCCATGTCAAGAATCTTGAATATGGTCACCGGTGCGTACTACCTACCGGACGATAGCAAGAAACATAGTCCATTCGGAGAGGATTCTTACTTCATTTGCGACGAAAAATGCACCATCGGTGTTGCGGACGGAGTCGGCGGTTGGGGAAGAAAGGGTGTGGACGCCGGAAAGTATGCTCGCGAACTCATGATCAACTCTCATCTCGCCGTCCAGAAGCACACCAATGGAGTCATCGAGCCCAAAAGGATTTTGACGGAAGCTTTCTATAACACCCACGATGCAGGATCGTCCACCGCCTGCATAATCACACTCGTCGGCGACGTACGTATATCTATTCTCTACTAATTTATTGACTCCTCGTGAATTATTGAAATTGGGTTCGGTTTGTTTCTAGAGTTTTGAACATTCTTGAAAATGCCGTGCGCCCATTTATGTACTGTGTATATATGATGATGGTTTTTGGTATGTTAATGTTACAGTGCTTACATGCGGTGAACATTGGAGACAGTGGATTTGTGGTGATCAGAGATGGAAAGATTGTATATCGATCTCCGGTTCAACAACACAATTTCAATTGTCCCTATCAATTGGGAAATACCGGCAAGGAACGAGATCGTCCTAAGTATGCTATGGTATGTACCCTTTTTGACCCTATTTGAATTTACCCAGATGAAGAACTGCACATACTTAATGGGACAAGCTAATTAATTCATTGTTCACCAAGTTTCCCAAATTGAAATTAAGATGTGGCAAATTTGCATTCTAAGTTAATTTTAGGAACATGTTCTGATTGTTTCTCAAATAAATTCAGGTATTCAAGGTTGCAGTAGAACCAGGAGATGTGATTGTTGCTGCTACAGATGGACTGTTTGACAACTTGTTTGGTCATGAAATTGAGGAAATTGTAAACGTGGCAATTGAAAATTGCGAAGATACTGAAGATATGGCCATGTTATTAGGTGAAAATGCTTTATTCAATGCCCTGGATGAAGAAGTTCAAACTCCATTCATGGAAGCTGCTGAGAGGGCCGGAAAAAAACGCTGTAATGGCAAGATGGATGACATAACTGTGATCGTTGCTCGTATTGTTTCATGTTGTAACACATATTTCTGAAGTTTTTGTTGGACATTGTAGATAGATTCATCCACTTGTACGGTTTCTTGTTTTAGAATTGTATGTTTATTCCCAGACAAAGGATTGAAATTCTGGAGAATAGATGCATGTAAATCTATGTCAACGAATAATATCTTCAATTTAATTTCGTCATATTTTGTTTTCTTTCCGTTTCAATTACTCCAAACATCAAGATTGACACAACGATAATAGTAAAACCTAAAACCAACATAACCAAATTAATATGATTGGAAATCCATTTCAACAACAACAAATTCAGTGCCACACAATCCATGACATTTTTTCCTGCTACTCGGAGTTCACAAGAGTTCACAAGTACGTAAAGATAACCTTAACCATGTATGACAAAGTACAATACTAAACACCATGGATATAGTTGCATATGGTTGCTCAGATGACAACATCCATAGCTAATAGGACTGTTACCGGGACACATTCACATCAGGACTCAGCAGATCCATGTACCACTCATAATCCTGCACAGGATTCATCATGCCCTAATCTGCAGCTGCAACCATCCTCATCCCTTCTGCAACACCATTTTGATCTCTGCTCGTCTTCGGCACCTCATTCACCACAGCCATCATTCCTTGGGACACATTTTGTTCTCTCTTGGCAGCCTCAATCTTGGTTTGAGTATCTTTGATATTCTGATCAAGCAACCAGCCCACGTCATTCAAATCCACCATGCTCAGATTCTGTGGTGCATCTCCTGCTAGGAACCGGTACATTACATAGGTCATCTCCTTGTGGCGATTCTCCCTCTGTAGCTTCTTCAGCTTTCACGATCCTGTGACGAATGTAGCTCTCCTGGCTCATCATCTTCTTGTTTTGTTACATCTCCGTCATCCTCCTGAACCTTGCAAGCATGCGTTAAACACAAGAATGAACATGAATCAAAAGATACAAAAATGATTAAATGTACAACACAATCAGATTTTGCCAATTGACCTTTTTTAACTTGATCTCTAAAGTTCACTAGATGATGGCTTCAAGGTCTTCTGCGTAACTTTTTTTCCACTAAAGCTTTTTGCATATTCCAGTTTTTTATTTATGCAGCAAGAGAAATGATAATTTTGTGGCACAAGTATCAAACCAAGAGGTTTCAAGTATTACCCGTAACCGAGCAACCTGTCCCACTTGCATTTCCAGTACGTCTTAATCCCATCCTGCACAGTAGGAGGGATAAATTCTCCAAGTCAATAAGAAGTAATAACCATAGAACTCTGCCATCGATATATGCAAAATAACCATAGAACTCTGCCATCGATATATGCAAGTGTGCGCGTGTTTAAAACATTATATTTACATGTAACTGATTTACCAAAATTTAGAAGAAAAAAGAAAATTCATTTAACATGAAAAACAAAGTTGCTGTCCTGAAGGAAGGGCTGCAACTTGAGGGTGGCTAAACCCCCTAAAGTTTTGGCCTTGTGCTTCAAACACTTCAAGAAAATAATAGCTTCATCAATAATCAACAATGGTTTTGTCCTTGCTCTTTATGCCTAGAACTATGCTCTTGACAGCTCTCAATGTCTCGCGAATTTAAATCTTCCTTGACTGCTTATTGCCTAGGGTGGAACCCCTGTATCCTCATCTTGGTTCCTGCCTTTAACACAACTTGTCTCCGTGTTATTACCATCCCTCCGGGATCTACCCTGTTTCGATGAACTTGCAACATTTATGAATAAAGATTTGTTGTATGTACCCACCATCAAGCAGTCTCTGCCTTTTAGTTGGGCCAACACAATTGGCAACTTCCTCAATTATTTCCCCAACATATTCATGTTTCTTGAAACTTCCTCTAATCTCTAGTGGAAAATGACCCGTGCTTGTTACTTCATTGTCCTCATCATCATCACCACCCCCATCATTATCATCATCATCAGAATAAAGCAAGGCATTAATTTCTTCTGTGTCTTCACGCATCTCGCTTCCATCAAGCACGTGATTCTCATATGATTTTTCTTGTATAATGGACTTGACTAGATGTTTTTCCTCCACATTAGTTGCCTGTTTTTGGTCACTCAAATCACTGAAATGAGGGGTTTTATAGGTGTAATAACAGGATTCGGCACAGGAGCACTGGGAGGAGTAAGGAACATTCTTGTTTGATCACCAGACTGGTCGAAGATAAGGAACTTCTTCTGATTAGACCCCGATACAGCATTTGGCATAGCCTTGATCCCAACTCCATAAGAAGCAGAGTGCTTGGCCTTAATCCCAACTCCATAAGAAGCAGAGTGCTTTTCTTCCAGATATGAGTATTGAGTGAAAAGCAAGCTCTCCAAGTGAGGAGGCAAACAATGAAGAAACCCCTGAGCTCCTTTTGTTTGGACTGTCTTCATTCAGGTAAATTGGGCAAATTCCAAGCAGATTGCTGCTGATGAAGCCAAGAATCGCCGTCCTTAACCATCCAGCCCAAGCAGTCACCTAAATTGGAGAAGTATAAGGTAACCATTCGTTATATTTTTACAATCAACCAAAAGAGTATCTGCAGCAAGTACCAGCAAGACGTTGAGAAACATTCCAGGATACGGATTGTACTTAAACTTGCAATATTCAAGAACTTTCTGAAATCGAAAAATGTGATAACTCAAATGTGAAAACAATCTACGTGACTGGTTTAAGCAAGTGACGGAAGTATTCAGCCTGTAGAACAGCAAGAGAAGCATGTTATAAGTCATGGTTTATATATAATCATCAACTAGAGAGTATGATTCTTACCCTCACAAGAATTAGTTTTTTTCATATCACAAACATTAACCAATAGAGCAAAACAACTAAAACGGTACAAATAACTAGTGAACCAGTCTTGAACTAACCTGGCAATCCTGCAAAGGTTGAAAGCATGCTATCACTCTAACTATAATAGTTGGTCTCCCAGCAATCCCGTTCTCATGCTTGGCACACCATAACTTCTTTCCACCTTGTATAAACCCCAGAATCTAGGCAAAGAATACTACACACAGAATGAGATATGGCAGACGAAAGAGAGTGAAATTGTCGAAACTAGAAATAAAGATCAACAGCTGATTTGACTTAAAGTAGGATAAAATATGGGAGCTGATATTCACGCTTCAAAATAGTCCTCAAGCACTCCAATCATTTAGTTAATTATTTAAATGACAAAAATAACCTTAAACAATTCCTTTTAGCATAAATGACTTATCGAATCTCTCTCTTTCATCCCTCTCCTCTCTACCTGTGCTTTGGTCATGCAGAAAACCTCTTTAATGGTTTCACCCTGCAGCAAAGAGGTGGCATCTCCAACCTTTATTTTCTACCCTGTATCATTTTTAATACTATTTAAGTCCTGACTGAGTTGTTGTGCTAATAACATATAAAGTATATAACATATTTATATGTATATATGTATAAATTCTTCATACTCTCTTCCCCACTTCTTCCAGAGATCTTTGCTGAAAAAAATTGTATTATTGTCAAAAGTTTATCCTTGCTGACCCAAACACTCCAACTTGCCGTTCTTATCTATTAAGATTAATTGGTTTTGTGTCCCTTCCTACCAATACAAATATCTTATCAAAACTAATCTTCCTAAAACAATTAACCAAATTTATCTGATATGAAACAAGCAGAAAAATTACTTCTTTTTTTTTGACAAATAAAAGTTCACTCCACCCAAGACCAAGAAAGTTGTGCGAAAAAAAATACGGAAGCATGGTATATTAAATTTGAGGGATCTTGAAAAATTTAGATGCTTTTTCTGATTTACAGTGGAAATAGAAGCTCACTTCTTTATAGTTCAAGTTCAGAAAGTACTCATCGAAAGAAATATGAATTGCTTCTCAATATAGATAGCTAGTTGCAATAACCATTTGATTTTTTTAGTTGTATTGTGAACAGAGATGTTGGTGGTTGCTTTGGTGGGATAAGAAGAGTTAGAGAGAGAATGAAACAAAGAAACAAAGAGGCTATAAAGAAAAAAAAAAACAAAGAAGAGAGGAGAGATATAGGGCTATTTTTGTCATTTCCTTTATCTAAGAATAAAAGTGAGGATTATTTTGGTTCTATTTTAGCTCAAGCTAAAATAGAAGGTAACAAAAGAAATTTGAACCTGAAGTGGTTTGGACTTTCAATCTCAGCTAATCCAATGAATACAACAACAGATGACAAAAATTGACGAGTTCCCATGGACAAATGAGTAAGGATCAATATCAAAAGCAAAAACTAGGATTAGAATGATAAGGTAACGATTTACAGAATAACCTTACAATACAAGTTCAAGGAGATAACTTTACGAAACACATCCATTGACATACTCAACCACCACATAGTGTTTCACTTCTATATAAGATTGGAATAGCCACAATGGTATTTCTAGTGTTATATAACCGAATTGCCTACAAAATGATGGCAAAAGAGGACATGAATGAGATTCAAGGATGGTGAAAAAAGTCTTGATTGATAAGTACAAAATCAAAGAAAACAAAAAGACTAATTAAATAAAAAACTATTTTTGCACACTCCATATAAAATCTACTCTAATCCACATTTTAGACACTGAATATTTAGATGGGAAAAACAGAAAGCTATGTTTTGGGAGCACCAAATTGGGGCTTTGGGATTGGAATGAGAGGAAACTCAATTATGAAGTCTGAACTAAATTTACTTCATTTCCAATTTCAAAACATCAATTCGGTTCTCGCAAAAGCAACATAAATGTGAATCCTATTCTTTTATTGTTTTCATTCCAAGATAACTCATAAATTTTAATAAAAAGAAATATACAATTAAGCCTTGTACAATTAGTGAACTGAAAATGGAAGAAAAGAAGAGAGACAGTAGCAAATACTCCATATATTTTGCCTTGTTTGGGTTCACTTAAGTGATCAAAACAATTAAATCTGATACAACAATTTTGCGAACTTGGTTTTTTTTTTCTTTTCCCCAAAAAACAAACAGTAATAGATGTTGACCCTTAAAATATTCCTTTTAGTTTTTCCTTCGACACAAGTAATTACCAAGTGAAAACAAAGAAGAAAAACCCCACAAAATTGACGTACAAAGGGTTCGAAACAACTAAAAATTTAAAAATTGCAAGTACTTACCGTGAAAATCCAAGAAGAAGAATCAGACGATCCCACAGATAGCAAATCGTTGACGCGATGAATTGAATCTTAGGTACTCCGGAAAGAAAGCTTATATGATTTACAATAAAAATTGAAGTTGGGGAGTGAAAGAAAAGAAAGAAAATTATTTTTTTATTATGTATTTGGTTAGGAATTTTTTTTTAAAAGAAATTTGGAAAAGTATATTGTTTAATTAATTTGGATAATGAGATAGTGAAAGAAAAATAATTTTACACATCAAAATTATCCTTATGAATTTAATATTAAATAATAATAATAATATACATAATTAAATAATAATAATAGTAATAAAATAATATACATAATTAAATTTCCCTTATGAATTTAATAATAAGAATAATTATAATAAAATAATATATACAATTGTATTTATGAATAAATATACATGTCTAATAGTTGTCTCTTTATATAATTTTTTTTATTGTTATTGTTATTTTATTATTTTGGAAAGTTTGTATTATATATTAGGACTCTGTTATTAAATTAGTTTACTTTGTTTTGTAATTGTAATGAATAATTTTAATTTAAAGAATAAGAGAATTATAAGTGATATAACCAAATTAGGAGTATTAATTTGTGTAAGAAACGCATCTTTTGTGAGTATGAAGAAGAACAAAGAGAAACAACTTACAAAGGTATAAAAGAAAACTAATATATAATGCGCGTGTTTTATAGAAAAACATTTTAAGAAAAATCAAGCAGTTGCAGGAATATTATTTTCCTTTTCACGCTAACAAAACTGCTAAAAAGAAAAGAAAAATTTTAAGCGGTAGCATCTTATTCCTTACGTGATGAAAATAATATTCACTCACAATATAAATGTATATTGCAAATAAAGTAAATAGTGAGTTTAGAGTGACACCAGATTTTTAGCGAGGAAACCCTGATCGATAGAAGAGATAAATCGTTGTGGCAAAAACCTCGTGGATTACGTCCAGAGCAAAAAGATCCACTATATATGAAACAAAGTACAATCGACTCTGACTCAGGTTCACACCTTATCGCTGACGATCCCTGACTTTGCGACTTCCTTGTCCAACAGTTCTCGACCTCAGGCTTATTCCTGATCTTCGTAGAAGAATTGCTGACAGATCAACCAACACTCCATGATTATCTTGATCCTTTCAAAGTGTGATCTTCTTCTCATTTTAACAGATTTTTTGAAGTTTTCAAGAATTCTGCTTAATTTACGATCAATAGGTAAGAAATCTTCAATCACGCCAATCCCGATCAAACAATGAACAAACAACCTAAAACACTATGTGTATAATCGTGTGCTTTCAAAACTAGAAAAACAATAAACTCTCAAAAACTCACACAAAAAGGCTTTCTAGGGTTATGAAAATATTTATGCAAAAGCCTTTTGAGTGCAACGACTAGTTAGGGCTTTCGGTGGGCTTTGTGTTGGGTGCCTTGTTTGGGCTTGACATCAAGAACCCTTCCAACCGCGATACCTCAAATGCCTACTTGGCATTTGGCATACCATTAAATATGTCAAATTTGGCATATATCAAAAAGCACTTTGCTAAATAAAATTTTTCCATTATTTTAGTCTATGAATCCCACAAACAATTCAAATTCGGCATATTGAGTATCTCCAATCGAAACTTTAAATATTAATAAATTTGACATATTGATTAGAGTAAAACAAAATGCCATAAGTCAATTTGTCACATCATACCTCAAATCAATTTGAGGTACGAAATTTGAAGCATAGTTGGAGATGCTCTTAATTACTAAATATTCCATTTATACGCATGCTAAATTAAATAGATATTCTCTGGCTAAATTAAATATAAAATTTAGACTCAAATATTCATATGTATCCTTACAAAATTAAATATAAAAATATTTATTGATTTTTAAAGAATAATTAATTTTTTATACATAAGTTATCATGTATTCTTCAGAAGAATTTTTAATTGAATTTAGATTGAATTAATTATCACTCATAATACATTATAATTAACTAATTAACTAACTAAAACTTTAAGAAATATATAAAAAAAACTTGCACGGCGCCATTTGATATGCGTGTATTTATGGACTTGTCGTTGTCAAATACACTCCATATCAAGATTAAATACTTATAACCATTTAAGTAAAAATGTCTAATGGCAAGTACGGTCGAACCACGCATTTAAGTGAGTTTCTATTTTCGAACAAGAGTTTTTAAAAACATTGATTTTGAGATTTGTCACGAACTACGGAAATGAAATTATAACTCTAAAACATTAAACACTTAAATGAGAATCAACAAGAAATGAAAGCATGTAAATTAAACTAACTTACTTAAATTTAAATGAGAATAAAACTTGTGAAAATAACTTGTATCAAATTAGTAAAAGCTTTAAGAAAAATTACATAAGGAAATAAACTCTCAATGAAAAGTACAACTATCTCTAACTCTCTAACTCTCTCTCATCTCTATCTCAAAGTGTGCAATTTATAGCCAATGGGAGTAACCTACTTGTAGGGTTTCCTCTTCATTTCCTCACGTCACCTTTCCTACTACTCACTTCACTGACCACTTCACATTTTCTTCCTATTTGACTTTTTCTTTTCTTTTCTTCTTTATCTTTCCTCCTTTTCTAACTCATCATCATTCTTTTCCTATTATGCACTTCTTCTCTTTTTTTTTTTTTTTTTTTAATTTTTCTCTTTTCTTCTTCTTCAATGATGATGTGGCAGGAATGACATGGCAAGTAATTGACTATGTTGCAAAAATATAACACCATTTTGTAGCACCTTGGATTTGAACTTGAAACCTCTTAGAAAGAGATTTGTACAACACACAAACTTTCCTACAATGTTCCTTGTATATATTTTTGGCTATAAATAAAATTAATCGTCCTTTTGTAGCCAATTCTTCACTTTTTTTTTTTTTTTTTTTTTTTTTGTTTCTCTTCTTCTCATTCATGCATTAACACATACAAAACACAAAACAAACATATAAGAATATTTAAATAATATAAAACTCTAATTAAAAACTTATTTTGGTGCATGAAATAATAGGTTTTGTGTATTTATCAAGTGACACCAGATTTTTAGTGAGGAAACCTCGATTGATAGAAGAGATAAATCGTTGTTAAAAAAACTCGTGGACTACGTCCGGAGCAAAAAGATCCAGTATTTATGAAACAAAGTATAATCGACTCAAACTCAGGTTCACACAATATCGCTGACGATCCCTGACTTTGCGACTTCCCTGTCCAACAGTTCTCAACCTCAGGGTTACTCTTGATCTTCATAGAAGAATTGCTGGCTGATCAACCAACACTCCATGATTGTCTAGATCCCATCAAAGTGTGATCTTCTTCTCATTTTCTTCAAAAACAAATTTTGTGAAGTTTGCAAGAATTCTGCTTAATTTACGATCAGTAGGTAAGAAATCTTCAATCACGCCAATCCCGATCAAATAATGAACAAACAACCTAAAACACTATGTGTATAATCGTGTGCTTTCAAAAATAGAAAAATAATAAACTCTCAAAAACTCACACAACAAGGCTTCTAGGGTTATGAAGATATTTATCCAAAAGCCTTTTAAGTGCAACAACTAGTTAGGGTTTTGGGTGGGCTTTATGTTGGGTGCCTTGTTTGGGCTTGACATTAAGAACCCCTCCAACCGTGATACCTCAAATGCCTACTTGGCATTTGGCATACCATTAAATATGTCAAATTTGGCATATATCAAAACGCGATATGCTAAATAAAAAATTTCCATTATTTTAGTCTATGAATCCCACAAACAATTCAAATTCGGCATATTGAGCATCTCCAACTGAAACTTTAAATATTAATAAATTAATAAATTTGACATATCGATTGGAGTATAACAAAATGCCATAAGTCAATTTGTCATATCATACCTCAAATCAATTTGAGGTACGAAATTTGAAGCATAGGTTAGAGATGCTCTTAATTACTAAATATTCCATTTATACACATGCTAAATTAAATAGATATACTCTTGCTAAATTAAATATAAAATTTAGACTCAAATATTCATATGCATCCTTACAAAATTAAATATAAAAATATTTATTGATTTTTATAGATTAATTAAATTTTTTATGCAAAAGTCATCATGCATTCTACAGAAGAATTTTTAATTGAATTTAAATTGAATTAATTATCACTCATAACACACTATAATTAAGTAACTAAAACTTTAAGGAATATATAAAAAACTTGCACAGTGTCATTTGATAGGCTTATATTTATGAACTTGTCGTTGTCAAATACACTCTATATCAAGATTAAATACCTACAACCATTTAACTAAAAATGTCTAATGGTAAGTAGGGTCAAACCACGCATTCAAGTGAGTTTCTATTTTCGAACAAGAGTTTTTAAAAACATTGATTTTGGGGTTTGTCACGAACAATGGAAATGAAATTATAACTCCAAAACATTAAACACTTAAATGAGAATCAATAAGAAATGAAAGCATGTAAATTAAACTAACTCGCTTGAATTTAAATGAGAATAAAACTTGTGAAAATAACTTGTATTAAATTAGAGAGAGCTTTAAGAAAAATTACATAAGGAAATAAACTCTCAATGAAAATTTCAACTATTTCTAACTATCTAAATCTTTCCCATCTTTATCTCAAAGTGTGCAATTTATAGCCAATGAGAGTAACCCACTTGTAGGGTTTTTTCTTCATTTCCTCACGCCACCTTTCTGCTACTCACTTCACTAACGTTTTCTTCCTACTTCACCTTTTCTTCCTACTTGACTTTTTCTTTTCTTTTCTTCTCATCATCATTTTTTTCCAATTATGCACTTCTTCTCTTTTTTTAATTTTTCTCTTTTCTTCTTCTTCAGTGATGATGTGGCAAGTGATGACGTGGCAAGTGATTGACTATGTAGCAAAAATATAACACCATTTTGTTGCACCTTGGATTTGAACTTGAGACCTCTTAGAAAAAGATTTATATAACACACCAAATTTCCTACAATGCTCCTTGTGTATATTTTTTGCTATCAATAAATATAATCGTTCTTTTGCAGCCAATTCTTCACTTATTTTTCATTTTTGTTTCTTTTCATCTCATTCATACATTAACACCTATAAAACACAAAACAAGCATATAAGAATATTTAAATAATATAAAACTCTAATTAAAAACTTATTTTGAGGTGCATGAAATAATAAGTTTTGTGTACTTATCAAGTGACACCAGATTTTTAGTGAGGAAACCCCGATCGATGGAAGAGATAAATCGTTGTGAGAAAAATCTCGTGGACTACGTCCGGAGCAAAAAGATCCACTATGTATGAAACAAAGTATAATCGACTCTAACTCAGGTTTACACCATATCGCTGACGATCCCTGACTTTGCGACTTCCCTGTTTAACAGTTCTCGACCTCAAGCTTACTCTTGATCTTCGTAGAAGAATTACTGGCCGATCAACCAACACTCCATGATTGTCTTGATCCCTTCAAAGTGTGATATTCTTCTCATTTTCTTCAAAAACAGATTTTCTGAAGTTTACAAGAATTCTGCTTAATTTACGATCAGTAGGTAAGAAATCTTCAATCACTCCAATCCCGATCAAACAATGAACAAACAACCTAAAACACCATATGTATAATCGTGTGCTTTCAAAAATAGAAAAATAATAAACTCCCAAAAACTCACACAAAAAGGCTTTCAAGGGTTGTGAAAATATTTATGCAAAAGCCTTTTAAGTGCAACGACTAGTTAAGGCTATGGGTGGGCTTTTTGTTAGGTGTCTTGTTTGGGCTTGACATCAAGAACCCCTCCAACCGCAATACCTCAAATGCCTACTTGACATTTGGCATACCATTAAATATGTCCAATTTGGCATATATCATAAAGTAGTATGCTAAATAATTTTTTTTCATTATTTTAGTCTATGAATCCCACAAACAATTCAAATTCGGCATATTGAGCATCTCCAATCGAAACTTTAAATATTAATAAATGAATCAATTTGACATATCGATTGGAGTATAACAAAATGTTATAAGTCAATTTGTCACATCATACCTCAAATTAATTTGAGGTACGTGTGATGACCAAGTTTTTTTTTTTTTTTCCCCTTTTATATTTATTTTTAATTGCATTTTGTTATGTTGTGAGGCCTAGGTTGACTAGTGGGTAAGATATGTGTGGATGAGAATGTGTGTGACATATATATGTGTGTGTATAGAGAGAGAAAGTGTAAGATAAACCAAAATTCTCTCATTTCTCTCACTCCACTGACACTCTCTCTTCTCTTTCCCATTCTTTTATTTTTCATTTTACTTCAATCATTTCTCCACTATTTTACCTCCAACCTTTGAGATTTTGAGCTTGCATAGAAGGGAAGTTGACGGGGACTACAAGAGGAACAAAATTCCTCAATCAGTTTCGGATTTGGAGCACATTTTTCCTTTGGAGTAGCTAGGGTTTGCTCCTAGCTTGAGGTAGGGTGTATTGTGCTTATAACCTTGGAGTTCTTGAAATTTTATGACCATTGTGTGAGTTATGCATACATTTGTGTGTTTGGGTTGGATTAGAGAGCTTATATAATGATTTAATTGCATGCACATAATGTTTTATTGAATTTTTATATTAATTTTCATGTGTAACATATTATTTGTTCCATTTTTTATATTATTGATGTTTATTAAAGTGTTAGATTTTAGTGTATGCAATTACTTGTAATTAAAGTGTCTTATATGTTGTGGTTGTTCATGGATTTTTATATATTTGTTATTTTGTAAGGGTTAACTTTGAATATGTACATTTCTATAATGAAATTAAAGTTTTACATACTTGAAACTTGATATAATAATAATATGAAATCACATGACTTTAAAATACCCAATTTGTTGACATTGCATCAAAGAGTATGTCATTATAGTGATTTGGACCATAGGACATGGATTGTGTGATTAGTATAATTTATGTGCACATGTGAAGTCCAATTTGGGCATATCATGGTATATGGATTATTTTGCGGACTTATTTGTTGAATTTGGGAGATACTTGGGGGTTGTTACTTTGAGAATGCGAGGGCTTGGCGCTTACGGGTGAAACATGAGTTTCCCCACTTTATATTGACCAATCGGTTAGTTTCCAGTGGACTAGTAATTCGAAAATGACTATTTTTATTTAGGCGCATGGCATGGCTATGTGATCGGGAGTATGGGTGTGTTCCGAGTTATCCCATTAATTAATTTCGACTTTTATTTTCAAGTTGACATTTATGTGTTATTGCAACTATTGAATTTATGTACATTACACTATATTATTTATGCTTATCTTGATGAATGAATTAATATTATTTATGCCAGACTAGGATGATCTATTTAGGTTCCCTTTGAGACTAGATGTTAGGGAGCATGTTCCTTGTATTGTATGGCCATGCAATGTTTGTAAAATTTTGAGAAACCTAGTTTATATTCATGAGACATTCCTACGGAGCAATTCGTTGGTCATCCCGTTGATTATTATATTTTTCAAGAAAGGGCATTGCTAAAGAGGAGGTTCCTCATCCCTAGCTTGATTGGGATCTTGACAATGTTTTTAAGATACTTGTGATAATTGTGACATCCATTGTATAGCTTACTTTTGGACTTGTATTTTGACTCATGGTGTATTTGGATAATGTATTTGATGACACATGTTTGTAATATTCTGTTGGATGGGGAAAATGACTTAGGAACTCACCCATCTATCTTTTGGAGTTCTTATGGAATTTCCTCTTGTAATACCCCTAGTTTTCAAAAGAATAAGAGTGGAATTTAAAATTTTATTTTATGTGCTTAGGTGTCAAATTGTTTTAAATTAATTGTTTTATTTAAATTATTTGTTTTAATTATTGTATTTAAATTGTGTGGTTTGTTTAATGATGTTATTTAAGTGTATGTTATTTCTTTTAATTGAATTACTTGTTTTAATTGTTTTAAATTATTTACTAGTTTATTTAATGGAATTAATTGGGTTACATTAGTATTTCTAATTGTAATATTATATTAGGGTTTTAGTTTTATGGATCACGTTTTTGGCCGACTAGGGTTTTAGTTGGGTTTCCGGTTTTCATTACATGTAGACTTAGGGTTTATATTTGTCTATATATATACTATTATAAGTTTACAAAGGGGTTTGGAGAACTCTGTTCGCGTACAGAGACATAGAGAAACAGAGAGGGAATTGTGAGAAACAGAGAAAGTTTAGTTAGGATTTCGGTTATGAACCAAAGCTGAATCAAGGAGAGGAAAAAGGAGTGTTGCTCGTGGGATGAACCTAGGGCAACAAAGGAGTGGACAACACTCAAGGGGTTGCTGGAAAGTCTTGACAAAGGATGGTTAAAGGTTTCAAACCGAAACCTTAAGAGGCAAGTTCTTTCCTTTCTCTCTCTCATTACCTGTGTTCTGTGCATCCTTAGACTGTCTCTAGGGTTTAATTAATCAGTAACTGGGATTTACATGTTCACAATATGCAATATTGATAATCTGTAAGTGTTGAATTAAATTCTATTACAGTTAGTGCATGTTTAGTTCAATTCGTTTCTTTAAGCATGCTAAATTGGTATTGTTATTGGTTACTGTAATTGCTTCTAATCACTGTAAAAAAACCATAGGGATGATACTAGGATTAGATAAGACTCCTAAGTTCAGTATAGAAGAAGAATAGAAGAGGTGGAAGCGGCCGGAGACGAGGCAGAAGGCCATAGAAGTGGCAGAAGTGCAGGCTCTCCAAAGGAGAGAGCCGGCTCCCCTTGTGGGAGAGCCAGTTCTAGGCTAGGGAGAGCCGGCTCCCTCTTGTGGGGAGCCGGCTCAATGCAAAAATTGCACCTATAGGTGCAGTTCTGAGGTTTTTTTGCATTTTCAGGGGCTATGGGGCAAATCTGGAATTGTAATTGAGCTTCTATATAATTTTAAATAACATGTTTAAGTCCCAGGATGGTTAGTTTATGCAATTAAGCTAAATTGACATCATGAAATTTAAATTGCTTAATTGTATGTTGTCCATGGAAGTGAAAGATTTAACTGTAGGTTACTGTTCTAGCAAGTATTACGGGTATGATTATACTATAAATGTAATTTAGTATAATATGCTCTGTTAGGTATCGGATTTGTAATATATCAGTCCCTGGATTGTTAGTTATTTAATTGCATACTGTAACCGGATAGGGAATATTTAACTGTTTGTTGTGAGTCTAGCAAGTTAAAGGATTGGTATGATTGTACGCAAATATAATTGAATGTAATATGCGTGGTTAGTTTTCTAGTTTAAATTATGTCATTCTCGAATTCATAAATTGACACTTTACTATTGATAATGTTGTCAACTGCTGGACTGTATTAGGGATTAGTTGAACTTTAAGTTAGATAAATTAAAGTATCAATGACATGGATGGATTCTGGATTTTAACTTGATGAAACATTAAACTTTATCTCGTTAATTACATGGATGGATTCTGGATTTTAACTTGATGAAACATTAAACTTTATCTCGTTAATTACATAGATGGAATCTGGATTTTAACTAGATGAAACATTAAACTTTTTCTCATTAATTACATAGACGGCTTCTGGATTTTAACTTGACAAATTAGTAAACTTTGTCTCGATTAATGACATGGATGGATTCTGGATTTTTAGTTGATGACTTGTCTAAATTCTGTGTTTATCAACTATATGGATAATGTGAACTTTATTTGATGTACTGCTTATAATGTTGCATCATTTACGGATCATTTGCATGTATGCACCGGTATAGGATGGTGTCATACGGAGGGATGGATTAAGTCATAATGCTAATTCCTACCTATTCATACATACAGAATGGATTAACTAAAACAGTTAAATCCTATATGATTTTATGTCTTGTCAACTAAAACTGTTGAACGACATACTAGATGGTTGTTTATATTATTGTACTAGGATGAATAGGGAATTAATTAAAACACTTAAACCCTAATTATATGTCGTGTCTGAACGACGAATAGTTGACCATTATAATATTTTATTTGGATGGAACTTATATATATAATGATGTATGTTAGTTAAAGAAGCTGCACAAGCTGAATGACTAACTGGATTTCTTATGGATGGATAGGACAGGACTTTATATATATATATTTATGGTACCGCGGCCTAAGCTTGAGTCTCATAGTCAACGGTTAGGGTGCGTATATGCAGTAGGATGCGTAGCTAGCTATGTTGGTTGAGGTATACCCTGTTAAGCTTAGGTAGTCATGCCCACTCAGGTGCGTATTGCATGTTGCCTTCTATTTAAGTTGAGACCCTCAGCATAGTTTAGTGAGAGTCTGTAGTATGGATATATATTTATCTATTAAGGACTATATAGATATGGTTGAGACATCTAGGATGTATCTGCGTATCGGGTCTCTATTTTTTATTGTAGTTAGGATAGAACTTGTTCGTGGGCCTGACCCACTATTATTTTTCAGGTAACGAACGGTTCCAGGTCTTAGATCTTGTTCATGCTGAGCAAAGACGACTTCTCATTCTTCCAACGGCGTATGAGCTTTTTCATGTTTTAGCAGTGGAGTTCTTCAGTTGATGATTTCAGTGTTGGAGTTTTTAAGGGTCCGCCAGATGGATTCCCAAGTTGTATTAGAAATGAAGAATTTGGATGTATCAGAATAATTCTTTATTAATTTAATTTTATTCTGAGGTTTCAGTATTTGGATTATCATTTTAGTTTCTTTTCAGCAAATTTTTATTTATTCCTATTTCCTTATTTGTATTCTGTGTTCGTTTATTGCTAATTGGTTTGATATCCTCGGGTAATCGGGCGTGGGCGTGGCCAACCTGCATCTGGGAATCCAGGGGTATCACAGTTGGTATCAGAGCACTCCAGGTTCTAGTGTCTTTATGAGTGTTTTCGTTATAAGACTTCTGCGTTGCGTCTCTTAAAACTTAGAGCCATGTTAGGATTCGTTATACTCTCATTACGGATCGTTAGGAGGAGTTGATATCAATTGAATTATGTAGATACAGAGTGGTTAACATGAGAAGGAGGATGGGGTTCAAGGCAAAAGCGATACGGACCCAAAGGAGTAACGGAAAAGGTTGTCGAGTTCTTTGTCAGAAACAGAACTTAGGATCGAAGGTTTAGTTCCAAGGTTGGCATTACTTAGAAAGTATACGCTAAGGAAGGATTAAGGTGTAGGTGTTAGGTTACCGCTTATCGAGACCAACACAACTTCTGTTGTTCTCAAAAAGGAGGTAAGCGAAGAGTAGGATTTTGAAGAGGATCCTAAGGGAGGAGATATCAGCGTCTCCAAGAAAGGGGATATTGAAGCTTGAAGATAAAGGATCACACGAGGGTGATCTCATTCACCAGTAGTATAGTGAATGGTACTAGTGGAGTTGGTGTGAACCAAGCTATATATAGTTAAAGTTTCGTCTCATATCTCCGGGAGTTATTTGCGAAGTACTCTTTAGGAGTTTGGGAATCAGATGGAGTTCTTACCAGAACAAAGACGTGATTTTATATCACATTCCGGAGAGTATGGGGATTATGTTGTGACATTCTGAGTTGTTTTGTAAAGCCACGATAGACGGTTTACATTCCGCATATTAAGCCTTTGGATATTTGTTTAAGCAAACGATTGTGCGATTAAGCTACGGTTAATGAATAAGTTTCAAGGTTGGATAATTACCAACGAAACTATGGAATGAACTTTTGCAAACTTGAGTTTAAAGGAGGTTTTCTTCTCTGGAATGGAATATGTCTTAAGTGGAATTATATTTTGGTTGTTTTGTGTATTGTGTGTACTACGTGTTTCATCTTTGATTGTTATGTGTTTCAATTTTGTTATTACGTGTTTCATTTTTGTTAATTAGTCTGGATTGGGAGTATGGATTGGTTGGGAACACAAGTATGTGATCAACCAACTATTATGTTGATGACATGGATAATAGCGCTATATACGTTAGGATTTGTGAAAGTATGGTTATAGAATTGGGTAGAAATACAAACTTCTAGCCAATCTAATGGATCTGGATAAGCATCAATATGGTATGCTAGTTAGCATGGGATAGTTAAACTATCAAAACAAGTCAAATAAAAAAAAAATAAAATAAAAAAGATTAGTTTGATATGCTCAATGCTAGGTGGGGATTCGTTTTTACAACGCTATAATAATGGTGGTTGTTAGTGTCTTGGGGATTCGTAAGGTTGTAGTGGATAAAAATCACTGTAATGCCACTATGGTTTGGACGGAGGATTTTGTACTGGTAGGTACTTATTGGAATGACGCCGGGTGAGGATAGTGGACTGATTTAAGCTTTATCAGTTTATTCGTATTCCAGACATTATTTTACAAGGGTGTCATTTGAAGGATTTGCTGGTGTTGCACTTAGAGGAAGGACCAAAGTTTCTATACTGTACAAAATGTGGAATTTTTTTTTTTTGGGGTTATCTTTCGCAACAATTAGCTGTTGCTCCGACGATGATGACTATAGGGAGGATGGGAAAAGTTTCATATT
The DNA here is from genome assembly GCF_030987335.1 of Cornus florida. Lineage (NCBI taxonomy): Eukaryota > Viridiplantae > Streptophyta > Magnoliopsida > Cornales > Cornaceae > Cornus > Cornus florida. The sequence continues at coordinate 22,618,974 of NW_026775572.1, read as the reverse complement.
TGTTTGAAACGAGACAAGAAGTCAGTTTGACACTTACCTAGATTAGAGAAATAAGATGTGTCAAGGACAGGGAGGAGAGACTGAACGTCTATATAAAGAAGCGGTGCACGGTGTGTGTGGGAAGTCATAGTGAATTGATTTTTGCTGAATGGAATTACTGGCTGATGTTATTACCGGTATGCTTATCACCAACTGGTAATGCATAGCTACCGTTACGGGGTTAGCTTTTGAGGATGCTTCGATGTAAGCAATGGGTGTAAGCAAGAGCTGGTGCTACTAGACCAGTTGGTACTTCTTGTAGACAAAGGGGAAGAAGGATATAAGGACTGAGGTTTATACCTCTTAGTTCTTTATTCATCCCGGTGCGAAACAAAATGCCTCATGGTATGAAGCAGTTGTTTGGAGGATCGGCAAGCTGAGGGACGTGGTGATTTAGATACCATTTCTAATATGATTGAGATAGACCATTCAAGATTACGAGACCCTTGTAGACATTTTCTATGTTCATCGGATAGACCCTTTTCACGGATTTGGATGAGGGGTTGCTAACTTTTACAAAGGGTCAGGTTTTGGTTGGGATGTTGGTTAGTTTCTTTATTAAATTAGTTAAACTTTGGTTTATTTCGAACTGGTGGGTCATCAGTTCATATGAATAGGGGGGATTACAAGACGACTTGGATGCATCAAAGTGGTGATTCTCACTTTGCATTAAGTTCTGTTCGGTGGAAGGGAATAAGGGAGTGGACGTTTTCATCAACCGCTAGGAGATTGTGATTCTTTGTTGAGTTTGCAGTTGAAATTTAGCATGTATAATAATGGCACTGGCTTTTATCACGGAAATAAGGAAGTCAACTGCAAATGTTGGGGTTGATCTTCGTGGAGGTGTTACTTTAAACAACTCGAGCTTAAAGTACTGACGAAGGAGTAGGTCGTTTTGTTAGGGTTGTCAGAAAGAATGCGATTTCAAATCAGCATTTCTTCTCAATGCACTCGGACGATTATAAAGGTGCATCAGGACATCGACTGTCTGGTCACGTGAACCGGATGATATAAGACAGGTTTAATTTGTTTATCTAGATTGGTTGTTTATTTAAAATTAATGTTATGCGTTTGATATGCATGCTCGGACTATAGGTGATTTAGTTCTTTGTTCAGTTTCAAATCGGTATATGATTAAATTAAGACATGGTTGATTTGTCAAGTATAACTAAATATACTTAAGGCGGCATGGGTGATTTGCCACAAACATGGTTGAATTGTCGGCATGGTTGATTTGCAAAGGTTTAACACAATATACAAAAAAGGGGGCATGGTTTATTTGCCAAAGCATAAATAATTATACTTAGGGAGGCATGGGTTAGTTGCCAAGTTATGACTCAATCTATTCATACTGATAGAGTGGAGTCCACACGAGAACGGAAATGAATTTTAAAAGGAATAATTCAGAGTTTCATGAATTCCGAGGACGGAATTCCTTTTGTTAGGGGGGAAGAATGTAATACCCCTAGTTTTCAAAAGGATAAGAGTGGAATTTAAAATTTTATTTTATGTGCTTAGGTGTCAAATTGTTTTAAATTAATTGTTTTATTTAAATTATTTGTTTTAATTATTGTATTTAAATTGTGTGGTTTGTTTAATGATGTTATTTAAGTGTATTTTATTTCTTTTAATCGTCCTTTTGCAGCCAATTCTTCACTTATTTTCCATTTTTGTTTCTTTTCTTCTCATTCATGCATTAACACCTACAAAATACAAAACAAGCATATAAGAATATTTAAATATTATAAAATTCTAATTATAACCTTATTTCGAGGTGCATGTTATAATAGGTTTTGTGTACTTATCAAGTGACACCAGATTTTTAGCGTGAAATCCCCGATCGATAGAAGAGATAAATTATTGTGAGAAAAATCTCATGGACTACGTCTGAAGCAAAAAGATCCACTATGTATGAAACAAAGTACAATCGACTCTAACTCAGGTTCACACGTTATCGCTCACGATTCCTGACTTTGCGACTTCCCTGTCCAATAGTTTTCGATATCAGGCTTACTCTTGATCTTCATAGAAAAATTGCTGGTAGATCAATCAACACTTCATGATTGTCTTGATTCCTTAAAAGTGTGATCTTTTTCTCATTTTCTTCAAAAACAGATTTTCTGAAGTTTGCAAGAATTCTGCTTAATTTACGATCAGTAGGTAAGAAATCTTCAATCACACCAATCCCGATCAAACAATGAACAAACAATCTAAAACACTATGTGTATAATCGTGTGCTTTCAAAAATAGAAAAATAATAAACTCTCAAAAACTCACACAAAAAGGCTTTCTAGGGATATGAAAATATTTATGCAAAAGCCTTTTGAGTGCAACGACTAGTTAGGGCTTTGGGTGGGCTTTGTGTTGGGTGCCTTGTTTGGGCTTGACATCAAGAAGCCCTCCAACCGCGATACCTTAAATGTCTACTTGGCATTTGGCATACCATTAAATATGTCAAATTTGGCATATATCAAAAAGCGGTATGCTAAATAAAATTTTCCCATTATTTTAGTCTATGAATCCCACAAACAATTCAAATTCGGCATATTGAGCGTCTCCAATTGAAACTTTAAATATTAATAAATTAATAAATTTGACATATCGATTGGAGTATATCAAAATAGCATAAGTCAATTTGTCATATCATATCTCGAATCAATTTGAGGTACAAAATTTGAAGCATAGGTTGGAGATGCTCTTAATTACTAAATATTTCATTTATAACCATGCTAAATTAAATAGATATACTCTTGCTACATTAAATATAAAATTTAGACTCAAATATTCATATGTATTCTTACAAAATTAAATATAAAAATATTTATTGATTTTTATAAAATAATTAAATTTTTTATGCAAAAGTTATCATGTATTCTATAGAAGATTTTTTTATTTAATTTAGATTGAATTAATTAGCACTCATAATATACTATAATTAAGTAACTAAAACTTTAAGGAATATATAAAACAACTTGCTTATATATAAATTCTTGAATAAATTTATAATTACAAAATTTACTTCTATTTAGAAAGTGTCACAACAACAAATGGGACTATTTCCGATGTCAAAAGGCATCGTAAGAATCCAAAATTAGTGTCGGAAAAGCATATTAGCGACCCCATATTTATTAAAAAGGGTCGGAAATAACCTTATTGTTGACGCCGGTTTAGCATCACTAATATACATGTACGGAAGGAAGATTTATTGATTAAGAACTTCAATAAAAGAAAAAAAATCTCAAAAGTACGTAGAACTTAATTATTGTTCTTAAAGAAATTTTTGTAAAACATATTTGTTTTTTAATAAGAAAAGTAAGACTTGGAAGTAATTTTTTCAAAAATAATAATAATAATAATAATAAAAGTAGTGGTGAATTTGGTGAGACCTACAAGAAACTTTTTTTTTTTTTTTTTTGAAAGATAAAGGTAAATTTTATTGAATAAAATAAAGGGATTGCAATATCCTGAGAAAGGCTACAATAAACAAGCTCGGCCCATAGGCGGCCCAACACTAGAATAACTAACAACAAAGGAAGAGCAAGCTCCAATGGAGAAACAAGCATAGATCATGACTAGAAGCAGTCAACATTCCGGTAAACAGCAGGAACTGCGGCTAGGTGATGAACAGCAGCAGGACCTACAAGAAACTTGCTTGCTGAGTGCCGAAAGGGTTCTATTCGAGCTCTACATTATTTTCCTAAAACCAATATTGCAAACAATTGAAGAGAAAAGATATTAAGTGCATTTTTGACATATAATTAATAAGGTTGATTTTGTTATTTTGTACTAGCACATAAAGGCTTTTCTGACATTTCAATTTATCTATTTAACCAATTTTTAATATCGTTAACGGTATCCAGATAAAGTCAACCAAATATATATATATTTTTTTTTCAGTAAATTAAGTTGTATGTAATTTAAGGAAATCAAAGAAGTGTCAAAGTAATTCTAATAATTTTCCCAAGAGCAACTCCAAATCACATTGCCTATCTCTTTACTCGTTTTCTTTCATGATATACATACACATGCACATGCACATGCACGTGAATTGCAAGCTAAGTGTGAAGTCTCTGTGCGTGACTATATATAATATATATAAGAACCCTAGTTTGTTTTTTCCTTGAAACATTTTTATATGTATGATCAATTCCCAGTTCAACAACATCATTTCAATTATCCCTCTCAGTTGGGAAATCCTGGAAAGGAACGTGATCATCCAAATTATGCAATGGTACCCTTTTCATCCCATTTGTATTACTCAGATGAAAAACCTAAATCAATTTATTGATCAAGGAAAAATAATAATTTATTCAACAAGTGATTTTTTTTTTTTTTTTTTTTTTTTGTCAACTATAGCTGGCTCATCATGAGAAATAATTTTAGTTCTGAATTGTTTACTTAAATTTTAAATTAAAATTAAGATCGAATATATTGATTGTCGATGATCCCATATGTAATTTTTCTAAATCATTATCATATACAGGGAACCAAGAAAAATCTCGAATGTTTTTTTTATACGAGTACTTTCTAGGTTAACATTGCACATTGTAACCCTTTATTTATTTTTCATTTACGTAGACGTATTTTGCAATCATTAAATTAATATTATTAGATTGAGACCAAAATATCCATATGCATGATTAGGCTATACTAATCAAATTTTTTATGAACATATATAATTAACACACAGGTGGCCATGCATATAAGAAAGGTGAATTTGCATTCAAGTTAATTTTACAAATAGAAGTTGATTGTTTCTCAAAATGCAGGTATTCGAGGTTGCAGTAGAACTAGGAGATTGCTACGGATGGACTGTTGGAAAATATGTTTGGTGATCATGAAATCGAAGAAATCGTGAACAATTGAATTGAAAGTTTCGAAGAGCCTGAAGAAATAGCCATGTTATTAGGCGAAAATGCTTTATTCAATGCCCTGGATGAAGATGTTCAAACTCCATTTATGGTAGCTGGTGAAAGGGCCGGAAAAGAACACTGCAATGGCAAGATGGATGACATAATTAACTTCTGCATGTTAATTGCATATAATTAAATTCATATATTGAACAAAATTATACAGTTAAATGTTTTAGAATGGTATGTAGAACAGTAGAAAATAACTCACTTTGATTTCATATTCACAGACAAACTATTGCAGTTCTGGAGAAATGGATGCATGTAATTAAATTAATCTCCCTTCAAATTGAAAGTAGGATGATTCATGTCAATGAATAATATCTTTAATTTAACTATATATGTCAAATTTTGTTTTCATCCTGATTTTTTATTCCTTAACCTTTTAGCCGCCACGGCCTTTGTAATTTAGTGTTGAATTGTTTCGTATTATGTTTCGAAACTCGACTTCAAACCTTGACACCTTTAACTTTTAATCTAACATTCTTAGCTTCAAGAAAAAAACAAAAAAAAAACTTTTGGCCGTGTCTTGAATTTGAATTAAATCTTGCTATATTACATAACCCCATTACTATACATTCATCGATGTTTGATCAATTGATCCATTTTCTCAATATATCTAATTCATAGAAACAATGATTTGAGCTTTGATCAGAAGCTATTTACCATAACTTATAGTATTCAAATAGGTAAAGGCTCCCTAATTCTTCTTTTCAAATTTTTTTTGACATAATATTATCCATGTACTTCTCAAATGATGATATGAATATCATAGGATCAATGGAAATAGTTGTATTGTACTATTGTGTACATACATAGTATTATATTACATTAGTTGGATGTATGTTGAAAAGTCAAATGAATTTGGATTATTGTGTCTGTGTGGCACGTTAAAAAGTCAAATTAATTTGAACTATTATGTTATGGCCGCATTTTTTTTTTTTTTTTTTTTAAAATAAGTAGGAATAATTTTTTTCCCCCATAAATAAGGAAGAACAAAGTCTTCCTATCTCGTCTAAAGGTATAAATTAACATATAACAGGACTTGTGACACAATTAGCTTCTTATTTTATAAGCTTTCTATTACTTTTTGCTTGCTTATATTTATTGGGAATTATACATGTTACTAAAGGACAAGTGATTAATTTTCAAAGAGAAGTAATAGGTTAAAGGAGTTTGTTAGTGAATTGATTTACCTTTCCAAATAAAAAAGTCTTAGCATCTTACCAAGTTACCATACCTGAAGAGAAACCTAAATTGAGAAAGAACCTTAGAGTCACAAGTATAATCTTGGTACAAAACCGGATTGACAGGTCTCGAGCTCGCCTATACTGGCCTTGATTCCAAATTGTCCAACAAAAATGATAAGGTCCTTCTCGTCATTCTAACTTATTTAATTTTTTTTTTTTTAAATTATTTTTGGGATAAATAAACTAAAAAGAATTTTAGCTTACTTATGTGACCATATATACTCGGTAAAGTAATAATATGTTATAATGACCATATATAATTTGTTAATTATTAATGGCGTTGGGCCCACCACTATCCGGCTAGGGTCTACACGCCCTTTCATATTTTGATCAGTTTTCTCTCCCTAAAGTGTACTTAGTTTGGCATAATTTTTATTTCTGTTTTTACATAAATATATATATATAAGTTATCACTTCTATTCGACTATTGTTAATGCTTATTAGGTACTGGTAGCATGATTATTATTGTACTTATGTAATGAACAATAAGATTACTTTTCTGTCTAACTTATGTTTAAGCAAGATTCAATTATGGGTCGTCCAAAAGTTGCGTTGGAATGTTTAGCCCGCTTTTTGCATTAAATTGCTGCACAGGGTATTGTTTCCATTAAATCTTTGACAGACGAGTACTCGAATCTCTCTTAAGCAGAACGACGACAGAATAGTAACTTACTATTCATTATATAATATTATAATATTTATACTATGCAGACCTCAAAGCATTAACAATATTTGACAGCCATGTTAAAACCATCTTCCTTCTCTTCAGGAGTACAGGAAAACCAGGATTCAAAATTGGTAAAAAATACTGAATTAGTGAAATGGACCAATGTTAAAAATAAATTGAATAAATGGATTATCCCTCCAGTAAGTGCTAAGAGCATTTATAAAATCGGAATACTTAATGTCACTGATCTATGGGCTGTCAAGACCATGGAACAGATCATGCAATTAAGCACTCAAGACACAATAATTAAATTGTTGTCTTCCCGTGACCTTCAGAGGCACCGACACAAATATAAGTACATCCATATAGGTTTAATTCAAATTGCCTTTAAACCTTTGACCTTGTTAGGTATGGATGCTTGTATTCAAGCAACTCTTCGGGATGCTCGATGTCTGAAATTTCACCCTTCTTTAATGGGTGCATTGGAGACTAGTCTATGCCATGGACCGGTTTATTTTAATGTCTATCCTAGTCTGAATTTATCTTTAACAGATAAAAATATCCATGAGGCAGTTAGTCTTCGTGTTCAGACCTATGGGTATGATTATTTACCTGGATCGGAAGTAATAAGTGTTATTTATCGCATCCATTACAAAGTACTTGATACTTTGTGTCCAAATGCCATACGCAAAGACTCTAAAGGAGTAACAACGTTATAGGATACCAATATGTTCACATCAAATGTTGCCACAAAAAGGATGATTCCTTGGAGTGAAATAACATTTCCTGAACATTGGACAATTTCTAATGCAGTACCAGCAAAGCCCATTGCTAACCATAGCTTGGATTGCGTTATTCAGGACCAGGATGGTGATGTCTTTCTGAATTTCAGAAAATCATTAGATCTACCCAAATTTACATCATTTAGAGGAAGTCATCTTCCTTATCATGTTTCTTGTCCTCCTTCTCGCCATTCGATTTCGTCGGATTACAGAAAGGAAGATCTCCCTGAAGTTGTTGGTGCAAATCAACTCAAGCTGAAAGGAATACAGCAATCTCAGAATCAAATTCCAAGAGGAGTCTACGAGAAAGCACCAATAGGTATGTCTCGTCGCCAATTTGGAATTGAATTCAGCCCAACCCCATCAGAAATGGGAATCGGAAATGAATCTGTCAAGGATCAATTTGAAGATCCTACAGATATAAATAACCCTCATGAATATTAGTTTTAATGGATTTTGTCCCAGATAGAATTGCCATTAATACTGAATTTCAACAGGATCAATATAAAGAATTCAGAAATTGGTATTTTAAAGCTTTTGATCAAAATCAATTACAGCTTTTTAAAACTCAATTTTATGACTTTCTACAAGAACGCAAAATGGTTATAACTTTTGTTTCTTGGTTTTTTATGACGAATCATTCTCGTGTCAATATAAACATATTGGATGATTTTCTCAAACCATGGACTACATCTGAAGATAAGGTTTATCACTCTGTCCATCCTCCTACTGAACATTTAATTCTGAAAAGAATTGACCCTGACAGTGGTGCAAAAGTGGAAACCAAGGCTTATAGCCAACCTAAAATAATTGATCAATCCTGTAATGCTACTAAAAAAGACATTTCTCATGTTTACAGACGGAACAATTATACTAATGTTTGTATGCAAACGATAGGGTCCCAGCTTGGGAGAATTGAAACATGAATAGACACGGTATTAAATACAATTAATAATAAGTGTATTACTGTTCAGTCTTCTCCTCCAGAAGCTTCCTTATCCAAAGCATTGGTTAAACCTGCAATTGAAGTTAAAGGCTTCAATCTTACACATCCTAAGAAGAATGAAGAATTTCTTATTCTTCTTACTCAGAAAATTCAAGGACTTAAAATTCAGACTTTATCCCATGATGAATCTGAAATAGGTTTTGATTCTGATGTGTTACCTCATATTGAGGCTTTTCAAACTGATTTTCCTCAGATGCCTGAGTTAAACAGAATTGTCTATGATAAGAATATTCACTCAAATACAGCACCTGCTCCGAGTAGATATTATTATCCTAGACCCACACCTCAAGATATCTTGTATGAAGAAGATTATTTTCATACACAGAAATCTTTTCATGGAAAGACCATTTATGAATGGAACATAGATGGGAAATCTGATTATCAGATTTACGAGGTTATTTATCAAATGTTGATGTATAGCCAAGTCTGTAAAATAAACCACAACACTGACCCCACCATTGCTAAATTTGTCGTTGCTGGTTTTACAGGAATCCTTAAAGGATGGTGGGATAATGTTCTCACTGACATTCAGAAGGCTGAAATCTTTTCTGCTACCAAGATAGTTAAAGATGAAGCTACCCAACAACCAGGACCTGCTCCAGATGCGGTTTACACCCTCATCACCACTATTATCCAATATTTTGTTGGCCCAGAAGGAGCTAATAGTGAAAGGAGTTGTGAACTTCTACAAAATCTAAGATGTCCATCTTTAACTCATTTCCGGTGGTATAAAGATGTATTCTTGGCAAAGGTTCTCCAACTCAATGATGCAAATCATGAGCACTGGAAAGCAAAATTTGTGGATGGTTTACCAACCTTCTTTGCTGAAAGAATCAGGAAAAGGCTTAGAGATATGAATAATGGTATCTCTATCCCTTACAGAAACTATACCTATGGTGGATTAGTCAACATTGTAATCCAGGAAGGTCTAGCTCTCTGTAATGATCTGAAGTTACAATCCCAGTTAAAAGCACAAAGATTAACTGGTAGAAAGGAAGTGGGTGAATTTTGTGATCAATTTGCCTACCAGACTCCCTTATCTTATCCTAAAACTAGAAAAAGAAATAAGGCTGAAAAACCTTATAAAAAGAAGTATTCCAAAAGAAATAATTATTCAAAGGAAAAGGATAATTCTCGACAGTATACTAAGCCTAAAAGGAAATATATTCCTAAAGCAAAAGGTAAAGGAAAGCCCAAAGCTGAGGCTAAATGTTTCAAATGTGGACGCATAGTCCATTATGCAAACAAGTGCAGAACTAAGGAGAAGCTCAGTAGTCTTCACATCGAAGATGAACTAAGACTTCAATTAAGTAAATTGTTACTTAATACTAGTTCTTCTGAATCAGAATCATCAACTGATTATGGGGATGTTGTTATGGAATTATAATCTTCTTCTTCCTCTGAAGCAGAAGAAGAAAATCCGAGATGTTCCTGTAATCCCTCTCATGATGATTATTATAAAGCAATTGTTGAAATGAATGGGTTAAGCTTAAATGTCTTAACTTCGACTCAACAATCCTTATTGGATCTTATAGATCATATCCAGGATCCTCAAATCAAGATGAAAATCTTTGAAATAGGTTCTGCTCTTGCACAACCTACTCCTAATGAGGATACTGATAATCCAGATTGTCTGAGAGCAGAAAATCATTACAGCATGAAAGAAGTTCTAAGCAGATTAGAACACCAAGGGAAAAATTCTCGTCCTGCTAATCTCCCTGATCTCAAAATGGAGAGTAATCTTTTAAAAGAAGAAATTCACCAGTTAAAGTCTCGTCAACATAAGATGGAACTGGAAATTACTCTTTTAAAAGCAACATCTGTAATTGAAACTTCATCATCCCAGATTGAAGTCCCTCAATCAGAAGGCACGAATTATCTTCAACTCTTGAATCAAGTTACTTACCAAAAATGGTATATATCTATCAATTTGGTAATAAATCAAGAGTACACTATCACTAATGCTATTGCCTTAGTCGATAGTGGTGCAGATATGAATTGTATACAGGAAGGATTGGTTCCTACTCAATATTTTGAGAAAACCACTCAAGGTCTTACCAGTGCAAGTGGCGGTAAGATGCAGATTAAGTATAAACTTAATCATGTTTTCATTTGTAAAGAAGGTATTTGTTTACTATCTACTTTCTTACTCATCAGAAATATGGCATAACAAGTTATTTTGGGCACTCCCTTTTTAGCTTTGATCATGCCAATTGAGAAAATTGATTCTCTTAGAATATACTCTAATTTACATGGCCAGTCAATCACTTTTCAGTTTTTAACCCCACCAGTAAACAAGGATATCAATACTCTTAAAATAAACATTATCTTTAAGGAAAAGCAACTGAATTATTTGCAAAAGGAGGTATCCTCCTTAGCAATTAATCAAAGATTGGTACAACCCACTGAGTAACAGAAAATTGAGTCAATACAACAAAACTTTCTAAAGGAAATCTGTAGTGAGATTCCTAATGCTTTTTGGGCCAGAAAGAAGCATATTGTTTCTTTACCCTATGAAAAGGGATTTACCGATCTCATGATTCCTTCTAAAGCTAGTCCCAACCATATGAAAGCTGACTACTTGGAATTATGCAAAACTGAAATCAGCTCTTTAATGGCGAAGAAGCTTGTCACTGACAGCCACTCCCCATGGAGTTACAGAGCTTTTTATGTCAATAAAAATGCTGAAAAGGAAAGAGGAATTCCTCGATTGGTTATTGATTATCGACCACTCAATCTTGCTTTGAGCTGGATTCGATATCCAATTCCCAACATCAAAAATCTTTTAGATAGATTACAATCTACTGTAATATTTTCTAAATTTGATCTTAAGTCTGGATATTACCAGGTACAAATTGCAGAAGAAGACAGGTACAAAACAGCCTTTTGTGTACCTTTTGGACAGTATGAATGGACAGTAATGCCATTTGGATTAAAAAATGCCCCTTCAAAATTTCAACATATTTTGAATGACATATTTAATCCTTATACTGAATTTTCTATTGTTTATATTGATGATATTATCATATTTTCAAAATCAATAGATCAACATTATAAACATTTGAAAATTTTCAAAGATGTTATTTACCGAAGTGGTTTAGTAGTTTCTGCTCCTAAACTAAAACTGTTTCTAACCCAGGTCAGATTTCTTGGTCATGAAATTTGTGATGGAAAAATTAGACCTATTGATCGCAGTATTGAGTTTGCTTCTAAATTTCCCGATGAAATCAAGGATAGAACTCAACTTCAGAGATTTCTTGGTAGTTTGAATTATATTCGAAATCACTATAGAGATCTTGCACAGGATACAACAATTTTGTACACCAGGTTAAAGAAATCTCCTTCCCCATGGACTTTGGAATACACCAAGGCAGTCCAGAAGATTAAACTCAGAGCAAAACAAATTCCTTGCTTAGCTCTAGCCAATTCTTCATGGTTCAAAATTGTGGAAACCGATGCATCCAATATTGGATATGGTGGTATTCTTAAATAGAAGAATCCAAGTACAGGAACAGAGGAGCTTGTTCGCTTCACTTCAGGAACTTGGAAAAATGCACAACTAAATTATTCAACCATCAAAAAAGAAATTCTTTCTTTGGTTAAATGCATTTATAAATTCCAAGATGATTTAATCAATCAGAAATTCTTGTTATGCATTGATTGTAGTGCTGCTAAACAAGTACTGGAAAAAGATGTAAAGAATTTAGTTTCCAAACAGATATTTGCCGGTTGGCAAGCTGATTTATCCGCTTTTGATTTTTCTATTGAATATATTAAAGGCATTTCTAATTCTTTACCTGATTTTCTAACTTGCGAATTTTTACAGGGTTCATGAATCAGCCCCCTCATGGGCAGGGCCGGGGTAATACTCCAAAGGCTCGTGGCAAAAACAAGGCTAAGGTCAAAGTGGTTATACCACTAAATGATGATCAATTTCCATATTTGGATCATGCTGCTGATCTGCTCAGCACACCTTCGAAAGGCAGCAGCAGTTCACAATAGAAACAACAGAAACCAACCATGAAAGAGGTTCTTGAATAAGAAACTCCATGGATACCTAATCAAAGGTATATTCAGACAGTATTGGTACTGAATTCTCAAAATGAGCAATGGATGCTAGATCCTTGGGAAGTTAAATCCAGATATTTACAAACACAACAATATGCTGCACTGGATGGTCGCCATAGATATATCTATGAGGCCATTCTTATTGAAACTTCCTCTGTGGAGATCAACCACACGAAGCAATTTTTGAATTCCAAAGATAGTCCTCTTACTTATAGTAAAGCTATCTTTAAGAGGCTTATACGGCCTAGTGACTGGGGATTAAATCCTAATTTGCCAAGAAAAATATCCTATGGTCACAGTTTCAATTATTGGGATTATATCTCAGCCTGGACATATTCGTTCTTTTATCAAAATCCGAAGCATAAGCATTCTTGGTTCTTCAAGATATGCCCTCAATCAGTTAAGGCTGATTTCCCAAACTGGGTTATACCCTGGTGGGCTATATTTGGCCCTGATCTGGATATTTTGCCCGAATCAATTAGGCAGTTATACTTGCCATGGCAACAATTTCATCCTCAATTAAGGGGACATGATAATATTCCTGTGGGAAAATCCACCCTATTGTTCTTTACTGAATTTGGAATCCCTTGGATTTGGAAATGGGATTTCCAATGTGGTTATACCACTGACAAGTTACCAGTCCTTCAGAGGATCTTTTATTACCGATGGTGGTCAGGCATGACTCAAGACCCTATCCAAGCTTTCCTCTATCTTATCAGAAAGAAAACATTGGAATACATGGATAAGGTTCCAAAGTTAACTATTCCAGAACCCGAAATCTTTAACCCATTTGAACTTGTTAAAGATATGATCAGAAAGCAACAACCATTAATTACCGAAGCAGATTTAATGGTTAAATGCATGGATTTTATGAGGAATAAATTTGTTACAACTTTTGATTCCTCCACATCAACAGTAAGAGATGATGCCTCCATGATATCAGTTTCTAGCCAGACCAGTCAAGATGGTAATCAGTTTTCCTGTCTAGCTGGTTATGCACAAGATCCTAATGAAGATCTTATTTCTGAAGATGAACCCACAGTAGCTGATTATTGGGACTCTCTTACCAGCCACTTGAAGGAAAAGATGAATCCACCCAAAAAGTAAAGATTCCTCTTATCCTGCCGACAGAAGAAGACAAAGAACTTTTCCCAAAAGTCTTTGGTTTTACAGTATTTCCTTAATCAGATGACTACTTTCCATCAGATAAGGAGACAGCACTTAGTGGTGGGCCGACCGACTGCACTATTCAAGCACACGATCCCATGCACTATGCGGACTTCAAAATGTTAATTTCAAGTCCATTTAATGTATAAATAGAGGGCAAAGTTTTCCTTCAATGTATCTTTCAATTTTTCTTTCTTCCTCTTGTAATATTTCTCTCTGTACTAGTTTGGAAGTTCAATAAAGAAAGTTTTCTGTAAGTCATCTTATTATTATTTCAGCAATTATTGTTATTATTGTTGTTATTATTAAATATCGTTATTATTGTTAAATATCGATCCTTTTCCCCTTTGTTTTTGTAAATATCGACCATTTTCCCTTTTAAAAATTTATTAAAGAATTAATAAATTTTTATTTTTATTTTTTTTAAATAAACTAGAAAGAATCTAAGCATGCTTATGTGACAATATATATAGGGGCGGACCCAATTAAGGCCTAGAGGGGCACGTTCCACCCCTCACTTTGCTCCAACCTACTATACAGAGGTACATATTTTTGGTATATATATATACATGGTAATTTTATATAGTGCCCCCCCTCAAATTTTCAAATTATTTTAATTTCCTTTTGGAAAAAAAAAAAATTACATATATTCCTTCTTCAAATATACAATATATTTTTCCTTTTCTAATTTTTGTTTCCTTTTTCAAAAAATTTCTTTTTTCGCTTATATATAATTATGTATTTTTCTATTTTTTTTAAACTTATTTCTTTTTATCGATGACATTTGTGATTGTATTTATTTAAAATATTATTAATTAATTTTTTGATTCTTATATTTGTAACTATATTTTTTTTTACCGTATTTATTTAGCATATTAATTTACAACTATTTTTTCTTATTTGTCTTTTTGATTTAAAAAAAATTATATATATATATTTGAAAAAAAAAAAAAATCAGCGACAGATGCCCAAGCAAGTGGATTATAAAAGTACTCAGAGATAATCTCTATACTCCTTTTATTTCTTTGGTCACACGCAAGTCTGTGCGCCCTATATACACAATCTAGCATTTGGTATTTGTTGAAACATTTAGGGTTACAACAATTTGTATTTGTTGAAACATTAATTAGTCTCCACCAAGAAAGTGATACTCAATGTCTCGTTTTGTTTCTTTGGAGACTCACAAACAAGAAGTGTGCTTATATAAGATCCTATTTTGTAACTAATGTAATGATGTAATCAATTTACTCCAACTTCTCAAACTTTATTACTTAACTTTGAAAATGAAATCTAACATTAATTGTAACACCCAAAAACTATAAAAAAAAAAAACCAATTTGTTATAACTGTAACTATTTATGAAAACTTACAAGATTTGATATTTTGTAACTAATGTATCTAAAAGATAAAATCACGCCATCCAATATGGCATGATGAGCATGTTAATATGATTTAAAGGCACATCAATTATGAGAGGTGAGAGTACCATGAAACCTACAAATTTCATATTTTAATGGAGATGGTGATTTACTGGAGCAAGTGCATAAAAACAAATATCACAAAAGATGCTATATTAGATACCATCAAACAAAAGTATCATTCATTTTTTTTTTTAATTAAGAAAATATGTTAATTACTAAAAATCAATATTTAGGAAAAACTTTTGGGGCAGTTGTATGGCATGAGTGCCTTGGGAAAATTATGTTGGTAAAAAAACACCATGAGAGTAATATTATAGTGTATTCATAAAATTACTTTGTGATTTTGAAAAAATATGGGATAAATATATTAATGAACTAATGTCAATTATTATTATTTTTTTTTGAAAAGTAAATTTTCAATTTTATATATAAATATTAACAAAATTACAAGCCCAAAGGCAATAGGCCCAACTGCAGCCAACACAGAGTGTATTAGGACAGGCCCAATGACACAAAGCCTAACAACTGCAAATAAATGCACAATGAATGGCAGTTAAATTCTACCAACTATTCCGGTGAGCATGGAGAGAAATCCACAATAATGTGCTTGAAGCCTCAACGTGTATGATCTGAAGGCTTAGCTGGTGGACGAGCAATTCCTTCAGGAAGATCCCATTCTGCTACAACTCTTCGCACATTGTGGGAGTCCTTTATGGTTGAGACCAGTAGTATGGAACGGATGGCTTCCAAGGTGAGGTGAAGCACCATGTTTGGAGAAAGGAATTTTTTCTGGAAGATTCTTCTATTCCTTTCTGTCCAGATATTGTAAACCAAGGCTGCTAAACTCAGTTTTGATACTGAATTGCTATGGAATTTAGAGATGCCCTTCCAGTGATGAGAGGTCCAAATGATTAACTCCCTCTAAGAAGACGGCTAAATATGGAACCCACACCTTGCTTGTAGAAATGTCCACAAGGGCTTGGTGAATGAACATTTGAAGAATAAGTGGTCGTGGGATTCCAAATTACAATTGCACAAGACACAAATAGTGGAGTTGATGTGAGAAGTGCACCTTCTATCCAATGTTGGCAACCTCTGCTGAATCACAACTCATAAGGTGAAAGAATGCTTGCGAATCGATGGTTTAGACCATACTAGATGTGACCATGAGGTGGAGGGTAGATCCTTGTTGAGAAATTTCATAGTTGCTGCAATGGAGAAGAAGGTTGAAGAGGAAGGCTTCCAGATGAACTGATCCTTTCTATGAAAGTTAAATGCTGGCAATGGTAATGATGGTTGCAGCTGTAGAAGGATATTGGTAATGGATTGTGGAAAGGACCAGGATGAGTGTCTGAGAAAAGAGCTGAGCTTAGTTTTAGAATTAAATCCTGAGTCTTGAATCTGCTGGGAGAGACAAGTTGGTGAAGTGGACCTAAATCACACCAGGTGTCAAACCAGAAATTGGTTGAATTGCAGTCTCTAATTTATACCTTAACAAGAGGCTTGATGCATTCTCCGAGCCTAAGAAGCTTCCTCCAGCTCCAAGAGCACTGACCAGGTACTTTGACTTCCCAAATGCTTCTTCCTTTTAGCAAATATGTGTTGATCCAATGCACCCATAACATATCATTAGAATTGATAATTCTCCAAAATTGTTTCATGATTGTAACCTCATTCCATGTAGAGAGATTAGGAAGACCTAAACCTCCAACTCTTTTTAGAAGACAGCACTTCTCCCAAGCTATTTTAGCTCCTGTAGTCTTGAGGGCAGGGCCAGACCAGAGAAAAGCTCCAAATATACACTCTATTTCATGTATAATGCTTGCTGGTAAAATGAACTTAGAACTCCAATACATTTGTGTAGAGAAAATGATGGCTCTAATGAGTTGTAACCTGCCTGCAAATGAGAGGAATTTGCTAGTCCAGTGCCCAATTCTAGAAGTAATCCTATCAACAAGAGCTTTGCAATCATTTGCCTTCAACATAGAAGAAACCAAAGGCACCCCAAGATATTTGTAATACCCCTAATTTTAAAAAATCATAAAATTGGATAAAATTAGAATTTCAATTATTTTTATTACATTTTTTTTATGTGACTAGTTATTTAAGTGTGTAATTGTTTTACTTTGTTAATTGATTTAATTGTAGTTATGTGTGTTTTGTTTGTTTAATGTTTAAATTGTTTTAAATTGAATATGTATTTATATATGTTTTTATTTGAATTAATGTTTAATTGTTTGTTTAATGTTTAAATTGTTTTAAATTGAATATGTATTTATATATGTTTTTATTTGGATTAATGTTAATTGAATTATTTGTAAATTTAAGTTTTATTGATTAATGGAAGTTGGGTTTGGATAGTAGTGATGGACCAACCGTTTGGGTCTCATGGATTATTCGGATAAGAGGGGGATGGGTACAGTATTACCCATGGAAGTATATACATGTATATTTGAGTATATCTGTATATAGGGTTAGTTTAATTGTTAGTATTTATTAATAATTAAACTGGTGTTATCAATCCTAATTTAATATGTATTATAATTTTAGGGTTTTGTTTTATTCTCACGAGTTTTTCCGGCTCCTTTCAGAATTTTAGAATTCTATTTAGGTTTTCCTTAAACCTCTATAAATATATCATTATATTTTCTTAGGGTTTTTGGAAAAATAAACACAAACCCTATTTTCAAACCCTATTCACGTACAGTGAAAATACAGAGAGTTGTAGAGTGCAAACAGAGAGAGGATTTGAGGAAAACAGAGTAACCTAGGTGAGGGTTTTGGTTGCGGTTTAGGGTTTGAACTTAGTGGAAGGGAAGGCTAAGCAGTAGAGGGTGGAGTTGACACTACTCGGACATCGTCGGAAAGCTTAGGAAACGGCGACATGGTTTTGAATCCAAAACTGTAAAGGCAAGTTCTATCTTCCTCTTTCCCTTTGGGCCGTGTTCTGTGCACCTAGATGATCTCTAGGGAATAACTAATCAATGATTGAAACCTACATGTTTATTATATGCTTGGGTGATAGTCTGTTTGTTTTAAAATCCAATATATTTACAGTTCGTGTATATTTGTTTCAGTATCCTGTACGTTAAGTATATTGATTCTGTTGTAAATTTAGTCTCTGTATTTGATTGCAACTTTTGTAAACACAGTATAGGAACACTACTGGGGTTATACAAAGCTTATAGGGATGCTATTATTCTATTTTAAATACGTGTTGCAATCCGTTCCGCTTCAATTTGCATATGATTCCAGTGTTCATACTAACAACATGTTAAGTTGGGTAGCAAACTTAAGCTTTGTAATTGATTTAAATTACTGTAATCAAACCTTGGAGATGTTAATAAAGTGATAATAAACCCTTAAGATCAGTTTAAGAAATAAACAGAAGGGTAGGGACTAACCAGAGAACGAGCAGATAGGTAAAAACGGAGCAGAGATGAACTGGAGGCTCTCAAGAGGGAGAGAGCCGGCTCTAGAAAGTCAAGAGCCGGCTCCCCTTCAGCAAGAGCCGGCTCCTAGGGAATTGGAGCCGGCTCCAATAGGGGAAGAGCTGGCTCTTCCATTCCAAGAGCCGGCTCTTCCATTCCAAGAGCCGGCTCCAATTTGTTTTACGTCCAGAAAGTGTTTTCTAGGGCTCTGTTTGGTGTTTTGAGCACTGTTTGAGCTTTTGAGTGATTCTAATGAACTGTAGGGACTTAACAGAGGATCTAAGTAGTTAATTCTAAGTGTTATTAAACTTATTGTTGCATAGTTTAAGTCTCTGAGACAAAGGATGTAGCAGTGTAAAAATATACAACGGTGTATGCTACTAACAGAGAAAGGAACTAAATGGCTTAATTAAATTTTAGAAATTTAATGAGACTTCACGGGGGGATTAAATAGTTAATTTTGGGTGTTATTAAGACCCTAAATTGATTTAAGGTTAATTCTAAATTAACGGATCAAACTGTATAACACTTATGTACAATTGTATACGGTTAGTGGATGGATGAAGTTTTAAATACTTAAGCTTATTTTTAGGCATTCCAGTGGGATTTAATATATTTATAAAATGGTTTTAAATATATTATAGGGTCATTGATGTGTTAGATGTGATCTATGCAGGCTCTGGATGTTAGTTGTTGATTTATTAAATCATCTCCTGCAACTATATGGTTAATTGTTTGGATTTAAATTGCTGAAACATTTAAAAATCTTCTGTAATTATTTGGATATTGGTTTTGGATTTTAAATTATTGTATTATTATTTATAGCCTGTAATTCACATGGTTTTGGATTTAAGTTATTGGAATACTAAATACTATTCTGCAACGATGTGGATGGTTGGTTTTGGACTATAAATTACGCGCTTATTATTTATGCCTTGTAATTTACCTGGATATGGAGGATTGTATGCACCGGTATGGGATGGTGGCATACTAGGTATGGTTTAGCTTAAAATGCTAATTCCTGCCTTATGGATTTTAAATTGGTGAACAGTTTTACATGTTCTATCTGTTATATGGATTTTGTGGATTGTATGCACCGGTATGGGACGGTGGCATACTGGGGACAGACTGATTCAGAATACTCAGTCCTACCTATTTTGGGAAGAAGGGCACGAATTATAAAAACATAATTCTCCTTATATTTAAGTCTGTGTAGTTGAATAAACTGAATGACTTATTGGATTCCTTATATAAGTCTGTGCAGCTGAATAAGCTGAACGATTTATTGGAGTTCCTATGGATGGATTTGAATGGACTTTAAATATATGGTTATGGTACCACGAGATGAGCTTGAGTCTCAGACTCGTTGGTTAGGACGCGTATATGCAGTGGATGCGTAGCTAGCTATAGTAGGTTGAGGTGTACCCTGTTAGGTCTAGGTACTCATGCCCACCTTTGGGTGCGTTTTCGCATGTTACCTTCTATTCAGGTTGAGACCCCTGTTGTAGATCAGTGAATGTCCCATAGTGTGGATATATATATGTATGGACTAGATAGATATTGTGAGGTATCTACGGTGTATCCGCGTATCGGGTCACTGTATGGATTGCAGTTAGATTAGAACTTGCTCGTGGGCCTGACCCACTCTTCTATTATTCTTTACAGGTGTTCGTTAGTTCCAGGCTGCAGAGCTTGATCGTGCTAAGCAGATACAGTTGTTCACTCCACCGATGACATAGGAGTATATTTTGTGTGTAGACTTGGGTTTTGTTTCCCGTCTTTTGAGTTAAGTGGGTTATTTTAAGGGTCCACTAGATGGATTCCCGAGTTGTATTGGAGAACGATATGTGTTCGTGGTGAATCAGTTGTATCTGAAATATCTTATTTATCAATGGAGTTATTTTTCTGAGGTTTTCAAATATTGGATTACTCTTTTAGTTTTCATTTCAGCAAATTTTATTTATCTCTTTTGATATAATTATTTTGTATTCGATTATTGCTAATTGGTTTGATATCCTCGGGTAATCAGGCATGGGCCTGGCCAACCCGCATCTAGAAATCCGGGGGTATCACAATATCTTACAGGAAGTACACCCTTATCAAATCCTAAAAGTGACAATATGGCAACTTCAAGCTGAGGATTAATTCCAGAGAAGAAAACTTGAGATTTGTTCTGATTAATGTGGAGACCTGATAGGTAAGAGAAAGTATCAATGGCATACTTGAGAGTTTGCAAGGAGTTAAGGCTGCCATATGAGAATAACATAAGGTCATCTGTAAAGATTAAGTGGGTTAGGGCAAGGACTTTACATCTCCAATGGAATTTGAATGGCCTTTCAGTTGTGGATTTAGTGACAATGAGGGAGAAAACCTGCATCACAATCACAAAGAGGAAAGTGGATAAAGGGTCCCCTTGCCTCAGCCCTTTGATTCCCTTAAAGTAGCCATTAAACTCTCCATTTACAGAGATGGTGAAGGAAGGGGTGGAAACACATGATTTGATCCAACTTATGAAAATATTAGGAAATCCAAACAGCTTAAGGGAATCAAACAGAAAATCCCAACACACAAAATCAAATGCCTTTTGAATGTCAATATTGAGAGCACATCTAGGAGAGGGAGAGAACCTGTGGTAACCATTGAGGCACTCTTGGGCTTAAAGTATATTGTCATCAATTTGTTTGCCTTGAATGAAAGCAGATTGAGCATTCCCAATAATGTGTGGCAATGTAGGCTTAGGTTTGAAGGCAAGGAGTTTAGAGATGCACTTGTAAATTATAGAACAACAGGAAATAGGTCTGTAATAGTTGAGGAAAGATGGGTTGGGTATCTTAGGAACCAGGGATATATAAGTTGAATTGATTTTTTTAAGTAACTTGCTTGTTAGAAAGAACTCTCTAATGGCTGAAGTAATATCAGAGCTAACAATAAGCCAAGCCTTTTTGAAGAAAAAGGCATTGTAACCATCAGGCCCAGGGGCCTTGTCACTGTTCAAGAAGAACATACATTATTGTATTTCTTCATCAGTTGGAATTGCATATAGAGATGGTAGGAAGTTGGGAGGCAGAGTGGGTTGAATAAAAGGAAAGAGTGATGCAATACCTGTATAAGGATGTGGATTCTTTCCAAGTGCTGATTGAAAGTGAGAAATAATCTCTTTTTTGATGTCCACTTCAATGTCTAGCAGCTCACCATTTGACTTAGTGATAGATGAGATTTTATTCCTGTTATGTCTTGAGGCAATAGACTTGAAGAAAAATGAGGAGTTAGAATCACCTTCTTTGATCCAGAGCACCCTTGATTTCTGTCTACAAGTAGCTTCCTCAGCTGAAAGTAGCCTTGTGTAGTTAGCAAGAAAATTCTTTTCTTGGTTCCTAAGAGCAATGTCATTTGGAGCTGCATCAAGGGCATATTAGCATTAGGATAGGAGGTCTTTAACAGTTTCGACTTCACCTTGTAAGGCACTGAGATTTCTTAAGAACCTTGATTTAAGAGGGAGTTTGAGCTTTTTAAGCTTAGATACCACTTGGAACATAGTGAACCCTTCATGATGTTCATTCCAAATTGATTGGACCAAAGGAAGGAATGAGTCATTAAAGGACCAACAGTTGAAGAATCTAAAGGGAACTCTTCTAACTGGCCTTGGATTGCCTAGGTTGATAATCATTGGGCTGTGTTCAGAAATTCTAGAGGGAAGGAAGTTGCAGAAGGATAAGGGAAATAATTGATTCCAGGCATCATTGATCAGAACTCTGTCCAATTTTTTAGAAATGTTAGCCACACCACTGCTTTTGTTGGACCAAGAATGAAAGATACCAGTGTATCTAAGGTCCTCAAAATTAGAATCATGCAAGCACTTCCTGAACTCAAGCATAGATTTGGATGTTTTGTTGGAACCCCCAAAATTCTCTGAAACTGAAGTAATAATGTTGAAGTCCCATCTAAGAATCCAAGGAGAGGATAAGATAGCGGGTGATTGCTTGGAAATATCTTCCCAAAGAAGCTCCCTCTCAGTAGACTCATTAGCATCATAAATAAGAGATAGATAGAATGAAGTTCTACAAGCTAATATGGTACCAAGGGAGTGGATTGCTTGTTTAGATCTCTGAAGTATTTGAAGGTGAACTTTGTTGGGATTCCAGAGAATCCAAATTCTTCCCAATGGAGAAAAATGATAGTTGTGAGTAATCTCCTAAGAATTAGCAATAATCTTATGGACCATATCCACATTACATGATTGAATCTTGGTCTCAATGATAGATACAATATCAAGCTTGTGGTCTTTGAGAAGTTGTTTCACTTCAGCTTGTTTTAAGGAACTGTTGAGACCCCTAATATTCCAAATGCCTAATGATACCATTTAATGGTGTTGAAAAACTTGCATGTTGGGAGAAGATTCCCTCTTAGTGGAGCTGTAACAAGAGATTTCTTAGAATGTTTCTTCCTTTTAACTTTGCTTCTCTTCTAAGCATCCAATTGATTGAAGTCTGCAAGAAGCTAGTTGTTGATTCAGTCTCAGATAGGGATGAACACTCTGGTTCTGCAGTGTGGATAATGTGGGATGAGATGGTACAATTGATTTTTTATGTGGTTTCAGTGGGATCCATTTTCTCTGGCTTGTAAGTACTTAAGTCCACTGCAAAGGATTCATTGGGCTTGAAATAGTGGGTAAAAACATTCTGACCATGGTGGAGTGGGGGAGTTGAAGACGAGTCAGGTGTAGAGGTCTGCATTGAATCAACTACATATGATTCCAAAGGCTTGAAATAATGAGTAATGACATTCTGTCCATGGTGAAGTGGCAGCTTTGAAGTGGAACTAGGTGAAGAAGTCTGCACTGAAAGGGGTAATGGCTGGTTGAGTGGTGATAAAGGTCTGTGGGGGGGAGATTGTACGGACCTGAGAGAGTTGTTTAAATGGTATGGTCTGCCATTCATGGGTTGGTTGAGTGAGCTTTTTTGGAAGGTGAGTTTTGTAGCAAGTTTTGCTTGTATGTCCAAAGATTTTGCAGGTATTGCAGCTTGGAGGGCAGTGGAGGTACTCCACATTAATGTCAGCAACCTTACCAGAGCTCATATGGAGTTTAATGATTGATGGAAAATCAGATGAGGCTTTAACATTTACACATAATTTGGCAAATCTTGTTTTGGTCTTCATCTCAGTGAATGAGTCAGCAAAGAGGGGGCGACCAATGTTACTTGCAATGTAGCTTAACCCTTGATCTGTCCAAAAATGACGTGGAACACCAAAAAGCTTGATCCAAATAGGAATAGAAGAGTGAGTAGATTTCTGAAATCCTGGCTTCCATTGACTAAAAATAAAGGTTTATTAGAAAAAAAAAAAAAAACCAGGGTCCCTCATCAAGAATTTGAGTACATTGTTGAATGGATGAGAAATGGAACTCAAACAGACCCTTTTAAGAACTTGTAATCTTTATAAGCCCTCTATCAGACCAAAGATTAGAGGCGATATCATTAACCATTCCAAATGGTAGACTTTTGTGAATAAAGTACCCCAGTAGGCTAGTTCTCATGGAAATCATCCTAGCGTTCTCAATTCCAGGGGGGGAATGATGATGTTCTTAGTAGAATCAGTTGGTGGAACAAAGTTTAAAGGTGTTCTTGTCTTTGAAGAAGTGACCACAGCTGCCCAAGTTATATGCGAAGGCTGGATAAGTATAGGTTAGTTGGATAAGATGGTAACATGATTGATGGAGGGGAGTTGTGGAGTGGTTAAATCTTGGTTCGGTATAGTTAGGTTAGTTTGGTTAGTTGGTTCATGGTTAATGACTGGTTGGATAGTGGTTGGAGATTCCATGTTAAGTTCAGGGTTTATAGGTCCAGGCACATGAGGTGGCAGTGACATTTTGGGAATAGTGACATGTGAGTGATCAGTAGATATGGAAAGATCTTTTTGAACAGGTGAAAGTATGTAAGTAGGATTACCTGAAGCAGCTGGTTGTTTATAGATCTGCAAGGAGTTCAAATTTGAATTTGAATTCAGCAGTGCATTGTCCTCGAGATGGTTGATGTGACAGCCTTGGTTGCTTATGGAGGCAATGGTGGTGGTGAAAAGATGGGGCGGATCCATGGTTTTAGGATAGTTGCTAAGTGGGGCTTCTTGTTGATCAGAGTTCTCCATTTCAGAGCAAGCAATGGAGTGGTTAGCATTGATGATTTGGTCACTGAGCTCATTGATTCTAGCTCTCAGTTTGGCTTGATTCTTAAGACCATTTCCAATGATATCTCTAAGCCATTCCACTTCTTCAAGAAGGTATATATACTTATAGTTACTCATGTACTTCATTAAGTCAGTATGCAACCTGAAGATCTCATCAATCAAAGCTTGAATGTTAGATGGATCAATGTCCACCATAATATTGTTGTGATCATCAACATATTTGAAGTGAGTGAAAACTGATTTCCCAAGAAAGGGTGAGAAGGTAACTTTTTTTTGTGGCTTTCTTCAAGATTGGTGGAGGAGGAACATTGGAGGGAGAATTGCTTAGTAGGGATGATTTTTTTAGGATGGACTTAGGAGGTAGAGGTTGTAGATGGGTGTGATGTGAAGAGGTTGATGGGTTATGTTTGGTGGGTGAACCATGAGGAAGTGCTGATTTCTTTGATGATTAGAAAGATTTGTGATGATAATTTTTGGTTAAGGAAGTACTGGATGGATAATGGTTAAGTTGAAAGCTAGAAGGAGTGCCATGGTTTGGTGGAAGGAAGGGAGGTTTGAGATGATTGGGTAGAGGATTCCGGTAGGATGGACGGTAGGTTTTGGGTGCTCTCATGTTTTTATCCACTCCTTCTTTTCCATTTTACACACTTGAACACTTGCGTATAATGTCAATTATTTCTATTACATATATATATACTTGTTGTTATATAATAAATGACAATATTTAACAAAATAAAACATTAATGGTAATAATTTTTTAGAGTAATGATAGGGGAACCGAAAAGGAATTCCCGAATTAACATCGAATTTGATGTGGTTGGCTATACTTATCATGTATTAAATAATTATTTTTTGGAAACTGTTTAAGTAGATGAGGTGGACAAAAACACGTCAGATTTGGGACTTATTCGGGAAAATCATTCGGTGACCCTATCATTTTTCATTTTTTTAATACTCTTTTTGTTCCACGATATCTAACTTTATGATAGACTCATTTTTATTATTTTTTTTAGGACTAATTTCATAAAAGTCAAATTTTGATTATAAACTCCTAACCTATTTTTAAAAACCCCTTACACTTTAAAAGGTGATCACATTGCCATAAATTTATACCCGACTTATTAACCGGACTGTGAAATGACAAATTTGACGTTACTATTTAATGTTAAATTTAAAACTAAAAATTATTTTTTGTAAAATTACAAAAATATCATTGTCTTCTTCATCTCCCCTCTCTCTCAAATTGTCACCCCTTTCTCTTTCTCTCTCTCTAAAAATAGACCCATCACCAGACCAAGTGATGGTCCTGTACCATCACAAATATCACGCTACACATCCACACATATATATTCTAACAAAGTAAATATATATATATGTGTGTGTGTGTGTGAATTAGAAGAGGGACTGATAGGCAAAGGAAAAGGAGAGTTCGATAGAGAGGAGGTGGGTGTGGTGCGATGGTAGTGGAGCTTGCTGTTGGGGTAGTAGGAGATGATTTTGCCACCGTAGATTGATGGTGGAGATGGAGGATGGTTTGAGGTTGTTCATAGAACGAGTGACCATAATGATTAATTTAGGTTTGGTGTTGCAATTGGTGAGAAATCAGGGTTAAGTCTTTGAAGATTGTTGGTGCGAACATGGCGACCAAGGTCACTGTGTAGTTTGTAGAGGCCATGAATGGCGGTGACGCCAATTACAGGGCGGTCGTCATCAACAAGTTCATTTCTTTCTCGATCGGACTAGAACCGGTCACGCCCGTTTCCAAAGAGGTCATGTTTCTCTTCCTCCTCCTCAACAACAACACAAATCCCTACAATCTGAGCCATTTGTTCAAGTGAAGGTCAATCATCACATGGTAGAGGATAAATGGGGTTTGATTTCTAGGGTTTATTGTCCCACTCTGATTCAGCACTTTCCTCTTCTGCCTCACAACCATCACTAGTTGGTCAAAAATGAATCCACCACCACCAACTCCTCCTCTGTTTTTATTGCACTATCAAAGAGTTTTAGTGGGGTGAAGAAGAAGAGGGTAGTTTTGTAATTTTAGAAAACTTATTTTTAGTTTTTAATTTTACATTAAATAATAGCAAGGTCAAATTTATCATTTCACAGTCCGGTTAAGGGGTCAGACACCGATATTGGGGCAATGTGATCTCTTTTAAAAGTGTAAGGGGTTTTTGAAATAGGTTAGAGTTGATGATCAAAATTTAAAAGTAGTGGAGGTTTTATAAATTAACCCCTTTTCTTATTATTTTAGTAGCGAATAAAATTATCAAATTTATTGTTAGTGGATCTACAATGATATGATGGTTTACTTTTTATAAGTTGAATGCAAGGAGGTTAAATTGATAATATAAAATTGATATGAAAATTAATACTTTAAATAGCATTTCATAATATTTTTGTCATCTCATGTCAAAATAAAAGGTTATTCAAGTATTTTAATACAAGGAAAATGTCCTTCAGCAAACATGTCAAATTTTAGGAGAAGTCAAAATAATAAATGTTAAATATTCTTCCTGTATATAATTTGTCCAAATCTTATAGGAGGTCAGTATAATTTATTCCAAAAAAAAAAAAAATATGGATGGAATTTTGGAGGGCATTTATGCATCAGCAGATAAAGGAAACAGTGGGTTGAGTTTGGGGTTGTTGGTGCCCTGGTGGTGATTTTTGTGGCGATGTTGGTTGGGGTTGCAAGATGGATCCCACATACTGGTCCCATGACCAACGTCCCGTCATTCGTATATATCTGCTTGTTGATGTTTTTCATCGAAAATAGAAAGATTGAGAAATTGTAAAAAGAGAAGAAAAAAAAAAATATATATATATAGATATTTTCGATATAAAACTTATCTTAGCTTATACATCCCTTGTTTGAAAAACTTTTTATTATATCTTGCCAAAGGAAATTTAATTTCCTGAACAACTTTTATGGTTGTGTTACATTGATAATCATGAAATCATCAACCAGAAAAAAACCTATTTCTAAAAACGCTATTCTTGTAAGTTTAATTTCTAAGAAATCATGGAGTTGTTTTTTCACATACAGACAAGGGTCCAATTCCATCGCATTGATTTTTCAATAGAAACCTAAATACTAAATTTATGGCGAATTTGCTTTTTCTGTTTGTGTTAACATGAATTTATCCTTAATTACAATAAATCAATAATTTAGGAGAATAATTTATAGCTTAGTTATGTGACCATATATATATATATATAATTTGTTAATTACAACGAATTATATATGGTCATTATAACAAATTTTGATTTTTTTTTTTTACGAGTACTTTCTAGGTTAACTTCACTACTTAATTTTATACTCCCTCTATCCCATATTAATTGTCAACTTCAAAAATTTTGATTTACAATTTTTGTGACTTAAAATTATCAAAATAGACCTCTAGTATTGGATATAGATAGCATATAAGTATATTAAAGGAATATGACTAAAAATAATATCAAATAATTCAAAAATAAAAGGTGGTAGTGAGTCAAAATTTTTCAAATTGACAACTATTATGGGACGGATGTAGTATAATTTAAAAAATGCTAACTTTTTCAATTTATTAGGTTTGACTGCTAACTTTTTAAAACTAGGGTAAAATATAGTCACACCCTTTGAGGTTTGGCAAAAGGACAATCAGATGAAACTTACCTCTTTTTTGGACAAAGACACCCTCTGAAGGTTCAAAAATGGACAAAGATACCCTTTTGTATAAGAAATTAACCAAATTACCCTTTGACCGTTTAGGAGACTTTTTAACTTTACAATTTAATAAATTGGATCAATCTACCCTCATGAACAATTTATGCATAAAAAAAAAAAAAAAAAAAACTTTATATGTTCACTCTTTTTTTTTTTTGTTATTTACTTTATAAATGTCCCAATTTCTTAAAAATGTAGATGTCTAAAATAATTTTTTGATCCCATACATATATTTCAAATAAATTATATTTTGTTATTACCTCTTTTCTTTTTCTTTTTTATTTTTAAATTAAGATACTTAATTCTTTCATCTAAAAAAAATTAAACCAATCTCTTTTCCTTAAAAATAAAAAATATGGTACCAATATAACTTTATGCATCTTAAATTATATATCAAATATTATGCATTTCCCAACATAAAAGGAAAAAATAATAATAATAATAATAAAACAAAGGGGAAAAAAATAATAAAACAAGGTGAAAAAAATAATAATAAAACAAAGGAAAAAAAAAAAAAAGGTATGCATAAAGTTATACCGGTATCTATTTTCTTTTATATTGAGAAATGCATAATATTTGATATATAATTTAAAATGCATAAAGTTATACTGGTACCATATTTTTTATTTCTAAAGAAAAGACTCTGGTTTAATTTTTTTAAATGAAAGAATTAAGCATCTTAATTTAAAAATAAAAAAGAAAAAGAAAAGAAGAAATAACAAAATATAATTTATTTGAAATATATGTACTGGATCAAAAAATCATTTTAGACGTCTACATTTTTAAGAAGTTATGACATTTATAAAGTAAATAAATAAAAAAAGAAAAAAAAAGTGAAAAATATAAAGTTTTTTTTATTTAATGTATAAATTGTTCATGAGGGTAGATTGGTCTAATTTATTAAATTGTAAAGTTAAAAAAGTCTCCTAAACTGTCAAAGGGTAATTTGGTTAATTTCTCATGTAAAGGGGTGTCTTTGTCCATTTTTGAATCTTCAAGGGGTGTTTTTGTCCAAAAAAACAGGTAAGTTTCATTCGAGTGTCTTTTGCCAAATCTCAGGGGGTGTGACTGTACTTTACTCTTAAAACTAATTACAAAACTATACTAAAATACTATTTACATTTTTTTATAATCCAAAATACCTTTCTAGAAGGTAACTATTGCTATCTATCTTTCTCATTCTAACGGGGACCCTTATTATTCAATCTCCTATCCAGAGAGTTTTATTGGGAGACTGGGACAAAAGAAGATTGCTATTTGTTGGACAGCGGCGTATGAAGCGCATTGAGTCAAAATTTCAAGAAAAGAATGTTAATTGTTATTCATGCTGTATGCAAACCGGACACAACTGCCGAAAATGTAAAAACCCACCTCCTAAATACTAAACAATTTGAAATAGGGATGTACTTGGAACTGTTATTTGCTTAATTAATTGTAATATCCATATGCATGATTAGGCTATACTAATCAAATTTTTTATAAACATATATAATTAACAGAAAGGTGGCCATGGGTATAAGAAAGGTGAATTTGCATTCAAGTTAATTTTACAAATAGAAGCTGAGTGTTAACTCTGCATGTTAATTGCGTATAATTAAATTCATATTGTATGGTATTTGTTTTAGAATGGTACGTAGAAAATAAACTCACTTTGATTTCATATTCACAAACAAACTATTGCAGTTCTGGAGAAATAGATGCATGTAATTAAATTAATCTCCCTTCAAATTTAAAGTAGGATGATTCATGTCAATGAATAATATCTTCAATTTAACTATATATGTCAAATTTTGTTTTCTTCCTGATTTTTAATTCCGCCTTCGTAATTCAGTGATTGAATTGTTTCACATTGTGTTTCGGAGCTCGACTTTGAACTTTGACAACTATAACTTTTAATTTAACATTCTTGCTGTGAAAAAGAAAAAAAAAAAAAAAAGAAAAAGAAAAGAAAAGAAAGAACTTCTGCATGTTAATTGCATATAATTAAATTCATATATTGAACAAAATTATTCAGTTATTTGTTTTAGAATGGTATATAAAAAATAAACTCACTTTGATTTCATATTCACAGACAAACTTTCTGTAATTAAATTAATCTCCCTTCAAATTGAAAGTATGATGATTCATGTCAATGAATAATATCTTCAATTTAACTATATATATATATGTCAAATTTTTTTATTCCTTAACCTTTTGGCCGTCACCGTCTTCGTAATTCAGTGATTGATTTGTTTCGCATAGTGTTTGGGAGCTCGAAATAGAACCTAGGCACCCCTAATTTTTAATCTAACATTCTTGTCTTAAAAAAAAATAAAAAATAAAAAATAAAAACTTTTGGCCACGTCTTGAATTTGAATTAAATCTCGCTATATCACATAACCCCATTACTATACATTCATTGATCTTACTTTGTTGTTTGATCAATTGATCCATTCTCTCAATATTTGTAAATCATAGAAACAATGATTTGAGCTTTGATCAGAAGCTATTTACCGTAACTTATATTAAATAGGTAAAGGCTCCCTAATTCTTCTTTTCAAATTTTTTTTTTTTCCCTTCCAAATTAATAACCTATTATTTTTACATGTAAGTCTCATTATAAATTTTTAATATATATATATATATATATATATATATATATATATGTGTGTGTATGTATGTATGTATGTATGTATGTATGTATATATACTTTTTTATGTTTATTATTTTATACAAACCTAATATAATATATATTGAATTACACCTTTCATAAAAATTCTAATAACCAAAACAAAAGGTATCTATCTACTACTTCTGTAGGGGTGGCAAAGTTTAACACAACTCGCCAACACAACACGAGTTAAAAGGGTTTGGATTGACCTTAAACGAGTTTAGGTCGTAAACGGGTCAACATGATTAATCCGTTTAGTTAATTGTGTCGTGTTTGGGTTGAGATTTTCAACCCGTGTATCCCGTTTATATCCGTTTAACTATACGTGTCATAAACAAATTTCTATTTAAGTTCCAAAATAATATCTAAACGTGTATCTTATAATTTATTATTTTGTAAATTAGAGATTATCTAGTAATTTGGTTAGATTGAAACTTATATTTTTCTAGTATTTAATGTTTGATAGAATATTATTAATAATTTAAATAATAAAATATTAGATTTTAATAAACAGTTCATTAAATGGGTTACACATGACCCGTTTAATAAACAGGTTGGATTAGTGTTAAGAATTCATGACACGATTATTAAATGGGTTGTGTTCCAATTAAGCAATTTAGTAAAATACACTTAAATCGACACGTCGCGATTACAATTCGCGAACACAAATTGCCACCCTTGTACTTCTGTCACACATTTTTTTATTTATTTATTTATTTTTGGTACCGATGACATTAAACTAGATACTCTCCCTCTCTTACTCTTTATATTTCTTTGGGCGCTGTGCGCTACATATTGCTCCCAAGAAATTAATGCATACAGATTTTTGAGCGATGTATAGGCAATGCTTGAATATAAATTTCTTTGGGCGCAAGCCTCTTGCCCTATAAATTGGTAATACAGAGCTTGCTCGCAGCGGTCGAACCAAGTTCTTTATCTCGCTGTCCTAAACGCATCCCTTTCTTCTCTCAGTCAATCAATACTAGTTCGTAGCGAGCTAAGCCTTCGCGGCTCCAGTCATCCCCGCTCCTCTGTTCCTCTCTATCTCGTGTCTCCGCCGCCATGTCAAGAATCTTGAATATGGTCACCGGTGCGTACTACCTACCGGACGATAGCAAGAAACATAGTCCATTCGGAGAGGATTCTTACTTCATTTGCGACGAAAAATGCACCATCGGTGTTGCGGACGGAGTGGGCGGTTGGGGAAGAAAGGGTGTGGACGCCGGAAAGTATGCTCGCGAACTCATGATCAACTCTCATCTCGCCGTCCAGAAGCACACCAATGGAGTCATCGAGCCCAAAAGGATTTTGACGGAAGCTTTCTATAACACCCACGATGCAGGATCGTCCACCGCCTGCATAATCACACTCGTCGGCGACGTACGTATATCTATTCTCTACTAATTTATTGACTCCTCGTGAATTATTGAAATTGGGTTCGGTTTGTTTCTAGAGTTAACATTCTTGAAAATGCCGTGCGCCCATTTATGTACTGTGTATATATGATGATGGTTTTTGGTATGTTAATGTTACAGTGCTTACATGCGGTGAACATTGGAGACAGTGGATTTGTGGTGATCAGAGATGGAAAGATTGTATATCGATCTCCGGTTCAACAACACAATTTCAATTGTCCCTATCAATTGGGAAATACCGGCAAGGAACGAGATCGTCCTAAGTATGCTATGGTATGTACCCTTTTTGACCCTATTTGAATTTACCCAGATGAAGAACTGCACATACTTAATGGGACAAGCTAATTAATTCATTGTTCACCAAGTTTCCCAAATTGAAATTAAGATGTGGCAAATTTGCATTCTAAGTTAATTTTAGGAACATGTTCTGATTGTTTCTCAAATAAATTCAGGTATTCAAGGTTGCAGTAGAACCAGGAGATGTGATTGTTGCTGCTACAGATGGACTGTTTGACAACTTGTTTGGTCATGAAATTGAGGAAATTGTAAACGTGGCAATTGAAAATTGCGAAGATACTGAAGATATGGCCATGTTATTAGGCGAAAATGCTTTATTCAATGCCCTGGATGATGAAGTTCAAACTCCATTCATGGAAGCTGCTGAAAGGGCCGGAAAAAAACGCTGTAATGGCAAGATGGATGACATAACTGTGATCGTTGCTCGTATTGTTTCATGTTACAACACATATTTCTGAAGTTTTTGTTGGACATTGTAAATAGATTCATCCCACTTGTACGGTTTCTTGTTTTAGAATTGTATGTTTATTCCCAGACAAAGGATTGAAATTCTGGAGAATAGATGCATGTAAATCTATGTCAACGAATAATATCTTCAATTTAATTTCGTCATATTTTGTTTTCTTTCCCGTTTCAATTACTCCAAACATCAAGATTGACACAACGATAATAGTAAAACCTAAAACCAACATAACCAAATTAATATGATTGGAAATCCATTTCAATGACAACAAATTCAGTGCCACACAATCCATGACATGTTTACTAAACAATTTGAAATAGGGATGTACTTGGAACTGTTATTTGCTTAATTAATTGTAATATCCATATGCATGATTAGGCTATACTAATCAAATTTTTTATAAACATATATAATTAACAGAAAGATGGCCAAGGGTATAAGAAAGGTGAATTTGCATTCAAGTTAATTTTACAAATAGATGCTGAGTGTTAACTCTGCATGTTAATTGCATATAATTAAATTCATATTGTATGGTATTTGTTTTAGAATGGTACGTAGAAAATAAACTCACTTTGATTTCATATTCACAAACAAACTATTGCAGTTCTGGAGAAATAGATGCATGTAATTAAATTAATCTCCCTTCAAATTTAAAGTAGGATGATTCATGTCAATGAATAATATCTTCAATTTAACTATATATGTCAAATTTTGTTTTCTTCCTGATTTTTAATTCTGCCTTCGTAATTCAGTGATTGAATTGTTTCACATTGTGTTTCGGAGCTCGACTTTGAACTTTGACAACTATAACTTTTAATTTAACATTCTTGCTGTGAAAAAGAAAAAAAAAAAAAAAAAAAGAAAAGAAAAGAAAGAACTTCTGCATGTTAATTGCATATAATTAAATTCATATATTGAACAAAATTATTCAGTTATTTGTTTTAGAATGGTATATAAAAAATAAACTCACTTTGATTTCATATTCACAGACAAACTTTCGGTAATTAAATTAATCTCCCTTCAAATTGAAAGTATGATGATTCATGTCAATGAATAATATCTTCAATTTAACTATATATATATGTCAAATTTTTTAATTCCTTAACCTTTTGGCCGTCACCGTCTTCGTAATTCAGTGGTTGATTTGTTTCGCATAGTGTTTGGGAGCTCGAAATAGAACCTAGGCACCCCTAATTTTTAATCTAACATTCTTGTCTTAAAAAAAATAAAAAAAAAACATTTGGCCACGTCTTGAATTTGAATTAAATCTCGCTATATCACATAACCCCATTACTATACATTCATTGATCTTACTTTGTTGTTTGATCAATTGATCCATTCTCTCAATATTTGTAAATCATAGAAACAATGATTTGAGCTTTGATCAGAAGCTATTTACCGTAACTTATATTAAATAGGTAAAGGCTCCC
The DNA here is from genome assembly GCF_030987335.1 of Cornus florida. NCBI lineage: Eukaryota > Viridiplantae > Streptophyta > Magnoliopsida > Cornales > Cornaceae > Cornus > Cornus florida. The sequence goes on along the minus strand of NW_026775572.1, from coordinate 22,584,086 downwards.
TAATTCTTCTTTTCAATTTTTTTTTTCCCTTCCAAATTAATAACCTATTATTTTTACATGTAAGTCTCATTATAAATTTTTAATATATATATATATATATATATATATATATGTATGTATGTATGTATATATACTTTTTTATGTTTATTATTTTATACAAACCTAATATAATATATATTGAATTACACCTTTCATAAAAATTCTAATAACCAAAACAGAAGGTCTTTATCTACTACTTCTGTAGGGGTGGCAAAGTTTAACACAACCCGCCAACACAACACGAGTTAAAAGGGTTTGGATTGACCTTAAACGAGTTTAGGTCGTAAACGGGTCAACATGATTAATCCGTTTAGTTAATTGTGTCGTGTTTGGGTTGAGATTTTCAACCTGTGTATCCCGTTTATATCCGTTTAATTATATGTGTCATAAATAAATTTCTATTTAAGTTCTAAAATAATATCTAAACGTGTATCTTATCATTTATTATTTTGTAAATTAGAGATTATCTAGTAATTTGGTTAGATTGAAACTTATATTTTTCTAGTATTTAATGTTTGATAGAATATTATTAATAATTTAAATAATAAAATATTAGATTTTAACACACATTTTTTTATTTTATTTTTTTTTTGGTACCGATGACATTAAACTAGATACTCTCCCTCTCTTACTCTTTATATTTCTTTGGGCGCTGTGCGCTACATATTGCTCCCAAGAAATTAATACATACAGATTTTTGAGCGATGTATAGGCAATGCTTGAATATAAATTTCTTTGGGCGCAAGCCTCTTGCCCTATAAATTGGTAATACAGAGCTTGCTCGCAGCGGTCGAACCAAGTTCTTTATCTCGCTGTCCTAAACGCGTCCCTTTCTTCTCTCAGTCAATCAATACTAGTTCGTAGCGAACTAAGCCTTCGCGGCTCCAGTCATCCCCGCTCCTCTGTTCCTCTCTATCTCGTGTCTCCGCCGCCATGTCAAGAATCTTGAATATGGTCACCGGTGCGTACTACCTACCGGACGATAGCAAGAAACATAGTCCATTCGGAGAGGATTCTTACTTCATTTGCGACGAAAAATGCACCATCGGTGTTGCGGACGGAGTGGGCGGTTGGGGAAGAAAGGGTGTGGACGCCGGAAAGTATGCTCGCGAACTCATGATCAACTCTCATCTCGCCGTCCAGAAGCACACCAATGGAGTCATCGAGCCCAAAAGGATTTTGACGGAAGCTTTCTATAACACCCACGATGCAGGATCGTCCACCGCCTGCATAATCACACTCGTCGGCGACGTACGTATATCTATTCTCTACTAATTTATTGACTCCTCGTGAATTATTGAAATTGGGTTCGGTTTGTTTCTAGAGTTAACATTCTTGAAAATGCCGTGCGCCCATTTATGTACTGTGTATATATGATGATGGTTTTTGGTATGTTAATGTTACAGTGCTTACATGCGGTGAACATTGGAGACAGTGGATTTGTGGTGATCAGAGATGGAAAGATTGTATATCGATCTCCGGTTCAACAACACAATTTCAATTGTCCCTATCAATTGGGAAATACCGGCAAGGAACGAGATCGTCCTAAGTATGCTATGGTATGTTCCCTTTTTGACCCTATTTGAATTTACCCAGATGAAGAACTGCACATACTTAATGGGACAAGCTAATTAATTCGTTGTTCACCAAGTTTCCCAAATTGAAATTAAGATGTGGCAAATTTGCATTCTAAGTTAATTTTAGGAACATGTTCTGATTGTTTCTCAAATAAATTCAGGTATTCAAGGTTGCAGTAGAACCAGGAGATGTGATTGTTGCTGCTACAGATGGACTGTTTGACAACTTGTTTGGTCATGAAATTGAGGAAATTGTAAACGTGGCAATTGAAAATTGCGAAGATACTGAAGATATGGCCATGTTATTAGGTGAAAATGCTTTATTCAATGCCCTGGATGAAGAAGTTCAAACTCCATTCATGGAAGCTGCTGAGAGGGCCGGCAAAAAACGCTGTAATGGCAAGATGGATGACATAACTGTGATCGTTGCTCGTATTGTTTCATGTTGTAACACATATTTCTGAAGTTTTTGTTGGACATTGTAAATAGATTCATCCAACTTGTACGGTTTCTTGTTTTAGAATTGTATGTTTATTCCCAGACAAATGATTGAAATTCTGGAGAATAGATGCATGTAAATCTATGTCAACGAATAATATCTTCAATTTAATTTCGTCATATTTTGTTTTCTTTCCCGTTTCAATTACTCCAAACATCAAGATTGACACAACGATAATAGTAAAACCTAAAACCAACATAACCAAATTAATATGATTGGAAATCCATTTCAATGACAACAAATTCAGTGCCACACAATCCATGACATGTTTACTAAACACCATGCATATAGTTGCATATAGTTGCTCAGATGACAACAACCATAGCTAATAGGACTGTTACTGCGCGCTCAAGACTTCAATCTCAAAATCCAAAACCGAGTTTGGCTGAATACCCCATGCTGGAAACCCGCTAGCGCCGTAAGCATAATCAGGAGAGCACTGCAAAATTGATTAAACACCACAAACACATAGTTACTTCAAACAAGATCTGAGGTAGACCACTCTTGTCCACAAGAATAAGAAGCAGCCTTGTTTACTTGTTCTCAACAAAAGGGCAATTTTTAGAACTTCAAATATTTAAGATACTAAAAGAATCCCAACCTGGTAAAAGTTTGATACCTCTATTAAACACAAGAATGAACATGAATCAAAAGATACAAAAATTATGAAATGTACAACACAATCAGATTTTGCCAATTGACCTTTTTTAACTTGATCTATAAAAGTTCACTAGATGATGGTTTTAATGTCTTCAGCATAACTTTTTTCCCACTAAAGCTTTTTGCATATTCCAGTTTTTATTTATGCAGCAAGAGAAATGATAATTTTGTGGCACAAGAATCAAACCAAGAAGTTTCAAGTATTACCCGTAAACGAGCAACCTCTCCCACTTGCATTCCCAGTACGCCTTCATCCCATCCTGCACAGTAGGATGGATTAATTCTTCAAGCCAATAAGTAGTAGTAAAAACCATAGAACTCTGTCATCGACATATGTGTGTGCAAGACATTATATGTACATGTAACTGATTCACCAAAATTTAGAAGAAAAAAGAAAATTCATTTAACATGAAAAAACAAAGTTGCTGTCCTGAAAGATCAATATCTCCAAGCCCAGGTTTTCCTAATATAGAAATAGATTCAGGATGCAAGTTGCATCTAGAATATAGACACTGCAATAGTGGATTCACCAATATAATGCACGTGTCAGAAAATATAGTGGACCAAACCCAATCAGTTGGCATGTTTCAACCAACACTAGTTATTCTCACATCCGGAAATTTGATGCCTCGGTGGAATTCAAATTATAAAGTTAATTTAGGAATCACTAATAAGACAAGAGGAAGTGCATGATCGGATACTGAGAATGAATCTTGAAATCAATCAGCAGTTTTGTGGTCTTTCCAAAAACATGTCACAATGTCTTTTTTCCACAAAAAAAAAAAAAAAAAAAGTCTGCTGAGTTCCCCTATTTGTATCATAAAAACAAGCCTGATATTTCCAAAGATACTGTGGCAATAGTAGACTTGGCAAACAAAAGCATAACCAGAGGTCCAGAACATCCATTAATTAGAGTTCTTAGATAGATTGCTCTAAATCACTGGACTGGCATTAAAGGTTTATAAAACGAAATTGAAGTACAGCACCAGAAAGGTAAACATCAATCTCAGTAAATTTTAGGCCATTATAACTCTCAACAATGTTAAATCACCTCAGTGCAGAATGATTCACAGTAGTGACAGATTTTGGACTAAAAAGTCGGGGGCCTTTTCAGGGCCAATTACAATCGTTATGATGAAGTTCTAAGAAAATATACCAATTTAAATGTCTCCTCCCTTATCTCGTTTTCCCTCCTTTACTTTCCTTTTATCTATTTCATATACTAAATGCTCCAATCTATAAGTGACTCTGGGAGGATTGCAACCAAAAGGGACATGATATTTGTAGCCATCATCTGTGTTGCTGACTTCAAAAACTGCATAAATAGGGTGCAACCTTGGCTTGAAAAATGTAGCATCAAGTAGAGCTGTAATTTGTAGAGGAATATTTTTTTACTAATTTCGTAACATCAATCTATTGCAGCCTATCAACATAATACTAACTTGTAGAGCTGTCATTTGTAAAAGGAAATTTTTTAATGTTACCAATATCATAATTTCCATCTACTGCAGCTTGTCAGCTTAATACTAATTTGATGAAGGCCTGGCCTCTGTCACTTATTACTGTGCTGTGGCAGTTTGGATAGGATAGCCTCCCACATTGCTTTTTCTAAAGGACTAAAACTTTTATTTTCATTTTTCCCAAGTAAGTTTTATTCTCGGTATGCTTCTAGGATTTTCCCAAACCTGCAATTATGCATTCACTTCGGATAGACAAACTCTTCTTCTTCCTCTTCCTCTGTGTGTGTGTGTGTATTTGTGTCAGCTTCAGCATGGCAATGTTTTTAAGTTGTTGATAGATTAAGTGCCACCATGTAACTAACATGCTTTGATCCTAACCCCGACGAACCATACTGTGGCCAAAAGATAATTTTATCTTATCTTCGTATTTGTACTCATGCTGAATTTGTTGTCGAATAACTATTCCCGATAGACAACAATAGAAAAAAAAAAATTTGAAATTGAAACTTGTGCAAAAGTGAGTGCTTATGACTAATTGTGACACTCAGCATTCTTCATCCTATCCTAATTAAAACTGATTTTGAGAAATCCAAGCACCCATATACTACAAAAAAAGTTGCTGATTTTTGTCAGGTAACAACAACAGTTGCTGCTTGTCAGATGAGCAGAACACTCACCATCATCATTGTTGCCTTAATCCCATATGAATGGGGTCGGCCATGTGAAAATTCTCTCTCCGAGGTTTTCTATTACATGCCAATTCACCTACTATATTTAACTTTTTAAAATCATTTTTGATAACCTCACTCCCATGTTATTTTTGGCCACCCTCTCCATCTTTTACTTTCTACTACAACTAGTCTCCCTTGTTTGACCGGCATGTCACTAAGTCTCCAATGTATATGTCCAAACCATCTACGTCTACTCTCTCGAATTTTCTCCCCAATGGGTGCTACACCTAATTTTCCTCCAACGCTTTCATTAGTGGCCCTATATCTTCTATTCACTCCACTCATTCATGCATTCAAATGTTGAGGACAAATTGCAAAGGAGCTAAATTCTGTCATTGCTAGACTTCAATGCATTCAAATGTTGAGGACAAATGTTCAGTTCCACCCTCTTTGTAGTTGTTATTATCCTTCTTGTCCCTTATAATTTTATTTTGATTATAACAAGTCAGGTACCTAAATCCACTCCGCCTTTGCAGTCATTAAAATACATTTTAATACACTGATCATTACATTTAAAGTCCTTGTCCTCTTATCGATCTCTAAAACTTCATCACAAATTACCACTGTTTACACATAAAACAAAATACATCAGGCATAAAAGCAAACAGTTGATTCCCTAATCTATAGTTTGATCCTAAACATAGTTTTTAAATCTTACCTTAGATTCAAATTGGACCTTTAAGATACAAATTGCTACATCTATATGAATTGCTTGGCCAAATTCAATATTGTAAGGAATCTATATGAATCTATGATGATTGAAAGAGATTCACATTTAGTGATTTGGAAATAATTCATGCAATTCAGAAATCTATCAAGCTAGAGAACCAAAAGAATTGCATGTTCATTATCTCATGCTCATTTTCTCTCCACTTTTCTTTGAGGACTTTAAGGTTCAAGTATATAGTTCTTTGTCCCCACCACCTTTTCTGGAAATCTCCAAGACTATTATTCAAACCTTTACCACATATTCCTAATCAGAAAGGACTCTTTGTACCATTTTTAGAGCTTATAGAACCTTTTTTTTTATATATATAAATCTACGGCTGTGGCTAGAGTTTGGGATTCCTCAGTTCAGGAAAACCCTATTCATCACTTTTGATATAAATCTACGGTTGTGGCTAGAGTTTGGGATTCCTCAGTTCAGGGCAACCCTATTCATCAAGTCATGAAGAAATTGAGATTATTAAAGGAAGAAATGAAAATATGGAACAAGAAAAAAGGTAATGTTTCTGATAATGTGGAGAAATGCAGGAAAAAAATATTTGAAATTCAACAAAAGCTGCAGCTGGAACCTTTTAGTGATAAGCTTATTATGTTGGAAAGCAAGGCTTGGGAAGAATTAGAAGTAGCTTTGAGGTATGAAGAGGTGCTTTGGGGACAGAAATCCAGAATTCAGTGGTTCCAAGAGAATGCCAGATGCACCAGGTATTTCAACCAGAAAGTGAAACAGAGAAGAGCTCATAATTCAATTTCTATGTTACAGAATGAAGATGGGGACTGTACAGATTTCTATGCGAGAGAGTGGGTGGTGGACTTCTATACAGATTCATATTCTGCAAAGGCAACTCCTGCTCCTCTTATGGATGGGTCTAGGAGTATGGTTAGTGAGGAAGATAGAGGTTTTCTGGAAACTCCCATGACTGAAGATGAAGTCAAACAAGTGGTTATGAACCCTAAGCCAGACAAGTCTCCGGGACCTGATGGTTTTCCTTATAGATTTTTCCAATCCAACTGGCATATCATCGAGGTAAATGTTGTGGAGGCAGTTAAGTTCTTCTTTACCTCTTCTTTTATGCCTCAAGGTTTGAATAGTACTCTCATTGCATTGATTCCAAAAGAGGATGATAGTCTTAAGGTTACAAACCTCAGGCCTATCTCTCTATGGAACTCCATATACATACAAAAATCATTGCAAACAGATTGAGCAAGATATTGTCTAAGCTTGTTGGTTGGGAGCAGGCTGCTTTTATGAAGGGTAGAAAGCTCCAAGGTAACATTATTTTAGCTAATGATCTTCTTAAACGTTTTTCCAGTAAAGATTTTCATCCTTCAATGGCTTTAAAAACTATCTTGCTAAAGCTTATGATTCTGTTTCATTGAACTTTTTATCTTATATTCTGCAATGGTATGGCTTTGGGGAGAATAGTCCAAATGGGTAATGCAATGTGTCTCTTCAGTAGCGTACTCTGTCTTGGTAAATGGAGTGCCTTTAGGGTTTTATTTCTTCTGGTAGAGGGTTGAGGAAGGGTTGCCCTTTGTCTCCCTTTCTCTTCTGCCTTGATACTGACTTCTTTTCACAATTGATGGAGAGAGTAGCTGAAGGAAGGCTGGAATTATGTTTTTCTGTCACAAAAGTGGGACTTTGCAGATGATCTCTGTCATTTTGAAAGCAAGTATTTCAAATGCTAAAGCTTTGCATGATCTACTTTCTGAGTTTGGAGATAGTCTGGTCTCAGAGTTGATCAATATAAAAGCTTTTAATTTTTCTCCAAGTCTGTGAAGAGGAGGAAAGACAGCCATAAAATTTTGAATTTCAAAGTGGGCAATTTTCCTATAAATTATCTTGGTCTTCCTATGATTGATAAAAATCTATGAGTGATTGTACCTATGGTTTTTTTTTTTTTTTGGTCCTGTTCTCTGGTTCTGGTTGATAAGGTATCCTCTAAAACCTCTGCATGGAATGCTTTCAATTTATCCCTTGCAGGTAGGATTGAATTAGTAAAAATGGTGGTTTCTGGAATATTCTATTACTGGGCTGCTATTTTTATTATTCCCATTGCTCTTCAAAGTAATCTAGATGGGAAGATTAGAAATTTTATTTGGGGTGGCAATTCTAATGGTAAAGCTATTCATCCTCTTAAATGGAGTTCAGTTACTTTGCCAAAATCAGAGGGTGGTTTTGGGGTGAGACCTACAGCCAGTATTGATATTGCTGCTAAAGTTTGTCTTGCTTGGGATTTCATTCAGTCTAAGGAAGCCTTGTGGATTGCCTGGTTTAGAGATATGTACACAAAAAAGTCAAATTTTGAGAACTGTAATCCAAAGCCAGGTGACTCGGCAGTATGGAGCAGTATTCTGTCTGTTAGACAGAAGTTGCTGGATAATATAACCTTTCAATTCAGAATGGCTGAAGTTTCAGTGTATTTTTTGGGAGCCTTTGACCTAAAAAATACTCCTCCTCAGGATCTTCTTGGGTATCCGGTATATTAAGGGCTTTCGGTTAAATGTATAAAGAGCAATGGTTCTTTCAACACTCGCATCAGGTCCTTAGTTCCAGATCCATGGTTTGTTGGTTTGTAAGTAGCGGGATAACATAACCCTTCAGATTCAGAATGGGGGTGTCTTTTCTTAGAGCTCTTGCCTAAGAAGGTTGAGAGGATTATTTTTTCAGTTAAAAGTTGTGCTTGCAGATTTGCTGATTACAGCCGTTACAGGGTAGTGAAACATTACAAGCTTTTGGCCTGCAGAAGTCACTGATTATCTTCACAGGTTTCAGAATCATATGGAGGAAGAAAATATCAACTGGAAGCATGGCATGTTTTGTTTCAAATCTGTCCGGAATCAATGCAGATGTAGACATGAGAGAGTTGCTCGGTATCCTTTGGTTTGGAATAAATGCTGGCCAAGGGTGTCTTGCACTGTAACACTTATTCTGCATAATGCAATTTTGTCTCTTTCAAACTTAAGGTTGAAAGGATTGCAACTAATAACAATTTGTCAATGGTTGAAGAGGTGAAGACTCATTGGATCACCTCTTTTGGACTTGTTCTTTAGCTAGAAAGCTTTCTTGGAGGAAATTCAAACTTTCGGACTGTGTTTACAGGATAGTTTTTATATTTCCTGATTCTCTCTCTTGGTTCTGGCTTTTTAAAAATTGTTGGCTAGCCTTCCAACTCTTTTTATTTGATTTTAGTTTTCCTCAGTTTCTTTTGGATAGGGTATGCCCTTCCATTTTTGTAGTTGCTGTTTGTTTTTTTGGCTTTTGGCTAGCTTTCTGATGTACCATTTTGCTCTATATGTATAATAAAATAAACTACATTCAATCTGGATTAGTATGGGCAAAAGCCCCGGACACCCCGGTTATAGAAAAAGAAGAAAAAGAAAAAAAAAAAAACCACATTCAGGGAATATTTTTATTTTTTTACGGTTGCAACTTTTGACTTTTTCTCTTGCAACTAAAAAATGGTTACTTAGCGCAAGAAAAGGGCATATCAGAACTGCTCTGAAGCATTAGATAGGTCATCAGGTGAACTGCTATGAAGCAGATCAACTGCTGATGCAGGAAAAAGAAAATTTTTGATACATATATTGAAAAAGAAAAATTTTGATACATATATTGAAAAAGAAACAATATCTGGAAATGTTTAAAAAGGGTGAATTTTTCTATAGGCATATTTTAGCTTTTAATTTGAATAAATGCACTTCATATGTTGGGATGATGAAGCTGTTTGGTACTTATAAAAAAAAAAAAAAAATGACGAAGTTGTTTGGTGATAGTAGCAAGGGCTTAAAAGTATCTTCTTATCACGAGACTAGATTCACCTATAGGATATACACACACGTACATATATAGAAAAGAAAGAGAGAAAAAAAAAAAAAACAAATTGAATAGTAATAGAACTTTTGTTGAAGTACAAAAATGAAATGAAAAAAATTGGTCATAAACATGAAAGACGCCTTGCCCTTCAGACAACTTGTCACATTTACTAAAAAGTTGTGTATTACTCCATGCTACATTCATACATTATATTTCCTACTTATAGATGACATTTATTAAAAAGTTGTTTATTACTCCATACTACATTCATTCATTATTTTATTTTTTTTGATAAGCAACACAAGATACTACATTCATTCATTATATATCCTACTTAGACATGTTTTTGTACTATTTCTGTTCTAATTTGAAAGTTTTATCTTACAACTCACATTTCATATGCTATGCCAATGCTAGAAAAAATATATATATACGAATACACAATACAGTGTGATAACTGTGATCCACTTCCAAGCAACATATATTCAACACGTCTCAACTATAGTGTGTAGACAAATTATAGTTCATAAAAATACAAAAATTGATTAGAAACAAGCATGTCCTGCATATAAGAGTTGAATTCCCGTATACACTACAATATCAAGTAATAGCCCTAGTAATATCCCAGAATTCAAAACCATCAACAACATCTATACACACACACACACACACACACACACACACACACCACAACCAATATTTGGAACCCAGTGATACATATCTTTAAAATGCAAAATGCAATTAGCAATAAAATTACACAAAAGTGACGCATACACAAAGTTGCACACGAATATGTACTCAGGATATCAATTCAACAGATATGAATACATAATTCAGAAATATATCTAATTAAATACCTTTAATAACAGAACCTTGGCCGATCTGAAAGGTGAAAGGCTTCTGCCCGGGATCCTTTGTGCTAATATAAGAATGAGATTCAGATAGGAAATAACCCAATTTATATATTTCTTTTTCTTTCTAAATCACCCAATTGATGATGAGAAAGTACAAAGCAAACTCAAAACAAAATTTCACCTAAAATTAAAAATTATAATCCTTACCTCCAGAACTTTTTAGATAGATCACCACCCTTTCCTGCAAGAAAGAAAGAACATTTAGCTAATACACAGTCTGAATCATACAGATGTCTATACACATATATATTTATATAGCAGGTTTCAGAGAGAAAATGAGAAACGGATAATAGTAGGCTAACCGAAACCGGTGCAGTGGACGGTGACGTTCTGGCCGGCGACCGGTTTGCGACCCGTTCCAGTTCTCAGAATTTCCTTCTCCACTCCCATATCTCGCTACTGCTTTTTTCTAATTTTAGGGTTCAATCTCAAACTCTTAACAATGATTCCCAACTAAAGCCACTTCTCCAGTCCATACATAAAACTCATACGCGGGAGCACACGTGTTCATCACGTGCGACGAAAGGGCAAATAAATAAATCAACATAATACCCATTGACATTGTATATTCGGATGCATTCGGTGCACGAAAGTTGGGTACATTCAATACGTAGTTGGACCCATATTTTTTTTTTAGAAAGATAAAATTAAAAAGAAATAATTTTACTTACCTCCCCAAAGATTAAGTCTAATTACACATAATACTCCTAACGTTTCATATATTACAGTGACTCTCTTAAATGCGATCTCCGGCCGGTAGTCTTAGAAATCTATGTGAATGTACTAATATACCCTCATTATATATTAATAATTATGACAAGTTATCAAATGACACGTATACCCTAATAGCTCTCTTTCCTGGTTTGAGCCCTAAATTTGCAAATAAAGCTCTCGGTTCTATAACCTTTTCATTGTTGCTTGGGGCTTGCTGATTAAAACTGGGATTCGCCAATAAATCCCTACACCGCCGTCCATCCTTTCTTTCTTTCTCTCTCCACCGCGGCAACTAATTTTTGGTTTTCTAAAGCAAACGCCTAATATATATGTGTGTGTGTGTATATATCTGTACGATTCAATCCCAAGCACCCAAATAGACTTAGTTCGTGTCATTCTGGTGACAACCAAAGCTTACCCTCTCAAACAGCTCATTTGCTTCTATTCATCACCACTGTACCATCTTCGGCTCCCCTGTTAATGCTTGCGATCAAGTACCTCTACAGCACTCCTCTTCCTCCACCACGACAATCAACACCACATCGTCACCGCCGTCGCTGTAGACCATGTCGTTGCCGGCCTTAATAGACCCTCGCCGCCTGCCTGGCAAAATCAGTAGTGCCACCATCATCGCCGCCGGCCCTGCAAAATTTGTACTCTGAATTTACTCCACGGTATTGATACTCTTTAATGTTCAAACTTCGAATCTCTCTATATCTCTCTCTCTTCAATTTCTCATCAAATTTGTACCCTGAAAAGCTACTGCCCTTTTTTCTTTACCTCTGGGCCTTCTCTCTCTTTCTCTCTAAAGAAGCAACAACCCAGAAAAGTAAAGCAGAGGAGAGAGAGAGCCTAAAATGCTACCAAAGGCTAACGACGTCGGTTGGATGGGAGGAGAAGACGACGACGCAGTTTCGTGGACAAGAAACAACAATGGAGATACAAAGGACGACGACATGAACGCTTCTCTCTCTACCTTCAAATCCATGCTCGAAAGTGACTGGTATATAAACAATGCTCTCAACCCATCTCACCAAGACATCCACACCATCCTAAACCACCATGAATTCAAGGACATGAACATGACCTTCTGTTCAAACCCAACTGACCACAATCTGTTGTTACAACCAATGGACTCGTCCTCCTCCTGTTCTCCGTCACAGGCGGCATTTTCCCTCGACCCATCACAGATACAGTCGTTTTTGCCACCCAAATCTTGTTGCTCTTCACTCTTTAATGTTGTTTGCAACAATCCTTTTGACAATGGCTTCGATTTAGGCTGTGACGCTACTTTTCTTGCAAATCAGAGCTCAAATTCCCCTGTTTTGATGGGTTTCAATAGTTTGAGTTCCCGAACTCACATGGCCACTCCGGAGTTGAATTCAAACTACGAGTTGAACGTTAAAGAGTATCAATACTCTGAATGTATAGAGAGATTCATGCGATGGCAAGCCTGTCGGCAACAGAATTGGGTCTCGATCTGTTTCTAAGGTTTGTGGTTGAGTGTGTCTGAATCTAGGGCTAGTTGAGGTGGGTGGTGGTGGTGGAGGGCATATAAAATTGGGGTATATAAATAATTTTAAGTAAAAAATAAAAATGAAAATGTCTCTATAATTTGTTGAGGGCAAATGTGATAGGACGAAGCAAACTTTGAGGGACGACGGTGCGCAGAAGGTATTGCCTGTAATTATCCTTAATTTTATGGGAGGTAAGTGTAATTATTCTAATTAAAAATTATATATATATTTATGAGAACCGAAGTGGTTCAAAAGGACTAAAGCACAAGACTAGCCTTGGCACACGAGTCGTCCACAAAACAATGGCATAAGTGGAGCTAAATTACAACCAAATAAGGCAAGCTGTCTGTTCCTCGTTGGTCTGCTATCCAAAGTTGAGTCCGATTCCAATTTCTAGATTGACAAGAGGTTTGATTAATTGCTGGCCTTAGTTGAAGTAATTTTTTCCATTATTGGTTCAGTTAATGGGTTTGGACTGGGACAAGTTTTAAAGTGAAAATTGTACTACTCGCACCCACCCTTTATAAAATGAGAAATTATTATTTTATTTTTATACCTTATGTTATATACAAAATTACCCTTTGGAAGAACATTAATATTTATTTGGTTAATTTAATACAATTTTATAAATTTTGAAAAAGTATTTATTTGGTTTATATGTTTAAAAATATGAGTAAAAATTTAAGAAATCATTTGATTTAGAATTTAAATAGGACAGCTGTTGTCTTCCAATCCAATTAAAAACAGTAAACGGGTGTAAAATGAGTAGGATACACAATAGCCAAACTTTTATATCATACTCCCTATTCTATAAACCAAATAAATTAAGCAAAATTAGATCTCATGTCCATTACGCTCTCCTTTTTATCAAAACACCATCACATGAGAGGTGACACTGACACATACTTCCCATATGGCCCCATCATTTGAAAAACTAGTACTATTAATGGTAGAACCAAAGGATCCAATGAAAATATATCTATATAATTTATATATATAATACTCTCAAATCTTTTAAAATCCTTTATAATTCACTGTCAAATATGTAACAGACAATTTGTAAAAATATGTGAGGAAAAGTTTATAAAGTAAGCTGCCACTGTTACTCACACGTGCACACTTTCTTGATATCACTAGGTATGCTTTTTTCACTTTCAGTTGATGGTTGGATACGAGGAAGGAAATCCCATCTCACGGAAATTAGAAAAATAGTACTGTAAATAATAAATGAATAAGCGGTATACTTGTAATTTGTGTCATTATATTGCTCTACCTCGTCAGACTTCGATGCCGACATCCTAGTCACATGCAATCAACAATCACAGTGAACCTTAATGACCTTAAAATCTCACCATTTCTACAAAATCCGCCATCTGCTTTTTAATCCACCCAAACAAACGCGCCGTACACTCACTACCTTCCTCCCATCACTTTCTTCACAAAAAGGGACAAAATAAAAGAAATCAGAAAAAACACTTATTAGAGAGAGAAAGTAGAGAGAGAGAAGAGAATGGAGCACCCCAACAGTAGCAGCGGCAGCAGAGCGGAGGCCGAGCGGTGGCTCCTCATCGCCGACAAGCTCCTCACCTCCCGCGACCTCATCGGCAGCAAGACATTCGCGATCCGAGCCCGCGAGTCCGACCCGGGCCTCGAATACGCCGACCGGATCCTCGCCGTCGCCGACACACTCATCGCCGCCGAGAGTCGGTTCAACAATCAGCACGACTGGTACTCGATCCTCCAACTTGTCCGTCCGACTCACGACTTGCAGCTCATCGCCACACAGTACCGCCGACTCGCACTTCTCTTGAACCCTAACCGGAACAAGCTAGCCTTCGCCGACGAAGCCTTCAAGCTCGTCTCCGACGCCTGGTCAGTCCTCTCCAACCCCTCCAGAAAATCTCTTTATGACAATGAACACAATTTGTGCCCGAAGCTCGATCCGATTGTGGAGATCGGGTTGAGCCGAGCACCAGAACACCCAAAACAACAAGAAGAAGATTATAATAAAGTAAATCAGCAACAACAGCCCGTTTGGAAAAGCCCTAGGCGTACTAATATGAATGATAAGGATCAAGTAAATCAACAACAACAAACCATTTGGAAAAGCCCTAGGAGTACTAATATGAATGATAAGGATCAAGTAAATCAGCAACAGCCCGTTTGGAAAAGCCCTAGGAGTACTCGTATCAATGATAAGGATGAAGTAAATCAGCAACAACAAGCCGTTAGGCGAAGCTCTAGGAGTGTGAATATCAATGATAAGGATCAAGTAAATCAGCAACAACACACCGGTAGGCGAAGCCCTAGGAGTACTAATATAAATGATAAGGAAAAAGTTGTGACAGAGGAGCCTGGCATTCATAATACTGATAATCAAACTTCGAGTTTTTGGACTGCATGCCCATATTGTTATTACATGTATGAGTATCCTAGGGTTTTCGAAGATTGCACACTTCGGTGTCAGAATTGCAGTAGAGCATTTCATGCGTTAGTGATTCCGTCGCCGCCACCGATTTCTGAGGGGAAAGAGGCGTATTTTTGTTGTTGGAGTCTTTTCCCCTTGGGGGTTTCGATGTCGAATTTGGAGAAAAATAAGGGTGGGGTTCGGAATTGGACACCATTTTCACCCATGTTTACTTGTCCTCAAGTCGTCCCAAGGCAGAATGTGGTTGACGGAAATGTTGATGTTGTGGAGGAAAATGTGAATGTTACTGCTCCAAGATCAAAGAAGGTGAATAGTCGGAAGAGCTTGGCACCTAGGATTTATATTGAAGAGGACCAGGATGCTTTTGTGGAGATATCAGAAAGTGATGATTCTGATGATGAATGGGGTAGTACTAGAAAGAAGAAGAAAGCCAAAAATGTGAAGGGAAAGGATTTGCCAGCTAAAAATATGAAGACACCTCAAGTGGAAAAAGGAAAGAATGTTAGAGGGGGTAGTGGTGAAAACTCAATGCCCGGGGCTGTAGTACAAGATGGTTTAGGGGTGTCAAATGTGTCATACGCTGGTGCAAGCAAGAAAGCAGTGCCATCAAAGAAGCAAACGGTGAAGGTTGCAAAAGAATCGGGGAAGCTGGATTTGAACGTTGAATTTAGTAATGAGGTTGAAGAGCCTGTGCTGGGAATGAGTGAAGGAAATGCTGCAGGGAATGGGGAAGAGGATGGCATCGAATTCTTTGAGGGCCTCGATGAATTCCTGAATACGCTGCCGATACTTTCTGTTGTTGGGGACAATAAGGTTAAGGCTACCTAATAAAGTAAGCCTCCTTTTGTTGTTGTAGTAGTTATTGCATGTACTTTTGTAGTAATGGATATAATTTATGGCAGTAATTTTTATTTATCTTTTAACTTGTTTGATCCTGTTGTGGTTGGGTACAACTTTACCTGTAACAATTACATCCTTTGCATATATGGAGCAGATGCAGTGAAAAGGTGTGCTGTGTAGGTCTCCCTTTACTGAATTTGAAGTTCAATACGGTTTGATAGTTAATCATGACAGGACCTGGTTGAACTGAACCTTTAATTGTCTCTATTCCATTATTCACTCCATACTTTACCCAAAGCGTCCACTAAGGAGTCACGCGGTTGCTTCTTATTTTTAATTCAAGTTTTGTCTTTAAATTACCGACTTAATTACTAAATCCTTGTATTTTATTTATCGATTGTTGTTTTCTTTAACAATGGCCTAGTAGGCCATGTGCTTTCTGGTTGGTATCTCAATGTTGATAACTGATTCTAGACTCTCGCTTGTTGTGTAGAGAGAAAAAAGCCCCTCTTTATCATAATGGATCTGAGTTTCCTTATAGTTTGTCACTAGACCTGGCAACATGGTTAGATGGGGCTGAGTTGCTGTCTCAGTGATCAATGATCGGGCTGTTTTTACTCATAATATTTTTAGGTTATAATTTTTTCTTTTCCCAAGAAGATGAAGCTAAAATATTAGTTCCACCCTGGAATATAATAGAGACCTATAATAGGAAGTCTTTTATCTGTTATGTTTTAAATCTTCTTTCCTTATCCCCAGTCTTAAAAGAGAAGGCCTTGTTTGTGTTACAGTGTTTATTTTCAATATCTCTGATAACCAACTCATCAGTGTCTTCAAGAACAGGCTAGAGCAGGCAAGTGGTTACCACACTTACAAATATCAAGCAGGACTGCATAAGATTGAAAAGAGTACAAGAATAGCTTCTTCATATCTGCCCCTTCACGTTTTTCACTTGGATTATATTGTTTCCAAAATTTTAAGATTGTTTTCAACATTTATATATTTTTTTAATTTCTTTTTTATATTAGTTGTTGACAGTTTTTCTTAAATGTTGGCTCAATTGGTTCCTAGACTCCTAGTTGTTAATTACATCTTATTCTTTTATTCGTAGGATTACAAAAGTAGCTTCCGTATTATGAAAAGACTGAACAATCCTAGTTGTTATCCTTCTAAGTTGTTTGTTATGTTTCTATTTTTCGTTTGATGTGCTTTCTGATCTTAAGTGGGTATATATTTTTTTTATTGTTTTTTGTTATTGTTCTTTTCTACTAAATGTTGAAGATGACCACACATTCTATGTGGGGAGAAGGGTAATTAATTAGGTGGCTTTCCCAATCCAAGGGTACCTATTTAGGTCTTCCCCAAGCTGGTTGTCCATGACAGTATGCTAATAGATTCCTCATTTTGGTCATGCATGAAATGATGCGACACTGGGCTGGATTGGTAGTTATGTCTTTTTCTCTTTTGCTATATCCCTGCCTCCGTAAATGAGAGCCAAATTTATTCACTTTCCTCTTGCCTATTGGTAGGCTTCTTGATTTAATTCTATCGTTCATGCAAAAGTGTCTATCCTAATTATTATACCTTCAATTAACACTGCCACTTAAGTCCCGTATTGTTTGTCCTTTTTCATATATTGACAGAACATTCAACACAGGTTGACTACAGTTTGAGAAAAGAAGAAAATAGACAACTACAATGAAACAAATGAACAGAAACATAAGTACTGCTCTCTCTCTCTCTTTCTCTCAATTTTTCTGTCTCTAGTTTTTTCAAAAACAATTCTTTTTTCTCTTCCCAGTTTTTCATTATCTTTTTGCCTGCTACTGGTGGGTCTATCAGACTTGCAAAGTGTATCTCTCTCTTCCAAGTTTTTCATTATCTTGTTGCCTGCTACTGGTGGGTCTATCAGGCTTGCAAAGAGTATTAGATGACTTTGTAAAAGTGTCCTTGCCTTGTCAATGCTTAAATGGGGATGCATGTAATCTCCATGTATACCCTTCTGCACAGGTGATATTATCCTACAGGCTATGGAACAGGCTCAAAAGATAATGGTGTTGTCATCCAACTTAGACAGGTAAGGAAGTTAATATTGTTATTGGAGGATTTAATTTTAATATATCAATTTCCGTATTCATTAATATTACCAAATTTCTGAATCTTTGATGAAATATTTGCGATTGCTTTGGGAATTTCTGGTTTAATATGGTATTGCCATTACTACTCGTGTCTGACTTATTATTAATGTTTTTACCACTTTCAACTGTTATTCTCATGGAAACAGATCTTAAAAAGATGAAGTGTCTTTGATGAACCTATTTAAAGTTGCCTTGTTGTTTTTGGAACTGTATAGCATGCAATAGGTGGTCAGTATATTACAACTGATGAATGCACTCCAGCAACATATGTTATATTCCAAATTTCTCTTTTACCTATTAATCATAGTTTCTTGCCTTTCGCATACTCTATTGCTTCAAGAGTTTCGGATTGAATTCTTTAGTGCATCCAACTTTGAAGTCATAGCCTTGCCACAAAATATATATATATATATATATATATATATATATATACCTTTGTTGAAACTTGCTGATTACTTTCTGTTTAATATACTATAGAGTTTAGGATAGAAACTTGCTGATTAATTTCTGAATATGATGAATACTCTATTGCTTCAAGAGTTTAGGATTGAATTCTTTAGTGCATCCAACTTTGAAGTCATAGCCTTGCCACAAAATATATATATATATATATATATACCTTTGTTGAAACTTGCTGATTAATTTCTGATTAATATACTATAGTGTATAGAGTTTAGGATAGAAACTTGCTGATTAATTTCTGAATACGATGATTACGTTCCTCTACGTTGTATTAACTACCGCACGATTCCTCATTGAGTTCATTTGACCTTAAATTGCACCATTTTGTGGTAATCAAAGTTAGTGAGTTGTTTAATGACGATTAGTACCCATTTCATCAATTCAGCTGATTGGGGAATATACATAATGATTTGACCCTAGAGAAGTGCATAATAAAAACTTTTGCATACACCTGATTACCACACAGGTAACGAGCCTGACTTTGTGGTTAATAAATGATAGTTGCGAAAGGTAGAGTGGAGGCGAAGAAAGATGCACAAGAAATGTAGATTCAAAAGGTGGCACTAAGAGAAGCTTACTGTGAGCGGACCGAGAAATAAAGCAATGCCAGATACAGAACATAAAGGGTTGAGAAATTGCATTCATGTAGAGTAGAGGCATAAAAGAAAATTAGTAACTTCCATTAACCAAAAAATTTGCAAAAAGCTTCCTAACAATGAAAAGGTACTTCCCATTAACTGTTAAAACTTTCTTCCAAATTCATGGAGTTTATCTCAAATATGGTCCAGAGTAAACGGATACTGATGTTGGATTCTAATGCTAAGAAAAATAATAGAATGTTTGATGTTTGTTATTTCAGATTATATGGCTTAACTTTTATATTCCATAATTTTGTTTTGAAATATCCTTGACACTCTGTGACTCCAAATAGTTAAACTCTCATACTTGCATGTATTTATGGGATATTGCTTGGAGTGCGAGCGTACTAGTCTTATGATGTTATTTCTGGGAGATTTCATATTTTGTGTTTATGTTTCTTTTCGAGGTTTTTATCTGTACTTTGTCAATTTTACTCCTCAAGTTTCCTCCAGGTTTTGTGATCAGATTCTGTCGGTATTGCTAACCTAAATTCTGTATTGAATTCTATATTTCTATGAATAGTGCATCTATTTTTTATTTTATTTTATTTTATTATTATTATTATTTTCACTTATATGCAGCTTTTTCCTTCCTTTGGCAGCCTATTAATTAAAAATCTTTATCTATGTTGAATAGCGGGTAATTATGAAATTTTTCTCATGTCTGTAAGACTGTTATACGTGTTCATATTCATGGTTATTTCATTGATTTACTAACAGATAGTGATATCCTGTTTTGTTCACGTTCAGTTTCTATTATATTGTGGGGGGTTTTGTTCTTACTCAGTAGTTGGCTATGAAAGGTTTTAAATAATTTTGTGTACATTGCACCTGGTTAACCTCATAGAAGAAAAGATGGACATAATAAAAGGTACCTTGTATAGCTATGTGAAATCCATTAGGAGAAATAGTCCAGGAAATCTCAAATCTGTATGCACAAGGTTACCCGTTTTTGTTATTTATGTTGCTCCTTGCATTAAATTAGTATGAATATAAGTTCTTAATGATTAATTTGATTTAAGAAAATTTCCACCATTCTCTTTGTGTCTTGAACTAATTACCTGCTCCTCACATGTTTGCACTGTGCTCTGTTTTGTGCTTCGCCTTTGAGCGCCAAGGCTTTCTTGGTTAACCTGAGCAAACCACCCTGATGAGCGCTATTTGCTCGGTTAGCATCAAGTGAGAAGGCACTGAAGAAGGACTTATGTAAAATCTACATTAGTTCAAGGTATGAGAGATCCATTCTTTAACCAGGCTTGGTCTATGGACTTATGAACATATATGGTGCAGGTTATGATGATATCTAATCTTTAGTAGTGTTAGCTTGGTGGTACTCCTGATCACGCAGAGCATGCAAATATGTTGATCATCAAAAACTTGTGTGGATGAGTCGATGACACTACTACATACATTATCTTATGTTTGGCAGCACCGAATTGGGGTGGAATTAGAAGAATTTTAGGACAAAGTTCGAACTAAATTTCCGTCACACAATTTAATTTGGTGCTGCCAAACATAACATAACCATACAATTTACAATATTTATGGGTATATGGTATCCTTCAAAATGAAACTCTAGAAGTTTCAGCCTTTGTAACCTCCCAAAAGCATACGTACAACAATTGCTTCTTTTTAGATACCTTTTAAACAATAAAGCTTAAAATCACCAAGCCAGAGAATCGAATCAAATCAAATCGTTGCTTAAAGTTTTTAGACTTCAAAGCAAAATAAAGCTCGCTCCTGATGGAAGGATGATTAACATCAGGGAGCAGTGGAGGATAATACAAATCATTTTATGTGGTTCAAAGCCAATTTTATCCTAATAGTACTATTAACTATTAAGAGTTGACTAATTGACATTCAATTTCTTCAATTATTCTATAACATTTATGATTCCAAAAATAGAAACTGATTTAGTAAAAAAAAAAAAGAAAATGCTTTAAATTGACTTGTGGGAACTACTAGTGCTCTTTTCGGTCCTCTGTAGTTTCTTCTAGACTTTTTCTGTGTCTGTGCATCCATCAATGGCATCAAAATGAGACAGAAGTGCATTTTTGGTGTGCTTTTGTAACATTCAGATTCTAAAAAACACAAAAAACTTATCAAAGAAAACATTTAGCCTATCATGTATAAATTGTATTGGTACTCTTAGGATCAACATCAACCTTGTGTATTTTAATCTTTTGTGTGCAACTTACTGTCACAATATCGTTGATGCATAAATCATGAAATAATTGAATTAGTCATAAATCAAATTGCACCCCCAAAAAGCTCAAAAAATATAAAATTCCTGAAATAATTGAATTAGTCAACAAATAGGTGTATATGGATTGAACACAATACAAAGTACTTCTATCAAAGTATCAACTCCACCACATCACTCACTAGCTGTGCATAGATTTCTTTCATTCAAAGTTGCTGTTAAACTTTGAATGAAAGAAATCTATGTACAGTTAGCAAGTGATGCGGTGTAGCTAATATTATGATAATTTCTTTTATAAAAAAAGATAATTCATATGAAAACTGAAACATAAATCAAATACAATCTCCAATTAACAAAAATAAAAATAAATAAATAAATAAATAACATTGAAAGCAAGATGAACTTTATATCTAGTATAATAGATACAAAAAGATAATTTACTGCCAGAATAGGAAATTAACCCTTCAAAATCTATCTCGCTGGAGAGATGGAATCTATTTTGAATTTGGTACTGGAAGCTCGGTTTTGAACACAATGTCCACCATTTCCATTACCATGTGGAAAAAGAATCTCCCCTACCATCAACTAAGAAAATGTATTCTCGCTAACCTCAATTCATTTTCTACAAAATTTCATGCAATTAGAACCCGAGTTATTATTTAAAAATCAAGTGCAGATTAGAATTAATTTCTCTGACAAGTATATGTTATCTCGGTATATATATATATATAAAGAGAAAGAAACTGTACAGAGCTACACAAGGGGAAATTTACAAAGAGAAAAGTGAGCTCCAAAGAAGAGAGAAGCTAAAGAACAATTGTAGCCCCAGGAAGTACAAAACAATCGGAAGGCAAAAGCCCAACCCACAAAAAAATAATCATAAAAGGAGATAGAAATTAAAGCACAATTAGAGTCCATTGGAAAGCCCAAAATAATTAGAGGCCAAAAGTCCAACCAACAAAAACAATAACCATTTAACTGTCAAGCTAAAGGACAGGCGGGAAGCATGGACAAACTTGGGACACAGAGAAGCAGCTAATTGTCAAAGAAGAACAGATTTGTTTGACTAGAATCAATCAAAGATCTTTCTTTTGGGCCATTGAATTGGCATTACCCATACTTTAGATAGAAAACAACAGTCTAACAAAAAACACAAGATTAATCAGAGAAAATCCAAGTTTTGACCAAAACTTGTAACTTTTTCACATTTAAAAATTGCACAATCATTTATAATTTACTTATATATATATATATATATATATATATATATATATATATATTGTTATTATATTTCGTTTCAAGTCAATATTGTCTGCAAGCTACAAGAGTTTTCGTCACTTATCTAGTCAAGGATAGGGATAGACGATTATGCCGGAAAGAAAGAACATATAAAAGGGGAATTCCCCCTCAAAAGAAAAAACAAAACTACACAAAACCAACAAGTCCAACATATAGGCCCAAGAAGCCAACTATGAAATCAAATCCACTATGTACCACACCCGTAGTCATTCAAAGCATGGCAGAGCAGGTTCAAAAACAGGTCAAACGTCTGCATAGAGTACCCTAACATGCTATTGCCAAATTGAACAGTGTGATATATATATATATATATATATATATATATATATATATATATATATATATGACTAAACAAACACTATAGGATATTGTTAAATCTAAGAGAAAAAGATGAATGGCTTAGTTAGGCCGCGGTCCAACGATGCTTAATATATGACAGAAGCAGCTATATAGTTGAACATGTGAGAAGACAACACTATCGAAATGTGTTTAGGTTAATCAAGTGGTTATTTGACACTAACGTAACGGATCTAAAGGATTTCATTTGGAAAAGAAAATGTGTTTATACTAATGAATTCGGGTCCATGACCATGGGTTCCAATGCACTAGGTCTTGTAGCACTTACCACTCAGGCTCTATTAATTAGTATTACACATAAGAAAATAATATGAAATATAGTGTTAAACCCTAAACCCTGTAAGAGAAAAAAGATGAGCGGTGTAGTCAAACGGTGCTAAATATATGAGAAGACAACACTATCCAATCGTGTTAAACCTTAAAAAAAAAAAAAAAAAAAAAAAAAAAAAAGAAAAAGAAAAAGAAAAAGAAAAAAAGGGGTAAGTTAATTACATATAAATACTTGTCTTACCAAAAGTGATTTATATAGTCTCTGTGTCATTAATAATAGCTTGTTAAATATAAAGTACCTAAACTCTATATAAGAGAAAAAGAATGAGTGGTGCCGGTACTAAATATGTAAGAAGACAATAGTATTGTAATGATTCGAATTTGAGGGTCTGAATTGTTAACCGGGTCATTATCCGAACCCAAAGTCATTTAAGGACGTTGTGGTCAATTTGAAGTAGTGCTCTACTTAGACACAAGATTAATCAGTCTAACAAAAAACAGAAGATTAATCAGAGAAGATCCAAGTTTTGACCAAAACTTATTAACTTTTTCACATTTAAAAATTGCACCATCATTTATAATTTACTTACGCTAAAAATGGTCATTTTTTATAAATGTTATTATATTTTCAAGTCAATATTGTCAGCGAGAGCATCCGTCACTTATCTAGTGAAGGATAAGGATTGACGATCATGCCGGAAAGAAACTAACATAGATGCTAAAAGAATGATCAAACTCTGTTTCTTATTTTATTTTTTTTATATTTTATTTTGGTGCAAGTTTGATATTATATAGAGGAGTTTTTTATAATTTAATTTTAAAATTTTATAAGTATGAATTCAAAAAAATATAAATTTAAAAATATAAAATGCAATAACAAAAAATTTAGCAGAATCATGCCTCACTGTCCATCCGTGCCCGCATATTGTTGTTTGTCAAGGAATTAAAATATAGAAAAAACATGTCTGCTTGAAAATCGATCAACCGAACTAGACTCAATGAAATTGTGGACTTGTGGGCAGCCCTTAGACCTGTGCTCAACCAAGTAACTAGCGTGTAAGCCCAAGGAAAGCCCAAAGAAATGTCCAAAACAATTGGAGGGCAAAGCCCAACCAGCAAAAACAGTAACTGTCAATCAAAAGGAAAGGCGGGAACCATCCACAAAATTAGGGCAACATTTGGACAGAGACAAGCAGTAATTGTCAAAGAACAGATTTCTCACTTGAATCAAATAAAGAATTGGGGAGGTTCCAAATGCTAGCAATTAATTGGGTGTGGGACCATTGACAGCAACGAATATAAAACAGGACCATTGAAATTGTGTTAGATATAACCCATACATTGAAATAATTCTACAAGTTCAAGAAAAAAAGAAAAGAAAAAGAGATTAATCAGAGAAGAACCAAGTTATGAGCAAAACTTATAACTTTTTTACATTTAAAAAGTGCACAATCAATCTTCCCTGTACTTCTACCCTCATTCAAGACTATAACAACTCATAAGTAGTTATGATTTAATGCTTGATATGATTAAATTACATGCAATTTTTATTTGAATCTTCCCAAATCGTAAGAAATTACTAGGCAACATGCCACATGTACATGTGGTATTTCAGCGATATAAAGATAATTTGAAGAACCGAAAAGTTTAACTTTACACAAATACAATGACACCATTTTCAAATTGAAATACATTATCATTCAAAATGGAATTTAGATGCAGATTTAACTTTCACATTACATCTGCCTCAACAATAACAAAAACAAAAGAAGTAAGAACATATCTCTTATTTACCGATGAAAAATAAAAAAATAAAAAAAATAATACATACATATCTCACAATTTCTTCTTATCCTTTGTGGCATCAATATTGTCTGCAAGCTATAAGAGTATTCGTCACTTATCTAGTCAAGGTAAGGATAGACGATCATGCCGGAAAGAAAGAACATATCAAAAGAAAAAACAAAACTACACAAAACCAACAAGTCCAACACATAGGCCCAAGAAGCCGACTATGAAATCAAATCCACTATGTACCACACCAATAGTCATTCAAAGCACGGCAGAGCAGGTTCAAAAACAGGTCAAAGGTGTGCAAAGAGTACCCAAACATGCTATTGCCAAATTGAACAGTGTGATGAATATATGAGTAAACAAACACTATAGGATATTGTTAAATCTAAAAGAAAAAGATGAATGGTGTAGTTAGGCCACGGTTCAACTATGCTTAATATATGACATGAGCAGCCGTATAGTTAAACATGTGAGAAGATAGCGCTATCGAAATGTGTTTAGGTTAATCAAGTGATTACTTGACGCTAACGAAACGGACCTTAGAAGATTTCATTTGGAAAAGAAAATGTTTTATACTAATGGATTCGGGTCCATGACCATGGGTTCCAATGCACTAGGTCTTGTAGCACTTACCAATCAGGCTATATTAATTAGTATTACACATAAGAAAATAATATGAAATAGTGTTAAACCCTAAACTCTGTAAGAGAAAAAAGATGAGCAGTGTAGTCAAATGGTTCTGAATATATGAGAAGACAACACTATCCAATCGTGTTAAACCTTAAAAAAAAAAAAAAAAAAATGAAAAAAAAAGAAAAGAAAAGAAAAGAAGGTAAGTTAATTACATATAAATACTTGTCTTACCAAAAGTGATTTATACAGTCTCAGTGTCATTAATAATAGCTTGTTAAATATAAAGTACCTAAACTCTATAAGAAAAAAAGAATGAGTTGTGTCGGTAGTAAATATGTAAGAAGACAATAATATTATAGTGATCCGAATCTGAGGGTCCGAATCGCTAATAGAATCCTTACCCGAACCTAAAGTCCTCTAAGAGTATTGTGGTCAATTCCAAATAGTGCTCCACCTAGACACAAGATTAATCCGTCTAACAAAAAACACACAAGATTAATCAGAAAAGATCCAAGTTTTGACCAAAACTTATAACTTTTTCACATTTAAAAATTGCACAATCATTTACTATTTACTTACGCTAAAAATGGTCATTTTTTATATTATTGTTATTATATTTTCAAGTCAATATTGTCTGCAAGCTACAAGAGCATCCGGCACTTATCTAGTCAAGGATAAGGATAGACGATCATGCCGGAAAGAAACAACATAGATGCTAAAAGAATGATCAAACTCTTTTTTTTTTTTTTTTTTTTTTTTTTTTTTTTGGTACAAGTTAGATATTATATAGAGGAGTTTTTTATAATTTAATTTTAAAATTTTATGAACATGAATACAAAAAAATACAAATTTAAAAATATAAAATATAATAACAAAAAATTTCAGCAGAATCATGCCTCACTATCCATCCGTGCCCGCATATTGTTGTTTGTCAAGGAATTAAAAGATAGAAAAAACATGTCTGCTTGAAAATCGATCCCGAACTAGACTCAATGGAATTGTGGACTTGTGGCCAGCCCTTAGACCTGTGCTAAACCAAGTAACTCGCGTATAAGCCCAAAGAAATGTCCAAAACAATTGGAGGGCAAAGCCCAACCCGCAAAAACAGTAACTGTCAATCAAAAGGAAAGGCGGGAACCATCAACAAAATTAGGGTAACATTTGGACAGAGACAAGCAGTAGGGCACCAAACTAGGGATACAGTAACCTACCTCACAGCTACAACACTAGGTTAGGCGAGAAGAACAATTCCTCTCACTAGAATCAAATAAAGAATTGGGTAGGTTCCAAATGCTAGCAATTAATTGGGTGTGGGACCATTGACAGCAACGAATATAAAACAGGACCACTGAAATTGTGTTAGATATAACCCATACATTGAAATAATTCTACAAGTTCAGGGAAAAGAAAAAAAAAAAAGAATTAATCAGAGAAGAACCAAGTTATGAGATAAACTTATAACTTTTTTACATTTAAAAAGTGCACAATCAATCTTCCCTGTACTTCTACCCTCATTCAAGACTATAACAACTCATAAGTAGTTATGATTTAATGCTTGATATGATTAAATTACACGCGATTTTCATTTGAATCTCCCCAAAACGCAAGAAATTACTAAGCAACATGCCACCTGCACATGTGGTATTTCAGCGATATAAAGGTAACTTGGAGAATCGAAAAGTTTAACAATACACAAATACAATGACACCATTTTCAAATTGAAATACATTATCATTCAAAATGGAATTTTGATGCAGATTTAACTTTCACATTACATCTGCCTCAACAATAACAAAAACAAAAGAAGAAACAACGAACACAAGTCTAAAAATATGACTAAGATGAGTAAATAACTCACCTCACCTCTTATTTACCGAAAAAAAAAAACATACATATCTCACAATTTCTTCTTATCATTTGTGGCATCACAAAAATCTGCTAGGATGAGGATGATGTGAAAAACGAATCTCCCTTGTCAAGTAGAACAAGACTCTCCACATAAGAATGTAGATAAGAAATTCGACGAGCATGGATTCCAGTATCCGTAGCTTGCTGGTTCTCAAGATTATAAGACACCAGATCGTTTTTGTGATTTACTTGCAGAAGTTCGCCGTTCCTTCTGAAGCCTATCTGTGTCAAATTCAGATCCGAAAAATTAACAGTACATCGTTTTGTCCAAGTTCCCATTTTGCAACACTCCATTGTCCACACATCACACTCGCACAATGTACTCCAACCAAAATTATAAAGACACAGTGATTCCCCAAAGACCGTAATACATGGATATCTACACCGAGCACTACCTTCCGGCAGCATTACCTCTGTAAAAACTTCATCACACATTCCGAATTGCAAAAGACTATAAACCAATTTCCCCTCGGTTTTCCTATATGCAGTCCAATAGGCAGCTCCGTTCATGATTGTAGGTTGCCAATCAGCAATACAACACGAAGGGGCAGAGACATCAATTTTTCTCCAAGAGTCCGTGCTTAGACTATAAACCTCAACCAGGAACGGAGTGTTGGATGGATCATCCGTGGCTGGTCGGACGCACACAAACTTCACTACCTTGTAGTCATTACCACGGTAGTCGAAGCCAAAGGCTATAAAGGTACTATGAGTATCCACAGGGAGATCAATTATTTGAGATTTTGGGAGGGTTTTCAATATTCTAAGTGCCGGGTTCCATAAATATATGGTGCTTGATGCAGTTAATGGTCTCTCAGACAAGCATACTAACCCATTACAAGACCCGTATATATCTAAGTTTTTGAAATCTAGTGGAAGCTCGGGTTGAAAATACTGAGCAAACGATTCATCATCGTAACGTATTGAGTAACAGACATTATAATTGTTATGCAGCTCATATTTGTACCTGAGGAGGAGATAGTTGTTGGTTGAGCTCGTCTGGTATTTGAGATGTGCATCAATGAAGGTACGATCGGTGATGAGAGAGTACCATGATTTGCAGGTTGACCTCAACTGTAGCAGTGATTTTGCCGGTAGTGTAACGAGGATCTGAATCAAGATTTGTTCAGGAAGGGAGTGAATATTAGGCCTTGATGATGATGATGATGCTGCCATTTTCAGTTGGCTTTCGCAGCTGCAAAATGGGGAGGATCAAAAGCAGGCCAATTGTATGTGATGGAATGTGAGAATTAGCAGTGATTTTCAGGCTTGTTTATTGAATTCACAAGTGGCCACACATTTATAGGGAATTGGAAAGTGACTACTAACCATTTCGTTAGGGATAAGAGTTGACCCAGTTAGCCGTCCTCTTGAATATTATACTTGAATATTATACCTGAATATTATACTTAGTCAAGTGGCAGTGTGGCTTATTATACTAGTCAAGTGGCGTGTAAGACCAGGAAAAAACAGAAAAAAGAAAAAGAAAAAGAAAGTGGCATGTAAGACAGCTATGAATTGCTCTAACCAAATTGATAATCAATAGACTAGACCACCCACCACACGATGCAGAGAATATACAACCACATTTTGTCCAGTTTCAGACTCTTTGTTAATTTAGTGGCAAAATTATTTTTATACAACCATATGGACTTGACCTTCTCTTTCTTTTTTCTTTTTTTATTTATAAAAAAAGGAATAAAAGATAAAAAAAAAAATTAAAAAAAAAGCTATAGACTTGACTTAGAAAATTTGAAAACTTGAAAACACACCTTACATTGTTTACAACATTAAAAGTTTTTCACATTAAAACTTGTCTGAGAGTGAGAGGATTAATTCTGGATAAAGCCCCTGACAACACACACAAAATAGCTTCAAAGAAGTTGCTACATCCCAGTAGTTTAGGAGTAGTTGTCGTCATCATCAATATCGTTGCCAGCAATTAGTTTAGTTTAGAAGTATTCGGTAGAATTTAAGAATGGGTGAATAGTTACAGAACATATATAGGCCATAATCTAGAGCAAAAACAAGGAGGGGATTGGCTTGAAGACAAGAAGAAAATGAGGGCTTACCATCCAAGACTTATACAGGAATATAATTAAGTCATTCATCCAAATAATAAGCAGAGGAAAAAAAAAAAAATTCAAATTGATAAGCAATTACAGCTTGCTGTCAAACTGTGCTGAAGTGGCAAGGATGAAAGGCAGATGTGGTAGCAATTGTCAATAGACTGAGGCAGGTGCCTTCCATGGTAGGTAGGGAAGCTGCAGGGCATAGTTCTAGATGAAAGGCAGACGTGGTAGCAATTAGCAACTTAGCATGTACATACTGTTGTTTCAACTAGTCTAGAGAAGCGGCGCAGCACCGGAAATAAATTTGTGATTTTTAGGTGCGTAGGATAACATTGTACTTGTGGTGATAGAGTTTGCTAGAACAATTTTGCTGCTGCAGTAGTTGTCAGTGCAGGTATATAAGAGTATTTTATTGGGATTTTTATAAATACATGGGCTTAAGGTCCAAATGTTACTTTAAAATGGAAACAAGGTCTTAAAGTTTCGATTATTGATTTGACCAATGCAATATTTCTCTAAAATGGATTTTACTTTTTACTTTAAACCACTCAACAACTTATAATATTATAAGAGATCCTAAAAATATTTTTATTTTATATTGACCTTAAATTTTGGAATATACTTGCTAAAAGATCCTTGAATAAAGTAAGATTTTCACAATATCTTAATATGGACTTACAGACTTCTTTGACAAAAGATCTTATATATAAATTAAATTTAACGAAACAGTATAAGCTCTGATACCAAAATTGAGTTGGATCCTACCGAATAGAAGCAAGCAAGATAACATAGAAATAAAATAACAATTAAATAACAGAAATGACTACCGAACCTGATAACGCCTTGTAGAAACGCCTGAACACCGGCAAAGAACTGGCCAACAAGCCAACAGTTCGAGTCAACTCACAGAAGAAATTGTTAACTTAAAACTACGGCTGCTTGTACTGGTTGGATTCAAGAAAATTCTAGGATCTACACTGTCTGACTAAATAAAACCTATATATTTAATCTTTTGTTGACAAAAATCTTTTGCCCGAAAGTGCTTAAAATACTAAATAGGGATAAGAAAATTCTTGGAGTGGAAGCAAACTGGATGATTTAGTTCATAAGAAATATATACAGAGATACACACTGTTTGTACATGGATACTCGCTTCACACAATATTTTACAGAAAGAGAACACTCGGAAATAAAACTGAAAGAAGTCACAAAAGAAACACACTGGAAACTGCAGAAAAGCTTGATGATTCTAGACTTGTGTAACGACCCAAATGGGATACCAAAATAATAATAAAAATCTATAAAAAATTTCGGCATGACCTCCGCAGAAAATGTTTCTAAACAACCTGTTGAAATACAAAAAAATAATTACAATGGCCTCCTTAGGCCTTAAATCCAACATATCCTGTCCCAACGCAATATACATATATTATATCATATCTCCAAAGTGACTACATACATACAAAATCCCATTCCTCCATCTCATCCAACAAGGAACATACGTTGGTTACATTAAGTTACAGTCCAAAAAGCGTAGTTAGAATTTAAAAGTCCATGGCTTACAACATTATACTAATTAAACTAAAGTTTTACGAGTTAGTTAATATTACATTTACAAAATATTAGAGAGTTTTAATACAAAAGATAGCAAAAAAAAAATAAAATAGGTCTCCGTGCTCGTCTAAAATCGTGGTGGATCGTCGTCCGCCACCTCTTTTCCATGTCCTGAAAAATGTTAGAAATAATGGGGTGAGCATAAGCTCAGTAGGAAGTGTCTAAGACACACTTCTTATATCCCCGTGAATCCATACAAGGAATAAATTAAAATTGAAAGGGATCATGCTATAAGGAAACATACACTCTCAAATACAATAACAAGTATGTAACAAATAACACCCAATCACAAGTTTACCACAATGTCATGAAGTGCAATATGCAAACGTTACTCCCCATTTTCCAAAACATTTCCGTTTCAACTTCCAAAACCGTTAGTGTAATCCGACCCAAGGCACCTCCAAGGCGTCGCATCCGGCCTAGTTAGCTCAACCATGATCCCTTCTAGACTACACTAACACCACGGACCACTAGGCGCCTCCTAGGCGTCCGGTTTTCGCAAACTCCTTTAAAAAAATATTTTCCCCAAAATAATTTCGTTTGTTCAAAAATATATATATATATATATATATACATATATATATATATATATTTTTTTTTTCCTTTCTCTTTCCTAATGAATGCATGAATGTGCATGTTTCAATTTATCAATTCAACCATAGGCTATCACACATTTCATTTACATCATTATCACAATTTAATAGAAATTTCTAAGCAATCATTTCTTTTATTTATTTATTAACCATAGCATCATTTTCTTTCAAAGCAATAAATAAATCAAAAATACATAATCTTAGGACATACAATATGTCAACACCAAACATGCTCAATCACCGTAATAAATCTAGTCATATATATGAATTCAAATAACACATGGAACACATTTAGCATTTTAATTAAACATACTTTAACCACAAACTAGATAATCAAAATTAGCATGCATAGGATCAAATTTAAGGGGAAAAATTCACAAAAAAACTAAGAAATTGTAGATTAGAACACCCCTACCTCAATGGAAGTGAAAACTCCCAAAATCCCCAAATCCAAGCCCAAGAACCCTAGAATTTTGAACTCCCTAGAGTGCACCAAATGATGATTGGCTCCTATCAAATTGAAGGCCTTGACGAGCTCTCCAACTTTGCTTCACAATGCTCTACCAAAATCCAAAAGTTTAAAGCTAGATCAAGCTTTGAGATTGCAAAAAGAAAAAGAAGCAGTGAGATGCCGAGAGAGGAAAGATGCAGCAGAGAAAGAGAGAGAAAACAGTTGGGTCGTGGGTCATGTAATGCCTTATACACTTTTTGTGTGTTTTAAAACATGGGTGGGGCCCACTTGCTTTATTTCTTTTTCTTTAGCATTATATATATATATATATATATATATATATATATATATATATATATATATATCACAACATTACATTCTTCCCAACTTTAAAAGATTTCGTCCCCGAAATCAGGCCATACCTGAGGGAGAAAACAACTCTGGATACTTGGAGTGAATCTCCTGTTCGAGCTCCCAAGTAGCCTCCTCAACTCCATGATGCTTCCAAAGAACCTTTACCAACGATATCGTCTTTTTCCTCAACACCTTCTGTTGTGCGTCAAGAATATGAACTTGTCCCTCTTCGTAGGAAACATCCTCATCAATGTCCACATCAACCCAACTCAAAATATGAGACGGATCTGGCTCATACTTCCGTAGCATCGACACATGAAAGACATTATGAACCTTGTCCATCTGTGGTGGCAATGCTAGTCTATAGGCAACTTCTCCTACGCGGTCCAAGATCTCAAAAGGTCCAATAAATCGTAGCGACAACTTGCCACTCTTCCCGAACCTCATCAACCCCTTCCTTGGAGAAACCCGAAGAAAAACATGGTCTCCCACCTCAAAGGATAGCGGTCGTCTCCGCCTATCTGCATAACTCTTCTGTCGACTCTGAGCTGTAAGCAATCTCTGTCTGATCAGCTTAATCTTCTCGGTAGTCTCGAGTACAATGTCGGGTCCTAAAGCGGTTGTCTCGCCCACCTCAGTCCAACAGACAGGAGACCTACAAGGTCTACCATACAACGCCTCAAATGGAACCATCTGAATACTCGCTTGATAACTATTCTTGTAGGCAAACTCAATAAGTGGAAGGTGATCCTCCCAACTACCACCCAAGTTAAGTACACAGGCTCGAAGCATATCCTCTAAGATCTGGATGGTACGCTCCGACTGGCCGTCCGTCTGTGGATGAAATGCAGTACTAAGGTGCAACGCTGAGCCAAACGCTGCTTGAAGTCCTTCCCAGAACTTCGAGGTGAACTTAGCATCCCTATCCGACACAATAGCCACTGGAACTCCGTGCAATCTCACAATCTCTTTCACATAAAGTACACCGAGTGTCTCTGCGTCATCTGTTGCCTTAATAGGCAAGAAGTGAGCCGTCTTGGTCAATCTATCGATAATAACCCATACGGCTTCATTTTCCCTCCGTGACCTGGGAAGACCTGTTACAAAATCCATGGCAATCTCCTCCTATTTCCACTGCGCTACCGGCAATGGTTGCAATGAACCAGCTGGTCTCTGGTGCTCGGCCTTCACCTGCTGACAGGTAAGGCACTTAGCCACAAATTGTGCAACATCCTTCTTTATTCCACTCCACCAATACTGACGTCTTAGATTGTGATACATTTTGGTACCACCTGGATGAACTGCAAAGCGGGAAGTATGAAACTCCCGTAAGACGTCCTCACGACAAACTGTAGGAACAACCAACAAACCCCTAAACCGTAGACCTCCATCTGCATGTAAAGTCCAATCCTTCACGATCTCGCCACTGGAGATCAAAGTGTAAATAGCATCCAAATCTGAATCCTGTCTCTGTGACTCAATCACCCATCTAACAAGAGTGGGTTGAGCCACGAGACTAAACAAGAATGCTAACTCACTGCCATCATCATCATCATCCAAACAATAAAATCCCATTTCAGCTAAATTTTCCAGCATTTTCCATTTCCGAATGGCTAAACTAGCCAAAGTCCCACGAGATTTTCGGCTTAAAGCATCAGCTACCACATTTGCCTTGCCAGGATGATACTACAAATCAAAGTTATAGTCTTCTAAGAATTCAACCCATCGCCTCTGTCTGTTGCTCAAGTCCTTTTGGGAGAAAAGGTACTTGAGACTCTTGTGGTCCGAGAACACCTCAAATCTCTCACCATACAAATAGTGTCTCCAACACTTCAAAGCAAATACAACTGCCGCTAACTCTAAGTCATGAGTAGGGTAGTTAAGCTCGTGAGTCTTCAACTGTCGAGACCCATAAGCCACTACTCTATCATCTTGCATCAGTACATAACCCAAACCATCACGTGAGGCGTCACAATAGATCACATAACCCAAGCCACGCTCAGGTATCACCAACACCGGAGCCGTAGTCAACCTTGTTTTCAACTCTTGAAAGGATGACTCACAGGCCTCATTCCATGCAAACTTGATCCCTTTCCTGGTCAATCTGGTCATAGGAGCTGCCAAACGGGAAAAATCCTTCACAAATCTCCGATAATAACCCGCTAAGCCAAGGAAACTCCGGATCTCAAAGACATTCTTGGGTTGCTCCCAACTCAAAACTGCCTCTATTTTTGAAGGATCAACTGAAACCCCACCTTCCGAGACAACATGTCCCAAAAATTTCACCTCTTGTAGCCAAAACTTACACTTTTCATACTTGGCGTACAAACGGTGCTCCCGTAGAATCTGCAACACTATACCCAAATGGACCTCGTGCTCTTCCCGAGTCCGTGAATACACAAGAATATCATCCACAAAAACTACCACAAACTGATCCAAGTAATCGTGGAAGACACGGTTCATTAAATCCATGAATGCCGCCGGCGCATTGGTTAAACCAAAAGGCATAACAAGAAACTCGTAATGTCCATACCGCGTACGAAACACGGTCTTTGGAATATCCTCCTCTCTAACCCGTAACTGATAATAGCCTGACCTCAAGTCAATCTTCGAAAAACAACTGGCTCCCCTCAACTGATCAAATAAATCATCTATCCTTGGTAAAAGATACTTGTTCTTGATGGTGGCATGATTCAACTTTCGATAATCAATGCACAACCTCAAAGAACCATCTTTCTTCTTAGCGAACAAGACCGGTGCACCCCACGGTGACACACTCAGTCGGATAAAGCCTTTCATCCTCAAATCATCAAGTTGCTTCTTCAATTCTTCTAATTCAATCGGTGCCATACGATACGGTGCCATAGAGATTGGTGCGGTACCAGGCATCAAATCAATAGCAAATTCCACCTCTCGGTGTGGAGGCAACTCAGTCAAGTCCTCCGGAAACACATCCAGAAAATCATGCACAACTGCTGGATAATCAACCCCATAAAACTCAACGTCATCATCGGCGAAAAGACTAACCAAGAAGAATGTCTGCCGATCTCGACCCCTAACACCATAAAATGAATGAGTGAGAGGATCACACCGATCTCCCACAAAACAGAAACAATCCCCATCCGGGGTACACACTGAAACTCTACCCCTGAAACAATCAATGATAGCTCTGAAGGATGACAACCAGTCCATCCCAAGAATGACATCAAATCCCGTCATCTCGAGAAGGATGAGATCGAACTCAAGAACACATCCGGCAATTGTGATGGAACAATTCCTGCAAACTCTACTAAGAGCAACTAAACCCCCGATAGGCGTGTCAACACAAAGCGGTTTGTCTAACTGACTGACCTCTAAACCCAATGCCCGTGCAAATGATGAAGCAATGAATGAATAAGAAGCATCAGAATCAAACAATACACGAGCCCAAGAATGGGACACAAGAAACATACCCCTAACAACTGAAGGACTGGATAGTGACTCGGCTGGAGTGAGTGCAAACACGCGACCCTCGGTCCTCTGCCCCTGGGAACTGCCTGCCTGATAGCCAGACTGCTGAGTAGGTGCACTCGAAGAAGCTCCCCTACCAGGTCGAGAACTCTGGGCTGACATAGCTGGCTGAGACGGCTGAGGTGGTGGTGGTGGTCGAAACCCTGACTGAACTGTAGCAGACTGCATCTGCCTCTGCTGTGAACCTCCACCTCTGCCCAAACCACTGCCCCGCTGTGGACAATCTTTCACCCTATGGCCCTGCTGGCCACACCCGAAACATCCACCAGACGCCACCTAAATCTGAGTACACTAGGACTTGTGATGCCCTGGCTGCCCACACTTGAAATAAATCATCCGAGCTACCTGTGTCTGAGTGCATTGGGACTTGTAATGTCCCAACGGCCCGCATCTGAAACAAGTAACATTTAGTCTAGAAGACCCCATGGACACTGAAGCTGTGGGTGCAGATCTAACTGACTGCTGTCCCCTGAACCCTGACTGCTCATGCTTCTGCTTCTTACTTGATTGACCTTCGGAGAAAGTACTCATACCCCTGTTGTGCTTGTAGGACTCCCTGATAGCCTTGTTGTCCTTACTCTCAACCTCAACCACTAAGGCCTTTCGCACTGCTTTTGCATACTCTGTCGGTTCTGAAGCAGCTACAATTGGCCTAATGGTAAGATCAAGGCCATCAACAAATTTCTCTATCTTTCCTTCTTCATCATTAGCAATTCCCGGTGCAAACCTCAAAAGTGATGTAAACTTGTTTTCATACTCTGTAACTATCATACTTTCTTGCTTTAACCCATCAAACTCCTTCTTTAGTTCCCTCCGCTTAGGCGCTGGAAAGTACTTCTCATAATACAACTTCTTGAATGTAGCGTATGTCATAGTATCCAGATTATGCGTGTGAGAAACGGTCTTCCACTAAATCTCAGCATCGCCCATAAAATTGTAAGTCGCCAATGTGATCTTCAACTTGTCCGTTGCCAAATTCATGGCATTAATATGCTTCTCCACCCTATCCAGGAAACCGTCCGCAATAAGCGGATCTGGACCACCCTCAAACAAGGTTGGCATCAACTTCACGAACCTGGCAATGTGAGAAAGAGTATCATCTAGCTCATTTGTCTTCGGAGGTGGTGGTGGTAGAGCCGGTGGTGGCACAAACTGTGACGATGACGCACCTGTCGGTCGATATGCATCAAAAATAGCCTTTTGAATGGCTAACCTAATTTGTTCCCTATTCATCTAAAAAGGTGGATCAATAGTCCCCCTCTTGGTGGGACCAAATCACGCAATAAGATATCTTCCTCAACTTGCTCCTGATCCCTTTCCACGGGATTGGAGCTAGAGCTTTCCCCGGGATCCCTTTGTGTTGCCATGACGCTATAAGAAAAAGGAAACAGATCCAAACGATGACACTAAAATACGCACGAGAACGAAGTCCTCACATGAATGGCTTGACAAGAATGGAAACACATAAGCACCTTTCATAGTCCCAAAATACCCAACTAATGATAAACATGATCATGCTAATCATATACAACAACATTAAGCACTTAGCACGTAGTCATATAAGCAGTTAAACAACTAAGCACGTCTTTCAAATAATTAAGCACCTTAACACATAAGCATATAAGCATGCCATCACGTAAACAATTAAGCAAGTAAGCAAATAACTCAACTCCCCATGTAATCCTAGGTAAGCCTCTACCCGTCGTCCTAATGGTATTTGAACCATTACTCTGATACCAAATTTGTAACGACCCAAATGGGATACCAAAATAATAATAAAAATCTATAAAAAATTTCGGCATGACCTCCGCAGAAAATGTCTCTAAACAACCTGTTGAAATACAAAAAAATAATTACAATGGCCTCCCTGGGCCTTAAATCTAACATATCCTGTCCCAACGCAATATACATATATTATATCATATCTCCAAAGTGACTACATACATATAAAATCCCATTCCTCCATCTCATCCAACAAGGAACATACGTTGGTTACATCAAGTTACAGTCCAAAAAGCGTAGTTAGAATTTAAAAGTCCATGGCTTACAACATTATACTAATTAAACTAAAGTTTTACGAGTTAGTTAATATTACATTTACAAAATATTAGAGAGTTTTAATACAAAAGATAGCAAAATAAAATAAAATAGGTCTCCGTGCTCGTCTAAAATCGTGGTGGATCGTCGTCCGCCACCTCTTTTCCATGTCCTGAAAAATGTTAGAAATAATGGGGTGAGCATAAGCTCAGTAGGAAGTGTCTAAGACACACTTCTTATATCCCCGTGAATCCATACAAGGAATAGATTAAAAGTGAAAGGGATCATGCTATAAGGAAACACACACTCTCAAATACAATAACAAGTATGTAACAAATCCCACCCAATCACAAGCTTACCACAATGTCATGAAGTGCAATATGCAAACGCTACTCCCCATTTTCCAAAACATTTCCGTTTCAACTTCCAAAACCGTTAGTGTAATCCGACCCAAGGCACCTCCAAAGCATCACGAATGGAGGGTTGACTAACTATCCACGACCACAAGGCACCTCCAAGGCGTCGCATCCGGCCTAGTTAGCTCAACCATGATCCTTTCTGGACTACACTAACACCACGGACCACTAGGCGCCTCCTAGGCGTCCGGTTTTCGCAAACTCCTTTAAAAAAATATTTTCCCCAAAATAATTTCGTTTGTTCAATATATATATATATATATATATATATATATATATATTTTTTTTTTCCTTTCTCTTTCCTAATGAATGCATGAATGTGCATGTTTTGATTTATCAATTCAACCATAGACTCTCACACATTTCATTTACATCATTATCACAATTTAATAGAAATTTCTAAGCAATCATTTCTTTTATTTATTTATTGACCATAGCATCATTTTCTTTCAAAGCAATAAATAAATAAAAAATACATAATCTTAGGATATACAATATGTCAACACCAAACATGCTCAATCACCGTAATAAATCTAGTCATATATATGAATTCAAATAACACATGGAACACATTTAGCATTTTAATTAAACATACTTCAACCACAAACTAGATAATCAAAATTAGCATGCATAGGATCAAATTTAAGGGGAAAAATTCACAAAAAAACTAAGAAATTGTAGATTAGAACACCCCTACCTCAATGGAAGTGAAAACTCCCAAAATCCCCAAATCCAAGCCCAAGAACCCTAGAATTTTGAACTCCCTAGAGTGCACCAAATGATGATTGGCTCCTATCAAATTGAAGGCCTTGACGAGCTCTCCAACTTTGCTTCACAATGCTCTACCAAAATCCAAAAGTTTAAAGCTAGATCAAGCTTTGAGATTGCAAAAAGAAAAAGAAGCAGTGAGATGCCGAGAGAGGAAAGATGCAGCAGAGAAAGAGAGAGAAAACAGTTGGGTCGTGGGTCATGTAATGCCTTATACACTTTTTGTGTGTTTTAAAACATGGGTGGGGCCCACTTGCTTTATTTCTTTTTCTTTTAGCATTAAATATATATATATATATATATATATATATATATCACAACATTACAACTTGATTGCTCTAAAACTCGATGATCTTTACTTGAGCAGAGAGGCTCCTTTTATAGCAGAAGAGAGGGATGAATCGGCGGTTGAGCTTGAAAATGCTGCATGGATGGTTGAGATTCAAGATGCTTTTGAGATAAGATGTCATGAATTATTGCTAAACTGTTGTTGTCTTCTTCTGGAGAATTATATCTACTTTTGCTATTGAGAATCTGCTTTCGGTGGATCTGGTTTTAACTGCACATTGTTGAGAATTTACTTTTCTTGAATGCTGAAGCTACTTTTTCCTGTATACTGTGGAGAATTTGCTTTTCACTAGAATTCTTGCATATTGGACAAATTTCTGTTGGTAGTGCTATTTGTTGGACTGTCAACTCTTGCTTTGGCATGCCTGCGGGCTAGGTATTCATCAGTACTGTCTGGTGAGCTGGTTTCTTCATTTCTATAGGCAAGATCAAACTGTTTTAACAACATCTTTTCTTCATTTATTATTTCTTCAACTTCTGGGGATATCTCAATATCTGAAGGAGACTTAATGACATGAGGAATTCTTGCATTAACAAAAATTTCCATATTGATGTTATGATCATAGAGTCTGAAACCAGGATTGTAGCTTGGGTTAATTTGTCGATAAGCTTTATAGTATACCAAATGGTTAAAGGTGGCTGGTTCTATCTCATTACGAACGTTATTTACAAAATCAATATGTTGGGTAAGAATTTTGACTTCAGTAGGATCAGAATGAATGTAAATTCGATGCTGTCCCAAAATTATAACCCCATCTTTTACCCATTCTGGGGGAGTACTATGGATTTGAAGGAGAAGTGGGCTTTCTGGCATGAAATTTTGGGTTAGTTTTTGTTCAAAGGCAATGGCTTGGTTTAAACGATTAGGAAAATTACATAATGAATTTAGATATTCTAAGGGCATATCCTTGGGTATAGTGACATTGTAGATCATTCCTAATTCTAACAGCTTACTTAAATAACAAATGGTTGTTTTAGTAGAGAAAAAGGGTTTTTCTAGTTATTTCAAAAGGAATAAAGAAAATAGGGTCTAGATCTAACAAGATAATTGCTATTGGGATGTTAGTGCCTGTTTATATTAATCGTATAAAAGTATAGTTATAACGGGTTCTTTTGGGTGGACTGTTGTTTCTGAGGTAATGTTGAATATCAACCCATTCCTTGAGCCCATCTGACTTAATTTCTTCAAGGATAAGTTCTTTGATGTCTTCTGGAAAGAGCTCAACTTGTTGTCGTAGGATTTCTCTGTATGTAGGAGAAAACATGGGTAATAACTTGGCATACTTGGTTTGTACTTGCAGAAATTGAACCTTCTGAAGATTTTCATCTTTGTCAGTCCGTTGCTCAAAAATAGTTAGCTCTGTGGGATTTGCTGTCGTTTTTTGATAAGCTAAATTTAATTTTTTATAATGAGATATAAGCGTTTTATGTTCTTGCTGTAAATTCTGATAAGATTTATTAGATGATACGAAATATTCACTTAAAGTGTTTAGATTTCTGACAAGGGTTCTATCGGGGTTATTTCTAGAAAACCAAATATTATCTCAAATAAGTTTTTGGTCAGGAAAAAGATTATGTCTAGCGCGTATTATCTAAAATAAGTTTTTGGTCAGGAAAAAGATTATGTCTAGCGCGAACCTGTTGTGTTGGGTTTTGGATAATTAAAAGAGGATTAGAAGTGCCTGGTATAAGGCTATAGCTGTTGTTGCTCTTTGTTTCCATTCCTGCAAAATTTAACAATCAATTAGTAAACAAGATAGAATATCTGCTAAATAATTATCTTTTCCTTTGACATGTTCAAATATAGGTTTAAAACCTCTTCCAGTAATACAGTCAATAAAAGAAATCCATCTTTTAGGAGACATCTGCTGTTGTTTTACTTTATTTGCAAATTTAACTATATTATCTCAATCTGTTAGTATAAGAAATTATTTATCAAGGAATATCTGAAATTTTTCAATAGAGTTGGTTACTCCTAGAATTTCTAGATCTGTTGAGGGTAAAATAGATTGTGCTTTATTAAAAGTTCCACTAGCATGGTGTAATACCATTAACTTTAAAAGGATAGTTTCGGTATTTATTTATTTGTTTTAATTGTATTTTTAATTATTTAATTGATTATTTGACTAATTGCTTATGTGTTTAATTGAATTAGGTATTACTTGATTATTTGATTATGTGTCTATGTATTATTTGTATTTGTCTATATGTTAATTGTTTAATTAAATTATGTGCTTAAATGGTGTTTTGATTAATTGTAAATTAAATGTTTTCTTTACTTTTATTATTTTCTTTTATGGTTATGGTTAGTAGTAATGAGCCAACTAATTGGGTCACATGGATTACTTGGATAGGAGGTTAGATTTGTATGGATTATTACCCATGAATAGTTATATATGTATATATATATATATATATATATATATATATATTATATACATATATAAAAGGAAAGTAATTTATTAATTATTTTTATGGTAACTTGGGTAATAATATTTAATCTGATATATATGTTTTATATTTAAATAATAAAATATACATAGATTTGATACGTGTTATGTTTTAAGTTACTTTATAATATTATGGTAACTTAAGTATTATTGGATAATCCATTAATAAATAATGGAATGTGTATAATTTATTTATTTAATAAACATATACATAAATTATATACGTAACATTACTTACCTTTTTAATATACATAAAAGGGAAAGTAATTTATTAATTACTTTTATGGTAACTTGGGTAGTAATATTTAATCTGATGTATATGTTTTATATTTAAATAATAAAAATATACGTTGATTTGATACGTGTTATGTTTTAAGTTACTTTATAATATTATGGTAACTTACATATTATTGGATAATCCATTAATAAATAATGGGATGTATATAATTTATTTATTTAATAAAGATATATATAAATTATATACGTAACATATTTTATTTACCTTTTTAATATTTTAATATATGTATATATTTTTTTAAGTTGACTTGGATTGGGAAAAGGGTTAGGGTTATTTTATTTAGTCTATAAATATATAGCTATAGGTTGTAAAAGGGGGTTAGAAATATTCACGTAATATATTCTAGAGAGAGAGAGTTAGAGAGGGAAGGAGGAAAATGAAGGAAGGAGGAAAAAAAAACCCTGTAGAGAGAAGATCAAGGAAGAAGAAGTTTAACTTTCGATCCGAAAGTTTAAGGCAAGTTCTTCTTCTATCTCTTTCCCTTTGATTCGTGTTTCTGTATATGCCTAAGAAATTCCAGGATTTATTAAACACATAAAATTAAATAATTATGCATGTTTAATTGGATTAGAACATAAGTTTTATGAATTTGGTTCATATCTGTTCTTGTGTTATGAATTGATAAATGCATGATTTTGATTTGATTTTTGGTGTGAATTTTTTACATGTGTAAATTATATATTTTTCATATCTGTGGTATGATGGAATGTAGAAACATGCCTAGGATTCATAAACATTAAATAGGAACTAGGTTTGGGTTTAAATAAATTTAAATAGACTCAATCATAATGATGCTTACTATTTGAATGTTTTAAACAAACGAATGAATTTAATCTTTTAATATGTTTTAATAATTGAGATTAAATGTGTAGGATGAATTGGATATGGAGAATGCTTATTTGACGGTATAATAAAATATCATCACATGTAAAAGATTCAGTTTATGTAGGACATATGATATAGGAAGCTTAAATAAATAATAAGTTATTCCTATTTTGTGATAAATTGAGATCATATTATCATAGTTATTTCTGGATTGTTTGATGTATTTCCTTAATCGTTACATTAATTATTAGATTGTGTGGTTTAATGCACCGGTACGGGACGGTGGCATTTTAGGGATGGATTAACTTATCAGTTAAGTCCTACCTATTTTATATAAGGGAATGGATTAACTAAAATACTAAGTCCTACTTATATTCAAGTTAGGTCAGCTGAACAAGTTGAATGACTTATGGAGGATTAATTTATACTGAATAGGATGGTTACTAGATTATATATATATAAGTATTGTAATACCCCTAATTCTCAAAAGGATATAATTGGAATTTATTTATTTGTTTTATGTGCATTTGAAATTGTTATTTATTTTATTATTTACATAATTGATTAATTGTGAATTATTTATTTGTTTTACTTTAATTATTTAATTGTAATGGGTTATGTGTTTTAATTTAAATTGGTGCATTTGTGATTTAATTATTTGATTATTAGTGACTTAATTGACGTGTATTTTTGATAGCTTAGAATATTTATGTGTGTTGTATTTATAACTAAGTTTAGGGTTTAATTTATGTATAATAGGGTAGCCGACGTATTAATGGGCTGGGATTAGGATTAGGGTTTAGTGGAAGCTATTATATATATACTGTATAATCCAACTTAGGGTTTAGCCGTATGTATATATGCTTGGTTTATGTCAGCTAGGGTTGAAAACCCTATTCACGTAGTAATTCTTGTGAGGAAAGCACAAAGGGAAACTTGAGAGGAAAACAGAGAGGGTCTTGAGAGATAACCTGTGAGGCTAAAGGAGAAAGAAATGGTTGCTTCTGGATGGAACTAAGAGCAACAAAGGGGTTGAATGGCAGTTGGGAATCGGTCGGAAAACGCAGAGTCGGTGGTTTAGGTTTTAAAGCTGAAACTGAAGGCAAGTTTCATTCTATCTCTTTCCTGTAAATTTGTGTTCTGTGCATGCTAAATAGTCTCCAGGAACCTAATTAACTTTTAAAATAGACTTGTATGCATATTAGATTAGGTTGTAATCTGTGTTATGCTTATAAAACTGGAACTGTATTTTCTTGCATAAATTGTTTTGTTTCGGTTTTAATTTTTTTGTCAAGCAATGCTAGATGAGAGTTTGAGGAGTTTCTAGGATTGAATGAACTTGAATTGAACCTTAGGAATGTAAGGAAAAATTCTGGAACAGA
Organism: Cornus florida; assembly: GCF_030987335.1. Lineage (NCBI taxonomy): Eukaryota > Viridiplantae > Streptophyta > Magnoliopsida > Cornales > Cornaceae > Cornus > Cornus florida. Next base: position 22,539,347 of record NW_026775572.1, on the reverse strand, counting down.
GGGTTGAACTTCGCCGGACGCGAAGAAAACAAACAGGGGAAGCATGAACTGTTTCAATCATGGTTTAAGCTTTTGTCAAATAATTCGTACTGGAATGGGAGAAGTTTCTAGGATTGTTTGGACATAATTTCAAATTTAAAAATCTTTAACAAAGTTGGGACAGAGGACTGAGACTTGGCCAGACGCGAAGAAAGCAACACAAAGGAAGCAGAGAAGGAAAAACGAATGCTGGAGAAGTGGAGGCGGCTCCACCCTTCAATGGAGGCGGCTCCATTGAAATGGAGGCGGCTCCATTGAAGTGGAGCCAGCTCCACAAAGTGTTGAGGCGGCTCCAATGTGGGTGGAGCTGGCTCAACTTAAAATTGGAGGGGGCTCCAATTTTCTAAATGCCCAGAACGTGGGTTTTTGATAGTTTTTGGACTTCAGGGGCTATAATGCAATACTGAGGTTTAATTGGGGTTTTAAAATAATATATATAACATATTTAAGGACCCATGAATATTGGTTTATGATCTGGAAAGGGGCATCATGAATTTTTAAAAGAGATCTATGCATGCTACCAAGTAAGGAGGATGACTTAGTTTCTAGTTTGTTGAACAAACTAAATGGACTGGAATGGGGGTTATGTTTTAGATTTTATATAAATGATATTTATATATAATTTAATGAAGTCCAAGAATGTTGGTTTTACTGTGTTAATGGAATCCATGAAATTAAACAATAATTTACATGTCATCAAATATGGAAGTTTGATTACTAGTGGTTGTTTTAGCAAATTAAACGATCTAGTATTAAAATATTTTTGGGACTTCATATAATGTGCTCTGTCTAGGCATCTGAGTGCCATTATACCAAGTGTAGGAATTATGATTAAGGATTAAATGGATGTCATGAGATTTAAACATTAATTTGCATGCCGTCACGAATATAGGATTGGTTTACTAACCTTTGTTTTAGTAGTTCAAACGGGCTAATATGGAAATATCGGTTGGAAATTCTATTATAATGTGATCAGTTTAAAATTCTGAAAATCATTATATCATGTTATGGATGTTAATTGCTGGTATAATATATTTCCAGTTCTGTCATTTATATGGGGAATGGATGGTTTAAATTGTTTATCATTACTGTGGCAATTTGAACGAATGTTTCGTGATATTAATCATGTACTGTATGCAAAATAAAATCTTGCTTATGTCTGATTTCTGTTCATGGACGGAGTCGTGATGATTACTTCTTGGTTAGTCTTCTAGCAGAAGAAGATGATGTTATGAAAGAGGATTATCCTGCAGTTGTTCGTGATTTTCTGGATGTGTTTCAGGAGGATTTGATAGAGTTGCCTCCACACCGAGAAGTGGAGTTCACTATTGATTTGATGCCAAGTACCGCGCCGATTTCTATGGCACTGTATCGTATGGCACCAGTTGAATTTGAAGAATTGAAGAGGCAACTTGATGATTTGAGGATGAAAGGTTTCATCCGACCGAGTGTGTCACCGTGGGGCGCACCGGTCTTGTTTGTTAAGAAGAAAGATGGTTCTTTGAGGTTGTGTATTGATTACTGGAAGTTGAATCATGCCACCATCAAGAACAAGTATCCTTTGCCAAGGAAAGATGATTTGTTTGATCAGTTGAAGGGAGCCAGTTGTTTTTCAATGATTGACTTGAGGTCTATGTCAGACTCTGGATGTATTTGATGTTCTAATGAAAGTGCATCATTTGTGGATCATTTGCATTATATGTACCGGTATGGGACGGTGACATATCAGGGATGGATTAGATCAAAAAGCTAAGTCCTACCCCTTCATACATACGGAATGGATTAACTAAAACAGTTAAATCCTACATGGATGCATGTCCTGTCAACTAAAACAGTTGAACGACATAATGGATGGTTGCTTTATTTTTCTGCATTAGGAAGGAACTTATATATATACTTATGGTACCGTGATACGAGCTTGAGTCTCTTGATCACGGTTAGGGTGCGTATATCGCAAATGTTGAGTAGCTAGATATAACTGATGTTCCCTGGTAGGTCTAGGTACTTGGCCGCTGGAAAACGTGTTTTATATGTCACCTTCTATCCAGGCTGAACTATGTTATTTGATGTTCTAATGAAAGTGCATCATTTGTGGATCATTTGCATTATATGTACCGGTATGGGACGGTGACATATCAGGGATGGATTAGATCAAAAAGCTAAGTCCTACCCCTTCATACATACGGAATGGATTAACTAAAACAGTTAAATCCTACATGGATGCATGTCCTGTCAACTAAAACAGTTGAACGACATAATGGATGGTTGCTTTATTTTTCTGCATTAGGAAGGAACTTATATATATACTTATGGTACTGTGATACGAGCTTGAGTCTCTTGAACACGGTTAGGGTGCGTATATCGCAAATGTTGAGTAGTTAGATATAACTGATGTTCCCTGGTAGATCTAGGTACTTGGCCGCTGGAAAACGTGTTTTATATGTCAACTTCTATCCAGGCTGAACTATGTTATTTGATGTTCTAATGAAAGTGCATCATTTGTGGATCATTTGCATTATATGTATCGGTATGGGACGGTGACATATCAGGGATGGATTAGATCAAAAAGCTAAGTCCTACCCCTTCATACATACGGAATAGATTAACTAAAACAGTTAAATCCTACATGGATGCATGTCCTGTCAACTAAAATAGTTGAACGACATAATGGATGGTTGCTTTATTTTTCTGCATTAGGAAGGAACTTATATATATACTTATGGTACCGTGATACGAGCTTGAGTCTCTTGATCACGGTTAGGGTGCGTATATCGCAAATGTTGAGTAGCTAGATATAACTGATGTTCCCTGGTAGGTCTAGGTACTTGGCCGCTGGAAAACGTGTTTTATATGTCACCTTCTATCCAGGCTGAACTATGTTATAGGCTAGTGAGCATCCTATAGTGTGTATATATATATATATGGACTATTTTAGATATTGCCAAGCTATCTAGGATGTATCTGCGTATCGGGTTTATGTACGGATTGTAGTAGGATGAAACTTGCATGTGGGCCTGACCCACCTTTATTTTTCAGGTGTTCGTGAGTTCCAGGCTTAGGGCTTAATCGTGGTGATGCAGATACAGTCACTCACTCTTCCGACTACATAGGATGTCTTTTCTTATTCTATTTTTGGATTTTAATTTTGTAAATTTATTTATAGTATGGGATTATTAGGGGTTCACTAGTTGGATTCCCGAGTTGTACGGATTTGGAGGATTTAAATGATATTAATTTATTATTTAAACATTGAGGATTTTTATTTTAGATTTCTTTCAGCGCATTATTATTTTATTCTTAATTCAGTTTTTATTCTTACTTGTTTACATATTAATTATTTGGTATCCCTCAGATCTGTGCTCGGACTTGATCACCCGTGGCTCTAGAATCGAGGGGTATCACAAGTATGGTGCCATGATATGAACTTGAGTTTCAGGATCAGTGGTTAGGGTGCGTATATCGCCAGGGATGTGTAGCTAGATATAGTGTAGTTGTGTACCCTAGTAGGTCTAGGTACTCATGCCCACTATATGTGTGTTTTGCATGTTGCCTACTATTCAGGTTGAGACAACCCTATAGTCTAGTAAGGTTCATTTAGTGTGTGTATATATATATATATGGACTACTAGTTACTGTTAGATTGACTAGGATGTATACGTGTATCGGATCTCTGCTTGGACTGTAGTAGAGTAGAACTTGTTAGTGGGCCTAACCCACCATTATTTTTCAGATGTTCGTCAGGAGTAGAGGTTGTTCGTGCTGAGCGGGGATCAGTCTACTTCATTCTTCCGATGCTACATAGGAGTTCCTTTATGATTCAGTTTCCTGATTTAGACAGTTATTGCTGTCATTTGTTTAGTTTGGATTTTCTAGGGGTCCATACAGTATGGATTCCCGAGTTGTATTTTGGAGGATCAGTTGTATCAGAAGAGTTTATTAATTAATGGAAATATATTCTGAGGTTTATTATTAGATTATCATTTTAGTTTCTTGTCAGCATTTTATTTATTCTTCTTTATTCTTTTGTACTTTGCCGATTTTATTTTTGATATCCTCGGGTATTCGGGCGTGGGCCTGGCCAACCCACATTCGGGAATCCGAGGGTATCACACATGGCAACAAATTTATTCTTTATCTCGAGAAGATTCTTTTGTTAGTCTTTGAAGAAGTAACCTTGCCCATCCTTGAGCTGATGCATTTGTTTGAATAATTTTATAACTTTTTTTCAAATGGGCATTGTAAAGGTTCTAACTGAGAGACTAAAGATTTAATTTTCTTAACTAACTCTATGCCTTGGGTATTGAAATATTTTTTACCATGTTTTCCTAATTTTGAATATAAAGGTCTTACTAATTGTCCTAATTTTGGAATAAAATTGCGACTATAGTTTAATAATCCTAAAAATGCTTGTAACAACTTGGTTTCTTCTAATTTATCAGGAAAGTATAAAATCTTTTTGACAATATGAGATTGTAATTCTATTTTTCTATCTTTTATGTATAAACCTAAGAATTCAATATCTTGTTTTTCTAATATCATCTTTTTACTACTTACAATGAGTCCTTGGGTTATAAACTCGTTGAATATAAATTCAAGATGTTTTCTATGCTCTTCTTTAGTTTGACTGAAGACTAAGATGTCGTCGATGTAAACACAACAGAATTTTGAGTGTTTATTAAATATAATATCCATTTTACGCTGAAATTCTTGTGGCGTATTTTTTAATCCAAAAGGCATAACAAACCACTCATAATGTCCTTCAGGGTATGTGAACGTTGTCCATTCAATTGATTCATCAGCCATACGGATTTGACAAAATCCTGATTTACAGTCAAATTTAAAAAACCATTTTCTATCTTGGATTCGATTTATTAAAACATATTTATTAGGGATTTTATAACTATCATCATAAGTATTATCATTAATCGTTTATAATTTATAATCATACGAGTCTTTCCTCTTTTTATTTCGGCATAATTTCTAACCATAAAAGTTGAACTTCTATGTCTACTATTATTTTTTCTTATTATTTTTAGTAATAGCAGTTCCTTAATTTGTTTTTGGAATTCTTCTTGATCGTCTAAGGTATGAGGATTATCTTGTGTCTTTATAGTTATAAAAGGATATATTATATTTAATTTTGCTTCAATTTTATTTTTATACCAGTGTTTCTGGGGGTCTTCACCTAGAATCTTGGTAGTTTCAGCTAGTCTTATAAGATTATCAATGTTTAGTTTACGGTTTTTTAATATAGCTTTATTATTAGGGAAAATCTTTGGTTCGTCAAGATGACTAAGAAACATTAAGGCTTCAGAAACTTCTTCTAAAAATTCTGATACATCAAATAAATTTTGTCGTTTCTTCTATCATAGGTAAAGTATTAACATAGGTAATGACTCCTTTGTCTTTTTGAGGAATATAAGGATCTCTAGATGAAATAAAGGTTCATTTCTTAAAAAACTGTAAACCTGTAGGGGTATACATAAATCCTCCGGTAAGTGAGTTTATAAAATTTAATCCTAAGATAAAATCATAGGTGCTAGGAATATTATTAACTACATAAGTCTGGGGTAAAACAAACTTTTCATTATTAATTAATATAGGAATGTTTTAAACACAATGAGTTATTGAAAGTTTTTCATTATTATACTGGCTCATGTTAACATTATAATTTAATTTTACTAAGGCTTTGTCTGGGACTAAATGTTTTTGAATTATACTTTTAGATGCTCCAGTATCAAGTATAGCTGAGGTTTGAACTAATTTTTCTCTAAATTCTAATGTTACTGGGAATTGAATTAGACTAGATGGTTTATATATTGAATTTATAGATTCGATTAAAATATCTTCTTACTTATCTTCATATTTTGTATAGCAATTATGATATAATAAAGTTTTACAATGGTTTTCACAATAATGACCTTTTTTAATAGATGTATTGCACTGTTTACAATTATTAGAAGAAAATTGAAAACTAACTAAGCTATACTGACATGATAGATTACTTATAGTGTAAACGAAATATTCTAGTGAATGAAGCCCTTGTTCAAAGTCTTCATCATTATCAAAGTTGCTATCTAAGCTCTCGATACTATATATACTTTCATTATCATCGTCAGAGTCATAAATACTTTCTAGTTCATATAATTCCTCTATCTGTTCTTCAATATCTTCAAGTACGTTGATCTTTTCTTGTATCCTTTTAATAGGATTCTGTTGGTATCGATGAGGGAAATTTGGTCTAATGTGTCCTAGATCTCCACAAATAAAACATTTGCAGTGTCTTTCCTTTATGGTTTAAGTGTTTACCTTATTATCCTTGTGTTTGTTGTCATTTTTATCTTTATTTATTTTTTGCTTTTTATACCAAGGCCGCTTTCTGAATTGCCTTGGGTTAGTTCTAACATAAGGTTTTTTATTACGAAAGTTCTTGTAGGTCTTGCTTTCACGCAAATTATATTTTTGAGGTTTATTGTGCTTATAATTGTAATTTTTCTGAGGCATACACCCATATTGGAGTGGAAAATATTTGTCTACATGTATAATAAAATTATTTTTTGATTTGTTTAGACTCTTTACGTTGTCGACACTCTACTTTTAACATGTTATACACATGATTAACTCTATCTCCTATGGTTAACGTATCGCGTCTATGATTTTCTAACCATTTTTCCCATATTTTAGTTCCTACGCTTCCGAGTAACTTCTGAAGATATTGATCAAGTAATGTTTTATCACCTAATTTACCAGTGGCTGCAAAATACTCAAAAAACTTATTGGTGTAGTTTTTTATGTATCTAAAATCACAAATCTGTAATAATTCTAAATTACGTAAAGCTTCGTTTTGTTTTATTAAGGTGTCATCTAATAATCTATCTTCACCAACTAATACTTTTTAAATGAGGCTGGTAAAGCCTTGAATGGTAAAATTATCACATAAGATGGCATAATCTTTGGGATAAATTACTTTATAAGCCTACCACCAGTCATGAATGGTTCCTCTTAATAGGGTTTCATAATAGGTTAAGGCTTGAGTTCTATTGTCAAAATTGGTCAAAATAGATTGCCGAATACAATCTTATTCCCAATTTTTGATTACTTTTGCCCAGAGGGATCATGCCTTGCTATGTTTAATATTGTTCCTGATTGTTGCACTGGTATATTATCATATTGTCTACGATATTGCGTTAATGTGTATATATCTGGTATATTTCTATTTTCTACATAAGTTTCACGTGAGGGATTTAATCTTTGTCGAGTTGTAAAGTCATCACTTAGGGTATTACTACCTAAGGTGTTAGTCTTTCTTTGGTCACTTATTTCTTGGTCGATTGACTGAGAGTCTGATCCTTCTGGTGCTTTCCCATCTCTATGCTATATTACATTTAATTCTTCTTTTACTATGTTTAATTTTAATGCTATATAGAAGGATTCAAATCTGACACTTAGAATATTTTTCTTAATATCATCATTATTTTCTTGTCCTAAGTAAATACTTTCGATAAGTTTGTATTTAGGTTCTGGATACTTGTCTTGCAGCGTTTCTAATTCTAAATTATCAAAATCGTACATTATTTTATCTAGAATTTCATCTTCTAATCTATCATAAAAGACATTTATTTCCTCAGGAGATTCTATCTTTATCAGTGTAGTTAAAAAGTCTTCTTGAGTATCATTAACTAAATTGTCTTGTCTTTTATAATTACTAAACCTTATGCTAGCATCTCCGCTATTTGAAACATATATCATATTATTTTCGGGAATCTTTTTAGGTGTAGTAATAAGTTTAGGTAATTTCCATTTTGTTCATTCATGGGTAATACTGCTTACTTTTCTAGCTTTTATCATTTGGACATATTTGCTACTAAAAGGTTTAACTATTTCACTAAATTGGGCTTTAAATTTTAAGTTATACTGATTAACTGCCTTTCCCATAAGTAAAGTATTAACTAATAGATTTTTAAATTGTCCTGTCATATTATATCCTTTTGTAGATATAGCTATCTTAATATGTTTACTGAATTCTCTAGTAGTCATCGTGTAATTGGGAATACATCCTACTATTGCGGCATTGTCGGCTAAGTCTATTTCGACGCTGGCTATTTGTGCTTGTTAATGGTTATTCCATCGGTCATCATAAATATAAGCAAGTGCTCTAGTTTCAATTTCTGCTCTGTTTAATCCTACTAATCCTATCATTATGACGCCTAAATGCATAAGTTCTAAATTATTATCATTGAATTCTTGGCATGCTTCGGGTGTTATAAGGTCTAAAATAACTTGATTGTTAACTGCACTTTTTTTTCTTTGGCTAAAATGATTATATATCTTACTCTGAAAATCTAATAAATTTTAGAATAAAGATTAACTTTATTTTTCACCTTCTTCATTCCTTGTTCTGTACATTTTTTAGCATCATGTTCATTATCATATAAATCTTCTACTCTCATTATTTCTTTGGTTTTTCTAAGGATAATGGTTATTGTGGTATTTGCTTATGAGGTTGAGGTTGTAGTAAATTTACACGCTTGGCTGTTGTAGGAGAGGACTGGTTATTGGCTGACAATTTTATTTCTTTTATCTTTTCTTATAATTCAGATAATTCTTTAGAAGATTCTCTGGGAATACTTTCTTGTATCACTTCTAATTTCTCTTCAAGTTTATTAATTTTATCAGATAACTGGAGTAATAACTGAATTAAAAAGTTATTTTGTCTAATATGTATATTAGTTGATTGTACGTCTGTTTTAAAGCTTGTAAATCCTATGTGTTTTTTATCAATTTTGTAAAGTTCAGCTAACGCAGTTAAATAATTAGGACTACTAGTGCTCATAAAATTATTGTAATAACCTTTGGATATCAGTTTTAAGGGATTTTAAATAGTCTATGATTATTTTTTGATTTTCAGTAATATTTTTGATATCACTATTAATATCTTTAATGGCAACCAATATTATCATATTATCTAAATTATTTGGACTAGAATTCTGTACTACTTGTTCTTTAATATAATCTAGATTTTCTCTTAATCGTTTTATAGAAGTATCTAAATTATTAAAGTCAAGTATATTCATAAATTAAAATCGTTGCTGTTGGCCTAAGGATTTTATTTAAAAGTCAATCTTATGTTTTGATGATTACAAACCATTAACGATGTTTATGTACTAATATTTTCATTGAGTGATGTATAGTTGATTAATCATTCAATCCTCAATGATGAGCTAGAAGTTCCATTTCAAGCATTCCAAACACTCGAGCAATGGATTCAAGGAAGCATCAAAGTGCAAGAAATTAAAGAAGAACTCGGACATCAAAGATTATTCAAGTTTTTCAGCAAGTCTTCATCAAGCCTAAATGATCATGGTCAAGAAATGAAGAAAATGGTAGATAGGATGGTGAGAGCTTAAGATTGAATGTCAAAGTTTATTTGTATACATTTTGAAGCTCAAAATTATAGGAGCATGCATATCATACACCATTCATATGTTCCTATGTTCATTAGCAATAGACTCTGCACTTCATTCATATATATTGTCATATGAAGTCTTTGCTAAGAAAGGGTTTGTTCAAGCTTGCATAAGCTTTGAAAGAGCTCACACCTTATGCTAGAAATCCTAGGACATAATGCATTTGATATTTATCATCTTTATATGTCCCTAGACCCTTAGAAATAGAACTTGAACTAAATTGAATCATTCATCAAAGTCCTAGATGCTAGAAAGATGGATATCTCAAAAGAAGTAATTTTCAGCCTAGAAAATTTCAGACCAGCTTGCACTAAAACTACTATAACTATTTGTGTAGTTGGAATTTTTACATAAAGCTAGTGGCATTGGAAAGCTGACTTCGAGCCCTTGAGTTTAGACTCAAAGTTCACCTAAAAAGGATTTGAATTGAGAGGGATATAACCATCATAAGATACCTGATTCTGCTTTGCAAAAATTCTGACCAGGTTGCACTAAAACGGCCATAACCATTACTGTGGTTGAAATTTTTGAGCAAGGCTGGTGGGTTTAGAAAGCTGACTTCAAGGAAATAAATTTAGACTCAAATTTCACCTCATTTGGAGTTTCATGGACTGAGTTATATCCATTTGAAGTCATGCACTTTTTCTGTCCAATCCAATTTAGCAGCAGCCTTCATGAAGCAAGAGTCGCCTCTATAAGAAATAGAGCCAGCTCTCTCAAGGCCAATGGAGCAGGCTCTATGAAAGATAGAGCAGGCTCTCAAAGAATAGAGAAGGCTCCATAAAAAATTAGAGAAGGCTCAAAGAATATAGAAGGCTCTTGAAAAATTAGAGAAGGCTCCATGAAAGTAGAGAAGGCTCTATTTCAATTAGAGAAGGCTCAGGAAAATTAGAGATGGCTCAAGAAAATTAGAGAAGGCTCTATTTCAAATAGAGAAAGTTCCCAAAAATAGAGAAGGCTCTCAACATTCCAGTAAGCTATTTTTCAACGAAAAATGAATCTTCCAACCAAAGAGCAGGCTCCTAAAATAGGGAGCAGGCTCTTAGAGACTGGGAGCAGTCTCCATACAATGTAGAGCCGGCTCTCAAGGCTAGGGAGCCGCCTCCTCTTGTTTACAAGAGCCGACTCCTTCTAGGGTTTTGAACTGCAATGGAAACATTTTCGTTTATTGCTTTCCAACCACCTCTAACAGCTATATTGAGCGTAAACATTTCTCTATTTATAGATGGTTAGTCTGTAGAAGTAAAAAAAAAACCATTTTAAGAGACATTATATTACATTGCAAAGAGAGCTTTTTGTTCTCATCTTCTCTTCATCTCTCTAATTCACTCTTATTCCATCTTAAGAGATTCCAATAAAGATTAAAAGGGCTTTTGCTCTTGTTTTAATCTTCATAGAGTTTTTGCTCTATTATACTACTTGAGAGAGCATTCAAGAACAATCATTCAAGTGCATCAAAGAGAGCTTTTGGCTCTATCATTATACAGAGCTTTTGTTCTAGTTTTACTCACTCATAGAGCCTTTATTCAAACATCGATCTTCATCTCATATACAAGCTTCCATAGCTGAATCAGAATAAACTTCAGAGAGCATTTCGTGAGCCTTTGCTGAACTTTTATTCTAGTATTTCATCAGAGCTTTTGTTCTGCATTTTCCTCATCATCTCTAATATATTTCATACTTAAAGTTTGAGCTTCACTTGATTTCATATATTGTGATACCCCTGGATTTCCAGATACGGGTATCACAATTGGTATTAGAGCACTCCAGGTTCTAGTGTCCTTAGGAGTGTTTTTGTTATAAGACTTCCGTGTTGCGTCTCTTAAAAAACTTAAAGCCATATTAGGATTCGTTGTACTCTATTTATGATTCGTTAGGACGAGTTAATGTCAATTGAATTCTGTAGATACAGAATGGTTGACACTAGGAGGAGGATGAGGTTCATGGCGAAAGCGATACGGACCCAAAGGCGTAAAGGAGTATGTTGTCGAGTTCTTTACCAGAAATAGAACTTGGGGATTTAAGGTTTAGTTCCAGGGTTGGCACTACTTAGAAAGTATACGCCAAGAACGAATCAGGCTGTAGGTGTTAGGTCACCGCATGTCGAGGCCAACACAACTTTGGATGATCTAAAAAAGGAGACAAGCGAAGAGTAGGATTCTGAAGAGGATCCTAAGGGAGGAGATATCAGCATCTCCAAGAAAGGGGATATTGAAGCTTGAAGATGAAGGATCGCACAAGTGTGCTCTCATTCACCAGCAGTATAGTGAATGGTACTAATGAAGTTGGTGTGAACCAAATTACATATAGTTAAAGTTTCGTATCATCTCTTCGGGAGTTATTTGAGAAGTTTGGGAATCGGATGGAGTTCTTATCAGAACGAAGACGTGATTTTATATCACATTCCGGAGAGTATGGGTATTAGGTTGTGACATTCTAAATTACTTTGTAAAGCCACGTTAGATGGTTTGCATTCCACGTATAAGGAGTATGATGGTTAAAACTTTGGATATTGCTTAGGTAAACGGTTGTGCAGTTAAGCTATGATTAATGGATAGGTTTCAAGGTTGGATGCTTACCAACGAAACTACGAAATGAACTTTTGTGACCTAATTTGGGAACTTGAGTTCAAAGGAGGTTTTCTTCTCTGGAATGGATGATGTTTTAAGTATAAATTATATTTTGGTTATTTTATTGTAGTATGTGTATCTATGTGTTTGATTTATGTTATTCTATGTTGCATTTTGTTGTTAAGTGTTTTATTTTGTTAGTTGGTTCAGGATTTGGAATAGGGTAGTTGGGGCACACGTATGTCGGCCAACTATTATTGTAATAACATGGAGTAATAACGCTATATGCACTAGGATTTGTGGATATAGGGTCATAAGATTAGGTAGAGATACAAACTTCTAGCCAATCTATTGGACCTGGTTATGCATCAATATGGTATGCTATTTAGGATGGGATAGTTAAACTATCAACACACGTCAAATAATCTAAAATGATTAGTTTGATATGCTCTACGATAGGTAGGGATTCGTTTTTACAATGCTATAATAATGGTGATTGTTAATGTTTTGGGGATTCGTGAGGTTGTGGTAGGTAAAGATCACTGTAATGCCATTATGGTTCGGATGGAAGATTTCGTGCTGGTAGGTACTTATTAGCATGACGCCGAGGGAGGATAGTGGACTGATGAAAGCTTTATCAGTCTATTCATGATCTAGACATTATTTTATGAGGGTGTCATTTGGAGGAATTGATGGTATGCACTTGGAGGAGGAATCAAAGTTTTTATACTATATAAAATGTGGAATTTTTTTTTAGGGTTATTTTTCGCAACAATTAGCTGTTGCTCCAACGATGATGACTATATGGAGGATGGGAAAAGTTTCATATCAATTGAAATGAGACAAGGAGTTAACTTGACACTTACCTATAATAGAGAAGTAGGGTGTGTTAAGGACAGGAAGGTGAGACCGAACACCTATATAAGGAAGCAGTTTATGGTGTGTGTGAAAAAAAAGGGGTCATAATGAGTTGACCTTCGATGAATGGAATTACCGGTTAATTTTATTATCGGTAAGTTTATCACTAACTGGTGATGTGTAGATATAGTTGTAGGATTAGCTTTTGATAATGCTTCGATGTAAGCAATTGGCGCATATGGCAGCTGGTGGTACCAGACCAGTTGGTACTTTCTGTAGACAAACGGGAAAGAGGATATAACGACTGAGATTCATATCTCTTAGTTTTTTATTCATCCCGGTGCAACATAAAATGCTTCATGGTGTGAGTAGTTGTTCAGAGGATCGGCAAGCAGAGGGACGTGGTGATTTGGATACCATTTCTAATATAATCGAGATGGACCATTTGAGATTACGAGACCCTTGTGGACATTTTCTATGTTCAACTGATAGACCCTTTTTACGAATTTGGATGAGGGGTTGCTAACTTTTACAAAAGGTCAGGACTTTGGTTGGGATGTTGGTTCGGTTCTATATTAAATCTGCTCAATTCTAGTTATTCTGGACTGGTAGAATATCCGTTCATAGGAATAGAGGGGATTCCGGGATGACTTAGATGCATCAAGGTGGTGATTCACACTTTGCATTAAGTTCTGTCAGGTGGAAGGGAATTGGGAAGTGGACGTTCTCAACAACCGCTCTTCTTAATGCACTCGGACGATTATAAAGGTGCATCAGGACATCGACTGTCTAGTCACGGGAACCGGATGATGTAAGACAGGTTTAATTTGTCTATCTAGATTGGTTGTTTATTTGATATTAATGTGATGCGTTTGATATGCATGGTCGGACTATGGGTGATTCAGTTCTTTGTTCAGTTTCAAATCGGTATATGGTTAAATTAAGGCATGGTTGAATTGTCAAGTATAACTAAATATACTTAAGGCGGCATGGGTGATTTGCCACAAACATGATTGAATTGTCAGCATGGTTGATTTGCAAAGGTTTAATACAATATCCGAAAAAAAAAGGGCATGGTTTATTTGCCCAAGTATAAATAACTATACTTAGGGAGGCATGGATTAGTTGTCACGTTCTGACTTAATATATTCATACTGATAGAGCTGAGTTCACATGAGCACGGAAATGAGTTTTAAGGAAAAAAAAATAATTCAGAGTTTCGTGAATTCCGAGGACGGAATTCCTTTTGTTAGGGGGGAAGAATGTAATACCCCTAGTTTTCAAAAGGATAAGATTGGAATTTAAATTTTGTTCTATGTGTAATTTTCTTTCAATTTTGTGGCTAGGTGCTTATGTGTCAAATTGTTTATGTGTTTGATTTTATTTTAAATTAATTGTTTGTTTTATTTTGTGGATTTAAATAGATTGTTTTCTTTACTTGTATTTTTAATTGATAAATTGTTATTTAATTGACTTGTTTGATTATTTCTTTGTATTTTTATTTTCTTTAATTAAATTAAATAGTTTTTAATTGTGTAAATGTTTTATTGGTTTTTGAATGGAATTAATTGGATGGAATATTCTTAGTTGTAATGAAAAATAGGGTTTAATCTCTTACTATCTCACGCCGACTAAACTGGGCCTCAATTAGATTTTCTATGGTGGATTAAGATTAGGCTTAGGGTTTTGATTAGTGCCTATATATATACTGTAGTATGTCTTCAAAAAGGGTTGAGAACCCTATATACGTATAGTGTTGATAGAGAGAAAAACAGAGAGAGTAACAGAGAGTTACAGGGAGAATTACAGAGAGAGATAAAGGGAGGAAGTCTAGGGTTTTGCCTTAGGCTAGGGTTGAACCAAAGAGGATGAGGAGCAGTGGTTGGCTCGTGGATAAAACCAAGAGCAACAGAGGTGGAACGGTCATCGGAAAATTCAGAGACGGTTAAGGCAAGTTCTGTTCTTTCTCTCTCTTGTTGGCCTATGTTCTGTGCATCCTTAGATAATCTCTAGGGTTTATAAATTGATTATTAAATTGAACCTTACATGCTTATTATATGTTAAATCAATTATTTTGTATGCGTAAATTAACTTTGTTACAGTTCATGCAAGTATGGTTTGGTTATAGTGTTTGTTCTTCCTAAGCATGGTTAATCGGTAAAAGTTCTAAGGTTTTTATTTAAAAAAAACTGACTTATGTAAGGGGTGGGATGATTCTGGACATACTTAGGACTCTTAGGAAGAGTTTTAAAAGAAACAGAAGGGTAGGAAGTGGCCGGAGATGTAGCAGATGACACAAAACGAAGAAGGAAGCGGAATAGTGGGCTCAAAGGAGGAGAGAGCCAGCTCCAGAAGTTTGGAGGCGGCTCCCCCCTTTTTGGAGGCGACTTAAACTACTTTGAGCCTGCTCCAAAATTTTGGAGTAGGCTCATTTCAAATTTTGACATTTTGATATTTTTTTTTTTACGAACTATTGTTCCTGTTTGAGCATGGGAACTGTTCAAATGGTTCTAGGATTTCACAGAGGAATTAGGAAGTTGATTTTAGGTGTTATAAAGACCTTAAATTGATTAAAGTTGACCTCTAAGTCAATGGGACAAACAGTATGAAATTATTGAACTTTCTACGCTGCTAACGGATAGAAAAGACTAAATTGTTAAATCTTGTTTTAAAAATTTATCGGATTGTAGCATGGACTCTAAACATAATATTAGGCTATACTAGAGCCACATTAGATAAATTAATGGCTTTGCACTCTTGGAGTTAATAGTAGGAAAGTATACAGCGGTGTCGACTGTTAACGGATGGAAGGGGTTTAATTGCCTGATTTAATTTTAGCAAATTAACGGATTATATATATATATATATATATATATATATATATATATATATATATATTCATAAATTTTATTTTTTGGTTGCATGCTAGGGTCATTATATATCATGTTTGATCTATACATACCTTGGATGTAAATCGTTGGAAACTTTGATTCTGTACTGCGATACATGGAATTAAGCTTGGGATTTTAATTGTTGTAATATTAAGCACTACACTGCAATTATTGGGATTAGGGTTTGGACTTAAATTACTGAATTGGTACTTAGGTTCTGTTAACCTAGTTGGAGGTTGACCTGGAATTAATTGAAGAATTAATTATATATATTTTCTGTCAATTTCTTAGATGGATGTTGGATAATTAACTTGATGAACTATTAAACCTTGTCTTGTTAGTTCCGTGGATGGATTCTGGTTTATAGATGATGAACTGTTTAGATTCTGTTTATTATCAATTTGGATTATATGGATGTGTTTGATGTACTGTATAAAATGTTGCATCATTTGTGGATCACTTGCATTATATGTACCGGTATGGGATGGTGACATATCATGGATGGATTAGATCAAAAAGCTAAGTCCTACCCCTTCATACATACGAAATGGATTAACTAAAACAGTTAACTCCTACATGGATGCATGTCCTGTCAACTAAAACAGTTGAACGACATAACGGATGGTTGTTTATGTTTTTGTTAGTAAAATGGATAGGGATTTAATTAAAACATTTAAATCCTAATTTTATGTTGTGTCATGGCAATGAACTATTGAGCGACACTACATTGGTTTGGATGGAATTTATATATATAAACTATGGTACCGCGGTCTGAGCTTGAGTCTCATAGTCGATGGTTAGGGAGCGTATATGCAGTAGGATGCGTAACTAGCTATGCTGGTTGAGGTATACCCTGTTAGGCTTAGGTAGTCATGCCTACTTAGGTGCATTTTTGCATGTTGCCTTCTATTCAGGTTGAGACCCTCAGCATAGCCTAGTGAGAGTCCTGTAGTGTGGTTATATATATATATCTATTTACAGACTATATAGATATGGTTGAGACACCTAGGATGTATCTGCGTATCGAGTCTCTGTTTGGATAGTAGTTAGGATAGAACTTGTTTGTGGGCCTGACCCACTATTATTTTTCAGGTAACGGACGGTATCAGGTCTTAGAGCTTGTTCGTGCTGAGCAGAGACGACTACTCACTCTACCGACGACGTAGGCAGTTCCTATATGATTTAGCTTTGGATTCCTTTCCGGTGGTTCATTTCTCAGTGTTGGTTTTATTAGGGGTCCACCAGATTGGATTCCCGAGTTGTATTAGAATTAGAGAAGTTGGATGTATCAGACTAATTATTTATTTATAAAATTTTTATTCTGAGGTTTTTCTATAAAGGATTTTCATTTTTAGTTTTTTTTCAGTAAATCTTTATTCATTCCTACTATTCAAATTGTATTCTGTGTTCGTTAATTGCTAATTAATTTGATATCCTCGGGTAATCGGGCGTGGGCCTGGCCAACCCGCATCCGGAAATCCGGGGGTATCACATATATACTCTATTGTGAGGTTAGATTTGTATCAGTTCTTGGGAGGATTTCTTGTACTACAAATTCTATCTACAAATCTGTTGTAAGCCTAAGAGGAAGAGTTTCTCTTAGCAAAAAAATTGTAAGGGCTGGTGTGGCCTATGTAAAACTAGGATGGTGGTCTCTTAGCAAGGATATTGTAAGGGTTGGTGTGACCCAAAGGAAGACTAATAGAGGTTTTCTCTTAGCAAGAAGTTACTTCTAATCAAGATTTGCTCTCCACCCATAAGGAGAAGCTGTATTGGATTGGGAAGTCTCAAGAGGGATCTTGAGCCGAGGAGTAGGAGTTTCCGAACCTCGCAAAAATCGCCGTGTTATAGTTTGTAATTTCTTTTCCCTTATTTCTTTTACAATTGTGCTATAAATTGTTTACTTTCATATCTTGATTTCATATGTTGATTATTGCACAATAGGTTATATTATTGATTAGAAATTGTATTTCTATAATTTGCAAAAATTGGCCATTGACTCTATTCACCCCCCCTCTAGAGTCAATTCTTGGGCAACAATTGGTATCAGAGCCTAAACTCTATTAAATGATTTGACCATCTTAGAGTACGATCATGGCCAACAATAGTAGTATCATACATTTAGAAGGTTATCCCATTAATAAACCTCCTTGTTTTGATGGAAATGATTATATCTATTGGAAAATTAGAATGAGGGCATTTTTTAAAAGTATTGATATTGATGTGTGGAAAGTTATAGAAAAATGGTGATCATATCCCAACCAAAGTTTTTGAAGGAAATAAAAATCCTAAATCGAAAGGGGAATGGGATGAAAATGATCATGGATTAATACAATGTAATACTTTAGCCATATGCCATCTTTACTGTGCATTAAGCAAAAGTGAGTTTAATAAAATTATCTTTTGTAGAACAGCTAAAGAAATTTGGAACTTACTTGAATTAGCCTATGTTGAATCAAGTCATGATAAGGAATCAAATATAAATGAACCCTCTAGCATAAATGAGACGCATTATAATTTTACTAACATTACTAATCATTTTAATGTTATTGATAGAACTAACTCTTCCACTTATAGTGAAGAAAGTGACGCAATGCAAAAGAAGAGTATAGAACTCCAAGCTTTTAGCAAAGAAGCAAGTAACATCAAAGAGATGGTTAATCTTTGTCTCATGGCCGACGAAGATGAGGTAAATTCTAACTGATGAGCACTAAAAAGTGCGTATTTAAACCCCTTAAGCTTAGGTATTCTAGTACCATTATCTATCTTACTTTACCATTTTAGATTGATTTTGTATAATTTCCATTTTCAGGCATTTATCCCGAAAATAAGCTAACTCAGCCAAATAAGAGCTTAATTGAAGCAATTATGGGATTGAACAAAGAAAGGAGCAAAGTGGAGGAAGAAAGAAGTAAAATGAAGCAAAGCAGCAAGTTCGATCGATCCAAGTCCAAGGTTCGATCGATCGAACATTGATCGATCTCAGCACTTTAAGATAGATTCAAGCCTTGACCCAAAGCACTTAAGTCTAAAAGTTCGATCGATCCAACATCATTCTTCGATCGATCGAACACCCTTGTCTTTATCCAAATGATTGATCCTATCCACGGCTGTACCACCTACCAACCACTTTTGTCCTTTTTCCATAAATATCTCCCATAAATATCTCGGATTTGTCTTTTTCCAAAAAGGTCAGCCAGTTGGATCGATCCAGCCTAAGTTCGATCGATCTCACTTACTTTTGATCGATCGAACTTCCTCCAGTGCGAAAAAGTTAAAATTCCATCCCATTGAAAGTTGTCCTTTATCCAATCATTAGGGAATATTGTGTGCACGATCCCAACTCATTTTGGGTGTCATTTTGACCTACCTATATAAGGATAAGGATTGTTTTTTCAAAGGGAGCTAACATTAATTTTGATATCATCTCTTGGAGAGGAAGTTTAGAGAAAGAGGAGGCTAGAGACACCATTGGAGATCTTCATCAACAAGGAGCAAACCTCTTCCATGGAGTTAGCCCTTGAGGGTTGGAGCATCCTCACCATGAGTGGTTAGACATTCTCTTGGGGCTAGAGTTAGCTCCAAGCATGCTTTCTATATCTTAATCTTATGTATTATTGAGAGATTAGTGTTGTAATTGATGTTTTGACACTTTGATATATATAGATCTTATTTATTCAATGATTTATGTGGTTTAATGCCTTCAATTGATCATTTCATTCTATCCATATGTCTATGTATGTTAGAATTGATGTTCATGTTCTTGTCTCTAGATTTTATGTTATTGATGCATGTCTATGTGTATTGAGGCCATAGATTTAGAGGTTGTCAAAATATAGTGCTTAAAGGAATGCTTTTGTGATTCTCTTAATGGTTCATGCTTACCTCTTGATGGATTGTACCTCTCCCCTAGTTTATTTTCATGCTAGTAGTGTAGATGTAGTGTAGTTGTAGTGTAGTGTAGTGTTAAATGGGAGGACAATCTATGCTTGTTGTTTGATGATCCAAGCTTGTGAATGTAATTAGCATATGTCTCTATCCTTGTGTTGTATTTGGATTGTGAGCTTAATGAAATGATTAATAACTTGTTTTGATTTATTGTGCCTTTCACATGTTGTTTAGACAATATATGCTTCATAGCTTAGATATATTGTGTCTTTCACATGATGTGTAGACAATACATGCTTAACTAGTCATCCTTGCTTGTTGAATCAACCAAATACACACACTCCAATATTGCAACACCCTAATTGCCCTCATTAATCACTTATCAATGATATAGAAATGTATAGCTTGGTGGTGATCTCTAAACCTCAAGATCTCTCTCTCCCTTACTTACTCTCTTTAGCATTGCATTCTTATTTAATTTAATTTAGTTGCTCTCTAGTTTTAATCAACCTACCAACCAATTGTTTGATCACTCAACCTACTAACCCTAATAGCGATTCCACATTCAAGTACGACTCCAATCCCTTGGGACGATCCCTACTCGCCCTAGCTATATTTATAGTGAAAGGTAGTAGTGGCTTTTACAAATGTAAAACTTGGCCCTCGCCTAAATTGCATGCCTCTCCAAGCTTGTGGTCACCACGACCTACAATATAAGGACTAACAAGTTTTTGGCGCCGTTGCCGGGGATTAGGCAACGTCGTATTTGTGGAATTCATTAGGAATTAGTACTTTTTTATCGTGTTTTTTCTTTACTTTGATTTCATTTTTCTTTTTGGTTACTTATTGTGTTTGTTTTCACTTGACTAGGTGTATTGTTGGAAAGAAGCCAAGCAAAGGAGCATCCAAGCTAAGGAGCAAAGCAAAGCAAAGCAAAATAAGGAAAAAACTAAAAATTCTATAAATAAAAAAAAAAAATTGCTAAGCTAAGTTAAATTTGGAGTTGAAGTGCTATAGGACCTTTGTGAGACTTTCTTGACTCAATCTCCTTAGTTAAATCGTGAGCCCGCGTGGAGGCATTTTTCTTGTCTTTGCATTATTATTGTTTCAAATATGGGAATTGTGTTTGTGGAGGAAGTTTAATTGTATTGTTGTGAAGGCAAAGTATTTGTTCATTTGTTGTGCTTGCTTATTTGTTATTGTGCATGCATGGTCGTCGTTCATTGAGACCAACTCTTGTCCCTTTTGATTTGCATCTCGAATCCATCGTTCGAAATCCTAGGGGAAGGGGAAGTTCAAATAGAACCCGCCTATCAATGGATGACCATAATGATGATCATGTTAAGGACCTTGGTCACATAGACCAACAATGCATCCTTCATCCAAATGTGCACAATGAGAACATTCAAGTACCATTAGGCATGCCTAGGCCATACATTCACCCACCACCACAACAACAAGGCCAAGTTCCATTCAGAATGCCAAGGCCCATGTATGCTCCATAACCTCCCATTGTCAATCGAGGAATTCAAAATCAAGGTATTCATGTTGCACCTCAAGTTGCTAACCCACCACTTGCTTTGAGAGACCATTATGTGCCAAATGAATATAATGCACCTACATGTATTCAATTGCCAACATTTCGAGCACACCATTATGAAATTAAAGCATAAACCATTCAAATGCTTCCTAACTTTCATGGACTTCCAAGTGAAGAACCCTATAAGCATTTGGATGAGTTTCTTGAAGTATGTTCCACCGTAAAATATATGGACATGCCGGAAGAAGTCTTAAGGCTTGAACTTTTTCCATTCACCCTTAAGGACAAAGCAAAATATTGGTTTAACAATCTTAGGCCTTTTTCAATCACTTCTTGGGCAGAAATGCAACAAGAGTTTTTGAAGAAGTACTATCCGGTTTCTAAGACCAATGCCATGAGGACCTTAATTCGAGAATTTACACATGGGGATTGGGAGACATTCCATGAGGCATGGGAACGCTTCAATGAATTGCTAAGGAAGTGTCCACACCATGACATGCCCAAATGACAATTAGTTCAATATTTTTTTGAGAGCTTATCGGATAATTATAAGGGCATGGTTGATGCTTCCATGGGTGGCTCTTACATTGATAGGCATGCGGATAACGTATGGCGTCTCTATGAAAGCATGAGTGAAAATTCATTGCATAGAACATTGTCATCAAAGAATGGTAGAAATACACAAGGTAGGAAGAGTGTTGGCTTACATCAAGTCGAACATTCAAATGAAATAGCCGCCGAAATGAAGTCTTTATCTCAAAGGTTTGATCAATTTTTGATCAACCAAAACTCGGTGAACCAAGTAACTTCCTTCCCTAACCATTCTCATCGTGCATCAAATGAAACATGTATAACTTGTTCTAGTGTTCTTCATTCTACTTCTCATTGTCCTCATGGACAAATGCAAAGTGAACCTAATGAGCAAGTTAATGCAACTTTTGTGAACCAAGGGAACAATCCTTATGGTACTTATTATAATCCAAGTTGGAGGAATCATCCAAATTTTTCTTGGAAAAACCAAGGAGAAGGCTTAAACCCTTCCTAAGGCGGTTTCTAAGGGAAATACATTCCACTTCCACTTCAAAACCAAGGATCCCAAGGTTATAGGCCATACCAATCACAAGGGAATCAATTCTCTAATTCTTATTTTCCCAACCAATCATATTCCCAAGGTAATTCTCGAAGTCCTGCTTTTGAAGAGAAAGTTTTAAATGCTTTGGGCACTTTAGAGGCTAACATATAATTACTTCATTCTTATTTTCAATCTATTGCAAAGCTAGAAACCCAAGTAGGGCAAATAGTTAGCACTCTTAATGCTAGAGAGAAGGGAAAGATGCCTATTAATGCCCCGCCTAAGCAACAATGTGTTGTGGAAACCCAATCCTCATCAGAGGGGTATACCATAGAACATGTTAATGCGGTGACCACCTTGCGGAGTGATAGAGTTGTAGATAATCAAGTAGAAATGACCAATGAAGAGAGTGAACCGGTGCAACCACAAGTTGTCACCCGTCCCGTTTCATATTCTATTCCTCCTTCATTGCATGTGCATGATCTTATAAATGAGAAAGCTGAAAAATGTGATTTGAAAAGCGATCTTGAAAATGATCCATTGAAGAAAGTTTTGAAAAATGATGTTGAGAAAATTATGTTGAAAAGTGAATTGAAACCTAATTTGAAAACTTCTTGTGTTGAAGAGGCTTTGAAAGAAAATTCTCAAAATGTTTTCGAGCCAAGAGCTCCATTTTCGGACGCCTTGAAAGGGTCCATTTCGAAAGAAAAGCAAAAAGTCAAGACCAATGAGATTTTGGAAATGTTTAGGCAAATAAAAGTTAATCCCTCACTTTTGGATGCAATCAAGCAAATTTCGGCTTATGCCAGGTTTTTAAAAGATCTTTGCACCCAAAAGCGAAAGAACAAAAGCCAAGCACCAAAAAATGTGGTTTTGACCGAGCAAGTAAGCTCAATTTTGCAACATAACACTTTTCCAAAGTTTAAGGACCCCGATTTACCCACTACATCATGCATCATTGGTGAACATATCATTAATCGGGCGCTTCTTGACTTAGGAGCAAGTGTTAACCTTCTTCCTTACTCGGTTTATGTCAAACTAGGCTTAGGTGAATTGAAACAGACGTCGGTAGTTTTGCAACTTGCCGACTGATCCATTAAAAAGCCTAGAGGTGTCATTGAAGATGTTTTGATTAAGATTGATAAATTCTTCTTTCCCGTTGATTTCATTGTCATAGACACGGAACCGATTTCCAATCCTAAGAGCCAAATTCCCGTTATCCTTGGCCGTCCTTTCTTGGCAACCGCTAATGCCAACACAAACTGTAGGACGGGGATAATGAAGATTTCATTTGGCCACATGAAGGTGAAATTGAATATCTTTAATCCCACACCTAATTCATTTGACAAATATGAAGGAGAGGTCAATGTTGTAGAAAAGTGTCATGATCTTCAATGTTAAGGAAATGAACTTTTGTGTAAAACCAAAATTTCTAAAGCTTCATCTTCAACCTTGCATTCTAAAAGTCTTGTTTCAAACTCTTGTTTTGAAAGGGCGTGGAAGCCCAAAGGTTGTAATTGTATAGACAAATGATCAAAAGCCTCTTTTGAGTTTGATCCAACAAGTCCTTCAAAGGACCATTTGTTAGGTAGAATTCAAAACATCCATCACCCCAACAAGGAGGGGATGTATTATAAGATCTTTGATCCGAGCTAAAAGAGCCCAATGTCTTGCTAGAGACGTTAAAGACTAGCAAAGGTATTCGTGGGGTGTCAAAACCCTATTCCTCCCCCATTTCTATCTTTCATTTCATTTCTTGCGAAGTCTAGATACTTGTTTTTGGTTCATATGCATTTCAAGGAACTTTGGTGAGGATTGCATAAGCTTTCATGTCATTTTTGAGCATTCTGCATAAGTTTGATCGATCTCATACCTGAGTTTGATCGATCAAACTTCCATCTGAATCCAACACTTAGAAAATTTTCAAGCCTGCATCCAAATAGGCTTTCTGTCCCATCGATCCAAGAAAAATCTGCTATCTTAGTTCTCAGTTGGATCGATCATAGGACCTTCGATCGATCCAACTATCCTATTCGATCGATCTTGAGTGTTGACACTTGGAATATTTTTGAGCCTGCAGAACCTGCATCTAAGTCACCTCTCTGTTCCATCGTTCGAACTAATTCTCAGATCGATCAAGAGACATTCGATCGATCCAACTTCCAAGTTCGATCGATCTCATGCCTCAAAACTTAGAAAAATTTTAAGCCTGCATCCACTTGCATATTTTTAGCTCTATGTCTGATCGTTCGAAACATTCCAAGATTGATCTGAAAGTTCTTCGATCGATCCAACTTCCCAGTTCGACCGATCTCATGTTCCAACACTTAACCAAATTTTTGAACTAAAAACCTGCATATTTTTGCTCTCTGTATGATCGATCGAACTCTTGTTTCGATCGATCACAAATCTTCATTTCATTGTTTTAACTTTAGTTTGACTTTTTAACTTTTCAAAAATCTAAAAATATTTTCATTTTTATTTTATTCTATTTTCACTCTCATTTTATTTTGTTTCAATTTTCAATAAGTTTTCAAAAATTCAAAAATATTTTAATTTATTTAGTTTTTAATTTATTATTTAATTTATATATATATATATATATATATATATATATATATATATATATATATATTCAAAGCAAATCAAAAATATTTTGTTTTACTTTGTTTTTCAATTTTTAATTTTATTTTTACAAATTTCAAAAAAAAAAAAAAAAAAAACCAAAAATCCAAAAATATTTTGAAAGGAGTTCATCAAAGTTCGATCGATCACAACTCATCTTCGATCGATCGAACTAGTTGGGAAATGTTTTTAAAAAAAGATCTAAGGGTCTTGAGATCGATCATTTGGATCGATCTCAATACATCAAACCCTAGCCTCTCATTCCTTTCTACTGCAAATCATCTCCCCTAGCTCATATCTTCCATCTCCGGCGAGAACCAAGCTTCTCTCTCTCTCTCTCTCATCTTGATTTCATCCCTCACTCTTTGCATCTACATCTCCCTTCGATTTAGGTAAGATCCGAGACCTCACTAGTCGATTTCAAGCTTCAATCTCGTGCATACATGGTTTATATGTTTGATTCATGCTTTATATATTATTGAACCACCATTGTTGATGCTTGAAATATGTATACATATATATATATATATATATATATATCGTTGTATATATTTTTGATATTTTTGTTTGATTTGGGAGTATGGGCCATGTTTGGGTGATGTGAGTTGTTGATTTGATGTGTTATAGGGCCCATGAACACGTTCGTGTGGGCCCCGTTCTTCAAAAGTCACAGATCTGTGACTGTTAGGTTTCATCGTCGCACTGTTCGATCGATCGAATAAATTTATGATCGATCGAATATTTGCGATCGATCCAACTCAACCTTCAATCGATCTAACTTTTGTGATCGATCTCATTTCTTTTTATGATTGATCGAATTTCACAGATCTCATATACACACTCCATTCATCTTATCTTATGTTCATGCTACCTTATATATGCCCAATGCCTGTGATATTCCACATTGGATGCATTTTATACTCACATTGTTTGGCATGTTTCATATTCTACCACTTGCACAGAATCATGCGATATCTTGTTTTGTCTATCTTATCTGACATACATGTTTCTATATTGTGCCTTATATTCTATATATACTGGCACTAACTCTTGAAATTCTATTTGCAGACTATGGCTCGCGTCAAGACTGTAGCACGTAGACACCGTCACGGCACCAGACGTCGACTTGACGACGGGGCCGGTCCATCTCATGTCTGGGATCCTAGCCCCGAGCACACAGAGAGGAGAGTCCGATAGCGGACAGAGGAGACTGCGCAGCCCTCCCATACAGAGGAGTCATTATACCTTACTCCACCCCAGTCGCCAGCTCGTCCAGTATTCACTCCAGCACGGATGTCGCGACCATGTTCAGAGATTTATCTAGAGACATCTGCGGAGCCAGACCTGCCCGTCCTACCTCATCTTCCTGAGCTCCCACTCTTTTCTATCTTATGATCCCTCTCTCCTTTTGATACTTTATTATTGTCACTGTATTATTTTTACAGCCGGTTTGTCGGCTTTGATATTTTTGTTGTACCTGCACTTTCTCTATTTTATATATCTATTTTTGCTATGGATGTCATCTGATTGTATTCTCATATCTGTATGTTTGACTCCATCAGGTGCATCACAGTGACTTCAGTGAGAGAGTGCTACCTAATTTTCAGGACCACCCTTATACCTCTCTCATTTCATCTTCTGTTTATCCCATTTATACTTGCATGTTCATTGTGCACTGATTAACCCATTTTGTTATTTGATAAGTTTATCCAAGTGCCAATTTTCAGGACCACAGTTCATCCCAAGTTTGGGGGGGCCATGCCACCTACTTCGGTTCCTTGAGTCCCGATCATTCTTGCTTAGTTGCACTGGTATACTCTTTCCTTTGTTCTATTTGCACATTGAGGACATTGTGCAATTTAAGTTTAGGGGGAATAGTGCTCTATAGTGATAGTTTTAAATTCAAACTTTTAGCATGACTCGTGTATTTGAGGGATATTTCTATGATTGGTCCATACCTAGCTATGATTTTGATCTTCTGAGGACTATATTGCTTAAAATTTAAAAATTGCTTGACTTGATAGTCCAATACTCCTTGTATGCCTTATGAATGTCATTTAGGAGTAAATTTTTCAAAAGATTGATATCTTGCTTACACTTGTGGTCCACATCATCTTGATTTTGTGATTATTTTGAGATTTACTCTAGTCTTCTACATTAGCACAGGCGCACACTAGCATTCATTTGTGGGGTACATGCTTTGTTAATTATTGAATTGGTTATATCCCAATTGAGCTAGTAGTGCAATGAAAGCTTTCATTCTTGATAAAGGTGGATAACAACCCTTTTTCACTAAGTAGCCGGGATTCTAGCCTCATCAAGCACTGATCTTCTCGTGCCGAAAGGTAGAGGGCCCAAACTCTAGGTTAATAATTGAACTTGCTTACAAAAAAAAAAAAAAGAGCAAAAGCAAAAGCAATAAAAAGTGAGGACTTCTCCCAAGTGGTGAGAAGTGAGAAATGATTAGATGGTTGTTGTCTTGATTTGTAACCTAGTTGATTTGAGCTTGTAAGTCCGTAGGGGTGTCTTAACGCCTAATACCCTAAAGCCGTCTGGTTTGGGAGTCATTGACCTAACGCTCGATCTCATGAATCGCTAGAAAGCTTAATAGATCAATACATTGCACTATACTTCCATCTTTGATCCTAAAAAAAAAAAAAAAAAAAAAAAAAAAAATCGAGTGAAAAGAATAAGCGCACCTAGAACAATAAAACTTTAATAAAAGGTCCACTTTTTGTCTTGATGATCGGTACTAGATTTGTATGCTAGTTTGAGGGTAAGGATGTGATTTATTCTTCTGTTGGCTAAAATAGCAACACATTGATGCTGGTCCACTCAAGAGAATTCTAGAGTTGTTTTGATTTGCATGATCACTTTCTTGATGTGTGGAGGACCATACTTGCTTGTTTGATATTGAAATTTTGAGAGATTGCTTAGAAAGGGTTGAAAAATTGCATACTTGAGGTAGTTTTCTTCCAATGCTTGTTTGCAATATTGGTACCTCTTTTGAAAAAATGAGCTTAATATTTGTGGGTACCATTTCTGGAAACCCTCACGAGACTTCACTCGTCCACTAGGGGTAACCTAGGGGTTTAAAAGGCTTGTTGCATATGCTAAATGCAATCGTGTTCCCTACGAAAGTGGCGTTATCCATTTATTATTTTCTAGTTTATAGCTGTATAGTTGTTCATTTCATTCATTTACTTTCTAGTTCATTGCTAGGGACTAGCAATATTTAAGTTTGGGGGTGTGATGAGCATTGAAAAGTGCGTATTTAAACCCCTTAAGCTTAGGTATTCTAGTACCATTATCTATCTTACTTTACCATTTTAGATTGATTTTGTATAATTTCAATTTTCAGGCACTTATCCCAAAAATAAGCTAACTCAGCCAAATAAGAGCTTAATTGAAGCAATTATGGGATTGAACAAAGAAAGGAGCAAAGTGGAGGAAGAAAGAAGCAAAATGAAGCAAAGTAGCAAGTTCGATCGATCCAAGTCCAAGGTTCGATCGATCGAACATTGATCGATCTCAACACTTTAAGATAGATCCAAGCCTTGACCCAAATCACTTAAGTCCAAAAGTTTGATCGATCCAACATCATTCTTCGATCGATCGAACACCCTTGTCTTTATCCAAAAAGTTTGATTGATCCTATCCACGGCTGTACCACCTACCAACCACTTTTGTCCTTTTCCCATAAATATCTCCCATAAATATCTCGGATTTGTCTTTTTCCAAAAAGGCCAGCCAGTTGGATCGATCCAGCCTAAGTTAGATCGATCTCACTTACTTTTGATCGATCGAACTTCCTCCAGTGCGAAAAAGTTAAAATTCCATCCCATTGAAAGTTGTCCTTTATTCAATCATTAGGGAATATTATGTGCACGACCCCAGCTCATTTTGGGTGTCATTTTGACCTACCTATATAAGGATAAGGATTGCTTTTTCAAAGGAAGCCAATATTAATTTTGATATCATCTCTTGGAGAGGAAGTTTAGAGAAAGAGGAGGCTAGAGACACCATTGGAGATCTTCATCAATAAGGAGCAAACCTCTTCTATGGAGTTAGCCCTTGAGGGTTGGAGCATCCTCACCATGAGTGGCTAGACATCCTCTTGGGGCTAGAATTAGCCCCAAGCATGCTTTCTATATCTTAATCTTGTGTATTATTGAGGGATTAGTGTTGTAATTGATGTTTTGACAGTTTGATATATATAGATCTTGTTTATTCAACGATTTATGTGGTTTAATGCCTTTAATTGATCATTTCATTCTATCCATATGTCTATGTATGCTAGAATTGATGTTCATGTTCTTGTCTCTAGATTTTGTGTTATTGATGCATGTCTATGTGTATTGATGCCATAGATTTAGAGGTTTTCAAAACATAGTGCTTAAAGGAATGTTTTTGTGATTCTCTTGATGGTTCATGCTTACCTCTTGATAGATTGTACCTCTCCCCTAGTTTATAGTGTAGTATTAAATGAGAGGACAATCTATGCTTGTTGTTTGATGATCCAAGCTTGTGAATGTAATTAGCATATGTCTCTATTCTTGTGTTGTATTTGGATTGTGAGCTTAATGAAAGGATTAATAACTTATTTTGATTTATTGTGCCTTTCACTTGTTGTTTAGACAATATATGCTTCATAACTTAGATATATTGTGCCTTTCACATGATGTGTAGACAATACATGCTTAACTAGTCATCCTTGCTTGTTGAATCAACCAAATACACACACTCCAATATTACAACACCCTAATTGCCCTCATTAATCATTTATCAATGATATAGAAATGCATAGCTTGGTGGTGATGTCTAAACCTCAAGATCTCTCTCTTCCTTACTTACTCTCTTTAGCATTGCATTCTTACTTAATTTAATTTAGTTGCTCTCTAGTTTAATCAACCTACCAACCAATTATTTGATCACTCGACCTACTGACCCTAATAGTGATTCCACATTCAAGTACGACTCCAATCCCTTGGGACGATCCCTACTCGCCCTAGCTATTTTATAATGAAAGGTAATAGTGGCTTTTACAAATGTAAAACTTGGCCTTCGCCTAAATTGCATGCTTCTCTAAGCTTATGGTCACCGTGACCTACAATATAAGGACCAACACTAACCATAATGATTTTGATGTAAAAATTTCCTACAATGAGTTAGTGGATGAGCACAATGAATTACTTGATGCATTTAAAGAGTTACAAGGTGTGCTAGAAAGCATGCTTGTAAAATGTGTTTCCTTTAAAAAGGAAAACCATGATCTCTTTTAAAGATATGAAAAAGTTCAAATGGAAAATGACTCTTTGAAAAAGGAAAATCATTATCTTATGTAAAAATTAGAAAAGATTCAATTTGAAAATGAGTCACTGAAAAATGAATTGAAATGTGTATTCTCAAAAGAATCTTCATCAATTGATCTTATTTCCGAAAATGTGTCTTTAAAGAAAATCATTGATGATCAAAATGACATTTTAGCAAAGTTTACCAAAGAAAAGGAGAATTTGAGTATTATGCTTGGAAATAAAAAAGATGTCTTTTTGAAAAATGAAATACAATATGATCCTCACACTAAAGATGCATGCTTGTTAAGAGGAAGAAATCCTTTGTATGTTCATTTTGTTAAGAGTGGTACCCAATCCTCTAAATGCAATTATTGTAAAAGATTAGGTCATAAGATTCATGCTTGTCCATTTAGAAAGAAGTTGAGGTCAAAGAAGATTTGGGTTCCAAAAGGAGCTTATGTTCCATTGCCTAGCTTATATGGGCCTAAGAAACTTTGGGTACCAAAAAAAGAATATGTAACCCTTTCTTGTAGGGTTATTTGATGGCATCAATCAAGAATTATGAAGGAAATATCACACTTGGGGACAACTTCAAGGGCAAGGTAATTGGTAAAACTCCACACAATCTTTCCATACTATGAATTGCCTAATTCATGGTTTGTTGAAACCATTCATATATTGTGGAAATTTTCTTTTATTATAATTCAAGTATTCATCAATTCTGCAAACTATTTTTAATGCATGATTTTCAAGGATTGAAAAATTATTTTTCATGCATTACATTCATATGAATTACTTGTAAATTATGCTTGGAATGATACATCTTAAACAAGAAAATAGATTTTGCTTGCTTAGAAGGGAAATTGGAATGTCCTCAGAAGAGGAATTAATTCAGTAAAGCAAGCAGCAGTAGAGCCAGCTCCATTCAGAAAAAGAGCCGTCTCTTTAGAAGCAGCTAATTTGTCAAAGAAGAACATATTTCTCTGTTACTAGAATGAAAGAAAGATTTGGGCAGTTTCAAAATGCTAGCAATCAATTGGGTGTGGGGACATTTGCAGCAACGAGAAGGGGCCACTGAAAATAACATGGGATGGAAGATAAATATAGCGGGTGAAATGGCATGTGATAGAAAACATGGAATGAAAGTTAAATATGGTGGGTGAAATGGCATGCAATAGAAAAGATTGGATAGACAAAATTCATGTAGCCGATCTCATTCATATGGAATTAATAATGAGAACGAAAAATTATTCACATTACATTTTTACAATAGTTCATTAGTCATTCTTCCTCAATTATTTTGCTGATTATTCATTCTTCCTCAATGATTTTGCTCAATGATTCTGCTAGCAAAAAGTGAGGGTTTTTATAATTTACTCCCTAAAGCAAATTTCCCATACTCGTAACATGTGTTGGAAATGGAGGCATTAAAAATATAAATTTTGGATGCAATTTTGAATAGATTCTGTTAAAAATTGTTTGTGGATCTATAGACGAGCGCATTTCTCTTCGCAAGGAGATGAACGTGGTATATTTACTTTCTCAAATCTGTTTCCGGGTGAATGAGAAATTAGCTCCAAAGTAAGGAGTTTGATAAGCCTAAATGGGTTTGCAAAATGTGAGAAAAGTTTGTCCCACATCGGAAAAATATTAAAATTTAAAGGCACCATGAGACCTATATAAACCCCCCTTGGGTTCATTCGAAAGCACTCAAATTCAGAATCATTTTTCTCTAATTCTAAATTCTCTCATTCCTCTCTCTTCTTCTATAAGTGTTTGTGAGTCACTCCGAGTTCGAATTATAATCAGAGAGTACTACACCGAGCCAGTTCCCATATTCCTTTGGTTTATCATATGTTCTTTTATTTTGTTTTATTTTATAAGATATTATATATATAGATTATTATTTTATAATAATAATTATATATATAGTGTATGTTATACTTGGACCCTACAATTTGCAACATATTTGATCAACCCAATCAAAAAATGGAACACTATAACATCTTTTGGAGATCAATACTATCAACTTGTTAATCTATGGGCTGAACACAACAAAGTTGCAATATTTGTAGAAGAAAATTCATTTGAAAAATAAAGCACACTTCCTAATACAAATTCCATTAAAAGACGACATCATAAAGCACTAGAAGATGAGATTTACCCTAAGGCTGTGTTTGACGGTATGGAATTAGAGCCTTAGAATTAGAATTGGAGAAATTTTTGAATTAATTTTCCAAGTAGTTTTTCTCCGATTCCATCAATTCCAATTTTAAAGCTCCAATTCCATACTTGCCATTGTCAGAAAAGAATTTGAATGATAAAATGCTTCATTCAAATACCAATGGCTAATAAAGAATACTAGTGATTCACATTTCAGGAGCAATAAATTAATACATTGCACAAGGTTTACTACACCATAGGTTGTCTTGTACTTTGCTGCAAGCTGACAGACAAGATGCATACTATCTGCATATGGCATTTCAACAAGATCATATATTTACTTGGAGAAGCAATAAATTTTAACACATTATATTGTAGACATAAATGAACAAAGTTTCACATTAATGCGGAACGAATATCATCATTCAAGAGAAGTCTGATGCAAATTTGATTTTAATATTTACATGGTAATGCAAAAAGGGAAAAAAAAACACAGTAGTGTAATAATATGGCAAAATGAGTAAATAATTTATCTCACTTCTCTTTCTATTTTCTACCCTTTCTCGGTTCCTTTAATTTTTAGCTAAAAGCCACTCCTCAAAATCCATTCTTCTTTAGATGTTTCTTGTAAATAGCCACATCACATGCATCTGCTAGTTGCTTTCTTTTTCTTTTTCTGCAGCTAATTAACTAGATCGGTTTCCATTATCAAGTGGAAAAAGACGTACTCTCTGCACCATCAAGTTGAATTAAACTCTCCACGTAAGAATATGCACTCAAAGTCCATAAAAATGCATGGATTCCCAGATCCTGAGCTCTTTGGCTCTCCAAATTATAAGATACCATATTGTTCTTGCGGTTTACGTGTAGATATTCACCGCTCTTTCTGAAGCATAACAGCTTCACATGTGCATCCCGGAAAGTAACAGTAAATCGTTTTGTCCAACAACTCATTTCGCCATACTCCGTTGTCCATATGTCACAATACTGGTTCTCACCGTAAAATCGAAAAAGATACAGTGATTCCTCCAAAACTGCAATGTATGGACAACAATGTGGAGCACCATTTGGCAGCTTTACCTCTTCAAAAACTTCATCACCCATTTCAAAACGCACAAGTAAACAACACAAATTTCTGTCAATCGCAACCCAATATGCTACTCCATTCAGGATTGCAGGCTTCCGATCAAAAATATAACACGACGGTGCAACACCAATTCTTCTCCAAGTGTCCGTTCTTAGACTATAAACCTCAGTTAGGAACTGATTTTCGTAGGGTTTATCCATCTCGTGCCCCAAGCACAAAATCCTCACCACCTTATGGTCATTGACTCGGGGGTGAAACCCAAATGCTACATAGGTAGTCCTACCATGATCCGAACCAGACTCCACAATTAGAGATTTTGGGAGGGCCTTTATTTTTCTAAGTGCTGGGTTCCACAAGCATACAGTGCGTCTATCAGACAAGCATATGAGGCCATTACAGGACCCGTACATCCCTAAAGATTGTTTGAGGTGTGAGGGAAGCTCGGCTTCAAAATACTCCCGAAAAGATTGATCATCATATCGTATGGAGTAACAGTCAATTTTGGGAAGCTGAGATTCGTACCTGAGGATGATGTAACTGTTTTGGCTTGAGATTTGGAGATGTGCTTGGATGAAAGTAGGGTCAGTGATTATAGAGCACCATTGTTTGCAGACTGGTTTGAATCGGAGTAGTGATTTTACGGGCAGTTTAACGAAGATCTGAATCAAGATTTCTCCAGGGATATAGTGAAGATTGGAAATTGAGTCTGCTCTACTACTCATTGCCATCTTGTTTTGCCTTGGCTTCGCTGCGGCCAAATGGGGGTAATTGGAAACCCTAGATTTTGATTTCAAATCATGTGATTGCCAGGTGGGGATAAATAGAAACCCTAGATTTTGATGATTCGTAATCCTTTTAAGGATATCCAGTGAATGAGGCTTAGTTTACCTGTTCCGAAAGCAACTATTACTGGTTTTGGACTCTATTATTATTATTTTTTTTTCTTTCAAAGAACAGAGTTAATCAGAAACCCTATTTTTTTTAGATAGTACAAAAAGTTTTACACATTGTGATAATTGCTTTTGTTTCATACTTTTTTTATTTTTAATTTTTATTCCGAACGGTGTATTATTTGTAGCGAAGCAAAAAATCAAAATAAGTTTGACTAACTTTTATTGCCAATAATTCCGTGTTGATTACTGCTAGTGCTCGATTAGTCGTCAATAATAACTTCTTGTTAGGTTGTTTGGGCCTCCACATTGGGCTGTTGTTTTTCTTATTTCATCTTGGTCAGCCTGGCATGTTGGGCTTTTCTTGGGCCACCTGGGCCTTGTACATGTTCGATTATGCCAGTTATCTGAAGTTCAAGGCAGAGAAAGAAACCTCTAAGTATCAAAAACAAAAAGAAAAACTTGCGTGTCTCGGAAGTTAATTGAGTTTGGGTTGATCCCTTGTTTGTTCTACCAACTTCAGTAATTAACTTTTTGTTCGATGTTATTTTTTTAAAATTTTTTCTCTCTTAAATCATATACAATCAAATATGGGCAACCATATATTGAGAAAGTACATGCTATTAAAGAAAAAGAAACACACAAAAAATGGAACAATGGAAGCATAATAAATCCATAATAATTTGGAAGTTAATTTTTTCTTTTTTGTCAGGCTAACTAGGTCAGTGTCATATAACATGGCAATTTCATTAATTGTAAATTGTAGGTCAATTTTGATCAGACAAGTTGCATGCACCAGTTAGCATTTCGTGTATATGGTATTCAAATTGAAGTCTCCAACCCCGTATTGATTCGACCATGTTTAGATAAGGACTGGTAGTCATTTTCCTTTGGTCAATTTAATTGGCTCAAATTGCGGCTGCGAGGTGTACAGCTTATTTACTTGATTTTGCCGCTCACTTGGTTCAGTTCTCTGCCTATATATATATATATATGTTCAATCTCATACAATTTAATCATTTTAAATTTAGTGAGTTGTATCAATATATTTGTTCTGTCTTTTCCGATAAATTAATATATATATATTTTGTTATCATTAATTTTCTCTTCTTCTTTTAAATTTTTATTTGATTCTTATTTCATAATAAATTGGGAGAATCTGAGTGTAACGACTCAAAAAGATACTAAAATAATAATAATGAAATATATAAAATTTTGACATGACATTCATAAAAAAATCTCTCTACAACTTATTGAAAAACATAAAAAAGAATGCCATGGCCTTACTAGGCCTTAAAACTAACCTATTCTATCCTAACGCACAATACAATTATTATATCATATTCCCAAAATAATTACATTCATATAAAAAGTTTCATTCCTCCATCTCATCCAACAAGGAACACACTTAAGTTACATCAAGTTACAGTCCATAAATGTAGCTAAAATTTAAAAGTCCATATCTTACAGCATTATACCAATTAAACTAAAGTTTCACAAAATAGTTAAGATTACATTTACAAAATATTAGAATTTTAATACAAAAGATAGCAAAATAAATAGATCTTTAATCTCGTCTAAACTTGTGGTGGATCGCCTTCCGCCACCTCTTTTCCGTATCCTGAAAAATGTTAAAAATAATGGGGGTGAGCATAAACTCAGTAGGAAGTGTCTAAGACACACTTCTTATGATCCCGTGAATCCACATAAGGAATGGGTAAAAAGGAACGGGGTCATACCATGGGGAATACATATTCTCAACCATAACAACTAGTATGTATCAAATGTTAACCAACCACAAATTTTCCACAATATCAGGAAGTGCAATGTTATGTAAATGTCGCTCCCTATTTCCGAAACATTTCCGTTTCAACTTCCAAACCATTAGTGTAATCCAACCCAATGCACCTCCAAGGCGTCACGAATGGAGGGTTGACTAACTATCCACAACCACAAGGCACTTCTAAGGCGTCGCATCCGGCCTAGTTAGCTCAACCATACTTCCTTCTAGACTACACTAACAACACAGACCACTTGGCCCCTTCTAGGTGTCCAGTTTTCACAAACACTTTTAGAAATACTTTCCCAAAAATTTCTTTCCTTTGTTTTGAAAACATTTTTTTGTCCTTTTCTCTTCCCGATGGATGCAAGAATGCTCCATGTTTCAAATCATCCACTCAATAATAATTTTTTTTTACAGATATTATCCCACATAAATTTCTAAAACATAATACTCATGCTTTCAATCAATCATCAATTTAACAAGGTAAGCATTTAAGACATGAATTTAACTTCATACAGGAATATATAATCACTTCACAACAATTAACAAGTAGTCATGTGTTTCATATCCAACATTTAAACAATCCTTGCAAAGATTATACAAATTGAGCATGCTTGACATCAAATTAAGAAAGAAAACTCATAAAAGTACACGAATTTATGCATTAGAATACCCCTACCTCAAATTTGT
This sequence comes from Cornus florida, assembly GCF_030987335.1. Taxonomy (NCBI): domain Eukaryota; kingdom Viridiplantae; phylum Streptophyta; class Magnoliopsida; order Cornales; family Cornaceae; genus Cornus; species Cornus florida. Next base: position 22,502,490 of record NW_026775572.1, on the reverse strand, counting down.
AGAAAAACCCTCAAAAAGGGTCTCAAATTCGAAATCCTAGGGGAGGCTAAAAGCTGAAATTGTTTGTTTAGACGTGAGGATCTCGCCGAGCTCTTCGATTTGCCGTAAACGGCACCCAAAAATTCTCACAAATGAGGGAGGAATTGAAGCTTGAAATTGTGGAGAAAGGAAAAAGAAAAAGAGAAGAAAAGAGAGGAAAATAGTGCACTGCCGGGAAAGAGAGGAAATGAGACTAAGAAAAAATGTGGCCTTAAACCTTTAAGTGCATTAGTGATAGGTCCCACTTCCACTTTGACTTTTCTTCTTTCCTTTTCTACCACACACACGACACACTTATACACCATAATAAAACCATAAGTAACACATTATAATAAGGTAGATAAAAATACAAATGAATCCCACCATAACTCCGATACACGACAATTCCGGTAGCGGGTCCCACACGGGACCTTTCGGCCCGAAAAACGAAAAAAAGACGTAATGGTAATCCTTACATTTTCACAAGCCCTGAACTCAATGGAATGCCCCAAACAACTCTCCGACACACCCGGCACACCCCAAGGTGTTCGGCACGTAAAATGAAAAAAGACAAAAATGCCCTCGTAAAATCAAAAAATTCCAGGAAATGAAAAATGGTAAAAAAATTTAGAAACATCACAATCTACCCTCTTTAAAAGATTTCATTCTCGAAATCTACCCTCCTTAAAAAAAAAAAAGACCCACGGCCACAGACTCCCCAAAAGTTCTTCATAAAACCAAAAGAAAATGCACTTTCCAACGTTATTGCCTTTGACACAGAATGTCACCAGGCAATCACACACCACTGCTACAAAACCCATTGCTCCCCACCCTATGAGGGTACTCATTTCTCATGTCATCACACCATGCATACCACTGAATACTACACCTGGCTTAAACTCGATACCGATACACTCTATACGCATCCACACATGACTATGAAGCTCCCAAGAAAGTGGTCACTAGATCACCGAACACAACGACATCCAACCTCAACTCATCCTTCAAAGGACACACAAACATCCCAATCCTATACATCTTTGTTAGTCTAAGTACTCGTTATCTAGCACAAATTTATACCGTCACATAATCATACTAACAACTACTAATCACACTATACGATAATCATTACACTTAACAACCTCAAAGTGACTAAACGATGAATCTCCCAATGCCAGCATAAACATTAGTCACCAAATCAGTAAGGCGCACTATCCTGTACCTGGGACAAAATTTCTCAAAACAAGATCTTTAATAATCAATTAGATTGGACACTTAGTCCCACCTAACACACCTCGTCACTCGAAATAACTCATTGAATCCACACTACCACACTGACACAACATCTAATACCATACTTTCACTATTTGTGACAACTCAAAACAATCATTGACCTTTGACCCGACATCGTGCTAAAGAAAGATTGATTTAAGAGAAATGGTTGGCTAGGTAATCCTCATCCTCGATCCGGTCTCCGCACAGATGTCGTTCCTGTCCTTAGGTTTATATCTCAAACACAGTCTCATGCAGTCTACAAAACAACAATGAGATCTACTCACTATCCATCAATCGCTATATGTAACCTCAACCACTATGCAATCGCATACCAGCCCTACGAAGCTCAATCATGCCTTAATCACACAATCATAACAAGCTAAAAGCAATATGACTCCAAACGTCACAATTATCGACCAACACCAAAGCTTTCTAATCTTCTCATAATACCCATACCAGGTAAACAACTCCATAACATCATTTGGTTTAATTCTAACCTTGTCAAAACACACAATATGACCGTCTCATGCCTGAAGTCTTAAAACCAAAGTCAATCATCCCCATTATTCCTCAATGGAGTCCCACATTCATTCTCTAGCTGCATAATATTCAAACAATACCATCACCTATCCTCAAAACACTGCTCAAATCAGACATCGATAAAAACACCCAAGTACACGACTCACATCACATCACCTAACCATCCTCAAGCTTACAATTCACGAGACACCCCTAGCTATAACCGATAGTACCATACACCGAAAACACAATCCCTATTTTGCAACCCGTGCCTTATATTTCCACCAGTCAAAACCACTCTCAGAACAAGCACTAAAAAAACCCAAGACTCCACCTCCCTCTATGGAAGTGAGTCGACCCATTCAACTAGGACCTCCACCGATAAACTCTAACAACATAACAAACCACACACTGGCCCATCAACTCACGGGCGCACACAACTCCCAAATGAAGAACAAGACTCACGACAAACGATAACTTCTACGTCATAAAATAATACTTTACCACCTAATACATCTCTACCTCTCCAAGCAACATTGCCTTGATCACCGTGCACACAAGACCCGTGACCTTAGTCACAATGACCCACTGACTCATCAAAAGGAATGGATGCCTATATGGCAACACCGCCCTCACTGGCTCTAAAGACTAAACTGCCCACCATTACCTCGGCTGATACACAATCCCATCACCTACCTAATAACATACAACAGAAAACTCACAATCTCTAGTCCATCCTCGGATCATACCTGAAACCATTAAGTTCATTAGTACTAAACATCACGCCAAAACACCTCTGCTACCATCATCCTCGAACGACAACTCAAACCTCTCATCCCACCAGATCATTAAGTCACTATTAAGGGATTCTTCCTCAAACATCCTTAAGATAATACCATCATAACAAGAGAATAAACATTACTCTCGATTCTCTCCCATAATGACCAATATTTACCACTAAAAGAGTCTCCATACCGTAGTGTCATGCCAGCAAATCCTCAAAACATAAATGGGCATAAGACTCAGAATGCTCGACACCCAATTATCACCTCAATACCACCAACGATGCGATCAATCGCCAATACTTAATCGGTCACTCCGATCATTCTCCCCAAAATAACCTACATACTCAGCCAAAGAAACCTTACGTCTAAGTGTCAACATCACTACCCCCTCATACCCTAGACGCAACATAAAATTTAACTCCAGTCCACAATTTTCAACTCCCAAAACATAGTCCATTTGGTAACACAATACTTACCACCAATCACTTCATCCGTAAACAACCGAGCTCTCTAATGACCTCATATAACCTACCTTATACTGCAATCATGCACTACACAGCTAAAATTAACCACTATACACCTCCTCAAGACTCTCTAGACAGCCGTGCCAACCCAAAACTCCGCTCATCCACCGAACCATACAACCGACTCTTCGAAAGTTAATTACTCATATTACGCTCCTACAACTATCCAAAATGAGAATCATTCTTTGACAAACCAGTCTCTAAAATAGAGTCTTACAAGACCACAAAATACTCCACATCCTACAACCGGTCCTATATCACCCCAGACCTACAAATTCCAACGAGTCCCCACGACAGTTGGAACCAACACGCTTCCTTAGACCGTACCAGAAGATACACCTCTACCACCCGTAAACTACATTCGTGACTTAAACAACCTCTGTCACACCTACCACGACTGGTTCGAAAAGAACCTCCGCACTAAATTATGACTGATAAACGCTGAATATTGTATATTCAAGCGCCCTTAATTGCATTATTTAAGTCCATTGTTTGCTTATATTATGTAGATTACTTTCATTTGCATGTTTTTGTATATTTTCAGGTCCATTGGCCAAAAAGGAGCAAGAGTGATGTTTTGACAAAGTCTTGAATATCAAAGTGCTAATGCTGAATTTCTGGCAGCAGTGGATCCTGGACTTTGCTCGCCATTTTGACCTTGCAAACTCAAGAATTGGACTTATCATAAAAGGACAAATTTATAGCTCTAAATTAGCTTTCCAAATCTTCAAACGGGTCATCATTCGGAGTTCGGAGTAGAGAGTTATGGCCTTGTTATCAGAGGTGCTCAGAACTGCCTGGCAGCAATGAATTTTTGCCTTGCTCTTCAATTTCGACCTACCGGACTTGAGAATTGGATCTTCACCAAAACATAAAGTTTTTATAGCTCTGAATTAGCTTTCCAAATATTCAAACGGTTTATCATTCAGAGTTTAGAGCGCAAAGTTATGGCCAGTTTACCAAAGTAGGTCCGGGCAAAGCAACTCAAGAATGAAGCATTCTGCCCCATTTTCGAGTGCTCGAAGCCCTTATTTCGAGCATTCGAATTTTGGGCAGATTGGTCTCCGAAAATGCTCAATTTCAGCCACTTGCTTCTTGGTTTCCTCAATTGTAATTTTCCTCTTTAATGGTTGGTTGGAGATGTTGGTTGGTGGCCTTTTTGGGTGGATAAGATGTCTACAAAGGAGGGGAGCCACACATATCTTAGCTAAGCTTCATTTTACAAGATAGAGGAGAGAGAGGAGAGAAAGAAGGAAGTGTTCTTCAAGCAAAAAGAGGGGAGCACGAAAATGGAGTTGGAGGCCTTGCTTCTTCCTTCATCTAGAGCTACCATGGGTAACTAACTCTTCCTCTAGGGAGGTGATGAAGTCCCTCCCTTGTAAGCATGTCCTAGGGTAGTCTATTTTGGGGGATTGCAATGTATATTTCTATGGTCTTTTTCATAACTAAGAGCCTTTCATTTGTTGTAATGAATGTTTATATATGTATGGTTGATTTCTTCAAGTTCATTATCTTGATTGTTAGGTGATGTCTTGTATGAATCTTATTGCTTGAGTTTTCATGGTGAGAATGGGAATAAAGTTATGAAATGGTTTCTTGGCATGTTAATAGGTGACTTTGATAGACCATTGCTTAGGAAATCCTTTGATGGTGTATGCTTAATCTCTAGCTCCATGTGCTTCATCATTTTGTCAAGAACTTGATAGTCTTTCATTTAAGCAAATGTGTATAAGCTACACCTTAGTTAGGTAGTCTAAGCATGTTTACCCTTTTGATAGATTATACTTGTTTGAGACTTAATGTATTTCTTGATCAATTACATGGCAACCATGTGTTGTTATGTAATTCTTGACCATTATATGTTATTTTTCCCCTTAATTAGTTCTAATCTAGCATGTGTATAGGGATGGAGACGGATTCATCTCCCTAGTCTTCTCTACTTGCATTTCACCTCTTTACATTCCTTGCAATCTACTATTTTATGCATCTTTACATTTCTAGTTTAGTGACAAACAAACAAACCCTTATTACCCCTTATCATTCTAAGAATGATTCTAGACATTTAGGTTGCCTTAGACTAGCGCAGTCCTAGTGGTTCGACTTACCCGATCAATAGCCCTATTTTACAATGATTCGTGCTATTGCGAAGGTTGATGTATGATTGACCAACCGATCAATTTTTGGCGCCGTTGCCGGGGACTGCAAACGGTTTAGCGACCAAAGTTTTAGGGTTAATTTTAGTTTGATTGTGAATATTGTGTCTTGTGAATATTCCTTGTGTGTTTTGATCATCTTCGTGTTGTAAGATTCTAGGGACTCAAAGCTCGCCGTGGGATTGCTAGCAAATTGTAAGTCTAGAGGACCCCAGGTAAATCTCTTAACTTCTAGTTTCGCATTGTGAATATTGTGTATGTGTTTAATTTAGTTGTGAAGCCCTTGTCGAGGCTCTTATCTTGTTTAAATCTCGTGTTCAAGCATCGGTCCTTGTCGTGGCCATTTACATTTTTGTCTTGATAATTGAGGAGAAAGGGAATATCATATGTGGAGGTTATGGTGATGCATTGTTGTGTTGATTATGTTGTGTGTTGTTGATGTTTAAGTCCTAGATGGAGGGTATTTATCTTCTGACTCAATTCTACACACCACATGAGTTTTGTGCATTTTGCTCTAGTCATACACATCATACACGAGAATGTCTTCCAACGAGACAATTCTCGGACTTCTATCTAGAGCAACCAAATGAAAATTTCTTTGAACCGGGTAATGATCCATACCTCAGTGGTTATGACTCGGGTAGAGGAGATCACCAAAACTTCTTGTGGCATGACATGGAAAATTCAGCCCCACAACCTCATGAGCAACATTTCCAAGCCAATTTTCAGCCTCATGATCATTATTTCCAGCCCTCATTTTATACACCCTCTCAATTTGAAGAAGTGATTGCCAATAACAACAAAGAAATGATGGAGTCCATGATGGACTCCAACAATCAACTATTGGCTTCCCTTGCTAGCATGCAATCCACAATAGAGTCTATCAATCAAGTGGTACCATACCACCAGTCCCAAGTTAGTGCAATGATAGATGACCAAATATCTCAAATTCAACAAAGGATTGTTGCTAAAAATCATGAAGAGGAGGAAGCATTTTCATTTGAATTTATGGCCAATCCAAAAGAAAATTCTATGAATGATGAGATTACTCCTAGTAACTTTCATCATGAGAATGATCAAATGGTTACCACGTGTGAAAATGAAGAAATTGTGGTTGAAGATCAAATTGTTGCCACACAAAAAATTGAAGAATTTGTGGTTCAAAATGAGGAAAAAGATGATGAGATTGTCCACCCTAATCCAAAACAAACCCTAAATAATCCTTTGCTTGATGCACCTCCTTCAATGGAGGATCCTCTAAAAGCTTGTTTGGCTCATTTCAATTGTGAGGATTTTGACGTTGACAATTCTATTTGGGAGGTGAATTCTTTGCTTAATATTCATCCACCTATTCACTCTCTTCCTTGGACAACATCAAATGTATCCCTCTCTTGGGAGCTTGCACCTCTTCTCATTCCTTCTCCTGAGTTATCTCAAGCTATTGAGCCCGAATCGCCGGATAAGTGTGAGGAGGATGTTGAAAGTCTAAAGGATAACTTGTTGAGCATTCCCGTGCTCAATATTGTAATATCCCTAATTTTAAAAGGATAGTCGCAGTATTTATTTATTTATTTTTATTGTATTTTTTTAATTGTTTAATTGATTATTTGACTAATTGTTTATGTGTTTAATTGAATTAAGTGTTACTTGATTAATTGGCTACTTATCTATGTGTTATTTGTGTTTTATCTAGGTATTATTTGTATTATTTGTTTAATTAGATTGTGTGCTTAAATGATGTATTTGATTAATTGTAATTAATTGTAAATTAAATGATTAAATGTTTTATTTTATTTTATTTTATGGTTATGGTTAGTGGTAATGGGCTAACTAATTGGGTCCCATAAACTACTTGGATAGGAGGTTGGATGGGTATGGATAATTACCCATGGATAGTTGTATACATATATATATATAGATATATATGTATATACATATATATAAAAAGGAAAGTAATTTATTAATATTATAGTAACTTTAATATTAATAAATAATCTGATGTATATATTTTATATATTTATATAATAAGGATATACATATATTTTATACGTAACATGTTTTAAGTTACCTTTTTAATATTATGGTAACTTTAGTATAAATAAATAATTTGATATATATATTTTATTTATTTAATGAGGATACAGATAGATTATATACGTAACATGTTTTAAGTTACTTTTTAATATTATGGTAACTTTAGTATAAATAAATAATCTGATGTATATATTTTATTTATTTAATGAGGATATATATAGATTATATACGTAACATGTTTTAAGTTACCTTTTAATATTATGGTAACTTTAGTATTAATAAATAATCTAATGTATATATTTTATTTAATTAATAAGGATATACATAGATTATATACGTAACATATTTTAAGTTACCTTTTTAATTTTTTTATTTTTTTATTTTTCTTTATTAAGTTGACTTGGATTGGAAAAAGAATAGGGTTATTATTTAGCCTAAAAATACACAATTGTAGGTTGAAAAAGGAGTGAAAATATATCACGTAATATATTCTAGAGAGAGAGAGTTAGAGAGAGAAGGAGAAAGAGGAAGGAATGAGGAGAAAACCCTTTAGAGAGAAAATCAAGGAAGAAGAAGTTTAACTTTCAGTCCGAAAGTTTAAGGCAAGTTCTTCTTCTATCTCTTTCCCTTTGATTCGTGTTTCTGTACATGCCTAAGATATTCCAGGATTTATTAAACACATAAAATTAAATAATTATGCATGTTTAATTAGATGAGAACATAGGTTTTATGAATTTGGTTCATATTTGTTCTTGTGTTATGAATTGATAAATGCATAATTTTGATTTGATTTCCGGTGTAAATTTTTACATGTTTAAATTATGTATATTTCATATATGTGGAATGATGGAACGTAGAAACATGCCTAAGATTCCTGAACATTAAATAGGAACTAGGTTTGGGTTTAAATAAATTTAAATAGACTCAATCATAATGATACTTGCTATTTGAATGTTTTAAACAAACGAATGAATTTAATCTTTTAATATGTTTTAACAATTGAGATTAAATGTGTAGGATGAATTAGATATGGAGAATGCTTATTTGACGGTATAATAAAATATCATCATATGTATAAGATTCAGTTTACGTAGGACATATGATATAGAAAACTTAAATAAATAATAAGTCATTCATATTTTGTGATAAATTGATATCATGTTATCATAGTTATTTCTGGATTGTTTGATGTATTTCCTTAATCGTTACATCAATTGTTGAATTGTGTGATTTAATGCACCGGTATGGGACGGTGGCATTCTAGGAACGGATTAACTTATCAGTTAAGTCCTACCTATTTTATATAAGGAAATGGATTAACTAAAATGTTAAGTTCTGCTTATATTCAAGTCAGGTCAGTTGAACAAGTTGAATGACTTATGGATGATTAATTTATTATATAAGGGAATGGATTAACTAAAATGTTAAGTCCTACTTATATTCAAGTCAGGTCAGCTGAACAAGTTGAATGACTTATGGAGGATTAATTTATACTGAATAGGATGGTTACTAGATTATATATATATAAGTATGGTGCCATGATATGAGCTTGAGTCTCAGGATCAGTGGTTAGGGTGCGTATATTGCCAGGGATGTGTATCTAGATATAGTGTAGTTGTGTACCCTGGTAGGTCTAGGTACTCATGCCCACTATATGTGCGTTTTGCATGTTGCCTACTATTCAGGTTGAGACAACCCTATAGTCTAGTGAGGTTCCTTTAGTGTGTATATATATATATACGGACTACTAGTTACTATTGGATTGACTAGGATGTATACGTGTATCGGATCTCTGCTTGGACTGTAGTAGAGTAGAACTTGTTTGTGGGCCTGACCCATCATTATTTTTCAGGTGTTCGTCAGGAGTAAAGGTTGTTCGTGCTGAGCAGGTATCAGTCTACTTCATTCTTCCGATGTTACATAGGAGTTCCTTTATGATTCAGTTTCCTGATTTAGACAGTTATTGCTGTCATTTGTTTAGTTTGCATTTTCTAGGGGTCCACACAGTATGGATTCCCGAGTTGTATTTTGGAGGATCAGTTGTTTCAGAAGAATTTATTAATTAATGGAAATATATTCTGAGGTTTATTATTAGATTATCATTTTAGTTTCTTGTCAGCATTTTATTTATTATTCTTTATTCTTTTGTACTCTGTATTCATTTATTATCAATTTGTTGTGATATCCTCGGGTATTTGGGCGTGGGCCTGGCCAACCCGCATTCGAAAATCCGGGGGTATCACAGTTGGTATCAGAGCACTCCAGGTTCAAGTGTCCTTAGGAGTGTCTTTTGTTATGTCACTTCCGCGTTGCGTCTCTTAAAACTTAGTACCCGTATTAGGATTCATTGTACTCTATTTACGGTTCGTTAGGAAGAGCTGATGTCAATTATATTCTATAGTTACAGAATGGTTGGCACTAGGAAAAGGATGGGGTCTAAGGCGACAACGATAAAGACCTAAAGGAGTAAAGGAGTACATTATTGATTTCATTGCCCAAAGGCAGAATTAGGGATCGAATGTTTAGGTTCGTTTGGAGCTACTTTAAAGTATAAGCCAAGGAATGATTTAGATGTGCATGATAGGTCACCGCATATCGGGGCCAACACGACTTCAGTTGATCTCAAAATGGAGACAAGTGGGGATTAGGAGTCCAAAGAGGATCCTAATGGAGGAGATTTCAGTGTATCCAAGAGAAAGGGTACTACATATGGAAGATGGATGATCACGCGAGGGTGATCTTATTTGCTGGTTGTATAGCGAATGTTTGTAGAATTGGTATTGATCAATCTATATATAATTAAACTGTTTTATCATCTCTAAAAGAGATATATAAGAAGTACTCTTCAGAAGATTGGGGATTTGATGGAGTTCTTATCAGAACGAAACGTATGATTTTGTATCACATTCAGGAAGGTATTGGTATTATGTTGTAACGTTCTAATTCACTTTATAAAGCCAAGTTAGATAGTTTACATTCTGCGTATAGGGAGGATGAGGGTTAAGCCCTTAGTATTTGCTTAGACAAACATATGTTGCTTTTAAGCTATGTTTAAAGGATATATTTTGAGGTTGGATGATTACCTACAAAATTATAAAAGGAAATTGTGAAACAATCTGGTAAGGTTGATTTCAAAGGAGACTTTCTTTTCTAGAAAGAATGATGTCCTAAGTAGGAGTATATTTTGTGCTAGTGTGTTTGTCATACGTGCTTTATTTTCGTTGATTATTCTGGTTAATGGTATGTAGTTTAGTTGGGGACATAAGTATGTGATCAGCTAACTATTATTTTAATAACATGGACTAATAACGCTATTTACGCTAGATTTGTGAGCATATGGTCCTAGGATTTGGTAGATATACATAAATCTAGCCAATCTATTGGACCTGGACATATGTCATTATGGTGTGTTTTGGGATGGGATAATTAAACCATGATTACGAGTCAAACAATCTATAACGATTTGTTTGATATACTTTACGTTAGGTATAGATTCATATCATATTACAACACCATGATATTGGTAATTGTTAATGTTTCGGTATGTGTAACGTAGTGGTAAATAATGATCACTGTAACACCACGATGATTTATCTGAGGTGCCAGATTTGCTGAACATCTTCTTGAAAAATTCTGAAAGTTGTTGCTAAGTCGAAAGGAGGATTTAGTATGGGTTTAGGTACTTATTAGAATGACACCGATTGAGGATAGTAGACTGAATAAATATTTATCAGTCTATTCTTAATCAAGAATTTTATTCGTGAGTGCGTGTCACTAGGAGGAGTTGCCGGTGTTGTATATAGAGGATGAAACTAAGTCTTATTCACTTGCATAAATAATATGGAAATTTTTTTTTTTTTTTAGATCACAATTTGCAACAATTAGTTGTTGCTAGGAAATTGATAACTTATGTAGAGGATGGAAGGATTTCATATTCTTTTGAAGATAGACAAAGAAGTCGGATTGTCATTAACTTGTTTTAAAGAAGCATGGTGTGTCAAAGATAAGATGGTGAGACCAAACACCTTTATAAAGATGAGGTGCATGGTATGCATGGAAAGGTTGTAGTTTGTTGACTTTTGTTGAATTAAAGTCATAGTTGACTATTGATAAATGGAATTACTGATTGATTTTCAATATCGGCAAATTTATCACGGATCAGTAGTGGATAGATTTAGTTACAGAATTCGCTTTTGAAGACGCTCCAATTTAAATGTTGGGTACAGAAAAAAGCTGGTGGTATTGGACTAACGGTACTTTCTATAGACAAATTGGATGGAGGATGCACGGACTGAGTTTCACAACTTTTAGTTCTTCTAATATTTATTAGATAATAGAGATGGACCATCAAAGATCACTAGATCCTTTGCAGCCATTTCCTATACTAAAGTGGAAATGAGAGAGCATTTTACAGATTTAGTTGCGGGAATTCTGATTTTACACAAGGGTCAGGATTCTGGATGGGATATTGGTTGACTGATACATTAGGTCAACTTGATTCTTGTCTATTTCGAACTGGTAGGACTTTAGTTCACACGAATAGAATGGATCACGAGACGGTTTAGATGGATTACAGTGGTGATTCACACTTTATATCAAGTTCCGTCTAGTGGAAGCAATGATATGAATGGATGCTCTCAACAAACGATAGAATATTTAAATCTTTCGGTTAGTTGTTGAGTTAGTAGATGCATTTATAGCAGGTGTAATAATAACACTTGTTATTACTACGGTAGTTGAGAAGGTCAACTTTGAATATTGGAGCTGACCTTGGAGACGGTGTTACCTTACTCAGATGGAATTTAAGGTATTCGAGGAGGATTTAGTAGTTTCTGTAAATAGTGATATGACGGTCGGGCGAATGAGCTAAAAAATTTATAATTTTTCTTGGTGTGATTAAACGGTTAGAAGGTACATCATGACATCAAATGTCAATTTTAGTGAATAGATACAGATAAGGATGCATATATAATTGCCCTAAGTGTAAACCCTGCTACAAAGGTGGAAAGTTGATCATCGGATATCATAGGAATCTTTGGTCACTTCCTATCACAAATATGGAAGTTGAATTAAATAGGAGTGACGATCGATGGGAAGGATCGACATTGATTTGGAATTTCAATTTTCCATATGGAATCCGAGTAGTGGATTGAGAAATATCGCTTGAGGACATAAATTTAAGTGATGCTTACTTTAGAACTTCATAGTAGTTCTATAGTTCAGTGATAGTGGTATTATAACATGTGGATGTTCATTTTAATGGATGCAAAGTGCTATTTCGAAGGAGCTTTATGAAGATTTTGGAGCAGCAGCTCTACTTTATATCTATAGACGAAGGAGTTAATCGAGAGATTAAATTAGACCATAAAGGATATATTTGAGGTGTATATCCTAGATTTTCATGGACAGTTGGAAGTGTTTACTTCACTTGTCGGAATTTTAACTGTGATATTGTTAGCACAAGGAGGTTAGTGTGACAACTTTGGAGGTTTTGTATCTTTCACAATACATACCTCTCATTTGTTGGTTGGAAATGGAAGTATAGGTTGTACAATCAGACCTTGTCTTCATTTAAAAATATGTCGGAAAGAGATACTTCCCTTTGTATTGAACTGCGCGCGGTTGGGAGGCAACAGTAGGATGTTGAAAATAGTTGAACTCGTATACTAGAGTTTTTCTATCAGGGAGTAGTTTGCTCGTTCTGTTTTCTATGTAGGAAGAAGGCGATTTTTGGAGAAAGGTAAATTTTACTTATTACATTGACTTTTAGAAGATTGTGTTTCACAATTGAGGCAGTCGCCTCTGAATTAGCGTTACCAAATTATTAGATCTGGGTGCATAGGAGTTTGTGCGTATATTCTATGGCACTTGGAGGTATGTAGATCATTCCCTTGTCGACATGGGAGGATTACGTTGTTATTTGATACAACCTACGCATCGTATGATTCTTGTGTTTCTTAAAATATTGGAACCCTGTCTACCACTTGGTATATTGGAGTTAAGTGGAACCCTTATAGTGAGGTTGCGTCTACTTGAGAATAAGAGGATATTTTTCGCTCACAGTTTCCAAGCATAATGGAAGAATCATGAAAGGAAGTAAGGGCGAATTCCGATGACGGAATTCCTTTTGTTAGGGGGGAAGAATGTAATACCCCTAATTTTAAAAGGATAGTCTCGGTATTTATTTATTTATTTTTATTGTATTTTTTTTAATTATTTAATTGATTATTTGACTAATTGTTTATGTGTTTAATTGAATTAAGTGTTACTTGATTAATTGGCTACTTATCTATGTGTTATTTGTATTTTATCTAGGTATTATTTGTATTATTTGTTTAATGAGATTGTGTGCTTAAATGATGTATTTGATTAATTGTAATTAATTGTAAATTATTAAATGTTTTATTTTATTTTATTTTATGGTTATGGTTAGTGGTAATGGGCTAACTAATTGGGTCCATGAACTACTTGGATAGGAGGTTGGATGGGTATGGATAATTACCCATGGATAGTTGTATACATATATATATATAGATATATATGTATATACATATATATAAAAAGGAAAGTAATTTATTAATATTATAGTAACTTTAGTATTAATAAATAATCTGATGTATATATTTTATATATATATATAATAAGCATATACATATATTTTATACGTAACATGTTTTAAGTTACCTTTTTAATATTATGGTAACTTTAGTATAAATAAATAATCTGATGTATATATTTTATTTATTTAATGAGGATACAGATAGATTATATACGTAACATGTTTTAAGTTACTTTTTAATATTATGGTAACTTTAGTATAAATAAATAATCTGATGTATATATTTTATTTATTTAATGAGGATATAGATAGATTATATACGTAACATGTTTTAAGTTACCTTTTAATATTATGGTAACTTTAGTATTAATAAATAATCTAATGTATATATTTTATTTAATTAATAAGGATATACATAGATTATATACGTAACATATTTTAAATTACCTTTTTAATATTTTTATTTTTTTATTTTTCGTTATTAAGTTGACTTGGATTGGAAAAAGGAGTAGGGTTATTATTTAGCCTATAAATACAAAATTATAGGTTGAAAAAGGAGTGAAAATATATCACGTAATATATTCTAGAGAGAGAGTTAGAGAGAGAAGGAGAAAGAGGAAGGAATGAGGAGAAAACCCTTTAGAGAGAAAATCAAGGAAGAAGAAGTTTAACTTTCAGTCCAAAAGTTTAAGGCAAGTTCTTCTTCTATCTCTTTCCCTTTGATTCGTGTTTCTGTACATGCCTAGGATATTCCAGGATTTATTAAACACATAAAATTAAATAATTATGCATGTTTAATTGGATTAGAACATAGGTTTTATGAATTTGGTTCATATCTGTTCTTGTGTTATGAATTGATAAATGCATAATTTTGATTTGATTTCCAGTGTAAATTTTTACATGTTTAAATTATGTATATTTCATATCTGTGGAATGATGGAACGTAGAAACATGCCTAGGATTCCTGAACATTAAATAGGAACTAGGCTTGGGTTTAAATAAATTTAAATAGACTCAATCATAATGATGCTTGCTATTTGAATATTTTAAACAAACGAATGAATTTAATCTTTTAATATGTTTTAACAATTGAGATTAAATATGTAGGATGAATTGGATATAGAGAATGCTTATTTGACGGTATAATAAAATATCATCATATGTATAAGATTCAGTTTATATAGGACATATGATATAGGAAACTTAAATAAATAATAAGTCATTCATATTTTGTGATAACTTGATATCATATTATCATAGTTATTTCTGGATTGTTTGATGTATTTCCTTAATCGTTACATCAATTGTTGAATTATGTGATTTAATGCACCGGTATGGGACGGTGGCATTCTAGGAACGGATTAACTTATCAGTTAAGTCCTACCTATTTTATATAAGGGAATGGATTAACTAAAATGTTAAGTTCTACTGATATTCAAGTCAGGTCAGCTGAACAAGTTGAATGACTTATGGAGGATTAATTTATTATATAAGGGAATGGATTAACTAAAATGTGAAGTCCTACTTATATTCAAGTCAGGTCAGCTGAACAAGTTGAATGACTTATGGAGGATTAATTTATACTGAATAGGATGGTTACTAGATTATATATATATAAGTATGGTGCCATGATATGAGCTTGAGTCTCATGATCAGTGGTTAGGGTGCGTATATTGCCAGGGATGTGTATCTAGATATAGTGTAGTTGTGTACCCTTGTAGGTCTAGGTACTCATGCCCACTATATTTGCGTTTTGCATGTTGCCTACTATTCAGGTTGAGACAACCCTATAGTCTAGTGAGGTTCCTTTAGTGTGTATATATATATATATACGGACTACTAGTTACTGTTGGATTGACTAGGATGTATACGTGTATCGGATCTCTGCTTGGACTGTAGTAGAGTAGAACTTATTTGTGGGCCTGACCCACCATTATTTTTCAGGTGTTCGTCAGGAGTAAAGGTTGTTCGTGCTGAGCGGGTATCAGTCTACTTCATTCTTCCGATGTTACATAGGAGTTCCTTTATGATTCAGTTTTCTGATTTAGACAGTTATTGCTGTCATTTGTTTAGTTTGCATTTTCTAGGGGTCCACACAGTATGGATTCCTGAGTTGTATTGTGGAGGATCAGTTGTATCAGAAGAGTTTATTAATTAATGAAAATATATTCTGAGGTTTATTATTAGATTATCATTTTAGTTTCTTGTCAGCATTTTATTTATTCTTCTTTATTCTTTTGTACTCTGTATTCATTTATTATCAATTTGTTTTGATATCCTCGGGTATTCGGGCGTGGGCCTGGCCAACCCGCATTCGGAAATCCGAGGGTATCACAAATATGACCCTTCATAAGTCGTTGCTAGGTGCACCCTCACCTAATCTATCTTCCTATAATCCAAATCAGCCCCATAATCTAACGTTCTTCATTGAGGATGAAGAGTGGGTTGAGGTCTTTCCGTTACCTCTTTTCCACTTTTGTCTTCAAGCTCTTCCTCCTCCGCTTTTAAAAGAATTATCCTATCTGGGGACATTTGAATATCTAGAGAGACATGGTATAGGGTAAGGAGGACTAACCTGATCTCGGTGTGTCTAGCTATCGAGATTTTTGAGGATTAGTGCCTGCTCTAACTTCGTCTAGCTATCGACATTAAATTTAGCGAAGCAAGGGAATAAATTCTTTCGATGTTCCAAGCTTCCCTACCTTCTCAAATTGCTCGTGCCTTGAAATTTTCTGGGAAATGGTTTCGAAAAGCCAAAAATTTGATTTTTCTGAAATGGTCTTCAGTTGTGTTCCGCAATTTTAGACCGGTCTCTTAGACCTTCTCGGCTCTAATTTTCATTCCCGGAAATTTTCATCGCTTTCTAGCAATTTCATAGGATCTTTGGCATGCAACTCATTTGCACAACCTCTCATTTTCAATGCATTGTTGGATCATGGTTCCCCAAAATTTTCGATGCATTGGAGATGAAGTGCAAGGTTTAAAAAATTTTCCTACATTCATCCATGCAGTTGAAGAGACCAAATCCCATCCATGCATTGAAGAGATGTTCCAAGGCTTGAAAATTTTTCTCAAAATCATCCATGCATTAGAAAGGTGTTACATTTTGAAAAATTTTCCAATTTGATCCATGCATTTGAAAGAAGTTGAAAAGTTTTCCAAATTTTTCTAAAAATCCATCCATGCATTGGATTGGAATAATGTGCCAAGTTTCAAATTTTCCATGCATGGCTTGAATTTAGGACTGATATGCAAATTTTCAAAAATTCTCTATGCTTAAAATTTTCATTTATGAGAATTCCATCCATTTTACATCATGTTGCAATATTTTAAGCTTGAAATTTTCATTTTTGAGAATTCTATCCATTTTGCATCATGTTGCAATGTTTTAAGCTTGAAATTTCATTTTTGTGAATTCCATCCATTTTGCGTCATGTTGCATTGTTTTAAGCTTGAAAATTTTATTTTTGAGATTTCCATCCATTTTGCATCATGTTGCAAAGTATCAAGATTGGAAAATTTTCCATTGGCATAATGTTGCAATTTTTCAAAAATCCTTCCCAGTGATTTCATCCGGTTTGCATGCCCACTGTCCTAATTTAGAGCACTCTACTACCAAGCTTCAAGTGCTCGCTGATGCCCTTCAAATTCAGCCCTTCATGTGCAGCGTCTCCATTTCGAGCACTCGAATTCCAATTTCGAGTGCTCGAACCTTCATCCCAAACATCCCAAGCACACTGCCTCACATTTGAGCACTTGAAGGCCAATCCAGAGTGCTCGAAACTTCTACAAAAACAATTCCGAGGCTCTGCTTGTTTTTGGAGCACTCGAAGCTAAATTTAGAGTGCTCGAACTTACCTTCTCTATCTCATCAACCCACTTCCAGCTTCATCTTCCTCACACCACCTCTCACCCATCTCACAACCTTCCCTCATCTTCCTCTCTCTCTTAACCCACACCACCCCACTATTCCAAACCCACAACCCAACACCCCCATAATCTCACAGCAACCAACTCCACGACACCCATGCAAATCATCAAACCTCTCATCTCGGTCACTCCCCACACACAACTCCTCAACCACCATGCTCGACCACATCATGCCAACCCACTTCCCTCAAACCCAACCTCATCTTAAACCCACCATCACCACCCTCCATTTCTTGCAACCTACCCAAACAACCCAACTCAGCCTTGAGCCATTCCCAAACCCCCCTCTATCCCATCTACACACCAAACAACCAACCTACCTTCTTAACCATCCACCACTCTCCACCCCAGCTTGCAAACCATGCAGCTTAACCTCCTCCAACAACCCTGCATCCCAACGCACCATCCCAAAAACCAGCCTTCTTCCTCTCGATTTCAACCCAAAACCTCAACCATGCAAGCTAACTCTAACACAATCCCACCACAACCACCCAATCCTCATAGCAACCCACCCACAAACCCACCATGCATCACCATGCATGCACACACTCAACCAACCCACCCACTTAGCTCTCGGCATCCCCTCCTATCTCTTCACCTCACAACCTAACTGACCATCCCAACTCAAAACCCACTTCCACAACCCAACCTTCCCCACCATGCAACTTCAGCATCAAACCAACCCAACCTCCTCCTACCTCCCCCACCTCAGCACCATCATCAAACCACCCTCCAACCCAACCCCCATCACCCACAAACCTTCTCTCTCTCTCCACCCGAGCCATGCTTCCATACAAACCCACCAACCATGCCAACCAACCTCCACAACCCTTCATGCATGTTGAGTTTACAAAAAAAAAAAAATAAATAAATAAAAAATAAATAATAATAATAATAATAATAATAATAGTAATCATAATAATAATAATAATAAATAATAATACTACTAAATACATAATTAAAAAAAAAAAAGAAGTTAAATTTTAAAATTTAAAAAAAAAATAATATATATATATATATATATATATAGATATAATACTAATAATAATAATACTAAATAAATAAATTTTTTGACATTATTTTGTTTTTCATTTTACGCTTGTGGCTAATGTCAGCATTTGTCTTTTGTTTGGATTTTTTTATCTTGCACTACAATTCAGGTTAGTGTTTTTATTTTTGTTTTGGTTTTTCTTACGAGACCTATACTTTTACCTGTGTACATTAGTTGTGTTTTGATAGGTCTTCATATCCAAGTTTGGGGGACGTCGTTGCGCACTCACATGGCTGAACATCTACATCGTCGTCACTTCACTTGGTATTATTGTTCTTTTCCCCCCTTTGCTCTTATTTTGGTATGCTTGTCTTCACACATTGAGGACAATGTGTTCTTCAAGTTTGGGGGTGCATTTATGTATTTTTGGTTTCATAATTTTGCTAAGCAATGATAGTATAACTTGACACTTGTCGGAGATGAAGTATATGTTTAATACCTTGTGTATAGAAGCAATTGACATTTTTGAAAATAAAAAAAAATTGAGTTGAAATGATCATGTAGATTCAAATTAGTCTGTATAAATGTCTCAATTAAATTCTCGCTAGATTTGACACTCTTTTAAGCTTCACAATGCACAGATGCATATTGGAAACTTAACTATGAGGCATGCAACTTAATCGACCTTGACCTTGGCCTAGTTAATCTGATTTGATGAACCTGATAGATGAATATCTTTGGCATGATTTAAGTTGTCTAAAAAAAAAAAAAAAAAAAAAAATGAGAAAGAAAGAAAATAATGACCAGTTGACATTCGTAGCCTTTCCAACTCGAGCTATTAAGCCCCAGGAGTGTCTCTACACTTAGCACCCTAAAGCCGTCTGGTTTGGGAGTTGTTGGCCTAACGCTTGTTACAGGGGTTGGTTAGAAAGCTTAAAGGACTTAAACATTGCACGGTTATTCAAAAAATAAACTGGTAATAAACATGGTTCGTTAGAGTTCGTAGCCTTTCCAACTTGAGCTATTAAGCCCTATGGAGTGTCTCTACACTTAACACCCTAAAGCCATCTGGTTTGGAAGTTGTTGGCCTAACGCTTACTACATAGGTTGGTTAGAAAGCTTAAGGGACTTTAGCGTTGCACAACCATTCTATGTTTCGTTTATGAGTTACAATAAATTGTCAACAAGCAACAAAAGTTGTCTTGTAAATAAAATCATGCCTTAGGGACCTCATTTAAAGAGGAATTCAATGATTTGAAAACTTGTGCTTTGGAATTGGAAAAGAAAGTAAAAGCTGTATGTTGAGAATCAAATTCACTTTCACTGAAGCTAGAGTTGATTTCCATTCAAGAGATGATAATTGAGTTATTCATATAGACTTTGATGTTGATGCATGTATGTGGAAATGTATTTAGCCAATTTTTGTATCAATGTTTCATACATGCAAGGTAGTCTTCCCAATGACCCCATCTCCAGTTTTTGTCTGTTTCAAGTTGTATTTGAGCTATGTATATATTTCATTTTACCATGGATGATATTTTTTGTAGTAACATGTCCATGGTTGTCTTTTCATTGAGTTTTTCATTTTAGTTTTGCTAAGAGACTAGCAAAATGTAAGTTTGGGGGTGTGATAAACGCTGAATATTGTATATTTAAGCGCCCTTAATTGCATTATTTAAGTCCATTGTTTGCTTATATTATGTAGATTACTTTTATTTGCATGTTTTTGTATATTTTCAGGTCCATTGGCCAAAAAGGAGCAAGAATGATGTTTTGACAAAGTCTTGAATATTAAAGTGCTAATGCTGAATTTCTGGCAGCAGTGGATCCTGGACTTTGCTCACCATTTTGACCTTATAAGCTCAAGAATTGGACTTCTATCATAACAGAACATATTTAGAGCTCTGAATCATCTTTCCAAATCTTTAAACGGTTCGTCATTCGGAGTTCGGAGCAGAGAGTTATGGCCTTGTTATCAGAGGTGCTCAGAACTGCCTGGCAGCAATGAATTTCTGCCTTGCTCTTCAATTTTGACCTACAGACTTGAGAATTGGATCTTCACCAAAACATAAAGTTTTTAGAACTCTGAATTAGCTTTCCAAATATTTAAACGATTCATCATTCGGAGTTTAGAGCACAAAGTTATGGCCATTTTACCAAAGTAGGTCCAGGCGGAGCAACTCAAGAATGAAGCATTCTGCCCCATTTTCGAGTGCTCGAAGCCCTTATTTTGAGCACTCGAATTTTGGGCAGATTGGTCTCCGAAAATGCTCAATTTCAGCCACTTGCTTCTTGGTTTCCTCAATTATAATTTTCCTCTTTAATGGTTGGTTGGAGATGTTGGTTGGTGGCCTTTTTGGGTGGATAAGATGTCTACAAAGGAGGGGAGCCACACATATCTTAGCTAAGCTTCATTTTACAAGATAGAGGAGAGAGAGGAGAGAAAGAAGGAAGAGTTCTTCAAGCAAAAAGAGGGGAGCACGAAAATGGAGTTGGAGGCCTTGCTTCTTCCTTCATCTAGAGCTACCATGGGTAACTAACTCTTCCTCTAGGGAGGTGATGAAGTCCCTCCCTTGTAAGCATGTCCTAGGGTAGTCTATTTTGGGGGATTGCAATGTATATTTCTATGGTCTTTTTCATAACTAAGAGCCTTTCATTTGTTGTAATGAATGTTTATATATGTATGGTTGATTTCTTCAAGTTCATTATCTTGATTGTTAGGTGATGTCTTGTATGAATCTTATGCTTGAGTTTTCATGGTGAGAATGGGAACAAGATTATGAAATGGATTCATGGCATGTTGATAGGTGACTTTGATAGACCATTGCTTAGGAAATCCTTTGATGGTGTATGCTTAATCTCTAGCTCCATGTGCTTTATCATTTTGTCAAGAACTTGATAGTCTTTCATTTAAGTAAATGTGTATAAGCTACACCTTAGTTAGGTAGTCTAAGCATGTTTACCCTTTTGATAGATTATACTTGTTTGAGACTTAATGTACTTCTTGATCAATTACATGGCAACCATGTGTTGTTATGTAATTATTGACCATAATATGTTATTTTTCCCCTTAATTAGTTCTAATCTAGCATGTGTATAGGGATGGAGACGGATTCATCTCCCTAGTCTTCTCTACTTGCAATTCACCTCTTTACATTCCTTGCAATCTACTAGTTTATGCATCTTTACATTTCTAGTTGAGTGACAAACAAACAAACCCTTATTACCCCTTATCATTCTAAGAATGATTCTAGACATTTAGGTTGCCTTAGACTAGCGCAGTCCCAGTGGTTCGACTTACCCGACCAATAACCCTATTTTACAATGATTCGTGCTATTGCGAAGGTTGATGTATGATTGACCAACCGATCAATGACCCAAGTCACAAATACTAACCTCCTAAGGTTATACCGGAGCCTTCACTCGCACACTTGACCTGCACGGTCACCAGAACCCATACACCAATGCATGAAGCTCACACACAACACAACCACCGTGCCATGAAATACGAACCTATTCTAAAGTCGTGCTCTAAGTATCACACAAAAGGCAACAAGAAGGTTAAAATGACTATAAATCGACCAAATAACTCAATCCACGAGCTAGAAGTCCACGCTATTCGTTCGATAAGAACTGACACCCAAACAACCTTGGAGCAACCGTGTTCCTCGCCTACTCAGGACAAAACTTACATAGCCATCTATGCCGTGACAAGTACTCTACCGTACTAGCAACCATCCCAGTACTCAACCGCATAGACACATAAGAATATAGATATATATACGCATACAAAATGAATGAAACCCACAACACCGTACGAAACATGCTTGCATATACCATGCTCATTACTTGTCACAATATCATAAAAAATAAAAAATAAAAAATTGCACCAATCATGCTTACTGCCTGTCACCGTCATGTATCACATATTTTCCACCTTATCATGCATAACATGCTTTTAAATAACATAAACACTTCATTTACATATATCAGCAATTTAAACACGTAAGCACTTAGCAAATAGGCATGCCTCCAAAACTATAAATATATAAGTAAGTAGCAAGTAAGGGTGCTTCATAAAACAACAAACACTTTAACATGCAATACTTCCACATCAACTCAAGTCTCACTTAGGTCAACCCTACCCGTCGTCCTTAGGTTTTCGAACCTAAAGCTCTGATATTAAATTTGTAACGACCTAAAAAGATACCAAAATAATAATAATAATAAAATATATAAAATTTCGACATGACTTCCGCAGAAAAGTCCCTCTATAACCTATTAAAATACATAAAAAAAAAATGCCATGGCCTCACTGGACCTTAAAACTAACTTATCATGTCCCAACGCACAATTCAATTATTATATCACTTTCCCAAAATGATTATATTCATATAAAAAGTCTCGTTCCTCCATCTCATCCAACATGGAACACACCTTAGTTACATCAAATTACAGTCCATAAATGTAGCTAAAATTTAAAAGTCCATAGTTTACAACATTATACCAATTAAACTAAAGTTTCACAAAATAGTTAAAATTACATTTACAAAATATTAGAGTTCTAATACAAAAGATAACAAAATAAAATAGATTTCAATCTTGTCTAAACTTGTGGTGGATTGCCATCTGCCACCTCTTTTCTATATCCTGAAAAATGTTAAAAATAATGGGGGTGAGCATAAGCTTAGTAGGAAATGTCTAAGACACATTTCTTATAACCCTGTGAATCCACATAAGAAATGGGTAAAAAGGAACGGGGTCATACCATGGAGAATACATATTCTCAACCACAATAACTAGTATGTAACAAATGTCAACCAATCACAAATTTCCCACAATGTCATGAAGTGTAATGTTATGCAAATGTCGCTCCCCATTTCCGAAACATTTCTGTTTCAACTTTCAAACCGTTAGTGTAATCCGACCCAAGGCACCTCCAAGGCGTCACGAATAGAGGGTTGACTAATTATCCACGACCACAAGGCACCTCAAAGGCATCGCATCCGGCCTAGTTAGCTCAACCATACTCTCTTTTAGACTACACTAACAACACGGACCACTAGGTGCCTCCTAGACGTCCGGTTTTAGCAAACACTTTTAGAAATACTTTCCTAAAAATTTATTTCCTTTGTTTTGAAAACATTTTTTTTCCTTTTCTCTTCCCGATGGATGCAAGAATGCTCCATGTTTCAAATCATCAACTCAACAATAATTTTTTTTTTTTTACACATACTATCCCACATAAATTTCTAAAACACAATACTCATGCTTTCAATCAATCATCAATTTAACAAGGTAAGCATTTAAGACATGAATTTAACTTCATATAGGAATATATAATCACTATACAACAATTAACAAGTAGTCATGTGTTCCATATCCAACATTTAAACAATCCTTACAAAGATTATACAAATTGAGCATGTTTGACATCAAATTAGGAAAGAAAACTTATAAAAGTAAAAGAATTTATACATTAGAACACCCCTACCTCAAATTTGTAGAAAATCCCTCAAAATGGGTCTCAAATTCGAAATCCTAGGGGAGGCTAAAAACTGAAATTGTTTGTGTAAACGTGAAGATCTCGCCGAGCTCTTCGATTCGCCGCAAACAACACCAAAAAATTCTCACAAATAAGGGAGGAATTGAAGCTTGAAATTATGGAGAAAGGAAAAAGAAAAAGAGAAGAAAAGAGAGGAAAATAGTGCACTGCCGGGAAAGAGAGGAAATGAGACTAAAAAAAATGTGGCCTTAAGCCTTTAAGTGTATTAGTGGTAGGTCCCACTTCCACTTTGACTTTTCTTCTTTCCTTTTTTACCATACACACGACACACCTATACACCATAATAAAACCATAAGTAGCACATTAAAATAAGGTAGATAAAAATACAAATGAATCCCACTACAACTCCCATACACGATAATTCCGGTAGTGGGTTCCACACAGGACCGTCTGACCCGAAAAACGGAAAAATGACGAAATGACAATCCTTACATTTTCACAAGCCTTGAACTCAATGGAATACCCCAAACAACTCTCCAACACACCCGGCACACCACATGGTGTTTGGCACGTAAAACGGAAAAAGACAAAAATGCCCTCGTAAAATCAGAAAATTCCAAGAAATGAAAAATGGTAAAAAAATTTAGAAACATCACAATGAGTTTATGAGAACAAAAAAAATTAATGGCGAGAAAATTAAATAGACACACACAAGCGAGACAAGAAATTTACGTGATTCTTTTCTTGCCATTAATTTTCTCTTGTTCTCTTAAACTTTTATCGATCCTTATTTTATAATAAGCTGGTATGAGAACTTTTAGACAAAATGCGAGATTGAGAAATTTGCATATGCTTGGAGTATCAATAAATTTCACATAGTGTACTGCAAACATAACAAACTAAGTTTCAACTTAATGGCAACCACCTTAGTAAAGGAAAATATTATCGTTCAAAATGAGAAGTCTGTTGTAGATTTAATTCTGATATTCACATCTATGCATTCACTTATATAAAAAAAAAAAAGAAAAAGACAAATGAGCAAAAACATAGACTCAAAGGCAGATGTGAATATCAAAATTAAAACACTGTTCAAATTTATTTATTTTAAATTTTTTTTTTTCTCTTAAATTAACGTTTTGAACTAATCATTCAATTTTTCAAACTTGTAATACTTTTTAGCAAACATGCTTTTACTTTTTTGCTTCAAAAAATCTTGTTACAAATTTATACTACTAAATAAGTTTTGAAATAGTACCAAAGGGCCAGTGGCCTAGCGGTATCAGCTTCTTACTTTCCAAAGGGAAGTCAGGGGTGGGTTCAAGTGTCAAAAGAGACGTGTGTGAGCCAACTAGGAAAATATATATATATATATATATATATATATATATATATATATATATATTATAACCATGGAATTTTTAACCATGGAAACAGAAATGAAATATATATATATATATATATATATATATATATATATATATATATGGAAACAGAAATGAAATAATATTTCTGTTTCCGGACCTGGATCCCGTTTAGGCTAGGTGTGCCGCTTTGGGTTGGTCGGACGGACGGTCATTTAGGTAAGGTTCAATGAGTTTTTTCAACCGTAGCATGTCTTCGACATCGTCAGCTCCTCTTGGAGGAAGAGTGATAGTTAACCAAGAAGAACAGCATATTGATAGTGGTCAGAATGATCAATGGGATACTTGGAATATACCCAAGGTTCCTATTAGGGATATTTACAAATCTTCGACTTTCAATCTCAAAATAGGATACTCCATCAAAACTGTTGAACAAACTATTTCTCTCAAAAACCCTTTTGAAGTTATCCAACTTTTGTAAAAAAAGAGCCATAGTTGAACACAAAAAAAAGTACAAATTCCTACATATAGGGCTTGTCCAAGTTGCAGTTAAACCTCTTACATCAAGAGGACTTAACACTGCTATCATGCTTACCCTAAGGGATTGTAGGCATCTCGATTTTGAAACCTCTCTGTTAGGAGTTTGCCAAACTAGTCTTTTTGATGGCCCACAATACTTCAATTGTTTTCCAAATTATTCAATAGCTCTTGATGACCCAACAATCCTCCATACTTTAACCCTCAATGTTTCAAGTAGTGGTTACAAAATGATGGATGGAGCCATACCCTTCAATGTTGTCTATAGAATCCACTACAAAGTTTATACAACCCAAGTCAGCCCCCATGCTCTTCGTCAGTCTCCCCAAGGAGGAACCCTTCTTCTTCATGCTAGTGACGAAAATTCACAAACTTATGTTCCGAGGACCATCACTTGGAATGAAGTCACCTTCCCGACAGAGTGGACTCTCGAGCATGCAGCCCCTCCTTCAAAGATCGAGCATAAAAGGTTGGAACAAATATCCCAATTTTCAGATGGCATGGTAAAGGTTAGATTTAACTCCAACAGGCCCAATAGACTTACTATCCAAGAAATAGAAAGATCTAGACCTTCTATCCAAGAAATAGAAAGTTCTAGATCCTCTTTCTCTCATGCTACTCCCTCAAACTATTCAAAAGCCCCTTCCCGAAAATCATTTTCAGGAATGCCTACAAGGTATCCAAACCTCGTTGGTGTCAAAAACAAAGAAGTTGCTAACCCGGTTTACCAGGACAATGTTAGCGTACAGACTGAGGAAGAAGACATCCATCCTTTTCGCAGCACCCCTTTACCTACACAAATTATTTCTCAAAACAAAGGTCTGCAATACCCTCCCCTAAATGAAGATCATCATGATTCCCCTCCATCCCCAAATGATTCTCAATTTGAAGATCCCGATCATCAGGTTCATTAGCTCTACATGATAGAAAAGGTTTATGAGATCGATAAAGACTTTTTACGCAAAGATTTCTACTCTGCGACCAATGATTCAAAAAGACAATGGTATTTCCAAACCTTTTCAGCTCAAAAAACCATCCTTATTAGAGAAAAGTGGTATACTTTCTGCATACAACACAAGTTCTCAGCCCCTTTCTTCACATGATTTGAAAAATATTGTCTCGACAACAATATTGATTTTCCTTTCTCCACAATCAAATCCCTAAATGTCACAACCAAATCCACCATTACCTGGCAAACATCACGTGGTAAGGCTTTTGAAGCCATTCATCCCCCAGTCGAGGCAATCAAATTCAAGACAAAGGCGTCAGGAACAGTCACACTTACTGCTTCTCCTTTCAAGACAAAGGCAGGCGCTAATGACACAACCACATCCACGTCCCGTGATGTCAAAAGCATCATGGAACAAAATAACTACACAAACCAACACCTCCAGACACTTGGCGATCAGCTTTCTCGTGTAGAAACCTTGCTTCAGAAAGAACAAATTATCCCCATTCAATCTGATAATGCTCCCCCTTTCATACCCCATGAAATCTCCTTACACTTGTCCAAACAACTATCAAAACATAGTGCCATTGAAGAAGCACAGGACAGGATTAAGCGTATTGAATCCCTTATGACCTCCACAACTACGATTCCTGATACGCCAGACAGACCTCTTAGAGCCATCAATACTCTTGACCAAGAAATTGGTACTGATACTGAAATTGATGAAATTACTGAGGTCTTCCAGAACCAACACGTCAATACTTTAGAACCAACTTCTTCCCGAAATTATTATCGCAGGCCAACTTTCCCTGACCTCCAGATCGAAGAACGAGGCCAGTTTTCCCAAGTTGCTTATCATGGTGGTACCATTTATGAATGCAACATAGATGGCAAAACTGAGTATCACATTCTCAATACACTTCAAGAGATGACAATGGTCAGCACTGCTTACAAAACCAAGAATGACTCTTCTGATCATGCTATAGCATAACTCCTTGTAGGAGGATTCACAGGCCAACTCAAAGGATGGTGGGACAACATCCTCACTCCAGATAAACGACAAGCCATTCTTAACTCTGTCAAAATAACTCCTGAAGGAACAATTATCAAAACAGAAGAAGGTGCAGATATAAAAGATACAGTTGCTACTCTCATCTTCTCTATCGCCAAACAATTCCTCGGTGACCTCTCAATCGTTAGAGACAAGACCTCAGAAATTCTAGCCAACCTTCGATGTTATAAACTTCAGGATTTTAGATGGTACAAGGATGTCTTCCTCTCAAAGGTCCTCACCAGGATTGATTGTAACCAAGCCTTTTGGAAAGAAAAGTTCATTGCTGGACTCCCCAATCTTTTTACTGAGAGAATTCGCAAGCATTTCAGATCAAAACACAATGGCCATATTCCTTATGACTCCTCACCCATGGTGACATCATTAGTACCATCACAGCTGAAGGAATTGCTCTCTGCACCGACTTCAAACTCCAACAGCAAATCAAGCATGAGAATGCCACTGGCCGAAAAGAATTAGGAACTTTCTGCCAACAATTCGGCTTCGAAAACCTAACCCCTTCTTCCAAATGAAAAAGTCACACCCGCTACCGCAAGCCTTTTCCCAAGAGATACGAAAACAGGTCACGGTATAACAAGGGCAAACCCTCATTTGCAGATAAATATCTCTCCTCTGAGAAAAATAGACAGAAAAATGCCCCTCCTCCAAAACATTTTCAAAAGAAACCTGCCACCTCAAAAGCAGATATAAAATGCTTCAAGTGTGGCAAGATGGGTCACTACAAATGCGATTGTAGAGCCAAACAGAAGATCAATGAGCTTGATCTCACTGAAACCGTCAGGAGCCAACTGATGCAAATTCTTTTAAACTCCTCTGATGACGAATCCGACCATGATATCAATGGTATTCCAGAAGATGACTATCATGCTGATACAGATTATAATTCTGATTCTTCCAACCCATCTTTGGATGACCAACCTATCAAAACCAAATGTATTTGTATGATTACTAAAGATCAAGAGTTCATGTTGGAACTCATTGACAAAATAGAAGATCTTGATCAACGCAAGGAATGCTTAATTAAATTCACCAACAGCATTGGCCAAATAAATGACAAAGCTCCCGTTGTTATACTAAATACTTACAACCTTACTGATATCTTTGAAAGATTTGGTACACAACCCCAGATGCCGATTACGATTCAAGATCTCCATAAAGAAATCAAACAAACCAAGCAAGAGATTTCACTCCTAAAGCAAGAGGGCAAGGTTTTGAAAGATTCTACTACTCATGATATTCTTATCCTTAGAAGCCAAATTCTTCTTCAACAATCCCAGATAGATGTCTTACTACCTAAGTCCTTTGCAAAACTTGAACAACAAGTTTATGAAAATCCCACCAAGGACAATGAAACTTACATCAACCTTCTAACCCATATAACATTCCAGAAATGGCATGTTAATCTAAAAATTGTCATCAACAAAGACTATACCATTCATACAGTGGCTCTCATTGACTCCGGTGCTGATCTTAATTGTATCAATGAAGGACTTGTCCCTACGAAATACTTTGAGAAAACCAAAGAACGGCTTCAAGGTGCTAATGGTTCATGACTCACTGTTCAGTACAAGTTAACCAAAGCCCATGTTTGTAATCAGGGTCTTTGTATTAAAACACCTTTCATCCTTGTCAAAGACCTCAATACCCCTGTTATTTTGGGAACTCCATTTATTTCTCTTCTTTACCCATTCAAAGTTGATAGCCAAGGCATTTCAACAAGTCTAGTTGGATAAGAAATTTGCTTTCCTTTTGCTCATCCTATCGACACCAAGGATCTCAATACTATTAAGGATTCCTATGTTACTCAAGTCCCTGCTGTCAACAGAATTGAAAGCAAAACAAAGCATTTAGACTTTCTCAAACAAGAACTAATCTTCAAACAGATTGATGAACGACTCAGTCAAAAAAGTCTCCAAGACTCTATTCAAAGGTTCCAATTAAGACTTGAAAGTTAGGTTTGCTCTGAGCTCCCAAATGCCTTTTGGCACAGAAGACAACACATTGTTGAATTACCTTATGAAAAATCTTTCAATGAAAAGGATATCCCTACCAAAGCCCGTCCTAGCCAAATGAGTCAAGAACTTCTTAATTACTGTATGAAGGAAGTACAGGAATTATTAAACAAATCCCTCATCCGAAAAAGCCGTTCCCCATGGAGCTGTGCCGCTTTCTATGTCCAAAAGAATGCTGAAATAGAAAGAGGTGTTCCCAGATTAGTTATCAATTACAAGCCCCTCAATGAAGTTCTTCAATGGATCAGGTATCCCCTGCCCAATAAAAAGGACCTAATCCAACGTCTCGTTCATGCAACCGTTTTTTCAAAGTTTGATCTCAAGTCAGGATTTTGGCAAATCCAAATTGTTGAAAAGGATAGATACAAAACATCTTTCACGGTTCCTTTTGGCCATTACGAATGAAATGTGATGCCTTTCGGATTAAAAAATGCCCCTTCAGAATTCCAAAAAATTATGAATGATATTTTTATTCATCTTACGAATTTTTCAATTGTTTATATTGATGATAGACTAATATTTTCTTCTTCTATAGATGCTCATTGGAAACATCTCAATGTCTTTGCTCAAACCATCAAGCATAATGGATTAGTCCTTTCTTTATCAAAGTTAACTTTGTTTCAGACCAAGATTAGGTTTTTAGGTTTCCAGATCCACCAAGGAACTGTCATCCCAATCAACAGATCCATCCAATTTGCTGATAAATTCCCTAATGAAATTAAAGACAAAACCCAGCTTCAAAGATTTTTAGGGTGCCTAAATTATCTCTCTGAGTTTTTTAAGGATCTTTCCCTTCTTTGTGCTCCACTACGCCAAAGATTAAAAAAGTCCCCTCCCCCATGGTCCGATGAGCATACAAAAACAGTCAGAATCCTTAAAAGCAAAGCAAAAAACCTTCCTTGCCTATCTATTGCTGATCCAGAAGCCTTCAAAATTGTGGAAACTGATGCATCTGAATTAGGATATGGAGGTATCCTAAAACAAAAAACAGGTGACAAGGAACAACTAGTTCAGTTCGCCTCTGGCACATGGAACCAAGCACAACAAAATTACTCTACAGTCAAAAAGGAAATTTTATCTATAGTTTTATGCATTTCAAAATTTCAAAGTGACTTACTAAATCAAAAATTTTTGGTTCGTGTTGATTGCCAATCTGCAAAAACTGTTTTAAAGAAAGATGTTCATAACATAGCCTCAAAACAAATTTTCGCCAGATGGCAAGCTATTCTTTCTGTATTTGACTTTGATATTAAATATATAAAAGGCGAAAACAATTCTCTTCCTGATTTTCTCACCAGGGAATTTTTACAGGGAAAAGCAGGAGCTTAGGGGTGGTTACTATGCCTCCCAAGACAGGTAGATGAGCCTTAGTTGCGAGCACAAAATCCCACAAAACAAAAGATGCATATGCTCAATCATCCTCTTCTCAGAAACCTTCCAAAAAAACCTGGTATGATAAAGTCGAGGAAGATGAAGAAGTTATGTGTGCTAGTCCACCTCCATTAATTACAAACCAGTTTTCAGCCCTAACCACAATTCCCTAACATGTCATAGACATGTCCCCGATCCAGTATGACCCCATCCAAGCATACTTATAATCCCAACAACCAGTTTTTCCTCCCCTTCAAAAAACTTATGCTGCAATTTCTTCAGCATCAGATAAACAAATTTCCTTAAGATCTGTTTCACAACAAGTGGTGGTCAACAACCCCACTCTAAAAAAATCTCGTTATTTTCAAAAACCAAATACATCAACCATTTGTGTGGTTGAAAAAGAGCTTTTTAACCAAAACCCAGTTTTACTTTCTCAAAATCATTTTGTCAAAGGTTTTTATTATCCAACATTAGATTTTCGGAAAACACAAAATTTTTATGAGTTTATTTTAGTGGACACTGATTCCATCAAAATTCGAACTCATTCAAAACCAGGTGATGAGTCTTTCATTTCTCACACCACATGTACCATTCAAAAAGTCCTTACTCCAGCAGCCTGGGGTAAAAACATTAATGCTCCGAGGTAATTTTCTCAGCCTCGCAACCCTCAAACTTTCAATTACTGGGACTATCAAGATGCCTGGTACAATACCTTTTATTTCCAAAATCAGGATTATAGCCATTCCTGGCTTATCCTTTTCCAAAAGAATTTCAATCTAAATGTCCCCAGATGGTTCATTGATTGGTGGCATATGTTTGGTCCCTGCCAAGAAATCATCCCTGAAACGGTGTCCAAGGGATTTTCAACTTTCAATGAAAAATTCCATGCTCCTCCTGAGCTTTCCGAATTTCCCAAATCATTCTTATTTTTTGCAAATTTTGCATTGTCATGGATAGTTCTATGGCAATTCCAAATCCTCAAAACCCCTTCTAATCTTCCTCTTCTAGGAAGGATTTTCAAAGTCAAATGGTGGGACCAATTCTCTATCAAAGATGTTACTCCAGAAGCCATTTCTGAATGGTTCTCAAAGCACCCTGCAATATCATGTTCTGGCTTAGGAGAGTCTTCGGCTTTCCTCCTATCCAAAAGCTAGGCCCAAGCAAAGCTTTCTTCAGCAAAATCCCAAGATGAGTATGAAGCCTTCCTCATGGAAGCTCTAGCCCAAGTCAATCCCATAGCCTTCTCAAAATTGGGCTCCAACAGAAGTGAAGGCTCAGGTTCTTTCCATGGTTCCCAAACAGATCTGGCCCAACCCAATGAAGATGACTGTTTTGGTATTTTCACCCAACAGCTCCAGTGAATAATATTCTCAAAAATCATCATTTTATTTCAAAAAAGCTTCTGACCTCGGTCATTCAATGCCGCTGTATAGCAACAAAAAAAAAAAAAAAAAAAAAATAGAGTTAAAAACTACAGTTTAAAATTTTATTCAACAGTTCTCCATTTTCAGGCTTTAAGCACCTTTCGGTGTTCATGACAGACAAGCTTTTCAAAAAAGGAATCCAAGGCAAGTCAGTGGCCATCACCTCAATTCAGCCTTTCAGGCTTTGCACATGGCTTCCAGCATCATTCAGAAGACATCACCTCAAATCAGCCTTTCAGGCTCAGCACATGGCCTCCTGCTGCATCCTTATCTCCAAGGAATCCAAATCTCCCCAAGGCTCCTTCGAGGCCCTATAAATAACAGCTCCTCTAGACATTGGAGGGAGGCTCATTTTCAAGTTTAGATTTTAGTTTCCGTTTCAAAAGTTCTCAGTTCAAATTGTAATTTTTAAGTTTAAGTTTTTAGTTTTACTTCATCCAAGGAGCTCGGCTCAGAACAAAAGTGTTGTATTCAAAGATCAAAGTTATAAGTTCCATATTTTAATCAAAGTCCTTTAAAGTTATTCATGTTCTGTTGTTAACTTGCATATTTCCATATTTCCATATATATATATATATATATATATATATATATTATTTCATTGTATTATTTCATTGATTATTTAACCTTTTCAATATCATGTTTCTCTCATAGTTCATTATCAGTTATTCATCCTGGGTGTTTATGGTTATATATATATATATAGTGTTGAACACACTTTAAAGCGGAAACATTGCTTCTACTTCGGGTCAAAGAAAAAGTATGAACCAACTATAGTTGTCAAACGAACCCTTAATATGTTCCCAAAGCTAAAAATATCCTGGAAGAACCCATTTTGCCACACTCCATTGACCATATGTCACAAGACTCGTTCTCATAAAAAAGATACAATGATTCCCCCAAAACTGCGATGTGCATATAACAATGTGGAGCACCCTCACTGGAAGCATTACCTCTTCAAAATTTCATCACCCATTTCAAAAGGGTCGAGTGCTGAAAACTCCCCTTTGGTTTAAATAGGTTCCTTTAACAAATTTAAACCCTAATGTCACGGGCCTAGAGATTTGGCGCAGCGGCACGACCCGTGCGGCACCAAGGCGTTGCTTCAACTAACGCAAGCGCCCTGATCAGCCACCATGACCTGCTTTCCAAAGGATACATGTTGACTGGTTTTATGATACCCCTCGATTCTAGAGCCACGGGTGATCAAGTCCAAGCACAGATCCGAGGGATACCAAACAATTAATATGTAAACAAGCAAAAAATAAAAACGGAGTAAAAAAAAACTTAATAATAATACGCTGGAAGAAAACTAAAATAAGAATCCTCAGACTTGAATTAATAAATTAATATAATTTTAAACCGTATAACTCGGGAATCCACCTAGTGGACCCCTAATCCCAAAACCTTGAATAAATTTACATAATTAAAAACCAAAATTAAAGTAGAAAGGAAAATCCTATGTAACCGGAAGAGTGAGTGTCTATATTTGCATCAACACGATCAAGCTCTAAGCCTGGTACTGTCCAACACCTGAAAAATAACAGAGTGGGTCAGGCCCACATGCAAGTCCTGATCTACTACGATCCAAACAATAATCCGATACGCAGATACATCCTAGAAAGACTCAACAATATCTAGAGTAGTCGAAATATGTATATATAGTACACACTATAGGACGCTCGCTAGTCCAGTAGGTCTGTCTCAGCCTGAATAGAAGGTAACATGCAAATACGCACCCTAAGGTGGACATGAGTACCTAGACCTACCAGGGAACAACACCTATGTCCAGTTATCCATCCTAGGCGATATACGCACCCTAACCATGGTCCTAAGACTCAAGCTCATACCATGGCACATATAATAAATATATAAAGTCCGTACTCCTCCTAATACAGAATATCATTCATCTGTGTAGTGGTCTGATATCTGTATAAAAATAAATCCATTCTAAAACCATAGTAGATCATTCAATTCACAATTGATATGACACATGTAGGTGATGGACTTAACCTTTATGGTTAATCCATACCTGAATCCAAATTGGGTTGGACTTAGTGTTTTGAACTAATCCATTCCCAACATAGGTAGGTCTTAGTGTTTTGAACTAAGCCATCCCTAATATGACACCGTCCTATACCGGTTCATATACATCCATATAAGTGAGACTTAACCTTTTTATGGTTAATCCAACTCATTCCAAATTAGGTAGGACTTAGTGCTTGAACTAATCCTTACCTAGTATGTCACCGTCCCATACCGGTACATACATTCCTCCAGTTAACATAGTTGATAAATCAATATTAAATAACCATCAACCATTATCCATAATATGCACAAGACAAGTTAATTCATGTACATAAATATTAGACATTTAATGCAGAGCCCAAAATCCAACTCCAATAATGTAAATTGCTACATAATTTGAACACATTTACATTTTCCCGCACAATCCATGAATTGATACAATTTAGTACAATTTAAGTATCAAATAAACCCAAGTTAAGCATAGGGAAAACTCAGTTAATTCACTAGACTTCAAGTACTATAGAATTATGATTTAGACATATATTTAATTCATACACAACAACCTTGCCAAGCTCCGGTATATCAACCTAGCAAATCCTCCAATATAGTCCCCGAATTGATACAGTTAAAAGAAATTTAAGTATCAATTAAATCTAACTAAGCATGGTTAAAATAAAATTAATTTACCATCCTTAACATACTGAATAAATATATGATTCTATATAATTAAATTATATATAAAAACCTTATTCCGTTCCAGTATACAAAACTAATAAAAACAGAGAGCACACTACCCATGTTCTCTTAGGTTCCTCTTGCTCTAACATTTAATCCAGCTATGAATTTATATTTTTGCACTATAAATCTAGCCTTGAATAATCCCACACATCATTTAAACCAATTTAAATTAATTGCAAAAATCCTGAAAAATAAACAGTTTTAACAAAATGCATGTTACAGTGCTTTTCTAGAAGAGCAGGCTCTAGAAAAATGAGAGCCTACTCCATATTTGCACCTAGAGCCGGCTCTAGGATCTTAAAGCCGGCTCCATGATACCTAGAGCCGGCTCTCCCCTTTGGGAGCCGGCTCTAAGAGGTTTGGATCCCTCTCTCCTTCCTCTTAGCAGCCCTCTCTTCGTTCTAGCTTCATCTACTTCAACTCCGGTGTTTCCCTAGACCCTCTGTGATGTTTTTAGTCCTTGTTCTAGGTTCTAACTCAATCCTAGACACACCTTAAACCACTTACATACAATCATAACATGTATTGAACACAACCTTTTAAAACGACGATTACAAAAACTCAGTTATAAACTTAAGCGATTCAAAATAGATTTCTTATGTGAAAATTTCATACTATTTTTAATACTTATTCCAGAGTTCAATCTTAACCCCAGATTGATATCTAGTCCTCAATACATAATCATGATCCCCATTTAATCAAAGCTTAACATAAACACCGAGAAGAAACAAATAACAGAAACATCAAGGATTTGGCAAACCAGATTATCAACGAGACTAAATAAAAATCATATATGCATAAAAGACTTGTTATTACTTTTATTTAAGTCCGTTTTAATCTTTATTTAAATCCCTGGAGTCTAACTAGGCATGCACAGAACACGAATTAACGGGAAATAATAGAACAGAACTTGCCTTGGAGTTTCAGATTTGAAACTCTAATTCCACAGTTTCTGTAAAATAAGTTTGTGTCCTAACGGCAAGTCTGCTCCTCCAGTGCTTTAGTTCAACCTAGAAACACCCCATGCCTTCCTCTTTGAATTGTTTTAATAATCAACCAAGGATACTCTGCGTTTCTCTCTAACTCCTCCCTCTGTTTCTCCGAGAAATTTATTTGTTTGCAACCCTAGGTAGAATGTACATATGTATATTTATAGACTTATAAACCCTAAACCCTAATTCTAGTTGTATTCCGAGAATAAAACATCTTAATAGGCAAAATAACAAGGCGGCTACATCTTGATACCTAAAACCCTAAGTCACGATACACCAGCTCCCATAAACCGTGAATTAACTATATTAAACAATTATGTAATTACAGTAATTAATAACAGCCAATTAATACACGTAAATAAATAAATCAAATACACCAATTAACTAAAAAAAAAATTAACAAATAATACAACACTTAATTCAATTAAGGAAACAAAACAATTAAAATCATTTAAGCAACCACAATTAATCACTTTAAAAAAAAAAACAAAACAACTAAGTCACATAATTAAATCAATTAAACAAAATTAAATCCCCATTTTACCCTTTTAAAAACTTGGGGTATTACATTCTTCCCCCCTAACAAAAGGAATTCCGTCCTCGGAATTCACGAAACTCTGAATTAATGACTTTGCAAAATTTATTTCCGTTTCCATGTGGCACAGCTCCTTTAGACGAGTTCCACCAAATTCCAACATATCCAATAATATACTAAGTTTCTATGTTTAAGAAAATAGCATAAATGTACAACGCCTAGATTGTATCTAGCAACGAGCCAATCTTACCCAATATTTAATGAAGGGTAACCATCCCTATTCCTTCCAGTTCCATAGAACTAACACATAAAAGTCCTATGCATCCAGCGCTTAACAAGTTGGTAACGCTATAGTATAAGCAACTGCCTAACTCATTTAGCAAAATCCGTGAAAAGGCAGTGTAATACAGAAAACTAACCTTCCTCCAAAACAACCATTTCTTGATAGAGAATTCTTATGTACGAGTTCAACTATCTACAAAATCCGATTGCCGCCTCCAAACTGTACACACCCATCACCAAAAGAGAATATATTTCTCTGATATATCCTTACATAAATCAAGGTCTTATCATATAACCTCGCTTCCAGGCCGGACCAACCAGTGAGAGATTGGCACCACCTACTATCCAAAATCCCAGACATTGTCGCATGAACCCCCTTATGCCAACAATAGCATAGATAATATCTGAAAAGTTGAGTAACGCTTCCAATTACCCATGCCAACCTAGGATATATCCTAAGCATATTTGCCGTTATTAAATATAATATCGCGATCACATTTCCCGTGTAGAGATGC
Organism: Cornus florida; assembly: GCF_030987335.1. Lineage (NCBI taxonomy): Eukaryota > Viridiplantae > Streptophyta > Magnoliopsida > Cornales > Cornaceae > Cornus > Cornus florida. Next base: position 22,464,377 of record NW_026775572.1, on the reverse strand, counting down.
GAAGCATAGTTGTTGCTCCAACATTGGCAGAAAACTTCTTTGACACAACACTGGTTATCTTCCATATTGAATAACCACATGCTATAACTTCGTTATCAGCGCAATGTAGAACTGAGAACAAGCGCCAAAATAAACACCACTAAAGTGTAGTCCACAAGCGAACTTGCTCTATCCACTACTCGTAATCCATATGGAATTAAAATTCCAACCAATGTTGGTAATTTCTACCAACTATCCCCTCCTGATTAGTCCTACTCCCATTTCGATATAGGAAGTGGCTAAAACCTCCAAGGATATCCAAGTATCAACCTTCCACCTTGTTAACAGGTGACACTTGGAGACAGTGATATACATGTCTTTATCCATACCGGCTCACCACAACGATCGTAGTAAGTCGTGTTGTAGCTTCTATCCATTTGACTGCACCGTAAAAGTTATGAAGTTTACATCTCAGTCACTTCGGCCTACATAGAATCAAAAAGACTACTACCAATCCTCCTTCAGTTCCCTCAACTCATCTGAGTAAAGTACGACCATTTCCCTGGTAACAGCAAGTGTTATTATTTCCACATGCTAAACTCAACTGACTTCAAAAGAACCACCAAAGGCTCAATTACCATAGCGGTTAGTAAAATCATCTTCCTCCCTATTACCTCCACTAGACGCAACTTAGTGCAAAGTGTAAATCACCACAGCTATCCATCTAAGCCGTCTCGTGATCCACGTTATTCGTAGGAACTGATATCTTACTAGTTCCACAATAGACAAAACGAAGCTAATTTAATTTTATTAGTCAAATAATATTCCAACCAGAATCCTGACCCTTGTGTAGAATCAGCTATCTCTCATCTAAATCCGTAGGAACTACTCTGTCATTCCCGCTCTAAAACGAGAAGTGGCTGCAAGAATCTAACGATCTCTGACGGTCCTTCTAGATTACCTACTAGATATCAAACTTTGAGACAAATCTCTATGTCTCTCCTCCTACTTTCCTTCCAAACATCTGCTTCCTTCTATGAAGCATTTTGTTTCCTTCAGGCGCAATAAAAACTAAGAGTTACGAACCTCAGTCCGTACATTCCCCTTCCAATTTGTTTAAGGAAAGTATCGTTAGTCCGGTAACACCAGCTTCTAGATTTAGGTGTTTGGTCCCACTTTTAAGTATTCAACACCCAACTTTTCTAATACAAGTAAGTGTCTAATAGACATCCTGTCCAAACGCAACTTCATATAGAATCTTGTCATCCTCTAAATAGATAACAATTTATGAGCAACAACTATTTGTTGCGAACCATTACCTAAAAAAAATTTTCATATTATTTGTGCAAATGAATAGACTTTGCTTCATCCTCGATATGCAACTCCAGTAACTACTCCTAACGCTATACCTTTATGAACCAAATTCTTGATTTAAGGATAAACTGATGAATAGTTAATCTGCCTACTATCCTCAGTCGGTGTCATTTCCCAAGTACTTAAACCAGTACCCAAAATCCTCTTACTGACTTGGAAACACCTGTTTAAAAAAAAAATTTCCAAGAAGATATTTAGCCAAGTTAGTTCCTCCGATAAACCATCGTGACGTTACAGTTTATCAAATGAATCTATATCATTTGACTCGAACTGCTGGTTTACTTATCCCATCCAGAAAACGTACTATAACTACGCATGTCTAGGTTCATCAGATTAGCTAAAGTTAGATATACTTACCAAAACTTATGCCCATATGCCCAAAATCCTAGCGTAATTAACGCTATTCCTCCAAAACGATAGTTGACTGTTCACTCACTTGTGTCCCCAACTAAACCGTAATTTCGATCCTGAATAATTAACGAAAAAAAAAACACACAAAGCACACACAATGAAACACAATAAAACACAATAGAACCCTACGTAAAACATTGTTCCTCCTAGCAAAGAAAATCTCTTTTAGAAATCAACTTTACCTGATTGGTTCACAATCTTCTTTTTACAGTTTCAGAGGAAATCATCTAACCTCGAAACATAAGCTCAAATCATAACTCAACACAATCCATTTGCTTCAGTAAATTCCAAAGGCTTAACCTTTATCCTCTTATACATGGAATGCCAACTATCCAAAGTAGCTTTGTAAAGCAACTTAGAATGTCCCAACCTAATCCTCATACTCCTCGGAACGTGATATAAAATCATCGCCTCGGTCTGAAAAGAACTCCATCCGATCCTAATCTCCTAAAGAGTTCACTTTATCTAGCTTTTCTAAAGGTAATCCCTAAGGTTAACTATCTGTAGGTCGATCCATACCAACTCTACTAGTATCGTTCATTATACTATTAGCGAACAAGATCACTCTCACGTGATCCTTGCTTTTTAACATTCAAGTCCCTCTTTCTTGGATATGTTGAAATCTCCTCTACTAGAATCCTCTTTGGACTCCCATTCCTCGGTTGTCTCCTTTATGAGAAAACTAAAATCGTGTTAGTCCCTTTATACGGGGACCTAAAACACACTCCTATATCCCTCCTTGGCTTATACTTCTAAAAGTAATGCCAACCGGAACTAAACCTTCAATCCCAAGTTTTGCTTCTGATCGAGAACTTGATAACGTACTCCTCTACTCCTTCGGGTCTGATTCGCTGTCGCCGTGAACCCCATCCTTCTTCTAATGTCAACCATTTCATAAGGATGAAAAATAATTGACATCAGCTTCTCCTAACGAACCGTAAAAGAGTAGAACGAATCCTAATATGGCTCTAAGTTTTTAAGAGACGCAACGCAGAAGACTTCTAACGAAAGACACTCCTAAGGACACTAGAACCTGGAGTGCTCTGATACCAACTGTGATACCCCTCGATTCTAGAGCCACGGGTGATCAAGTCCAAGCACAGATCCGAGAGATACCAAACAATTAATATGTAAACAAGCAGAAAATAAAAACGGAGTAAAAAAAAAAAAAAAACTTAATAATAATACGCTGGAAGAAAACTAAAATAAGAATCCTCAGACTTGAATTAATAAATTAATATAATTTTAAACCGTACAACTCGGGAATCCACCTAGTGGACCCCTAATCCCAAAACCTTGAATAAATTTACATAATTAAAAACCAAAATTAAAGTAGAAAGGAAAATCCTATGTAACCGGAAGAGTGAGTGTCTGTATCTGCATCAACACGATCAAGCTCTAAGCCTGGTACTGTCCAACACCTGAAAAATAATAGAGTGGGTCAGGCCCACATGCAAGTCCTGATCTACTACGATCCAAATAGTAATCTGATACGCAGATACATTCTAGAAAGACTCAACAATATCTAGAGTAGTCCAAATATGTATATATAGTACACATTATAGGACGCTCGCTAGTCCAGTAGGTCTGTCTCACCCTGAATAGAAGGTAACATGCAAATACGCACCATAAGGTGGGTATAAGTACCTAGACCTACCAGGGAACAACACCTATGTCTAGTTATCCATCCTAGGCGATATACGCGCCCTAACCATGGTCCTAAGACTCAAGCTCATACCATGGCACATATAATAAATATATAAAGTCCGTACTCCTAATACAGAATATCATTCATCTGTGTAGTGGTCTGATATCTGTATAAAAATAAATCCATTCTAAAACCATAGTAGATCATTCAATTCACAATTGATATGACACATGTAGGTGATGGACTTAACCTTTATGGTTAATCCATACCTGAATCCAAATTGGGTCGGACTTAGTGTTTTGAACTAATCCATTCCCAACATAGGTAGGTCTTAGTGTTTTGAACTAAGCCATCCCTAATATGACACTGTCCTATACCGGTTCATATACATCCATATAAGTGGGACTTAACCTTTTTATGGTTAATCCAACTCATTCTAAATTAGGTAGGACTTAGTGCTTGAACTAATCCTTACCTAGTATGTCACCGTCCCATACCGGTACATACATTCCTCCAGTTAACATAGTTGATAAATCAATATTAAATAACCATCAACCATTATCCATAATATACACAAGACAAGTTAATTCATGTACATAAATATTAGACATTTAATGTAGAGCCCAAAATCCAACTCCAATAATGTAAATTGCTACATAATTTGCACACATTTACATTTTCCCGCACAATCCATGAATTGATACAATTTAGTACAATTTAAGTATCAAATAAACCCAAGTTAAGCATAGGGAAAACTCAGTTATTTCACTAGACTTCAAGTACTATAGAATTATGATTTAGACATATATTTAATTCATACACAACAACCTTGCCAAGCTCCGGTATATCAACCTAGCAAATCCTCCAATATAGTCCCCGAATTGATACAGTTAAAAGAAATTTAAGTATCAATTAAATCTACCTAAGCATGGTTAAAATAAAATTAATTTACCATCCTTAACATACTGAATAAATATATGATTCTATATAATTAAATTGTATATAAAAACCTTATTCCGTTCCAGTATACAAAACTAATAAAAACAGAGAGCACACTACCCATGTTCTCTTAGGTTCCTCTTGCTCTAACTTTTAATCCAGCTATGAATTTATATTTTTGCACCATAAATCTAGCCTTGAATAATCCCACACATCATTTAAACTAATTTAAATTAATTGCAAAAATCCTGAAAAATAAACAGTTTTAACAAAATGCACGTTACAGTGCTTTTCAAGAAGAGCAGGCTCTAGAAAAATGAGAGCCTGCTCCATATTTGCACCTAGAGCTGGCTCTAGGATCTTAGGGCCGGCTCCATGATACCTAGAGCCAGCTCTCCCCTTTGGGAGCCGACTCTAAGAGGTTTGGAGCCCTCTCTCCTTCCTCTTAGCAGCCCTCTCTTCGTTCTAGCTTCATCTACTTCAACTCCGGTGTTTCCCTAGACCCTCTGTGATGTTTTTAGTCCTTGTTCTAGGTTCTAACTCAATCCTAGACACACCTTAAACCACTAACATACAACCATAACATGTATTGAACACAACTTTTTAAAACGACGATTACAAAAACTCAGTTATAAACTTAAGCGATTCAAAACAGATTTCTTATGTGAAAATTTCATACTGTTTTTAATACTTATTCCAGAGTTCAATCTTAACCCCAGATTGATATCTAGTCCTCAATACATAATCATGATCCCCATTTAATCAAAGCTTAACATAAACACCGAGAAGAAACAAATAACAGAAACATCAAGGATTTGGCAAACCAGATTATCAACGAGACTAAATAAAAATCATATATGCATAAAAGACTTGTTATTACTTTTATTTAAGTCCATTTTAATCTTTATTTAAATCCCTAGAGTCCAACTAGGCATGCACAGAACACGAATTAACGGGAAAGAATAGAACAGAACTTGCCTTGGAGTTTCAGATTTGAAACTCTAATTCCACAGTTTCTGTAAAATAAGTTTGTGTCCTAACAGCAAGTCTGCTCCTCCAGTGCTTTAGTTCAACCTAGAAACACCCCATGCCTTCCTTTTTGAATTGTTTTAATAATCAACTAAGGATACTCTGCGTTTCTCTCTAACTCCTCCCTCTGTTTCTCCGAGAAATTTATTTGTTTGCAACCCTAGGTAGAATGTACATATGTATATTTATAGACTTATAAACCCTAAACCCTAATTCTAGTTGTATTCCGAGAATAAAACATCTTAATAGGCAAAATAACAAGGCGGCTACATCTTAATACCTAAAACCCTAAGTCACGATACACCAACTCCCATAAACCGTGAATTAACTATATTAAACCATTATGTAATTACAGTAATTAATAATAGCCAATTAATACACGTAAATAAATAAATCAAATACACCAATTAACTAAAAAAAAATTTAACAAATAATACAACACTTAATTCAATTAAGGAAACAAAACAATTAAAATCATTTAAGCAACCACAATTAATCACTTTAAAAAAAAAAACAAAACAACTAAGTCACATAATTAAATAAATTAAACAAAATTAAATCTCCATTTTACCTTTTTGAAAACTTGGGGATTACTGGTTTCGACCTGCCTTGGTCTCATCAGGAGAACGGCTCCAGCTCCCGACCAGTTTGTGCAGGGATGGCCAACTCCCTTCTTTATAGTCAAGTCCACGACCAGCGACAAGCTCCTCGCACTCAACCGAGTCGACCTGCCTAAAATCTGAAGAGGTACCATCCTGTGCTCCTGCACGCCCCTTTCGTGGAACCATTCCCAATCAAACTCTACTCTTTGCCAACCAGCATGCGTGTCTTCCATCCTCCAAACGTCTTATGAATCACTTCGTGACACTTTCCCCCACCCAAATCCTGCGACGCCCTCGTCGCAGTGCAACGCTTCACTACTGCGTCCACTCCCTTCCAAAGTTTGCCTCCATGCGGTATGCTCGCCTTCCCACCATCACTTCTTTGTGCAGCTCCCTGTACTACACTCGCCCAATGATAGGCCTTGGACTAAGGGGATGTCCACTTCTCAAGGACGTGACTCTTTTCCGTCATGCTGCCTCCGCGACATCCTGAGCAAGCAAAGGCCTCCTGCCGACTTGATGCTCGCCCTTCACCACGATTTGTATCACCCAAGGACTAAGCACAAACTTTGGTGCGTGCGGCCCTCTGGCCCTCTAGTGCACAACTTCAACGGACGCCTCATCCTGGGGAGATGGAAGCTCTCCCCCTAATTGCATTGATTCCTCCTCATCGACACAGCTTCAGTGCACCGTCTTCATTCTCTGACCCCTCCCGAACCGACAAGGGGGCACCCCACCATGCTTTACCCCAAGTCCTGCTCTGATACCATTTGTCAAGGGCTTAGAGATTTGCCGCAGCGGCACGGCCTATGCGACACCAAGGCATCGCTTTAGCTTGCGCAAGCGCCCTACTCAACCACCACGACCTACCCTCCGAAGGATACATGCTGACTGGTTTCGACCTGCCTTGGTCTCATTAGGTGTGATACCCCTCGGATCTGAGACACGGGTTGATCAGGCCCAGGCCCAAACCCGAGGGAATATCAAACAATTAAAGTATTTTAAAACGAACACAGATGACAAAATGAAATAATAAAGATGGAAATAAAACTGAAAGAACATTTAATTATAAAACCCTCTATGCATAACTGAAAAATAAAACTCCAATCCTCCAAAACTCCAAGGTTACAACTTGATAATCTATTGGTGGACCCTTAACCAAAAGATTCAACTAAAACTGAAAACTGGAAATAGATAATGCTAGAAACGTCGAGAGAAGTCCTACGTAGTTAGATGGATGTGAGACTGTCCTAGACAAGCACGATCAAGCTCTAAGGCTGGAACCGTCCTGTACCTGAAAAGAATAATGAATGAGTGGGTCAGACCCACGAGCAAGTTCTAATCTAACTGCAATCCATACAATGACCCGATACGCAGATACACCGTAGACACCTCACAATATCTATCTAGTCCATATGTATAAATATATCCACACTAAGGGACATTCACTAGTCTATAATAGGGGTCTCAACCTGAATAGAATGCAATATGCGAATACGCACCCAGAGGTGGGCATGAGTACCTAGACCTAACAGGGTACACCTTAACCTATTATAACCAGCTACGCATCCACTGCATATACGCACCCTAACCAATGAGTCTGAGACTCAAGCTCAACTCAAGGTACCATAAACATATATATAAAGTCCGTCCAAATCCAGGGTATGCAGTTCAACTATTTATTAAACTGACATACAATAAACCAACTAGTTAGTCACTCAACTTATTCAGTTGATATGACTTAACTACCATCCGTTAATCCAGGAAGTCATCCAACTTGGTTACAGTTGATCTGACTTAGTCACAATTAGGATTCGATATCTTTCAATCCATTCCATTAATCCATTAGGTTAGGTTTATGCATTTTGAGCTAAACCGTCCCTAGTATGTCACCGTCCCATACCGGTACATACAATCCTCTATATCCATGTAAATTACAACATATATAACAGTTCAATAATTTATAGACCCAAAAACCACCATCCAAATAATTGCAGAAAAATATTTAAAGCTTCAGCAATTTAAATCCAAGCATTTAACCATATAGTTGAAGGAGACGATTTAATAAATCAACAACTAACATCCAGAGCATGCATAGACCAAATTTAATATGTCAGGGACTCCATCATGCATGTGAATAGGTTAAATAATCCTATTATTATCCAATAAATTGCTAAAACAATTTTAGAAGATTGTTTAATATTTTAGCAATTTAAATCCAAGCACTAACCATATAATTACAAGAAACGATTTAATAATTCAGCAATTAGCCTCCTAAGCATGCATAAATCAAAATAAATAATTAAATGACCTTATCATGCACTTGAATGCATTATAAAACAAGTTTTATAAACACATTATATTCCATCAAATTGCTGAAATTTAATTCAACAATTAATTTATCTTCCATTTGTTAACAACATAGGGAGTGTCTTAATTTTTACACTATTTGTCCCGACAATTTAGAATTAAACCCTAATCAATTTAAGGTCCTAATAACACCCAAATTCAGCCTTCTAAACTCTCTGTGGAACCCCAGACCCAACAGATTTAAAACCCATGCTTCAATAGTAAGCACAGTACGTAGAAAATTAAAAAAAAATTAAAACAAATCATAAAATAAAAAGGGAGCCTGCTCCAAATTTTGGAGCAGGCTCTTTCAGCCTAGAGCCGGCTCTAGGACTCCTTAGAGCCGGCTCTACTTGTTGTGGGAGCCGGCTCCCACTTCTATGGAGCCGGCTCTCACCTCCTTTGAGAACCTTCAGTCCCCGGTGCTTCGTTTCAGCTTTTGTGCTTCGTCACTAGGTTACTCCTACCACTCTGTGGGTTTTTAGAACAAATCAAGAAGCCTTAATTAAGCCTAGAATCATCTCCAAGATTTGTTTACAATATTAGAAACCGTTATAGAGTTTAAACTAAAACATTGAACTAGCATGCTTGAAGAGCAGCACTGTAAACAATTTGCAATATCAGTTATGATCCAACCCATCTGTTTCTCTTCACCCCTGCACCTAGGAGTCTTATATCATCCCAATAACATCTCTATGATCCATTTACAGAAGATAAAAACAAGTATGATAATTAAAACTACAACAGAGTTTAACATGCTTTACTAAATAGAACTGAAACAAACACGCACAACCTGTAAACATATTTGATTTTCAAGTAACCAGATCATCAACAGAGCATATAATAAACACGTAAGTTTCAGTTGTTAATTAGTTCATCCCTAGAGATAATCTAAGTGCACAGAACACGAGCCAAGGGAAGGAGGAAGATAAGAACTTGCCTTTGAGTTACAAACTTGAAGTTCTAAATTCCCAGTTTCTGTAGTCTTCCTTGAACTGCTCTGCCAATTCCCCAGTTTTGTGCTCTGTTTCTTAATAGCCTTTGGTGATACAAACGTAGCTTTATGTTTTCTAAAACCTTAAACCCCAGTATGTACATATATATATAGGCTTTAATTTACCAAACCCTATTCCAACTCTGACTATAAATCGGCCAACGATAAATCCTAAAACCTTAAATTTAAATAAATAAAATAATTACACCGTGAAAAATTAAACATTTAAATTAAACCAATTAAGTTAAATAAATTAAATAAGTCAATTTAAAACAACCCATTAAAAAAATAAGAAACAAAATAAAATTCATAATTAAACAATTAAACACTTCAACAATAAATGCCAAGTAAATACATGTCACATAGGTAAACAATTAAATAAAATAATTAAACCAAATAATCACGCAAAAATACAATAAAAATAATAAATAAATGCCGAGACTATCCTTTTAAAATTAGGGGTATTACATTCTTCCCCCCTAACTAAAGGAATTCCGTCCTTGGAATTCGCCCTTACCTTTTTCCAATATTTTAGGAAACTGCGAGCGAATGACATCCTCCCATTCCCAAGTGGACTCAGCCTCATTGTGATGACTTCACTGCACACGCACCAAAGGGATAACCTTATTGCGAAAGATTTGATCTCGACGGTCAACAATATGACATGGTGGCTCCAAATAAGTTGCATCCGACTGCAACTCAATCTCCCCAACATCGATATGCTGATACCGATCCTTATCGCGCAGAAATTTTCGCAACATGGAAACATAAAACACGTTGTGAACGTGATCCAAGTTATCCGGAAGTGCCAACCGATAAGCCACAGCTCCCACTCGATCCGTAATCATGATTGGATCGACAAACCGCGGAGACAACTTCCCTTTCTTCCCAAAGCGCATAACACCCTTCATAAGAGATACTTTGAGAAGAACCTGATACCCAACCCGAAATTCCAAAGCACGAGTGCGACGATCAGCATAGCTCTTCTGCCTACTTTGGGCAGTACGCATGCGATCTCGAATAAGAGCAATCTTTTCAGAGGTATCCTTGATGAACTCAGGACCTAAGAATAGATTCTCTCTAACCTCCATCCAACAAATAGGTGATCGACATGGTCGACCGTATAATGCCTCAAAAGGTGCCATCCCAATAGTCTTTTGGAAACTATTGTTATAAGCAAATTCCACAAGTGGCAAATATTCCTCCCAGTGGCCCTTGAAATCCAGGACACACGACCGAAGCATATCTTCCATAATCTGATTCACCCTCTCAGTCTGTTCATCAGTCTGAGGATGATAAGCAGTACTAAGGTGTAACTCCGTACCTAAAGTCTGTTAAAAACTCTTCCAAAATCCAGATACAAAGCTCGAATCCCTGTCCGATATAATAGACAATGGAATGCCATGTAGCTTCACAATCTCTGAAATATAAAGCCTCGCCAACTGCTCCGAAGTGTAGTCAGTGCAAATAGGCAAGAAATGAGCTGACTTGGTCAACTGATCCACAATGACCATATGGAATTATGCCCCTTGAAAGAATTTGGCAACCCTTCCACAAAATCCATAGATATGCTCTCCCATTTCCACTCCGGAATTGGTAGTGACTGTAGAGCTCCTGGTGGTCTCTGATGATCAACCTTAACCATCTAACAAGTACTACACTGAGAAACAAAAAGAGCAATGTCCCTCTTCATACCTGCCCACAAAAACTGCCGCTTCATATCTTGATACATCTTATCGCCTCCTGGATGAACAGAGAACTCAGAGTGGTGAGTCTCAGTCATCACATCCTTCCTCAAATTATCAGCAGAAGGTACCACTAACCGTCCCTTGTACCTTAAACCTCCATCAGCCCCAACATAGTAGAATGGAACATCTCCGAAAACTATCTCTGCGACCTTGTCGACACACTGCTGATCAGTGAGTTGTGCTTGTAAAACCTTGCGAATGATGGAAGATGTAACCACCATGCAAGCCATAAAAGCGTCTGACAACTCATCTACATTCTTCAAAGCATTCCACTCAGTAGTGAATAGAGCAGAAAGACTACCAACAGGTCGGCGACTGAGTGCATCTGCCACTACATTCGCTTTCCCTGGATGGTACTGTATAAAAAAATGATAGTCTTTTATAAACTCCAACCATCTGCGCTGTCTCATATTCAGCTCCCGCTGAGTGAACAAATACCTACAGACTCTTGTGATCACTGAATAATCTGAAGGACTCACCCAACAGATAATGCCTCCAAATATGCAAGGCAAAGACCACTGCTGCCAACTCCAAATCATGTGTTGGATAATTAAGCTCATGAGGCTTAAGTTTCTGAGATCCATAAGAAATCGGTCGCTCCTCCTACATTAATACACATCCAAGACCCTGCAACGAAGCATCCGTGTAAACAAGATACTCTATCCCGCTCTGCGGAGTAGCTAGAACCAGTGCAAAAGTCAGCTTCCTTTTCAGCTCGTCAAAAGCTCGCTGACAGTGTTCATCCCACACGAACTGTACACCCTTCTTGGTCAGATGAGTGAGTGGTCTTGCTATCTTGGAGAACCCCTGGATAAATCTCCTGTAATATCCTGCCAGACCGAGAAAACTCTGAATCTCAGTAGGTGATGTAGGCTGTCCCCACTCAACCACGGCTGAAACCTTGGCTGGATCCACTGCTATCCCCTTTTCTGACACCACGTAACCCAGAAATTTCCCCTCCCGCTGCCAAAATTCACACTTCTCGAACTTTGCATATAATTGGTGCTCACGAAGCGTCTGCAAGACTATGCGAAGATGTCTAGCATGATTATCCTCTGACCGAGAATAGATCAAGATGTCATCAATAAAGACAATAACAAACTGATCCAAATAAGCCCGGAAGACTCTATTCATCAAGTCCATGAACATCGCAGGTGCATTAGTCGTCCTAAACGGTATAACACGAAACTCATAAGAACCATATCTCGTGAGAAATGCTGTCTTAGGAACATCCTACTCCCTAACCCTCAACTGATGATACCCAGAACACAGATCAATCTTGGAGAAGTATGTGGCTCCCTTTAACTAATCAAACAAGTCATCAATCCTAGGCAAATGATACTTGTTACGAATCGTAACCTTGTTCAACTCTCTGTAATCTATACACAGACGAAGCGAACCATCTTTTTTCTTCACAAACAGAACCGGTGCTCCCCAAGGTGATGTACTCCTACGAATAAAACCCTGGCTGAGTAACTGCTGAATCTGATCCCTCAGTTTTCTCATTTCCACCGGTGCCATCCTATAGGGTGCCCTAGCAATAGGCGCAGTGCCTGGAGCTAAGTCTATCACAAAATCAATCTCTCGACTAGGTGAAAACCCTGAAATCTCCTGAAATACATCCGAGAAATCCTGTACAATCGGTATGTTATCCAATGGCACAGTAATCCCCTCCTTATTTTCCCCCTCCACATGGAACAAATAGGTGCTACCGCCCCCTTTAGAACGTGGCATAGCTACTACATACATATCCTGACCAGGTATGATAAAAATAATAGATCTATCAAAATAATCAACTTGGGCATGGTAGTGAGATAACCAATCCATCCCAAGTATCACATCATAAGTGTACATGTCCAGGACCATCAGATTGGCTAGAAATCTGAATCTGCCAATATCTAATGTCACCGGCCCATCACTCTCATGTAAAATAGCTGTATCACCCAATGGTGTAGAAATACCCTGAGGTCTAGTGCATACCCTCGTCCTCATCCCAGATAAAGTAACAAAAGTCCTAGCTATAAATGAGTGTGTAGTACCTATATCAAATAAAACACGTCCATGTAAACCATGAATAGGAAACTTACCCTCAATAGTCTGAGGTGCCTGAACATCCTGTGGCATGGGGTTATACACCCTGCCATAATGCAACTGCTGTGGTGCCTGTCCCTGAGTCTACGGCGGTGCCGGTAAAGCCAGATGTGTCTATCCCTGAATCCGTAGAACTTGTGGAGCTGGTAAAGGCACTGGCGCCCTTTATCCCTGTTGCACATACTGTCCCTGTCCCTGTCCTGCTTTAGGACACTGCCTGGTGGTATGACCATACTCTCCACAAGTGTAACAACTACCCTGGAAAGTACCAAATGGCCTCCTCTGTCGGTTAGCCTGTGGCTGACCCTGTCCTGCCTGTGGTCCTCCATTCTGTTGCCTCTGAATAGGTGCCCCATTCCGGTGAGCATCTGAACCACCCTTGTGCTTCTTCCAAGGCTGTTGTCCCTGGAACTTGCCTTTGTCATTCTGCCGGTAACCATTGCCATTCCCCTTTTCAGCTGACTGATTAGTAGAGTCTTTATCTCCCCGCTTCTCATCACGAGCCTGTCTGATGTCCACAGTCAACTGATACTGTTGTAGAGCGGCGTCTACCACCTGAGCATAGGTAGTATAGGCTAGACTACCTGTAATAGCTCTCTTGATAGACCACATCAGTCCCTTGACGAAACTGTTACGCTTCTTCTCATCTGTATCCACCTCCTCTGGTGCAAAGAGAGACAAACGTGTGAACTGCTGCTCATACTCCGCCACTGTCATGTTTCCCTGCTGCAGATTTAGAAACTCGGTCTTCATAGCTGCCCTGATTGCATAGGGAAAATATTTCTCGTCAAAGCGAGCACTGAACTCATTATAAGACAATGTCATCCTCTCATCTGAGGTGGTAACTGACTCCCACCACTGTAGTGCATCCCCAACTAACTTGAAAGTAGCAAGCATCTGCTTCTAAACCTCCGTGCACTAAACCAAACGAAGATGACGCTCAATGTCCTGTTTCCACTGGTGAGCTGCTCTCACATCAGTTGAGCCTGAGAACACAGGTGGACTCCCCTTTGTGAAAGAGCTCCTAGCCTTTCCCCAAGAATCCGTCTGAACCACTGGTGCTGGTACAGGTGCCTGCTGAACCTGTGGTTGGTTCTGGAGTGCAGTTGTTGCCCCAGCCTCTATAGCCCGAGCAACAAGGTCATTGAGGTGTGGAGGAATCTCTGGATCTCTGACCCGACCCTGAGCTTGTTGAACTTCCTCCTGCTCCTCCTGAAACCCTGGCATTTGCTGCTCTTCTTCCATTTGCCGACGTTGTAGACGTTCCTGCTGTCTACGTGCCGCTCTCCTCTGTCGACTGTTCATGTTCTGTCCTCTCCCAGTGTTAACCATGCTGTTAACATAGAAAGACAGACATCAGTACGAGTTTAAACAAACCGTAGAAGAATTCAACGAATCCTAAACATAAGCTCTATAAAAAAAAAACGCTACGCGGATGTCTTAATACGAAACGTCCTAGAGACACTTGAACCTGGAGTGCTCTGATACCAACTGTGATACCCCTTGGATCCGAGACACGGGTTGATTAGGCCCAGGCCCAAACCCGAGGGAATAGCAAACAATTAAAGTATTTTAAAACGAACACAGATGACAAAATGAAATAATAAAGATGGAAATAAAACTAAAAGAACATTTAATTATAAAACCCTCCATGCATAACTGAAAAATAAAACTCTAATCCTCCAAAACTCCAAGGTTACAACTTGGGAATCCATTGGTGGACCCCTAACCAAAAGATTCAACTGAAACTGAAAACTGGAAATAGATAATGCTAGAAACATCAAGAGAAGTCCTATGTAGTCAGATGGATGTGAGACTGTCCTCGACAAGCATGATCAAGCTCTAAGGCTGGAACCATCCTGTACCTGAAAAGAATAATGAATGAGTGGGTCAGACCCACGAGCAAGTTCTAATCTAACTGCAATCCATACAGTGACCCGATATGCAGATACACCGTAGACACCTCACAATATCTATCTAGTCCATACGTATAAATATATCCACACTAAGGGACATTCACTAGTCTATAATAGGGGTCTCAACCTGAATAGAAGGCAACATGTGAATACGCACCCAGATGTGGGCATGAGTACCTAGATCTAACAGCGTACACCTCAACCTATTATAACCAGCTACGCATCCACTGTATATACGCACCTTAACCAACGAGTTTGAGACTCAAGCTCAACTCGTGGTACCATAAACATATATATAAAGTCCGTCCAAATCCAGGGTATGCAGTTCAACTATTTATTAAACTGACATACAATAAACCAACTAGTTAGTCACTCAACTTATTCAGTTGATATGACTTAACTACCATCCGTTAATCCAGGAAGTCATCCAACTTGGTTACAGTTGATCTGACTTAGTCACAATTAGGATTCGATATCTTTCAATCCATTCCATTAATCCATTAGGTTAGGTTTATGCGTTTTGAGCTAAACCGTCCCTAATATGTCATCGTCCCATACCGGTACATACAATCCTCCATATCCATGTAAATTACAACATATATAACAGTTCAATAATTTACAGACCCAAAAACCACCATCCAAATAATTGCAGAAAAATATTTAAAGCTTCAGCAATTTAAATCCAAGCATTTAACCATATAGTTACAGGAGACGATTTAATAAATCAACAACTAACATCCAGAGCATGCATAGACCAAATTTAATATGTCAGGGACTCCATCATGCATGTGAATAGGTTAAATAATCCTATTATTATCCAATAAATTGCTAAAACAATTTCAGAAGATTGTTTAATATTTCAGCAATTTAAATCTAAGCATTAACCATATAGGTGCAGGAAATGATTTAATAATTCAGCAACTAGCCTCCTAAGCATGCATAGATCAAAATTAATAATTAAATGACCTTATCATGTACTTGAATGCATTCTAAAACAAGTTTTATAAACACATTATATTCCATCAAATTGTTGAAATTTAATTCAACAATTAATTTATCTTCCATTTGTTAACAACATAGGGAGTGTCTTAATTTTTACACTGTTTGTCCCGACAATTTAGAATTAAACTCAAATCAATTTAAGGTCCTAATAACACCCAAATTCAGCCTTCTAAACTCTCTGTGGAACCCCAGACCCAACAGATTTAAAACCCACGCTCCAATAGTAAGCACAGTACGTAGAAAATTAAAAAAAAAAAAAAATCAAAACAAATCATAAAATAAAAAGGGAGCCTGCTCCAAATTTTGGAGCAGGCTCTTTCAGCCTAGAGCCGGCTCTAGGACTCCTTAGAGCCGACTCTACTTGTTGTGGGAGCCGGCTCCCACTTCTATGGAGCCGGCTCTCACCTCCTTTGAGAGCCTTCAGTCCCCGGCGCTTCGTTTCAGCTTTTGTGCTTCGTCACTGGGTTACTCCTACCACTCTGTGGGTTTTTAGAACAAATCCAGAAGCCTTAATTAAGCCTAGAATCATCTCCAAGATTTGTTTACAATATTGGAAACCGTTACAGAGTTTAAACTAAACCATTGAACTAGCATGCTTGAAGAGCAGCACTGTAAACAATTTGCAATATCAGTTATGATCCAACCCATCTGTTTCTCTTCACCCCTGCACCTAGGAGTCTTATATCATCCCAATAACATCTCCATGATCCATTTACAGAAGATAAAAACAAGTATGATAATTAAAACTACAACAGAGTTTAACATGCTTTACTAAATAGAACTGAAACAAACACGCACAACCTGTAAACATATTTGATTTTCAAGCAACCAGATCATCAACAGAGCATATAATAAACACGTAAGTTTCAATTATTAATTAGTTCATCTCTAGAGATAATCTAAGTGCACAGAACACGAGCCAAGGGAAGGAGGAAGATAAGAACTTGCCTTTGAGTTACAGACTTGAAGTTCTATATTCCCAGTTTCTGTAGTCTTCCTTGAACTGCTCTGCCAACTCCCCAGTTTCACGCTCTGTTTCTTAACAGCCCTTGGTGATATAGACGTAGCTTTATGTTTTCTAAAACCCTAAACCCCAGTATGTACATATATATATAGGTTTTAATTTACCAAACCCTATTCTAACTCTGACTATAAGTCGGCCAACGATAAATCCTAAAACCCTAAATTTAAATAAATAAAATAATTACACCGTGAAAAATTAAACATTTAAATTAAACCAATTAAGTTAAATAAATTAAATAAGTCAATTTAAAACAACCCATTAAAAAAAAAAGAAACAAAATAAAATTCATAATTAAACAATTAAAATTCATAATTAAACAATTAAACACTTCAACAATAAATGCCAAGTAAATACATGTCACATAGGTAAACAATTAAATAAAATAATTAAACCAAATAATCACGCAAAAATACAATAAAAATAATAAATAAATGCCGAGACTATCCTTTTAAAATTAGGGGTATTACATTAGGGGAACGGCTCCAGCTCCCAACCAGTTTGTGCAGGGATGGCCAACTCCCTTTTTCATAGTCAAGTCCACGACCAGTGACAAGCTCCTCGCACTCAACCGAGTCGACCTGTCTGAACTCTGAAGAGCTACCATCCTGTGCTCCTGCACGCCCCTTCCGTGGAACCATTCCCAGTCAAACTCTGCTCTTTGCTAACCAGCATGCGTGTCTTCCATTGTCCAAGCGTCTTAGGAATCACTTCGTGACACTAAGCTGACTAAATTACCCTTACTGAACCATTTTTAAAAATATATATAAATAAATAATTTTGTAAAATGATAAAAAAAAAAGGACACTATTGAAAGATATATGTCTCTCATGTACAAAAAAACATCCCAGAGTTTCAATGCAAATAAGTCTCTCTAACAAATTTAAATCCTAAGTTGGCTAAATTACTCTTACTGAACAATTTTATAAAATATATAAAAATAAATAATTTAATAAAAAGACTGAAAATAACACAATTGGACGACGCCGGTAATGGACAAGTAAAGATTAAAATATAAAATAAAAGTATAAAAGAAAAGTAAAGATACAAAATAAAAAATAAAAAATGAAAATAAAGTGCAAACTAAATAAAACAAATCTTCTCTAAACTTCGAAATTTGGTGCATATTGATATTGAGATTTTTTTTTTTTTTTTTTTTTTTTTTTTTTTTAACAGTGTTGGTACGAAGAAAAAAAATAAAGAAAAACAAATTTTAGTAGAAAAGAGTAAACTAAAATCCTATGAAATACGGACACCTACACGAGATACGAGTACGATACGATATGGACACAGCAAGAATACGGCAATAAAATATATATTTTTATTATATATAAAATTTTAATTTCTCTTAATTTTAAATTTACATTATGTAATACCCCTAGTTTTCTAAAGGATAAAATTGAAATTAAAATTTTATTTTGTGTGAAATTTTAATTTGTTTTTGTGGCTAGGTGCTTATGTGTCAAATTGGTTATTTGTTTGATTTTATTTTAATTAATTGTTGGTTTTATTTTATTGGTTGATTTAAATAGATTGTTTTCTTTACTTGTATTTTTTTTAATTAAATTAATTGGCTTGTGTGTTTAAATGGATTAATTTAGTAACTATTAATTTTGATATAAATAAGTTAAATGAGTTTTTGGTTATTACGTTAGTTAACTAGGGTCTTTAGGAAGACAGTGTGTTTAACCGACATGGATACATCTTGGTTGCTTTATGGGCCGACTTGGGGTAACATTAGGGCTCTGTCTCTATTATTACAAGGATTAGGATTTTAGAATTTAAGTCTATAAATACAACCATTATGTTGTAGTCTAGGGTTTACGCTCATAACTCATAGCACAAAAACGGGGAGATAATTCTGTAAAAACAGATGGTAGAAGGAACAGAACACTGTATGGGTGGCAAAGAGAAGAACAGAGGGGACCAAGGTGGGATTTTGGTGGACTATTCCAGAGCACTAGGAGGCTTTACAGAGGTTCGTGTTGCCGGAATAGTGGACACGACGCCGAGATTTCATAATTGAAATCACAGGCAAGTTCTATTCTCTCTCTATCCCTTTGTCCTGTGTTCTGTGTAGACATAAATGTCTCTAGGATTTTAATTGAATTTTAATCTAATCTGGCATGCGAAATATATGTCAAGTTGATTATCAGTATGTATATGGTTGTTTAAAACAATTCTTGAATAACTTGTGTTTGGTTTATTTTAAGCTTACATATTGGTTTTGTTTTAATGAATGATTTAATTTGTATTGTTATAAACAAGGGATTAGGATGACATGGAATATATATAGGATGGTTAAGATCAGTTTTGATTATCTGTATATATTCTAGTATTACCTGTAGTTGTGTCTGCAAATCGAAGATCAAGTTGTATGTTAATGCATAAGGAATCGGTAGGGGTTTTAAATCACTGTAATAAATTTCAATTGTCAAACCAAACCATGGGGATGCTATTGGGTATTAATAAGAACCTTAGGATCAGTTTTAAAAACCAACCGAAGGGTAGAAAGTGGCCGGGGTCGAAGCAGATCATCGAAAACGAAGAAGGAAGTGGAACAGTAGGCTTCCCCTTTTTGGAGGTGGCTCCAAACACTTTGAGCCTGCTCCCAAAGTTTTTGGAGCCGGCTCAATGTTGGTTTGAGCTTGCTCTATTTTTTTTTAGAGCAGCCTCTTTCCATTTTGATGCGTACTATAAGTTTTCAGAAACTATTTAGGCTCTTGGGGTTTCTGAACAGTTTTAAAACTTTAATGGGGGTTTCAATAATTAATTTAGGATGTAATTAAGGTCTTGTATTGCATAAAATACCCTCTTTGTATTAATGGAATTAACAGTGCACTATTTAACAACTTGTGCGCGGTTAACTGTTGGAAGGAAGTTAAATTGTCTAATTTTAATTTGACAATTTAGGGTGCTATAATATGATTCTAAATTAAATTTTAGATGTATGAGGGAGTCTTTTAATTAAAAAATTGGACTTGTAGCATAGTTTATGGCTCGGTGCTAAAATAATAAAACAATATGCAAAGATGCAACCTAGCATGCTATTGATGGATAAAAGGAACTGAATTGCTAGAATTAATTTTAGCAATTTCTTGGACAATATTATGATTTTAAGACTTATTTATATGCATGATAGAGTTATTGATTTATTAAAACTGATCTATTAATGCTCTGGATGTTAGTCATTGAACTGTTAAACAATACATGGTTTAACTCTTGGATTTAAATTGCTGAACCTTTAATCATCTTTCTGCAATTATTTGGGTTATAGTTTGGACTTAGATTGCTAAATTAATACTTAGGTTCTGTTAATCTAATTGAATGTTGGCCTAGAATTAATTGAAGAATTAATTATATATATTTTCTGTCAATTACTTGGATGGATGCTGGATAATTAACTTGATGAACTATTAAACCTTGTCTTGTTAATCACGTGGATGGATTCTGGATTATAGATGATGAACTGTTTAAATTCTGTTTATTATCTATTTGGATTATATGGATGTGTTTGATGTACTGCATAAAATGTTGCATCATTTACGGATCATTTGCATGTATGTATCGGTATAGGACGGTGACATACGGAGGGACGGATTAGATCAGAATGCTAATTTCAACATACGGAATGGATTAACTAAAATAGTTAAGTCCTACATGAATGTATGTCTTGTCAACTAAAACAGTTGAACGACATAACGGATGGTTGTTTATATTTTCTGTTAGTAGAATGGATAGAGATTTAATTAAAACATTTAAATCCTAATTTTATGTCATGTCATGGCAACGAACTGTTGAGCGACACTACATTGGTTTGGATGGAATTTATATATATAAACTATGGTACCGCGGTCTGAACTTGAGTCTTATAGTCGACGGTTAGGGATATGCAATAGGATGCGTAGCTAGTTATGCTGGTTGAGGTATACCCTGTTAGGCTTAAGTAGTCATGCCCACTCAGGTGCGTTTTTGCATGTTGCCTTCTATTCAGGTTGAGACCCTCAGCATAGCCTAGTGAGAGTCTTGTAGTATGGTTATATGTATATATCTATTTACGGACTATATAGATATGGTTGAGACATCTAAGATGTATCTGCGTATCGGGTCTCTGTTTGGATTGTAGTTAGGATAGAACTTATTCGTGGGCCTGACCCACTATTATTTTTCAGGTAACGGACGGTATTAGGTCTTAGAGCTTGTTCGTGCAGAGCAGAGACGACTACTCACTCTACCGATGACGTAAGTGGTTCCTGTATGGTTTAGCATTAGATTCCTTTCCGGTGGTTCATTTCTCAGTGTTGGTTTTATTAGGGGTCCACCAGATGGATTCCCGAGTTGTATTAGAATTGGAGAAATTGGATGTATCAGATTAATACTTTCTTTATAAACATTTTATTCTGAGGTTTTCAGTTTTGGGTTTACTATTCTAGTTTCTTTTCAGTAATTTATTTATTCCTATTTTCTTAATTATATTCTGTGTTCGTTTATTGCTAATTAGTTTGATATCCTTGGGTAATTGGGCGTGGGCCTGGCCAACCCGCATCCGGAAATCCAGGAGTATCACACATTAATAGACATGATCCATTTAAATTAAGTCCAATCCAAAATCTATTAAAATTCAAACAATAAATATATAGTATATCTTTATATCCAATACTAGAATTTGTATCAATACTAGAATAGATTTAACTTTGTAACCAAACACATTTTTATCTCCTCGGTCTTCCCACGTTTGACTGACCATATTCTCTTTCCTCTAGCCAGATGCTGTCTCTTAACTTTCTATCTTCCTTCTCCTAGGTCTTCCCACGTTTTCTTCTTTCATTCTGTCTTCAATTGATCCACACCAACAAGAGCATCTTCTTTCTCCTCGGTCTTCACATGTGTTCTTCTTTCATTCTGTCTTCGATTAATCCACACCAACCAGAGCATAATCATCAGGTTCTTCATCATCTCTTTGCTAATTTCCCCTCTCTCTTCTAGTTTCTCTCTCATCCCTTCCATTTTTTTTATTTATAGTTGTTTTTGGTTTGTTGTCTTCGATCGGTCCATACAAAAAAGCACAAATATCTTTTCATCCTCTCTTTCTTTCAAATAAGAATCTAAACTGCAGTGTCCTCCGGTGTACTAGCCGTGTCCTCCGGTGTGTCCTGGCCGTATCTTATGGCGTGTCCGACTTGAAAAAATGAATTAAAAAATAGGACACGCGTAGAAGGGTGTCGGACACATGTCCAAGGCTAGGACACACGGACGTCACCCCTACCACGCGTGTCCGTGCTTCATAGCTAAAATCTCAAAAAATTCAAATTTTTACAAATTCTCAAAGTTTTTTTTTAAAAAAGAAAAAGTTAATTTAGAGATATATAGAGAGAAAAAAGTTTCAAAGTTTCATATATATATATATATATATATATATATATAAGGTAATGCGCACATAGCACCCCTGTACTATGGGATTAGTAGCATATATACCTCCTTGGGCATTTTTGGACGAGTGCAAGGGATAAATGGGTATTACAATACTAATTTATGTCAAAGGGGGTATTTTGCACAATGTGAAAAAAATAGTGGTGTTTTTTGCATGCTTTTTCAAATAAGGGGTATTTTTGCACAATGTGAAAAAATTAGGGGTGTTTTTTGCATACTTTTTTAAATAGGGGGTAAAAGTGCTATGCGTAGTATACTTTAGATGTATTTTCTGCACTTGTTCCATTTCAAAACGCAAAGATTGATTGGTGTGAGAGGGAAGCTCCGTTTCAAAATACAAGCCAAAACAGTCATCATCATCATCATATCATTCGCATGCAGTAGCGGAGGATGATGAGTGTTTTGGCTTGAGGTTTTGAGATGTGCTTGAATGAAGGCAGGGTCAGTGACTAGAGAATACCATGATTTGCAAACTGACCTCAATCGTAATAGTGATTTTAAGTGCAGTCTAATAAAGATAGTAAATATTAGAATTTGACTCTGCTCTGCTGCTCCTCCTTTTTTGTTTTGCCTTTCCTTTCCTTCGCTGCTGCCAAGTGGGGTTGCGTTTTGAGTCGCAGGTGAAGTTGGATTAGGTTTGGATTTGAATATTAGATCATCTAATATGGAAAAATATACTCCCTAGTTAAATAAGGAGAAGAAGAAAACATGAATTATATTCCTATTTTTAATAAATATATATATATTTTTTCTTTTTAACCTCCGGGCTCGAAGCTCTCCCCTGAACTACAAGTAAAAAATTTATTCAATAACAGAATCCATTACATTAGGACAGAAGAAAAAAGAGGTACCGATCCAAGTTAACTTATCAGTGACCATCCTAAAGCATCGAAATAAAGTATTACACACTCTGCATGAACATTAATCCCAGAGATTTTTCCTTGGATCAAATCAACACTCTTCACAATCCCAGGGAAAACACATCATCTAATCAAGGATTAAAGTTATCATCAGATATAAGATCACATAAAAATGCTAAATTTCAGCTAAAGTTTCTCTGTATTCAGCTTAGGATGATCGATAGATTATCATATAATAGGCTTGAATGGTACTAATCCTCGTCATCTACTAATACAATAACTTTCTTGGTTCAACACACACACACACAAAGTGCTATCTAAAAGAAGCAAGTGCTATGTGTTTCTGGAGGGGTTACAAAGCTGAAAGAAAGTTAACCTTGACCGCAATTTGTCATTCACAAAATACTTGACCTTCTAAACCCTAGCTGTGAAGGATTCAGATCCGGAGACTCATCATAAAAGAGTGATTCCCCCATGACCGCAGTTTGTGAATATCGTTGCTGAGCATCATCTGGTAGCATTAACTCTCTCAAAGCTTCATAACCCATTGTTAATGTTTCTTAAAGCACTACATATCAGAAGAAGAATAGTTAAGAGCATCTCTTGCATTTGACTAAATGAAACATTGTGTTTGCCTTGATTTAAAGTAAGGATTCTGGACATACAAAGGACAACTACTAACAAATATCACAAGGAGAGAAGGCATCTAAAGGCATGCATAAAATGTTGAAAAAAGATGGCCATGAATCCTCCCTATCACCCCCAAAACCACCTCTATTCCATTCTCTTCACCCTCCCCCTCTCCTCCTGAATGACAGAAAGGGAAAAAAATAAATAAATAAAAGAAGAAAAAAGAGGTACCCATCCAAGTTAACTTATCAGTGACCATCCTAAAGCGTCAAAATAAAGTATTACACACTCTGCATGAACATTAATCCCAGAGATTTTTCCATGGATCAAATCAACACTCTACACAATACCAGGGAAAACACATCATCTAATCAAGCATTAAAGTTATCATCTGGTATAAGATCACATAAAAATGCTAAATTCTAGCTAAAGTTCCTCTGTATTCAGCCTAGGATGATCCATAGATTATCATATAATAGGCTTGAATGGTACTAATCCCCATCATCTACTAATAGAATAACTTTCTTGTTTCAACACACACACACAAAGTGGTATCTAAAAAGAAGCAAGTGCTATGTGTTTCTAGAGGGTTAAAAAGCTGAAAGAAAGTCAACCTTGACCGCAATTTATCATTCACAAATACTTGACCTTCTACAGCCTAGCTGCGAAGGATTCAGATACGGAGACTCATCATAAAAGACAGAGTGATTCCCCCATGGCCGCAATTTGTGAATATCTTTGCTGAGCATCATCTGGTAGCACTAACTCTCTCAAAACTTCATAACCCATTGTTAATGTTTCTTAAAGCACTACATATCAGAAGAATAATAGTTAAGAGCATCTTTTGCATTTGACTAAATGAAACATTGTGCAATTTGCCTTGATTTAATAAAATTTCCACCTTTCTCTTTTTGTTTTCACATGTTTGCAATGTGCTCTGTTTTGTGGTTAAGGAAATTCTGAAATCTAATCGAAATTTGGAGGAAAGTGGAACACAAACCACTCACGAAATTTACTTGAATACGAACTTTTGTAAGATTATACTACTACATTAATTCAATTCAAGCATGAGAAATCTAATCTTTAACCAGGCTGGGGTCTCTAGACACATGAACATATGTGGACCAGCAAGAAGATATCTAATCTTTGTTAGGGTTAATTACCTGGTGACACTCCTAATTATGTAGTGAACGCAAATATGGTGATCACCAAAAACTTGTGTGGATGGAGGAACTACATACAACAATGCAGATATAGTAATCTGAAATATTCCACTTAAACAAATTACAATCTTATGGGTAAATGCCTAAATGGTGGTCCTTGAACATGGAACTCTAGAAGGTTAAGTGTGTTTCAGACATCGCAAATCCCCAAAGCATATAACACTTGCTTCTGCTTAAAACCTTTTCAATAATAAAGCTTAAAATCACAAAGTTCATGCATTCAAGCTAAAAAAGGCTATTGACATTACATTTTTACAATAGGTCATTTTTCATTCTTTCCCGATGCTTCTCCAGAAAAACCAAATTGGTGCTTATAATTTAGTCTCCAAAGCTAATCTTTCATACTTGCAACATACAATATATTTGACCAGCCAAAGACAATAATCAACACTAAGACATGAGTTGTGGTACACAACTCTTACAATATGACAAATGAATAAAATAATTTATTTCACCTCTCTTCTAACCATTTCTTGGTGACTTATCAAAATCAATGCTTCTTGAGATGTTCCTGGTAAATAGCTGCATCACAATCCTTGTCTTCCTCACAATTTAACAGATCCAGCGAGCACATACCGACGGCAACGGCAACCCAACACAAGCAGCGACCTAACAACAAGCAGTGACCCTTCAGCACGCACATGACAGATCTTAAGTGTAAATGTATCTGATATACATCTGTTCTGTTTTTTTGTATTAGCTAATTCAGAAGGTGGATTTTCATTATCAAGTGAAAAAAAGACTCTGCACCATCAAAATTATTGAATGAAACTCTCCACGTAAGAATATGCAGAGAATAACTGTCCATGGATTCCTAGATCCTTAGCTCTTCGGGTTTCAAAATTATAAGATACCAAATCGCTCTTGCGGTTTACTTGTAGCAGTTCACCGCTCTTTCTCAAGCCTAGTAGCTCTAAAGGTGGGTCTTGGAAGTTGAGAGTAAATCGTTTTGTCCACGAACCCATGTTGCCACACTCCATTGTCCACAAGTGGCAACACTCATTCGAATGAAATGGGAAAAGATACAGTGATTCCCCCATAATTGCAATGTGCGGACAACAACCATGTGTAGCACCATTTGGCAGCATTATGTCTTCAAAAACTTCATCACCCATATCAAAACGCACAAGTAAACAACAAAAACCCTCATCAGTTCTCTTCATTGCAACCCAATACGCAGCTCCATTCCCAATTGCAGGTAACTGATCAGCAAAAAAATATGAAGAGGCACCATCAATTATTCTCCAAGAATCCGTGCTTAGACTATAAACCTCAGCTCCAGTCACGATGTCGGGTATACGAATGTCACCACCCCAAGAGCACAAAATCCTCACAACCTTGTAGTCATTAACTCCAGGGAGGAACTCAAATGCCAAATTGGCCCGATAGGTTTTTGAATTTGTAACGACCCTAGCGGATGCCAAAATTTAAAAAAAATTCAGCATAACCTCCCCTAAAAATGGGCCTTCAACAACCTGTCCCAATACACAAAACACATAATATCATGCAGCATCCCATTCATCCGTTCATTATACCTCAACATAGTTCCTCTCATGGTGGAACATCCACACACCAATTAATCCAAATTATTATAATTACAGTCCCAAATACATGGTTAAAATTTAAAGTCCCTGTCTTACAACGTTACATGATACAATTGCATGGAAACATATATCATAATTCCATTAGTTTCATTTACATCAAACAAAAGATAAGTTCATTCTTAAGTTACAAGGCCATGAATACTAACTTAGTTACATCCCTACAACTATAAATATACATAAAACGGTCAAAATACAAAATAGCAAACAACTTTCAAGCTTGAGGTGGATTGTCGTCCACCGGTTCATTTCCAAGACCTGAAAAAAATAATATAAATAGTAGGGTGAGCATAAAGCTCAGTAGGTGACACTTAAGACACAATTCTTGTGTCATTGTGAATCCGAACAAAGCATAGGCTAATGGGAAATAGGGATCATGCAATATAGGGAATTAAAACAATATGCACGTCAATTCTAATTATAAACCATGCAGTGCAATGAAATGCAATGCATGCTAATGCCACTCCCCATTTTCATTCACCAAACCATTACTTTCAAATGTTAATACAGCCTGCCCATTGGTAACCCCGCCGCGACACGAGAGGAGGATTGGCTATCGTCCCTAGACCTTTGGTAACCCCGCAGCGTCATCGAGGGGCCCGAACAGCTCAACCACGCTAGGGCGACTCCCTAGTCCCCTCTAGGCTATATTAACCTCTGGCCCGTTGGTAACCCCGTAGCGACCGAGTTTATCAAAACTATTTGACAAAACAC
Organism: Cornus florida; assembly: GCF_030987335.1. NCBI lineage: Eukaryota > Viridiplantae > Streptophyta > Magnoliopsida > Cornales > Cornaceae > Cornus > Cornus florida. Next base: position 22,436,816 of record NW_026775572.1, on the reverse strand, counting down.
TTCTCCCAAAATTTCCCCTATTTTCATTTTAAGACAAATTCTCCCATTTCATGCATCCCAATGACATATGCATGGATGTACATATAATCTCAATATTATGACAATGGGAAATTTGGCACAATCTAAATAAACATGTTTTCATTAGTCATTTTCAGCATGTTAACACATAGTGGGCATGATAAAACAACATCTAAACATATTTACACATGTAACAAGTCATAATCAAGCTCTTAAAAATTCTCTAGACATCATTCATACAATCATAGATACAATTAACTCCCAATTAAACATGTTTGACACAACAAAGAGGTGTAATTCACAATAGAACAAGAAAGGAGTGGATTAAGATGCCTCTACCTCAAAATGAGCAAAATCCCTAGAAATGGGTTCTTAAATTCGAGCTCCCAAAGAGGACCAAAAGCTAGAATTTCTGGTACTAGCACATAGAGCTAGTCGTGCTCGTCGTTTTGCCTCAAACGGCACCTAAATCTACCAAGTAACGAAGAAGAAATCTTGCCTCAAAGATTGGGTTGAAAAAGAAAAGAAAATGAAATAGAAAATTGAGAGAGAGAAATAGATACGGGGAGAGAGAAAGAATGAGAGACCAAAAATGGTCTCTAGCCACTTAAGGCTTAGTGGTGGGACCCACCAAAAATTCTTTTCTTTTCTCTTTTTCTTTTTCTTTTTAATTTACAGACATTAAATTCTCCCCAACTTCAAAAGATTTCATCCCCGAAATCAAGACATACCTGGAGAAGAAAACAACTCTGGATACTTGGAGCGAACCTCTTGTTTGAGCTCCCAAGTAGCCTCCTCTACTCCATGGTGTCTCTAAAGGACTTTCACCATTGGTATCGTCTTATTCCTCAACACCTTTTGTTGTGTGTCAAGAATCCGAACTGGTCCTTCCTCGTAGGAAACATCCTCATCAATGTCTACATCAACTCAACTCAAAATGTGAGATGGATCTGGCTCGTACTTCCATAACATCGATACATGGAAAACATTGTGGACCCTATCCAACTGTGGTGGCAAAGCAAGTCTGTAGGCAACCTCTTCTACACGGTCCAAAATCTCAAACGGTCTGATGAATCGTGGCGACAACTTGCCACTTTTCCCGAATCTCATCAATCTTTTTCGTGGAGAAACCCGTAGAAAAACATGGTCTCCTACCTCAAAGGATAACGACCGTCTCTACTTATCCGCATAAATTTTCTGTCGGCTTTGAGCTGTAAGTAACCTCTGTCTTATCAACTTAATCTTTTCAGTAGTCTCGATTACAATGTCAGGTCCTAAGGTCTACCATACAATGCCTCAAATTGAGCCATCTGAATGCTCACTTGATAACTGTTGTTGTATGCAAATTTAATAAGTGGAAGGTGATCCTCCCAACTGCTACCCAAGTCAAGCACACATGCCCGAAGCATATCTTCTAAAATCTGGATAGTACGCTCCGACTGACCGTCAGTCTGTGGATAGAATGCCGTACTCAGATGCAACGCTGAGCCAAACGCTGCTTGAAGTCCTTCCCAGAACTTCGAAGTGAACTTGGCATCCTTATCTGAAACAATGGTTACTAGAACTCCATGCAACCTTACAATCTCCTTCACATAAAGAACACCAAGCTTCTCTGCATCATCTGTTGCCTTAATATGTAAAAAGTAAGCCGTCTTGGTCAATCTATCAATGATGACCCATACGGACTCATTGCCCCTTCGTGACCTTGGAAGACCTGTCACAAAATCCATAGCAATATGCTCCCATTTCTATTACGCTACAGGTAATGGTTGCAATAAACCGGCTAGTTTTTGATACTCGGCCTTCACCTGCTGACAGGTGAGGCATCTAGCCACAAACTGTGCAACATCTTTCTTCATCCCGTTCCACCAATACTGACGTCTCAAATTGTGATACATCTTGGTACCACCTAGATGAACTGTAAAGCGGGAAGTGTGAAACTCCCGTAAGACGTCCTCACAACAAACCGTAGGAACCACTAACAAATCCCTGAACCGTAGACCCCCATCTGTATACAAGGCCCAATCTTTCATTGTCTCACCACTGGAGATCAAAGCGTGAATGGCATCTAAATCCGGGTCCTGTCTCTGTGACTCAATCACTAATACAACAAGAGTAGGCTTAGCCACAAGACTAAACAAAAATGCTGGCTCACTGTTAACATCGTCATCAAAACAATACAATCCCATCTCTACCAAATCCTTAAGCATCTTCTATTTTCGAATAGCCAGACTAGCCAAAATTCCACGGGATTTCCGACTTAAGGCATCTGCTACCACATTTGCCTTGCCTGGATGATATTGTAAGTCAAAATTGTAGTCCTCTAAGAATTCAACCCATCTTCTCTGTCTATTGTTCAAGTCATTTTAGAAGAAAAAGGTACTTAAGACTTTTATGATCCGAGTACACCTCGAATCTCTCACCATACAAGTAATGTCTCCAACACTTTAAGGCAAATACAACTGCCGCTAACTCCAAATCATGAGTAGGGTAGTTGTACTCGTGAGTCTTCAACAGTCGAGACCCATAAGCCACTACTCTACCATCCTGCATCAACATACACCCTAAACCATCACGTGAAGCATCACAATAGATCACATAACCCAAGCCATGCTCAGGTATCACCAACACTGGAGCCGTAGTCAACCTTGTTTTCAATTCCTAAAAAGATGACTCACAGGCTTCATTCCATACAAACTTAATCCCTTTCCGGGTTAAACGGGTCATAGACGCTGCCAAACGGGAGAAATCTTTCACAAATCTCCGGTAGTAACTCGCTAGACCAAGAAAACTATGGATCTCAAACACATTCTTGGGTTGCTCCCAATTCAAAATAGCTTCAATCTGTAATACCCCTAGTTTTCAAAAGGATAAAATGGGAATATTTTGGTTTGTTTTTCATTTTTATTTAAATTATTGGACTTATTTGTTATTTGGTTAAGGGAATATTTTGGTTTGTTTTTCATTTTTATTTAAATTATTGGACTTATTTGTTATTTGGTTAAATTAGTTGATTTATTATTATTTGTGTGTATTTAATTTAATTGTTATATAGTGAATTGGTTTGTTTAATTGATTAAGTGTGAATTATTTGTTTTAGATTAATTGATTTATTTTAATTGTTTATTAGTTTTAAATTAATTGTTTAATTGAATTGGTGTTTTAAATTAATTAATTATTTATTTTAATTTAATTGGTTTTAACTGACGTGTCTTGTTTATGGCTTATATGGTTTATATTTTAGGGTTATTTTAATTTAAGTTAGGGTTTCATTTATTCATGGTGTAGCCGACTTGTAAATTTAATTGAATTAAACATAGGTTAAATAATAGCCTATATATATAAAACTGTATGGTCTGCTAGGGTTGGAGAAACAAAAAAATAAAACCCTATTCACGGAATAGTATTTTGAGAGGAAAACAGAGAGGGTTCTTGGGAGAATCTGTGAGGCTAATGGAGGAAGGATAGAGGACGAGCAGAGGAGTTGCTCGTGGGTAAGTCAAGAAGCAACAGAGGAATAGAAGGTTTATCAAAGGAGGAAAAAAATCTGGGGATTCTGAAAGGTAGAGACGGCGTAGAGGTTTTAATTTAAAATCTCATAGGCAAGTTTCATTCTGTCTCCTTCTTATAAACTTGTGTTCTGTGCATTCTATATAGTCTCCAGGGATTAATTCAACCTTTAAAACTAATAGTTGATGCATGTTATATTAGACTGTAACCTGTTTTACGTTTAAATAACTGAAGTTGGGTTTTTCTCAAACTGTGTTGTTTTTTATTTAAACTTCTGTCAATCAAGTTCATAATAGAATTTAGGAAGTTTCTATGATTGTTGGGACTTGTATTGAACCTTAAGAACTTTAAGGAAACTTAGAGCAGATGAGTGGTCTTCGCCGGAAGTGAAGAAGATAAACAGAGGAAAAGAAAATTGTTTCGGTTGAAGCTTTGTTAATAAATTCATATTGGCATATGTAGGGTTTCTAGGACTTTAGGAACTTGAATGGAACCCTAGGAATGTTAAAAATATTTGGGATAGGACATTGGGCTTCGCCGGAAGAGCAGACGACAACCGGACGAAGCAGAAACAAAGCAGTGAAGTAGAGAGGGGCTCTCAGGGGTGAGAGCCGGCTCCTAAATGGTGGGAGCCGGCTCCCATGAAGAGAGAGCCAGCTCTCCATGAGGGAGAGCCGGCTCTAGAAGCCTAGGAGCCAGCTCCAATAAAGGGGAGCCAGCTCCCATGGGAAAAAACCCCTACGGGTGTTTTCTGTAATTTTTCTGAAGTTCAGGGGCTTAAAGGTAATTACTGGAAAGTGATGGGGGGTTTTAAATGATTAAAATTAACTTGTTAAAGCCTTCAAATAGTTGGTTTATGCTAAGGTGCTAAACCTAAATGCATGTCATAAAACATAAGCTTATAATAGGCCTACTGTCAAGGAAGGAGGAATGCTTGTTTTGCTAAGTTGTTTTGACAACTTAATTTGGACTGACATTGTAATTATTGTTAGAATTTATATCAATGATATATTTAGCATAGTTCAGTTCCAGGAATGTTGGTTATGATGTCATGTACCCTTATCTAATAAGCTGCATATTGTCGGGAGTAGTGGAAGATTAGTTGCTAGTTTTGTGTTAGCAAATTAAATGGAACTCATATAAAATACTTTTTGAAGTTTCATATGATGTACTTAAACTTTGGAGTGTCATTATATCCGACACAGAATTTATAATGGGGAATTACATAAATGCTATGAGATTTAATTATAAATTTGCATGTCGTAAAGGATATGGGAGGATTTAAATGCTAGTCATCATTTTAACATTTTAAACAAACTAGTATAGATGTGTTGTTTTGGAATTCTAGTATAATGTGCAGTTTAAAATTCAGATATTCATTATATTATGTTATGAAGGATAATTGCTGAACTGTCTTAATTTCTGTTCTGTCAATTAAATAGAAATGGATGGTTTAAATTGTTTATTCTTATTTTAACAATTTAAAAGGAGGATCTATGAATATAATCATATACTGGATGCATGATAGGAGCTTATTTATATCTGATTTCTATTATGTTGGTTCTGGATATACTTGATGTTCATTTTGAGTGTGCATCATGTGTGGATCATATGCATTATATGTACCGGTATGGGACGGTGACATATCAGGGATGGATTAGATCAAAAAGCTAAGTTCTACCCCTTTCATACATACGGAATGGATTAACTCAAACAGTTAAATCCTACATGGATGCATGTCCTGTCAACTAAAACAGTTGAACGACATAACGGATGTTTATTTTATCTCTCTGCATTAGGAAGGAATTTATATATATATTTATGGTACTGTGATACGAGCTTGAGTCTCCTGATCATGGTTAGGGTGCGTATATGGCAAAGGTTGAGTAGCTAGATATAGCTAATGTTCCCTGGTAGGTCTAGGTAATTGGCCGCTGAAAAGCGTGTTTTATATGTCACCTTCTACCCAGGCTGAACTATGTTATAGGCTAGTGAGCATCCTATAGTGTGTATATATATATATCTATGGACTATTGTAGATATTGCCGAGCTATCTAGGATGTATCTGTGTATCGGGTTTATGTACGGATTGTAGTAGGATGGAACTTGCATGTGGGCCTGACCCACCTTTATTTTTCAGGTGTTCATGAGTACCCGGCTTAGGGTTTGATCGTGGTGATGCAGATACAGTCATTCACTCTTCCAACTAAATTGGATTTTCTTTTTGGTTTTAGTTTTGGATTTTATTCTGTAAAGTTTTATCAGTTGAGATTATTAGGGGTCCACTAGTTGGATTCCCGAGTTGTACGGATTGGAAAGTTTAATTTATATTAAAACTTTTATTTTTGGAGGTTTTACAATTAGAATTCTTTTCAGCATATCATTATTTTATTCTTAATTCGGTTCTATTCCTGCTTGTTTATATATTGATTGTCTGGTATCCTTCGGATCTATGCCCGGACTTGATCACCCGTGGTTCTAGAATCGAGGGGTATAACAGTTGGTATCAGAGCACTCCAGGTTCTAGTGTCTTTCGTTAGAAGTCTTCCGCGTTGCATCTCTTAAAACTTAGAGCTATGTTAGGATTCATTGTACTCTTTTACGGTTCGTTAGGAGGAGCAGCTGATGTCAATTATATTCTATAAGTATAGAATGGTTGACACTAGAAGGAGGATGGGGTCCGCAGCAACAGCGATTCAGACCCAAAGGAGTAAAGGAGTATGTTATCAAGTTCTTTATCAGAAGCAGAACTCGGGATTAAAGGTTTAGTTCCGGTTGGCATTACTTTTAGAGGAATAGGCCAAGGAAGAATTTAGGAGTATGTTTGAGGTCATCGCATGAAGGGACCAACACGATTGCAGTTGTTCTCATAAAGGAGGCAAACAGGGAATAGGAGTCCCAAGAGGATTTTTGGGTTACCTTTAAAGGAGGTAGATAAAGGAACTCTTCAGGGGTTTAGGAATCGGATGGAGTTCTTCTTAGAACGAGGCAATGATTTTATATCACGTTCCGGGAAGTATGGGAATTAGGTTGTGACAGTCTAAGTTGTTTCTTAAAGCTACATTAGGTGGTTTGCATTTCGTATATAAGGAGGATGAAGGTTAAGCCTTTGGAATTTGCTAAACCAAATGGATATGTTATGAGCTATGATTGGAGCTTATGTGTCGAGGTTGGATGATTACCTCTGGAATTGAAAAAGATATTATGAACAAATAAAGTAAAGTTAATTTCTAAAGGAGATTTCTTTGCTAGGAGGAACGGTGCTTTATGTAAGATTCTATTGCTTTTTATTGTGTTTTAGCGTGTGTGCTATATGTGTTTCATTTTGGTTAATTTAGTCAGGATCGGGATTACGATTTAGTTAGGGATACAAGCATGTGACCAACCAACTACTGTTTTGGCGAAATAACGTTAATTATGCTAGGATTTTGGGTATGTGGTCATAGGATTTGGTAAGTATACATAACTTTAGCCAATCTAAGGAACCTAGACATGCGTGGTTATCTAAGAAATGGTTGACTGTATGGGGAATGGGAAGATTCCATATAAAGGGCTGTGCCACACAAAAACGGAAATGAATTTTGCAAAGTTATTAATTCAGAGTTTCGTGAATTCCGAGGACGGAATTCCTTTTGTTAGGGGGGAAGAATGTAATACCCCTAGTTTTCAAAAGGATAAAATGGGAATATTTTGGTTTGTTTTTCATTTTTATTTAAATTATTGGACTTATTTGTTATTTGGTTAAGGGAATATTTTGGTTTGTTTTTCATTTTTATTTAAATTATTGGACTTATTTGTTATTTGGTTAAATTAGTTGATTTATTATTATTTGTGTGTATTTAATTTAATTGTTATATAGTGAATTGGTTTGTTTAATTGATTAAGTGTGAATTATTTATTTTAGATTAATTAATTTATTTTAATTGTTTATTGGTTTTAAATTAATTGTTTAATATGGTTTATATTTTAGGGTTATTTTAATTTAAGTTAGGGTTTCATTTATTCATGGTGTAGCCGACTTGTAAATTTAATTGAATTAAACATAGGTTAAATAATAGCCTATACATATAAAACTGTATGGTCTGCTAGGGTTGGAGAAACAAAAAAACAAAACCCTATCTGCTCCATGTAGTCATCTGCTATCATTGAATCCGCACCGCCCTCAAACATAACCGGCATCAGCTGAGAAAACCCCTTAATAATCTTGAGACGCTTCTGAGTTGGTGTCTCCTCAACTTGAATTGTAGGTTGTGGTGCCGACTGCGACTGAGCAGCAATCGTTGCCCTCACGACATTTTGCAACAAATGATTCAACTCCAGTGCCACAGAACCTTCACCCACTTCAACGGGTGCTTCAACATTATCCCGCTTTGTGGGGACAACTCTCGGGGGAATCAAGTCCCTAAGAAGTGTGTCCTCATCATTTAGCTCCTCTGGATTGGAGCTGGAGCTCTCGCCAACATCACCCCTAGTCGGTCTAGGGCCAACTTCCCTGATTTCCTCACGCCGTGACATTGTTCTATAAAACAAAGGAAACAATTCAATAACGATAACACTAAGGTCCAACCGTGAACAACCCAACGCAAAAAGATATTGTACAAACATTTAGCATGTAATACTATGCAATGAACACATTAATATAAACATATAACCATGTAAACAAGTAAACAGTTAAGCATGCTTTTTTTTTTTTTTTTTTTTTTCTTTCACATAGCAAAACACTTTTGCAAATAAGGAAATAACAATGCAAATGACTTCCTAGACAACCCTATGTAGGCCTCTACCCGTCATCCTAATGGTTTTCGAACCATCGCTCTGATACCAAATTTGTAACGACCCTAGCGGATGCCAAAATTAAAAAAAAAAAAAATTGGCATAACCTCCCCTAAAAGTAGGCCTCAACAACTTGTCCCAATACACAGAACACATAATATCATCCAGCATCCCATTCATCCATTTATTATACCTTAACATAGTTCCTCTCATGGTGGAACATCCACACACCAATTAATCTAAATTATTATAATTATAGTCCCAAAATACATGGTTAAAATTTAAAGTCCCTGTCTTACAACGTTACATGATACAATTGCATGGAAACATATACCATAATTCCATTAGTTTCATTTACATCAAACAAAAGATAAGTTCGTTCTTAAGTTACAAGGTCATGAATACTAACTTAGTTTCATCCCCACAACTATAAATATACATAAAATGGTCAAAATACAAAATAGCAAACAACCTTCTAACAACTTTTAAGCTTGAGGTGGATTGTCGTCCACCGGTTCATTTCCAAGACCTGAAAAAAATAATATAAATAGTAGGGTGAGCATAAAGCTCAGTACGTGACATTTAAGACACAATTCTTGTGTCCTTGTGAATCCAAACAAAGTATAGGCCAATGGGAAATAAGGATCGTGCAATATAGGGAATTAAAACAATATGCACGTCAATTCCAATTATAAACCATGCAGTGCAATGAAATGCAATGCATGCTAATGCCACTCCCCATTTTCATTCACCAAACCATTACTTTCAAATGTTAATACAGCCCGCCCTTTGGTAACCCCGCCGCAACACGAGAGGAGGATTGGCTATCGTCCCTAGACCTTTGGTAACCTCGCAACGTCATCGAGGGGCCCGAACAGCTCAACCACGCTAGGGCGACTCCCTAGTCTCCTCTAGGCTATATTAACCTCCGGCCCGTTGGTAACCCCGCAGTGACCGGGTTTATCAAAACTATTTGACAAAACTCTTCTTCTAAAATTTCCCCCATTTTCATTTCAAGACAAATTCTCCCATTTCATGCATCCCAATGACATGTGCATGGATGTACATATAATCTCAATATTATGTCAAAGGGAAATTTGGCACAATCTAAATAAACATGTTCTCATTAGTCATTTTCAGCATGTTAACACATAGTGGGCATGATAAAACAACATCTAAACATATTTTACACATGAAACAAGTCATAATCAAGCTCTTGAAAATTCTCTAGACATCATTCATACAATCATAGATACAATTAACTCCCAATTAAACATGTTTGACACAACAAGGAGGTTTAATTCACAATAGAATAAGAAAAGAGTGGATTAAGATGCCCCTACCTCAAAATGAGCAAAATCTCTAGAAATGGGTTCTTAAATTCGAGCTCCCAAAGAGGACCAAAAGTTGGAATTTCTGGTACTAGCACGTAGAGCTCGTCGTGCTCATCGTTTTGCCTCAAACGGCACCTAAATTCGCCAAGTAACAAAGAAGAAATCTTGCCTCAAAGATTGGGTTGAAAAAGAAAAGAAAATGAAATAGAAAATTGAGAGAGAGAGATAGATACGGGGAGAGAGAAAGAATGAGAGACCAAAAATGGTCCCTAGCCACTTAAGGCTTAGTGGTGGGACCCACCAAAAATTCTTTTCTTTGCTCTTTTTCTTTTTCTTTTTAATTTATAGATATTACAGAATTATCCGAATTGGGTTCCATAATTAGAGAATTAGGGATGGTCTTTAGTGTTCTAAGTGCTGGGTTCCATAAGCATATGGTGCGATCATTTGACAAGAATATGAGACCATTACAGGATCCTTGCATCCGTAAGGATTGTTTGAGGTGTGAGGGAAGCTGCGGTTGAAAATACTCGTCAAAAGATTCATTATCATAACGTATTGAGTAAAGACTATCAATTATGGAAACTGAGATTCGCTACTGCTGAGGATGATATAACTGTTTTGGCTTGAGGTTCTGAGATGTGCTTGAATGAAACAAGGTTCAATGATTAGAGAGTACCATTGTTTGTAGACTGACTTGAATCGGAATAGTGATTTCACGGGCAGTCTAACCAGGATCTGAATCAAGATTTCTTTGGGGAGATTGTAACGATTCCAAAACTGATACTTTTTAAACAAAAAAAAAAATTTGGCATGACTTCCCCTAAAAATAGGCCTTTCACAACCTGTTTAAATTCATTTTTAACCTATCATGGCTCAAATTCCGAATTCACGGCAATAGTAGATGATAATACACAATCAAATGACCTCAATAATACTTCAAACTAGTATTACTCTCCCCATTCATCAATAAGGTTTACATGTTATCAAATTCACATCCAAAATATTATCTAATAACATAATTATATTACCTAACCATGGTTTTTAAAAATAAATACACATTACTACACTTTTGGGGCCTTACAAAAATGGGAGATATACAAAAGATACAAAATGAGCTCCAAGTCATCCTTAAGCTTATGGAAGATCGGCATCCACTACCTCCTTACCGGTTCCTGGAAAATGTTAAATAAAATGGGGTGAGCATAAAGCTCAGTAGAGAGTGCCTAAGACGCACCTCTTGTAGCCCCGTGAATCCAAACAAAGCATAGGCCAATAGGAAGAGGGGTCATGCAAAATGAGGGAAACACATATTAAATTCCAATTCCAAACAATCATATGTAAAATGTCATGAATGCTATGATATGCGTGTCACTCCCCATTTCTCAGAAAACAACCATACTTTTCAAACTGTTAATATAACCCGCCCTTTGGTGACCCCGCAGAGACACGAGAGGAGGATTGGCTAGTGTCCCTGACCCTTGGTAACCCCGCGGCGTCATTATGGGGCCCAGCTAGCTCAACCACGCTAGGGCGACTCCTTAGTCCCCTCTAGGCTATATTAACCTCCGGCCCTTTGGTACCCCCGCGGCGACCGGGTTTCTTAAAAAAAAACTTTTTCAACAAAGCTTTCCCGAAAATCCCCTTTCTTTCATTTTTCAAAAGTCATTTCCATACGTACAATCCCCAATGATGAATTCATGAATGCCATATACTTTCAATGTTGTAATATAAGGGATTTCTAACATTTGTCATGCCGTGACAATATCATAAAATGGGGAATTTAATACCACAATTTACCACACATGCTCACAACAATCAACTAGATATTTAGCATTATAATAAGCATGATAAATCAACCATTTATCACAATTTCCATACAATCCAACAAATACACATAGATACATGCTTCACATACACAATTAAATCATTTAAGGAGTAATCCATCTAAACTAAGCATGCTTATCAAATAAGTCAACAAACACACATATATAAAATCTTTATATGCACCATTAAATCATTTTTAAAGCAATCAACCTTAAATCAAGCATGTTTGGCCAAAATTCTAGAGGAATAACTCACTAAGGTACAAGAAAAGTGTGAATTAGACACCTTTACCTCTAATTGAGCAAAAACCCCAATTTTCTTCACAAACCCTAGAAATGGGTCCTAAGATTCGAACTCCAAGGAGTGCACTAAATCTGAAATCGCTTGTATGGATGTGTAGAGCTTGACACGAGCTTCTTTGTGCCTCAAACGGCACTCAATTTCGATAAGAAATGAGATCAAGATCTTGTTTCAAAGTTTTGGAAATTAAAATGAAAAGAAAAATAGAGAGGAAGAGAGGAAGAGAGAGGCGCACGGGAGAGAAGGAGAGAAATAAGACCATTTGTGGTCTCTTGGCCCTTAGTTGGTTTAATGGTAGGTCCCACCACCTTTTATTTTCTTTTTCCTTTAACTTTTTGCTTAAATTTGAGCCATAACACAACATAATACACATATTATATATACACCTATGCACATAAATACACAGACATTACATTCTCCCCAACTTAAAAGGATTTCGTCCCCGAAATCAAGACATACCTGACGAAGAAAACAACGCTGGGTACTTGGACCGAACCTCCTGTTCGAGCTCCCAAGTAGCTTCCTCGACTCCGTGGTGTCTCCAAAGGACTTTCACCATTGGTATCGTCTTGTTCCTCAACACCTTCTGTTGTGTGTCAAGGATCTGAACTGGTCCTTCCTCGTAGGAAACATCCTCATCAATGTCCACATCTACCCAACTCAAAATGTGAGATGGATCTGGTTCGTACTTCCGTAACATCGATACATGGAAAACATTGTGGACCCTATCCAACTGTGGTGGCAAAGCAAGCCTGTAGGCAACCTCTCCTACTCGGTCCAAAATCTCGAATGGTCCAATAAATCGTGGCGATAACTTGCCACTCTTCCCAAATCTCATCAATCCCTTCCGTGGAGAAAACCGTAGAAAAACATGGTCTTCCACCTCAAAGGATAACGGTCGTCTCCGCTTATCCGCATAGCTCTTCTGTCGGCTCTGAGCTGCAAGTAACCTCTGTCTTATCAACTTAATCTTCTCAGTAGTCTCGAGTACAATGTCGGGTCCTAAGGCGGCTGTCTCACCTACCTCAGTCCAACAAACAGGAGACCTATAAGGTCTACCATACAACGCCTCAAATGGAGCCATCTGGATGCTCGCCTGATAACTGTTGTTGTAGGCAAACTCAATAAGTGGAAAGTGATCCTCCCAACTACCTCCCAAATCAAGTACACATGCCCGAAGCATATCCTACAAAATCTGGATAGTACGCTCCGACTGACCATCTGTCTGTGGATGGAATGCCGTACTAAAATACAACGCCGAACCAAACGCTGCTTGAAGTCCTTCCCAGAACTTCGAAGTGAACTTGGCATCCCTATCTGACACAATGGTTACAGGGACTCCATGTAACCTTACAATCTCTTTCACATAAAGAACACCAAGCTTCTCTGCATCATCTGTTGCCTTAATAGGCAAAAAGTGAGCCGTCTTGGTCAATCTGTCAATGATGACCCATACGGCCTCATTGCCCCTCCTTGACCTTGGAAAACCTGTCACAAAATCCATAGCAATATGCTCCTATTTCCATTGCGCTACAGGTAACGGTTGCAACAAACCTGCTGGCCTCTGATGCTCGGCCTTCACCTGCTGACAGGTAAGGCATCTAGCCACAAACTGTGCAATATCATTCTTTATCCCACTCCACCAATACTGACGCCTCAAATTGTGATACATTTTAGTACCACCTGGATGAACTGCAAAGCGGGAAGTGTGAAACTCCCGTAGGACATCCTCACGACAAACTGTGGGAACCACCAACAAGCCCCTGAACCGTAGACCCCCATCTGCATGCAAGGCCCAATCTTTCACTGTCTCACCACTAGAGATCAAAGTGTGGATGGCATCTAAGTCTAGGTCCTGTCTCTGTGATTCAATCACTCGTACAACAAGAGTAGGCTGAGCCACAAGACTAAATAAGAATGCCGACTCACTGCAAGCATCATCATCACAACACTGTAATCCCATCTCTGCCAGATCTTCAAGCATCTTCCACTTCCGAATAGCTAAACTGGCCAAAGTTCCACGAGATTTCCGGCTTAAGGCATCCGCTACCACATTCGCCTTGCCCGGATGATATTGCAAGTCAAAATTGTAGTCCTCCAAGAATTCGACCCATCACCTCTGTCTGTTGTTCAAGTCCTTTTGGGAGAAAAGGTACTTGAGACTTTTATGATCTGAAAATACCTCGAATCTCTCACCATACAAGTAATGTCTCCAACACTTCAAGGCAAATACAACTGCCGCTAACTCCAGGTCATGAGTAGGGTAGTTGTACTCATGAGTCTTCAACTGTCGAGACCCATAAGCCACTACTCTACCATCCTACATCAACACACATCCCAACCCGTCACGTGAAGCATCACAATAGATCACATAACCTAAGCCACGCTCAGGTATCACCAACACTGGAGCTGTAGTCAATCTCGTCTTCAACTCCTGAAAAGATGAATCACAGGCCTCATTCCAGACAAACTTGACCCCTTTCCGGGTCAAACGGGTCATAGGAGCTGCCGAACGGGAGAAATCCTTCACAAATCTCCGATAGTAACCCGCTAAACCAAGGAAATTGCGGATCTCAAACACATTCTTGGGTCGCTCCCAAGTCAAAACTGTTTCAACCTTTGATGGATGAACTGATACTCCACCTTCTGAAACAACATGCCCCAAAAACTTCACCTCTTGTAGCCAAAACTCACATTTCTCGTATTTGGCATACAATCGGTGTTCCAGTAAAATCTGTAAAACAATACTCAAATGAACCTCGTGATCTTCCCGAGTCCGTGAGTACACAAGAATGTCATCCACGAAAACTACCACAAACTGGTCCAAGTAATCATGAAAGACGCGGTTCATCAAGTCCATGAATGCCGCTGGTGCATTAGTCAAGCCAAAAGGCATAACAAGGAACTCATAGTGTCCATACCGCGTACGAAATGCTATCTTCGGGATATCCTCATCCCTAACCCACAACTGATAATAGCCAGACCTCAAGTCAATCTTCGAGAAACAACTGGCTCCCCTCAACTGATCAAATAAATCATCTATCCTTGGCAAAGGATACTTATTCTTGATGGTGGCACGATTCAACTTCCTGTAATCAATGCACAACCTCAAAGAACCATCTTTCTTCTTAGCAAACAAGACCGGTGCGCCCCACGGTGACACACTCGGTCGGATGAAATCTTTCATCCTCAAATCATCAAGTTATCTTTTTAATTCCTCCAATTCAACTGGTGCCATACGATACGGTGCCATAGAAATCGGCGCGGTACCTGGCATTAAATCAATAGAGAACTCCACTCCTCGGTGTAAAGGCAACTCTGTCAAATCCTCCGGAAATATATCCAGAAAATCACAAACAACCGCAGGACAATCCTCTTTCCCAACATCATCTTCTTCGGCTATAAGGCTAGCCAAAAAGTAATCACCATGACTTCGTCCACGAACTCCATAAAACGATGAAATGTGGGAATCACTCCGATCTCTCACGAAAAAGAAACAGTCTCCCTCGGGAGTGCAAACTGTAACCCTTCCTTTGTAACAGTCGATCGTGGCATGAAATGAAGCCAACCAATCCATCCCGAGAATGACATCAAAGCTAGTCATCTCCAGGAGGATAAGGTCAAACACGAAAGTCCGCCCGACTATCACAATGGGACACTCCCGCACAATTCGGCTAAAAGACACTAAAACCCCAACTGGCGTATCAACACTCAACGCCCGTTCTAAGAAACTAACTTTCAACCCCGATGCAAGTGCAAATGATGATGAAATGAAAGAATGAGATGCACCAGAGTTAAACAAAACACGGGCCCAACAACCAAACACTGGAAATATACCTCGAAGAACTAACGATCCAGAAGATGCATCGGTCTGTGCCAGTGCAAAAACACGTCCCTGTGGTACCTGTGCCTGAGGACTGCCAACCTAAACACCTGACTGCTGCACTGACATAGTAGGAGTATCCCTCCTAACTGACCGTGAACCCTGTGAAGACATGGCAGGCTGTGGTGGTGGCGGTCTGAAACCTGACTGAACTGTAGCCGACTGAGATGGCCTCTGTCGTGACCCCCTACCACTACCTGTGCCTGCTCCCTGGCCTGGACAATCACGAATCAAGTGACCCTGCTGGCCACACCCATAAAAAGCCTTCGGAGCTGACGAAACCGAAAACGATCTCATCGGACAACTGGACTTGTAATGTTCGAGCTGCTGACATTAAAGGCAAACAACTGCATTCCTATCAAACCCAGCTGGCAACGGAGTGGTAGGAGCAGATCGTACAGACTGCTGTCCCTGAAACTGAGATGGACTGCCCCTGTTCCTTTTCCAAGAAGATCCCTCTGAGGATAGCCCTGCACCCCTCTTTTGCTTCAATTGCTCTCTTCTTGCATCCTTCTCTCTATTGTCAGCCTCCAGCATCAAAGCCCTTTTCCACTGCTTCAGAGTAAACCTTAATAAACTGTGCCGTGATCAACGGCCTCATTTGATCATTAAGACCCGAGACAAACTTCCGAGTCTTGTTAGCTTCATCTCTCACCACTTCTGGAGCAAAACGGGAGAGTAAGGTGAACTTGTTCTCATACTCCGCCACTGACATGTTCCCTTGAATAAGATTATAAAACTGGTCTTGTAACTCCCATCTTTTGGAAAGCGGAAAATACTTCTCATAAAACAGTTCCTTGAACCTGTCCCAGCTCATCTCTTCAATCTTGTACTGGTTGGTGACTGACTTCCACCAAACCTTAGCATCCTTAGCAAACTTATACGTAGCTAGGATGATCTTTAGATGATCCTCTGTCACATCCATTGAAGTTAGTTGGGTTTCAACTTGATCCAAGTAGTCATCTGCTACCATTGGATCCGCACTGCCCTCAAACATAACCGGCATCAGCTGAGAAAACCCCTTAATGATCTTGAGACGCTTCTGAGCTGGAGTCTCCTCAACTTGAACTGTAGGTTGTGGTACCAACTGCAGCTGAGCAACAATAGTTGCTCTCACGATATTTTGCAACAAACGATTAAACTCCAGTGCCACAGAACCTTCACCCACTTCTATGGGTACGGGTGTTTCAACATTCTCTCTTCTTGGGGGAACAGCTCTTGGGGGAATCAAGTCCCTAAGAAGCACGTTCTCATCAACTGGCTCCACCGGATTGGAGCTAGAGCTCTCACCAACATCGCCCCTTGTTGGCCTAGGGCCAACTTCTCTAGGTTCCTCACGCCGTGACATCGTGCTATAAAATAAGAAAACGATTCAGAAATATGACACTAAGGTCCACTGTGGACGACTCAACAAGAATTAATACCGTACAACACTTAGCATGCAAGACTATGCAAGAAACACTTTAACATAAACAAGTAAGCAAGTAAGCACATAGGCAGTTAAGCATGCTCATTTAAATAAGATACCACGTAGCAAGTAGTCAAGTAAACAATATAAACAACATCCCATGCGACTCTATGTAGGCCTCTACCCGTCGTCCTAAAGGTTTTCGAACCTTTGCTCTGATACCACATTTGTAACGATTCCAAAACTGATACTTTTTAAACAAAAAAAAAAAAAAATCGGCATGACCTCCCCTAAAAATAGGCCTATTACAACCTATTTAAATTCATTTTTAACCTATCATGGCTCAAATTCCGAATTCACGGCAATAGTAGATGATAATACACAATCAAATGACCTCAATAATACTTCAAACTAATATTACTCTCCCCATTCATCAATAAGGTTTACATGTTATCAAATTCACATCCAAAATATCATCTAATAACATAATTATATTACCTAACCATGGTTTTGAAAAATAAATACACATTACTACACTTTTGGGGCCTTACAAAAATGGGAGATATACAAAAGATACAAAATGAGCTCCAAGTCATCCTTAAGCTTGTGGAAGATCGGCATCCACTACCTCCTTACCGGTTCCTGGAAAATGTTAAATAAAATGGGGTGAGCATAAAGCTCAGTAGAGAGTGCCTAAGACGCACCTCTTGTAGCCCCGTGAATCCAAACAAAGCATAGGCCAATAGGAAGAGGGGTCATGCAAAATAAGGGAAACACATATTAAATTCCAATTCCAAACAATCATATGTAAAATACCATGAATGCTATGATATGCGTGTCACTCCCCATTTCTCAGAAAACAACCATACTTTTCAAACTGTTAATATAACCCGCCCTTTGGTGACCCCGCAGCGACACGAGAGGAGGATTGGCTAGTGTCCCTGACCCTTGGTAACCCCGCGGCGTCATTATGGGGCCCAGCTAGCTCAACCACGCTAGGGCGACTCCCTAGTCCCCTCTAGGCTATATTAACCTCCGGCCCTTTGGTACCCCCGCGGCAACCGGGTTTCTCAAAAAAAAACTTTTTCAACAAAGCTTTCCCGAAAATCCCCTTTCTTTCATTTTTCAAAAGTCATTTCCATACGTGCAATCCCCAATGATGAATTCATGAATGCCATATACTTTCAATGTTGTAATATAAGGGATTTCTAACATTTGTCATGCCGTGACAATATCATAAAATGGGGAATTTAATACCACAATTTACCACACATGCTCACAACAATCAACTAGATATTTAGCATTATAATAAGCATGATAAATTAACCATTTATCACAATTTCCATACAATCCAACAAATACACATAGATACATGCTTCACATACACAATTAAATCATTTAAGGAGTAATCCATCTAAACTAAGCATGCTTATCACATAAGTCAATAAACACACATATATAAAATCTTTATATGCACCATTAAATCATTTTTAAAGCAATCAACCTTAAATCAAGCATGTTTGGCCAAAATTCTAGAGGAATAACTCACTAAGGTACAAGAAAAGTGTGAATTAAACACCTTTACCTCTAATTGAGCAAAAACCCCAATTTTCTTCACAAACCCTAGAAATGGGTCCTAAGATTCGAACTCCAAGGAGTGCACTAAATCTGAAAATCGCTTGTATGGATGTGTAGAGCTTGACACGAGCTTCGTTTTGCCTCAAACGGCACTCAATTTCGATAAGAAATGAGATCAAGATCTTGTTTCAAAGTTTTGGAAATTAAAATGAAAAGAAAAATAGAGAGGAAGAGGGGAAGAGAGAGGCGCACGGGAGAGAAGGAGAGAAATGAGACCATTTGTGGTCTCTTGGCCCTTAGTTGGTTTAATGGTAGGTCCCACTACCTTTTATTTTCGTTTTCCTTTAACTTTTTGCTTAAATTTGAGCCATAACACAACATAATACACATATTATATATACACCTGTGCACATAAATACACAGACATTACAGAGATGGTAAAGATTGGAATTTGACTCTGTTTTGCTCCTCCTCGCTATTTTGTTTCGCCTTCACTGCGGCCAATTAGGTATTAATAAACAAAAAACAGCCTAGATTTTGATTTCTTGTTGAAACCCTAGACACTTGGGGTTGTCTTTGAGTCGCAGCCTCGCAGGTCAAGTTGGATTAGGTTTGGATTTTGAAGATTAAATCTAATATGGAAACAAAATAGATAAATAAGGAGAAGAAGAAAAACATGGATTATATTTTTATATATATATATATATATATATATATATATATATATATATATATTCCCCCTTTTTTTAAGGAGGCAATATTAATACTCCATTTTTATATATCTGAACTCCAATCTTAATGGTCAAAAAACAAAAAAAAATTTCTAATTTTAAAAATTAATAATTGTTTTTTTTAATGCCATAATTACCCTTTTCAATTATGGTAAGATCTTTTTGTTTTCTCCTCTTTCAATTAACGTTTTTGGTATCTTTTATTTTTTTGTTAAGGAAAATGCTAAACATCACAAATTATTGTATCACAGAAATAACTTGAATTACATCACAGATGACATGACAATTTAACTTTGTGTATTTTGAATGCGATTTTGTTCAAAGAATACATGGTATGATTGAGAGAAAAAATAGAAAAAATTTATTTATGATAAAATCTAAATCCAAATAAAACTCTTTGCCAAACGTTTTAGGAGGTTAACTCTTTCTCTTCAATATGAACCCTAATTTTTTGAATCAATTTTTATGTGTTAATAATTAAATAAATATATAATTCACTTAAAGCTTTTTAAAATTATACTTTGACTCATTTTCTCCTAAATAAGAATTCTAATTTTCTCAACAATCTACATGTTTGGGTAATTTGATTAATAGATAATTAACTTCATGTTTATCATAATTATAAAGTTGAGAATGCAAAAGAGAATATTTATATATAACAAAAAAATAGAAGTAGAGAAAAGAAAATTAGATAGAGAAACCTAATTTTAATGTTAGTTCTGACTTTTTCGAGTAATTCACACAAATGCAGATTAAAATTTTCCCCATTCATTGAGATCGAATCGAATTAGAATTGATATCTAATCTGATCTTCTCCATCTCCATGGCCACCCTAATCGAGTAAAACTCATACTTTAATATTAAACTAGAATTTGAATCTAATTAGAATTGATATCTAATTCAATCTTATCCATGGCCGCCCTAATGGAGTAAAACTCAGACTTTAATATGAAACTACAATTTGTGAATGTCTTTGCTGAGCATCATCTGGTAGCGTTAACTCTCTCAAAACTTCATTGTTAATGTTTCTTGAAGCACTACATATCAGAAGAATAATAGTTAAGAGCATCTATTGCATTTGACTAAATGAAACATTGTGTAATTTGCCTTGATTTAATAAAATTTCAACCTTTCTCTTTGTGTTTTTGCATGTTTGCAATGTGCTCTGTTTTGTGGTTGAGGAAATTCTGAAATCTAATCGAAATTTGGAGGAAAGTGGAATGCAAACTCCATTAGTTCAATTCAAGAATGAGAAATCTAATCTTTAACCAGGCTGGGGTCTCTGGACACATGAACATATGTGGAGCAGCAAGATGATATCTAATCTTTGTTAGGGTTAATTAGCCTGGTGACACTCCTAATTATGTAGTGACGCAAATATGGTGATCACCAAAAACTGCTGTGGATGGAGGAACTACATACAACAATGCAGATATAGTAAATTGGGAAATCCACTTAAACAATTTACAATCTTGTGGGTAAATGCCTAAATGGTGGTCCTTGGACATGGAACTTTAGAAGGTTAAGTGTGTTTCAGACATCGCAAATCCCCAAAGCATATAACACTTGCTTCTGTTTAAAACCTTTTCAATGATAAAGCTTAAAATCACCAAGTTCATGCATTCAAGCTAAAAAAGCTATTCACATTACATTTTTACAATAGGTCATTTTTCATTCTTTCCCAATGCTTCTCAAGAAAAACCAAATCGGTGCTTATAATTTACAGTCTCCAACTTGCAAAATACAATATTTTTGACCAGCCAAAGACAACAATCAACACTAAGACATGAGTTGTGGTACACAACTCTTACAATATGACAAAATGAGTAAAATAATTGATTTCACCTCTCTTGCTACCATTTCTTGGTGACTCCTCAAAATCAATGCTTCTTGAGATGTTCCTGGTAAATAGCTGCATCACAATCCTTGTCTTCCTCACAAGCTAACAGATCCAGCGAGCACATAGCGATGGCAACTGTGATGGCAACCCAACACAAGCAGCGAGCTAACAACAAGCAGTGACCCTTCAGCACGCACATGAAGGACCTTAAGTGTAGCTTTTAAGTAACTAGACCTTTTTAATGTATCTGCTATACATCTGTTCTTTTTCTTGTGTTAGCTAATTCAGAAGGTGAAGTGAAAAAAAGACTCTGCACCATCAAAATTATTGAATGAAACTCTCCACGTAAGAATACACAGAGAATAACTGTCCATGGATTCCTAGATCCTTAGCTCTTCGGGTTTCAAAATTATAAGATACCAAATCGCTCTTGCTGTTTACTTGTAGCAGTTCACCGCTCTTTCTCAAGCCTAGTAGCTCTAAAGGTGTGTCTTGGAAGTTAAGAGTAAATCGTTTTGTCCACGAACCCATGTTGCCACACTCCATTGTCCATAAGTGGCAACACTCATTCGAATGAAATAGGAAAAGATACAGTGATTCCCCCATAATTGCAATGTGCGGATAACAACCATGTGTAGCACCACTTGGCAGCATTACGTCTTCAAAAACTTCATCACCCATTTCAAAACGCACAAGTAAACAACAAAAACCCTCATCAGTTCTCTTCATTGCTACCCAATACGCAGCTCCATTCCCGATTGCAGGTAACTGATCAGCAAAAAAATATGAAGAAGCACCATCAATTATTCTCCAAGAATCCGTGCTTACACTATAAACCTCAGTTCCAGTCACGATGTTGGGTATACGAATGTCACCATCCCAAAAGCACAAAATCCTCACAACCTTGTAGTCATTAACTCCAGGGAGGAACTCAAATGCCAAATTGGCCCGATAGGTTTTTGAATTATCGGAATTGGGTTCCATAATTAGAGAATTAGGGAGGGTCTTTAGCGTTCTAAGTGTTGGGTTCCATAAGCATATGGTGCGATCATTCGACAAGCATATGAGACCATTACAGGACCCCTGCATCCGTAAGGATGGTTTGAGGTGTGAGGGAAGCAGCGGTTGAAAATACTCGTCAAAAGATTCATTATCATAACGTATTGAGTAAAGACTACTGTCAATTATGGGAGATTCGCAGTGGCTGAGGATGATATAACTGTTTTGGCTTGAGGTTCTGAGATGTGCTTGAACGAAACTAGGTTCAATGATTAGAGAGTACCATTGTTTGCAGACCGACTTGAATCGGAGTAGTGATTTCACGGGGAGTCTAACCAGGATCTGAATCAAGATTTCTTCGGGGAAATGGAAAAGATTGGAATTTGACTCTGCTTTGCTCCTCCTCGCCATTTTGTTTCGCCTTCGCTGCTGCCAATTGGGTATTACTAAAAAAAAAAAACCCTAGATTTGATTTCTTGTTGAAACCCTAGACACTTGGGGTTGTATTTGAGTCGCACAGCCTCGCAGGTCAAGTTGGATTAGGTTTGGATTTGAAGATTAAATCTAATATGGAAACAAATATAAATCCGGTCTCAAAAAGAATGAAATATCTTGCTTTCCTTTTTGAACGGGAAATTTACTTTTTCAAATAATATATTTCACAATTTTGTAAAAAAAATAATAATAAATGTCTTACTTTTTTTACACTGTCTCAAAATAAATGTAGACTCTAAAATAAGGAAGAGAAGAAAAACATAAATTACATTCTTATTTTTATTATAATTTTCTTTCTTCTTTTTTTTTTTTTTTTTTAAGGAGGCTATATTTGTATTCAATTTTTATATGAACTCCAATCTTAGAGAAAATGGCACCTCTAACACTAATTTTAAAAATTAATAATTATTTTTTTTTAAATACCATAATTACCCTTTTTAATTATGATAAATTTTTTTTTGTGTCCCCCTCTTTTTCAATTTTAAACTCTTTCTTTATTTGGTATTAATTTTCTATTCCCTCTTCCATTAAGGTTTTATATTGATTTTTGTAAGTGTAACGACCCGAACCTGTGGGTCCGTATCGTTAACCGGGTACTTACTCGGACCCGAGGTCAACTAAGTCATACTATCTATTTCTTGTGTCCACATCTGTCATACGAGTCATTCCAGGTTTCCAAAGCATCCCAAGATATAACCTTATAGAGAGGGTCAAGTGATACAGGTCAAAAGGAAGGGATCATCCAGCTAATGGCCCTTGACCGGCTGGCTGATAAGACTGGTTCGGTCGGCTAACCAATAGGGTCAGCTGGCTGAAACGATTGCACAAGATGCAAGCTCTCGGGACTTTCCAAATTAGCCTGTCGGTTGGCTGATGGAGAGGGTTTGGTCGGCCGAACCTGGGGTTTCGGTCGGCTGATGGTGAGGGTCAGCCGGCCGAAACAGGTCTTCCTGGGATTCAACTCACTGGAATGAATTATGGTTGTGCTTTATACATACTCAACCTATACCGGACCTGTTATGTAGTTAAATTCCGAATTCACGGCAACAAAATATAATATTATACAACTTGATGGCATCAATAATAGATCAAAATATAATTTCCTTTTTCCATTCATCATTAAGTATATACATAGTCCAAATTGTATCTAATTACACTTAAAAGTTATAATTACAAAACACGGCCATGATTTTCAAAATGAATACACTTTACAAAAGTTTGAGACTTTACAAAAGGGTGGCGATTACACAAAAGATGACAAAAGTGGATTCCTATTCTTCCTTAAGCTTGTGGAGGATTGTCATCCATCACTTCCTTCCCGAGCCCTGAAAAATGTTAAATGTAATGGGGTGAGCTAAAACACACCTCTTGTGACCCTGTGAATCTAAACAATGAATAGAACAATAAGGAGCGGGGTCATGCTAAACCGGGGAAAAATACAATATCAATTCCAAGTTCAAAACAAGCAAATGTTGTGTCATAAATGTAATGCCAAGCATGTCACTCCCCATTTTCAGGAAATATCCATCGCTTTTCAAACTATTAATATAACCCGTCCTTTGGTGACTCCACAGTGACACGAGAGAAGAATTGGCTATTGTTCTTGACCCTTGGTACCTCCGCAGCGTCATTTGGGGCCAGATAGCTCAACCACGCTAGGGTGTTTCCCCTAGTTCTCTCTAGGTTACATTAACACACCGACCCTTTGGTGACTCCGCGGCGACCAGATTTTCTCAAAACCATTTAATCAAATTTCTTCCCAAAAATTCCTTTCTTTTTCCAATTCAAATACTTTGCCATTTTCATGCCCAATGCTATGAATGCATGTCACATAATTTGCCATTTCTATAGAAATAAAGAATTTATACTACACAATTTAGCATGCATCTACATAGTCATTCTAGCAAGATAATAAACACTTATGCATGAAAATTAACACTTAAGCATGTAAATTAACACTTAAGCATGTTTTTCACATAATTCCATCAACACACATAAGCATAGATTTCAAATACAACAATTATATCATTTTTGTAGGCAATCAATTCAAATTAAACATGTTTAATAACAATTATTGAAGAAAAACTCACAAAGGAACAAGAAATTGGGAATTAGAAACCCCTACCTCAAATTAAGCAAAAACCCCCAATTTTGAGCCCTAGATCTTGAATTTCCTAGAGTGCACCAAACACGAAATTGTTCCGATCAAATTGTAGATCTCGCTGTGAGCTTCAATTTGCCGCAAACAGCACTCAAAAATACCAAGTATTGAGGGAAAAATCAAGGTTTGTAGCCTTGATAGAAAATGAAAAAGAAAAAACTAGGAAAGGGGTGAGAGAGAGAGACCAGCGAGGAGAGAGAATGTGAGGAAGAGAAATGTGAGATCAATGTGATCTCTTGACTACTTATAGTGGTAGTGGGCCCCACCTCAAATTAATTTATTTTCCTTTTAAATTTTATTTTCTTTTTACACCACACACATATATTTATACATATTTAATTCACAATCATTTAAAACACATAAAATAAATAAATATGATGTAAATGAATTCAACCAAAATCCCCGAATGCAATAATTCTGGTAGCAGATCCCACACGAGACCGTCTGGCCCGAAAAATTGAAAAATGCCAAAATGATCACCCTTGCATTTCAAAGAGTCTTGAACTCAATAAAATGCCCCAATCAACTCTCAAACACAACTAGCACACCCCCACGGTGTTCGGCACGCAAAATGAGAAAATACGAAAATGCCCTTGCAACAATAAAAATTTTGAAAAAATAGAAAATGACGAAAAATAGAAACATTACAATCTACCCTCCTTAAAGAGATTTCGCCCTCGAAATCTATTTTCCTTAATGAAGGAGGCTCACAGCTACACACTGTAATACCCCTAATTTTAAAAAGGATAGTTCTGAAATTTATTTAAATTGTTTAATTTATTTGATGTAATTGTTGGTTTATTTAATTGTTATTTAATTGAATTTTTGTTTTGCTTTAATTGTTTAATGGATTTTTTTGTTTTATTTTAAATTGGTTGCTTATTTTAGTTAATATTTATTTGAATTTAGTTAAATGTTTTATTTTATTAAATTAGGTTTTTATCAGTTTTGGAAGCCACATATTTAGCCGACTTGTCTTTCTGTCTAGTATTAGGATTAAGGTTTAACTGCACCTAGGTTTAGTTGGCCAATATATATATCTGTATAAGGCTGCCAAGGGTTTAGAACCCTAACCACACGTATTGGAGGCAGAAGAATCAGGGGAGTTAGGAGCAGAGGAGAATTACTGTAGTTCGCCGGAAAACTTAGAAGAAAGATGTTGAGATTTTTGAACCGAATCTCACAGGCAAGTTCTAATACTAACGCTATCTCTTTGGCCTGTGTTCTTTGTATCCCTAATTCAATTCCAGGATGAAATAAATTTAATTTAATTTGTTTTAACTTGGTTTGCACGGTTATTTGGTTTTAAAACAGTATGTGTTTTCTGTATCTGTAACTTATTCGTTTTTAAACGGTTTTGCATAATTCTTGTTCTAATGGTAATTGATTAATGTTTAATGAGTTTAAATAGTTCTGGAGGACTTTTCTTTGCATCATTAACACAATCCCAGGAGGAAGTAAACAGTTAAACTAATTTTTGGTTGCATAGAAGTTGTTCAAAATCGTGTGTGTTACCGATTGGGTTTTTGGCTTGTTTTGAATCTGTTTGGAAAAATTCTTGTTCCAATTAGTTTGGATTAATGATCAATGAATTTACTTAATTTTGGAACACCCTAGGACTTAGTTTATTCAGTAATAAACTTGGGTTGAAGGAACAAAGTTGCCGGACACAGCCGGAAGTGGAGAAGAAGACGCACAGGGGAAAGCCTGCTCTAATTTGAGTAGAGCAGGCTCAACAAAAGGGTAGAGTAGGCTCTACCTTAGGTAGAGCCGGCTCCTTGGGCTCTACAGGCGGCTCCACTTTGGCTGCTCCACCTTGTGTGGAGCAGGCTCTTTCGATTTTGCTTCCAGTTTTGATTTTTTGCGAAACCTGGGCTACGAGGATTGAATTATTTACATTCTAGGCTGAAAACAGAGTGTTTTAAAAGTTATTCAGTAAGGTATAAACCCTTGTTAAATGGGCAGAAGCCAAAGTAATTCATAAGATACCATAGGAATTCATAAGATACCATAGGAAGCTAATAGGGTCACAGTCTACCCCTTAGAGAAGTTTTCAGGTTTAACTTTGTGGTGGATGGTTCAGGTTGTTTAATTTTAAATTAGCAATTGAATTAGGAGTTTGATATTTAAATCATGTATCAATGGTATGAGATTAAGCATGTTAACTAATACGAATTCAGTTAATGCATAAGAAGAAGTTAGTTGATATTTTTTAAAGAACTATATATATCAACTTATAGGATGTTGTGGATTGGTTATATGTAAGCATGTTAATTCTGTTAATGTTATTAATATGCTTATTGTGAGTTACAGGATTATTATATTTATTCTCTGCATTTAAAATTTGTTAGAGAATCAGGTACTGGATGTATTGAACAAGCATACTAGCTAAACATTCTTGTTATGCATATGATTGGATATGTTGATATTGATATGTTATGCTATCATATATATATTATCCATACTGGATGGATGGTTTGCAGGCATCGGTATGGGACGGTGACATATCAGGGGGATTAGCTCAAAAACAATGATTAAAATAATAATCATACCAAGAATAATCCACATTTTCTTTTAAAAAAGGAAACTCCTTTAACCTTAATCCCATCCTAGTCAGTAGCTTAATCATTTAAACAATAAGTTATAATACAAGGAATCTTATATTTAATCTCAAAACCCGACAATGATTTTAATTATTTAAATCAAATATCCAAACTCTAAGCATTGACAAATCATCAATGTCTCCACCAATATTATTCTATTAATATAAAATAATATACGAACCAGTAAGTACTAGATTATTCTAATTTAAGAATATCAAATCATAATCCAATCTATTCATACAACAATCATAAATGATATTTTAATTATCTAACACATAACAATCTAATTACGCTTTGACAAATCAACCATGCTATTATAAATACTTTCATTTATATATTGACAACTCAACCATGCATCCTTAAGTATTTTTATTTATACATTGGCAATTCAACCATGCCTCCACAGGTATATTTATTCACACATTTAATTAGCAACTCATCCATACTTTCCATATATGTATTATATTCATACAAATATTCAGGTAATATATTTAATCCTTTGGCAATTCATCCATGCCTACACTTTAACCATGAATTAACTTTAAACTTAATAATACGCTAAATACATAGCCATCTCATACATATTATACGCATATCATTAATTTAATAACTAGTCCATCCAGATATATTAAGTAAGAATAATAACACTAATGATTTTAATTTACATATATATACACATATATTATATAATATATATGTGTGTAATCTTTATTTAATAATCCTTAATTATTTAAAATCACATATACATATATATCAATAATTATATATATATATGTACAACTATCCATACAACTCACATATATAAATAAATATATATATATCATCCTTCCATAACCAATTATTAATTTACTATATTACACAAATTAATGCTATTAAATATGTCAGAGATAGTTTCCCCTAAATACTCCATATCAGTTTAAATAGTTTTCCGACACCGTCCCACTAAAATGTAAATATCTTCTATTAGGATGTGAATCTGATAATGAAATTGGTACCATTGGAAAGAGAACGAAAAATCCTTGAATTTGAGCTTAAAAATGACCCAATTTCAATTTAAGATGACTAAGTTATGACCGTTTTAAGTTTATGTCACAAACAGGCAAAATAATTGGCTGAGCTCAAACACTACTGTGAGCGCACCCACACTGGATTAGCTCACTTGAGCTCATACAAATGCACCCACACCAGATTAGCTTACTTGAGCTCACATGTATGCACCCATACCAGATCAATCTTCTGTTGACCAAACCTAATCCATGGTCTAGATTCACATGCGCACTCTTTTGTATACACCGCAATGCACCGAATCATTCCACTTATATCTAAACTATTCCAATGGCCCAGATTAGTGGTGTAACCTCTTACCATGCACCATCCTACACCAAATTACTACCCTATTGTTGCGCCCACCTTACAGACGCCGCCTCCAGTGTTGTAAATATATATATATATATATATATATATATATATATTATATAAACTATCTATATAATTTTGCCAAATTGAGATAGAAAATAATTCTAGAATAATTCCAAAAAAATATAAAACACATTCTAAAATTAATCTAAAAATTTCAGAAAATTACAGAAAATTCCCATAAATTCTAGAAACACTAATTAACCCTCTTGGGTCTAGATCCAGCCTATCAATTGATGTAAACAAAATATACAACACATATATAAAACAATAAAAATCTAAAATTCTAAAAATAAAATCTAATAATTCATATTTTAAAGATTCCGTTCTAACCATCATTTAATCAATAAATTTAATCTTAAATTTTGATACTCAAGGTGAAATCCTTATAAGTTCTAAGAGGAAAGTTAGAGAAGAACTCGCCTGAAGGTTTCAAAACGAAACCGAAGTTTCAAGCCTTGATTGCCTCTTCCAAATCCGATGTCCTCTTTCTCTAATCCGGCCTCCTCTTTGTCAGCCTTCTCCTTTTCTCTTTATCTTATTTTTCTAACGTGTAAACTTTTAAGCCTAAAGTCTTATGCGTATATTTATACACATTAGAATCCAAATCCTATTCCTACTAGGATTTTCAAATAAAATAATAATTCATAAATAATATATATCTATAAACATATATTATATTACAAATATATATATATATATATATATATATATATATATATATATATATATATATATATACCTTCTATAATTAACCCATGGGTTAATTAAATCATATAGACCTATATATATCCATAAATATATATCTCTATATATATCTTTCCATAACAATTATTAATTAATTATGTTTATATATAATTAAATATATATTTATAATTAATACAAAAATGATCATTTAAATAATTAAATAACCATGGGTCTTTATTAATTAACCCAATAAGCCTTTATATAAGCCCAAGACCACATCTTTTGGTCTAACTTCCCTTAAGCTCAAATCCAATTAATTTAAATAAACCAAATAATTAAATAAATACTTAAATAAAAAAACTAAAAACTAATTACACTAACCACATAAACAAAACAATAAATTACAACCAAGTCACACCATACCAATAAAATCAACACGCCAATAATTCAATCAATAATTAAGCACACACACAACAATCATCATATTAATAATTCACGAAATATAAATAAAATAAAACAATTAATCTAAGTACTCAATAAAATAAATCAATTAAAAATTAAAATAAACGCAATTAATTCAAATTAAATTAAATAAATCATTTAAAAATAAAATAAAGTAATTAATTTCAATTAATAAATCCTTTAAAATATCGGGGTATTACACTTAAATTCATTTTGTATTCTGTGTTCGGTTAAATATTAATTGTTTGGTATCCCTCGGATCTATGCTCGGACTTGATCACCCGTGGCTCTAGAATTGAAGGGATTAGAGTTGGTATCAGAGCATTCCAGGATCAAGTGTCTCTAGGACGTTTCGTATTAAGTCTTCCGCGTAGCGTTTTCTCTTGATTAGAGCTTAAGTTTAGGATTCGTTGTATCCCTTACGGTTCGTTTAGAAGTTACTGGTGTCAAGTTTATTCTGTAATTGTAGAATGTTTGGCACTAGGAAGGGAGTGAGGGCCGCGATGAAAGCAAAGAAGGGCCCAAGGCCGAGGAATTACTCCGGTGATTCCCCTACGAAGACCGACCAAGAAGGCAAAAGTGGAGACAAGGGAGTTGATTCAAATAGGCATTACATCGGAGTACAAGTCAAGGAGAGTTTCTTGCGTGCGGGAATGGCCACCATACTGTGGACCTAACACAACTTCGGTGGTGCTCGAAGTTGAGCCAAGCGGAGAGGAAGACCCTGAAGAAGATCAAGATGGAGGAGATACCGGAGCATCCGAGATGGGGGGCACTGGCATTCAAGGATGACTGTTTTTTAAGAGTACTTATAATTACTAGTAGTGGAGGAGGTATTAGTAAGATTGTAGTACAGATTTAATCATCATGTACACTAGGATTATGTTAAAGAATACTTTACGGTTATTTGTTTGATGGTTTTGGTTTGGAAAAGTTCTTAATAAAGTGAACTCACGGTTTTGGTTATTTTATTTTATTTTGTGATGGCTTGTGTATGAGTTATACACACATGGTTTTATTAAGCTGTATTAAAATGTGTACGTTAGGCTCATAAATGTCTATCACAGTGGAGTGATTGGTTTTGCTCAGGCAAACAGATAATTGCTTGTGGTACATTATGTAGAGACAGGACGATCACCAAGGAGTTTATAAGAAAACTTGTGTAAATCAATATGGTAGGTTTGGTTTCGAAGAAAGCATTCCCAGGATAAAACCATAATCTAAAAAATGGGACGATTGTGGAGCATTTTTACCTTATGTGTTTTGCACTATGGAGTATTTCGAAACATGGGATTCTCACAGATTGGTTGGTGACACATGTATGCAGTAGATCTTAGGATATTTCTATATTGTTGGGTAATATTGCCATTTTTCATGAGAGTGATATGCCTGTGACACTAGATATTGGTAGACTCGGATTTCTAGCCAATCTTTTGTCCTGGACATGCACACCTATGATAGGATACTTAGGATGGATTGGTTATCACTACCATACTCAAGTTATTTGTTTTTGGATGGGTTTATTATGGTTACCATACCTAGTCCGGATGTTTACATCGTTGTTATGCTACGTTTTAACGGGGACATTAGCACCTATTTGTTTCGGATAGAGTAGGAAATGGAGGTGGGGACTACTGTATCATTGGATAGCATACTAGTTGTACAGGACTTCCTAGATGTATTTCGGGAGATTTCAGGGATTGCCGTCTAGTCGTGAGATCGATTTAGCTCTAGGCATTATGCCTATTGCTAAGGCACCATATAGGATGACACCAGTGGAGATACGAAAGCTGAGGGATCAGATTCAGCAATTACTCAGCCAGGGTTTCATTTATAGGAGTACTTCACCCTGGGGAGCGCCAGTGTTATTTGTGAAGAAAAATGAGGTTCGCTTCGCCTATGTATAGATTACAGGGAGTTGAACAAGGTTACGATTCGTAACATATATCCTTTGCCAGGATTGATGACTTGTTTGATCAGTTGAAGGGAGCTACTTATTTCTCTAAGATTGATCTGGGTCTAGATATCATCAACTTCGGGTTTGGGAGCAGGATGGTCCAAGGGCAGCGTTTCTCACTAGATATGGATCTTATGAGTTTCGTGTGATGCTGTTCGGGTTGACTAATGCACCAGCGGTTTTCATGAAATTGATGAACAGGGTCTTCAAAGCCTGTTTGGATCAGTTTGTCATTGTTTTCATCGATGATATCTTGATCTATTCTAGGTCTGAGGACAATCATGCTAGACATCTTCGGATAGTCTTACAGACGCTTCGTGAGCACCAATTGTATGCCAAGTTTGAGAAGTGTGAATTTTGGCAGCGGGAGGTGAAATTTCTGGGGCACGAGGTGTCAAAAAGGGGAATAGCGGTGGATTCAGCCAAGGTTTTAGCGGTGGTTGACTGGGGATAGCCTACTTCACCTATTGAGATTTAAAGTTTCCTCGGTTTGGTAAGATATTACAGGAGGTTTATCCAGGGGTTCTCAAAGATAGCAGGACCACTCACTCATCTGACCAAGAAGGGTGTACGGTTTGTGTGGGATGAACTTTGTCAGAAAGCTTTTGATGAGCTGAAGACTAAGTTGACTTCTGCACCGGTTTTGTCTACCTCACAGAGCGGGATAGAGTATCCGGTCTACACGGATGCTTTGTTGTAGGGTCTTGGATGTGTTTTGATGCAGGAGGAGAGACCGATTTCGTATGGATCTCAGAAGCTTAAGCCTCATGAGCTTAATTATCCAACACATGATTTGGAGTTGCCAGTTGTGGTCTTTGCCTTACGTATTTGGAGGCATTATCTTTTGGGTGAGTCCTTTAGATTATTTAGTTACCACAAGAGTCTACAGTATTTATTCACTCAGCGGGAGCTAAATATGAGATAGCGCAGGTGGTTGGAATTCGTGAAAGACTATCACTTCTTTATACAGTATCATCTAGGGAAAGCGAATGCGGTGGCAGATGCACTCAGTCGCTGACCTGTTGGTAGTCTTTCTGCTCTATTCACTACTGAGTGGAATGCGTTAAAGAAGGTGGATGAATTGTCGGATGCGTTCATGGCTTGTATGGTAGTTACACCTTCTATTATTCACAAGGTTTTGAAGGCACAACTCGCGGATCAGCAGTGCATTGATAAAGTTGCAAGATAGCTTCCGGAGAGGTTCTATTCTACTATGTTGGGGCTGATGGAGGTTTGAGGTACAAGGGACGATTAGTGGTACCTTCTGCTAATGAGTTGAGGAAGGATGTGATGACTGAGACTCACCATTCTGAGTTTTTTGTTCATCCAGGAGGCGACAAGATGTATCAGGATATGAAGCGGCAGTTTTGGTGGGCAGGTATGAAGAGGGACATTGCTCTTTTTGTCTCACGATGTAGTACTTGTCAGATGGTCAAGATTGATCATCAAAGGCCGCTAGGAGCTCTACAGCCACTACCGATACCTGAGTGAAATTGGGAGAGCATTTCTACGAATTTTGTGGAAGGGTTGCCAAATTCCTTCAAGGATCATAATTCTATTTGGGTCATTGTGGATAGACTGACTAAATCAGCTCACTTCTTGCCTATTCGCACTGATTACACTTCGGAGCAGTTGGCGAGACTGTACATTTTAGAGATTGTGAAGTTGCATGACATTCCTTTGTCTATTATATCAGATAGGGATTCGAGCTTTGTGTCAGGGTTCTGGAAGAGTTTCAGCAGGTTTTGAGAATAGAATTACACCTTAGTACTGCTTATCATCCTCAGACTGATAGACAGACTGAACGGGTGAATCAGATTATGGAGGATATGCCTCGGTCGTGTGTTCTTGATTTCAATGGCCACTGGGAGGATTACTTACCGCTTGTGGAGTTTGCTTATAACAATAGTTTCCAGAAGACTATTGGAATGGCACCATTTGAGGTGTTATATGGCCGACCATGTCGATCGCCTATTTATTGGATGGAGGTTGGAGAGAGCAAATTCTTAGGTCCTGAGTTTATCAGGGATACTTTCGAGAAGATAGCTCTTATTAGGGATCGCATGCGTACTGCCCAGAGTCGGCAAAAGAGTTATGTGGATCGTCGCACTCGTGCTTTAGAGTTTTAGGTTGGGGATCAGGTTCTTCTTAAAGTATCTCCTATGAAGGGTGTTATGCGCTTTGGGAAGAAAGGGAAGTTGTCTCTACGGTTTGTCGGTTCAGTCATGATTACGGATCGAGTCGGAGTTGTGGCTTATCGGTTGGCACTTCCGGATAATTTGGATCGCGTGCACAATATGGTCCATGTTTCCATGTTGCAAAAATTTCTGCGGGATGAGGATCGGTATTAGCATATCGATGTTGGGGAGATTGAGTTATAACCGGATGCAACTTATTTGAAGCCACCGTATCGTATTATAGCTCGTCTGGATCAAATCCTTCGTAACAAGGTTATCCCTTTAGTGCGTGTCCAGTGGAGTCATCATAATGAGGCTGAGTCTACTTGGGAACGGGAGGACGGCATTCGCTCGCAGTTTCCTGAAATTTTGGAAGAAGGTAAGAGCGAATTCCGAGGATAGAATTCCTTTTGTTAGGGGGGAAGAATGTAATACCCCTAATTTTAAAAGGAATAGTTCTGGAATTTATTTAAATTGTTTAATTTATTTGATATAATTGTTGGTTTATTTAATTGTTATTTAATTAAATTTTTGTTTTGCTTAAATTGTTTAATGGATTTTTTATTTTATTTTATTTTAAATTGGTTGCTTATTTTAGTTAATATTTATTTGAATTAAGTTAAATGTTTTATTTTATTAAATTAGGTTTTTATCAGTTTTGGAAGCCACATATTTAGCCGACTTGTTGTTTTGTCTAGTATTAGGATTAGGGTTTAACTGCACCTAGGTTTAGTTGGCCTATATATATATCTGTATAAGGCTGCCAAGGGTTTAGAACCCTAACCACACGTACTGGAGGTAGAAGAATCAGGGGAGTTAGGAGCAGAGGAGAATTACTGTAGTTCGCCGGAGAAAGTAGTTCGTCGAAAAACTTAGAAGAAAGACGTTGAGATTTTTGAACCGAATCTCACAGACATGTTCTAATACTAACTCTATCTCTTTGGCCTGTGTTCTTTGCATCCCTAATTCAATTCCAGGATGAAATAAATTTAATTTAATTTGTTTCAACTTGGTTTGCACAGTTATTTGGTTTTAAAACAGTATGTGTTTTCTGTATCTGTAACTTGTTCGTTTTTAAACGGTTTTGCATAATTCTTGTTCTAATGGTAATTGATTAATGTTTAATGAGTTTAAATAGTTCTGGAGGACTTTTCTTTGCATCATTAACACAATCCCAGGAGGAAGTAAACAGTTAAACTAATTTTTGGTTACATAGAAATTGTTCAAAATCGTGTGTGTTACCGATTGGGTTTTTGGCTTGTTTTGAATCTGTTTGGAAAAATTCTTGTTCCAATTAGTTTGGATTAATGATCAATGAATTTAATTAATTTTGGAACACCCTAGGACTTAGTTTATTCAGTAATAAACTTGGGTTGAAGGAACAAAGTTGCCGGACACAGCCGGAAGTGGAGAAGAAGACGCACAGGGGAAAAGCCTGCTCTAATTTGAGTAGAGCAGGCTCAACAAAAGGGTAGAGCAGGCTCTACCTTAGGTAGAGCCGGCTCCTTGGGACAGGCAGCTCCACTTTGTGTGGAGCCGGCTCTACAGGCAGTTCCACTTTGGCGGCTCCTTCGATTTTGCTTCTAGTTTTGATTTTCTGCGAAACCTAGGTTACGGGGATTGAATTCTTTACATTCTAGGCTGAAAATAGAGTGTTTTTAAAGTTATTCAGTAGGGTATAAACCCTTGTTAAATGGGCAGAATCCATGGTAATTCATAAGATACCATAGGAAGCTAATAGGGTCACAGTCTACCCCTTAGAGAAGTTTTCAGGTTTAACTTTGTGGTGGATGGTTCAAGTTGTTTAATTTTAAATTAGCAATTAAATTAGGAGTTTGATATTTAAATCATGTATTAGTGGTATGAGATTAAACATGTTAACTAATATGAATTCAGTTAATGCATAAGAAGAAGTTAGTTGATATTTTTTAAAGAACTGTATATATCAACTTATGGGATGTTGTGGAGTGGTTATATGTAAGCATGTTAATTCTGTTAATGTTATTAATATGCTTATTGTGAGTTACAGGATGGTTATATTTATTTTTTGCATTTAAAAGTTGTTAGAGAATCAGGTACTGGATGTATTGAACAAGCATGCTAGCTAAACATTCTTGTTATGCATATGATTGGATATGTTGATATTGATATGTTATGCTGTCATATATATATATATTATCAATACTGGATCGATGGTTTGCATGCACTGGTATGGGACGGTGACTTACTAGGGGGATTAGCTCAAAAACGCTAAGTCTTACCTACTCTGGATTAAGGAATGGATTAACTACAAAAGTTAAGTCCTACCTATATTTTGTGTCAGATCACTAAATAGTTGAGTGGCACTTTGGTTTGGAACGGAATTTTAATATATTTTTATGGTGCCATGATATGAGCCTGAGTCTCAGAGTCGTTGGCTAGGGAGCGTATATGCATTTGGATGAATAGCTGGCTATGATGGTTGGATGTGTACCCTATTAGGTCTAGGTAGTCATGCCCACCTCATGAGCATTTTGCATGGTGCCTACGAGTCAGGTTGAGACGGGCCTGTAGTCCAGTGAGAGTCCTGTAGTGTGATTATATATATATATATGTATCTACGGACTATTTAGTTATTGTTGGATTGGTTAGGATGTACATGCGTATCGGGTCTCTACTTGGATTGTAGTAGTATAAAACTTGCTAGTGAGCCTGACCCACTTATCATTTTTCAGGTATCGGACGTTTCCAGTCTAGGGCTGAGCAGGGACGATCTTCCATTATACCGACGACGTAAGACTTTTTTCCAGATATTAGATTTGGGTTTTTATCTACAGTTATTACTTTCGTTCGGTTTGGGTTTTTAATAGGGGTCCACTAGAGATGGATTCCCGAGTTGTAAACTTATGGAGTTTGGATTGTCAGAGTTTAAATATTTATATTTGAGAATTTTTAATTTAGTATTCCCTCAGCTTATTATTGTTATTTCTTAAATTCATTTTGTATTCTGTGTTCGGTTAAATATTAATTGTTTGGTATCCCTCGGATCTGTGCTCGGACTTGATCACCCGTAGCTCTAGAATCGAGGGTTATCACACACACCTTCCTGAGGAACCTCACAAACCCAAGACCATGAACTCATTAACTTTATTGCTTTTGACACGGGATGTCACTAGGCAACCAGAACCCACTCGATCAACCAGAAACTACTGCCATAAACACCCAATGCTTACTATCTTATGAGGGTACTCATTTCTCACAACATCGCACCCTGCATACCACTGAATACTACACCTGGCTTAAACTCGACATGATATACTCTATACGCATCTACGCCTGACTATGAAGCTCCTACGAAAATGGTCACTAGATTACCGAACACAGTGACATCCACCTCAACCCATCCTCCAAAGGACACCTAAAACCCCAATTCTATATTTCTCCGTCAAGCCAAATACTCGCTATTAAACACGTAGCTACACCATTACACATCAGTACAAGTAACCATCAACAGCACCATTCTGCAATCTTTACACTTAACAACCTCAAGATGACTAAACATTGAATCTCCCAATGCTTACATAAACATTAGTCACCAAATCAGTAAAGCGCACTATCTTGTACTCAGGACAAAATCCTCAAAATAAGATCTTCAATAACCAAACTAATTGGACACTTGGTTCCACCTAACATACCTCGTCACCCGAGTCAGACCATCTGAATCCACACTGTTATGTCGACACAACCCGCAATACCGTACTCTTATTATCTCTAACAACCAAAACAATCATGGACCTTTGACCCGACATCGCGTTAAAGAGGGATTGATTCAGAAGAAATGGTTGGCCAAGCTATTCTCATCATCAATCCGATCTCAACACAGACGTCGTTCCTGTCCTCAGGTCCAAACCTCAACTACAATCTCACATAGCACACAAAACAATAATGAGATCCACTCACTATTCTTTCCATCACTATACGTAACCTCAACAACTATGCAATCACATAGTAGCTCTAAGAATCCCAATTATGCCTTAATCGCACAATCATAATAAGCCAAAAACAACACAACACCAAACGTTATAATCATCAACCAGTATAAGGATCTCTAATCTTTTCTAAACACCAATACCAGGTAGATGACTCCATAACATCATTCGGTTCAAATCCTACTTCCTCCTAACACACAATACGATTGTCTTATATTTGAAACCTCAAAACCAAAGCCAATCATTCTCATTATTCCTCAATGGAATCTCATAATCATTCTCGAACGTACAGCTTACGACACATTCCCTAGCCATTGTCGCTAGTACTAAACATCAGAAACACAACCCCTATTCGGCAACCCGTGCCTTATATTCTACCAGTCAAATTCACTCTCAGAACAAGCACTACAAAGACCCAAGACTCCACCTCCCTCTGTGGAAATGAGTCAACCCATTCAACCAAGACTTCCACCGATAAACTCTAACAAAGAAATAAACCACACACAGGTCCGTTTAACCACGGACGCGCACAACTTCTAAATGGAGAACAAGACTCACGACGAATGACGCCCTTGCCAGGACTAGAATAAACGAAGAGGGTAATGAACCCCACTCTAACAAGAGACTGACGACTCGCACCTGAATGCCCTCAACACCTTGTCACACGCTATTCACCAATTATCTAACCATGGACACCCAATCTCACCTGAGATGAAATGAACTCCTTATACACAAGGAGGAGAACCAATTGGTAACACATACGAGACTACGAACGCAATCTAGGCTACCTCACCACCAATGAACCGTTAAATACTATTAACACGGAACCTCGCATATGTTACCCCGCGATACTCATGCCAACCAAAACCAACCAGACAAGAGTACCAACGCTCACGACACACAAACACTAGAAACAAACACAGCCTTTCAGACACCGCGTCTCGTTCCATCTAGAAACCGTCACTCCCAAATGATAACCTCTAAGCCGTAAAATGACACTTTATCACCCATTCCACTTTTAGCTTTCAAGGCGACACTACCTCGAACACTGTGCACACAAGACCCGTGACCTTAGTCACAACAAACCACTGACTCTTCAAAAGAAAGAGATACCTATATGGCAACACCGCTCTCCCTGGCTCCAAAGACTAAACTGTCCACCATCACCTCGATTGATGCACAACCCCATTATCTTTCCGATAACATATAAAAAACAACTCATAATCCCCAAACCACATTCGGATCATACCTTAAATTATTCCGCTCATCAGCACTAAACATCACACCATTCCACCTTCACTGTCACCCATTCTAAACAACAATTCAAACCTATCATCCCACCGAACCATCAAGCCACAACTAAGCAATTCTTCCTCAAACATCCTTAAGATAACACCATCATAACAAGAGAATAAACATCACTTTTGATACTCCTCACAGTAACCACTACCTACTACCAGAAAAGGACCTCTATATGGCAGTGCCATGCTGACAAATCCCAAAGGAAAAATGAGCACAAGAATCAGAATGCTTAACATCCAAATGTCTCATCTAACCATCTACAACACAATCAGTCATTAACACTTAATCGACAACTTCGACCATTCTTCCCAAGACAATCTACATGCTTAAGTAAGAAAACTTCACACCCTTGGTTCAACATCATTAGCTCCCCTCTTCACTATTCCTCATAACACTCTTGGACCCGATAAAGTCAAATGGGGCTACCAGCTAAGCCTACGGGATCACCCTAGTCCCAATCATTTCAAATCTAACAGTCTATCTTTTGCATCCTCGAACACCCAACACTATCACCTGATACTCCCAACACACCCGGAATACAACTCTAGCCCACAACTTCTAATTTCCAAAACACAATCTATTTAGTACACAATACTTGTCGTTTATCACTCCATCCACAAACGACCAAACACTTCTTTACTACCTACCTTATCGTGCAATCCTGCACCACACAACTAAAGTTGACCACTATACACCACATCGAGACTCTCTAGACAACCACGCCAACCCAGAACCCCGCTCATCGACTAAGCCATACAACCGACTCACCGAGAGTCGATTACCCCTAGCACACTCCTATAACTTTCTGAAATGAGAATCACTCCTCGACAAACCAGTCCCTAAAACAGACTTCTATAAGACCATGAAATGATTTACATCCGGCAACCAGTCCTAAATCACCATAGACTTATAGAATCCAACAAGTTCCCTTAACAGTCAAAACCAACATACTTCCTTAAGCTGTTCCAAAATGCTCCAAATACACATTTACAATCTATAGACTACATTTGTGACTCAAACAATCCCCGTTACACCTAACCTAAGTCACAAACACGAATCTCCTAAGGTCATACCGAAACCCTCACTCGTACTCTTAACCTCCACGGTTACCAGAACCCATACACCAATACATGAAACTCACATACAACAAGGGCACCTTGTTATGAAATATGAACCCGTTCTAAAGTCATACTCTAAGCACAGCACAAAATGCAACTAAGAAGATCAGGATAACTATATGCCAAATAGCTCAATCCACAAGCTAAGAAGCCTACGCTATTAGTTTGACAAGAACCGGCACCCAAACAACCCTGGAGCAATAGAGTTCCTCGCCTACTCAAGTCAAAACTTACACAACCCTCAATGCCGTGACAAGTACCCCACCGTACTAGCAACCATCTCAATGCTTAACCGTATAACCATATAAGAATAAAACCATATACGCATACAAAATGAATGAAACCCATAATACTACACGAAACACGTTGGCATATATCATGCTCATTACTTGTCACATTAGCATTTAAATTAGAATTGCACACACCGTACCTACCACTCCTCGTCACTATACTCCTCATACACAATTAACGTACTTTTCTTTCCTTTCACATTTCATTTACACGGTTAGATCATCTAACTATTCCTCGTACATGGCCATGTAACATAAACCTTAGCATATAAACATATAAACATGTAAACACATAGCAAGGAAGCATGTTTTTCAAAATCGTGAGCATATAAAGATATAGACAAGTAGACAATTAAACTTATTTTTCAAATAACAAAACACTTTAGCAAGTAGTCACACAAATAATGCAAATGACTTCCCACATAGCCCTAGGTAGGCCTCTACCCATCATCCTAATGGTTTTCGAACCATTGCTCTGATACCAAATTTGTAACGACCCGAACCCGTGGGTCCGTATTGTTAACCGGGTTCTTACTCGGACCCGAGGTCAACTAAGTCATATTATCTATTTCCTGTGTTCACATCTGTCATACGAGTCAATCCAAGTTTCCAAAACATCCTAAGATACAACCTTATAGAGAGGGTCAAGTGATACAGGTCAAAAGAAAGGGATCAGCCGGCCGACCCTGTTGGTCAGCCGATCGAACCAGTCCTGTCCGTCGACCGGTTAAAGGCCATTAGCTGGCTGATCCCCTCATTTTGACCTGTATCACTTGACCCTCTTTATAAGGTTGTATCTTGGGATGTTTTGGAAACCTAGATTGACTCGTATGACAGATGTGGACACAGGAAATAGAGAGTATGACTTAGTTGACCTCGGGTCCGAGTAAGAACCCAGTTAACGATACGGACCCACGGGTTCGGGTTGTTACAGTAAGTAAAAGGAGTTCGAAATTTTTAATGGAGTGGGCTAATATT
Source organism: Cornus florida (assembly GCF_030987335.1). Lineage (NCBI taxonomy): Eukaryota > Viridiplantae > Streptophyta > Magnoliopsida > Cornales > Cornaceae > Cornus > Cornus florida. The sequence goes on along the minus strand of NW_026775572.1, from coordinate 22,395,001 downwards.
AGTAATAATAATTTATTTATTTATTTATTTTGGCTTAGTTAAAATTGGTTATAGTAATAAATTTTTTTCTTTTCCTTGATGCAAAAAACTATACTTGAATTAAATATTTTCATATATATATATATATATATATATATATATATAACAATTGTGGCTTAAATTTCATGAACATCTCATTAATTGGTTGAAACGATATATTTTTACCTTTAAAAATAAGTGTCATTTTTTGCAGCATTTATATTTGCTGCCATATGTTTTTCATATATGACAGCAGACACAATAACTGTCATACCTTTTGCAACATAAGTTATGACAACAAATACAAATGCTGCCATTAATGCTGCCAAGGAGCTATCGCAGCATTTTATTTCTGCCAAGTAACTATGGCAGCATTTTTTTTTTTTTTAATACTTTTAACAGTAAATAAAAGTGCTGATAGAGACCATAATTGTTGTAGTGGATATTAAAAAAATCAATGTAAATTACTAAAATATCCTTTTTTTTAAAATTGAATTATACTGTAAAAAAACTATATATAAGTGTATTTTGGGTCTTATGTGCGAGGTTGAAAAATTCATGACAACAATTACAGATTTCATTACATTACGTTAATACTAGTTTGTATGCCTTTTCTGGTCTGTACTGCCTTCTTGGCTTTAGTCCTTTGAGCCTTTGAATGACAAAAAAAAAAAAAAAAAATGTACGTTCTGGACCATGTCATCCTCAGAACCTTGTTTTGAACCATTTTAGATATCCATCTCTCTTACCTAGCTTTGGTACTTGGCTAAGCCAACTTGACACCATGAGGAGTCCAACACTTCCAGGTGAATGGGTAAGATAATTTTTTTATTTATTTTTTATTTGTTATGGGAATAAGGATCGAATAGGAGTTTTTGAGAATAAGAGAAAAATAAATGACAAGAAAATAAATAAAGTGCACACACAAACGAGACAAGGATTTACGTGGTTCGGCTGTGCCTACATCCATGGGGAGAAGACAGAACAATATTTCACTATGGAAATAAAGAGATACAATGCTTAACCTAAAACCCAAATACACCCAAAATCTCACACTCTTTGCTTTTCTTTACTAAGCAAATCTTCACTCATAATTAGATTGCAAAACCATAAGAAGGCTATGCTATTTATAGCCAAAAGTTCACACTGTTGTGAACTTGGTGACCACGAAAAGAAACTGGACTTGGTGACTACGCCATGGGATTGCTTGATGATTACAATACTTGGAGGCCAAACATTGATGATGCAAGGAATGATGTCATGGGTGAGCATATCAGAAATTGAGCTATAAAATATTAACAAATCTCCACCTTGGTGAAAATTCAAATGAGCCACTATATCTCTGTTAAACACACTGTCTTCTCCATTTAGCCCCTAAGGGCAATTTCAACATTTGAGAACACCAACCAAGTTCAAGTAATGCTTGAACTTGAGAGCCGAAATGGACTTTGTCATCATATCTGCCGGATTTTCAACTGTGCCAATTTTCTTCAATGTAGTAATTCCTTCTGATATGACATCCTGAATAAAATGATATCTGACATTAATGTGTTTGGTTCTCTCGTGATACATTTAATTTTTGGTCAAATATATCGCACTTTGACTGTCACAATAAATAACAGTTGAGCTCTGTTGCAGACCCAAAACACTAACCAAACCTCTCTACCAAATGGCTTCCTTCACTGCTTCAGTGGCCGCCATATATTCTGCTTCTATAGTAGAGAAAACAATTGTAGATTGCAAGGTTGCTTTCCAACTAACTGCACAACCTGAGAGAGTAAAGACGTATCCTGTCAGAGATCTTCTTCTGTCTAAATCACCAGCATAGTCGAAGTCCACAAAACCAACAACACTGCTAAAATCATCACTGATCTTCTGATAAACTAAGTCAATATCTGCAGTACCTTTCAAATACCGAAGAATCCACTTCACGGCTAGCCAATGCTCTTTTCCTGGATTATCCATATATCTGCTAACTACACTGACTGTATGTGAAATATCAGGGCGAGTGCAAACCATTGCATACATCAAGCTACCAATTGCACTAGCATAAGGAACATGTGACATGTGCTCCTTTTCCTCTTCGGACTGTGGTGATAAAGCTGCAGAAAGACAAAAATGAGCAGCAAGTGGTGTGCTCACAGGCTTGGAATTCTGCATGTTGAACCGCTCAAGCACTTTCTCAATATAACTCTTCTGTGACAAACTCAATCTGCCAGCTTGACGATCCCTCTGAATTTCCATGCCCAAAATCTTCTTTGCTGCACCGAGATCTTTCATCTCAAATTCAGTATTCAACTGAGATTTTAACTTGTTAATTTCTGACATGTCTTTTGCAGCAATAAGCATATCATCAACATATAATAGCAAGTATACAAAAGAACCATCTGAGAGGTTCCGATAGTAGACACAATTGTCATAGCTACTTCTTAAATAGCCATGTCCAACCATAAAAGTGTCGAACCTCTTGTACCACTGCCTTGGAGATTGCTTCAACCCATACAAGGATTTCTTCAACAAACATACATGGTCTTTTCCCTGAACAACGAACCCCTCTGGCTGATACATATAAATTTCTTCTTCAAGCTCACCATGTAGAAAAGCTGTTTTGACATCAAGTTGCTCAAGCTCCAAGTTAAATAGAGCAACCATGACAAGTAACACGCGGATAGAGGTGTGTTTCACAACTGGTGAGAAAACTTCATTGAAATCCACACCTTCTCTCTAACTATAACCCTTTGTCACTAAATGTGCTTTGTACCTTGCATCTTCAACACCTGGAGTTCCTTCCTTTTTCTTAAAGACCCATTTGCAACCAACAATCTTCTGGCCTTTAGGAGGTTTCACCAACTCCCATGTCTGATTCTTATGAGAGATTCAATCTCCTCAGTCATAGCAACAGTCCATTTGGCAGATTCATTTCCTGTAACAGCTTCTTAGTAGGTGGAAGGCTCTTTATCTTCAATATTTTCTGCCACAGACAAAGCATAAACAACTAAATCTGCATAAGCATACCTCTCAGGATGTTTAATTTGCCTTTTCTGTCTCTTTATAGCAATACTATACTGTTGCTCATCTGGTATTTGATCATATTGCACCTCTCAACATCGGGCTGAACTGGAGTGCTGTCTTGTTTCTCTGGAGCTTCAAAATCATGCTCCACCTGCTGCTTAACACCCTGAGATTCACCTATAACAAAAAACTCCTTTCTCGGGTGAAGTAAAGCAAACTCATTAAAAGTAACATCTCTACTGGTAAAAAACTTAGGTGACTTGAGATTAGGATACCACAACCTGTATCCCTTTACCCCAGATGCATAGCCAATAAAAATACATTTCTTGGCTCTAGGCTCAAGTTTTCCTTCATTAACATGAGCATAAGCAGGACAACCAAAAATTCTTAAATTAGAATAATCAGCAAGAGTACCAGACCATACCTCTTCAGGTGTTTTGCACTTAATAGCAGTCGATGGTGACCTGTTCACCAGATAGCAAGCTGTGTTGACTACTTCAGCCCAAAATCCCTTAGACAACCCAGCATTGAAAAGCATACAACGAGCTCTTTCCAAGAGAGTTCTATTCATGTGTTCTGCTATACCATTCTGTTGTGGAGTCTTTCGAACTGTATGGTGTCTGACAATGCTTTCATTATTGCAGAACTCGTCAAACTATCCTGAGCAAAATTCTAAACCGTTATCTGTTCTGAGACGCTTGATCTTCTTTCCGGTCTGCTTTTCAATCATGGCCTTCCACTATTTAAATTTAAGGAACACTTTATGTTTTTGCTTCAAGATATAGATCCAGACTTTCTTGGAGAAGTAATCAATGAAAGTCAACATATATCGAGAACCACCAAGAGAGGGAACTCTAGACGGACCCCAAAGATCTGAATGAATGTAATCAACAGTGCCCTTGGTCCGGTGAACAGCTGTACTGAACTTGAGTCTTTTCTGCTTGCCAAAGACACAATGCTCACAAAAGTCTAACTTTCCTGTCTTCTGTCCACCTAGCAATCCTCGTTTGCTCAATTATGTCAAACCCCTCTCACTCATATGCCCTAAACGCATATGCCATAGATAGGTAGTTTCTGAATCTTTATCAACTAAAAAAGATACTAAAGCAGCACCTGTCACAGTACTACCTTGCAAAAAATAAAGGCATTTTCTCTGTTTTCCCTTAAGCATAGTAAGAGCACTTTTAGAAACTCTCAAAATTCCACCTTCAGCTAAAAACTTGTAACCATTAGAGTCAAGAGTACCAAGAGAAATTAAATTCTTTTTCAAATCTGGAACATGCCGAACATCAGTTAAAGTTCTAACAATACCATCATGCATCTGAATTTGGATTGTGCCTATGCCAACAGTCTTACAGGGATTGTCGTTCCCCATTAAAACAATACCACCATCAACAGAACGGTAAGTAGAAAACCAGTCCCTATTGGGATACATATGATAGGTGATAAGCGCCGAATATTGCATATTCAAGCGCCCTTATTTGCATTATTTAAGTCCATTATTTTATCATATTGCATATTCTAGCTTCATTTGCATGCTTTTGTTTATTTTTAGGTTGGTTCCCTAAAGAGAGTTAAAAGAGATGCTTTGACGAGTTCTTAAAGAATCAAAGCACGCCGTTGCCAGGGACCTTCATTTTGGCCAAAATTAATTATCCATGGGACTCATGACGCTCTATGCAAAAATTTCTAGGAAGAATTGCCGCATCTTCAGGCCGAGCCAAATCATTTCAGGTTACAAGTAGCAAATTGGTGCAAGGCTGTAACAGCGAGGGCGCCGATTCATTTTCCATCAGACTTTGGCCTCCAATTCTGACCCTTTGTATGTGCGATTTTGGTCTTTAGTAAAACTTAAAATATGAAGGACTATGAGTCAGCTTTCCATAGACATAAAGTTTGCCTCATTTGGAGTTCGGAGCAAAGAGTTATGTCATTTTTACCAAAGGTGCGCAGAACATCCTGGCAACAGTGAAGTATGACTTTGATCTTCATTTTAGACCCACCAAACTTGAGAACTAGACTTCTATTAAAACATGGCATACTTAGAACTTTGAATTAGCTTTCTAAATCTTTAAACAGTTCATCATTTGGAGTTCGTAGCAGAACGTTATGGCTATTTTACCAAAGTATCTCAAAGCTGAGCAAGTTGACTTCGAGCGCTCGAAGGGCTTATTTCGAGCGCTCGAACTTTGGGTAGAATGCTCTCCGGGATCCATCACTTTAGCCCACTTGCACCTTGTTTCCCGTATTTCTGATTTCCATCTTTATGGGTTGGTTGGAGATGTCTTTTGGTGGGAGTTGAGCCTTGTTTGGTAGGGTTTGGTGGAGAGGATGTCTACAAGAAGGTGAGGGGAACCACATATCAAATATCATATCTCAATCTTAGCAAGATTTTTGGAGAGAGAAAGAGGAGGAGAAGATAGAGTTCTTGAAGCTACAACAAAGGAGCTCGAAAATCGGGATGGAGACCAAGCTTCTTCTTTCTTCTAAGGCTCCCATGGGTAACTAAACCTCCATCTAGGGAGGTGATGAGGCCCCTCCCTTGTAAGCATGTTCTAATTTAGGCTATATTTTGGGGATTACAATGTATATTCTATGGTCTTTTCATAACTAAGAGCACTTCATTTGTTGTAATGAATGTTGATATTTGTATGGATGATTTCTTTAAGTTGATTATCTTGTTTTAGATGATGCCTTATATTAATCATATTGCTTGAGTTTTCATGGTGAGATTGGAGATAAGGTTATGAAATGGTTTAATGGCATGTTGATAAGTACTTTGATAGATCATTGCTTGGGTGAAGCCTTTGATGGTTTATGCTTATTTCTTACCTTCATGTGCTTCATCATTTTATCTAGGGCTTGATAGTCTTTCATTCAAGTAAATGTGGTTAAGTTACACCTTAGTTAGGTTGTCTAAACATGTTCACCTTTGATGGATCATGCTTGCTTGAGATTTAATGTACATCTTGTTGATTATATGGCAACTATGTGTTGCTATATATTTCTTGACCATCATATATTGTTTTTTCCCCAATTTAGCTCTAATCTAGCATGTGTATAGGGATGGAGACGGATTCACTTCCCTAGTCTTCTTTACTTGTATTTCATCTCTTTTAAACTCTTACAAACTTTTAATTTATGTACCTTAATTTCATAGCTTAAGTGACAACCAACAAATCCTCTATGAACACCCCGGATCATTCTAAAAAGACTCTAGACCCTTAGGTTGCCATAGATTAGCGCTGTCCCAGTGGTTCGACGTACCCGACCAATAGCCCTATTTTATAATGATTCGTGCTATTGCGAAGGTTGATTTATTATAGATCAAATTCTCAATCGATCAATTTTTGGCACCGTTATCGGGGACTGCAAACGGTTTAGCAATTTTAGGGTTAATTTTAGTGTGATTGTTAATATCATGAATTGTGAATATTTCTTGTGTAGTTTGACCATCTTGTGTTGTAAGTGAGATTCTAGGGACTCGAAGCTCGCCGAGGGAAAGCTAGCTAATTTGTAAGTCTAGAGGACCCCCAGGTTAAGTCTTCTGACCTTCTAATTTTGACATTGTGAATATTGTGCATGTGTTAAATTTAGTGATAATTTAGTTTTGAAGCCCTTGTTGAGGCTATTGTCTTGTTTAAATTTCGTGTACAAGCATCGGTCCTTGTCGTGGCCATTTAAATTCTGTCTTGATAATTAAGGAGAAAGGGATCATTGCATGTGGATGTTTTGGTGAAGGGTTGTTGTGTATCTTGTTTGTGTTGTATATATTTTGTGTGAATTTATCTTAATGTATCTAAACAAGTGGCTGAATTAGTCCAAGATGGAGGGTTATTATCTTCTAACTCAATTCTACACACCACATAAGTTTTGTGCATTTTGCTCTAGTCATACACATCATACAAGAGATTGTCCTCCACTGGGACAATTTTCAGATTTTTTTCTAGAGCAACCCAATGCAAATTTCTTTGAACCGGGTAATGATCCATACTTCAATGGTTATGACTCGGGTTGGGGAGATCATCAAAACTTTTTATGGCATGACATGGGAAATTCACCCCCACAATCTCATGGGCAACATTTTCACTCCAACTTTCAACCCAATGATCATTATTTCCAACCCTCTTCTCTTTTTCCACCATCTCAATTAGATGAGTTCATTGCTGCAAATAAACAAATGATGGAGTCTATCAACAAGCAAATGATGGATTCCAACAAGCAAATGTTGGATGATATTGTTAACATGCAATCCACCACCTATTCTCATTCCCAATCTAGAGTTGAGTTAGATGACCAAATTGCCCAAATTCAACAAATGGTTAATGCTCTAAATCATGAAAAGGAAGAAGAATTTCCAATTAAACTTATGGCCAATCCAAGAGAAAATTCTATGAATGATGAGATTACTCTTAGTAACTTTCATCATGAGAATGATCAAATGGTTACCACATGTGAAAATGAAGAAATTTTGGTTGAAGATCAAATTGTTGCCACACAAAAAATTGAAGAATTTGTGGTTCAAAATGAGGAAAATAATGATGAAGAGATTGTCTCCCTTGAAATTCCACAACAGCCCCTAAAGAATCCTTCGCTTGATACACCTCTTTCAATGGAGGATCTTCTAAAAGCTTGCTTGGCTCATTTCAATTGTGAGGATTTTGATGTTGAAAATTCTATTTGGGAGGTAAATTCTTTACTTGATATTCCTCCACCCATTCACTCTCTTCCTTGGGCAACATCAAATGTATCCCTCTCTTGGGAGCTTGCACCTCCTCTCATTCCTTCACTTGAGTTATCTCAAGCTGTTGAGCCCGAACCGCCGGATAAGTGTGAGGAGGATGTTGAAAGTCTGAAGGATAATTTGTCAAGCATTCCCGTGCTTAATATGACCCTTTACAAGTCTGTGCTTGATGTGCTCTCACTTAATCCACCTTTCCATCATCCAAAACAGCCCCTAAATAATCCAAAGTTCTTCAATGAGGAAGAAGAGTGGGTTGAGGTCTTTCCTTTACCCCTTTTCAATTTCTTTCTTCAAGCTTTTTTTCCTTCCATTTTTTTTTTTTTAAATTTCAGTTTTATACCAATCTATTTGAACAAAATAGCAAATGCAAACACTATACAATACACAATACCCCCAAACTTGAATGACACATTGTCCTCAATGTGTGAGACAAAGATGTAAAAATAAAAAGCATAGAGGGTAAAAGAATAATAATACCAAGTGGAGTGACGAAGGCAAAGGTTTCCATCTATGTGAATGCGCAACTGTTTCCCCCAAACTTGAACCTGAAGACCTGTCAAAACACAACTAATATACACTTGTAAAAGCATAGGTCTCTTAAGAAAAACCAAAACAGAAATAATAACATTAACATGAATTTTATTGAAAGATAAAAATCCAAACAAAACACAAATATGCACACATTAGCCACAAGTTTAAAACGGATAACAAAATAATGCCCAAAAATAGTGCCATTTAGAGAGATAAAGTTGGTTCAGGAATTTTGTCAAGCAGGTGGTGTGCACTTTGCAAAAATTAAAGGCAAAGATAGTGAATGGTTCTTGCAAACCCAAAAATTTTTACTTGTAATTGACAATATACAAGCCCCGAACACATATTACACCTCAACACAATCAATCTCATCCTCCATTTATACCAAACATGTGAAAGAGAAGAGAAAGAAGAAACTTACCCAAAAATGAACCAAAGGCCCCTTGTGCTTGGTGGTAAGTGGTGGTGATGTGGATGAAAGAGTGATGGAGATGGGAGAAGGTTGGAGATGAAGAAATGAGGAAGAGGAAGAGGTGGAGAAGTTAGGGAGGTGAAATGAATCAAGGAGGTCGTGGGAGCAAGGGGAATGGATGAGTGAAACTGAATAAATGGAAGTGGAAAAGTCGGTTTTAAAAGGAGTGGGGGAGTTCGAGCACTCGAAGTAAGCCCTTCGAGCGCTCGAAGTATGGATAGTAGGTTTTGAGCGCTCGAAGTTTGGACAGTGGGCATGGATGGGCTTTCGAGCGCTCGAAGTGATGTCTTCGAGTGCTCGAACTTGAGGCAGTAGCTGTTTAAAAGAAGAATGAAAGCTTCGAGTGCTCGAAGCTTGGACTTCGAGTGCTCGAAATTGGACCAGTGAGCAAAAGCCTGGGTGAAATGACTGAAATTGCAAATTTTTCAACATCCCTTCAATGCATGGATGGAATTTGGGGAAAATTTTCAAACTTTGCAACATCACTCCAATACATGGATGGAATTTGGGGAACCATGATCCAACAATGCATTAAAAATGAGAGGTTACACACGTGTAGTATTCCAAAGATCCGATGAAATTGCTGGAAAGAGATGGAAACATCCGAGAATGAAAACAAGGGTTGAGAAGGTCTAAGAAAACCAGTCTGAATTGCGGGAACATAATTTAAGATAGTTCCAGATAAGGTTAAAGTTTTGGCTTTTCTTAACCATTTCCCAGAAAATTTCAAGGCTTAGGCAATTGGGAATTAGGGAAACATGGAAATAGAAAGAATTTCTTCCCTTGAGTGCTAAATTTCACGTCGATAGCTAGACGTACCAAGATCAGGTTAGTCCTCATTACCCTATACCATGTTTCTTAAGAGATTCATACTTCCCCAAAAAAGAAAGTTCCTTTAAAAGCGTGGAACTTGTTGGAGATTGAAGCATGTGTTGAATACTTTGTGTATAGGGGTAAATGATAGTTATGAAATGAGAAAAATTTGAAATGAACATGTGGATTCAAAATGGTTTGTATAAATGCTTCAATTAGATTATCTTCGAGTATCACTCTCTTCTATGCTTCACACTTCACGTATGCACACCGGAAACTTAATTGTGAGGCATGCAACCCGATTTACCTTGACCATGACTTTGTTGATTTGAATTGATGACCCTAATGAATGGAAATCTTTGGCATTGAAAAAAAAAAAAAAATATATATATATATATATATATATATATATATATATATAGTTAGATAAGGATAATGGCCAGTTTAAGTTCATAGCTTTGCTAACTCGAGTTATTAAGCCTTATGAGTGTTTTTTTACACTTAGCACCCTAAAGCCATCTGGTTTGGGAGTTGCTGGCCTAACACTTGCTACATGGGTTAGTTAGAAAGCTTAAAGGACTTAGGCATTACACGGTCACTCACGAAATAAAAATAAATAAATATGGTTCGTTGGAGTTTGTAGCCTTTCCAACTTGAGTTATTCAACCCTTGGAGTGTCCTTACACTTAGCACCCTAAAGCCATCAGGTTTGGGAGTTGCTGGCCTAACACTTGCTACATGGGTCGGTTAGAAAGCTTAAGGGACTTTGGCATTGCACGACCATAATATGTATCATCTAAAAAAAAAAAAAAAAAAAAAAAAAAAAAAAAAAAAAAAAAAAGAAAAGAAAAGCAACAAAAAGTTGTATGGTGAATAAATTCATGCCTTAGGGACCTCATTAAAAAGGAAAATTTAATGATTTGAAGACTTGTGTTATGAAATTGGAAAAATAAGGTAAAAGTCACATGTTGGGAATCCGGTTCACTTTCACTGAAGCTCGAGTTGATTTCTATTATAGATATGACAATTGAAGTATTTATATGGACCATGATGTTGATGCATGGGAATTGAAAGATGTTTTCCCATTTTGTATATCAAGGCCTCATATACACACGGTAGTCTTCATAATGATTCCATCTCCAATGTTCTCTATGTTCCAAGTTTGAAGATGAGCTTTGTGTAACTTTATGCACCAATGTTTGATGTTTGTGGCTAACATTTCTGTTAAACCCTCATGAGACTTCACTCGTCCTCTAGGGATGCCTAAAGGTTTAAAAGGCTTGTTGTATATGCTAAATGCAACCGTCACTCTCACGAAAGAAGAGTCATTTTGTTATTCCATTGTGTGTTCAGTTTTGTTTTGCTAAGGGACTAGCAAAATGTAAGTTTGGGGGTGTGATAAGCGCCGAATATTGCATATTCAAGCACCCTTATTTGCATTATTTAAGTCCATTATTTTATCATATTGCATATTCTAGCTTCATTTGCATGCTTTTGTTTATTTTCAGGTTGGTTCCCCAAAGAGAGTTAAAAGAGATGCTTTGATGAGTTCTTAAAGAATCAAAGCACGCCGTTGCCAGGGACCTTCATTTTGGCCAAGATTAATTATCCATGGGACTCATGACGCTCTATGCAAAAATTTCTAGGAAGAATTGCCGCATCTTCGGGCCGAGCCAAATCATTTCAGGTTGCAAGTAGCAAATTGGTGCAAGGCTGTAACAGCGCGAGCGCGGTTCATTTTTCATAAGACTTTGGCCTCCAATTCTGACCCTTTGTATGTGCGATTTTGGTCTTTAGTAAAACTTGAAATATAAAGGACTATGAGTTAGCTTTCCATAGACATAAAGTTTGCCTCATTTGGAGTTTGGAGCAAAGAGTTATGTCATTTTTACCAAAGGTGCGCAAAACAGCCTGGCAGCGGTGAAGTTCGAATTTGCTCTTCATTTTAGACCCACCAAACTTGAGAACTGGACTTTCATTAAAACATGGCGTACTTAGATCTTTGAATTAGCTTTCCAAATCTTTAAACGGCTCATCATTTGGAGTTCGGAGCAGAAAGTTATGGCCATTTTACCAAAGTATCTCAAAGTTGAGCAAGTTGACTTCGAGCACTTCAGCCCACTTGCACCTTGTTTCCCTCATTTCTGATTTCCATCTTTATGGGTTGGTTGGAGATGTCTTTTGGTGGGAGTTGAGCCTTGTTTGGTAGGGTTTGGTGGAGAGGATGTCTATAAGAAGGTGAAGGGAACCACATATCAAATATCATATCTCAATCTTAGCAGGATTTTTGGAGAGAGAAAGAGGAGGAGAAGATAGAGTTCTTGAAGCTACAACAAAGGAGCACGAAAATGGGGATGGAGACCAAGCTTCTTCCTTCTTCTAAGGCTTCCATGGGTAACTAAACCTCCATCTAGGGAGGTGATGAGGCCCCTCCCTTGTAAGCATGTTCTAATTTAGGCTATATTTTGGGGATTACAATGTATATTCTATGGTCTTTTCATAACCAAGAGCACTTCATTTGTTGTAATGAATGTTGATATTTGTATGGATGATTTCTTTAAGTTGATTATCTTGTTTTAGATGATGCCTTATATTAATCATATTGCTTGAGTTTTTATGGTGAGAATGGAGACAAGGTTATGAAATGGTTTAATGGCATGTTGATAAGTACTTTGATAGATCATTGCTTAGGTGAAACCTTTGATGGTTTATACTTATTTCTTACCTTCATGTGCTTCATCATTTTATCTAGAGCTTGATAATCTTTCATTCAAGTAAATGTGGTTAAGCTACACCTTAGTTAGGTAGTCTAAACATATTCACCTTTGATGGATCATGCTTGCTTAAGATTTAATGTACATCTTGTTGATTATATGGCAACTATGTGTTGCTATATATTTCTTGACCATCATATATTGTTTTTTCCCCAATTTAGCTCTAATTTAGCATGTGTATAGGGATGGACGCGGATTCACTTCCCTAGTTCTCTTTACTTGTATTTCATCTCCTTTAAACTCTTACAAACTTTTAATTTATGCACCTTAATTTCATAACTTAAGTGACAACCAACAAATCCTCTATGAACACCCCGTATCATTTTAAAAAGACTCTAGACCCTAGGTTGCCATAGATTAGTGCAGTCCCAGTGGTTCGACTTACCTGACCAATAGCCCTATTTTACAATGATTCGTGCTATTGCAAAGGTTGATTTATTATAGATCAAATTATCAACCGATCAATAGGAACAACCAGAATCAAGAACCCATTCACTAGTGGAGTGACAATCACTGACAGAAACTGAAAGAACATTTTCGACATGAGAGGAACTTTCCTCACCAACCCCAGCAATATCAGAAAATTACTAGTGGATTTATCCTTAGACTCCTTTTTATCCTTTTTATCCTTTTTTTTATTTTTCAATTTTGGACAATTCCACTTAATGTGCCCTTTTTGGTGACAATAATAACATTTAAGTTCTTTATGAGACCCAGATTTAGATCTCGATTTGCCCCTACTACCATAGCCCTTTTTCTCACTTCTTCCCCTCACAACCAGACCCTCGGCCTGTTCATCTCCATTATTTCCAAACACCTTTTTTCTCAACTCTTGAGAGTTCAGTGAGGATTTAACATCCTCTATACTAATGGTGTCTTTTCCATAGAGTAATGTGGTAACAAAATGCTCATAGGAAGGAGACAAAGAACACAACAAAATAAGAGTTTGATCTTCTTCATCAATTTTAATATCAGTATTTTTCAGATCCATAATAATATAATTGAAATTATCAACATGTTCCTTAAAAGGCATACCTTCTTTCATACGAATGGTGTAGAGTCTCTGTTTCAGGTAAAGTCTATTGGTGAGAGACTTCGTCATGTACAGACTCTCCAATTTCAGCCATAACTTTGCCGCTGTGTCTTCATTAATAACTTCACGCAGCACCTCATTGGCAAGATTTAGGAGAATCGTACTACGCGCCTTTTCATCAACCTCAGCCTTGTCTTCATTGGACATAGTTTCTGGCAACTTGTCTTTCCCGAACAACACCTTCTTTAAACCTTGTTGAGTCAGCAGGGTCTACATCTTGATGCGCCAAAGACTGAAACTAATCTTGCCATCAAATTTCTTAATTTCATATCTGGTCGACATCTCAAAAAACTTCCCAAAAAATTCCTCGGTGAATAGTACCGTATTTGTGAACAGTACCCGAAAAATATCTGTGAACAGTACCGTATGTGTGAACAGTATCTGTACACAATACATGAATCGAGCTCTGATACCAGTTTGTTATGTGAATAAGGATCGAATAAGAGTTTATGAGAACAAGAGAAAAATAAATGATAAGAAAATAAATAAAGCGCACACACAAACGAGACAAGGATTTACGTGGTTCGACTGTGCCTACATCCACGGGGAGAAGACAGAACAATATTTCACTATGAAAATAAAGAGATACAATGCTTAAGTGGCTCACACCCAAAACCCAAATACACCCAAAATCTCAGACTCTTTGCTTTTCTTTACTAAGCAAATCTTCACTCAACATTGGATGCCAAAACCATGAGAAGGCTATGCTATTTATAGCCAAAAGTTCACAGTGTTGTGAACTTGGTGACCACGAAAAGAAATTGGACTTGGTGACCACGCCATGGGATTGCTTGATGATCACAATACTTGGAGGCCAAACATTGATGATGCAAGGAATGATGTCATGGGTGAGCATATCAGAAATTGAGCCATAAAATATTAACATTATTGTTCTTCCAACTTCATTCATCAAGTAGTACAAAGAACTGAATTAAGGCTTCAAATTACTTTTGACTCCTAAGAGACTCTTAATGATGACTGCCCTTGACTTCACAGCTCGACATACTATGCGGTTACTGTGATGCTCCTCTTAAAATTACACCCCACAATGCTTCCTCTGTAACTGGAAGATGAAGCACATAAAGACAGTCCCCTTCGATCACCACATGCAACAGACACCATGAGATGCAAGCTTTAATGCAAAAATCACCTCGATTTGTAGTCTTTGGTCTCACCAACTGTAATTTATGTAGGCCCTATCCCACCTCTGTCTCACCAACGGCTTGAAGTACCCCAACATGATGCAACATGCTGTAGTCAAGCGTTGATGATGCGGTGTAGTCTAGCAGTGTTGAATATATGAGAACATAACAATATGGAATATCAAGAAGCATCGTGTTTCCCTTCAATTAAGAAATTTTATACCATTAACTCTCTGTTTAAATACTTCGTTTGCAATGTGCTCTGCTTTCGACTAAAGGAAATTCTGAAATCTAATTGGAGTTTGGAGGAAAGTGGAATGTAATAACTCAAGACAACTTCAATAAAATCACACTATTAGTTCAATTCAAGACTCTCTGCAACATCAAGTTGAATAATGCTCTCCACATAAGAATATGCACCGCCAGTTATGAAAAATGCATGGATTCCTAAATCCTTAGCTCTCTGGGTCTCAAAATTATAAGATGGCAGCTGATCACACTTAAGGTTTACTTGCAGCAGTTCGCCGCTCTTTCTCAAGCCTAGTAGATCCATAGGTGCGTCATGGCAGTTAATAGTAAATCGTTTCGTCCAACAACCCAATTTGCCACGCTCCGTTATATACTTGTCACACCATATATCTTGCTTAAATTGGAAAAGATACATTGATTCCCCCGAAACTGCAATGCACGGATAAGAATGTGGAGCACCAACTGGCAGCATTACCTCTTCAAAAACTTCATCACCCATTTCGAAACGCACAAGTAAATTATAGAAACCCTCATCGGTTCTTCTATATCCAACCCAGCTCCGTTCATGATTGTAGGTTTCTCTTTAAGCATATGACATGAAGGGGCAACACCGATTCTTCTCCTAGTGTTGGTGCTTAGACTATAAACCTCAATTAGGTATTGATTTTTGTAGGGTTTATCCTTGTCATCCCTCATCCGCAAAATCCTCACAACCTTGTAGTCATTAACTCCGGAATGGAACCCAAATGCCAGATAGGTCCTATAACGATTGGACTTGGACTTCGAGTCGAAAATTAGAGATTTTGGGAGGGTCTTTAATTTTCAAAGTGCTGGGTTCCATAAGCATATGGTGCCTGTGCGTTCATTAGACAAGCATATGAGCCCATTACAGGAACTGTGGATCTCTGAAGATTGTGTGAGGATGTGCGCGGGAAACTGCGGTTCAAAACGGAAAACTCAGATTTGTAGGTGAAGATGATATAAGTGTTTTGGCTTGAGGTTTTGAGATGTGCTTCAATGAAAGTGCGGTCAGTGATTAGAGAGTGCCATGGTTTACAGACCGACATGAATTGGAGTAGTGATTTTACGGGCAATCTAACTAGGATCTCAATCAATATGTCTTCGGGGAGATGGTGAAGTTTGGAATTTAACGACTCTGCTCTGCTTCTCCTCCTCCCCATTTTTTGTTTTGCTTTCCCTGCTGATAATTGGAAAACCTAGATTTTGATTTTAAATCAATAGACAGAAACTGATAATCAGAAACCCTAATATAATTTTAGGAACATATTAATGTTTAACCTTGATCGACCAAACGGAAAACATATACATAGAAGACCTCTGACAAACACTGGAAACTCTCTGATTTTACACTAGGATCATTTAATTTTGGTATATCCAGAGTATATAATATAAATATATATATATATATAAATATAAAAAATAGTTAAATTACAAGGAAAAGAAAACATATATATATATATGTATAAGGGTTATATTGTGGATTTTTAAAAGTATTTAAAGGATTCTAGCGGATGCAACTGTGATTGGTTGAAAAAGTAATTACTTCTATTTTTATGGAGTATTAAAATCTTATTTTAAAAGACAATATTATCCTCATTTGTTTTTTTTTGACTATTATTTTCTATCCTCTTTCATTGTGTCTATATATATATATAACATATAATTCATTTTTTTAATATAATCTTTTTATTGATGATAGATTCTATATATATTGTAAAATTGTATAATTGAGTTTTAGTTAATAGTCTTTTATTGATGATGGATTCTGTATATATTGTAAAATTGTATAATTGAGTTTTAGTTTATTTGTAAAAGATTGGAAGTGAATGGTTTAGTAGAGAGAGAGAAAAAAGATTTTCACAATTTTGGAGAGCATAATAACTTTTGGTAAGTAAATCTATTTTTCTTTTCACTTTTCAAGTTGAAAAAAAAAAACTTGATTGCTGTTGCAGGGATGTTTTCGTGTTCCAGCAAACAAGATTTTCATAATTTTGGAGAGGGTATTGACTTTTGGTAAGTAAATCTTTTTGTCTTTCACTTTTTAAGTTAAAAAAACAAAAAACCTTGATGGTTGTTTCCGATAAGACTTGCCAGTGAGTATGTTATTCTTATTAACAGCTAATGTGGTTTAATCACAAATACATGGTCTGCAATTATAAAATCAAGTAAGTGATAAATAGAAAATCAGAAAAGGTAATTAAATTTTATTCTAAATAAAATTATTATCCTTATTTATACATTTTTTAATTTTATAAGTACTGTGCATTTGTAATTGGATGACTAAATTGACGTTTTCTCGTATGATTGAAACTAACAATCCATTGAATTACGGATATCTTTTCTTCCTAGACGTGATACTTGGATAGCTGGCACCAAACTCGAGTCCTACTCAGTATTTGGATTAGGTTGGACAATTCCATTTTATTTATTTAATTTTTTAATTTTTTATTTTTGGTATATACGGAGTATATTAGTAACCCCATGTCTATGCAATATTAGTAACCCCATGTCTATGCAATAAATCCGAATTAAAAAAAATCAAATTTAGGTTCTTTGACAAATATAATGGAATTGATGGGACAAAAATAATAAGTCCGCTTTAAAAGAAAAAAAAAAAAAAAGCCATGACAATTTGTTATGTAAATTCTGCTGTCAAGTTGCCCCTGCTCATGAGTAATTATTTCCTAGTATTAAAGACCATGCATGCTAAATAAAGCTTAATAATAACCTTTGCTTGTATCTGTCATGAAGCACTTGTCTCTGCCCTAACAATGGCTACTCACCACCGCTGCCGCGGCCGCCACGGCCACCACCACCACCTATTCTTTCCTGCTGCCATTACTATGATAGTAACATTAATAAAGTCCAGGTAGAGGCATGCCACCAACTAGAAACAGCCTTGCCTAAGCATGAATTGCCACCACTTTCTTATGTTCCAAACTTACCACAACCCTAATCTCTGCTACGTTGGGTAAGAAATCACTAAACAAATATGCAAGCCTTTTCTCTCATACATTCAATTTGATGCAAGTTTATTAACAGTAAAATTGTAAGATTATCTATCTTATCCTTAATATTTGTATGACAACAGGGCTTGTTAGAATTTCCAATACACATCAAAATCAAACAAGACATTACAAAAATGCAGATAAATGAATTAATTATTTACTTTACCGAAGACCACTGGACAACAATTATCGTGAAAATCGTCTAATCTACTTGGATACATATTACACGTTACAATGTTAGGGGTGGTAAATGGTGCCTCCATAGGTCATCCCTATTCTCATCATCAGCTTCTCCTCATCTTACTTTAAAAGGTTTAATTATCGAAAAAAAAAAAAAAAAAAAAAACTTTAAAAGGTTAACTTTCTTTTAGCCTTGTAACCTTAAAAAAAAAACATATAGTATTTGCTTCGTTTTAGATACCACATTAAAAATAACCCTTCAAACCACTAAAGTTCATCCTGTCGAGGAAACGAAAGTTTTTAAAATTTTATGAAGGATTTTCAAATAAAGATTTTGATTCATACATAAATCCAAGTTTTTTTCATGAAGAACATGATGATCCATTCAATTTAGGGATATAAAACTTACATCAAGTTTGAGTAAACCTTAGATCTCTGCTCTAGAGTAAATATCCTCGCTTATTGTAAATCTCCATAAGCATCATGAATGGCCTTGGAAAGCTTATCTTGTAAAGCTTATCTTGTGAGAGCCTCTATTGAGAACACTAACCCTAAAATTCCTAAAATTATAGAGAAAGAAATATTTTCTTGTCTTCTAAAAATTATTGCGCAAGGGTAACCTAAAATATACATGGACTAATGTATATATAGACAAAATAAAAATAATAATTAAAGACATTATATTTTTCTCAATCTCTAGAAGTAAAGTGATATCTCAAATTTAATGGGCTTCCAATATCAAGTTGGGCTATGAGTGAGAATTCTTTGGTTTTATTATTTTCTTGGCTACAATGAATTAATAATTGACCCGATACAATATACCATGTACCCAATTCAATTAATTCATAAATTAATTTTTAATCCACTAAAACAAATTAATTACTAGAATTTAATTGAATTCCAATTAAATAATAAATAACATCCAAGTCAATGTTGCATTTTGACCCCTTTATGCATAATTAATTATCGGATAAATAAAGTCATCCTTCCGACAACTAAATTAATATATTTATTTTGGTACATTTGATTATTTGCGGCTTGATCATAATAAAACATTTGTTTGACAAAAATAATAATTTAAATAAATAAATAACTATATAGAAAATCATTTTGCCTAAAAACATACGAAAGCCTTCGAATTTACTTTGTGATCAATTATAATTAATATAAAATAAATACAAGTAGTAATAATGCAAATATTGAGAATATAACCCTCTAACTATTAATTATATAATTACCTAAAGTATCGGTCTTTGGATTTCGAAGATTCTGCCGAACAAATCAAAGTAATTACTAATTAATAAAAGAGTTTATATTTCTCTCATGCTTAAAAGTTAAATGCCATGACAGTGATATGGAGCAATTGCATACGACGGTTCTCGCAATATATCTCAACCTAACGCGGATCCAATTCAAGTCTTATTTAATAATGAGTCCATCCATAATTACCGACTAGGAACTATTTATGATTACTATTTATGTTCATGTATTGATCGCCATCATATATACACACACATATATATATATATATAAATATCTTTTGTAATCAAGTAGACACTATCAATTCCATAATGATTCGAAACATAATACATTGAATTCACTAATTGTATAAAACATATATATTTCAGATATGTTAGGTACATATGTCATTTTAATCCAAATAGAAATTTGCTACGTCAGGGCATATAAATCCCAACACATCCATCACATGAAGCTAAGAAAAGTATTCACTCTGCACAATAACTTAATTGGTGCTTATAGTTTACTTTCTGATGGGGATGCCCTATACTCGTGAGAATCCAATATATTTGAACTTGTTGATGCATAGGTTGAACATTGATAAGAATGCTTTTTCAGTGGGAAAAAATCATCTAAAACATAAAAGACAAGCACTGTTGACCTTAAGGATTTCATCCAATGACAATCTAGTTGTTTTGATGATAACAAACCATTAATGGTGTTTAAGGACTAATATTCACATTGAGTGTTATAGATGACTTATATTCAAAGAAGAACCTCAATGAAGATCATAATGACCATTCCAAGTATTCCATTATTCAAGATCACATCAAGGAAAGAAATGGATACAAAGAAGAGTTGAAGTTGCAAAGAAAGATAGCTTGGACTACAATGAGCAAGAAAGCAACTCAAAGGAAGGAAGAAAGCAAGACTACCTCAGAGCCTAAAGATCGTGAACAAAGCTTGAAGAAAAGGATAGATAGGATGGTGAGTGTTTAGGATTCAATGTCAAAATATCTATGAATCCATTTGAAACTCATCTCTATAGGACCATGCATATCATATCATCATTCATATGCTCCTATATCCATTAGCAATAGACTATACACTTTATTCATATATAATTGTCATATGGAGTCTTTGCTAAAAAGTGAGTTAGTTCAAGCTTGCATAAGCTTTGAAAGAACTCAACACTTGAGCTAAAATGCTAGGACTATGCACATCAATTACATCAGTCACTTTAGTCTATAGAAAGTAGAGTCTAAGGCTTAGAACTTAATTACTCATCTCTAAAGCCTTAGTAAAGGACATTAGGACCCTAGTATGCACTTGATGAAAAACTGTCTTTCTGGCCAAGTATGAAAAATGGCTAAGTGTGAAAAATGAATTTTTGAAATAATGATTATTTCAAAATAATTTTTTCCGGTAATAACTCTTTATACTTCAAATAGCTTAAACTGATTTTATGGGATTTTTTCATCAATTCTACATTGGTCTACACAAGGATTCATTTTTACAAAAACTGTCAAGAATCCAAATTTGTAATAAAACTGAATTTCTACATTTTGATTTAGTTGGATTTCAATTTTTTAGTATTTTTTATTGAATCCAAATTGGGGTACTTCATTATTTACATTGTAAACTTAAAGTTAATGGACATATAAATACTACAAAGACATTTACTTAAATGTTTTCAATGGAAATAAGCTGTGTGCAGATATCCTGTACTGAAAGTCCTTTGCATAAGCTGTCATCTGTCAAAACTGTCAGTGCACCAGATACATACGTCGACCAGTTCTAGCTTCATGTCGACTAGTATCTAGGCAGTACTGAATTTCAGGAACATAACTTTCACGTCGACCGGTTTGGATTTTACGTCGACCGATTTGTACATACGTCGACCGGTTTGTAGCATACATCAACCGGTTCATGCAAAGATGTCGACTGGTTTATGCTATACGTCGACCAGTTCTTGTCGGATCTACAGAATTCAAAATGCAACGGTTCTATTTTCCTCGAACCTTGTGCATTCAACTCCTAACACCTATATTGAGCTTGCAAACTCTATAAATAGAGTGGGGAATGTATGTATAATAAAGAGACATCATTTGAAAGCCTTCATATTGCATTAAAGAGTGCTTTTGTTCTCAAATCTTCTTTTCATCTCTCTCATTCATTCTTATTCTATCTTGAGAGATTCTAGCAAAGATTAAAAGGGTTTTTGCTCTTACTTTAATCTTCATAGAGTTTTTGCTCTATTATACACTTGAGAGATTATAAGAGCTTACATTCTTTACTTATATCATCTCCTCTCATTCATTTCATTCATAGAGTTTGAGTTTCATTTATATTCATCAATACTCTAGTTGTGAGCTGAAAATTGTACTACTATCTTTGAGAGATCTATTGTACTTCATTGTTCTTGCTACTATCTATTGTAAGGGTTGGATTGACCCACCGGGTTGGTGTGACCCAAAGGAAGATTAAGAGAAGGTTGTTCTCTTAGCAAGGAAAAGAAGCAAGGTCTTGCTTCATGTAAAGGTTTGCTCTCCACCCGTAAAGAGAAGCCATAGTGGATTGGGAAGTCTCAAGAGGAGTTTTGAGCCGAGGAGTAGGAGTTTTCGAACCTCGCTAAAATCGCTGAGTCAATGTTTGCAATTTCTCTTCCCTATCTCTTTTACTTTTATGCTTTGAATTGATTATCAAGTTCATTTGGTTATTGCATAATTATTTTAAGAGACTAGTTAGTAATCATATTTATAAATTGTGAAAATTGGCCATTGACTCTATTCACCCCCCCTCTAGAGTCAATTCTTGGGCAACAACGATACGAATTCCAATAGAAGATGGCATCAAGTAGAAGTAGACAGACGAGTTTAAGAAGGTTTAAACAGTACTGGCCGTTCATGCTGCAAGAGGTATAGATATATCAAGTCAAGCACGTCTTTGAAAATGAAAAATAACATGATTCTTCCATATTATTGTTAGAAATTCTATTTAGTATATTAGTGTATTCATGTAATTTATTTGTCTCACGCGCGCCTAGTATGAGGCTTCCTTGGCTGGTCTTATCCTCGTAGGCCTTGCTTCTCTGCTGATTTGGTCCATAACACATGGTTAGTGTTTCTTAAAGCACTCCATATATATATATATATATTTTAACGGAAGAAACTGAATATTAAGGAAAAAGGAATAATACAATCAAGAAGTAGAGCGGTTAACAACCACTGGGGCTAAACCCTCCACTCAAAATCACAACACTCGGCTTCAAGAGCCTTTTTACCTAGCTTATGAGCAACAACATTACCTCCACGAGGCACCTAAGCCAAAAAAAGGACCTTTACATGCTTTAAGAAGAGAGACAATATCCTAAAAAATCACACAAAGAGCAGCCGCAGAGGGTTGAAGCCTCGTAACGGGCTGACAATCACCCTCCACCACGACATTCTGACATCCCCATAGCTGGAGAAGAGAGAGACATTTGCGAAGAATGAGAGCTTCAGCAATAGATGGGTCACTAACATGAGAGAAAAAAACTAAAGCCACTCGGATAGGATGACCATCATGATTCCGCAATATCATACCACCCCCGTATAGCTTTCTAGATGAATCAAAAGCTGCATCAAAATTGAGTTTAAGACAACCCAAAGCCGGAACACACCATCTTGAAGGAACAGAAACAACCGTAGGGGAAGGAAGAGAAAGCAAACTGGATTGACGCTGAATTTCCTGAAATTCAAGAAAGTCCCTGTGAGCCTTCTGGGCTGCCGCAAATGGATCCTAATGGAGGCGAACAAAGATCAGGTCGTTTCGACATTTCCAAATGGTCCAGCAAATGAAAGAGGCAAGACTTAAACTCTCCATTAAATTAGCATAACCTAGCAAGCGCTCTGTAAGATCCACCCATCGTTTTGGCCAAAAGGAGGGAGACACCCTTCGAAAGTCAAAACATAGAGGACTCAGCAACCAAACCAAACAAGCAAAAGGGCAGGGACAAAGTAGATGATCCACCGTTTCCATAGCCACTTCATAAAAAGGACAAGAAGAAATCTCTGAAACCCCGCGACGTGAAAGTAAAGAATTCACCGAGATACGATTATGCAAACTCTGCCAAAGGAAAAGCTAAATCTTTTGATGTGTGGGAATAGACCATGAAAGGCGCCACATACCAGGCTTAGCACCCTCAAAACTACAACCCTCAGTCAACGCTGAACCAACATTCTCTAGAAGAACGGATAAGGCAATTTGATAAGCACTGCAGACCGAAAAAGATCCATTAGAAGATGCACCCCAAACTTTACAATCAGGTCCTCCCAAGACACTCAACGGAATTTGAAGAATTAAATTACTATCGCGAGAGTTAAAATAATGGTGCACCAGCTCTGTATTCCAACTGTGAGAAGAGTGATTTATTAAAGCCGCAACAGAAGAAAATGGAGCATACAGCGGCCTAGTGGAAACTGATCCCAGAAGAGAATCCGGAAGCCAATTGTCTTTCCAGCAATTGACCTGTGACCCGTCGCCAATACGCCATTTCAAGCCGAGCTTAATAACAGCACGAGCAGAGAACAAACCTCGCCATGCCCATTAAGCTTTAGCTTTATATGGGGCATCAACAAAATTACAGTTTTTAAGTACTTCTGCTTGAAGGATTTAACAAGAAGAGAATCATCACCAATTTCCATTCGCCACGCCAACTTTGCAAGCACCGCCAAGTTAAGAGCTTCCACATTTTTAAAGCCCAAACCACCAGAAAATTTGGGAGCACAAAGATTGGACCAACTAACCCATTTAATTTTGTTGGACTTTTCCTCACCACTCCACCAGAAATTAAGTAGTTTGCTTGTGATATCCTTGCAATTCTTCTTTGGAAGCTTAAGACATTGCATAGCATTAGTCGGAAGAGCATTAAGCACCGCTTTCAACAACACTTCCCTACCTGCCTTAGAAAGCAAATTACCTTTCAGTAACTTGACTCGGGAAGAAATCCGATCTGAAATGAAATTCAGCGAAGCAACCTTGGACTTCCCTAAGAAAGAAGGTAGCCCCAGATACTTGTTCTGCCAATCAACATTATGAATACATAAAATCTGTCCACACTGATCTTTCAAATCCGAAACAGTATTAGGAGAGAAAAAGATGCTGGATTTAGCAAAATTAACCAATTGACCTTTTAAAGCAGCATAGCGATCCAAAATAAATTTAATGATCCGCACCTCCGAATTGTTGACTTTACAAAAAAGAAGAGCATCGTCGGTGAATAGCAAGTGAGATATAGGAGGACAACCGTGGGCCATTTGCAAACCATGAATCTTTTTTCGGGCTTCAAACTCCTGAAACAACATAGACAGTCCTTCAGTACAAAACAGAAACAAGAACGGAGAAAGAGGGTCTCCCTGACGGAGACCTCTAAAAGGAACAAAGCTGTCACCGCATTCTCCATTTAGCACCACAGAAAAAGGTACCGTACTGATACATTCTCGCATCAAATTAACCAGCGTTGATCAAAACCCAAATGGTGCATAAATTTACAAACAAACGACCAATGAACTCGGTCATAAGCTTTAGCCATATCAGAAGAGTAATATATAGCTGAAACAATTTTTGCATTGCATAAATGAATTTTATGGGCTCTAAACTCAGTTTTCAGGCTATAATAAATTAAGAAACATTGTATTTCCTTCCTTCAAAAAAATTTGCACCGTTCTCTTTGTGCTTTAAATAAATTACTACTTCTTACAATTTGCAATGTGCTCTGTTTTGTGCTCGAGCAAATTCCGAAATCTGATTGATATCTGAAGAAAATGATAACGTAACCACTCACGACATTTATTTGAAGAGGAACTTGTGTAAGATTATATTACTCCATTAGTTCAATTCAAGCATGAGAAATCCAATCTTTAACCAGGGTTGGTCTATGGACACAGAACATATGTAGCGCAGCAAGTGATGATATCTAATCTTGGTTAAGGTTTAGCCCGGCGACACTCCTAATTATGTAGTTAATACAAGTATATATGGTGTTGCATTCAAGCTACAGTCACTAAGTTCATGCATTCAAGCTACAATCACCAAGTTCATGCACTCAAGCTAAAATCACCAAGTTCATGCACTCAAACTAAAAAAAGCTTTTCATATTAAATTTTTTACAATAGGTTAGTTTTCATTCTTCTCCAATGCTTCTGCCAGAAAAACAAATCGGTGCTTATAATTTAGTCTCCAAAGAAAATCTTCCATACTTACAACATACAATATATTTTACCAGCCAAAGCCAATAATAAACACTAAGATATGAGTTGTGACTAGCTTCTTTTGAAGATCAATACTACCAACTTGTTAATGCATGGATTGAACACAACAAAGTAGCATTCATTTGTAGAAGAGAATTCAAATAACTACACTGCCCAAGACAAATTCCAATAGCTGCACCACAAGCATCTGCTAGCTATTTCTTTTTCTTTTTCCGCCGCTAGCTAATTCACATGGTCGATTTCAATTATCGAGTGAAAAAAGATTATTTCCACCATCAGGTTGAATGAAGCTCTCCCCATAAGAAGCTACCTTTAAACATCTATGAATTCCTAGATCTTTACTTGTTTGGGTCTCAATATTACAAGACATCAGATGGCTCTCGTGGTTTTGTCGTAGCAGTTCACCCCTCTTTCTCAAGGCTAGCAGCTTGGCAGGTGTGTCATGAAAAATACCAGTAAATCGTTTTGTCCAACAACTCGTTTTGCCACACTTCATTGTCCATATGTCACACCACTTATTCAGATAAGATACAGTAATTCCCCCAAAACTGCTATTTCGGCACAACAATTTGTAACCCCATCCGGTAGCATTACCTCTTCAAAAACTTCATCACCCATTTCGAAACGCATAAGCAATTTTTCACAACTACCCTCCGAAGTTTTCTTCGTTGCAACCCAATAAGCAGCACCATTGACAATTGCTGGATTCCGATAAAATGAATAACATGAAGGGGTAACATCAATTCTTCTCCAAGAGTCGGTGCTTAGACTATAAACGTCAGTTAGGAATTGATATTTGTAGGGCTCATCCATCTCATACACCAAACACCAAATTTTCACAACCTTGTAGTCATTAACTTTGGGGTGGAACCCAAATGCCAAACAGATGCTATAATAAACCAAATTGGAGTAGATAATTGGAGATTTTATATCTGGAGAATTAGGGAGGGTCTTTAGTTTTCTAAGTGATGGGTTCCATAAGTATATAGTGCCACTACATAATACATTAGACAAGCATACGAGGCCATTACAGGAGCCGTGCACACATAAAGATTTTTTGCGAATGCGTGAGGGAAGCTGCGGCTCAAAATACTCGTTAAAAGATACATCATCATAACGTATTGAGTAACGGTTAATTCTGGGAAAACCAGATTCATAGTAGCTGAGTATGAAATTTGTGTTTTGGCTTGAGGTTTTGAGATGTGCTTGAATAAAGAAAGGGTCAGTGATTAGAGAGCTCCATGATTTGCAGACTGACCTTAATCGAAGTAGTGATTTTACCGAGAGTCTGACCAGGATCTGAATCAAGATTTCTTGAGGGAGATAATAAAGATTGGAATTTGACCCTGCTATGCTCCTCCTTGCCATTTTGTTTTGGCTTAGATTCGCTCCTGCCATATGGGATAATCAAAACACTAGTGGACTCCTAGTCTTTATGGGATTGTGTTGGGAGTGGTAGGTCAAGTTGGGTTAGGTTTGGATTTATATTCTTCTTCTTATTATTATTATTTTATTGGATTTTAAAAAAGTATAGTTTATTACTTTTGGAATGAGAGAATTTTACGGAAATTAGATTTCAAAATGTTTAAAATCAATGGAATTTTAAAAGAATTAGGATTTGGCAGCATTTTATTGGAAATATTTTATCATTGGCAAATTCAGGGAAAAATGGAAGTATTTGAGGGAATTTGGTAACCGACAATTTTTTTTGGAAAAAAAAAAAAAAAAAAAAAAAAAAAAAAAAAAAAAAAAAATCTAGTATTACATACGCGAATTATATTTTGCCTTTTAAGAACCAACTCCAATGAAACGATTTAAAAACTTTTTAATTCTTGGTAGTCATCGTTTAATAGTTTATTTATTTATTTTATTTTTTTATTTTTTTATGTATATGTATATACAATTCAAATGAATTTTAATCGTAATGAAATACATAAATTCTTATAGATCTTTTTAGATTTTTTGTTTTTATTTTTATTTTTATTTTTATTTTCATAAAAGGTTTATAAACTATCAAAAATAAAATAAATATCTATAAATTTATATAGTAGGGGAAAGTGCATTAAACTCCCCTCAACTACAAATAACCCCCTCCAACTATGAAATTGGTTAAGTTTTAGGACAGAGAAGGTTTTCCGGCAGACTGGCATTGACAGAAAAGTTAGAAAGACCTTTTTACCCTTCCCCAAAATGAGGTTGTTTTAGTACCAACTCACTCAAGGAATGAGGTGCCAGATAGTAATCTCAAAGACCAATCAAAACCCACATCACAGCCACCTCATCCACATGCTCGGCAGACCTTTATCAAACGGTTCCACTGAGCAACCTTTATTATTATCTTTTTTTCCAAAGGCAAGAAAATCTTTCATTAGATGAAATTAAATATGAATACAATCCATATAAGCTTTATCTTCTATGAAAGTTGGAAAAATATCAAAAAAACATACAGTTTCTCTTCTCTGCATAGCATACTGGGCAAGACTATGAGCCAAAACATTTGCCTGCCGCTTCACCCAACCAATCTTCCATCGATCATGTAGTTTTATATATGCCTGAATATCTCCCAAAATAGCTTCAACGTCAACTGAAACTTTTGATGGATTAATCACCAAACTACAATCTCCTTCAATCTCCACTTCTGTTAATTCCCATGCTTGAGCCCACTTTAAGGCTAATCTTGCAAACATGGCTTTAGCTATTAATACAGAAGCCACGTTTGGGAAGAAATGGATGACCGCCTTTAAAACCTTACCCCTACAATCTCGAAGAACTAAGCCAGTAGTAGTATCTTTGGTGTGATCTCTATAGGGAGCATCAAAATTCAGCTTCAATCCACTTTCTGCAGGAGCTTTCCATCACACAACATCAGATTGTGAGGAACTGCTCATCCTAGCTTCATGGCCGCCTTTAATAACCTCTTGATACTCATTCCAATGGTGAAATGCTAACTACATTAGAGCCCTCTCCCCAATCTCTTTCTATTTAAAATAAAATCGATTTCTACTCTTCCATAAATACCAACAAACATAGACAAATAAGCTCGGAGTGAATCCCACATTTCATAGTTTTATGGAGTTCGTGGACGGAGTCGTGGTGATTAGTTCTTGGCTAGTCTTCTAGCCAAAGAAGATGATGTAGTAGAAGAAGATTATCCTGCAGTTGTTCGTGATTTTCTAGATGTGTTTCTGGAATATTTGACAGAGTTGCCTCCACACCGAGAAGTGGAGTTCACTATTGATTTGATGCCCGGTACCGAACCAATTTCTATGGCACCGTATCGTATGGCACCAGTTGAATTGGAAGAATTGAAGATGTAGCTTGATGATTTGAGGATGAAAGGTTTCATCTGACCGAGTGTGTCACCATGGGGCGCACCAGTCTTGTTTGCTAAGAAGGAAGATGTTTCTTTGAGGTTATGCATTGATTACCGGAAGTTGAATCATGCCACCATCAAGAACAAGTATCATTTACCAAGGATAGACAATTTGTTTGACCAGTTAAGGGGAACCAGTTGTTTTTCAAAGATTGACTTCAGGTCAGGCTATTATCAGCTGCGAGTTAGGGATGAGGATATTCCAAAGACGGTGTTCTGTACTCGGTATGGACATTATGAGTTCCTTGTTATGCCTTTTGGCTTGACTAATGCGCCAGCGGCATTCATGGACTTAATGAACCGTGTCTTTCACGATTAATTAGACCAATTTGTGGTAGTTTTCGTGGATGACATTCTTGTGTAATCACGATCTCGGGAGGAGCACGAGATCCATTTGAGAATTGTATTGTAGATTTTACGGGAGCACCGATTGTATGCCAAATATGAGAAGTGTGAATTTTGGCTACAAGAGGTGAAGTTTTTAGGGCATGTTGTTTCAGAAGGTAGAGTATCAATTGATCCATCAAAGATAGAGGCAGTTCTAAATTGGGAGCAACCCAAGAATGTGTTTGAAATCCATAGTTTTCTTGGTTTAGTAGGTTACTACCGAAGATTTGTGAAAGATTTTTCTCGCTTGGTAGCACCTATGAAACGTTTGACCCGGAAAGGAATCAAGTTTGTGTGGAATGAAGCTTGTGAGTCATCATTTCAGGAGTTAAAGACAAGATCTACTACAGCTCCAGTGTTGGTGATACCTGAGCGTGGCTTAGGTTACGTGATTTATTGTGACGCTTCACGTGATGGTTTGGGATGCGTGTTGATGCACGATGGTAGAGTAGTGGCCTATGGGTCTCGACAGTTGAAGACTCACGAGCTTAACTACCCTACTTATGATTTAGAGTTAGCGGAGTTGTATTTGCCTTGAAGTGTAAGAGACACTACTTGTATGGTGAGAGAGTCGTGGTGTACTCAGATCATAAAAGTCTCAAGTACCTTTTTTCCAAAAAGTACTTGAATAACAGACAGAGGCGATGGGTTGAATTATTAGAAGATTATAATTTTGATTTGCAGTATCATCCGGGCAAGGCAAATGTGGTAGCAAATGCCTTAAGCCAAAAATCTCGTGGGACTTTGGCCGGTTTGGCTATTCAAAAATGGAAGATGCTTGAAGATTTGGCAAAGATGGAATTGCAGTGTTTTGATGATGATGTTTGCAGTGAGTCAGCATTCTTATTTAGTCTTGTGGCTCAGCCTACTCTTGTTAGACGAGTGATTGAGTTACAGAGACAAGATCCAAATTTGGATGCCATTTACACCTTGATCTCTGGTGGTAAGACAGTGAAAGAGTGGACCTTACATGTAGATAGAGGTCTATGGTATAGAGGCTTGTTGGTTGTTTCTAAAGGATGCCGTGAGGACATCCTACGGGAGTTGCACACTTCCCACTTTGCAGTTCATCCAGGCGGTAAAAAGATGTATCACAATTTGAGATGTCAGTATTGGTGGAACGGGATGAAGAAAGATGTTGCACAGTTTGTGGCTAAGTGCCTTACTTGTCAACAGGTGAAGGCTGAGCATCAGAGACCGGCTGGTTTGTTATAACCATTGCCTGTAGCACAGTGGAAATAGGAACATATTGCTATGGATTTTGTGACAGGTTTTCCAAGGTCACGGAGGGGCAATGAAGCTGTATGGGTTATCGTTGATAGATTAACCAAGACGGCTCACTTTTTGCATATTAAGGCAACAGATGATGTAGAGAAGCTTGCTGTTCTTTATGTGAAGGAGATTGTAAGGTTACATGGAGTTCCTGTAACCATTGTTTCAGATAGGGATGCCAAGTTCATTACGAAGTTCTGGGAAGGACTTCAAGCAGCGTTTGGTTCAGCGTTGCATCTTAGTACGGCATTCCATACATAGACAGACGGCCAGTCAGAGCATACTATCCAGATCTTAGAGGATATGCTTCGGGCATGTGTGCTTGACTTGGGTAGTAGTTGGGAAGATCATCTACCGCTTATTGAGTTTGCCTACAACAACAGTTATCAGGCGAGCATTGAGATGGCTCTATTTGAAGCATTGTACGGTAGACCTTGTAGGTCTCCAGTTTATTGGATTGAGGTGGGCGAGACAGCCGCCTTAGGACCCGACATTGTACTCAAGACTACTGAGAAGATTAAGCTGATCAGACAGAGGCTACTTATAGCTCAGAGTCGACAGAAGAGCTATGCAGATAATCGGAGAGCCGTTATCTTTTGAGGTGGGAGACCATGTTTTTCTACGGGTTTCTCCCCGGAAGAGATTGTAGAGGTTCAGAAAGAGTGGCAAGTTATCGCCACGATTCATTGGACCTTTTAAGATCTTGGACCGGGTAGGACAGGTTACCTATAGACTTGCTTTACCACCGCAGATGTACAGAGTCCATAATGTCTTTCATGTATCGATGCTACGGAAGTACGAGCCGGATCTATCTCATATTTTGAGTTGGGTTGATGAGGATGTTTCCTACGAGGAGGGACTAGTTTAGATCCTTCACACATAACAGAAGGTGTTGAGGAACAAGACGATACCATTAGTGAAAGTTCTCTAGAGGCATCATGGAGTTAAGAGGGCTACTTGGGAGCTTGAATGGGAGGTTCGCTCCAAGTATTCAGAGTTGTTTTCTCCCTCAAGTATGTCTTGATTTCGGGGACGAAATCTTTTAAAGTTGGGGAGAATGTAATGTTTGAGTTTATATATATATATATGGTGTAGCATAAGAACAAAAAAAAAAAAAAAAAAAAAAAAAAAAGAAAGAAAAAAAGAAAGGAAAAATAAAAAAAAAAGTGGGTGGGACCCACAATTTGTTTAAGTCAATTTGAGACCATATTTGGTCTCTGTTTGTTTTCATCCTCTCTCTCCCGTCTCTGTCTTCCTCTAGGTTCTTTTTTTTTTTTTTTTCATTTCAAGCTCCCACTCTTGATTTCTCCCTCATTTCTTAGTGTTTCTAAGAGCCGTTTGCGGCTATTCTAAGCCCACGATGAGATCAACAAGTTGATAGGAGCAATTCCTTGGTTGGTGCATAATAGGAAATTCGAAATCCTAGGGTTTGAGGTGGAAAATTGGGGATTTTGCATAAAATTGAGGTAGGAGTTCTAATTCACATGTTCTTGGGCCTTTTTGTGAATTACTCTACTTAATTGATTATTAACATGCTTAATTTGTAGAAAATTTCTTGCTTTATTATATATATATTTATATTGTGTCAAAGTTGTGACTATATGTTGCTTGATATATATGATAATGAAGTATGTTAATTCAAGCTTTTGTGCCTTTAGTGCTAGTTTGGTGATTAGAAAACATGAAATATAAGTTTAGAAATTTTTATGTTGTAAAGTATGTCTAAGTATTAAATTTTCATGCCTATTATGATTAATTTGCTAGAAATTGCTATATGGAAGTGTGTTGATTTGTGACATAGGAAAATCTTATGTTGATTTGTGAATTGTAAAAATCCTTAATTTGACATGGCACTGGGAAGCATAAGACATTCATGCATATCATTGGGAAAGAATGGGAAAAATTGATTTGAATAAATGATATGGATTTTTGGGAAAGAATTTTAAAAAGGATTTTGCGAAAAAAAAACCTTGCCGCCTAGGAGTTGCCTAAGGACCGTGGCGTTAGTGAGGCCTAGAGGGGACTAGGGGAATCGCCCTAGTGTGGTTGAGTTACCTGGCCCTAAATGATGCCATGTAGTTGCCATGGGTCAGGGATAGTGACCAATTCTCCTCTCGTGCCGCCATGGAGTTACCATGGGACGGGCTCACTAACGGTTTGAAAATGATAATGGAAATGGTTTTGGACAATGGGGAGTAACATTTCATAGCATGGCATATCATTGCATGACATATTCATTTGTGGTATCGGGTTAATGATGTGCTATGGTGGTTATATTTTTTTTTTTCCCAACATGGTATGATCCCAATTTCTTTATTCCTATTCATGATGTGGATTCATGGGGTCTCAAGAGGTGTGCCTTAGGCACTTCCTACTGAGCCTATGCTCACCCTTTCATTTTAACATTTTTCAGGAAACGGGAAAGAAGTGGCGGATGACAATCCCCCGCAAGCTTGAAGAAGATTAGGAGTTGTATTTTGTTATCTTTTGTTTCTTAGTCCCTTTTTTTTTTTTTTTTTTTTTTGTATAGTTTAAAAACTAAAATGTCGTGTATTTATTTTTTGAAAGCCAAGGTCATGTATTATAAATCATAACTCTTGTTGGTATTTTGAAGGGAAGCGAGACTATGTAAATGCTTAAGTTGAATGGGATGACAATAATGGGCTAACTTGGGGAATGTATTATATTTTTTGTATTGTGTGTTGGGGTAGGTTGGATAGGTCTTGAAAGGCCATTATTTTATTTATTTATTTTTTTTTTAGTAGGTTGTTGTAGAATCATTTTTAGCTAAGGTCATGCCGAAATTTTTTTTTATTGATATCAGTTGGGTCGTTACAAATTTAGTATTAGAGCGAAGGTTCAAAAACCATTAGGATGACGGATAGAGGCCTACCCAGGGTTGTCTGGAAAGTTATTGGCATTGTTATTTTCTTATTTGCAAAAGTGTTTTGCTATGTGAAAAAGCATACTTAACTGTTTACTTGTTTATGTGTTTATGTGCTTATATGCCTATATTAATGTGTTCATTGCATAGTCATGTATGCTAAGTGTTAGTATAATATCCTTTTGTGTTGAGTTATTTATGGTTGAACCTTAGTGTTATTGTAATTGAAACATTTCTTTGTTTTATAGTGCGATGTCTCGGCGTGAGGAACCAAGGGAAGTTGGCCCTAGGCCAACAAGGGGTGATGTTGGCGAGAGCTTTAGCTCCAATCCGGTGGAGCCAATTGATGAGGACACACTTCTTCGAGATTTGATTGCCCCTAGAAGTGTTCCTACAAGGAGGGATAATATGGAAGCACCCGTTGAAGAGGGTGAAAGTTTGGCGGAACTAGCATTGAATTGCTTATTGCAGAAGGCCTTAAGGTCCACCATTGCTACTCATCCACAGCCGATACCTCAGCCAATACCACAACCTATAGCCCAAGTTGAGGAGACGCCAGCACAGAAACGTCTCAAGTTGATTTCTGGGTTTTCTAAGTTGATGCCAATGATGTTCGAGGGCGATGCAGATCCCATGGTAGCGGATGACTACATGGATCAAGTTGAGACTCAATTGACCTCTATGGATATGATGGATAATCACTTAAAAATCATCCTAGCCACTTACAAGTTTTCAAAGGATGCCAAGTTTTGGTGGAAATCGGTCACAAATTAGTATAGGATTGAAGAGATGAGTTGGGATAGGTTCAAGGAGCTGTTTTATGAGAAGTATTTCCCTGCTCCCAAGAGGTGGGAGTTAAATGATCAGTTTATTGGCTCATCCAAGGTAATATGTCGGTGACGGAGTACGAGAACAAATTCACTTCTCTTTCCCACTTTGCTCTAGAGATGGTGAGAGATGAAGTTGATAAGACACGAAAGTTTATTTTTGGTCTTGATTTTAAAATGAGGCCTTTGTTAACGGCACAGGGCATCAAGGTTTATTCTGAGGCAGTGGAAAGGGCATTGATGCTAGAGGCGGAGGCCAAAGATAAAGATGCAAGAAGGGAACAGTGGAAGCAAAAAGGGAATGCAGGGTCATTTTCAGAGGGACATTCAGGGAAGAGGAACAGGGGTGGTTCATCTCAGTTTCAGGGGCAGCAGTCAGCATGATCCACTCCTACCACTCATATGCCAGTAGGTTTTTCCAGGAGTGGTGTTATTTGTTATCGTTGTAATCAGTGGGGCCACTACAAATCAGAGTTTCCACAAACATCGGTTAATTCTGGGGTTTGTTTTGGTTGTGGCCAATAGGGCCATAAGGTTAAGAATTATCCAAATCAGGGAACAGGCACCGATAGTGGCAGAGGGTCACAGCAGAGGCCATCACAGTCGGCTACGGTTCAGTCAGGTTTCAGACCACCACCACCACAACTTGTCATGTCTTCTCAAGGTTCACGGCCAATTAGGAATGATACTCCTACTATGTTAGTGCAACAGTCAGGTGTTCAGGTTAGCAGTTCTCAGGCACAGGCACCATAAAGACGTGTTTTTGCACTTGCACAGGCCGATACATCTTCTTGTCTATCAGTTCTTCAAGGTATATTTTCAGTGTTTGGTTCTTGGGCCCGTGTTTTTTTTTAACTTTGGTGCATCGCATTCCTTCATATCATCATCATTTGCACTTGCATCGGGGTTAAAGGTCAGTATCATGGATTGGGCGTTATGTGTTGATACACCAGTTGGGGTTTCAGTGTCTTTGAGCCGAGTCGTGCGGGATTATTCCATTGTGATAGCCGGGCGGACTTTTGTGTTTGACTTTAACCTCCTGCAGATGACTAGCTTTGATGCCATTCTCGGGATGGATTGGTTAGCTTCCTTTCTTTTTCCTAGGAGATCGGAGTGATTCCCACATTTTATCGTTTTATGGAGTTCGTGGACAGAGTTGTGATGATTACTTCTTGGCTAGTCTTCTAACCGAAAAAGATGATGTAGTGGAAGAAGATTATCCTGCAGTTGTTCGTGATTTTCTAGTTATGTTTCTGGAGGATTTGACAGAGTTGGCTCCACACCGAGAAGTGGAGTTCACTATTGATTTGATGCCCGGTACCGTGGCGATTTCTATGGCACCGTATCATATGGCACCAGTTGAATTAGAAGAATTGAAGATGCAGTTTGATGATTTGAGGATGAAAGGTTTCATCCGACCGAGTGTGTCACCGTGGGGCGCACCAGTCTTATTTGCTAAGAAGGAAGATGCTTCTTTGAGGTTGTGCATTGATTACCGGAAGTTGAATCATGCCACCATCAAGAACAAGTTTCCTTTACCAAGGATAGATGATTTGTTTGACCAGTGAAGGGGAGCCAGTTATTTTTCAAAGATTGACTTGAGGTCAGGCTATTATCAGCTGCGAGTTAGGGAGCACCAATTGTATGCCAAATATGAGAAGTGTGAGTTTTGGCTACAAGAGGTGAAGTTTTTGGGGTATGTTGTTTTAGAAGGTGGAGTATCAGTTGATTCATCAAAGATAGAGGTAGTTCTGAATTGGGAGAAGCCGAAGAATGTGTTTGAAATTCGTAGTTTTCTTGGTTTAGTAGGTTACTACCAAAGATTTGTGAAGGATTTTTCTCGCTTGGCAACGCCTATGACCCGTTTAACCCGAAAAGGAATCAAGTTTATGTGGAATGAAGCTTGTGTGATACCCCTCGGATCCGAGACACGGGTTGATCAGGCCCAAGCCCAAACCCGAGGGAAATATCAAACAATTAATATGTAATACGAACACAGATGACAAAATGAATTTGATAAATAAAGTTTAAGCTGAAAGAAAACTAAATATAAAAACCTTTAATATTAAATATACTTAAATCCCAATAATCCAAAACCTCCATAAGTTAACAACTCGGGAAATTATCTCTAGTGGACCCCTAAAAACCAAACTGAAATGAAAGTAAACCGAAGATAAAATCCAAATCAAAAATCTGGAAAGAAGTCCTACGTCGTCGGTAGAATGGAAGATCGTCTCTGCTCAGCACGAACAAGCTCAAGCCTGGAACTGCCGTACACTTGGAAAATAGGAGTGGGTCAGGCCCACGAACAAGTTCTAACCTACTACAATCTAAGTAGAGACTCGATACGCATATACACTCTAACTAACTCAACAATAACTATATAAGTCGTGTATATATATATATATATATATATATATATATATATATATATATATATATCCACACTATGGACTCTTGCTGGACTATGATATGGGTCTCAACCTGAGTAGAAGGCAACATGCAAAACGTACCTGAGTGGGCATGACTACCTAAGCCTAACAGGGTACACCACAACCAGCATAGCCAGCTACGCATCCTACTGCATATATGCTCCCTAACCGTCGACTCTGAGACTCAAGCTCATGTCACGGTACCATAATAATATATTTAAAATCCGTTCATAACAATCCATAATAAATCTAGTAAGTCGTTCAGCGTATTCAACTGTACAGACTTAACATAGATAACCAGTAATCCAGCTAGTCATTCAGCTTGTGCAGCTTCTTTAACTTAGCCTAAATATAAGTAGGATTTATTTTTAATCCATTCCCTTATTCCGTATAGGTAGTATATAGCAATTTTGAGCCAATCCAAACCTAGTATGTCACCGTCCCATACCGGTGCATACAATCCAATCCATCCAGCAGTTAATAGAATAAATAAAAATATAACAATCAACCAATCCATACATTCCACAATTGACAATAAAACATTAAGTACAAATATCAATTGTTCTATATTAAGCATGATAAAATAATTGTCAATTAACAAGCTTAATCCATATTACTCTGAAGTGTCCACTAATTGATATTACAGGTTATACATGTAAACCAATTAATTCAAATCAACCATAACAGAATATAAATGTTCACAGGTTTATTTTTAGTAATTCTGGAACATGACTAACTGCAAATCATCACTAAGAATTTTAATACCAAAGCTTAAACATCTTGCAGTTCCTCCCATCCAAACTGTAAACCAACTTAGGGCCAAATAAGCATACTAAACCATTTAAATCCACACGCTTATTTTATAACATTGGGATAGGTTTAATTAAGAATTTTATTGCTAAGAACTGCTATTCTAAGTGTTAAGCAATTCTGCATCCTTTCATAACAAAAACACAGTAAACTGATTAATTAAGCATTGTCCACTGTTGCACTAAAACAAAGTTGTTTTATTTTGCATAAATCTTCTCTCAAGGATTTTAATCAAGCTTAGACCACCTCTAAACACCTCAGTATAGCTTCCAATAGAAACTAAAAATTCCAAAATCCAAGTTCTGTAGCCCACACAGTCGCAGAAAAATTAAAAAACGCACACCTAAGGGAAGAGCCTGCTCCACCAAAAGAAGAGCTTGCTCTTCCCATCTTGGAGCCGACTCTACTAGAATAAAAGCCTACTCCAAGACCCCTAGAGCCGGATCTACTTAAAAGTAGAGCTTGCTCTTCGTCCGGAAGAGCCTGCTCTTTAAAACAGTGAGCCGTCTCTCTCTCTGTTCTTCATCGTTTTCAATTCCGGTGAGTTTTTGATGAACTGACCTTCATAACTAGCGTTCCTAAGTGTTTAAATCAGGTTCCAACTTATTCCAAAATTCACTAAATTCATTGTTCAGTTACTAAAATCAATTAAAGCATGAATTTTGCATCAAGAGTCTAATACGAGCAGTTTATGCTTTCCCGAACCCCAATTGTTTTAACACACCAAACTTACAAACTAAATTAATTCCAGTGGTTCCCAACATGGTATAATAGGCATGAACTTATATGATTTAAAATAGAAATAACGCAACAAAGAATTTAATACAAACATTAAATAACTTAAACACACATCCAGTTTTAAGCATTTAAAACATGCAATCCAGTTCAATTTTTAATTCTTATTAAATTCTGGAATTGTATCAGTCATGCAAAGAACATGAGCCTAAGGGAAAGAGATAGGTTTAGAACTTGCCTTTAGGTCTCAGTTTGAAACCTTGCACCGTTGCTTCCTAAATTCTCCGGCGAACTCCGACTACTGTAAGCCTTCCTCTATTCTCTCTCTCTGCCTCCACCGACGTGTTTAAGTTCTAAAACCCTAGGTAAAACCTTAATGTATATATTTATAGGATTAAGGTTACCCTAATTCTAGTCCTAATACTAGACAGGAAACTAAGTCGGCTAAAGAAAAAATAAAACAAAACCCTAAGTTCAATTAACGAAAAATAGAAAAATAAAATACCATTTAATAATTAATTCAATTAACGAAAAAAAGAAAAATAAAATACAATTTAATATTTAATTAATTAATTCACAAACCACCACTAAATAAATAAAAACAAATAAAGTCACACTTAATCAACAAATTCACAACTAAATGAATAAAAACACAATTTAAATAATTAAATAAATTCCAGAACTATCCTTGTTAAATTAGAGGTATTACAGCTTGTGAGTCATCTTTTTAGGATTTAAAGATAAGATCGACTACAGCTCCAGTGTTGGTGATACCTGAGCGTGGCTTGGGTTACATGATTTATTGTGACACTTCATGTGATGGTTTGGGATGCGTGTTGATGCAGGATGGTAGAGTAGTGGCTTATGGGTCTCGATAGTTAAAGACTCACGAGCTTAACTACCCTACTCATGATTTAGAGTTAGCGGCAGATGTATTTGACTTGAAATGTTGGAGACACTACTTCTATGGTGAGAGATTCGAGGTGTACTCGGATCATAAAAGTCTCAAGTACCTTTTTCCCCAAAAGGACTTGAACAACAGACAGAGGCGATGGGTTGAATTCTTGGAAGATTACAATTTTGATTTGCAGTATCATCCGGGCAAGGCAAATGTGGTAGCAGATGCCTTAAGCCGGAAATCTCATGGGATTTTAGCTGGTTTGGCTATTCAAAAATGGGAGATGCTTGAAGATCTAGCAGAGATGGAATTGCAGTGTTTTGATGATCATGTTTGCAGTGAGTCGACATTCTTATTTAGTCTTGTGGCTCAGCCTACTCTTGTCAGATGAGTGATTGAGTCGTAGAGACAGGATCCAGATTTGGATGCCATTTACACCTTGATATCTGGTGGTGAGACAGTGAAAGATTGGACCTCACATGCAGATGGAGGTCTACGGTACAGAGGCTTGTTGGTTGTTTCCACAAGATGTGGTGAGGACGTCCTACGGGAGTTTCACACTTCCCGCTTTGCAGTTCATCCAGGTGGTACCAAGATGTATCACAATTTGATACGTCAGTATTGGTGGAACGGGATGAAGAAAGATGTTATACAGTTTGTGGCTAAGTGGGGTTACCTGTCAACAGGTGAAGGCTGAGGATCAAAGATCGGCTGGTTTGTTGCAACCAATGCCTGTAGCGCAGTGGAAATAGGAACATATTGCTATGGATTTTGTGACAAGTTTTCCAAGGTCACGGAGGGGCAATGAAGCCGTATGGGTCATCGTTGATAGATTGACCAAGACGGCTCACTTTTTGCCTATTAAGGCAACAGATGATGCAGAGAAGCTTGGTGTTCTTTATGTAAAAGAGATTGTAAGGTTGTATGGAGTTCCTGTAACCATTGTTTCAAATAGGGATGCCTGGTTCACTTCGAAGTTCTAGGAAGGACTTCAAGCGGCGTTTGGTTCAGCGTTGCATCTTAGTACGGCATTCTATCCATAGATAGACGGCCAGTCGCAGTGTACTATCCAGCTCTTGGAGGATATGCTTCGGGCATGTGTGCTTGACTTAGGTGGTAGTTGGGAAGATCATCTACCGTTTATTGAGTTTTCCTACAACAATAGTTATCAAGTGAGCATTGAGATGGCTCCATTTGAGGCGTTGTACGGCAGACCTTGTAGGTCTCCGGTTTGTTGGATTGAGGTGGGCGAGACAACCGCCTTAGGACCTGACATTGTACTCGAGACTACTGAGAAGATTAAGCTGATCAGACAAAGGCTACTTATAGCTTAAAGTTGACAGAAGAGCTATGCAGATAAGCGGAGACGACCATTATCTTTTGAGGTGAGATACCATGTTTTTCTACGGGTTTCTCCACAAAAGGGATTGTTGAGGTTCAGGAAGAATGGCAAGTTATCGCCATGATTCATTAGACCTTTTGAGATCTTGGACAGGGTAGGAAAGGTTGCCTATAGACTTGCTTTACCACCGCAGATGGACAGAGTCCATAATGTCTTTCGTGTATCGATATTACGGAAGTACGAGCCAGATCCATCTCACATTTGGAGTTGGGTTGATGTGGACATTAAGGAGGATGTTTCCTACGAGAAGGGACCAGTTCAGATCCTTTACACATAGTAGAAGGTGTTGAGGAACAAGACGATACCATTAGTGAAAGTTCTCTGGAGGCATCATGGAGTTAAGGGGGCTACTTGGGAGCTTGAACAGGAGGTTCGCTCCAAGTATCTAGAGTTGTTTTCTCCCTCAGGTATGTCTTGATTTCGGGGACAAAATCTTTTAAAGTTAGGGAGAATGAAATGTTTGAGTTTATATATATATATATGGTGTAGCAAAAGAATAAAAAAAAAAAATAAAAAAAAAAAAAAAAAAAGAGAAAAAAAAAAAGAAAGAAAGTGGGTGGAACCCACAATTTGTTTAAGTCAATTTGAGACCATATTTGGTCTCTGTTTGTTTTCATCCTCTCTCTCCCGTCTCTGTCTTCCTCTCGGTTCTTTATTTATTTATTTATTTATTTCAAGCTTCCGCTCTTGATTTCTCCCTCATTTCTTAGTGTTTTTAAGAGCCGTTTGCGGCTATTCGAAGCCTACGACGAGATCAACAAGTTGGTAGGAGCAATTCCTTGGTTGATGCATAATAGGAAATTCAAAATCCTAGGGTTTGAGGTGGAAAATTGGGGGTTTTGCATAAAATTGAGGTAGGAGTTCTAATTCACATGTTCTTGGGCCTTTTTATGAATTACTCCACTTAATTGATGATTAGCATGCTTAATTTGTAAAATATTTCTTACTTTATTATATATATATATATTGTGTAAAAGTTGTGACTATGTGTTGCTTGATATATATGATAATGAAGCATATAAATTGTTGATTAATTCAAGTTTTTTGTGCCTTTAGTGTTAGTTTGGTGATTAGAAAACATGAAATACAGTGACGGACCCAGAAAATTTTGTGAGGGTGGGCGGCTTTTTAATTTGTGGGTACAAAATTATATGATGGGTTCATTTTTGTAATTTTAATAGGGTTTTTTTTTTAATAAATTTTAAAGTATAGAATGAAAAAAAAAAAAAAAAAAAAAAAAAATCAGTGGGGCAAATTATAATTCTAGTGGGGGCATCTTCATAAATTATCAAAATTTGATGTATAAAATGCTAAAAAAAAAAAAAAAAGAATCCAGTGAGGGCGAATTGTAATTTTCGGGGGGGTATTTTCATAAAATTTTAAAAAATTAGGGTATAAAATGAAATTATTAAAAATCCAGGGGGGGCAAATGCCCCCCCCGGTCACCTGCTAGGTCCATGCCTGATGAAATATAAGTTTAGAAATTTTTATGTTGTAAAGCATGTCTAAGTATTAAATTTTCATACATATTATGATTAATTTGCTAGAAATTGCTCTATGGAAGTGTGTTGATTTGTGACATAGGAAAATCTTATGTTGATTTGTGAATTGTAAAAATCCTTCATTTGACATGGCATTGGGAAGCATGAGACATTCATGCATATCATTTGGAAAGAATGGGAAAAATTAATTTGAAAGAAATGATATGGATTTTTGGGAAAGAATTTTAAAAAGGATTTTGCAAAAAATTAACCCGGCCGCCTAGGAGTTGCCTAGGGACCGTGGTGTTAGTAAGGGCTAGAGGGAATTAGGGAGATCGCTCTAGTGTGGTTGAGTTACCTTGGCCCCAAATGACGCCATGGAGTTGCCATGGGTTAGGGACAGTGGCTAATCATTCTCTCATGCCGCTATGGAGTTACCATGGAAATGGTTTTGGACAATGGGGAGTGACATTGCATGGCATGGCATATCATTACATGGCATATTCATTTGTGGTATTGGATTAATGATTTGGTATAGTAGTTATATTTTTTTTTTCCCCGACATGGTATGATCCCAATTTCTTTATTCCTATTCATGATGTGGATTCAAGGGGTCTCAAGAGGTGTGCCTTAGGCACTTCCTACTGAGTTTATGCTTACCCCTTCATTTTAACATTTTTCAGGAAACGGGAAAGAAGTGGCGGATAACGATCCCCTGTAAGTTTGAAGAAGATTAGGGGTTGTATTTTGTTATCTTTTGTTTCTTAGCGACCCCCCCCCCCCCCCCCATTTGTATAGTTTAAAAACTAAAATGTCATGTATTCATTTTTTGAAAGCCAAGGTCATGTATTATAAATCATAACTCTTGTTAGTATTTTGAAGGGAAACAAGACTGTGTAAATGCTTAAGTTGAATGGGATGACGATAATGGGCTAACTTGGGGAATGTATTGTATTATTTGTATTGTGTGTTGGGGCAGGTTGGATAGGTCTTGAAAGGCCATTCTTTTTTTTTTTTTTTTTTTTTTTTTTTTTTTTTTTTGAGCAGGTTATTGTAGAACCATTTTTAGCCAAGGTCATGCCGAATTTTTTTTTTTTATTATTGGTATCAGTTAGGGTCGTTACATTCATTAGACTATAAAACCACTGCACCCATGTATTATTATGGAAAAAATTAGGATCCAATCTGATAGGGCAAAATTTCCACACTTTAACAGTATAAGGGAATCTCAACATCACATGCTCAATAGATTCATCATCTAAACCACAGCTCAAACAAATATCAGATACCACAACTTGACGCTTCTTTAAATCTTCCAAAACTGGGACAACCCTATAGACACACCTCCAAATAAAGTGATTCAATTTCTCCTTCACCTTAAGCTTCCATAATTTGTCCCAAAATCCATTAACAGCTGCACATCCATCAATTCTTCTCTCATATCCCAATGATCTAATAGCTTTTTGCAACCATTCAGGGGCAACCCTGTATGAAAACTTCACCATAAAACTTCTATCATTTGAGAAGTGCCATACTTTTTTATCCTTGACAGTAGTTTCACTTAATGGAATTGACAAATTTTTCTCTGACTCTTCTTGAGAAAAAAAATTGAGAAATAAGCACACTATTCCAAGATTTTGAATAAGGATCCACCAAGTCCTGAACGATGCGCACATTACACCCCGTAAGACAAGGTGAAGAAATTTTAAAATCTAAAGAATTTGAAATCCATGGATCAGTCCATACCTGCACTGCAGTCCCTATACCTACTCGCCACCTCAGGCCTCTCTACACAACCTCTCTGGATGAAAATATGCTCTTCTAAGCCCAACTTGAATTACCCCTTATTCTGGCCTCTAAAAAAGAATTGTGAGGATAATGCTTTCCTTTGTAAATTCTTGAGAGTAGACTACCATCCTCTACTGCTAACCGCCATCCTTGTTTAGCTAAAAATGCAATATTAAAAGCTTCGAGATCTCTAAAACCCAAGCCACCCTCTTGCTTATTCATACACAACTGTTCCCATTTTAACCAGCACAAGTTCCGTCCTTCCTTAGACCCAGACCACCAAAAGTGCATAACTTTACTACTCAAACTTTTGCAAACTCCAACAGGAAGCCTGAAACAACTCATAGTATATGTAGGAAGAACTTGAAGAGCATACTTAATAAGAGTCACCTTCCCAGCAGTAGAAAAGAAACAATTTTTCAATTTTTCCACCCCTTTATCTTGTCAATCATTCTGTCTTCAAGATATTTGAAAATCTGTTTTTTGGATTGACCAATCTCAGCTGGCAGCCCCAAATACCTATCAAACCTTCCCCCTGCGACAACTCCCAACCTTCTACTCAAATCTTCCCTCTCATCAACCGGGACATTAACATTAAAAATAAT
Organism: Cornus florida; assembly: GCF_030987335.1. Classification (NCBI taxonomy): domain Eukaryota; kingdom Viridiplantae; phylum Streptophyta; class Magnoliopsida; order Cornales; family Cornaceae; genus Cornus; species Cornus florida. The sequence continues at coordinate 22,350,560 of NW_026775572.1, read as the reverse complement.
GGACGATTTTGAGTAATTGATTTGTTGTCCTATTAATCTCTCATACCTGATCAGCAACTGTTTCAAAACATTTAGTTCCATGTCATTTGCTCTACAAAACCCCAAAAAATCATTAGCAAATAGCAAATGAGATACAGTTGGCCCTCTATTCATTCGAATCCCAGAAAAATGTCCATCAACCGTTGCCTTATTAATTAACTTGGTAAGTCCATCTGCACTTAACAGGAATAAGTAAGGTGATAAAGGATCACCTTGTCTAATCCTTCTAGATGGTACAAAGAGATCCTTTGCACTTCCATTCAACAAAACCAACATTACAAATGTATATATTCTTTTTTCTTTTTCTTCTACCCCAATGTCCACCATGGACGACCAACACCACCATCTCTCTACACCACAATCTCCACCACCATCTAAGCATTTATCACAACCACGTGTATATATGCAAGTGCCACAGTTACAGATTCCAATGGCGACGGTAAAAATCAGTCGGGTGGCGACAACTACAAAAGGCTTAACCATCGACGATAAAGGCATAATTATGGACGATGGTTATTAGAATGCCGTGTTGGTGTTTCGACTTCAAGACCCACAACAATGGTGGCGAAAAATCCTTGGACACTTTCTCTGATCTCTTCAATCTTGATGTTGTCATTGAACTCTGCTAAATCCCAATTTCTTGTTTTGGTATTATATTGGGTTCTTGAAAATTTAATTCTTAAGTGTCATATGATTAAAATTATCATCTTGATTTTTTGTAGAATTTCTTAGAAACCAACTGGAGCATTACCCTATGCTCCACAATTCTCCTTCCTATATTTGGCTATGGAGAATTTTGTGATGGATTTGCTTGCTGATTTTGAAAAAATATTCATGGAATTTTGCGATTGGGTACGCTTTCTATTACATTTTGCAAATCAATTCTTGTGATTGGGTTTGGTGAGGGGTTGAGAATTTTGTGATTTGGTTTGCTTGTGATTGGGATTGAGAATTCTGCCGCCTGTATCACCGATTCCGTAGTGGAGCCACGGCGGCCGGTGGTGGTCGTAGATTCGCAGGAGACCGAATTCTGACTTGTCCACAGCTTGATGCCTGCACTGAGGCAGTCCAAGAAGACAATCTCAAGCTCGCCGACGCATTGGTGAATCACATAGGGTTGTTAGCGATGTCGCAAATTGCTGCGATGAGAAAACTCAAGAACTACTTCTCTTAAGCCTAGCTCGGAGAATCTACAAAATTTATTCTCATCGTAGCATCAGCGCCTTCGCCGGAATCGCGTCATAATTTTGGATCGTCAATTTCTCGTCACAAAGCAAAATGATACATGCTTTATATGTGAATATATATATATATATATAGACAAAAGGGTGTTATAGTCTTTTAACTCTCATAAGGGCTTTCTTGTCATTTAACGATAATCCATCACGTGACATGTAGGGGTTTAAAATTCAATCTCCGATTGCCAGATTAGATAAACTTCAACTAAATAACATAGTTTGAGGGGATTTTCTGCTAGTTTAGAAATTCAAGGGGGTTTTCTGCTCATTTGGGTACAGTTGAAGGGAGTTTATTGCACCTTACCCTATATATATATATATATATATATTAGATGCATAAGTAAAATTTATTAAAATTAAAATTTTTAAGATCATTTAATTTTTGTTTGTAATGGTAGTCACACATAGCGGGAGCGAAAACATGAGCGTCTGTATATTAGGTTTAAATAAAATTATATCAGGTCATGACATATATTTTATATATTTTTATTTATTTCATATGCAAATATATTCGTGATTATTTATTTCATTAATGATATATGTAATAAAGATGCTAATTTTTTTTCACTAATAGATGCGTAATTTATTTGTAATATTCTCTAATTGGGAAGTTTTTTAATAATATATTTTCGAACATGTATAATTAATATATATATATATATATATATATATATATATATATATATGGTAGTTTATCAACGCCATAGGTACACTAAAATTTAATGTATATATTCAATAATAGTGTAAGTAATAAATGCATATATGGTAATATAGGTGTTTCATATTACTCTAACAAATTTAGCTATATAAAGTAAATTCGTATGCACTCCCTCCATCCCACAATAGAGGTCCATATTTAGAAAATTAGAGTTTTTAAGGGGACATGCAATTAATACATTGTCCCCTTTTAAAATTATCAAATTGTCTTTTTTAATTTAAATATATATAGTTACAAAGTTTGAAATATTTTAAAAAAATAAAGGACAATGATGGAAATATAAAGGAAAGATACTTTGACTTTTCAAAGAAGACAATTAATTTGGAACATGTAAAAATGAAATAATGGACTACTAATATGGGACGGAGGGAGTATTATCTTGAAACGATAGAAAAAGAGAACAATTTTTTATTTATTTTTTGATAAATATAGTTAATTATTTGAATTAGAATTTTTTTATTAATTTGTGATGAATTTATGATGACATAGTTGTTGATTAATTACATTTAATCAGTTTATTATTTCCATGGTTACTGTGATAATAGGTCAATTTGCATAAGATGAATAAAAACTGAACCGTTAACCGTACTCTCATATTTGAGTGTAACACTTGTCTAAGGTTTCAAATTGACTAACACACTTTCATTCTACAATGATTTATCTAGACCCTATGTATCAAATAGTTAAAAGAAGTATAAAGCAAGTTGCTTTGTCAAATAAGAAGTTTTTAGATAATTAAGCCCGAGACTGGCACCCTTATGCTTTAGAAAACATTGTATGTATGTGCCAGCCAATTCTTGTTTTTATTGTTCAGCTAAACCGAAAAACAGAGACTGTCCTCTCTTAAACATCATCCAATACATGCTTGAAATTAGGTCAATTGGCATTCAAACAATAAATCAGATGGATAAAATTTAAAAGGGAGGGAGAATAACAGAGGGAAAAGAAGGGAGACATAGATGAAGAACCAACCAAGGTGAGGTTTCTGTTGGCCGGAGTTTGAAGCTGTAGTCATCTTCGCCGACACAGAGCAGCTTTGCGACAAAGATAGAGAGCAGCTTTTTCAGTTTGAGAGGTTTGTGTTGGCCAGATTTTAATTCAAAGAGGCGCAATGTAAAAAAATAAAAATTTATAATTTAAATAAGAACAAAAAAAAATTACATACTATGTACATCGTTAAGAAGTAAGTGGCCAAAAAAAATTAAGAAGAAGAAGAAGAAGAAAAATGAGAAATTTGAAAGAAAAAAACAAAAATTAGAATTTGAGCAAAGAAGGAAAATTTAATCATTTTTATTATTATTTTTTTAAAGAAATCAAAGGAATAAAAATAAATAAATAAATTAAAAAAAATAAATAAATAAATCTAGAAGACAATTTTAGAAATTTAAAATTTTAGGAGGCATTATATAGGAAATTTTATTATAAATGTACAAATTAAAATAAAATTTATTATATTTTATAGTGGGCGGGACCACCTGCCTGTAGTTGTCTTCCTCGCGGACAGAGAGAAGCTCTCAGTATGAGAGGTTGTGTTGTAGTCGTCTTCTTCGCGGACAGAGAATAGCTTTGCGACAGAGACCGAGAGAATTACTAAGTTGTTTCGCGCGAGAGAGAGCAGCAATTTAAGAGTTGAAAGAGAATTATCATCGTTAATCTTATTAGGGTTTGACAAAAAAGGATGGTTGGTTGTTTTTTGAAAGTTGGAAGAGGAGAGATACACTGTCCCAAAGAAAATTAGCCAAAAGCTAACAGGACCAAGGTTAGAGAGGCCCAAAAGACCAGCAGGCCCAGTTGGCCACACAAAACAAAAGAATGTTGATCAAAACCGTTACAGGTGAAAACAAATTTTCCGGTAAACATGGAGCACTCTGCCTCCAATCTGCAAATTCATCATGCTGTGTGAGCAGGTGGTTTTTGGTGGAGGACGAAGGATTTCCACAGGCAAATCCCATTTAGCTGCAGTTCTTCTTGGATCCTTCATGTCCTAGATCCTTGATGTGAGAAGCGTAGATCTCACAGATTCCAAAGTAATGTGAAGGAGTGAGTTTGCAAATATGGATTTCTTTTGGAAGATCCTGCTATTGCGCTCATTCCATATGTTGTAGACGAGGGAAGCAAGGCACATTTTGGAGATTGAGTTACTATCGCAGATTTACCTTTCCAATGGAATGATGCCCAGCCAATAAATTGCTCCCATGAAGAAGGTGCAATATGGAACCCACAGCGTGTTTGAATAAATGTCCAAAGAGGTTTCACATAGGGACAATTGAAAAACAAGTGGTCATGTGTTTCCGGCTCACCACCACGGAGGACACATAATGTGGCGCAAGGTTGTTAAAATCGGGATTCTACGTAGAATCGTTTTGGGCTTCGTAGAATCGGAATCGTAGAATCGGATCGTGAATCGTAAGATTCTACCAAATTGTAAAAAAATAATTGAAACTAACTTCCTAAACAATAAGATATGTAAAATATAACCAAAATAAGACCAAAACACACCATATTACATATAACTTCAAATCTCAAATCCTAACAATATTCGAAAGTCCGAATATAAATAAAAGTAAAAGAAAATATTTCAAAGTTTGAATATAAATAAAAGAAGATGTAACACAAAATTGATCACATCATTCATTTTTTGTCCTAGAGTTAAGGTTCTATTTGATATTCATTTCCCTCTAAATATGATACACATCACTAGTTGAGGTTAGCTTCCAAATCATGACCCTACTTCTCTTTAATTTTTGTTTCCAATTTAAAGATGCCCAAATTAAAAAATCTTTCCAAAGAGTTAGGGCATATGTAGAATCCGCATTTGTGGTGGAGTCCACTTCGTATGATTTTGGAATATTCACACTGATGAAACAAATGTCTATATTACAAATCAAATTCATTTTGTCACATACTTTTAAGTATTGCAATGTTACACTGTTCCTTCTTACTCACTTTTTTTTCTGCTTATTTTTCCCTTTCTATTAATTTTTTCAGTTTCATAAATAGTGATTTGTGCACTCATCCTCTGCACTCATCCTCCGCACTATTAATTTTTTTAGTTTCAGAAAATCACTATTTCAGTTTCATAAATAGTGATTTTCTGCTTATTTTTCCCTTTCTATTAATTTTTTCAGTTTTAGTTTCTATTAATTTTTTCAGTTTCATAAATAGTGCTAAAAAATAGTGATAAAAATTTAAATGGCCAGGTAAAATTAAAACAAAAACAAAAGAAATTGGAAAAGATAGTCAGAAGACTCAGAACTTAAAATTAAAACTAAAATTAGACCATTAATGCAAAAGATTATCAAAACATGATGAATAATTTCTAAGAACAAGTAGATAAAAGGTTAGAATAATCAAGGAATAATCAAGGTTAGAACAATCTTAGAATAATCAAGCTACGAAGGGTTATAGAGATTAGAAAAAACTCTAGAAATTTCTTGATCAAGGAAGAACATACCTGGCCGAACCTGCAAGTTGCTGTATGGATTCGATGATTTCGATCTGCTCGTTATAAGCCTCTGCACTGCCGCCTCCTTTCAGTCCTCACTCCTCTCCTCTCTGAGATAAGGTCCCCGTTTCTAATATTATAATAGAGTAGGTTTTGTATTTTATGATTTATAGAATAAATAATTAAATATATAATTTAGTAAATTTCTATACAAAATTTGGGCCAGGCTTTGGCCCAAACAACTAAAAGAATAAAGGCCCAAAGACCAAATAGTATAAAAGCCCGCCCAAACACACATTTTGGTAGAATCGGTAGAATCGTGTAGAATCGTACGATTCTACGATTCTACCAACGATTCTACCGATTCTACCCCCGATTCTACCAATTGGGCGATTCTGATCCGATTTAAGTCGATTTTAAGAGCTGAGTCGTAGAATCGTGCGATTCTACGACTTAGAATCGCGATTTTGATAACCATGATGTGGCGTCGCGTTGATGTGTGCTATGCATCGCCGATTTAATGTGGGGAGTCTATACTGGATTGCCACCCACAGTGTGAATGTATGCTTGGGAATGGAAGGTTTTGACCAAACCATGCGAGTCCATGGGAGGGTGGGTGAGTGGTTGTTAAAGTGTTTCATTCTTGAGGCAACGAAGAATAATCCTGGGGAGAAGGTTTCCAAATGAATTTGTCTTCTTTGTGAGTGTTTGGGTTTGGGAGGGATTAACTTGTAAAGAGAAAGTTAATTAGTTATCAACAGACCTAGCCTAGCGGTACCAAGTCATTATTTCTTAAAGAGATGTCAGTGGTTCGAGTTTCAGTGGAGGCATGTGTATGTGAGTACCCAATTGAAAAAAAAAAAAAAAAAGTAGTTAATAATAGGAAATTTAATTAGTTAATAATAACAATATAATAGTTTACATGAAAAGGAAAATCTAATTAAAGAATAAATTTCTGTATTGAAATATTGAAAAACAAGTAATTGTTTTCCTTGTACTAAATCCCAACTTCCCTATAAAATGTGCATTCACTTCTACTATTGATAATGAATAACTAATATGTGTTGTGAATAGATACAAACTGGAATTATCAATTATGAGGATTTGGTCTAAGAACAATTAATTTGTGCAAAATAATTTCAAAAATGTCTATCTTCAGTCTTCTCCTCTCTGCACCTCCACATAGGAGCAGCAGTATTCACGGATGCCGTTAATTAATTTGCTAGATTCAATAGTGATCGGTTGCATGGCATAGTATTAATTGTTTGATCGCAGTGAAAGTGCTCAGACGGTTCCATTTCATATCAAATTACTAAGCTCTAAAATATTTTTCAGAATATATTTTTTTATTTTTTGGTGTTTAGTTGTCGTAAAATATTTACGAAAAAAAAATATATTAAAATTTAACAAAAAAAACTTATCCATAAATTTTCGACAAGTTATGTTACATGCCCTACCTGATGGATTCGACCTCAATCTCGACGTAAACTTTTACCAAACACCGACAAAGTAAAAATAAAAGAATATTTTATCTGGAAAAAAAAAAAATTTTAAAAGAATATTTTATATGAGATTTTGATTTTTTTATTTTAATCAAGCATTAAAGTTATCATCTGGTATAAGATCACATAGAAAGGCTAAATTTCAGCTAAAGTTCCTCTGTACTGTATTCAGCCTAGGATGATCCACAGTTTATCATATAATGAGGCTTGAATGGTACTAATCCTCGTCATCTAATTAATACAATAACGTTAGTGTTGCAACATGCACACACACACAAAGTGACATTTAGATTGAAAATGAGAACAATAACCTCATAAGACCAGAAAATGGGAACTCTGGAGTCATCGGAAAAAGAAAATAACATGATTCTTCTATAGAATTTTTAGAAATTCCATTAAGTATATTAGTGTGTTCATGTAATTTGTTTGTCTCTCTCACCTCGTCTTTCTAGTTTTTACTAGTATGAAGTTTCCTTGGCTGCTTTTCTTCTACATCCTTATAGGCCTTCCTTCTCTGCTGATTTGGTCCATAACACATTGTAAATACATGGATTGAACACAACAAAGTTGCATTAATTCGTAGAGGAGACTTCAAATAAACTATACTGCCCAATACAAATTCCAATGGTAAGACGGCATCAAAAGCACTGCACGACGAGCTTTATCTTCAATATTGTTAGAAAAGAATTTGATTGAATATCAATGGTTAATAAATTCACGCCATAATTGGTCTTGCACTTTGCAGCAACCCTGGTGGCCACCGTAGCAATGGCAAATATATCATTCAAAAAGAGGAATCTGATGCAGATTTAATTTTGATACTTACATAAAGCAGTAGACAGTAGACACAAATCTAATAATATGACAAAATAAGTAAATAATTTATCTCACCACAAGCTATTTCTTTTTTCTTTTGGATAATTCAAAAAAAATTGTGTTTTGGTGGTGGCAAATGCCAAAAAGGTGGAGTCAAACTCAAGTTTTCCAAATTAATGGATTTTTATTAAATGTTGACTTGGACATGGAAATTTATTGTAAATTTTCTTTTGATTCCCAAATTGCCCATCCTATTATTGTTGTAAAATTATACAACTACCCCTTACCAACTTTACTAATTAAATTCACAATTATATATCTATATCTGGCCATTACATATCACCCTTTCTCTTTGATTTTTATTGCTTTTGTTTATATATTTTTTCCCCTGAATGTGTGATTTTTATTCAACAAATAAAACAAATAAACTACATGAAAAAAAACCTTAGAAATAGGACCAAATGAACATAAGTAGGAAGAATTAAAAAAATGTAATAAAATTAGTAATACAAATATAATGAAATCATCAAATAATCAGCACATAGACACACAATAGTAATGAATTTTCATAATAAAATAGGACAACTGACAATTAAAATTAATAGGACAGTTTTTTTTTTATTTTTTTTTATTTTTTTATTACAACTAATAGGGCAGTTTCAAACAAGCAATTATGCATTCCCAAAAATCTAATTGGACAAATATGTGACGTTACCGATTTTTCCGTTTTTCTAATTTCTGGAATTTATTTGACTTTCTAAATTATTTTAATCCTTGTCTCGTTTTGCGTGCCACGAGGGCCCCAAGGGGCGTTTTGGTCAATTGTTGAGCCGAGGGTTTTAGAAGAGTATTTTTTTATTCATTTTAAGTCAATTAGAAGCGACGGTATCATTTTTAGAATTTTTTGAGGTCGGGAACTTCTTTCTGCTTTCTCATCTTAAGTGAGGGGCGTTATCGGCATTTCATATGTGTATGTGTATATTTATACATGTATGTATGTGGTATTAGTGGTATTGATTGGAGGAGGATATTTTATGGCAAGGTTGAAGTTACAAAGGAGTTCAAGGGGCATTGTTGTCATTTTGACTCATGGAATAGTCTAGAGAATTCTAGAGACATGAGGTGGCTTCATTCTAGACCATTTCCTTCCCTTTTTCCTTTCATTTCCAGACCACTGCCACAAGCTCTTTCTTTCTCTATTTTCTTTCTCTTTCTCCATCTATATTGCTCTTTCCCTTCTCTTAAAGATTTGTTTATGCTAGAGAAGATTTGGTTTAAGCCATAGTTGGCAAATTGTAGACCATTGCAAGGGCTACGTCTTAGTACATGTATTGCAAGCTTTTGGTGGGATTTAAGTTTGGAGCTTGGAGCTAGAGTCACTATCTTGAGGTAGGGGAAGTTTAACTTACAATTCCTATGATTTTAGTGAGTTCTATGTATTTTCTTACATGATTACTTTGATGTTGTGAAACATGCTTAGTGTGTAAATTTTTGTTGTGATAATAAGCATGAGATGGTGTTGATTTAATTGTTGTGGGTTGAGACTATGATGGATTCTTATAATTGTGTCAAGCATGCAAATTTCTATATGTGAAATTGTGAAAATATGACTTACGTGTTTAATCTTTATGCTTGGATTTTTTTTAATATATTAATGATGTATATCATGACTTGTATGTTGAAGAACGGTAGCATGTTATGCATAAGCTTGGCATGGTGTGAATTGAGGGAATGAAGTTTTGATGTGGGAGAGAAGGTTGAGAAGTGAAGTGATGATTTGTGTTGTGAGATAAGGTGAAGTTATGAGGGTTTCGGTGAGATTGGGTTGCAAAGGAGAATGGGGCATTTACATTTTTACGCGTGATTGAATGCTATTATGAATTCACAAAATTGGTGTATGATTGTTATGCTTCATAACCCCATGATCCCTTTTCTTTGATTCCCATTCTTTGGTTGTGGCTCACGGGATTTTTAGGACTGTATTTTAGGCTTACTCTACTAGCTGTTGAGCTCACCCTATCATTATTAAGATTTTTCAGGGATTGAAGATGAGCCGGTGAATAATATGCATCAATGGATATCAATGTAGATAGGACTTCATTTTTTTTTACTTATACCAAAGCTATGTAAATTTTGGCCATAGAGGCCTTACTCTTGTATTTAATTCCTTTGAAAATTTGAATAAAATGAGACTTTTGTAATTCGGTCTTTAAATGATGTATTGGACTTGTATTTGGGAATGCAATTAAATATAATCTCACAAAATCCTTCTTGGTGCATTTTCTTGGAACGTGTGATGTATCATTCAAAATATTTATTACCAATATTGTTACCGTATTGGGTTTTGAATTGTATATAAATACGTACACGTGCAATGGTTATCAAAGTTGGTGTATATAGGACAGTGGGAATTGTCAGTGTGGATAACCCAAAACCAGTCGTGTAGCGTGAACCAGTCGACATGTAGCGTGAACCAATCGATGTATAGCGTGAACCAGTTGACATATAGCATGAACCAGTCGACGTATAGCATCCTGGCAGACAGATTGTCACTGTACACTTCCCAAACCAGTCGACGTGTACATCCCACACGTCGACCGGTATCTCGGCAGTGGGTATCATTACTGTTCATGTCCCAAACCAGTCGACGTATGAAGCATATACGTCAACCGATTTCTTTTCGTATGTAATTGCTATTTTAAATTCTTAAATTACACTTTAGTACCCAAGTGAGATTACACGTAATTATTTTATGACCCAAATAAATACAATAATTATGTTTTGACCACCGAAAAGACCCGGATCTTATTTTAATTATTATGTGATGCAAGTAAATGGCCATTTTACCCTCGGAGTCGCAATTTATTGAATTATGGCAAATTACCATTTTGTCCTTTTTGGACCTTGATATTTAAATTTAACGTGAAACGACTGTATTACCCTCGGAGGTTTATGAGACGGGCAAGGACCAATTTAATGATCCAGATCCATGAGGAGCTAGGTCGTTACAAAATAGCTTGCCAATGTTGAATCAACTCATGAATGGTGTGTCTGATGAATAGTTGTTCCCCTACCAAATTCATACTTCTAGTCAATTTTTCACTTATATATATATATACTCCCATCAATTTCTCATTGAAATTTCAACCCCTTTTTAGTATATAGTTGCAGTTACATATATATATATATATATATATATATATATATATATATATATATATATATATTTGGTCTTATAATATTGTCATACTTTTTACCTATTATTTTGATATATTTGTGATATGTAGAACTTTTCTCCCAAGAATCCTACAAGGAATCAATGGTTCTGCCAATCTAAGAGAGATGGAGAGAGAGAGAGAGCAAGGGCAATCAATTAAATGGGTAGTTGGGTTATTTCGCAATCTACAATTGAAGAATTAAAAGAAGATTTACAGGAAATTTTCATGTCCATGTCACCATTTCATAATTCTCCACTAATTTGGAAAACTTAAGTTTGACTTCATTTTTTTGGTATTTGACCACCAAAACACCATTTTTTTTAGAATTATCCCTTTTCTTTTTGTGCCGCTAGCTAATTCACATGGTTGATAATGGAATGGTTGATTTCCATTATGGAGTGAAAAAAAGATTTTTTCCACCATCAGGTTGAATGAAGCTCTCCGCATAAGAAGCTATATCCTTTAACCATATATGGATTCCTAGATCTTTACTTGTTTAGGTCTCAATATTACAAGACAGCATATGGCCCTCGTGGTTTTGTAGTAACAGTTCACCCCTCTTTCTCAAGCCTAGCAGCTTGGCAGGTGTGTCATGAAAATTACCAGTAAATCGTTTTGTCCAACAACTCGTTTTGCCACACTCCATTGTCCATATGTCCCAACACTTATCCAGATGATAAAATATGAAAAGATACAGTGATTCCCGTTCCCCCAAAATTGCTATTTTCGGACAACAATTTTTAACACCATCTAGCAGCATTACCTCTTCAAAAACTTCATCACCCATTTCGAAACGCACAAGCAGCAAATAACAACTACCCTCCCAAGTTTCCTTTATTGCAACCCAATAAGCAACCCCATTGACAATCGCAGGATTCTGATTAAATAAATAACATGAAGGGGCAACATCAATTCTTCTCCAAGAGTCAGTGCTTAGACTATAAACGTCAATTAGCAATTGATATTTGTAGGGTTTAATAATCTTATACACCAAGCACCAAATTTTCACAACCCTGTAGGCATTAACTTTGGGGTGGAACCCAAATGCCAGACAGATGCTATAAGAATCCAAATCGGAGTAGATAATTCGAGATTCTATATCTGGAGAATTTGGGAGGGTCTTTAGTTTTCCAAGTGATGGGTTCCATAAGTATATGGTGTCTGTCCATTCATTAGACAAGCATATGAGTCCATTACAGGAGCCGTGCATCCGTAAAGATTCTTCGCGAATGTGTGAGGGAAGCTGCGGCTCAAAATACTCGCTAAAAGATTCATCAAGACCAGATTTGGAGTAGCTGAGTATGAAATTTGTCTTTTGGCTTGAGGTTTTGAGATGTGCTTGAATAAAGAAAGGGTAAGTGATTAGAGAGTTCCATGATTTGCAGACTGACCTTAAGCGGAGTAGTGATTTTACCGAGAGTCTGACCAGAATCTGAATCAATATTTCTTGAGGGAGATAATAAAGATTGGAATTTGACTCTGCCTTGCCATTTTGTTTTGCCTTAGATTCGCTCCTGCCATGTGGGGTTAATCAAAACACCTGTGGACTCCTAGTCTTTATGGAATCGTGTTGGAGTCGCAGGTCAAGTTGGGTTAGGTTTGGATTTATATTATTATTATTATTATATAGGATTTCAACAAAGTATAGTAATTTTATGGAAATTAGATTTCAAAATGTTTAGAATGAATGGAATTTTAAAAGAATTAGGATTTGTTGGGATTTTATTGGAAATATTATAACATTGGCAAATTTCAAGGAAAAATGGAAGTATTTGAGGAAATTTGGTAACCGACAATTATTTGAGGAAATTTGGTAACTACTGTATATTACTCATCTTTAGTTAAAAGATAGGCAAAAGTACAAAAAAACCCCTGAACTATCCACTTTGTTGCAAATACCCCCTAAAGTACCAAAGTGTGCAAATACCCTCTGGGAGTCACCGGATCAGCTTTCCGGCCACTGTTGATTTGAAATGACCGAAATAACCTTACTTATTAAATTATATAAAAAAGAAAAAAGAAAAAAAAAAGGCTAATCGTGAAATATCAATTTTACCCTACTAAGTTAAGTTGCCCTAAAATCTCATTTAGCTGATTATGATAGAGAGAGACGCACAAAGAGTTAGAGAGAGATGGAGATGCAGATACGAACTTAGGGTTTCATACTGTGGGTTGAAGACTTTGATCGTATTCTTGTTCTGTTCAATTGTGCGCGACATTGTGTTGTTATTCTCTTCAATTGTGTGTTACATCGTGTGGTATTTTCTATTGGGTCTGTCCTGTTCACGAACTTTGGTTCAATTTTACAAGTTCTCCAAATTTGTAAGTGTAGATTCTGTTCTATGTCTTTATGTCGATTTTAAATGAATCTTATTTTTCATTTATTATGTTAATGGTTTTATTTTTGGGTTAATTAGTACGAATCGAATATTCGATTTCTAGGGTTTGTGAAAATCTGTTTTGACCTAGTATAAAGATCTCTTTTATGTATATATAATACATATGCATGCAGTCAATTATATGCAATTTTTTAGAACTTGGGAAATGTTTGGTGTAGGCTTTATGTTGATTAAAGAAGATAGACCACACTGACAATAGAGTTTATAGTCAATGACAGCGGTCCATGGCCTTTTTTCTTTTTTTTTTTTTTTGACCTTTATGTCTTCGTATAGTGATACACAATGGTCCATGTCTTGTGTTTGATGTCAGTTTGTTTCCTGCATTTTTAGACTGATGTCTTGTGGCAAATGTTTGATGTCTTGTGGTCCATGTCTTGTGTTTGATGTCAGTTTGTTTCCATGTGATCATTACTGCATTTTTGTATCTTCACATGCTCCATTACTGCATATTTCTTGTACTTGGGGTTTATTTATGCATATTGTTATTTTATTGCTTAGGTATAAGTATTTTTATTTGCTTAATTTTTTATTTTTTATGCCTAGGCAGTGTCTTTTGATTATTTTTTTATTTTTTGTACTTAGGGTTTATGCATATTGTTATTTTATTGCTTAGGTATTGTTATTTGGTTAATTTTTTATTTTTTGTACTTAGGGATTGTCATTTGATTATTATTATTATTATTATTTTTGTGCTTAGGGTTTGTGCAAATTATTATTTTATTGCTTAGGTATTTTTATTTGCTTAATTTTTTATTTTTTGTGCTTAGGGATTCTCATTTGATTAATTTTCTATTTTTTGTGCTTAGGGTTTGTGCATATTGTTACTTTATTGGTTAGGGATTGTTATTTGCTGAATTTTTGTTGACCATTGACTTATGTGTTTTGATTTGCTTAATTGAACAGAGAATGAATACTACCAGGTTGATTACATTGGAAGTACATTTTGGAGGTTATTTCCAATACACACCACTTAAGTTATATATTGGTGGTGAGGTAGACTTACTTGACAATGTTGATGTGGATTTTTTTTATCACTTTTTCATCTAAAAAAGGTGGCCAATAGGCTTGGGTTTGAAAAAAACTATGAGTTGTATTATAGGAATCCAATGGTGGCCAGTGATGAAGGAGTTAAGAAAATTAAAAAAGATAAAGATGTATTAGAATGCATTAATGCTCATAGTAGGTTCAGGTTGATGAAAATCTTTATAATTTCAAAAGGCAGTGTTGAGAATGAAAATGCTAAAAATGTAGAGGAAAGTTATGAGTGTATGGAGGATGGAATACAACCTGAAGTTGACATGCAATTTGATGATTCTAATTGGGATGATGAAATACTAGAATGGGCAACTCAGACTGAAAATGAGCTGAATGATGAATTGGAGCATGAATATGCTACTGTGGATGTAGATGTGGGTGCTAATATGGATGTAGATGTGGATGCTAATGTGGTTGAAGATGTGAATGCTGATGTGGTTAAAGATGTGAATACTGATGTAAATGAAGATGTGAATGTTGATGTAGATGAAGATATGCATGGTGATGTGGATGAAGATGTGATAACTGATGTGGATGAAGATATGAATGGTGGCATGGGTCAATACTCAGATATTGAATCCATATATTCACCAAGTGATGAGTTGGAAAGCTTATGCAGATCATCCTCTGAAGAAGATGGCAGTGACAGTGAAATGGATATGGTTCGAAGAAGGCATAAATTTAGGAATAATGTTATAGAACTTGGCAACAAATTTTCTTCACCTGAAGCATTTAAAGTGGCCTTAAGGGATGATGTTATTAAAGGAAAGTATAATATTAGGTTTGTGAAGAATGAAGGGAATAGAGTACCTGTTAGATGTTAAAAAAATTATGGGTGGAGAATTCATGCATTATTTAACTCAGAGGATGGCAGCTTCCAAATAAAGACTTTTAACTCAAAACATACTTGCAGTTACAATAAGCTTAATAGTCAAGCATCAGCCAATTATTTAGCAACCAAATACATGGGCACAATTAAGGATGAACCCACATGGAAACCATCTGCAATGAAGAAGGCAATTTTAAGAGAATTGAATGTTATTGTTTCCAAATACAAGGTTTATATGGTAAGGAAGAAAGCTAGATCACACATTGATGGTGACTATGGACTACAATTCTCAAGGGATAGGGATTACTGCCACCTTATTTAGAACACCAACCCTGGTAGTATTGCAATGACTATTGTTGATAGAGCAACACTTGATGACCCTGCCAGATTTGAAGGGCTATTTGTTTGCTTTGAAACAATGAAGAGAGGTTTCTTGGAAGGATGTAGGCCATTTATTGGATTGGATGGTTGCTACTTGAGGACATACACACCTATTATTTTCCCTATGCCTCTTAGAAAAATGACACATGAAGTTGCCACTGATCCCATACACCCACCCATAGTGAAGCCCTCATCTAGCAGATGTAAAAAGGTAAGAAAAAGGGCTGTTGGTGAAGTGAACAAGAAAAGTGGTGCAGTTAGCAGAAAAAAACAACTACTCAACTGCAGAAAGTGTGGGGCAAAAGGACACAATGTCAGAACTTGTAAGCTACTGGAGTAACACCTCAACCTGCCAAAAAAGGTACACCAGGTAGACCTAGACTGCCAGTTACTTTTGGGCTACCTGGTTGACTACCAGACACTGATGGAGTTGCATAAACAATGGCAAGAGGTATTACAACTGCAAGAGGAAGAGGCATTGGAAGGGGAAGAGGGGCTACAAGTGGTATTGGAGAAGTTGACACTATAAGTGGAGGTACTGATGGAGTTCCATCAACAATGGCAAGAGGTATTGCAACTACAAGAAATGCTGCAATAGAAAGAGGCATTGGAAGGGGAAGAAGGGCTGCAAGTGGTATTGGAGAGGTTGGCACTATAAGTGAAGGGACTGCAAGTATTATGGGAGAGGTTGGCACTGGAAGTGGAGGGACTGTAAGTGGTATGGGAGAGGTTGGCACTACAAGTGGAGGGACTGCAAGTGGTATGGGAGAGGTTGGGACTACAAGAGTAGGAGACATTGAAAGGGGAAGAGGGGCTGCAAGAACAAATGCAAGGCAACTGCAAGAGGTTATTGTTTTAAACCATCATAATCAATTAATTTAAATGTTTACTGTCATATTACTATTTTAAATATTTTATCATTTTGTTTTATAGGTGATGACAATACAATTAAAATATGGGAATTTGTTGAATAATTTGTCTTAACCATTATCATCAATAGATTTTAATGTCTTGTGGAGCAGTCAAGCATCCTCATCATCTAGGTATGTGAGAGCTTTTAAAAAATTTATTCTGGAGCAGTCAAGAACAGTTTATAAATGTTTTTAATCATTTTACTTTCTATTTTTTTTTTTTTCACAGGCCTACTACAATTGACCCAGGAGTTTAAGGAAATTTTGTGGTTTTGTACTTTTTGAAGTTCTTGGTACAGCTTTTTGTAAGTTTTTGGTGCACAGATATTGGTTTTCATCTTTTGGTATGTTGGTGGTGCACAGATATGGTTTAGATTTTTTTGGTATGTCGGTGCATAGATATGGTTTACATTTTTTTTTGTATGTTGGTGGTGCACAAATGTTTGGTTTTTTGAAATGTTGGTGCACAGATGTTGTTTGGTTTTTTGGAATGTTGGTGCACAGATTGTAGTTTTCTTTTATTGGAATGTTGGTGTACATATTGCAGTTTTCTTTTGTTGAAATGTTGGTGCAGAACTTATGATTTTGTATGGTTACGGCTATAGTTGTGGCTGATACTACTATAATTTGTATGGTTATGGTTATGGTAATGGCTATTTATTTTGGTATGTTGGTGGTCCATAGATTTTGTTTTTGTATGGTTATGGTTATGGTTATGGCTATTTATTGTGGTGCACAGATTTTGTTATGTATTTTCCTATGTTGTGGTGCACAGATTTTGTTTTTGTATGTTTTTTGCTATAATGGTGCAACTGGTATGTTGATGGTGCAAAGATTACCACATATTATAATTTTTTTTGTATTGTCATCACCTATTTTGCTATGTTGGTGCAACTGGAATGTTGGTGCAACACAGTATATTATATAAAAAAATAATACATTAATTAATTATAAAGTCCATTACAATTATATTCTACTAAATAACCACATAATAACCATTACAGTAGCACATGCTATAAATCTAAACATGAAAACAACTAAATTTGTGATTACATGATTCCCAATATTGCTTCGTACAGGTTGTGCACCCACAAAGTTGATACTCCTATCAATAAGTAGTGCTTCATCTTCCAAATGGTTCTCATAGCAATTTGGCCTCTCAAAGATGATATGGTTCTCATTAGCCAGTTCTGTTTCTATGGTTCCAGTTCTCAGGATCCACCCATCTATGGAACCCACAAGACATCATGGGATACCTTCCACATCTATAGAACCTCTGACCTAGATTATTTTGTGTAGTGGCTCTTCTCAAAGGAGATTTTACTCCACAATAGCAATACAATCATTCATACATTGTTGTATGCCGATTTGATGAATTGCTTGATGGCTCCATATTAGTACTACAATAGATATTGCAAGCACGTAAATAAAAAAAATAATTAATTATATATATACTACTATGCATATAAAGAAAAAAAATTAACACAAAAAAGTATATATATATATATATATATATATATATATATATATATTCAAATCTAATATATATGTATTATAAATAAATTTAATTGGATAAGAAAACTTACCTTTATCCAAAGCCCCTTCCAATTCCAGTTAGTTGCAGAGAGAGTGAGTGAGTACAACATTTGGCAAAATGACATACAAATGGGTTATTTAGGCCACAAGGCTATAACGGTCACAAAAAGGGCATTTTCGGCATTATGATACTTTAACCAGGCTCGTGACATTACACACGCCCAGAAAGTTGATCCGGTGACTCCCAAGAGGGTATTTGCACACTTTGGTACTCTAGGGGGGTATTTGCAACAAAGTGGATAGTTCAGGGGGTTTTTTGTACTTTTACCAAAAAGATATGATAAAATATGCGCATTTATCATCAACTCGAATGAAACAATTTTAAGCATAAATTATTATAGATTTTTGTAGACATATATTTTTTATTTTTTATTTTTTAAGATCATTTTATTTTTGTTTGTAATGGTAGATATTTATTTTAAAGAGTGGATATTCGCACTCCACTTTTCAACATTTGCATTACAATCTTAATAAAATGACAATTCTAACCTTATCTTTACAAGTAAATAATTATTATTTTTTAAATGACACAACTGTCCTTTCATATTTTCTCTCCTTATCTCTAATCTTTAATATTTTAAATATCTTTTGACAACACAAATAAAATAATTTTTGAATAATTATTTTTTTAACGGACCAAAAAAAAAGTTGTTGTGTTGAACAAATTGACTCTTTTGGCCACATAAAAAAAAATAAAAATAAACCATTTAAAAAATTATATCTTTTGACATGAAGAAAAAAAAAAACCAATAATATATTATTGAATAAATTATCTCTGATGTCAAGATTCCAAAAAAATAATAACAATAAAAAGTACAAAAGGAAGATAATTAAAAAAAATTATGCCCATTGAATAAATTATCTCTTTTGATAAGATCCCAAAAAGAAAAAGATGTTATTTTTATCAAATAAATAATTTCATTTCATAGGTCCTATAAAAAAATTCCAAAAAATAAAGTTACCTCTTTTAACAAAAAAGTCAATTTTGTTGAATAAATATCTCTTTCGACTGTACCAAAAAAAATAATAATAAATAAATAAATAAATAATAATAAATAAAAAATAAATCATTATGGAATAAATTATCCCCTTTGACTGCCAAAAATAAAATTGTTAATATAGAATAATTTATTTACTTTGAGAGGACCTCCAAAAAAAAAAAACAAAAACAAAAAGGAAAAAAAATTGTAAAGAAAGTAAAAAAAGCTTTAAAAATAAATAAATAAAAGTTGTATAAAGAGTAGTTATGACATTATAAATTAAAGAATTATGCATTAATCAATTCAAGGACTTTCTTATCATTTACTTTAAAAGAAAATGATAAATGTAGTACAATTGGAGAAAAGTGAAGTGCAAATATCATGTCCCTTTTATTTTTGGTAGTTTATAAACCTTTTTAGTGATAAAATGAGTCAAGAATTGTAATGTTTCTTATTTTTGCCATTTTCCATTTTTTGGGATTTTTTTTTTGATTTTTTGAGGCTATTTTCGTCTTGTTTGGTTTTGCATGCCGGACACCATGGGGTGTGCCGGGTGTGTTTGAGAGTCGGTTGGGGTATTTCCTTGAGTTCAGGACTCTTGAGAATGTATTGGTTGCCATTTCGATATTTTTCTGTTTTCGGGCCGAGAGGTCCCAGGTGGGACCCGCTACTAGAGTTGTTGAGTACGAGGATTTTATTTTGGATCCATTACAGTTCATGCATTATTATTAGATGCTTCTATATATGGTTATATGTTTAAATGTGAGGTGGTATTATGTTGTTGTATATATAAATATATATAAGTTTATGTTAATATGATATTGCTTAGGTATGAGGCCCACAAATTCTTTAGGCATGTGTAATGACCACAAGGTCATTAATTGACCCATTTTCTCCTACTTACTTCGTCAGTCTCTCTCTGTCCATTGTATTAGTTTATCTTTTTTCTTTTTTTTTCTTTTTTCCCATTAAAGCCTAGATTTAAGCTTGTCTTTAGTAATTAGACCTTGCCACCAAGGCAAAGTTGATGAGTTCGTCGAGACCTTCGTTTCAATTGGAGCTGATCTCAGTTTGGGGCAACCTTGAATTTCAAAATTTTGGGCTGAAATTGGGAGTTTCTTCAATTGGTTGAGGTAGGGGTTTCTAATACTCACAATCTTTGATTTTTATGAATTACCCTCCTCCAATTTGGTTCTAGTATACTTTAAATTGTATAAAACTGTTTGTGGTTATGTGAGTTTCATGTACTAGATGTGATATTTGTATGTTATTTGCAAAAACTGAGTTTCTATAAATGCTTAATCGAATTGTATGAAAGAGCTTGTTAAATTCTAAGTGACGTATGTTTGTGTTGCTTATGTGCCATGAGTATGAGATTAATTATGTGAAATTTAGTGTGTAATTTATTCCCTAAGCATGCAAGCATGATGTATATATGAGATGTTTAGAGATTGCATATTTGATATGGCTTAAAAGGCATGAACATTCATGCATATCATTGAGAAAGAAAAAGGGAAAATGTTTTGAAAAACAAATGAAATTATTTTGGAGGAAAAAGTTTTTGAAAAATATTTGCAAAAACCCGTACGCCTAGGGGTCGCCTAATGGTCCGTGACGTTAATGTGGTCTAGAGGGGACTAGGGAAAAACCCTAGCATTGTTGAGCTACCTAGGCTCTTTAACGACGTCGTGGAGTTGCCATGTGGTCGGGGATAGTTAGTCAATCCTCCTCTCGTGACACAATGGAGTCGCCATGGATCAGATTGCACTAACAGTTTGGAAAGGTGAAACAACATTGTTTCGAAAACGGGGAACGACATTGCATGGTATTGCACTTCATCGGCAAATGTTGTATACTTGGTGGTCGGATGACTTATATGCATTCTTGTTGTTGTATTGTTACTTTTCTTGTTTTCTCGAGGCATGATCCCGTTTACTTGTACTCTATTCTTTGTGTGGATTCACAGGGTCATAAGAGGTGTGTCTTAGACACTTCCTACTGAGTGGTTTGCTCACCCCATTACTTTAATATTTTCAGGACATAGAAAAAAAGTGGCGGATAACAATCCACCACAAGTTTAGATAGGATTGGAAATCTATTTTTTACTATATTTTGTATTAGAACTTTAATATTGTGTAAATGTAATCTTGGCAATTTTGTAAAACTTTAGTATAATTTGTATAATGTTGTAAATTATGGACTTTTGATTTCAACTGTATTTCATGGACTATAACTTGATGTAATTAAAGTGCGTTCCTTGTAAAGGATTATGGGACTAAGTAGTGGAATGGTGTTTCCATGTTTTGAATGAATTAGAGGAACGAGACTCTTTTTATATGTATGTTGTTGATTTTGGGAATGCTGTATATTATTTGCATTGTGCGTTGGGACAAGATAGATTAATTTTAAGGCCAAGTGAGGTCATTGCATTTTATATGCATTTCAATAGGTTGTAGTAGGACCCTTTTCTACCGAGGTCATGCCGATTTTTTTTTTTTTTTTTTTTTTTTTGTACAGTCGACCGATATCATTTTAGGTCGTTGTAAGAATACTGTGCATAAATGTATTATATGATATTCTAACTTAATTTAATTTGAAATTTTAATTTTAATAAATTATACTTATGCATCTACTATATATATGTAATGTTTATGATTTTTGTCATTTTCCATTTTTTGGAATTTTCTATTTTACGAGGGTATTTTCATCTTTTCTTATTTTGCGTACCAGACACCGTGGGGTGTGCCGGGTGTGTCAGAGTGTTGATTATGACGTTTCCTTGAGTTCAGGACTCTTGGAAATGTAGTTGTTGCCATTTCAGCATTTTTTTGTTTTTCGGGCCGAGAGGTCCCAGGTGAGACCCGCTACAGGGGTTATTGAGCACGGGGATTGCGTTATGGGTCCATTGCATTTCATGCATTATTTTATTGTGCATTTTATTTGATTGTATGATTTTATGCGGAGGTGAATTGGTATTGCATAAATATATATATATATATATATATATATATATATATAAGTAATAACATTAAAAGTTATATTATTTATAAAGGCTATGGGACCCACTTTTTGTTAAATCATTACAAATGACTTATTAGTCATTTAGGGACTATTTCATTTTCTGCCTTTTACGTCATTTTCTCTCTCTATTCTAGTACCCACACCTTTTTTTTTTTTTTTTTATTTTACAAGCCTTGATCTAACCATTTCCATTATGAATTTGGCTTTGCCACTGAAGGGAAAGTTGACGAGCGCATTAAGGACTTCGTGTCGATAGAAGGAAATCACTATTTAGAGCAAGTATTGATTTTCAAAATTGGGTGAATTTTGGGGGTTTTGTGATTTTGCTCTTCAATTCTGAGGTAAGGGTATTCTAATTCATGTATTCATTGACCTTAGTGAATTTTCGCTCCTTAATTTGATAATAGTATATTTAATTTGTGTTAAACCCTTGAGATGTGATGTTCATGTTAAGTATATATGATTCTATTCTGTAAAATAAGCATACTTGTGTGCTAATTGCTATATTGTGATGATGTGTATATAAATGATGAATTTGTATACTTTTCATATTGGGGTATGTCGAATTTGTTGTATGATATAGCATGCTGATTTTTATTTATTTATTTATTTATTTATTTATTTATATATATATATATATATATATATATATATATATATATAGAGAGAGAGAGAGAGAGAGAGAGAAAGCATGTTATATTAGAAGCATGCTATATATATATATATATATATATATATATATATATTGTTGAATTGGTATTTAGAAGCATGAAACATTCGTGTATTTATTGCGAAAGAAAAAAGGAAAATGTTGTGAAAATTAAATGAAATTGTTTTGGAAAAAGTTTTTCAAAAAATGTTTTGCAAAAACCGGATGCCTAGGAGTCACCTAGTGGTCCGTGACGTTTGTGTGGTCTAGAAGGGATTAGGAAGAGACCCTAGTGTGGTTGAGCTACCTAGGCCGGATACGATGCCTTAGAGTTAACATGTGGTCATGGATAGTTAGCCAATCCTCCTTTTGTGACGTCTTGGAGTCGCCTCGGGTCGGATTGCACTAACGGTTTGAAAAGGTGAAATGGTATTGTTTCAGAAATAAGGAGTGACATTGCGTGGGATGGCATTTCATTCGCATATATTGCACACTTGGTAGTCGGATGACTTGTATACGTACTTGTTGACGATATTATTATTTGACTTGCTTTCTGAGGCATGATCCCGTTTACTTGTGCTCTATTCTTTTTGTGGTTTATGGGGTTATAAGAGGTGTGTTTTAGACACTTCCGACTGAACGGTTGGCTCACCCCATTACTTTAATATTTCAGGACACGGGAAAGAGGTGGCGGACGATAATCCATCACAAGTTTAGACGGGATTGGAGATCTATATTTTGCTATCTTTTGTATTAGAACTTTAATATTTTATAAATATGATCGATCTTGACTATTTTTGTAAAACTTTAGTTTAATTTGTATAATGTTGTAAGTTATGGATTTATAATTTTAGCTATATTTTATGGACTGTAACTTGGTATAACTAAAGTGCGTTCCTTGTAAAGGATTATGGGACTAAATAGTGAACTGGTGTTTCCATGTTTGGATGAGATGGAGGAACGGGACTCTTTTTATATATATGTGTTGATTTTGGAAATGCTGTATATTATTTGCATTGTGCATTGGGACATGATAGATTAGTTTTAAGGCCAAGTGAGGCCATTGCATTTTATATGTATTTCGGCAAGTCGTAGTAGGACTTTTTCTGCGAAGGCTATGCTGAATTTTTATTTATTTATTTATATATATTTTGGTTCTGCCGATTGGTATTCTTTTTGGTTCGTTACAATATATATATATATATATATATATATATATATATATATATATATATATATATTATCTTGAAAAGATAGAGAGAAAGAACAAATTTTTATTTATTTTTTGATAAACATAGTTGATTATTTGAATTAGAATTTTTTTATTAATTTGTGATGAATTTATGACGACATAGTTGTCGATTAATTAAATTAAATCAGTTTATTATTTCTATGGTTATTGTGATAATGTGTCAATTTGCATAAGTTGAAAATTTATTTTATTATTTCTTAACATTTTTCAATTTATTTTTTTATTTATTGCATTTCATTTTAATGTCTTTACAAGGATATGATACATAATAAAATAAAAAATATGTGTATATATAGCCGAATTTTTTGTCCCAAATTTTTAATCCATGCAACATATTATCAAGTACTTTTCTTGTACTAAATCCCAACATCTCTATAAATGTTTTTCACGTATTTGCTTGAATTCAGATGTCTTGTACTGGCTTCTACTATTGACAATGAAGAACTAATATCTGATGTGAACTGGTAAAAGCTCCGATTATCAATTATGAGGATCAATGCAAATATTCACGGATGCCGTTAATTAATTTGCTAGATTCAATAGTGATAGGCTGCATGGCATATTATTAATTGTTTGATCACAGTGAAAGTGTTCAGACAGTTCCATTTCGTATCAAATTGCTGTTAACCAATTTAGTGACTTTATCTTTTTTCATATATATTATAGGCTAAGCACAGTCGGCCTAATTTACCAACCTGAGATTTTAATTTTTTTATTTTAATCCAGCATTAAAGTTATCATCTGGTATAAGATCACATAGAAAGGCTAAAGTTCCTCTACAATCAGCCTAGGATGATCCACAGTTTATCATATAATGAGGCTTGAATGGTACTAATCCCCGTCAACTACTAATACAATAACGTTAGTGTTGGAACACGCACACACGAAAGTGGCATTTAGATTGAAAAAGAGAACAACCACCTCATAAGACTAGAAAAATGGGAACTCTGGAGTCGTCGGAAAAAGAAAATAACATTATTCTTTGGAAAATGGGAACCCAAATGCCAGACAGATGCTATAACAATCCAAATTGGAGTAGATAATTGGAGATTTTATATCTGGAGAATTAGGGAGGGTCTTTAGTTTTCTAAGTGATGGGTTCCATAAAATTAGACAAGCATACGAGGCCTTTACAGGAGCCATGCATCCACAATTTGTTATTCCTATCTAAGCAAATGAGCTCCAAACTCATTCTGTGACTAAAAAAGCCTTGACAATTTGTTAGGTAAATTTTGCTGTAAGTTGCCCTTGCTTATGAGTAATTAAAAACCATGACTGCTAAATAAAGCTTAATACTAACCATTGCTTGTATCTGTCGTGAAGCACTTGCCCTCTGCCCTAACAATGGCTCATCACCACCCCCACCACCGTGGCCACCGCCACCTATTCTTTCCTGCTGCCATTATTATGATAGTAACCTTAATAAAGTCCAGGTAGAGGCATGCCACCAACTAGAAATAGCCTTGCCTAAGCATGAATTGCCACCACTTTCTTATGTCCCAAACTTACCACAAACCTATTCTCTGCTACGTTGGGCAAGAAATCACTGGACAAATATGTAAAGCCTTTTCTCTCATACATTCAATTTGATGTTAGTTTATTATCCTTAATATTTGTATGACAACAGGGCTTGTTAGAATTTCCATTACACATCAAAATCAAAAAAGACCTTACAAAAATGCAGATAAATGAATTAATTATTTCCCAACCATTCGAAACCACCATTCATCCCATCTAACCACATCAACCGTAAACCAAATAGAAGTAAAATCCTCTGTAACCCATCAGACCAGATCACCATTAATCCCCATAAGTCCTTACCCAATGGAAAACACACATTTACCACTGCAAGTACTCTTTCTCACACTATCAATCCACCCACATCACATCTCGCTCCATGGCAAATCGAGGTTTTTGAGGCTCCAATTCCACCATCTCTCAAAGGAGAATCTCCAGCTCACTTTCCCCCACCAACCTTTAAACCACTTAGACCATCATTTACAACCATAAATGTCCCCAATTCTTGTGCATCCACCCCATCCAAACCTACCATCAAACCGCAACAGCATCAGAAAACTACCAACAAACCCGCCTCTACAAGCCAGACCACAACTAAGCAGCTACCAAAAAATTTCAACCCAAGACTGTATGATTCCCCAGAGCATCAAATTGAAAGACTAACTAAGCAGCTGGAATGGAACGATGAAAACTTGGGGAAGGCTCTAGAGATGATAAAGGAGAGGAATAAAACCATCTTACAGCTTAGTGAGGAACTTGCTCAGTACAAAAAGGCTCCTTCTAAACCCATCTCTCCACTACAGCAACCAGAAGATATCATACCCCCATCACAGTAATCAACAGATGCAACCATTATGGATGCATCTAAATTCGAGCTACTGAAAGAGATTGATCGACTCAAAAGCCTCCTCAAGGCTAAGGATGAAGAGTTACAAGATGCACTTCAGAGAATCAAAGAGATTGCTCCTGCCAATGGAAATCTTGTTAGCAGAATACAAGCGGTTCCGGCAAGTATCACTGACGCGCCACCGGCAGTCGGATTCAACAATGCTAATCCAAATTTGAATTTGAATTGTGATATGACAATGCCTTTTCCAGGTTTTTCGGCTCAACCCACTCCTCACTTTTCAGAACATGTTCACAGTTCTCAAGAGAACCAACTGACCTATCAACCAACTGCTTCACCAACCTCTTTACGAAACCAGTTACAATCTACCTATCCTATTGTTGAGCCACTTCATCCCGAGGCTACATCAGAACAGAGAAATAAACAGACCTCAAAAAGCTGGTCATCAGTGGCAAAATCTCAACCCTCTAATTGGGAGCTTCATTATTTTAAACCTTCAACCAGAAATGACTCGATTCTTGTGGATCCACCAGAGGAGATTAGAAGCAGTGGCATGAAGTATTGGGAATCTTGCTTGGTGGGAACATTCAAGAGAAGAATGCCGTACAAAAATTATCTCAAAACAAACACACAAGCTTTGGGACTCAAGAGGCCTAAGGAATGTAGTTGCCAACTCTGAAGGTATTTTCTACTTCAAATTTGACTCCATTGATAGTTGCATGTCAATACTTTCTGGAGAGCAGTGGTTTCTTGCTGGTAAAGCTGTATCTCTCAGACTTTGGAATCATGATCCCTCTGCTGTACTCTTTACAATTTCCTTCAGAGCAAATGGATAGTATTCATTGGTTGCCTAGTCCTTCTGGAGCTTACTCATTCTACCAAACTATTGCCTACTTTGCCCCTCCTTCTTCATCCTTTATTTGGCACAAATTAATTTGGTTCAAACATCACATCCCTAAACATAGTTGCATTGTCTGGCTTGCTGTTTGAGGTAGACTGTATACATTGGATTCAAAGCCTATGCTTCACAAGCATTATATTAACAGGTGTTATCTATGTATGGCTGAGAATGAATTAATGGATCATTTGTTCTTCAAATGTTGTTTCAGTTCACATGTTTGGATGGCTATACAAGAGGTTGCAAGATTCTATATTCTACCCAACTGCTGGAATGAGCTGATTAACTGGTGCTCAACTCATTGGTCCTCTGGAAGATTTTTAGTTCATAAACTCTTATTGTCTGCAGCAATCTACTAACTCTGGTTGTAGAGAAATAGAAGAGCATTCAGAAATGCATACTCCAGCCCTAATCACATCTTCTCACAAGTCAAATCTTGTGTTCGAGCTAAACTAGTAGCAATTAAGTTAAAAAAACTGTGCTGAGCTAAGGGGGATTTCAGCTGAAGGTGATCTTCACAATTTATTTACACAGGCTTGTGAAGCAACTTATGGGCATACTTGGTTGATTACTTAAAGCTGAATCACTGGTTTTTGAGGTTCTGGAAGATACAAGAAGCTGTGATTGGAAGATAGTAGTGTCTCCTTTCTTTGTTCACAAGAAACAAGACTTGGTTTTTGCCATGTTTCAATGGTTGCTATGTATTGTATAGGTCCTTTAACCTTTTGTTGTCTTTTTGTCTCTGCTATTGGCCTTGGCCTTCATGTGATTTTGTTTTCCCCTCTTCTTTGAGGACTTCATGGATCTATTTTATCTTCAATACAAGCTTACCTTTAACTAACTAAAAAAAAAAACTTCTTGATGCAGGTTGAACATGATAAGGGTTTTTTTTTTTCAGTGGGGAAAAAATCATACAAAACATAGAACACAAAGCGCAATACGAATTCCAATAGAAGATGGCATCAATTAAAAGTAGACAACGAGTCTTTTCTTCAATATTGTTAGAATTTTTTTAGATAGATGACAACTTTCTTTAAAAACATGTGGTTTAAACAGTACTGGCCGTTCATGCTCCAAGAGGTATAGATCAAGTCAATATCTGTATTGCATAATAATGTGTAATATACTAATAGAATAGGAAATTCAGTAAATCCCTTAAAATCCTTCTTTCAGTTCTGACAGCCAACGTGCCGCGCCACCTGCATATGGCATTTGAACAATATAAAGGTAACTTGGAGAACCAAAAAATTTAACATTATACAATGACCCAATTTCCAAGTTGAAAATATTATCATTCAAATGGGATCTGATGCAAATTTAATTTTCACATTAAATCTGCCTAAGCAATATATTTTAACTAAACAAAAACAAAAGCTGTAGCAATGAACACAAGTCTAATAATATGACAAGATGAGTAAAATAACTTATCTCACCTCTTCTTCTTGGTTTCTTTAATTTTTTTGACGCCACCCCTCAAAATCCAACTGCTTCTTGAGATGTTGCATTGCTAGTTAATTTCTGCATCACAAAATCTGATAGGTCACAATGTTGATTTCTGTTACTATGTGGAATAAGAATCTTCCTCACCAAGTAGACAGGGGCGGCTCAATACAATTTGAGGCCTTAGGCGAAAAAAATAAAGTAATCTTTTAATTAAATTTATCCATATATTTATGAAGCTAATTATTTGTTTAGTGATTTTTAAACCTGTCACTAAAATTTTTCCAAACTCTAATTCCATCATTAATTACTTGGCTATGTGCTCTTTAATAGTCATATTTAACAATATAAATAAAATTTATAATTTTATGATAACAAAAATTTAATAAAACTATAAACTAATTTAAGTTATAGAATAATAAAAACTGATTTCGAATAATTTGGTCTAATGCTCCAATAAATTCTTTAATAGAACATAAGTGCATTCAAACTTCTTCCGAAGTGAGATTGTGAGATTGTAAATTGTAACCGTGGAGAAGATGAAAAAATAAAATTTTTAATGAGAGAGGAGAAAAAATATGTGAGGATTAAGAAAAAAAGAGAAAATAAAAATTAATAGGAGTCTTTGAAAAATATAAGAAAGTTTCACCAATTTTCACTTAAATATATATTTAATATTTAAGTTTAATGTGTGTGTATAGCTGATGTAATGAGGATGAGAGAGAGAGAGAGAGGAAAAAAAAAAAAAAAGATAGATAATACGAGGATAGAAATATTTTGCACACTATTAAATTTTGTATTTGTTGAAGTTTAATGATATAAGAAAATAAAATATTTAGGTAAGTTATAATATATAAAGAAAAAAAATTTGGGGGCCCTCAAAAAAAAAGATAAAGAATAGAAATTTTTTAGGTCAACTGTCAAATTTCTCTATACGTTGAAGTTTAATAATTAAAGGAAATATTATAATTGTGTTTAGAAAAGTTATAATATATAAAGGAATAAAAAATTATTAGCCTTCTTATTGGCTGGGGTCTTGGGCAGGCCTAAAGCTCCACATAAGAATGTAAACAAGAAAGTTGATGAGCACATATTACAAGATCCTTAGCTTGTTGGTTCTCGAGACTATTAGACACCAGACCTTTTCTAAGATTTACTAGTAGAAGTACGTTCACCGTTCCTTCTAAGGCCTAGCTGTGAATGATTGACATCCGTAAACTTAACAGTAAATCGTTTTGTCCGAGTTCCCATTTTGCTACACTCCATTGTCCATATATGACACTCACACAATGTACTCCAAACAAAATTATAAAGATAGAGTAATTCCCTCTTGAAATGCAAAGAAAGAATGCGAGAATAAAAACTCAATTCGATTCATTCATTGATGAGTATTACATTCAATTTATAAAAAAGGATTAACTAAAATAGGTAACAAATTACCTACCAATTAGCCCTAAATAAAGGAGTAAATAATTCAATCCTACAGCTGTACTATAAGAGATAAAATCTCAACACTCCCCCTCAAGTTGGTGCATAGATGTTACACATGCCCAACTTGTCTAAAAATTTTGAAAACACTTTATTTGAGACTGCTTTGGTGAGAATGTCGGCTAGTTGATCCTCAGATCGAATTTTAGGCAACTCCACAATTTTCCCATCCAACTCCTCCTTAATGAAAAATCTGTCTATTTCAACATGCTTCGTACAATCATGTTGAACTGGATTATGGGCAATATCTCATGCTGCTTTATTGTCACAATATAGTCGAATCTGTTTTCTAGGTTGATGACCCAAATCCCACGAGAGAAGTCTTAACCACAAAGTTTCACAAAAGTCCAAACGTCATACCTCTGAATTCAACTTCTGCACTCGAGCGAGCAACAACATTTTGTTTCTTGCTTCTCCATGTAACAAGATTACCTCTTACAAAAGTGAAGTAACCAGAAGTAGATTGCCTATCATCTATAGCTCCAGCCTAATTAGCATCAATATATGCATCTATTGTTTGATAACCAGCATTCTTAGTGAACAAAATTCCTTTTCCAGGAGCAGATTTCAAATACCTCAAAATGCGCATAACTGCATTCATATGTTGCTTTCCAGGATCATGCATAAACTGGCTAACAATGCTCAATGCATAAGCCAGATCCGGTCTCGTGTGTGCTAAGTACATCGATCTCCCTACAAGTCTTTGGTATCTTCCTTTATTAGCAGGTACTTGGTTTGACTCAACACATAACTTCAGTCCTTCTTCTACTGGTGTCTTAACTGGTTGACATGCTGTCAAACCAGTCTCTTGTAACAGATCTAAGGCATACTTTCTTTGAGATATAAAGATTCCTTTATTAGATCGAGATACTTCGATCCTAAGGAAATATCTCAAAGGACCTAGATCTTTCATTTCGAATTCTCTGGACAAGTACTTCTTGAAAGCCTTCATTTCTTCAGGATCATTCCCTGTAACCACCATGCCATCTACATATACAATGAGTGCAATGATCTTACCCTGTTGTATCTTCAGAAATAATGTATGGTCTGAATTGCTCTGACGGTAGCCAAAAGGCTATCATTGACTTTGTGAATTTTCCAAACCATGCTCTCAGAGATTGTTTTAACCCATATAATGATTTCTTTAACCTGCAGACCTTCCGAGTATACTTTTCGGGTATCATGCATCCTGGTGGAAGATCCATGTAGACTTCTTCAGATAATTTACCATGGAGAAAGAATTCTTCACATCGAATTGTTGCAATGGCCAATCCAAGTTCGCAGTTAAAGATAACAAGACCCGAACTGTGTTGATTTTGGCTACAGGTGCGAATGTCTCTGTGTAATCGATTCCATAGCTTTGGGTGTAACCTTTTACCACCAATCTTGCTTTAAAGTGTTCAACTATGCCATCTGCTTTATACTTCACAGTGTAAATCTATCGACATCTAACTGGTTTCTTTCCTAGTGGAGGATCAATGAGTTCCCAAGTTTCATTTTTCTGCAGGGATTTCATCTCCTCGTTCATAGCTGCTTTCCACCTAGGGTCAGCTAAGGTTTCCTGCACACTGTTAGGAATAGATACAGTAGATAATTGATTTACAAATGATAAATTTGATTCTGACAATCGATGGTTCGACACATAATTGCTCATGGGATACTTAACTTTACTAGAAAGTTCGGGTTCATATGTGGGTTTGGGAATACCTCTAGTGTGACGCGGTGGTAATTGTTTTCTGAACGGCTTTGGCACTAAATCAGGAACATCCGCAGCAGGCGATTGGTTTGATATATCAGTTGCGAGGGACTCGAACTCGGACGACGATGGGTTTGGCACTATACTTTCCATTTCTGGGCATTCATCACCACTTTGATCCAAACTTATACCACTCGAATCCAATTCGCCTGATTCCTGATTGGTTGATCCACCTTGTGAGCCAATCCAATTCGCTTGATTCCTGTTTGGTTGGTCCACCTTGTGAGTCATTAACACTAGAATCACCGTCCTCAAAAATGTGATAATCATAATCTAGAGTCTGAATTTCGTTCTGGTACTCCCCCTGAAGTTCAGACGCAGAGGAAAAATACATCGAGTCTTCATAGAAGACAACATCCATTGTGATAAACATTCGTCGAGTGGGAGGGTGATAACAGTGATACCCCTTTTGATGAGTAGCATATCCGAGGAAAACACATCGCAACGAGCGAGGAGTTAGCTTATTGCGTTGATACTTATAGAGGTGTACAAATGCGACACAACCAAAGACATGAGGAGGTAGATTTGCAACAGTTGGGGCAACAACTGCGTCAATGAGAGCCTGCAATGGTGTCCGGAAAGCAATAGAACTGGAAGGTACTCGATTGATGAGATATGCTGCAGAGGTAAGTGCTTCTCCCCAATATGATAATGGCATATGCACTTCTATCAATGAAGCATGAATAACCTCCAACAAGTGTCGATTTTTTCGCTCTGCAACCCCGTTCTGCTGAGGTGTATTTGAACAAGTGGTTTGATGAATAGTTCCATGAGCTTCCAAATACTGCTGAAGGTCAAAACTCTGATATTCTCCACCATTGTCACTACAGAGAACCTGAACATGTGCATTGTATTGCGTTTCAACCATTTTATGAAATTTCTGAAACAATAAGTTCACTTTACCTTTGGACTTCATTAAGCACAACTAGGTCATCTTGGTACAGTCATCAATAAAAGTAACAAACCAACGGGATCCACCTAAAGTAGTGACTTTGGACGGACCCCAACCATCAGAATGTATAATCATAAAAGGAAGTAGACCTTTATGCAAACATAATGGATACGAAACACGATGGCTCTTTGCTAGTTCACAAACATCACAGCGGAAACTAGAAATATCACATTTTGTAAATAAACTAGGAAATAATTTTTTCAGATAACCAAAGGAAGCATGCCCCAGACGTTAATGCCACAGCCATATTTCAGACTTTTTTCTCTCCCCCTCAGAACCATCCACTGTCAATGCTTGTCGTAGCTTGTCGGAACTTTTGGACATCAAGTCCAAGTAATACAGTTTCCCTCGCCTAATACCACAACTAATCGTCTGCTTTGTTTGGATGTCCTTAAACACACAAAAATCAGGCCAAAAAATGACAACACAAGATAAAGCCTTGGTTATTTGGGAAACTGACAAAAGATTATAATCTAAAGATGGAATAACTAAAACAGAATCTAAATGCAGATTATCAGTGAGTGTCAAAGATCCTTCCCCAATAATTGGGGTCGAAGTCCCATTGGCAGTAGAAACAACTTTGTGCGAGAATGAATTAAGAGGTGAGACTTGTCTAGAATCAAATGTCATATGATCTGTGGCACCAGAATCAATTATCCATGCACTATTAGCAACATGTGTAGAAATATTGAAATTCTTACCACCAATATCTGTTATCTTAACAACTACTGCAGTGGAGGTCTTTGTTGAATCCTTCTTCCAATGGCGATGATCCCACCATTTCGGATATCCCACAAGTTTAAAACAGCGACTTTTGGTATGACCAATCTGGTTGCAATAAGTGCATTTGTAGGTAGGCTTGTCTGCTCCATATGATTCAATATTTGTTTCACTCATTTATTTATTTATTTTTTTAACTAGTTTATCACAGAACTAGTTTTCAAATAAGGTTACAAAAAACTGGTTTAGTTTGGAACTAATCCAAAACTGGAATAGTTTTACACTTGTGGCCAAACAGAGGGTTTGGATATATGATATATATTATTATTATTATTATTATTATTATTATTATTATTATTATTATTATTATTATATATATATATATATATATATATATATATATATATATATATTAGACAATATACGATACCACATGAAGCATTTGGGGATAGCAGGACTCGGCAAGGAGAAGATGAACCGGTGGTGGAGCTCGGTCGTGAGCTCCGGTCGAGGAAGGCGACTAGCGATGGTGCGGCAGTGGCGAGTCGGCCGCAGATCGGCTCCGCGAGTCCAAATCCAGTTCAGATCGGCGACTAGTTTGGGATTTTGGAGAGCAGCAATGCAGAGCCATATCCGGCGACGCCAGATCGCCGGCAGCGGTGCAGCAGTTCGTAGGCATATTTAGATCTGGCGACGGCAGAGCACTGGCGGCGATGCAGCGGTGCGGCTATGGACGGTGCAACGAGATCCGGAAATGCGATGCGATGATCCGGCGAAGATCCGGCAATGCGATGTCGAGGTGTAGAGGTTCCGGCGACGGTTGAGACTTGTGATGCCAGTGGTTGTACGTGTATCTGTTATGCGTATGGTTATATTGTATGGGTATGGTTATGCTGTATGGGTCTGTTGTATGAATGTTTATGTATGGGTATGTGTATGGTTCAATAAATTTAACAAATAAATTCAAAGCGATTCAAAAAAAATACGGTTCAAACATGGCTCTGATACCATCTTGAAATGCAGAGAAAGAATATGAGAATAAAAACTCAATTCGATTCATTCATTGATGAGTATTACATTCAATTTATAAAATAGGATTAGCTAAAATAGGTAACAAATTACCTACCAATTAACCCTAAATAAAGAAGTAAATAATTCAATTCTACAACTGTACTATAAGAGATAAAATCTCAACATTCCCCGCAATATATGGAATTCAATGCTGAACACCATTTGGCAACAATAACTCTTTAAAAACTTCATCAGCCATTTCGAATTGCAAAATGGTATAAACATAATTCCATTTAGTTTTCCTATATGCAGTCCAATAGGCAACTCCTCTCATGAATTCAGGTGGGCAACCATGAATACAATAAGAAGGGGCAGCAACATCAATTCTTCTCCAAGAATCCGTGCTTAGACTATAAACCTCAACTAGGAACGAACTATTATCGTAGGGATTATCCATGTCTGGACGGGGGCTCACAATCATCACTACCTTGTAGACATTATCACGGTAGTCGAAGCCCATGGCCACAGAGCTACTATGAGAAGCCAAAGGGAGACCAAATTCAACTATTTGAGGTTTTGGTAGGGTTTTCAATATTCTAAGTGCTGGATTCCATAAAAATATGTTGCGGGATGCAATTACTGGGCTGTCACACAAGCACACTAACCCATTACAATTCCCATATATATATAAAGGTTTTAAGTGTTCTGGAAGCTCCGGTTGAAAATACTGAGCAAACGATTCATCGTATTGAATAACAGACATTGTAATTCTTATGATGAAGATCAGATTTGTACCTGTATCTGAGGAGGAGATAATTATTGTTGCTTGAGCTCATCTGATGTTTGAGATGTGCCTCAATGAAGGTAGGGTGAGTGAATAGTGAGTAGCTTGATTTGCAGATTGATCTGACTTGCAGTAGTGATTTTACCGACAGTCTAACGAAGATCTGAATCAAGATTTCTTCTGGAAGAGAGAAAAGAGACGATGATGCTTTTCCCTTTCGCAATTTTCTCTTTGCTTTCGCAGCTGCAAAATGGGGATGATCAAAACCCTAGTTTCTTATTTTCAAAATTAATAAACTTTGGGGTTCACTTTATAGGACTTTTTTAAAACGAATTTCTACATTCCATTCGGTTACAGTAGCGAAAAAAGTGAAAATAAATTTTTCCTTCTTTTAAATTTGAACCTTTTCGGACAGCAAATTCGTTATTGTGTAAAGGGTAACAGACATGGTATTAATTTGCTAGATTGGCTGCATAGACATAGTATTAATTTGTTTGATCACTAAAACTGCAAAAGTGCTCAAACAGTTCTATCTCGTATATATATCAAATTGCTAACCAATTTAGTGAATTATGTGGGTTCACATATCTTCTAGGGCAGAGTTGGTCTAAATTATTAACCCGGCATTCCTTTTTTTTTAAAGTATTAACCCAAGAAGTTTTTAACATGGACTATTCTGGGATTTTTTCTTTTTGATGTTTTGAGTTAGAACAAGTTGCTCCATAGTATGTTTGGAGATAATTGAGCATTCTGTTGTTTAGTCTTTCCACTTTATCATCTCTATATATCAGGTATTGCACATGGATTATGGAGGAGATTCAACCTCTCTTAATCTAACTAATTAAGGTGAATTTTTTTTTTTAGTTACACGGGAAACACATTTGCCCTCCAACACTAGCTTCTAGAGGTCCAGTCGGGAAGTAGGTATAGGGTGTGTCGGGCATACTAAGTCATTGATATATCCAACCGATTGATGCATTATTAAAGTAGGTTAATCACAATGGTGCATTAGAGTAACAAAAACACAAGAAATCACTACACAAATCATAGAAGTCTTATTCTCTGCCGTTGGACATGCAACTTCAAAAGGTTAACTTTCTTCCAGCCTTCTAACCTTCCAAAAACATATAGCAATTGCTTTAAAAACATGTGCTTCACACAGTAATAGCCATTTCATGCTCGAAGATGTATAGATTGAGACAAGTACATCTTCGCATTATAGGTGTTGACATCATATCTAGTCAATATAGAGCAGTCCTAACAGTCAACTTGCCACCTGCAGGCTGCATCTGGTATTTCAGCAATATAAAGATAACATGGAGAACTAAAAAGTTAACATTACAAAACCTAGTTTTAATTTGCAGACATAATGACCCAATCTTCAAGTTGATATTGTTCAACCGTAGCAATGGCAATAGATTATCATTCAAAATGGAATCTGATGCAAATTTAATTTTCAAATTAAATCTTCCACTAAATCAGTATATTTTGACTAAAAAAACAAAACAAAACAAAACAAAAGCAGCAGCAGCAGCAACCAACACAAGTCTAATAATATGACAAGATGATCGATATTTTTGACTCGCAGTGATTAACCCTCAAAATCCAGCTGCTTCTTGAGATTTTGTGTTGCCAGTGAATTGTTGTTGCATCATAAAAATCTGCTAGGTCACAATGTCAATTTCTGTCAATTTCCTCACCAAATATCAATGGTTAATAAATTCACGCTCCATGAGTGATAAATTAGTATATTGCACAAGATTTAATTAAATAGCTGCACCACAAGCTATTTCTTTTTTCTTTTTCTGCCGCTAGCTAATTCACATGATAGATTTCCATTATCGAGTGAAAAAAGATTATTTCCACCATCAGGTTGAATGAAGCTCTCCACATAACAAGTTACATCATTTAAACATATACGGATTCCTAGATCTTTACTTGTTTGGGTCTCAATATTACAAGACATCAGATGGCCCTCGTGGTTTTGTCGTAGCAGTTCACCCCTCTTTCTCAAGCCTAGCACCTTGGCAGGTTTGTCATGAAAATTACCAGTGAATCGTTTTGTCCAACTACTCGTTTTGCCACACTCCATTTTCCAAATTTCACAACACTTATCCAGATGATAAAATATGAAAACATACAGTGATTCCCGTTCCCCCAAAATTGCTATTTCCGGATAACAATTTCTAACACCATCCGGCAGCATTACCTCTTCAAAAACTTCATCACCCATTTCGAAACGCACAAGCAGCAAATTTTCACAACTACCCTCCCAAGTTTTCTTCTTTGCAACCCAATAAGCAGCCCCATTGACAATCGCAGGATTCCGATTAAATAAATAACATGAAGGGGCAACATCAATTCTTCTCCAAGAGTCTGTGCTTAGACTATAAACATGAAGGGGCAACATCAATTCTTCTCCAAGAGTCTGTGCTTAGACTATAAACCTCAGTTAGGAATTGATATTTGTATTGCTCATCCATCTCATAAAACAAGCACCAAATTTTCACAACCTTGTAGTCATTAGCTTTGGGGTGGATCCCAAATGCAAGACGGATGCTATAAGAATCCAAATTGGAGTAGATAATTGGAGATTTGATGCCTGGAGAATCAGGGAGGGTCTTTAGTTTTCTAAGTGATGGGTTCCATAAGTATATGGTGTCTCTGCGTACACTAGACAAGCATACGAGGTGTAACGGGTGGGCGCTTGCCCATTTACCCAAAAGCTCGAACTGTTAGGTAAGGCTGCATACCTACCCATATATACCCAATCTCTTTCCCATCCGATTCCGATGTGGGACAAAATGACCCTTGTTACATTCTCCCCCACCCAAACTCGCAACGCCCTCGTTGCGGTTAGGCCACCCTGCCTACCCGGGTGGACTCACCCGGACGCCTTCCGGGCCGGGCGCTTGGCGTGGCACCGGATCAAGGACTGGGTTTGGCTCTGATACCAACGGTAACGGGTGGGCGCTTGCCCATTTACCCAAAAACTCGAACTGTTAGGTAAGGCTGCATACCTACCCATTTATACCCAATCTCTTTCCCATCCGATTCCGATGTGGGACAAAATGACCCTTGTTACACGAGGCCATTACAGGAGCCGTCCATCCATAAAGATTTTTTGCGAATGTGTGAGGGAAGCTGCGGCTCAAAATACTCGCTAAAACATTAATCATCATAACGTATTGAGTAACGGTTAATTCTGGGAAAATCAGATTCGTAGTAGCTGAGTATGAATTTTGTGTTTTGGCTTGAGGTTTTGAGATGTGCTTGAATAAAGATAGGGTTAGTGATTAGAGAGCTCCATGATTTGCAGACTGACCTTAATCGGAGTAGTAATTTTACCGGGAGTCTGGCCAGGATCTTGGCCAGGATCTGAATCAAGATTTCTTGAGGGAGATAATAAAGATTGGAATTTGAGTCTGCTATGCTCTTCCTTGCCATTTGTTTTGGCTTAGATTCGCTCCTGCCTTGTGGGGATAATCAAAACACTTGTGGACTCCTGGTCTTTATGGGATTGTGTTGGAGTCGCAGGTCAAGTTGTACTAGGTTTGGATTTATATTCTAATTCTTATTATTATTATTATTTTATAGGATTTCAAAAAAAGTAAATTTTATTAGGATTTCAAAAAAAGTAGTAAATTTTATTAGGATTTCAAATGTTTAGAATG
Source organism: Cornus florida (assembly GCF_030987335.1). Classification (NCBI taxonomy): domain Eukaryota; kingdom Viridiplantae; phylum Streptophyta; class Magnoliopsida; order Cornales; family Cornaceae; genus Cornus; species Cornus florida. Next base: position 22,311,443 of record NW_026775572.1, on the reverse strand, counting down.
AATGGAATTTTAAAAGAATTAGGATTTGAGGGGATTTTATTGGAAATATTTTATAAAGTTGGCAAATTAAGGGGAAAATGGAAGTATTTGAGGTAATTTGGTAACGGACAATAATTTGAGGGAATTTGGTAAGTACTATTACTCAGGTCTGGTTAATAAATTCTCCAATGATACGCGAATTATATTTGCCGTTTAGGATTCAAAGATATTATAAAATACGGGAATTTATCACCAACTCGAATGAAAACGATTTAAAAGTGTTAGTCACCATTTAATAGGTTTTTTAGAATTAACAATTCTAATGAGTTTTAAACTTAATGGAATATACATACATAAATTCTTATAAATCTTTGTAGATATTTTATTTTTATTTTTATTATTTTTAAGATCATTTAATTTTTGTTTGTAATGGTAGATATTTATTTTATTTTTGATAGTTTATAAACCTTTTTAGTGATAAAATGAGTCAAGAATAGTGTGCATAAATGTATTATACGATATTCTAATTTAATTTAATTATAAAAAATATAAATATAAATATATATATTATCTTGAAAAGGTAGGAAAAGAGAACAAATTTTTTATTTATTTATTAATAAACATAGTTGATTATTTGAATTAGATTTTTTTAATTAATTTGTGATGAATTTATGATGATGTAGTTGTTGATTAATTACAATTAGTCAGTTTATTATTTCCATGGTTATTGTCATAATACGTCAATTTGCTAAGATTAAAATTTATTTAATTATTTCTTAACATTTCACTATTTATTGCATTTTATTTTAATGTCTTTACAAGGATATGACACATAATAAAATAAATAACGTGTGTATATATAACCAAATAATGTGTTTATGTAACAGGAGAATTTTCCAATAGAAAACCATCACTGCTAACATGCTCCTTCATCAAACCCTGGAAACAATTAGGTCCAAGCTTCTCACATCATCAATTTCTGATACTTAAGCTGCATGTTGTGGGCCTAGCCCATCCTTTGGTTAGCTATTGCAGCCTTGTACTTTTTTCCATCTGTAATCAATTTCACCTTTCAAAAAAAAAAAAAAATTTATAATTACCCGTACAATGATACTATCTTCAATTTTGTTGGATCACGAGAAAAAAATAATAATATAAACAGATCATGATAAACTTTTATTATAAAATAATATGATTAATGAAATTACACATAATTGCAATTCCTTCAATTCCATGCCATGTCACTTCGGCAAATTTTAATTTTTTTCTCTCCCCTTTTTAGTGTATGGAATTAATGGAAATTAGTTTTTTTTTTTTTTCCTGAATAATGGAAATTAGTTTGCTTTAAAATAAAAAAGTTGTGACAATACAGATTGTAATTCCATCTAAGCAATGAGCTCCCCAACTCATTCTGTGACTTTCTTTTCAAATAAATGTAAGTTATTTTGTTAGGTTGCCCTTGGTCATGAGGAATTTTTATATGACATATGAGTATTACTTTTGCTTCCCAAATCCCAAACGTTCAAATGACATGATCAATGAAACCAATAAAAACTATTTGCGGAGATATTCAGGCTTATATAAAACTACATGATCAATGGAAGATTGGTTGGGTGAAGTGGCGGGCAAATGTTTTGGCTTATAGTCTGCCCACTATCAGAGAAGAGAAACTGTATGTTTTTCTAATATTTTCCCAACTTTCATAGAAGATAAAACTTATATAGATTGTATTCATATTTAATTTCATCTAATGAAAGATTTTCTAGCCTTGGAAGGAAAAAATAAAAAATAATAGTTTAGATTGATGTTGCTAGCTCAAAAATCGCCTGAGGAGATGATTCATGCGATTATGTTGGTAAGTTGTCATTGCTCCTAAGATGTTAATGTTTTAGTGACTTCCTCCTTGTAAAAGTCTATAATAAACTGGAGGTATGATACTGAAGTTCCCGGTTGTTGGATGCAGAGGTGAAACCTATTTGATGGATGATAGATCCATACAACCCTATTCTCTGCCACATTGGGCAAGAAATCACAGATAAACATGCATTTGATGCTAGTTCATTGGGTTCTTTATATACATGGACTATCTATGTAATCCTTATTACTTGTACCATGATGTCAGGGCTATTAGAATTTATGCTGCACACCAAAATCAAACTAGACCTTACAACAAGGCAAAGACTCAATCTTCAAATTCGTACTGTTCAACCGTATCAATGGCAATAGATTATCATTATAAAAAGGAATCTGATGCAAATTTAATTTTCAAATTACATCTTCCACTAAATCAATATATTTTAAATCAAAACAAAAAACAAAAAACAAAAAATAAAAACAAAGGCAAGGAACACAGAGTGTAATAATATGACAAGACGAGTAAAATAACTCATCTCACCTCTTCTTCTTTATCATTTCTTTGTTTTAGATTGATGTCACCCCTCAAAATCCAGATGCTTCTTGAGATGTTGCGTTGCTAGTGAATTGCTACATCACGAAAATCTGCTAGGTAATAATGCATGTCACTATATGGAATAAGAATCTTTATCACCAAGTAGAGCAAGACTCTCAACATAAGAATGTAAAAAAGTAATTTGACGAGCATGGATTCCAAGATCCTTAGCTTGACGGTTCTCAAGAGACACCAGATTGTTTCTACAATTTAGTTGCATAATTTCGCCGTTCCTCTAAAGCCTACCCGCCTCAAAGTCAGATTCGAAAAATTAAACGTAAATCGTTTTGTCCAAATTCCCACTTTGCTATACTCCATTGTCCATATATCACACTCATAAGGTTTACTTTCACCAATGAAATTAAAAAGATAGAGTGATTCCCCCAATACCCCAATATCTGGTTCCCATTGTCCATGCTGAGCACCATCTGGCAGCATTATCTCTCTAAAAACTTCATCATCCATTTCGAATTGCAAAAGGGTATTCCCACTTACAGTCCCATAGACAGCTTGTCGGAAAAAATAAACCAAATACATGAACTAACTCAAATGTTGAATACATGGACCAACTCATGTGTGGAATACATACACTATCTCATTGGGAGATGAAACAATTGTGTTAAACTTAGTGTTTTATTTATTGTCTTGTAATTTGTGTCTTTCTAGAGTCATGTATTGGTGCCTATAAATACATGTTCTTAAGTTCTTTTGTAAGCAAAAAGTGAGAAAGAAATATATCAGTATTTGAGAGTCTTATATAAAAGTTGTGTGTGTTCTCCTTCTTCATATTAAGTGTCCTCCTACAAATTGGTATCAGAGCCAATTTTAAAGAAGAAAGTAGCAGAAAAATTTCAGAATTATCTCATGGCAAATACAAGCAATTGGGCTTCTCTTATTCCTCGCTTCAACGGAGACAATTATGATTATTGGAGCAACAATGTAAAGGTGCTACTCAAATCAATGAAGTTATGGAATGTTGTTGAAGAGGGTTTTGATGAACCCGAAAATGAAGATGATTTAACTCAAGCACAAAAGAATGTTTTGAATGAAAAGCGAGAAGAGGATAGCAAGGCACTTTTCACAATCTACCAAACAATTGAAATGCCGATCTACGAAAGAATTGCAAAAGCCACCAAATCCAAGCAAGCTTGGGAGATTATACAAGCGGCATACAAAGGTGAGGAAAAAGTGAAAAAGGTACGTCTTCAAACCTTAAGATCAGAATTTGAGAAGTTAGAAATGAAGGAGAATTCATCTATTTCCAAGTATTTTACAAATGTTACATCCATAGTAAATCAAATGGCTTCTAATGGAGAAATTTTAGAAGATGAAAGTGTGATTGAAAAAATTCTTCGCAGCTTGCCTAAAAAATTTGATTATGCTGTAGTTGTTGAGATTTATATGCCCTGGCATAGCAAATTCCCATTTGGATTAAAGTGACATAAGTTCCTGATGTTTTTGAAATATTTATGATTTATACAATTGGTGAATTCAATGTATTATGTTTCGATTCATTATAGAATTGATAGTGTCAACTTGATTACAAAAGATATTTATATATGTATGTGATGGCGATCAATACATGAATGTAAATAGTAATTATAAATGGTTCATAGTCGGTAATTATGGATGGACTCATAATTAATTAAGACTTGAACTAGATCTGCGTTAGGTTGAGATATATTGCGAGAGCCGTCGTATGCAATTGCCCCCTATTACCGTCATGGCATTTGACTCTTAAACATGAGAAAAGTATAGTCTTTTATTATTTAATAATTATTTTGATTTGTTCGGCGGATTCTTCGGGATCCTTAGACCGACACTTTGGGTAGTTATGTAATTACTAGTTAGAGAGTTATATTTTCAATATTTACATCATTGCTACTTGTATTTATTTTGTATTGATTATGGTTGATCACAAAGTAAATTCGAAGGCCTTCGTGTGTTTTTAGACAAAATGATTTATTATATATTTATTTATTTAAATTATTATTTTTGTCAAACAAATGTTTTATTGTGATCAAGCCAGAAATAATCAAAGGTACCAAAATAAATATATTAATTAAGTAGTCGGATTGATGGCTTTATTTATCCGATAACTAATTATGCATAGAGGGGTCAAAGTGCAATATTGACTTAGAGGTTATTTATTATTTAATTGGAGTTCAATTAATTTCTTTTAGTGGAGTAGAAATTAATTTATGAATTAATTGAATTGGGTCCATGGACCGGACCAATTATTAATTCATTGTAGCCAATAAAATAATAGGCCCAATGGATTCTCACTCATAGCTCAACTTGATATTGGAATCATATTAGATTTGAGACATGTGAATTAGAGATTGAGAAGGATTTGTTATTTCCTTTTATTTATCTTTATGTTGCCTATAAATATACATGGTCTATGTATATTTTAGGGGTGATTTTTAGTAGAAGGAATATATTTTCTCTCTCTAGAAATTTAGGGTTTATGTTCTCATCTAATGGAGGCTCCCACAAGCCTAGTTTTCCAAGGTCATTCATGGAGGCTTATGAGTGATTCCTAAAGGCAAAACAATTACCAAGAAGATGGAGATCCAAGGAGAAGGCATCTTGCTAAGGGATCTACAATAAGTGAGAACATTCACTTTAGAGGAAAGATTTAAAGGTTTACTCAGACCTTTGATGTAAGTATTCAATCTATTAATTGAATGATACATCATATTTTATTTTTGCATAAAACTTGTCTCTATATGATGAATCAAGATCTGTGAAAGAAAATCCCTCGAAAAGTTTTTAAAACTAGCACGTTTCCCAACAGTAGTTGCCATTGAAGAATCTAGAGATCTCTCTTCTCTTTCTCTAGATGATTTATTGGGAACTTTGAAGGCTCATGAAATTCGGATCAATCAAAGAAATCCTCCTCCTCCTCCTCTTAACCAAGCTCTTACATCTCAAGTTTCAATTACGGGAGGCCGTGGTTACAACCATGGTCGAGGCCTTGGAAGGAGTGAAAATTTCCGAGGAAGAGGTTCTAATTTTCGTGGAAGAGGAAGAGCTTTTTCAAAAAATGAAATTTTTTCAAAAGAATATGAGAAAAATCAACACACAAATTTTTCACAAAGAGGAAGAGGATGTGGTTTTTACCAAGGAAGAAAAGGCTATGTTGAATGTTTTCATTGCCATAAACCTGGTCACAAAATTAGTGAATGTTGGGACAAACAAGCTGAAAAAAATGAGACTAGTTTTATGCATGAAAACAAGTCTGATTTCCATGAAAATGACTCTCATAAAACTTTGTTGATTGCATGTCATGGTGATAATACTGATGATGTATGTTACTTGGATAGTGGTGCTAGCAAGCACATGACCGGCAACAAAAATCTGTTTTCAAATTTGGTTGAAGGGGATCATGGCCAAGTAACAATTGGAGATGCCAGAGCTTACAAAATTCAAGGCATTGGAGAAGTTTCATTCAAAACAAATTCCAGCAAAATTGAGAAAATGTCGGAAGTTTATTATGTGCCCGGCTTGAAAGGTAATTTACTTAGCACCGGTCATCTTTTGCGGAAAGGATATGATATTCATTTTCATGATAATGCATGCATCATGACAAAAAACAATCAGCTTGTTGCTAAAATTGGGATGGCAGCTAACAATCTTTTTCCTTTCAAGCTCCAAATTGCTAATATTTCTTGTTTCACTAGTGTTGACAAATAAGACTCCAAGTTGTGGCATGACAAGTTTGGACACTTAAATTTTGGAAGTCTGAAATTGTTGGCGTCAAAGAAAATGGTGGAAGGGCTGCCTCAAATTGAAAGTATAGATGGAATTTGTGAAGAATGCATGCTTGAAAAACAACATAGAGATCCATTTCCTTCACAATCCTTGTGGCGTGCTAAGTATAACGACCCGCTCCACCACATGGTATGATATTGTCCGCTTTCGGCCTGAGCCCGCACGGTTTTTGCTCTTGGGCTTCACCCCAAAAGGCCTCATACCAATTGGAGATGATGCACTTACATATAAGCACTTTACCTTTCCTCTACCCAGGCGATGTGGGACTGTGCACTCGTAGCTCGCCAGTGTGGTAGCCTGACAGTGCCTCTCGCACCCGCCCACAGCACACCCGCCCGCAAGGTCATCACAATCCACCCCCCTTGGAGGCCCGACGTCCTCGTCGGCACACTTCCGGCTGGGTCAGGCTCTGATACCATTTATAACGACCCACTCCACCACATGGTATGATATTGTCCGCTTTGGGCCTGAGCCCGCACGATTTTGCTCTTGGGCTTCACCCCAAAAGGCCTCATACCAATTGGAGATGATGCACTTACATATAAGCACTTCACCTTTCCTCTACCCAGGCGATGTGGGACTTGTGCACCGTAGCTCGCCAGTGTGGTAGCCTGACAGTGCCTCTCGCACCCGCCCACGGTACACTCGTCCGCAAGGTCATCACAATCCATCCGAATATAATACCCCTAATTTCAAAAGGGATAAAAATGGAATTTAAATTTTATTTTTGTGCATTTTAAATTGATTTTGTATCTATATGCTTATGTGTCCAATTGTTTGTTTATTTTAATTCATTGTGTTATTTTTTTTAATTGTTTGTTTATTTTAATTAAGGGTGTAATTCTTTATTTGTTTGTTTATTTTAATTAATTATTTTATTTATTTTATGTGTTTTAAGTGATTCGTTGCTTGCTTATTTGATTTAATTAATGGGTTTTATTAAATTAATTATTTATTAAGTATTTAATTTTTGAACAGGTAATTATGTATTTCCCATTAACTGGGGTTTTAGATACGTTTTAGTTAGGGTTTTTGGAGCCGTCTCATAAGCACTTGATATGTAACTAAACTGGGTTACTTTGTGGGTCGATGAAGTTAGGGCTCTGTGGATTAGGGTTTTAATCTTGTAATTATAAATACCTCAGTATATGTTAAACCTAGGGTTACATATTGTCGTTGCTTTTACACGGAAAAGTCTGCCAAATAGAGAGAGTTACAGAGGGAGTTTTGGTGAGAACAGAGCAGTTTGTGAGAATTTCGACTGGGGTTCCAAGGTTTAACCAAGGAGAAGGAAGGAGCAGAGGTTCTAGGAGGTTAGACAAGTTTCAGTGGATGTCGAAAAAACTGAGACCAATGGCAACAAGGGTTTGTTTGCAAACCTATTCAGGCAAGTTCTATCTTCCTCTTTCCCTTTGAGCCGTGTTCTGTGCACCTAGATATGCTCTAGGGTTTTAAGGAAATTAACAACTAAATCATTCATGTATGTTATACATCAAATTAATCATATGTATGCTTTGAATTATTTCTGTGATGATTTCTGCAATATCTGTTACAGTGCATGCAAGTTGGTTCAGTTTTATGTCCTTTAAGCATGAGGGTTTTTGTCGTAGTTTTTGTCTCTGTTTTTATTGCAACTACTGTAAACTAAGTATGGAAAGACTACGGGAGTTATGTAAATCTCATAGGAAGGTTGTTATTTCTGTTTTAGATCTCTGTTGCATTTTGTTTCGTTGTAATCCATGCATGAGGTTTCAATTTTTGCACAAGTTTACTTCTTTTAATTGATTTAAATTGCTATAATCAAACCTTAGGGATGCTATCAGGAGGGTGTTAGATCCTTTAGATCAGTTTAAGAAACAAGTAGAGGGGTAGGAATTGATCGAAGAAGGAGCAAATTGACGGAAACGGAGCAGAGATGAACTGGAGGCTCTCAAGAGGGAGAGAGCCGGCTCTAGAAAGTCAAGAGCCGGCTCCCCTTCAGCAAGAGCCAGCTCCTAGGGAATTGGAGCAGGCTCCAATAGGGGAAGAGCCAGCTCTTCCATTCCAAGAGCCGGCTCCAATTTGTTTTACGTCCAGAAAGTGTTTTCTAGGGCTCTGTTTGGTGTTTTGAGCACTGTTTGAGCTTTTGAGTGATTCTAATGAACTGTAGGGACTTAACAGAGGATCTAAGTAGTTAATTCTAAGTGTTATTAAACTTATTGTTGCATAGTTTAAGTCTCTAAGACAAAGGATGTAGCAGTGTAAAAATATCCAACGGTGTATGCTACTAACAGAAGAAAGGAACTAAATGGCTTGATTAAATTTTAGAAATTTAATGAGACTTCATGGAGGGATTAAATAATTAATTTTTGGGTGTTATTAAGACCCTAAATTGATTTAAGGTTAATTCTAAATTAACGGATCAAACTGTATAACACTTATGTACATTGTATACGGTTAGTGGATAGATGAAGTTTTAATTACTTAAGCTTATTTTTAGGCATTCCAATGGGATTTAATATATTTATAAAATGGTTTTAAATATATTATAGGGTCATTGATGTGTTAGATGTGATCTATGCAGGCTCTGGATGTTAGTTGTTGATTTATTAAATCATCTCCTGCAACTATATGGTTAATTGTTTGGATTTAAATTCCTGAAACACTTAAAAATCTTTTGTAATTATTTGGATATTGGTTTTGGATTTTAAACTATTGTACTATTATTTATAGCCTGTAATTTACATGGTTTTGGATTTAAGTTATTGGAATACTAAATACTATTCTACAATGATATGGATGGTTGGTTTTGGACTATAAGTTACGTGTTTATTATTTATGCCTTGTAATTTACCTGGAATTATGTATTGGAACATAATTGCTGAATTCTTATACTTAATTCGGTCAATTATTTGGAATCATATATTGGATTATAATTGCAGAATTCTTATATTAAATTTGGCCAATTATTTGGAATTATGTATTGGATTTTAATTGCTGAATTCTCACATTAAAATTCTGTCAATTATCTGGGTTTGGTTTTGCATTGTAAATTACTTGCTTATCATTTGAATGTTGTAATTTACATGGATATGGAGGATTGTATGCACCGGTATGGGACGGTGGCATACTAGGTATGGTTTAGCTCAAAATACTAATTCCTACCTTATGGATTTTAATTGGTGAACAGCTTTGCCTATTCTATCAATTATATGGATTTTGTGGATTGTATGTACCGGTATGGGACGGTGACATACTAGGGACAGACTGATTCAAAATACTCAGTCCTACCTATTTTGGGAAGAAGGGTACGAATTATAAAAACATAATTCTCCTTATATTTAAATCTGTGCAGTTGAATAAACTGAACGACTTACTGGATCTCTTATATAAGTCTGTGCAGCTGAATAAGCTGAACGATTTATTGGAGTTCCTATGGATGGATTTGAATGGACTTTAAATATATGGTTATGGTACCACGAGATGAGCTTGAGTCTCAGACTCGTTAGTTAGGACGCGTATATGCAGTGAATGCGTAGCTAGCTATAGTAGGTTGAGATGTACTCTGTTAGGTCTAGGTACTCATGCCCACCTTTGGGTGCGTTTTCGTATGTTACCTTCTATTCAGGTTGAGACCCCTATTGTAGTTCAGTGAATGTCCCATAGTGTGGATATATATATGTATGGACTAGATAGATATGGTGAGGTATCTATGGTGTATCTGCGTATCGGGTCACTGTATGGATTGCAGTTAGATTAGAACTTGCTCGTAGGCCTGACCCACTCTTCTATTATTCTTTACAGGTGTTCGTTAGTTCTAGGCTGCAGAGCTTGATCGTGCTGAGCAGATACAGTTGTTCACTCCACCGATGACATATGAGTATATTTTGTGTGTAGACTTGGGTTTTGTTTTCCGTCTTTTGAGTTCAGTGGGTTATTTTAGGGGTCCACTAGATGGATTCCCGAGTTGTATTGGAGAATGATATGTGTTCGTGGTGAATCAGTTGTATCTGAATTATCTTATTTATCAATGGAGTTATTTTTCTAAGGTTTTCAAATATTGGATTACTCTTTTAGTTTTCATTTCAGCAAATTTTATTTATCTCTTTTGATATAATTATTCTGTGTTCGATTATTGCTAATTGTTTTGATATCCTCGGGTAATCGGGCGTGGGCCTGGCCAACCCGCATCCGGAAATCTGGGGGTATCACACTAAGCATCCATTGGAGCTTGTTCATACGGATTTGTGTGGTCCATTACCGATTCCATCTCTTGGAGGTAATAGATATTTTCTTCTATTTATCGATGAATTCACTAGAAAAAAATTGGGTATATCTTCTCAAAGAAAAATCTCAATCATTTTAAGCTTTCAAAGATTTCAAGGCCCAAGTTGAAATTTTTTTCCAGTTTTTCAATTAAAACATTAAGAAGTGATCAAGGGCGTGAATATCTTTCCAATAAATTTGAGAGGTTGTGTAGAGATATTGGCATACGGCATGAGTTAACAGTTAGACTCACACCACAACAAAATGGTGTGAGTGAAAGGAAAAATAGAATGGTCATGGAAATGGCAAGATGCATGCTTAAAAAGAAAAAATTGCCATCAGAATTTTGGGCGAAAGCAGTCTCTTGTGCTGTTTATTTGATCAATAGATCTCCCACAAAAATTTTGAAGAATCGTACACCTCATGAAGCATGGTATGGAAGAAAGCCTAGTGTTCAACACTTGAAGATTTTTGGAAATTTTGCTTATGCACATATTCCGGATGTGATGAGAAATAAGCTTGATAATAAGGCCAAAAAATGCATTTTTATTGGGTATAGTGAAAGTTCCAAAGCCTATAAGCTATACAATCCAGAAACCAAGAAAATTGTGATTAGCAGAGATGTAAAATTTGATGAAAATGCTTCTTTTCTTGATTCAAAAACAGGTGGTTCTTCAAATGCAACAATTTTTTATGATTTTCAAGGTGTGGAAATTAATGGTGATTTGTCTTCAACATGTCCCTCATCAAGTGAAGGATCCTCTCAAGGCCCTCTATCTTCTCATGGGAGGAAGACAAGAAGCTTGCAAGAACTCTATGAATCTACCAATGAAGTGAATCAAGACAACCCTGTCTTCTTTGCTTTCTTTGCAGGGGAAGATCCAATCTCTTTCGAAGAAACAAGCTATTGTGGCTCTTTCTACAACGGAAGCGGAGTATATTACTGCCTTACTTGCCGATTGTCAAATTATTTGGTTGCAAGGTCTTTTGGAAAATCTCAAGCACAAGCAAGAAGGGTCAACAACATTATTTTGTGACAATAGTTCAACTATCTCTGTTACAAAAAACCCAATTCTACATGGAAGGACGAAGCATATTCGCATCCGTTATCATTTCTTAAGGGAGCTTGTCAATGAAGGAATTATTCAAGTTGAATATTGCAAGACGGATGAACAAATGGCAAATTTATTCATAAAACCTCTTGGTGGAATTTTATTCAAGAAGAATCTTGCAAAGTTGGGAATGAAAAGCAAATTTGGTTTACGGGAAGCATTGTTGGAAAAATAAACCAAATACATGAACTAACTCAAATGTTGAATACATGAACCAACTCATGTGTGGAATACATGCACTATCTCATTGGCAGATGAAACAATTGTGTTAAACTTAGTGTTTTATTTATTGTCTTATAATTTGTGTCTTTCTAGAGTCATGTATTGGTGCCTATAAATACATGTTCTTAAGTTCTTTTGTAAGCAAGAAGTGAGAAAGAAATATATCAGTATTTGAGAGTCTTATATAAAAGTTGTGTGTGTTCTCCTTCTTCATATTGAGTGTTTCCTACACAGCTCCATTCATGATTACAAGTTTGCAAACACAACTATAACGTGAAGGGGATGCAATACTAATGTAATGTTTCAATTGGTTTGCATATATACATAATAATATTGTAAAGGTGGAATATTTAATTTTTGTGGGACCCACTCTATTATAAGTTATGTATTGGCTTAAGGGTTAACAGACCCTCAAAAAAAAAAAAAAATTCTATCCCCTCTGCCGCATCTTCTCTCTCTCTTTGTACTATTTTTTTTTTTTTTCTTTTACAACTTTAAAGCTTTAATCAACCTTCAACCACTTTGTAATTTTAAGTGCTGTTTGCGGCAAATTGAAGCCCACGACGAGATCTACGAGTTGATCAGAGCCAATCTTCATTTGGCCACCATTTGAAAGATTTAATCTTAGGGTTTGAGGTGAAAATTGGGGGGTTTGCATAAAATTGAGGTAGGGGTCTTTAATTTGTATTTTCTTGTTCCTTTGTGAGTCAATTTTTGTTATTTGATGTCAACATGCTTAATTAAAATTAATTACCTCTAGAATGATTTTATTGTGGGTATAAAGTTCATGATTATATGTATAATTGTTGATTTGTATGAAAAGCGTGCTTCATTATTAATTTCTTTATGATATTGTGTTGACAAAATTGCTAAAAATGATACATGGAAGCTTATGGAACTTTTCTTAGAATTATTGTAATTTCTTTATGTTATTGTGTTGACAAAATTGCTAAAAATGATACAGGGAAGCTTATGGAAATTTTCTTAGAATTATTGTAAAGTATGCTTAATATGTTAATTTTTTCATGCCTATGATGCTTAATCATTTATTGAAAATTTTATGTGGAAGTATGCTAATAATTCTCTCCATTTTCATAGTGTTAAAAAGGCATGTGATATGCATTCATAATATGGGCATGAAAAAGGGTACAATGATTTGATAAGAATGAAAAAGGGAATTTTTGGGGAGAATTTGATGAAATAGTTTTGAGAAAACCCGGTCACCGCGGAATCACCAAAAGGCCGGTGTGTTAATGTAGCTTAGAGAGACTTAGAGAGATTGCCCTAGTGTGGTTGAGCTATCTGGGCCCCAAATGGCGCTGCGGAGGTACCAATGGTCAGGAACAATAGCCAATCCTTCTCTCGTGTCGCTGCAGAATCACCAAAGTGCGGGTTATATTAACAGTTTGTGAAGTGATGGAAGTTTTCTGAAAATGGGGAGTGACATGCATGACATTGCATTCATGGCACATCATTCATTTGTTTTGAACTTGCAGATTTACATTGTATTTTCCCCGGTTTAACATGACCCCTCTCCCTATGTGAAAAAGTATACTTAACTGTTTACTTGTTTACGTGCTTTTGTGTTTATATGCTTATATTAATGTGTTCATTGCATAGTATTGCATGCTAAGTGTTAGTATAGTATCCTTTTATGTTGAGTTATTCATGGTTAGACCTTAGTGTTATTGTTATTGAACCGTTTTCTTTGTTTTATAGAATGATGTCACAGCGTGAAGAACCAAAGGAAGTTGGCCCTAGGCCAACAAGGGGTGATGTTGGCGAAAGCTCTAGCTCCAATCCGACAGAGCCAATTGATGAGGACACACTTCTTGGGGATTTGATTTCCCCAAGAGTTGTTCCTACAAGGAGGGATAATGTTAAAACACCCATTGAAGAGGGTGAAAGTTCGGCGGAAGTTGCATTGAATCGCTTGTTGCAGAAGGCTTTGAGGGATACAATTGCTACTCATCCGCAGCCGATACCGCAGCTGGTACCATACCCGGTAGTTCAGGTAGAGGAGACGCCAGCACAGAAACATCTCAAGATTATTAAAGGGTTTTCTCAGTTGTTGCCGGTGATGTTTGAGGGTTGTGCGGATCCAATGGAGGTGGATGACTATATGGATCAAGTTGAAACTCAATTGACTTCTATGGATGTGACGGATGATCACTTAAAAATCATCCTAGCCACTTACAAGTTTTCAAAGGATGCCAAGTTTTCGTGGAAATCGATCACAAATCAGTATAAGATTGAAGAGATGAGTTGGGATAGGTTCAAGGAGCTGTTCTATGAGAAGTATTTACCTGCTCCCAAGAGGTAGGAGTTAAAGGATCAGTTTATTAGCCTTATCCAAGGCAATATGTCAGTGACGGAGTACGAGAACAAGTTCACTTCTCTTTTTCGCTTTGTTCCAGAAATGGTGAGAGATGAAGTTAATAAGACTCGAAAGTTTATTTCCTGTCGTGATTACAAAATGAGGCCGTTGTTAACGGCACAGGGCATCAAAGTTTATTCTGAGGCAGTGAAAAGGGCATTAATGCTATAGGCGGAGACCAAAGATAAAGATGCAAGAAGGGAACAGTGGAAACAAAAGAGGGATGCGGGACCATCTTCAGAGGGACCTTTAGGGAAAAAGAATAGGGGTGGTTTATCTCAGTTACAGGGACAGCAGTCTACATGATCCGCTCCTACCACTCCTATGCCAGCTGGGTCTGATAGGAGTGGAGTTGTTTACTTTCAGTGTCAGCAGCCTGGACATTATAAGTCCAATTGTTGCATGAGATCGTCTTTAGTTTCTTCAGCTCCGAGGGCTTGTTATGGGTGTGGCCAGTAGGGCCATTTGATTCGAGACTATCCGAGTCAGGAAGTAGGCACCACTAGTGGCAGAGGGTCACGGCAGAGGCCGTCACAGTCGGCAATAGTTCAGTCAGGTTTCAGACCACCGTCACCATTACAGCCTGCCATATCTTCTCAGGGTTCACGACCAGCTAGGAGGGATACTCCTACTGTGTTGGCGCAACAGTCTGGTGTTCAGATTGGTAGTTCTCAGGCACAGACACCGCAGGGACGTGTCTTTACACTTGCACCGACTGATACATCTTCTAGTCCATCAGTTCTCCGAGGTATATTTTCAGTGTTTGGTTCTTGGGCCCATGTTTTGTTTGACTCTGGTACATCTCATTCCTTCATTTCATTATAATTTGCACTTATATTGGGGTCAAAGGTCAGTTTCATGGATCAGGCGTTGTGTGTTGATACGCCAGTTGGGGTTTCAGTGTCTTTGAGCTGAGTTGTACGGGATTGTTCTATTGTGATAGTCGGGCGGACCTTTGTGTTTGACCTTATCCTCCTGGAGATGACTAGTTTTGATATCATTCTCGGGATGGATTGGTTAGCTTCATTTCATGCTATGATCGATTGTTACAGAGGAAGGGTTACAGTTTGTACCCCCGAGGGAGACTATTTCTTTTTCATGGGAGATCGAAGTAATTCCCAACCTTCATCGTTGTATGGAATTCGTGGACGGAGTCGTGGTGATTACTTCTTGGCTAGTCTTCTAGCTGAAGAAAATGATGCTGTGAAAGAGGATTATGCCGCAGTCGTTCGTGATTTTCTAGATATGTTTCCGGAGGATTTCATAGAGTTGCCTCAACACCGAGAAGTGGAGTTCACTATTGATTTGATGCCCGGTACCGCGCCAATTTCTATGGCACCGTATCGTATAGCACTAGTTGAATTAGAAGAATTAAAGAGGCAACTTAATGATTTGAGGATAAAAGGTTTCATCCGACCGAGTGTGTCACCGTGGGGCGTACCGGTCATATTTACGAAGAAGAAAGATCGTTCTTTGAGGTTGTGCATTGATTACCGAAAGTTGAATCATGTCACTATCAAGAACAAGTATCATTTGCCAAGGATAGATGATTTGTCGTATCAGTTGAGAGGAGCCAAATGTTTTTTGAAGATTGACTTGAGGTCAGGCTACTATCAGTTACGGATTAGGGATGAGGATATCCCAAAGACAGCATTCCGTACACTGTATGGACACTATGAGTTCCTTGTTATGCCTTTTGGCTTGACTAATGCGTCAGCGGCATTCATGGACTTGATGAACCGCGTCTTTCACGATTACTTGGACCAGTTTATGGTAGTTTTAGTGGATGACATTCTTGTGTATTCACGATCTCGGGAGGAACACGAGGTCCATTTGAGTATTGTTTTACAGATTTTACAGGAGTACTGATTGTATTCCAAATATGAGAAATGTGAGTTTTGGCTACAGGAGGTGAAATTTTTGGGATATGTTGTGTGATACCCTTCGATTCTAGAGCCACGGGTGATCAAGTCCGAGCACAGATCCGAAGGATACCAGACAATTAATATGTAAACAAACAGGAATAAAAATTGAATTAAGAATAAAATAATAATACGCTGAAAGAAATCTAAAATAAAAATCCTCAAACTTTAAATAATAAATTAATATCATTTAAATCCTTCCAATTCATACAACTCGGGAATCCATCTAGTAGACCCCTAATAATCTATAATACCCCTAATTTTAAAAAGGATAGTCCTGGTATTTTTTGTTAATTATTTAATTGTATTTTTTAATAATTAAATTGTTTAATTGCTGGTGTATTTGAATATTTGAAATTATTTATTTATTTATTTGCTTGATATTTGACTTAATTGTGACTTGTTTTCATTAGGGTGTTTTAATTTATTTAATTAATTATTTTTTTGTATTTTAATTCTTTTAAATGCTTAATTGGTTTTCATTAGGGTTTAGTTAACTGTTTAATTGTGTATTCAATTTTCATTACGTGACTCATTGTTTTAATTGAACTTAAATGTTTTAATTATTTTAATTGGTTTTGTTAATTGGTAACACACATAGTCAAGTTAAGTTTTTATTCGATGGGCCGAGTAAATCAGTTAGGGTTTAATGGAACCTAGGATTGGTGACCTATAAATATACCAATAATGCTCTGCCTAGGGTTTAGGATTATATTCACGATATAGTAAAGGCAGAAATAATTTTGGAGAAGTCTGGGAAACAACAGAGAGGGAAGAAAAAGAGAGTTCACTGGGGAATTTAGAACGACATCGGTGTAAGGCAAGTTCTAATCCTAACTCTTTTCCTTAGGCTAGTGTTCATTGCATCTCTAATACAATTACAGGATTATATAAAGTTTAAAATTCAACTGGTATGCATGTTTGAGTTTTTAAACTGGACGTGGTTACAAGATGTGTATTGTTGGTTTTAATTTCTTCTTTGCATAACTTCTGTTTTATATTCATGTTAATTGATGTATTAAGCATTTAAATAGTCTAGAACCTATTGGAAAACATAAGAAGTAATCTGTATTACAGTGGTTGAATGGTTTAAGCGATAAGCGGTTACAAATTGTAAATGGTCTGTTTTAAATCTTAAGTAATCCTTAATGTTTAATTCAGGTTTAAATCTTGGTGGATCATTAGACAAAGAGGTTAATTATTTTTGGAACACACTAAGACTAGATTTTAACCAATTGAAACCTTAGCAATGAGAACTGTTAAAACTGGACTTCACCGGAGAAGACATCGTTGAAGGAAACTAGCAGATAGGAGGAGAAGATAAACTTTTGTGTTCCAGTAACTCTATTGCTTCGGGGCTTAAATCTTAAAGATAACAGGTTCAGTATAGGCTGTGTTGGGAGTAGTTAGAGAGGTTCTAAGCTTTATTAAAACTCCAGTAAATTGGCTAATGAAAATTAAACCAAAAGCGTGTTTTACTTAAACCGTAGACGGAGTTAAAATAAACTAGATTACGGTGCGTGGATGTAAAGGAGTTTCAACAGCTAAATTTTAGTACAATAATTCTCAGTAATGGATTATAGGGAATATGGTTCAGTAATCTCATATAAGTATGAAAATATACAGGTTCCTATTTGTCTTGATGACTATAATTGAACAGAAGGTTATTTTAATAAAATTAAGTTACTGTTCCTGGGAGGAAAGGATTTGAAATTGTTTAATCTTAGTATAGCAATATTCATGGTTGGTTCTGTAGTTATGTTAGGTTCCAGTGTCTTGAAAACTAAGCCTGTGAAGTTATATACTCTGTTATGCTTACTTGGAATAAATCGGTTTACATGTATGTTCTGTATATCTTGGAAAGTAGTATGTATAAGCCTGTTAAATTGTAAGATTTTATCATGCTTAATAGGGTACAATTGATGCCTATATTTAACATAATATTATTAATTGTGGACTTATGGAATAGTTGGTATTTACTTATATATTTGTATTATCAACTGCTGGATGGATTGGATTGTATGCACCGGTATGGGACGGTGACATATTAGGAATGGTTTAGTTTCAAAATACTAAATCCAACCTGTATTGGAATAAGGGAATGGATTATAAATAAATCCTACTTATACTTAGGCTAAGTCAAAGAAGCTGCACAAGCTGAATGACTAGCTGGATTACTTGTTATCTATGTTGAGTCAAAGAAGCTGCACAAGCTGAACGGCCAACTGGTTTTCTTATGGATGGAACAGGACTTTAAATATATTTTTATGGTATCGCGATATGAGCTTGAGTCTCAGAGTCGACAGTTAGGGTGCGTATATGCAGTAGGATGTGTAGTTTGATATGCTAGGTTGAGGTGTACCCTGTTAGGCTTGGGTACTCATGCACACTCAGGTGCGCTTTGCATGTTGCCTTCTACTCAGGTTAAGATCCCATACATAATCCAGTGAGAGTCCTGTAATATGGATATATAAATATATATGGACTATATAGATATTGTTGAGTTGGTTAGAATGTATATGCGTATCGAGTCTTTGTTTGGATTGTAGTAGGATAGAACTTGTTCGTGGGCCTAACCCACTTCTTTTTTCCAGGTGTTCGATAGTTCCAGGCGTAGGCTTGATCGTGCTGAGCAAAGACCATCACTCACTCTTCCGACGACGTAGGACTTCTCTCCATAGCTTACTTCTGGATGTTCTATCAGTAATTTGTATTACAATTGGATTATAATTAGGGGTCCACTAGAGATGGATTCCCAAGTTGTTAAATCTATTGGAGGTTTTGGATTATTGGGATTTAAGTATTTATCCTTAAAGGATTATATTTTAGATTTCATTCAGCTTTAAACTTTTATTTCTTAAATTCATTTTGTACTCTGTGTTCGTTTATATATTAATTGTTTGATATTCCCTCGGGTTTGGGCCTGGGCCTGATCAACCAGTGTCTCGGATCCCAGGGGTATCATATAATCCCAAACAATAATAAAAATTACAGAATTTAAATCCAAAACTAAAAAGGGAAGAAAATCCTATGTAGATGGAAGAGTGAGTGTCTATATCTGCATCAACATGATCAAGCTCTAAGCCTGGTACTGGCGAACACCTGAAAAATAAGAGTGGGTCAGGCCCACATGCAAGTTCCACTCTACCACAATCCGTACATAAACCCGATACACAAATACATCCTAGATAGCTCGGCAATATCTAAAATAGTCCATATAGATATAGATACACAATATAGGATATTCACTAACCTATAGTCATCATACCTGAGGAGAAGGTAACACGCAAAATGTCGTAATGTAGTCATGCACACCTAGACCTACTAGGGAACGTCATTAGGTCCAGTTATCCATCTAAGCGATATACGCACCCTAACCGTGATCAGAAGACTCAAGCTCGTACCACGGTACCATAAGTATATATATAAATTCCTTCATAGTGCAGAAACATAAAATAATTATCCATTATGTCGTTCAACTGTTTTAGTTGACAAGACATGCATCCATGTAGGATTTAACTGTTTTAGTTAATCCATTTCGTATGTATGAATGGGTAGGGATTAGCGTTTTGATCTAATCCGTCCCTCCGTATGCCACCATCCCATACTGGTGCATATCATGCAAATGATCCGTAAATGATGCAACATTTTAAGCAGTTCATCAAATAATGTCCACATAATCCAAATAGTTGATAAATGCAAAATTTAAACAGTTCATCAACTACAAATCCAGAATCCGTTCACGTAACTTAACGAAATAAAGTTTAATAGTTCATCAAGTTAAAGTTCAGCATCCATCCAGATAATTGATAGAAAATATATAACTAATTCTGCAATTAATTTCAGGCCAACATCCAATTAGATTGACAGAACTTAAGAATCAGTTCAGTAATTTAAGTCTAAACCAAAATCCAATAATTTCAGGGTAGTGCTTAATATTACAGCAATTAAAACCCAAGCTCAAATCCATGTATTGTAGAAAAGAATTTAGTCTTCAACAATTAACATCCAAGGTATGCATAGATCAAACATAATATATAAATGACCCTAGCATGCAACCATAATAAGATTTACAAATATATATATACTCCGTTAAATTGATGAAATTAAACTAGGCAATTAAACTCATTCCTTCCGTTAACAGCCTGCACCGCTGTACTTTCCTACGGTTAAATCCACGAGTACAGAAACATTAATTTATCAAATGTGGCTCTAATATAGCATGGTACAATGTTTGGAATCCATGTTCCAACCCTTTTTAAGTGCTAGACACAGTTTGCACAATTAAATCCTTCTGGTCCATTAAGTCCGTAAATCGCCTGCGACTTACGTTAGATTTTCCTACGGTTTAAAACCTTAGCATATAAATAAATTAATGCATCCTAGGGCTTTAATAATCCATGAATTAATTTTTAAAATCATCTCCCTAACCCAAACACAATCCAAAATAACGCAATTTGAACCAAACAATGCGCTGTGTGCTCCAGAACATCACAGAATCACAAAGCCTGCTCCCAAAACAAATGGAGCAGGCTCTAACCTGCTTAGAGCCGGCTCTAGGAAAGCCAGCTCTCCTTTCCTAGAGCTGGATCTCTCCTTGGGAGAGCCGGCTCTCCCCCTTTTGAAAGCCTTCTCTGCTCCAGACTTCTTCTCTGCTTCGTCCAATTGCTTTTGTGTTTCCGGCAAAGTCCAGTGTCCTATTCCAGACCTTTTTAAGATTATTAGGGTTCAATTAAAGTTCTTAAATCCCTAGATACTCCTCCTATTCCAGTGTGAACCAATTAACAAAAAGCTAAAACAACACACAACAGTTTATGCAAGAAAAACCAACTTCAGTTTAACTAAGCATACGAACAGTTTAAAGTCTAAAACATGTATCAACATTCCATTTTAAAAGTTTTCAGTGTTAAATTATAGTCCAAACCATCCTCGAAACTCCTTGGATTCCCTTACAAACTAATTTACAGAAGTTTAAAACCATAATCAACACAGTTTTATACAAGAATCAATTTCAGTGATTTAAACCATAAACAGGTTACAGTCTGATACATTATGCGTCAACCATTAATCTTTAAAAGTTGAATTAGTCCCTGGAGAGTATAAAGAATGCACAGAACACAAGTTTACAGGAATGATAGAATGAAACTTGCCTTAAGATTCCAGTTTGAAACTTTCATCGCTGTCTCTAAGTTTCAGAATTTCTCCAAAACTGTTCCTTCCTCTAATTACTGCTCCAGTTCTATCTCTCCATCAACCTCTTCCTTCCTCCTTAACATGAGCTTAAATCCATAACCAAAGCCCTTTCCCAGTTCCCTTCATGTTTTTCCCTCACCTCTCTGTTTCTCTATTTTCTAATACGTGAACAAGGTGTCTCACAAAACCCTTGCCGACATATAATGTTCTTTATATATAGACCAACGAACAACCCTAATCCTAATCCAGTCTAACCATCTGTCGGCTAATCTAATTTCATAAATTAAAACCCTAAATTAAATATACAAACCATAAAACCCAACGACACAAAAAAAATACTATAAGCTACCAAATACAAGCTACCAAAAATACATCACATAAATAATCAAATAAAGTTTAACTTAAAACAATTTCAATTAACATGTAAATGAAATACACACAAATATTAATTAAATCAATTAAACAAACACATAACCAAATTCCCCAAATAAAACAGTTAAGTTACACAACTAAGTCAAATATTAATTAATAAAAAATAAATAAAAATAAAAAACTTGAAATAAAAACTAAAATTTAAAATTAAATTCTCATTTTATCCTTTTGAAAACTAGGGGTATTACATGTTGTTTCAAAAGGTGGAGTGTCAGTGGATCCATCAAAGGTTGAAGCAGTTTTGAATTGAGAGTAACCCAAGAATGTTTTTGAGATCCAGAGTTTCCTTAGCCTGGCGGGTTACTATCGGAGATTTGTAAAAGATTTCTCCCGTTTGGCAGCTTTTATGATCCATTTGACCCGGAAAGGGATCAATTTTACCTGGAATGAAGCCTGTGAGTCATCCTTTCAAAAGTTAAAGACAAGATTGACTACAGCTCCAGTGTTGGTGATACCTGAGCGTGGCTTGGGTTATGTGATTTATTATGACGATTCACGTGATGGTTTGGGATGTGTGTTAATACAGGATGATAGAGTAGTGGCTTATGGGTCTTGACAGTTGAAGACTCACGAGCTGAACTACCCTACTCATGATTTAGAGTTAGCGGCAGTTGTATTTTCCTTGAAGTGTTCGAGATATTACTTGTATGGTGAGAGATTCGAGGTGTACTTGGATCATAAAAGTCTCAAGTACCTTTTCTCCCAAAAGGACTTGAACAACAGACAGAGAAGATGGGTTAAGTTCTTGGAGGACTACAATTTTGACTTGCAGTATCATCCGGGTAAGGCAAATATGGTAGCAGATGACTTAAGCCGGAAATCTCGTGGGACTCTGGCCTATTTGGCTATTCGAAAATGGAAGATGCTTGAGGATTTGGCATAAATGGGATTGCAGTATTTTGATGACGATACTTGCTGTGAGTCGGCATTCTTGTTAAGTCTTGTCGCTTAGCCTACTCTTATCGGACGAGTGATTGAGTCACAGAGATAGGTTTCAGATTTAGATGCCATTCACATCTTGATCTCCAGTAGTGAGACAGTGAAGGATTGGCCTTGCATGCAGATGGGGGTCTACGGTACAGAGACTTGTTGGTTATTTCCACGGGATGTCATGAGGACGTCCTACGGGACTTTCACACTTCCCGATTTGCAGTTCATCCAGATGGTACCAAGATGTGTCATAATTTGAGACGTCAATATTGGTATAACGGAATGAAGAAAGATGTTGCATAGTTTATGGCTAAGTGCCTTACTTGTCAACAGGTGAAGGCCGATAATCATAGACCAGCCGGTTTGTTGCAACCATTACCTGTAGCGCAGTAGAAATGGGAACATATTGCTATAGATTTTGTGACATGTCTTCTAAAGTCACAGAGGGGCAATGAAGCCGTATGGGTCATCGTTGACAGATTGACCAAGACGGCTCACTTTTTGCCTATTAAGGTAACAGATGATGTAGAAAAGCTTGGTGTATTATATGTGAAGGAGATTATAAAGTTGTATGGAGTTCCAATAACCATTGTCTCAAATAGGGATGCCAAGTTCACTTCGAAGTTCTGGGAAGGACTTCAAGCAGCGTTTAGGTCAGCATTACATCTTAGTACGGCATTCCATCCACAGACCGATGGCCAGTCGGAGCGTACCATCCAGATCTTGGAGGATATGCTTCGGGCATATGTACATGATTTGGGAGGTAGTTGGGAAGATCACCTTCCGCTTATTGAGTTTGCTTACAACAACAGTTATCAGGCAAGTATCCAGATTGCTCCATTTGAGGCGTTGTATGGTAGACCTTGTAGGTCTCCTGTTTGTTGGACTGAGGTAGGTGAGATAGCCGCTTTAGGACTCGACATTGTACTGGAGACTACTAAAAAGATTAAGTTGATCAGATAGAGGTTGCTCACAGCTCAAAGCTGACAGAAAAGTTATGTGGATAGGCGGAGACTGCCGCTCTCCTTTGAGGTGGGAGACCACATCTTTCTACGGGTTTCTCCACAGAAGGGGTTGATGACGTTCAGGAAGAGTAGCAAGTTATCACCACGATTCATTGGACATTTTGAGATCTTGGACTGGGTAGGAGAGGTTACCTATAGACTTGTTTTGCCACCGCAGATGGACAGAGTCCACAATGTCTTCCATGTGTCAATGCTACAGAATTACGAGCCGGATCCATTTCACATTTTGAGTTGGGTTGATGTGGACATTGATGAAGATGTTTCCTACGAGGAGGGACCAGTTCAGATCCTTGGCACACAGCAAAAGGTGTTGAGGAACAAGATGATACCACTAGTGAAGGTTCTTTGGAGGCATCATGGAGTTAAGGAGGCTACTTGGGAGCTTGAAAAAGAGGTTCACTACAAGTATCCAGAGTTGTTTTCTCCCTCAGGTATGTTTTGATTTTGGGGACGAAATCTTTTTAAATTGGGGAGAATGTAATGTTTCAATTGGTTTGCATATATACATAATAATATTGTAAAGGTGGAATATTTAATTTTTGTGGAACCTACCCTATTATAAGTTATGTATTAGCTTAAAGGTTAACAGACCATCAAAAAAAAAATTCTCTCCCTTCTGTCGCGTCTTTTCTCTCTCTCTCTCTATGTACTATTTTTTTTTTTTCTTTTGCAACTTTAAAGCTTTGATTAACCTTCAACCACTTGGTAATTTTAAGTGCCGTTTGCGGCAAATTGAAGCCCACAACGAGATCTACGAGCTGATTGGAGCCAATCTTCATTTGGCCACCATTTGAGAGATTTCTAATCTTAGGGTTTAAGGTGAAAATTGGGGGTTTTGCATAAAATTGAGGCAGGGGTCTCTAATTTACATTTTCTTGTTCCTTTGTGAGTCAATTATTTTTATTTGATGTCAACATGCTTAATTGAAATTAATTACTTCTAGAATGATTTTATTGTGGGTATAAAGTTCATGATTATATGTGTAATTGTTGATTTGTAGGAAAAGTATGCTTCATTATTAATTTCTTTATGTTATTGTGTTGACAAAATTGTTAAAATAATACATGGAAGCTTATGGAACTTTTTATAGAATTATTGTAATTTCTTTATGTTATTGTGTTGACAAAATTACTATAAATGATAAATGGAAGCTTATGAAAATTTTCTTAGAATTATTGTAAAGTATGCTTAATATGTTAATTTTTCCATGCCTATGATGCTTAATAATTTATTGAAAATTTTATGTGAAAGTATGCTAATTGTGTGATAATAATTCTCTCCATTTCCATAGTATTAAAAAGGCATGTGATATGCATTCATAGCATGGGCATGAAAAAGGGTACAATGATTTGATAAGAATAAAAAAGGGGATTTTTTGGGAGAATTTGATGAAATGGTTTTGAGAAAACCCGGTCGCCGCGGAGTCACCAAAAGGCCGGTGTGTTAATATAGTCTAGAGAGAACTAGGGAGATTGTCCTAGCATGGTTGAGCTATCTGGGCCCCAAATGACGCTGCGAAGGTACCAAAGGTCAGGGACAGTAGCCAATCCTTCTCTCATGTCGCTGCGGAGTCACCAAAGGGCGGGTTATATTAACAGTTTGTGAAGTGATGGAAGTTTTCTGAAAATGGGGAGTGACATGCATGACATTGCATTCATGGCACGTCATTCATTTGTTTTGAACTTGCAGATTTACATTGTATTTTTCACAGTTTAGCATGACCCCTCTCCCTATTGTCCTATTCATTATTTGGGTTCACGGGGTCACAAGAAGTGCGTCGTTGGCACCACCTACTGAGTTTTTTGCTCACCCCATTATTTAACATTTTTCAGGACTCGGAAAAAAAGTGACGGATGACAATTCCCCGCAAGCTTGAAGAAGATTAGGAGCTGTATTTTGTTATTTTTTGTATCTTAACCCATTTTTTTTTTGTATAGTCTCAAAACTAGAATGTCGTGTATTCATTTATGCAAGCCAAGGTCATGTATTATAAATCATAACTCTTGTTGGTATTTTGAAGGGAAGCGAGACTATGTAAATGCTTAAGTTGAATGGGATGACGATGATGGGCTAACTTGGGGAGGTTGTTGATGTTGTGGTATTGGGGAATGTATTATAAATTTTTTTGTATTGTGTGTTGGGATAGGTTGGATAGGCCAAGAAAGGCCATTGCATTGAATTTTTTTTTTTTTAGCAGGTTGTTGTAGGCCCTTTTTTAGCAGAGGTTATGCCAATTTTTTTTATTTTTTTTTAATGGTATCGGTTTAGGGTCGTTACAACTAATTCTTCTCCAAAGTCTGTGCTTAGACTATAAACATCAACTATGAACCATCTCTTGTATGAGTATGTACCATTGTATAGTCGTAGGCTATAATCAACAATCTTCACTACCTTGTAGTCATAACAAGGGTAGTCGAAGCCAAAGGCCAAAAAGGGAGTAAAACCCACCTTCACAAAGGTACTATCACCACTCAAAGTGGGAGCATCAACTCTTTGAGGTTTTGGGAGGGTTTTCAATCTTCCAAGTGCCGGGTTCCATAAATATATGGTGTTTAATGATTTCGTAGACAAGCATACTAGTCCATTAAAAGACCCATATATATCTAAAAAATTGAAACGTAATGGAAGCTTCGGTTGAAAATACAGACCAAACGATTCATCATCATAACGTATTGTGTAATGCCAAAAATTATACCTGTTTTGCGCAGGTATATACTTGAGGAATATATGACTATTGTTGTTGCTGGAGCTTGTGTGATGTTTGAGATATGCCTCAATGAAGCTACGGTTGGTGATTAGAGAAAACCATGACTTGCACGCTGACTTGAATTGTAATAGTGATTTTATCGGCAATCTAACCAGGATCTAAATTAAGATTGCTTCAGGAAGATATAAAAGATTAGGGCTTGATGATGATGATGCTCTGCTTTCCCCTCTTGCCATTTTTTCTTTGCTATGGCAGCACCAAACTAGGATCACCAAAAACCCTAACAACAATTTTCAAAAAGATATCCTGAGGCATTTATAACCCTACTCCCCTTGCAAAAAATTACAAGAGAAACTAAAGCGAAACTCGAGCCCAAGAAAAGCCCAAAATAATTAGAGCTCCCAAAGCCCAACCTGCATAAATACTATCAGTGTCCACACTTGTGATACACGACTTTTTTTTTATATATCTTTTCTTTTTTGCAACTCCACTTATCAGTGTCCACACTTGTGATTAGGATTGCAATTCAGGTGAATCAGGAGGGTTTGAGGTATAACTTGAATCCAACTCGATATATGAATTGTTTAACCTAAGCATAACCCTAACCCTACCTTCAACTCTAATTACTCAACCTGAATCCAACTCAAAAAAAAAAAAATTTTTAAACTCGGGTTTGCAGCCGGGTTTAGATTTCGAGTTAGAAAGTCAGGTTAATTCAAGTTACCCAGATGGAACAATCTCTACATGAAAATTTAATGTTATCTTGAATTAGTTTCAAATTAAATTACTTTGTTAAAAAAAAAATATATTGCAAATTTTTAAAAAATTACAAACAAATTCTTGAAAAATTAATTTTCCTAAATGTATACATATAATAAATTAAGCTTTAATAATAAGAATATTATATACTATAATGTATTTAAAATAAAATACATATGAAAATAATATTAAAATTTGGGTTGGGGTTAGGCTCGGGTTGTTAGCATCTCAATTCAAGCACAACTCTAATTAAGTTCAGGTTTAGATTTTTCAATCCAAGCCTAACCTTACTTATAAAAATGATTCCAAACACGCAAAAAACTAGGGTGAGGTTCGGGTTGACCAACCCAAGTTGCTCCCCTACTTGTGATTCAAGCTTGGGACAAAACTTAAAACTTCTTGACGTTTAAAAAATGCACAAATTACTATTATTGTTAATTTTTTTGCTTACGCTAAGAAGGTCACTTTCTGAATTAGGATTATTATTTTTAGTTTGAACTCATAGGTGGTGGTTATGTGCAAGTTTCATCCTCTCATTATATTTAATTTACTTTTTACAAATCTCCTTCCATTTTTTTTTTTTTCGGTAAATAAATTCATTGAGAAAGGGAAACGCGTTTTTTTTTTTTTTTTTTTTTGTTGATTAAAGACATTCTGAATATGCAAAATATTTGGGTTATCCACTGAGGATTGAAATTGAAACTGTGGTAACTTGTTGATAAATTTCTGAATTCAATCTCACCTTCCTCTACGTTGTCTTAACTAGTACACGTACAATTTGTTTTTGTAACTTCATCAATTTAAATTGGGGAAACGATTTGATCATAGACAAGTGTGTGAAACAGTCAAATGCAAGATGCAAACTTCTGCACATAGCTGATGAGTGGTACAGATAAACCACACGGTTAACGGGGTTGATTTTTTTTATTAACGGATGCTTAGTTGCTAAAGGTGCATTCTTGACTTCACAATTCTTTTATTTGACAAAAGTGAAAATGTAAGATTTTATAGTGTTAAATGGAGTGAAATATTCTGCAACAATATTGTTGATGCGAGAAGCAAAAGAGGTTAAAAAGTAAAAATATCCAAATCCAAATCAGATTCAATTTTCACATTATAATCCCTTCTCTTAAGTCGATCAATATATTTAAATCAACAAAAACAAAAGAAGTAGCAAGCAACACAGGTCTAATAATAAGACAAGATGAGTAAATAAATATTATCTGCCCTACTTACCGGAAAATATACAAAAATTCAGCTGCTTCTTGCGAGTGAATTGCTGCATTAAAAAAAATCTGCTAGGTCACAATGTGGATTTCCATTACTGTATAGAATAAGAATCTTTGTCACCAAGTAGAATAAGACTCTCCACATAAGAATGTAAGCTGGAAAGTAGAAAATCAACGATTCCAAGATGCTTAACTTGTTGGTTCTCAGGACTATAAGACACCAGTCTTTCCATGTAACGTAATAGCAGAAGTTCGTGGTTCCTTCTAAAGCCTAGCCACCAAGGATTCAGCTCCGGAAACTTAATGATGAGTCGTTTTGTCCAAGTTCCCATTTTGCTGCACTCCATTCTCCATATAAAACACTCTCACCCTTTATTCCAAAGAAAATCATAAAGATAGAGTGATTCCCCCCATACCGCCATACTTGGACATCCACGCTGAGCATCATCCGGCAACATTACCTCGCTACAAACTTTATCACCCATTTCAATTTGAAAAATGGTCCAACCTTCAGCATCCTTGGTTTCCACATATGCAGTCCAATAGGCAGCTCCGTTGTTGATGGCAAGTTGGCAACCACGAATGGAACATGATAAGGCTGCAACACCAATTTTTCTCCAAGAGTTTGTGCTTAGACTGTAAACATCAAGTCGGAACGAAGTATTGAATGGGTTATTAATGTCTGGCGGGAAGCTCACAATCTTCATTACTATGTAGTCATTACCACAGCAGTCAAGGCCAAAGGCCACAAAGGCGGTACCTAGTAGGTCAACTTTGTGAGGTGTCGGGAGGGTTTTCATTCTTCTAAGTGCTGGGTTCCATAAATATATGTCGCTTGATGGAATCAATGGACTCTCCGACAAGCATACTATTCCATTACAAGTCCCGTATATATCTGAGGATTTGAATTGTTCTGGAAGCTCTGGTTGAAAATACTGACGGAACGATTCATCATCATGATGTATTGAGTAAAGGGCCTTGGATTTCTTATTATGAATGTCAGGTTTGTACCTGAGGAGGAGATAACTGTTGTTGTTGTTGCTTGAGCTTGTCTGATGTTTGAGATGTGCGTCAATGAAGCTAGGGTGACTGATTAGAGAGCACCATGATTTGCAGATGGACCTGAATCGTAACAGTGATTTCGCCGGTAGTTTAACAAGGATCTGAATCAAGATATCTTCAGGGAGATGGAAAAGATTAGATCTTGACGATGCTCTTCTCTTCCCTCTTCCCATTATCTCTATGCTTTCACAGCTGCAAAATTGGTAATGATAAAAAAACCCTAGTTTTTTATTTCGGAATCTTGGGATCACTTGGGCTGCGTAACTGGGTCCGGACAGTTTGGATCGGACAATTGAGGAGTATCTTGAAACCAAACTTTTTACAGTAATTTTATAAAAATTAAAATCAAATCCCATCCAAACCAGGAAGCCCAACTGTTTCCAATGATTTCATAAAAAATAAAGTCAAATCCAACCATGAAACTAATAAACCGTAAATGAACGGTTCAATCAATTCTACCGTTTGAGGTTAAATAAACTCTTATTAATCTATTTATCATATAGTATAATATATAAATATATTTATTTATAATAATGCATGAGTTAGTTCATCTAATAATATATATATCTATATATAATTTTCACTAAAATATTATAAGTAGAAGTGCAATAAATCCTATTAAACTTTATTCTCTCTCTCCCAGCAAATCCTCCTGAACTAAGCAATGCCCCGCCATAAACTAAAACTGGCCGTTGCCAAAGTCACCGGGGATATTAGATTACGAACCCTTGAGTGGAAGGCACCGTTTCACCCTTAAGTTTCTAGCACAAATAACCATTCCAAACTGAAGCAATAAAACAGTTAACTTTTCATAATTAATCCTTTTAACTAAGATGCAATATCAATACATATATAATATGAACAAGATTTGCAACCTAATGCCGGAGGAGAAACTCCCCGTCATGATATGGTTGGACAATAAAATTAATATATTATAAAAGGGCACATGATCTAATAATATCATGACACATCAATTGCAACCGTAAGAAGGATGTCCCCCTCTCCATACAACCAGGAAAATTATACTATAACACTTGAGGGATTCACCATGACTTGTGTCTTCTGTTTTGGTGCCACAGACATGAGTGCCCTAATAGTAGGCTTAACCTTCTCAGCCATCTTCACCATAATGAAGAAAATCAGCCTATAGAGAACCAGCATTCCTAACAAAATGGCAAGGTCAATCCACTTGGAGTAACCTAATTCCACTTGAAATCTCTCTCTCAGAATATATTCACCAGTGATGGTGTGTGTCGCTCCAGCTTCACTACTACTAGGAAATTTGAGTCCTTTAAACTCATTTTTATACAATCCTTGATATGCATACTTGTGGAAGGCAATGTAGTATAAAGGGTATTTCCAGAATGGGTCAGGAAGATCATTTGGTAACCTAAAAAACCCTCCACCCAATATCAATAGCCCTTGTAACCCTGCACCAGTTATTATACCCTTGGAAATTGGGCACTACACTTGCCACAATCATCATCAGGCTCTCCACCAGCATCATACAAGTGAAAAGCACCAAAACAAAGTAGGTGAATTGTTCGTATTCTCTTTGAAGTCCGGTGAGGAATTAAGCAATTGATCCAGGAATCAGTGATATGAGTAACAAGTATGGCGTAGAAGAAATTGTGTTGCCGATAGCAAATGAACCGGAACCATAATGCCCATTTAATCTCTCTCTTTCAAATACCTGCAAGTTAGTGTCAAATAGATTTTAGGCATATATTCAACTAGTTTGAATCATTTCACTAAGCTGAAATTAAAAGATTTTAGGATTGAAGAATTTTGATGATTTTCACCTTCATATCCTCCACAAATGAAGGGAATCCACCAATGGCCATGAAAGTTAAGTATGAAGCACAAAACATAAGCATTGCACCTCTAGCCTGTAACAGTGGCAACCATATATATACAATGATTAATTCAATCTACAATTGATGATTAAACTGCATTATGATCATCTCATGTTGTTACCTGTATTGAACCATAACTTGAGCCAACATTGTAGTAGATGGTGCCAAGACCTGCGCCCACTATGATATAGATACCAAGTCGCAGCCTGTAGTAGCCAAGATCACGAAACATGTTCACGAAAGACCTCCTCGTAAGAACCAGACATTGGGTTAAGAAATTAGCATGACTTCTTTTCATCAAAACTCCACCTCCCTGAAAATGAACAATGTTTAATTAATTTAGTTAAGTACTTATTCTATTTATTTGTAAATTTGAAAAAGTAAGATGTAATATGATTTGTGAATTGTTTGCTGACCTGTATGCATATTTCAGCTACCTACCTTCTAACTTCTGGATAACTAGTTGATGATTTATATGAGTTTATAAGAGTATTAATTGCTTCCTGAGTGCAGATCTTCCCGGCTGAACCTTGTTCAATGTCCTGTTTCAAAATTGTAGGTCATTGAAGCTTAAAACTTATGAAATAAACTATTAAGACTTATTATATTGTGCTAAGAAAATACAAAATATATAATTACCTCATCAAAATCCTTGTTGATTGTTTTAAGAAAGTGATCGGCTGGATTCACAAGCGTTGGGCAAGGGAAGCCATTCAATGCAAAGAACTACACCACAAAGAATGCAAGAGGGATTATACACTAATGCAATATTGGATGGTCCACATAATTTCACACACTACTGTGTGTGAAATGATTATAACACGTGCGCTGTACTATAGAGGATTCTGACTCATATAAATAAACGCTTGCAATTACCTCATTTGCTGCACTAGCAGGGCCAAAGTAGACGGTTTTGCCGGAAGAGAGAAGACACAGATTGTGGAAGAGAGCGAAGACTTCACTGCTTGGCTGATGAATGGAAGTGATGACAGTCATTCCATCCTATTGATCGAGCTCTGCAATT
Organism: Cornus florida; assembly: GCF_030987335.1. NCBI lineage: Eukaryota > Viridiplantae > Streptophyta > Magnoliopsida > Cornales > Cornaceae > Cornus > Cornus florida. Next base: position 22,279,143 of record NW_026775572.1, on the reverse strand, counting down.
CGTTTCATGACATAGTATGACACAGCGCTGTCAAGCCCGCTCGTTGGTTCATCAAGGAAGAGAAGCTTTGGGCGTGTTAGGATCTCTATGCATATGCTAACTCTCCTCTTTTGTCCACCACTAATGCCCTTGGCACCCCATCTTCCAATCCTTGTGTTCACACAGTCTTGCAAGCCCATCTCTCTAATGGTCATTTCTGCTCTCTCTCTCTCTCTCTTCTCAGATTTGGACATGGAGTTTGGTAGTTGAAGCTGAGCAGAGTAGTACACTGCTTCTTTGACGGTTAAGGTTGTTATTAAAGTATCATCTTGTGTGACATAAGCCTATGTGGGTAAAAAGCAAATGAAAAATAATTAGTCTAGATATTTATGAGAGTTATTCATAAACAATTTGGGATCGATTCGTGGAAAGACCGTCTCTAGCTGATCAAAACATTTATAAATATAAACTTGTATATTATTACGAGTATCAACAGGCCAATGGTCTAGTAGTACTAGACCTCTACTTTCCAAAGGAAGATCAGGGGTTCAAGTCTCCGTAGAGACATGTGTGTGTTAGTACCAATTAAGAAAAAAAAAAAAAAAAAAAAAAAAAAAAAAAAAAAAATTATTATTATTTTGTGCTAAGTTTTTCAAGCTAGTAACGATCTCAAACTAAACCACAAACAAATGAGCCGAGCCTAAAAGAGACTGATGCTCGACTCGAGTTAGTTCATTTGCAACACTATTAAGATTTGTAGAACCGTATTGATTATTCTTTATGGACTACAAATAAATCAAGAAAATGTTTAGATCTTAATCTTTTTCCTTACTGAGGTTCCATAAGCCAATGCTTGTTTGCAACCGTTAATCAAAATCTGTCCTGCTTGCCTTGTGTTTGAGCCTAATCTCCCTGCAATATGAGTTAAAGTCATTGTGTTTTTAGTTACCGTAGAACCATCAACATACCACAACACTTGTCTAAAAATAGCTCATAATTTTATTCTATTAGGTAAATACATTTCACATCCACAAATGTCTATTATGAACTCGAACATCTAATTTTGCTTTCATAGAATGTAAATTTTTGGCTATCGATCATTGGATACGTTGGTGATTTTTTTTTTTTCCCATTTTGTCTTGTTGAGGCATGAAGCGCTCAATAATTTTATTGAAGCTCGATAGTAAATAAAAAAAATTTAAAAACCTTGAACTGATTATGAAACAAGACTTTAAAATTGATCAACAATACTTTTTTTTTTTGGTTAGAATGATCAACAATACTTGCTTTAACCTAAAGTGCCATGTTTTTAAAACTGTGACACATGTCTATTAGTATAATATTAAAACTTAATAAACCAAAATAGAAAAAGAAAAATATTTTTTATAAGCTTATTTAATTTTTGATAATAATTTTAAAGTTGAAGAGTTTGAATAAAATAAAAAAATTTTAAATATTTCATATAATATAAAAGTACTAAAAAGAGGAGAAAATTGGAATGTATACCAGCTAAGGCATCAAAAAGGGTTGATTCGCCACAGCCAGAAGGACCCATGATGGCCAAGACCTCTCCGGGGCAAGCGTAGCCGGTGAGACCTTGAAGGATGTATCGGCTGCCATTTTTTCCGTCCCAACCGTAACCCACAAGTCTTCCCATGTCAAGAAAATCCCGCCATCATCCTCCATCTTGGTTTCAACTCTTGGGCTTTGCACTACCTCTAGTGGGCTCCTCCTAATTTCCGAGTTGGTTTCCATAGATCTCGAGCTCATATTTTTTTTTTATATTTAGACTTTAGAGAGAGAGAGGTAAATATTTTGGGCATGCTGCTTGTGAAGATTGGCAGGTGTATATATAGACTTTTTGAGTTCAGTTTGAAAAGTGTAGTGTCACAAACAAAAACAAAAAAAAAAAAAAAAGGTACAAATTGCTCTTAATAGATGTAGTCTTGCTAATGAGTTGTTAACAATATCTTTTTTTACTATTTTCTTTGGATACTCACACCGTAATCGCTTGCCAACTCAATTACCATAGGGAATTTAATGAGCAGTTATGTACCACCACTATTACCGCACACTGGATATGTGGTCTATGTTTGAATATGTATTCTTATACTCTTAGTTCTGAATGTTTACAATCAAATCATTTGATAAAACTATTCGAACCAATGCATTAATTTCATAGTATTTGAACATTAGGTTAGCTGGCATGCCCTAAAGCTTAGGGTAAGTAATCCATCTGATTAGATGTAGACGTTTAATATAAATTTGGATGCTCCATCCTTATCACGGTAAAGTACAGAATTCTCTCTAGACGAGAAGCCAAATCCAACTACATTAGTTTCTTATGAATTTGTTCAATTCTTGGTCCAAATCAAAAATTCGACAACTATTTTACTTCATCAAAATCATTAAATTATAAGCTAACCATACAATGGTATAAAGTCAAAAAATCAATAGGCATGAGTCCATTTCTCCTCCTCCTAATATTATCACTGCATTGATGTCAAGCAATTTTCATATATATATATATATATGAAGGTTGTGAAACCTTTTGTTTGAAGTAATTTTGTAAATATCATTATTAATTGATTTAGAGGGTATAAATTTGTGGACCTCTCATTATTTATTAGAGCAGAGGAATTGGTGGGGGTAATTGGAAGGACGGTTGATTCCCTCCTCAGTCAATTACAAAGTTCACCCAATAAATTCCAAGACGGTAGGTCCGTTTCAAACAGAGGTACCAAATTTAATGTTCACACAATCAAATAATGACAGAGTATATATTGGTTGGTATACATATTGATGGTGATAATTGGTGGAATTTATGATCCCATATTTGATGGAATTATCACCATCATTATGTATACCAACCAATATTACCTCATTAAAATATGGGATCATATAATTGGTGGAATTTATGATCCCATATTTTGATGAGGTAAAATGATGGTCTACAAATAGAAATGTCATCATTTTTGAGATACTGTAGAACTGGCTGCCCAACCATATAGGAAATAGCTTTTCAATGAGACATGGGACCAGAACCCTTTCTCATTGATTTAGTTTAATCAATATTCCATATATACACACCACTGACCACTTTCCTTTATTTTCTCAATTGTTTTTCTTTATGAAAAGTTCTAAAAAAAGAGTAATATATATGGTATCAAGAGATCTGATTCACTTGGCAAGGGATGTGAATTTTCTTTATTAGTTGCAAGATTGATTGAGAAAAGTTAAAATAAATTTTCTTTGAAAATTCTATAAATATCCATATTTATAATACAATTAGTTATTTTGTTTTTTTTTCTTTTTTCACCATAACAAATAACTCTCACACTCACTATTTCAAAGCCTCCCCATTGCTAGGCCTTTTGAAATAAATTCGTGCATTCACTTTCACTAAAACGAGTATAGTCTTTTGCTACTCCGTATAAGTTTAATGCTATTTTTGAGCCATCACAAAGTCTACCATGATGACAATAGGAGCCATTAGTTTATACAGTTGAAAGTTAAAATTTAAAACCTGCTTTTCACCGAATGCATGCATTAGCTGATGAAAATTAAGAATACATGAATTTCTTGTTTTAAATTTAAACATTTTTTTTAAGAAAAATGTTTTCAAAACATGACTCATGCTGCAACATTTAAAAAAAAGAGGTATCTTGTCTACATTGAATGTACACCTAGATGATTAATTTTTTCTATATTACTAGTCAAAATTAACAAAAATTTGCATATTTAATTATTAATTTGTCTTTGTTAGTAAATATTATAATAAGTGTCATGTTGGTCTTAGTTTTTATTACCATTCCAAATATATATAAAAAAACATCATATTTGTTGATGCAAAAATCTACATGCTCCAAAGCCGGTGGCGATTTCTGGAAGACAAGTCCGGAGCGATTCCTATAAGACAAAAGAGAAGTGACAACAGGCGTAGTATCGGCCGGGTGCACTCCGACGGTTAAGCTAGTACCTGAAAATTGAATATCCAATCCGAGATCCAGTATAGGATTTATGACATACCTTTTTATGTTGACTAACCTCACTTTTATAGAAAGTTGAAGTTGTCGTTTCCGTATTTCCTTCCTGGAGAGAAGGGATTAGTTAATCGTATCTTTAGTGCAACCTTTGAATTAATCAAATCTTATCCTTTAATTACCTTATGAGATGGTCACCTTTTCTTAATTACCTTATCAATACAGTTTGGCTTACCTTATCTCCTTAAGTTTTTCATGCTCTTTGAGGCTCCATGTCATTTGGAATTCTTATCTAGTCGAATATTCCATATCAGTAGCCCCCATTCCCGAAATCTTGCTTGTCAAGCGTCAAGAATGCCAAGTCCTTCCAAGCTAAGCATGCTTGATGATTACTTTCTTGCCCCTTTTAATAAGGGAGTGGATTTGCTCAAGCTTTGTGAGCTCACCCTTTAATAAAGGAGTAGCTAACCCCTCGTCTCTTTATTGAGGGAAGAAAATGAAGTTGAACGTTCGTTCCTTTAGAGGGAAAAGAGGTGTAGTCTTAATGAGGGTGACCCTTTTAATACGAGATGTAGTCGTCTCATCTCTCTAGTAAATGAAGAAAGCTTTAATTATCTCACCCTTTTGTATAGAGGGAGTAGTCGGATTCTTGTCCCTTTAATGAGGGAAGAATGTGTTGTTGGCCCTTGGTCCTTTTAATGAGGAAACCTTTAATAAGGTGTAGTCAGCCTCTCATCCCTTTAATAAAGGAAGTAGATTAATACAAATTTCACTCAGCTCACCCTTTAACAAGGTAAGTAGATTAATGAGTTTCACTCAGCTCACCCTTTAACAAGGTAAGTAGCTTAATGAGCTTCACTCAGCTCACCCTTTAACAAGGTAAGTAGATTAGTATGAGCTTTATCCAGCTCACCCTTTAACAAGGTAAGTAGATTACTATGAACATCACCCTTTAAAAAGGGAAGTAGATTATTATGAGCATCACCCTTTAATAAGGGAAGTAGAATACTATGAGCTTCACCCAGCTCACATATAGAATTGATCTTGTAGTATGATGGATGTGAGAGTTTTCCTTGGCTCAGCTCATTGTGATGAATGTGAGAGGTTGTCAAACGTGTGTCGCAGCAAAGCCCTCTGCATTTTAGTCATTGTTGTATAGTTGGATTCACTTAATCCATTTTTATTTTTTGATAGATAAGCTATTGATTGAATTTCTTGCATCCGGCGTACAAAAAGAGACTCGTTGATTCATCTGACTTCCAGTCGAGTGGCAATGTCAATCACAGCAACGGGTTGGAACCTGAATCGGGTTTGCCAATTAGGTCCACGATTCAAACAATTCTATTTGTTGGACAACTGAGATTCGTTTTTGTTTGCGGAGTCTTTTGGATTTGCGCTGTTTAAGTTTGGGATTTCTGAATTGATAATAATTGGGCGTATGATTGACCGTACAATCTGTTACACCAGTATACGCATCATTTGTCGGGAGAGGTACTACAAGTTGTCTTTTCCATCGGCTTTGCTAGAATCTTACAAAAGTGTAGCAAGACTATGTTTTTGCCAGAAGAAGATGCCGCCATGTTTTTCAGTGAAGAGTTTGCAGAGATCTGTTTTCTGAGATCTTGAGCCAGTGATATCTCAAATTTCTATGGTGACAGTTTTCCATGGTCGTAACAGAGTGCATGTATTGTGAAGCATGTGTTAAAACCATAAAACCACCCATATAATTCTCAATTGCTTTTTTTTTTTTTTTACTGAAAGATAGCATAAATGTTACTGGAGGTCATATATTTCATTGTTGTGAAATACTATGCACTTTTGTGTGTATATATATATATATATATATATATCTCTCCATAGCACAAAGTGTTTTTCAAAGGCATGCATGAAAGAAGGGTTCTTGATTATATCAATGGAGACAGTAAATAAAATAATACCGAATATTGTAGTGTAGCGGTATTTTTTCTCCTTTCAAATTCAAAAGTACTCATCTGATGACCTTGTCAGAGTGGATAGGTAGGTTGACTGACATAGTCAATCATCTAAGACATTATAAAGAATATTAAATAACAGTTCAAGTGAGATCACACTTCTTTGCCTGGGGTCATTTAAAGAAAATCATTTAAAATTTACATAGCCTGGACTGGAATCATAAATACTAATTTAGACCCATTGACTAATATGTAGGAGATCATATCAGAGCTAGATAAAATAGTAGTGGAAGAACAACTGGGACAGAGGAGCATATGTATGAGTTTACACTATGGACAAAATGGAGAAACTCCTAGGTCTTATAAGGAGTTGGGATGGCTTTAAGGCTTTCAAGAGAGTGGACAAATCATCCACGATGCATTGTTAAAATTACTGACACTGAATTTTGAAAATAGAATTCATTTTAACATTGAAATTAAATGAAGAGAAATCTATTTTGAAAATAGAATTCATTTTAACATTGAAGAGAAATCTTTGGATTAGTTCTTAGAACCAGATTATGGTTTGCATCCTTGTAGTGTGTGTGTATACTCTACACATATAAATAGAGAGAGATGGAGATAATAGGGAAGCTTACAAGTTTGCCATCCGGAGAAGTGGTAGAGAGGTGAGCCCCTTCGTAGGGAGGGTTAAGGTGATCCGATCCATTCAACAAGATCTCAAAACATCAAATTGCGTTTCTGAATCTCATAAATCAATGTGTTTGGAAACGAATTTGAATCTAAATCTCTGGTCCGTTCTGTCAAGAGGTCACGGTAGCCCGCAACTGTCAGTCATCCTCCAGTGAGAATATTTTGTTCTCTAGAAGTAGTATTGTAGGAGCAATGTGCTGGAACCCTAGGTTCGATCCCAACTATAATTCGTTTGGGATTTTGAGGACTTATGGAATTGTTGTCTTGCATAGTTTCCCTTCACAGAATATGGAAAATCAATTTTTTTTTTTCTTTTTTTTTAAAAAAAAAAAAATAGCATTGAAGATATGTTTTGTATTTGCATACCTTTTTGTTTTGTACAGAATTCAGGTTCAAATAATGCCAAGCTTTGGGAAAAGAAAATCAAGCACTAATTTTATGTCATCCAGTGTAATATATAATCAGGAAGATTGTATATGTTGTTCTCGCTACACACCAAGAGGGAATAAATATATCTTTATCGGGTAGCGGTAGAGGGCGGATAGGAGAGTATAAAAAAGAAGTAGGGTTGTAATGTTTATTATACTGGAGAAGAAGGTCCATAACTTCATACGGAGTATGATATCAAATCTGGTTTATTTGAGCTCCAGAACTTTGAAACTTAATCCCAATGAAGTATTTGAAAGATAATGGTGCTTGGAAGACAATATCCCTCGAGTGTTGGGAAGATAATATCCTTGGAGTAGTTTAGACGTGCATATATTAGTCTTTATAAAAATAAAGAGAGCTAGGGTTTCTTTTGGACCAACTTTACAAAGTTAGGGACGCATGAAAACCTAGATTAACTTCAATTAGGAATTGGACACCAGAGATCTAAACTGATATTCAAGTTGCTGAAATAATGACTAAATTAATTTATTAGTAGGCAACTCCAAACTTTCTTAATTAAGTTGTGTTTAAGCCCTTTGAACACGGTAATTGAGAATGTAACTAATTTAAACCGAGCATTATATATATTTTTTCTATATATGCATAATAAAAACAATCAAATTGCAAAAGTAGTGAGGACTCAGAATTCATCTTCATCTTAAGGAAGATGACTAAATATAAAATAAGCATAATCCATACCAGGAAGGTCAAGGTGGCTCTTCAAAGCTATTTAGAGCAGTCTGTTTGGAATTGTATTTCAATCTGATCAGAGACTTGGACCGCGTGCAGACAAGGATTTCCATCAAGGTCGTGGTTGCTGGTGATTTTGAATGGCATAATTTACTTGAGAAACTGTTTTACATTTCCCACATACGGCGCCAACTGTTGATGCAAAAATCTACATGCTCCAGAGCCAGTGGTGATTCCTGGAAGACAAGTCCAGAGCGATTCCTTCAAGACAAAAGAGAAGTGACAACCGGCGTGGTCGTTTCCGCATTTCCTTCCGGGAGAGAAGGGATTAGTTAATCGTATCTTTAGTGCAACTTTTGAATTAATCAAATCTTATCATTTAATTACTGTATGAGATAGTCACCTTATCTTAATTACCTTATCAATACGGTTTGGCTTACCCTATCCCCTTAAATTTATCCATACCCCTTTAAGTCTCCATATCATTTGAAATTCTTATCTAGTCGAATATTCCATATCAATATTGTAACGCAGTCAGCGGAGGGTGACTATACATAATAGTAATTGCAATCGTACACGTGATTCCAACTCTAGACTCTACTTGCTTTTTATGATGTGTCCTTCTGTAACAACTTATGGGCCTAAGCTTAAGTGCACCATTTTGAATTCATGTACATGCACTGACCAAAAAATAGAAAATAAAATATAATAATGTCCGTGCTTGAGTTCTCTTCCTTTAATTTGTTAGGAAAAAATTAGCCTACTTGATCAAGCAAACTAGAGAAAAAGAGGTTCAAATACACAGTGGCGGAGCCAGGAATTTGGTTCATGGGGCATGTTAACACTGTCAAAATAATTTTTTTCCAAACAGACCAAAAATATAATAGCGTAACAACATTGCATTAAAAAAAAAAAAAAAAAAAAAAAGAGAGAGAGAGAGAGAGAAAAGTTATTGCACATAAATTATGCATGAGTGTAAGAAAAAATAAATTTATAAGAAGAAAAATAAAATTTTTAAGAAGAAAATGAAATAAAAAGAAAAAAATATGAAAGAATTTTGAAGAAAAAAATATATTTTAATTATAGAAAGAAAATGCAAAAAATTTTTGAAGATAACATATTTTTTTGAAGATGACATATTCACAATTGAAAATTAAAATTTAAAACCTACTTTCACCATGCATTCAATGGTGGAAATTAAGAATACATGAGTTTCTTGTTTTAAATTTAAACATTTTTTAAAATGTTTTCAAAACATGACTAGTGATTCAACATTTAAAAGAAGAGGTATCTTGTCAACATTGAATATACAACTAGATGAATAAATTTTTCTATATTACTTTTTAATATTAACAAAGATTTGCATATTCAATTATTAATTTGTCTTTGTTAGTAAGTACAGTAACACTTATTGTCCTTGTCCAATGGTTAGGTCTTAAGTTTGAAAAACATATCATATTTTACAGCAGAGGATGACTGTACTTAATAAGTGCTATCTGTACACATGATTCCAACTCTAGACTTTAATTTGGTATTTGTGATGTGTCCTTATGTAACAACTTATGGGCCTAAGCTTAAATGCACCATTTTGACTTCATCTACATGCCCACTTGACTCTCACCAAAAAAATAAAAAATAATAATGTCTTTGTTTGAGTTCTCTTTTTTTAATTTATTAAAAAAAAATTAACCTACTTGATCAAGCAAATTAGAGTAAAAAAAATTCAAATACAGACACATTTATTAAAAGAGCTAAACACTCTAGTAACTAACCATTATCATACGGAAAATGTGGCATTTAAGAATTTGGGACCTACAGGCACAAGATTCACGGGACATGACCGTAATACCAGAAGAACAAAATTTATATTAAACTTTGCGAATCTTGAAATAGTTGTGGCCCCTACTGAATATGGACTAAATACCTTTTTTTTGTACGTACATGATTTTCTATTTTTAAAAATAAAGTCTCTTGGCTGCTATACGGACTCACAAAATAAGGTAAGAGGAGACAATAATAAAAAATTTTAAGTAATTTTAAGGGGTCAATAGTAATATTTTAGGGATATGTAGCTGAAAAAGAGTAAATTAGTAAGGTATATTAGTAATAAAAAAAAAAATTCAGCGGGGCAATTGATGTAGGTCCATCCCAGGCTGCTACTAAGTATGAATAAATTTTTTTTTTTTAGACACCTCATTGACACATTTTGAACATTTGACTAATACTTTTAGGATATTTGTTCAAGACATTCTGCACATTTTACATAAAAATGGCAATAGAGTAGTTTGGAGTGGAGAATACCATCTCCATACCATACCTTTTTTAAATAACTATTCCCATCCCACTCCAAAACTAATTTATTAAATGGGATGAGGTGGGGCGTAAAATATTTTCGTAATTATATTATAAATCTAACAAAAGTAAGTGATGAAAATAAAATTTTAAAACATACTTCCGCATAATGCATGATGACAGTGGGAGCTAGTCTACACAGTTGAAAATTAAAATTTAAAACCACTTTCGCATGGTGCATGCATTAGTTGGTGGAAATTAAGAATACATGAGTTTCTTGTTTTAAATTTAAGAAAAATGTTTTCAAAACATGACTAATGATGCAACATTTAAATAAATAAATAAATAAATAAAAGATGTATGTTCACCTAGATGAATAAATTTTTCTATATTATTTTTCAAAATAAAATAAAAAAAAATTGCATATTCAATTATTAATTTGTCTTTGATAGCAAATATCACTTATTGTCCTTGTCGAGTGGTTAGTTCTTACCAGCATGACTGTACATAATAACTGTAATCGTACTTAACTGTACACATGAGTTCAAGTTTCCAACTCTAGACTTTACTTGGTATTTGTGATGTGTCCTCCTGCAACAGCTTATGGTCCTAAGCTTAAATGCACCATTTTGACTTCATCAACGTGCCCACATCTGATCAAAAAATAAAAAATAATAATATCCGTGTTCGAGTTGCCTTCCTTTGATTTGATAGAACAAACAAATTATAAAAAAAGAGATTCATATATAATCACATCAATTAAGAGAGTTGAACGCCCTACTAATTATGTCGCCAAATAATTACCACTAAAAAATGTGACATATAAGAATTTGGGACCTACAGGCATGAATGTAATACTAGAAGAACAAAATTTATACTCCATTTTAAACTGTGTGAACCTTGAAAGGGTCGTGGACCCTACTGAATGTGGAATAAATAGGTTTTTTTTTTTTTTTTTTTTTTTTTTTTTTGTACATACATGATTTTTTTTAAAATTCGTGTCCCTAAGCTGCTACTAAGTATGGATAATTTTTCTTATTTATTAAAATAACTATTCCGATCACAGTCCAAAACTAATTTATTAAACGTGATGGAGGTTGGGCGTAAAAAATTTATAATTGTATTATAAATCTAAAAAAAAAAAATCATATTTTATCAGCAACATATTCCTCTAAGAGCAATCACTTGGATAAAGATTAATTTGCAAAATTTGTACTTTTACATGCGTTCGTCATTAGATTATGTGTGTCAAATGTTTTTATTAGGCTTTAGCATCCCAACCCAGGCTCTCTTTTGCTAATTATAAAGAGAGAACTTTAGTAAAGAGGAGCACAATTCTCTTCTCAATTTTTAATATTTTTATTAGTTCCGGCAATAAATGAGCATAAGGAAAGAAAATGCGTAAGAAATGAAGTCATTTTGTTCATTCCAGCATCTCTATAAGTGTTTTTCGTATTTGTTTGAATTCAGATATCTTGTATGGACTACTAACATTGACAATGAATAGCTGATATGTGTTGTGAACTGATAATAGCTCGGATTATCAATTATGAGGATGAATGGGGGTTTAAGAGCGTGCAAAATAATTCCAAACGTTAAGTCTGTCTCTATCTCCCGTCTTCTCTTCTCTGCACCTCCACATAGGAGCCCCAGTATTCATGGATGCCTTTAATTAATTTACTAAACTGAATAGTGATCAGCTGGCATTACTCAATGACCTAGTTGGTAGAGCACTCAGCTCCCCGAGTGTGCTTACGTTCAATTTTCCTCTGTGATTTTCTTGTTGATGCTGTTGCTTTCTTGACATTTGAGTTGGAACAAATCACTCCATAGTGGGGTGGGGAGGCCGCCCTTCCTGGGTCCTTGGGGATTAGTCGGGGCGAAGCCTTGGTATCCGGGTCATCCAAAAAAAAAATCCAGAAAAGCAATGACTTTTAAGAATCCAGAAAAGCAGAAACAGTAAGGATTCTAAACATAGAAAGGACAATTACCAACTTATAAGATCATAAGGAAAAAAAAAACAAAAAAAAAAAATTCATCTTAAGGCATGCATCAACAATGTTAACAAAAGATGGCCATAAATCATCCCTATTAACAATCCGGGGGAAATCACATTGTCTAATCACTCAGTAAAGAAGATCACATATAAATTCCAAGTTTCAGCTAAAGTTATCCTCTGTAACTTTACTAATACTCGAATGGTACTAATACTCGTCATCTACTAATACTGTAACTTTCTTGTTTCACACACACACAAAGTGACATTTAGATTCAAAATGGGAACATTAACCTCATAAGACCAGAAAAATGGGAACTCTGGTTCCTTTTCATGTGTTTGCAATGTGCTCTGCTTTGTGCTGAAGGAAATTCTGAAATCTAATTGCAATATGGAGAAAAGGGGAATGTAATCACTCAAGACATGCATTTTAAGAGGAACTTCTGTAAAATTGTACAATTAGTTCAATTCAAGTATGAAAAATCCAATTTTAAACCAGGCTTGGCCAATGGACATATGACTGTGGTGGTGATATCTAAACTTGGCTAGGGTTAGCTGGTGACACTCCTAATTATGTAGTCCATGCAAAAATATGTTGATAACCTAAAACTCATAAACAACCTACACTGGAACATGTTTTGACAGCAATGCATATACATATAGTGATCATCAGAAAATCCACTTATTAAACAATTTACAATGTTATTGGTAAATGGTGTCCTTGGACATGAACTCTAAAAGGTAAAGGCTGTTTCAGCCTCTGCAACATCCATAAATAACATATCGCTTGATTCTTTTTAGATAGTTTCAACAATAAAGCTTAAAATCACTAAATTCATGCATCCTATCAAATCTAAGAAAACTATTTGCATTACATTTTTACATTTTTCATTCTTCCTCGATGCTTTAATTTAGTCCACAATGAAAATTTCACATACAATATATTTGAGCAGACAGACAATAATGAAACACTAGAGGATGAGCTTTATCTTCAATATTGTTAATGCATGGGTTGAAGTGTTGAACACAACGAAGTTGCATTTATAGAAGAGAATTGATCTCAAATATAAAGCGCACAGCCAATACAAATTCCAATGGAAACATGGCATCAAAGAGCACTAGAGGATGAGCTTTATCTTCAATATTGTCAGAAAAGAATTCGATTGATAAAATGGTTCATTCAAATACCAATGGTTAATAAAGAATACTAGTGATTCACGCACCAAGAGTGATAAATCAATATATGGCATAAGGTTTACCAAATCATAGTTGGTCTTGCACTTTGCTATAGGTTTAACAGACAACATACGTAGAAATTAAACAAGATCATATTTACTTAGAGAAGCAATAATTTTAGAACAATTATTGTATGTAACGTAATACCCTTGCCTAAGCTTCCCAAGCATGAATTACCACCACTTTCTCGTGTCCGATAAGTACTAAAAGCCTGAGCTTCCAGCAGTGCCTACATATCCTGAACTTCCCAAATCCTGAGTTGCCAACGATACCAAAGTCAGAAGCACAAAAATCGCATGAGAAGATGATTCATGCAATTCTGGTAAGTTATGTTTTAATGCACTGCTCCTGATGTGTTTAAATTACATGTGAATTTCATTTGAATCAACCCAAAACGCAAGCAATCACTAGACGAGCATACAAGCCTATTCTCTGCTACATTGGTCAAGAAATCACTACACAAACATGCAAACCTTCTCTCTTCTACATTGGTTTTGATGCTAGTTCAATGTACCCTTTGTATAATTAAGATTATCTATGTTATCCTCATTACTTGTATGACCTCGGGGTGGTTAGAATTTCCGCTACACATCAAAATCAAACAAGACCTTACAAAAGTGCTATAGTGTTAATTCGAGTGAACCATGCTGCAACAATATTGTTGATGCAACGAGTAGGATATGTAAAAATATCCAAATCCAACCCCAAATTGGATTTGGATATATATCCAAAATTTTGCTAAATTGAATTTAGACAAGGAGGAGGTCATTGTCTAGCCAATATATCCAAAAATTTTGAAATAAAACATAGAGTCAAATACAATATCTAATATAATAAACAAAATAAATAAAATAGAAATAAATAACATTGAAAGCACTCGAGGATGAACTTTATCTTCATTATTGTCATAAAAAGAATTTCTGCCTTCATGAATATAATTCATTCCATCATTCATGCTCCAAGAGTCTAGTACATCTCACTATAATCTAGGCTTTTAACTGCATATATATCCAATATTTAGATTACATACGAAAGGTAATTTACTCCCAGAATAGGACATTTACTCTTCAATATGTCTTTGACATTTACTCTTCAATATGTCTTTCTTCTACTTTCCCCCTTACTCTCTACTTCCGATTTGCGAGTATGAGGAGCCAAGTTTCAAATTGATGTTGCCTAACTGCAGCAACGGCTATAGATCATCATCCAAAAGCACATCTGATGCAGATTTAATTTCGACACTTACATCTAATTCAGAGTCAATATATTTTAACTAAACAAAAACAAATGCGACAGCAATGAACACAAGTCTAATATCATTTACGAGAAAAAGAAAAAGAAAAAAAGTCTAATTTCGCTGAAAGACATCTGCTTTGAGCATTACAAAAATTTGGTACTTTAAATAAATAAACACACACACACACACTAGGAAACAAAGGAAGCATAAATAAACAGAACCTTTCGGACAGCCCCAGGAATATCATCCCAACAAAAAAAAGGATTCACTCACCTTATGAGCTGCATAATTAGACTTCAAAAGTTAATCGCTTTGTCCAATACCTCATTTTGCTACTATCCATCGTCCGTATGCGACAACAATCTTCCAGTGGATTATAATCAAAATAAAAAACATGACTCAGTCTACTTATAGCCAAAATAAAAAAATAAAAATAAACATAAAGAGTAATTCCCCCAACACGAAAATACATGGATGGCTTTGTTGAGCACCATCTGGCAGCAATATCTTCAAAAGCTTCAATACCCAATTTGAAACGCAGAGAGTGTAAACATAAACCCTCGGTGAAACATCCTTAACTGCAGTCCAATAGGCAGCTCTGTTCATGAATACAGGTGGCCAAAAGTCAAAAGTTTCACATAAACCATCGGTGAAACATTCCGCTGCACACACATCAATTTTGTCCCTCCCATCAATCCCTGAGCACTTGGCTCACCCGGGCCTACATGCCAGTCACTCTTGGCCTGCATGCCCGACTCAAAATTAAACCCGACCAAAGGCACAATTATAGCCGACAAAGCAAAAACATCAGTCTGGAAACTCCCGGAAAAGCTAGAAATAATTCCGGACATCCCAAAACACATTCTCCGCATGTCATTTAGCACATAAGAGCACATAGAAAAGGGAAAGAAAATCGGAAATAGAAAACCGGTCTTTACAGGCCCACAGTGGTTGGTAATTTCATTTAGTAAAATATATACTTTTTAAACTCATTGTTTATGTTTCTTAAAGCACAATATATCAGAAGTAATAGTTGAGACCATCCTTTGCATTGCGTAAATGAATAAAATGGGCTCTCAGCTTGATATTAAAGCTATAATAAATAAAGAAGCATTGTGTTTTCCTTCGATGAAGAAATTTTCGACCGTTAATGCTCTCGTGTCTAAATAAACTACATCCTTTTCATGTGTTTGCAATTTGCTTGCTTTGGAACGTAATCACTCAAAACATTAATTTTAAGAGGAACTTCTACAAAATTACACTATTAGTTCAATACAAGAATGAAAAATCCGATCTTTAACAATGCTTGGTCAATGGACACACAAGCACATGTAGTGCACTGCTGTGGTGATATCTATTCTTCGCTAGGGATAGCTGGGTGCAGTGTTGTTAAAGGCGCGCCTAAGCTCAAGGCGCAGGTCTACTAGGTGCACGCCTCGGTTATGCCTTGTCCTGCGCACCTCACTGATTTTTTTTTTTAAAAAAAACTATGATTATTCTATTTCTTAAGCCAAAAAGGATACTTTTGGCAACTCAATAAACAAATAAGAAAGCCCAAGCGTACGAGATAAGAAACTTTTGTTCAAAAGAATAAACAAAAAAGAAAGTCCAAGAGAAAGTGTCAACCAAACAGAGAAGAAGTAAGAACGTGAGACGAACGGCGAAGCCACGTCAGTTCTTTCTTACTTCTCTCTCCTTTCTTCTCCTCTACTCCTCTCTTCTTATCCTTGTTTACACCTCTCTCTATCTAGTTCTCTCTTCTTATCTTTGTTTTTTTTTTTTGGTGGGGGGGGGGGGGGGGGGGGGGCTATGTTTTTTCTTTTCTTTTCTTGTTAACAGTTTTTTTAGTTAACAAATTTATTTATTTTTGAGCTTTGTTTTGCCATTCAAAAAAAACAAATTTTGCTTTGCCTTTCAAGAAAACAAATTTGTGTTATGCTTTATGATTGTTGGATGCTTGTTTAGTTGATGGATTTACTTTTTTATATTTGATATTAATTTTTAGAGTATTGATATGACTTATAAGATATGAATGTTTTTATGGTAGTTTAAATTTTCAATTGTGCGCCTCACTTCACTCACACACGCGCCTCGTGCCTAGGCTCCAAAGGACCTCTAGCACCTTGGGCCTTTAATAACACTGGCTGGGTGACACTCCTAATTACATAGTGCAGGCAAATATATTGATCACCCAAAACTTATGTGGGTGACACTACATACAGCAATGCAAATAAAGTGATCATCTGGAATCAACTTAAACAATTTACAATGTTATGGGTAAATGGTGTCCTTACTCTTTGCACATGGAACTCTAAAAGATTTAAGTCTATTTCAGCCTCTGCAACCTCCAAAACGCGCATAGCACTTGTTTCTTTTTAGATACCTTTCAAAATAAAGTTTAAAATTACAAAGTGCATGCATCCTATCAAGCTAAGAAAACTATTCGCTTTACATTTCTAGAAGAGGACATTATTCATTATTCCTCAATGCTTCTGCAGGGAAACCAAGTTGAAGGTTATAGTTTAGTCCCTAAAGCAAATATTCTGTTCTTGACATAAAATATATTTGAGCAGCTAAAGCCAGTAATGGAACACTAAGACATGAATTGTGGTTTCACTTGGAGATCAATACTACCAACTTGTTAATGCATGGGTTGAACACAATAAAGTGGCATTTGAAGAAGAGTAACTCATGAAAAATAAAGCACACTGCCCAATACAAATTTCAATCGAAAGACGGCGTCAAAGAGCACTAGAGGATGAGATTTATCTTCAATATTGTTAGAAAATAATTTGAATGATAAAATGATTCATCCAAATACCAATGGTTAATAAAGAATGCTAGTTATTCATGCTCCAAGAGTAAGTGATGAATCGGTAGTATATTGCATAAGGTATACTACACCATAGTTCGTTTTGCACTTTGTGCCGGCCCTAATAGACAACATACTATTATCTGCATATGGTAATTCAACTAGATCATATGTACTTGGAGATGCAATAAATGTAACACACTGTATTGCAGACATAAACAAACCAAATTTCAAATTAATGCTGGCCACCGTAGCAATGACAAATATCATAGTTCAAAATGAGAAGTCTGATGCAGATTTAATTTTGATATTTATATCTGCCTTCGAGTCAATGTATTCACTAAAAAAATAAAAAGAAAAAGGTGCAGCAATAGACACAAGTCTAATTATATGACAAAATGAGTTAAAAAATTACCTCACCTCTCTTTCTGCACTTAGCTGGTTCCTTTAATTTTTAGCTTCAAGCCACTCCTCAAAGTCCATGCTTCTTGAGATGTTCCTTGTAAATAGCTGCATCACAAGCATCTGCTAGCATTTTTGTTTTTTCTTTTTCTTTTTCTGCTAGCTATAATTCACTATCAAGTGGAAAAAGACACTCTGCACCATCAAGTTGAATTAAACTCTCCACGTAAAAATATGCAGACAAATTCCATAAAAATGAATGGATTCCAAGATCCTTAGCTCTTTGGGTCTCAAAGTTATAAGATACCAGATCTTTCTTGCGGTTTATTTGTAGCAGTTCACCACTCTTTCTCAGACCAAACAGGTTATAAGGTGTGTCATGGAAATTAACGGTAAATTGTTTTGTCCAAGAACCCAATTTGCCACACTCCTTTGTCCATATGTCACACCTTTCATTCAGTGCAAAACGATAATATCGGAAAAAACACAGTGATTCCCCCAACACTGGATAAAAATGGCGAGCACCAGGCAAAACTTCATCCCACAAATCTGGGCCATAAGGAGAATAATGTCGAGCACCATCGGGCAGCATTACCTCGTCAAAAACTTCATCCCCCAAATCAAAACGCACAAGTAAACAACAATTACCCTCATCAGTTCTCTTTACTGCAACCCAATACGCAGCTCCATTCACGATTGCAGGTCTATTACCAATAAAATCATACGCAGGGGCAACATCAATTCTTTTCCAAGAGTCCGTGCTTAGACTATAAACCTCAGTTAGGAATTGACTTTTATAGGGCAATGGTTTATAAATATCATCCCTCAAGCACAAAATCCTCACAACCTTGTAATCATTAACTCCGGGGAGGAACCCAAATGCCAGATGGGCTAGATAGGTGCGAAGATAATCCAAATTGGGGTCGATAATTAGAGAATTAGGAAGGGTTTTTAGTTTTCTAAGTGCTGGGTTCCATAAGCGTATTGTTTCTTCATTAGACAAGCATACGAGGCCATTACAGGACCCGTACATCGTTAAAGATTGTTTGAGGATGTGTGAGGGAAGCTGAGGTTCAAAATACTGGTGAAAAGATTCATCATCATAACGTATTGAGTAACGGTCAATTCTTGTAAGTTCAGATTTGTAGCTTAGGATGATGTGAGTGCTTTGGCTTGAAGTTTTGAGATGTGCTTGAATGAAGGCAGGGTCAATAATTAGAGAGTACCATGATTTGCAAACTGACCTGAATCGGAGTAGTGATTTTACCGACAGTCTGACGAGGATCTGAATCAAGATTTCTTCAGGGATATGGCAAAGATTCGAGTTTGACTCTGCTCTGCTCATCCTTGCCATTTTGTTTTCCTCCGCTGCTGCTGCTGCAGTGCTGCGAAGTGGGCAATACATGAAAACCCTAGATTTTGATAATACAGGTAAGAAGCGTTTGCCTCTATATATATTGAATTCAGAGCGAATCAAAATTGATCCGATTCGAATTCCATAAAGGGTTTGTTTGGTTAGCAGATAGAAACTGAAAATATTTAAATTTGTTAGGAACTTTTTTTTTTTTTTTTTTTTTTTTTTAAAGGTAAAGATATTTGTTAGGAATTTGGTTAGACTAGAAGAGAATAATTTTTTAAAAAGTAATTTTCTTGCAAAGATTTTGAATTTTCCTCAAAATTTTTCTAACATAAAACCTAAGGAACTTTCTCATGAAAGCCGTGTTGTTATTATTCGAATATTCAATTTCGAAAACTCTATTGGAAAAGATTTATTTTTCTGTTTAAAACATTTAGGCTTTGTAAAATATTTTTTAAAAAATATTATTTTATTTGTTGGTAGTTGGTTGTGATAAAATATTTTTTTTAAAAAAATTTACTAAAACTTAACAAAAATAACTTACTCATCAACTTTTGGATAAATTATTTTACATATCCCACAAATTCAACCTCAATTTCATTTAAATATTTATCAAATACTAAAAAATATTTTACCTGAAAAAATATATATATATATTTTACATCCAAACAAATTGAGGAAAAAAAAGAAATCGCCAAACAAAACAATTAGGAAAAAGGAGAGAATTCAGAAGGGAAAAAGAAAAGAGTAAAAATAAAGTATTTAACTTTTGGATAATACTTAGGTCCTCACTAGTGAGGATGTACACTATCTTCATCATTTATGTGGTCCAAAGAAAAGAAAATACGTCATCTTTTATTAAAAAGGTCAAAAAAATAAAATAAATCGGATCCTATCTTAATGAGATATGATAAGGTGGGTTCAGCAATTTATGTGGTTCTCTCTCATTTCCGGCACTTCCTTCAACCCTATCTCTCCACTATCTTCTTCTTCTCGGGCTTCTAGTCCTATATATCATCATTTAATTGGCAAGAATATTCGAAGGATGTGATACCCTCGGATCTTCGAATGCAGGTTGGCCAGTCCCACGCTTGAACGCCCGAGGATATAAAAAACAAATAGCAATAATCGAATACAAGAAACAAACATGATAAAAAGAAATAAATAAAATTACTGAAAGAAAATTAAAACGATGATCCATTAATGAAATCCTAAGAATAAATTTTTATAAATAAGAAAATATTCTTATACATCCAATCCTCCATCACCAATACAACTCGGGAATCCATACCATGTGGACCCCTAGAAAATCCCAACTGAACAAGTGACTATATCAGAACACTGAAATATAAAGAAAACTTCTATGTAAATAATCCGGAAGAGTGAAGTAGACGATCCTTGCTCAGGACGAACAATCACTACTCCTGACGAATACCTGAAAAATAAGGGTAGGTCAGGCTCATAAACAAGTTCTATTCTAATTACAGTCCAAGCAGAGACCCGATACGCTCCGTAAATATGTATATATATATCCACACTACAGGACACTCACTGGACTACAGGCCAGTCTCAACCTGACTAGTAGGCAGCATGCAAAACGCACCTGGAGTGGGCATGAGTACCTAGACCAAGTAGGGTACACATCAAACCGTCATAGCCAGTTATGCATCCCACTGTATATACGCACCCTAACCATCGACTCTGAGACTCAAGTTCATATCAAGGTACCATAATCATATATATATAATATCCTTCCTAATGCAGAACATAAAAACAAACATCCAATATGCCATTCAACTGTTTTAATTGACCTGACATGAATATATTTCAGAATAGGTAGGAGTTAGCGTTTTGATCTAATCCATACCTAATATATCGCCGTCCCATACCGGTGCATATAATCCACAATCAATCCAATAATTGATAAAATAGATAAAGTAGTTCATCAATTTAAAATCCAGAATAACATCCATGTAATTGACAGAACATAATTTAATAGTTCATCAATTTCAATCCAGAATAATATCCATGTAATTGACAGAACAGAATTTAATAGTTCATCAATTCAAATCCAGAATAAGCATAATGAAATCTAATAAGTATATGACCCTATTATGCATCCAATACAATTTTAAAAATCCCGTCCCAGTCATTTAAGTTGCTAAAATTAGATTAAGCAATTAAATCCTCCTATCCGTTAACATTATGCAAAATTGTTCAAACTTTGATACTGTTCAATCCATTAACATATAGACATTAATTATGAAATATGGGGTTCTAATATATCATGAAACAAGGTTTAGAATCCTTAATAATAACCCAGAACAGTCCAGGAACTCCAAAAATATCAAAATTGTACCCAAAACCAAGTCCAGTACACCTTTATGCATGAGAGCTTGCTCTTAACTAATGGGAGCCGGCTCCCCTACCTTGGGAGCCGGCTCTGTGACTTAAGGAGCCGGCTCCCTCAATCCATAGAGTCGGTTCTCTCTCTCACAAAGAGCCGTGGCCAAAAAATCTTAGGGAGCCGGCTCTGTCCTTACTTCTCGTTATCATCTTTGCCTCCGATGACGTAAAATAACCTTCTATAATGTTTTATTTAAGTTCCTAGAGGTCCAACAATGTCCCGTATCATCCAGAATAACACATAAACTCAACATGCATCAGTACAAGATGTAAAACAGAATATGAAACAATTTGAGCAGTAATTAAATTTCAATTAATCAACACATAGAATACAGTTTAAAACCCGAATTAACATGCATACTTAATCATTATTAATATCCATTTAGTTCCTGGAGACTACCTAGGCATGCACAGAACACAGGTCAAAGGAAAAGAGCAAGAAATAGAACTTGCCTCTAGGTTTCGAATTAAAACCTTTAACCGTCCTTTGTCTAGACTTTCTGGCGACCTCTGATTGTCGTTAACTCCTTTGTTGCCCTAGGTTCAACCAACGAGCAAGCCTCAATAGCCTCTCCTTGGTTCAGCCCCTTGTTCCCAGCCAAACCCATATTATTCCTTTCAGTTTTCTCTCAAACCTCTCTATAATTCTCTCTGCCTCCATTGCTCCGTGAATATGGTTGTGGTACCCCTCGGATCCAAGACACGGGTTGATCAGGCCCAGGGCCAAACCCGAGGGATATCGAACAATTAATATTTATAACGAACACAGATTACAAAATGAAATAAGAATTAAAATTTTAAGAGCCGAAAGAAACTAAAATAGAAAATCCTTAAATAATTAAATACTTAAATCCGATAATCCAAAACTCCATAATTTGAACAACTTGGGAATCTATCTCTAGTGGACCCCTAATAAAAGCTCCAAACTGTATGAAAGTAAAACTGAAGATAAAATCCAAATTTAACATCTGGAAATAAGTCCTACATCGTCGGTAGAGAGAATAGAAACCTCTCCTCAGCACGAACACGTCTAAGTCTGGAACTGTCCTGTACCTGAAAAATAAAAGTGGGTCATGCCCACGCGCAAGTTCTATACTATTACAAATCAAACAGAGACTCGATACGCATATACACTCTAAACAATTCAACAATCGCTAATAGTCCGTAAATATACATATAGTCACACTAAAGGACTTTCACTGGACTATAGGCCGGTCTCAACCTGAATAGAGGTAACATGCTAAAACGCACACAAAATGGGCATATGTACCTAAACCTAAATAGGGTACACCTCCAACCATCGTATTCAGCTATGCATCCCAATGCATATACGCTCCCTAACCATCTATCATGAGACTCAAGCTCATATCGTGGTACCATAACAATATATTTAAAATCCATCCTATATCCTAGTAGTGCCGTTCAACTAGTTGTTGCCATGATACTACATTTCAATAGGACTTAACCTTTGGTTAATCCATTCCTAAATCCAGAATAGGTAGGTTTTGGTGTTTTGAATCCAAACCGTCCCTAGTATGTCACCGTCCCATATCGGTGCATACTCTAACCATCCAGCAGTTGATAACACAGACAACTAAAGTAATTATCAACTAAATCCATACATCCAACAATTTATACCAACAATAGTAATGTAAGCATTGATAAGTAGAGTAAAAGTATACACATAAACATGCTCAGCACATACAGTTCCATAAAATCCGGTATACTATTACGTGTAAATCCTACTAAATCCTACTAACTTCCAACAGCCAAGAGTTGATAGTACAGATATTAAAGTAATTATCAACTAAGTTCATAACTCCAACAACTGATACTAACTGTAATCATGAAAACATCAAAACAGAATTACAGTAGGTATATATACGTATTTAACTTATAATGTTCCCAGAATCCAGTAGTGCTAAGTTTGTTTAAAACCTAAATAACTCGATACCAACTCATCCAAAACAAATATAATTCAAGTACATGATCATGATATGCAGTGAAACATGTTTTAATTATATTATCCGTCTCAGAAAATTGCTAACAGAATCTTTAACTCTAAACAGTGTATTAATTGATTTAAACCATCTATTGTCTGAGCTACCCAAGTAATTATTTTATTAACACCTCTTGGGACCTTAATAATTATCTCTAAGCATCCTCCATACTTCCCACATACATCACCACACCCAACTGAAACCGCAGAAAACCAACCCCTGTAAACAAAATCTGGCTGGACACGAAAAAAAAATGAAAAATGCATAAAGGAGCCGGCTCCCCAAAGTTTGGAGCAGCCTCCTTTAGCATTGGAGCCAACTCCAAACCAAAGGAGCCGCCTCCAAATTAAAAGGAGTTGGCTCCCTCTTAGGGAGAGCCAGCTCTCTCCCTCTCTGCCTCGTCTTCTCCGATTCCGACGTCTTCTGCACCTTCTATATCCTTCTACTATGGTTTCCAGAGATTGAAACTAAACCTCTAAATATTCCCAGTCTATGTTTAAGCCCTTATTACATCACCAACATGAATTTAAATAAACAATCATGCAAGTAAAATTCATGTTTTAACAGGTTTCCATGCACACAACACATACTGATATGTTTCAGTTTTTAGCACGAACAGAAAACATCTTTTGTTTTAATTGATTCAATTTAATCCTAGAATTATTTAGGAATGTAAAGAACACGAAATCTAAGGGAGAGAGTAAGGATAGAACTTGCCTTACACCGACGTTCGTCTCAAATTTCCGGCAAAACCTCTGTTTCTTCACTTGGTTGTTTCCCCAGACGTCTCCAAACTTTCTGTGTCTTACTATGGCGTAAAATATTTCTAAAACCCTAGGCAGACACCGTAGATGAGTATTTATAAGCCACACTAATCCTAGGCTCTCTCAACCCTAATTGGATTTACACGGCCCATCGAGAAATCTAGGTTAATCAATGTCAGCTACTTATAAACTGTGTATACCTAATGGAACCATATACAGTCACGTGAAAACTAACTAAAAACTAACTAAATTTAATTAAATAAATGCATACCAAACAAAACAATTAAATAATCAATACAATTAAATCAATAATTAAAATAGTAACACAATTAAATAAATTAACGACCACTAAATCAATAATTAAAACAAGTACATAAAGTAACAACCATCAAAGCAATTAAACAATTAATCATTTAAAAATTGCATACCAAACAAAACAATTAAATAATCAATACAATTAAATCAATAATTAAAACAGTAACACAATTAAATAAATTAACGACCACTAAATTAATAATTAAAACAAGTACATAAAGTAACAACCATTAAAGCAATTAAACAATTAAT
This sequence comes from Cornus florida, assembly GCF_030987335.1. NCBI lineage: Eukaryota > Viridiplantae > Streptophyta > Magnoliopsida > Cornales > Cornaceae > Cornus > Cornus florida. Next base: position 22,254,369 of record NW_026775572.1, on the reverse strand, counting down.
CATTTAAAAATTGCAATTAAATAATTAATGAAATTCCAGGACTATCCTTTGTAAAATTAGGGGTATTACAATGGTTCTAAACCCTTGGTAGATACATAAGGTTATATTTATATAGGCTTATCAAAACCCTAATCCTATTCATAACCTACGTCTAATAAGTCGGCTTAATCTTAAAAGAAAATAAAATAAAATACAAATATAATTACATATATATATACAGCCCTATACGTGTTAACCTAATATATACATATAATTTATAATTATATATATATAACCTATTAACATAATAATACTATTATTATCATACAAATAAATAATTAATAATAATAACATTATATCCTCCTAAACATATATACTCAAGTATATATACAACCAACCCTGTATGGGTAATTATCCATACCCATAAGCAACCTCTATTCCAATAGTCCATGAGACCTAACTATTGGTCCATTACTACTATCCAAATCCCTCCTTTTTAAACTAAAAATAAAATAAAATACACATCAAAATCACATAACAAATAATTTCATTCAACACTTAATGTAAACAAAACACTTAAGCACATACATAATTAAAAAATTAATTCAATTACACATAACATGAAACCATATCAACACATAACCACGTAAGCACTTAAAATACAATAAAATAAAAAAAATTAAATTTTAATTATATCCTTTTGAAAGATTAGGGGTATTACATTCTTCCCCCCTAACAAAAGGAATTATGTCCTCGAAATTCACGAAACTTTGAATTATTTGCTTTTAAAATTCATTTCCGTTCTCGTGTGGATTAAGCCTCGGTGTATAGGCTCCACCGACTTCCAATGCATCCAACAATAAACAAGGTTCCTATATTTAAGAAACACCATAAATGTACAACTCTTAGGTTGTATCTAACAACAACTCAATCTTACCCAATATGTAGTTAAGGGAAACGATCCTTATTTCTCCAAGTTCCATAAGATAATCGTACAAAATTCCTATACATCCAGTGCTAACAATTTGGTAACGCTAATCTATATGCAATACCAAAAGCCAAAAACGAATTTAACATAGCAATTTTAATTATGCTTTAGCAATTCAACCATGCCATTATGAATATATTTATTTATATATTGGCAACTAAACCATGCCTCCTTATGTATATTTATTTATACTTTGTTAAATCAACCATGCCTCCTTAAGTATATTTATTTATACTGTGGCAAATCAATCATGCTTCCTTAAGTATATTTATTTATACTTTGGCAAATCGACCATGCCTACAATTCAACCATATACCGATTTTAAACTTAACGATGAACTAAATCACACATAGTCATAGCATGCATATCATATGCATAACATTAATTTGAAACCAACCTATCTAGATATACCAATTAAACATGTCCCTACCCCAACCTGTTCACTAGAACAGACATTCGATGTCTTGATGTACCTTGTAATCATCTGAGTGCATTGAGAAGAATTGACGAATTTTACATCTCATTCACTCCGACATCATTTACAGAAACTACTAATCCTCCTCCCGTACCTTAAGTTCTATCTGAGTAAGGGAACACCACCTCCAGGATCAGCTCTGATATTCTAAGTTGACCTCCTTGATTACCTTGGTAATAGCAAGTGTCATTATTATACAAGCTAAAACTTCAACTGCTAACTCAACAACTAATCGAAAGATTTGAATATCCTATCGATTGTTGAGAGCGTCCACTTCCATATTCCCTTCCACTAGACAGAACTTAATACAATATGTGAATCACCACTTTGATGCATCTAAGTTGTCTCATAATCCACTCTATTCATATGAACTGATGTCCTACTAGTTCGAAATAAACAAGAATTGAGCTTATTTAATTTAAAAACTAACCAATATCCTAACCAGAATCCTGACCATTCTGTAAAGTCAGCAATCCCTTAACTAAATCCGTGGAAATGCTCTATCATTTCCACTTTAGTATAGAAAATGTCTATAAGGATCTAGTGATCTCTGATGGTTCATCTTGATTATTTAATAAATATTAGAATTGGAGACAAAATCATTTTGTCCCTCCTCCTACCTGTCCTCCAAAAATCTGCTCCATATTGTGAGTACATCATATTTCCACCCGGATGAAAAAAGAACTAAGTGTTGTGTACCTCAGTCCTTGCATCCTCTTTCCAATTTGTCTACTGAAAGTACCATTAGTCTAGTACCACCAGCTTCTGTCTGTACCCATTGTTTAATTTGGAACACCGTCAAAAGTTAACTCTACAACTGAATCCATGCACTGCTGATCCATGATAAACTTACCAATAATGAAAATTAACCGGTAATTCTATTCATCGAAAGTCAACTAATTATGACTTTTCCATACACACCGTGCACCTCTTCCTTATATGGGTGATCGGTCTCCCCATCCTGTCTTGACACACCCTGCTTCTTTGTCAATCAAACTTCTTATCTAACTTTAAATGAATATAGAACTTTTCCATCCTCCATATAGTCATCAATTCCCTAGCAACAGCTAATTGTCGCGAAATATGACCTATATATAAAAAAAAATTCCATATTATTTATGCAAATGAATAGACTTTGCTTCCTCCTTGATATGCACCCCTGGTAACTCCTCCTAATGACACACCCTCATGAATAAAATTCTTAATTAAGAATAAACTGATGAAGATTTAGTCAGTCTACTATCCTCACTTGGCGTCATTCCAATAAATAGTTAAACCAGTACAAAATCCTCCTTCCGACTTGGGAACAACTTTTTGAATTTCCAAGAAGATGTTCAGCAAAGTCAGCACCTCTGATAAATCATCGTGGCATTACAGTATATCAAACTAATCGTACTAGATTATTTAATTTGTAGTGATGATTTAACTATCCCATCCCAAATAACATACCATAATGACGCATATCCAGGTCAAATAGATTGGCTAGAATTATATATTTCTACCAAATCCTATGACCACATGCTCACAAATCTAGCGTAAGTAGCGCTATTACTCTAAAACAGTAGTTGGTTGATCACACACTTGTGTCCCCAACTAAACCATATACCAAATCCCAAATAATTAACGAAAATAAAACATGTATGACACACACAATAAAACAAAATACAATCCTACTTAAGACATCATTCTTTCTAGAAAAGATAGTCTCCTTTGGAATCAACCTTACCAGATTGGTTCACAATTTTCTTTTGTAGTTTCACAGGTAATCATCCAACCTCGAAACATATCATTTAAACATAGCTTAAAAGCAACATCCATTTGCCTAAGCAAATACCAAAGGCTTAACCTTCATCCTCCTTATACGCGGAATGCAAACCGTCTAATGTGGCTTTATAAAGCAACTTAGAACGTCACAACCTAATCCCCATACTCTCCGGAACATGATATAAAATCATTTCTTCGTTCTTATAAGAATTTCATTAGATCCCCAAACTCCAGAAAAGTACATCTTACATATCTCTCTTAGAGATTATACGAAAATTTAACTATATGTAGATTGGTCCACACCAACTCTATTAGTATCATTCACTATACTAGCTATATTGGTTAAGGTATACCCTGTTAGGCTTAGGCAGTCATGCCCACTCAGGTGCGTATTGCATGTTGCCTTCTATTCAGGTTGAGACCCTCATCATAGTTTAGTGAGAGTCCTGTAGTGTGGATATATATTTATCTATTACGGACTATATAGATATGGTTGAGACATCTAGGATGTATCTGCGTATCGGGTCTCTATTTGGATTGTAGTTAGGATAGAACTTATTCGTGGGCCTGACCCACTATTATTTTTCAGGTAACAGATGGGTCCAGGTCTTAGAGCTTGTTTGTACTGAGCAGAGACGACTACTCACTCTACCAACGACATAGGTGGTTCCTGCATGGTGTAGCATTGGATTCCTTTCCGGTGATTCGTTTCTCAGTGTTGGTTTTACAAGGGGTCCACCAGATGGATTCCCGAGTTGTATTAGAATTGGAAAAGTTGGATGTATCAGATTAATATTTTATTTATAAAATTTTATTCTGAGGTTTTCAGTTTTGGATTATCATTCTAGATTCTTTTCAGCAAAATTTATTTATTCGTGTTATCTTAATTGTATTCTGTATTCATTTATTGCTAATTTGTTTGATATCCTCAGGTAGTCGGGCGTAGGCCTGGTCAACCCGCATCCGGAAATCCGAGGGTATCACAGTTAGTATCAGAGCACTCCAGGTTCTAGTGTCCTTAGGAGTGTTTTCGTTATAAGACTTCCGCGTTGCGTCTCTTAAAACTTAGAGCCATGTTACGATTCGTTGTACTCTCGTTACGGATCGTTAGGAGGAGTTGATGTCAATTGAATTCTGTAGATACAGAGTGGTTGACACGAGAAGGAGGATGGGGTTCAAGGCGAAAGCGATACGGACCCAAAGGTGTAACGGAAAAGGTTGTCGAGTTCTTTGCCAGAAGCAGAACTTAGGATCGAAGGTTAAATTCCAAGGTTGGCATTACTTAGAAAATATATGCTAATGAAGGATTAAGGTGTAGGTGTTAGGTCACCGCTTATCGGGACCAACACAACTTTAGTTGTTCTCAAAAAGGAGGTAAGCGAAGAGTAGGATTCTGAAGAGGATCCTAAGGGAAGAGATATCAGCTTCTCCAAGAAAGGGGATATTGAAGCTTAAAGATAAAGAATCGCACGAGGGTGCTCACATTCACCAGTAGTATAGTGAATGGTACTAGTGGAGTTGGTATGAACCAATCTACATATAGTTAAAGTTTCGTAACATCTCTCCGGGAGTTATTTGCGAAGTATTCTTTAGGAGTTTGGGAATCGGATGGAGATTTTACCAGAACAGAGACGTGATTTTATATCACATTCCGGAGAGTATGGGGATTAGGTTGTGACATTCTAAGTTGGTTTATAAAGCCACGATAGACGGTTTACATTCCGCATATTAGGAGGATGAGGGTTAAGCTTTTGGATATTTGTTTAAGCAAACGATTGTGCAGTTAAGCTACGGTTAATGGATAAGGTTTAAGGCTGGATAATTACCAACGAAACTATGGAATGAATTTTTACGAACTTGAGTTCAAAGGAGGTTTTCTTCTCTGGAATGGAATATGTCTTAAGTGGAGTTATATTTTGGTTGTTTTGTATATTGTGTGTACTACGTGTTTCATCTTTGATTGTTATATGTTTCAGTTTTGTTATTACGTGTTCTATTTTTGTTAATTAGTCCGGATTGGGAGTATGGATTGGTTTGGAACACAAGTATGTCAGCCAACTATTATTGTAATAACATGGAGTAATAGCACTATATGCGCTAGGATTTGTGGACATAGGGTCATAGGATTGGGTAGAGATACAAACTTCTAGCCAATTTATTGGACCTGGATATGCATTAATATAATATGCTACTTAGGAAGGGATGGTTAAACTACTAATACGAGTCAAATAATCTACAATGATTAGTTTGATATGATCTATGCTAGGTAGGAATTCATTTGTACAACGCTATAAGAATGGTGGTTGTTAATGTTTTGGGAATTCATGGGGTTGTGGTAGGTAAAGATCATTGTAATGCCACTATGGTTCGGATGGAGGATTTCGGGCTGGTAGGTACTTATTGGAATGACGCCAAGTGAGAATAGTGGGCTGATTAAATCTTCATCAATCTATTCATAATCACTACATGTTTTTTCAAGGGTGTCATTTGAAGGAGTTGCTGGGGTTGCACTTAGATGAGGAACCAAAGTTTCGACACTGTATAAAATGTGGAATTTTTTTTTTTAGGGTCATAATTTGCAACAATCAGTTGTTGTTAGGACATTGATGACTATATGAAGGATGGGAAAAGTTTCTTAAGCTTTTGAAGCGGGACAAGGAGTCTAATTGAAGCTTAATTATATTAACGAACTAGGGTGTGTCAAAGATAGGATGATGAAACTGAACACCTATATAATGATTCTCCAAATTAAGTAATGGGTGCAGACGGAAGCTGGTGGTACCAGACTAATGGTACTTTTGGTAGACAGATTGAGAGGAGGATGTAAGGACTGAAGTTCACAACACTTCATTTTGCATTCTGGTGGAAGCATGATGCTTCACGATGTGGAGCAGATTTTTTTTTTTTTTTTTTTTTGGAGGATCAGGAGGAGGGACAAACTGACTTTGCCTTCAATGATTTAATTGAGGGATTGCTGATTTTACCAAAGGATCCGGATTCTGGATGTGATACCGGTTGATTTCTAATGAAATCAACTCCATTTTTAGTTTAATTTGACCTAGTAGAACATTAGTTCATATGGATAGAGTGGATTATGGGACGACTTACGATGCATCAAAGAGGGGATTCACACTTTAAATTAAGTTCTATTTGGTGGAATGGAATATAGATGTAGACGCTTTCAACAACTAATAAGATATTAATATCTTTCGGTTCGTTGTTGAGTTCACAGTTGGAGTTTTAGCCTATATAATAATGACACTGGCTGTTAACGAGGAAATTAAGGAAGTCAACTTCAAATATTGGGGTTGATCTTAGTGGAAGTGTTACCTTATTCAGATAGAGCTTAAGGTACTGGAGGATTAATTTCTGTTAAGGTTGTCGGAGTAAGTGTGATGTAAATTTTCATCCCTTATTCCAATGCACTAGGATGATTAAGGTATATCAAGACCTCGAATAACTGGTCAGGTAAACCGGTTGATGTAAGGACATGTTAATTGGTATATCTGGATGGATGGGTTTTAAACTAAGGTATGCATATGCAATGCATGCTATGACTTTGTGTGTTTTAGTTCATTGTAAAATTCAGTATTGGCTTCTGCTATTGTATACCAAATTGGTGCAATTATTCTATGGAACTTGGAGGAATAAGGATTGTTACCCTAAAATATATATGGGGTAAGACTGAGTCGTTGTTGGATACAACCTAGGAGTTATACATTTATGGTGTTTCTTAATTATAAGAACTATGAATTTTTCTAGAAGGATTTGGAATTACGTGGAGCCCTTACACAGAGGCAGAGTCCACAACGGAATGGAAATGAATTTTCATAACAATAATTCAGAGTTTTGTGAATTCCGAGGACGGAATTCTTTTTGTTAGGGGGGAAGAATGTAATACCCCTAGTTTTCAAAAGGATAAAATTGAAATTTTAATTATTTTTTAGGGCATTTTTGTGTGTTTATTTGATTTTGTGTTTAATTATTTTTTTTATTAGGTTAAATGATTAGTTGTTGTGTTGGAATGTTTAATTGATTAATTGAATTCTTCATTCTAATTGAATTATATACTTAAGAGGCCTTTGAAATGTTTAATTAAATGCATTGTTTTATTTATTTATTTTTAAAACAAGGTTGGGCTTGGTTAGGATTCACAGACTTTTGGATAGTGTAAATGGGTACAGTATTTACCCATAGAAGTATATACATGTATATATGGGTATATATGTATATGTGGATTATGTTAATAATTAGTAATTATTATTAATTAAATTATAATATTATCGTCATTTAAGGTGTATTATAAATTCTAGGGTTTTAAATCGTATAACAAAATTGGCCGACTAGGGTTTAGTTAGGATTCCATCTCTGAATATAAGTAGACGTAGGTTTTATATATGCCTATAAATATACTGTGATAATCTTGCAAGGGGTTTTTTTTAAAACCCTATTCGTATATAGAGACATAGAGAAACAGAGAGGGTATTGTGAGGAAGAAAGAGAGAGAGAGAGTTTCGTTAGGATTTCCGTTATGGATTAAAGGTTGGACCAAGGAGAAAGGATTGAGTTGCTCGTGGGGTTAAACCAAGAGTAGTAGAGGAGATTCAACGACAACTAAGGTCGCCGGAAAACCTAGAAAGAAGACGATGTTGAAAGGTTTCAAACCGAAACCGAAAGGCAAGTTCTATTTTGTCTCTCTCCCTTTGCCTGTGTTCTGTGTATCCTTTGATGATCTCTAGGATTGTATTTGAATTTTAATTGAATCTTACATGCTTGGAATATGTTAATTAGATCATCTGTACATGTGCATATTATCTGAAAATAATTCTTGCAACTCTGTTTTTCGTTGTTTGTTTCAAAGCATTAAATTGGTTGTTGTTTTATATCACTATATTAACTTGTACTGTGGTAAATTAAGGATTGAGGATTAACATTGTATATATATTAGACAGCGAGGACAAATTTTAAGGAAGAACAAAAGGGTAGGAAAGGGCCGGAGACGAGGCAGATGGTCGGAAACGAAGAGGGAACAAAATCGAGGCTCTCAAAAGGGAAAGAGCCTGTTCTAGGCAAGGAGACCCGGCTCCCCCTTGTGGGAGAGCTTGCTCTAGGCAGATTGAGCCTTCTCCACTATTTTGGAGAAGGCTCTGTGATCCTATTTGTTTACAGAAGCAGTTTTGTGCGTTGTTTGGTTCGATTGTGGGTTTTTTGGGTGCGCTGTGTGGACGATTCTTGAGTCTGGAACTGTGTGGGAAGTAGACTAAGATGATTAACATGCAATCTAGGTATTGTTATAAGCTTTCAGTGCATAAGAGATGCAATTATGCAGGTGGAATAGGAAGCAAAGGAGAAGGCTCAAAGGGAGAAAGAGAAGGCTCTAAAATGTGGAGCCTGCTCTAAGTGATTTAGAGCCTTCTCTAGTTTTTTAGAGAAGGCTCTAGGTGGTTTAGAGCCTTCTCCAGTTTTTTGGAGAAGGCTCTTTTCAATAGTGTTTTCAGAATTTTATTTTTATGAACTGTATTGTTACTGTTGGAACATGGAAATTGTTTTGTTAACTTTGGGGTTTTACAGAGGGATTATAAGGTTGGTTTAGGGTGTTATTAAATCTTTAAATTGAGTAAGGTTGACCTCTAAGTGAATGGAATTAACAGTGCGCTAATTAACAACTTTGCGTGCGGTTAACGGCAGGAAGGAAATTTATTGTCTAGTTTTAATTTGGCAATTTAGGGTGCTATATAATGGTTCTAAATTAAGTTTAAAAGCACAGTAAAGTCTTTTAAATTAATAAATTGGACTTGGGCATAGTGCATGGCTCTGTGCTAAAAGATAAGACAGAATACAAATATACAACTTAGTACGCTGTTACAGGATGGAAGGAATTAAATTACTTTAATTAATGTACCGATTTATTGGACTATAATATGATGATAGAATTTATTTTAAATGCATGATAGAGTCATTGATATATTAGATTTGATCTATGCATGCTCTGGATGATAGTTGCTGAATTATTAATTGTTTCCTACAACTATATGGTTTAACTCTTGGATTTAAATTGCTGAAATACTAAATACTCTTCTGCAATTATTTGGAATGGTTTTGGACTGTAAATTGCTAAACTATTATGTATATGTTGTAATTTACATGGATATGGAGGATTGTATGCACCGGTATGCACCGGTATGGGACGGTGACATACTAGGTATGGTTTAGCTCAAAACGCTAATTCCTACCTTATGGATTTTAATTGGTGAACAGTTTTACCTGTTCAATCAATTATATGGATATTGTGGATTGTATGCACCGGTATGGGACGGTGGCATACTAGGGACAGACTGATTCAAAATACTCAATCCTACCTATTTTGGAATAAGGGTACGGGTTGTTAAATAAAATCCTCCTTATATATATGAGTCAGTGCGGTTGAATATGCCGAACGACTTACTGGATTTCTTACGGATGAATGTGAACGGATTTTTTATATATTATTATGGTACCGTGATCTGAGCTTGAGTCTCATAGTCGACGGTTAGGGTGTGTATATGCAGTAGGATGCGTAACTAGTTATGTTGGTTGAGGTATACCCTGTTAGGCTTAGGTAGTCATGCCCACTCAGGTGCGTATTGCATATTGCCTTCTATTCAGGTTGAGACCCTCAGCATAGTTTAGTGAGAGTCCTGTAGTGTGGATATATATTTATCTATTACGGACTATATAGATATAGTTAAGACATCTAGGATGTATCTGCCTATCGGGTCTTTGTTTGGATTGTAGTCAGGATAGAACTTGTTCGTGGACCTGACCCACTATTATTTTTCAGGTAATGGACGGGTCCAGGTCTTAGAGCTTGTTCGTGCTGAGCAGAGACGACTACTCACTCTACCGACGACATAGGTGGTTCCTGTATGGTGTAGCATTGGATTCCTTTCTGGTGATTCGTTTCTCAGTGTTGGTTTTACAAGGGGTCCACCAGATGAATTCCCGAGTTGTATTAGAATTCGAAAAGTTGGATGTATCAGATTAATACTTTATTTATAAAATTTTATTCTGAGGTTTTCAGTTTTGGATTATCATTCTAGATTCTTTTCAGCAAAATTTATTTATTCGTGTTATCTTAATTGTATTCTGTGTTCATTTATTGCTAATTTGTTTGATATTCTCGGGTAGTCGGGCGTGGACCTGGCAAACCCGCATTCGGAAATCCGGGGGTATCACATGGCTCCCCTACCTTAGGAGCCGGCTCTGTGACTTAGGGAGCCGGCTCCCTCAATCCATGGAGCCCGCTCTCTCTCTCATAGAGAGCCGTGGCCTAAAATCTTTGGGAGCCGACTCCATTCCTTTGGGAGCCGGCTCTGTCCCTACTTCTTGTTATCGTCTTCGCCTCCGATGACGTTAAATAACCCTCTATAATGTTTTGTTTAAGTTCCTAGAGGTCCAATTGTTAGAAATTGTGAATGAAAATTGTGTGATTAGTCATCAATAAATGCCTTTAACTGAATAGGTGTGATCAATGGTTGGTTGTGAAATGAAAAAATACAACTTAAAACTAATAGACACCATGTGAACCATTGTAACCTATTGGAATGGATGCGTCTAGTGGTGAATAGACATCATGTGAACCATTGCAACCTATTGGAATGAATGTGTCAAGTGGTGAACAGATATCATGTGAACCATTACAACCAATTAGAGTGGTTGTGTCCAGTGATGAATAGACACATATAATTGGTTGTGTCCAGTGATGAAGTGACACTTCTAAATGGTTGTGTCCAATAATGAAGAGACACATATAAATGGTTGTGTCCAATGATGAATAGACACACCCAGTAACGAAGAGACATCATTTTATCTATAAATACCCCCCTTGGTTGCATATTTCATTTGCATAATTGATTATTCTCTTCCTCTCTCAAGATGAACCCAACCTAAGTGGATGTGGGTTCAAGCCATAGTCAAGTGGTCTGAGCCACTTAGGCCCAAAACCAATTTTATAGAGCCATATTAAATTTGGTCCAAGCCATTTGGTTTGGATTGCACCCAATTCATTATTTATGTAGTATAGATGCATTTTTGAGTCAGATGGAGTATTACACAAAGTCAAAGTAGGTTCGCCGTATCCACGAGTTTATAGTGCTGCTACTGGTGAATATAGACCGTTGTATTCTGGGAGATAGACCCCACTGAATCCGTTAGCACCATAGCGGGGCGAATCTGTCTTAAGGACATAGTATCCAATACTAGCCTCGGTCCAGGTTCTTAATTTATTATTATTATTATTTTATTAATTTATTTTGCATATTTAATTAAATATATAGTTGTGTATTTAATTAATTATTTCTTAACATATTGTTAATTATCTCATATCATATCAATATAAGGGTTGTTATATCTTAAATGTCACATGATGAATATATTTACCAACACCAACAATGTCCCGTATCATCCAGAATAACACATAAACTCAGTATGCATCAATACAAGATGTAAAATAGAATATGAAATAATTTGATCAACAATTAAATTTCAATTAATCAACACATAGAATACAGTTTAAAACCCGAATTAACATACATACTTAATCATTATTAATATCCGTTTAGTTCCTGGAGTCTACCTAGGCATGCACAGAACACATGTCAAAGGAAAAGAGTAAGAAATTGAACTTGCCTCTAGGTTTCGAATTAAAACCTTTAACCGTCCTTTGTCTAGACTTTCCAGCGACCTCTGATTCGTCAACTCCTTTATTGCCCTAGGTTCAACCCATGAGCAAGCCTCAATAGCCTCTCCTTGGTTCAGCCCCTTGTTTCCAGCCAAACCTTAATTCTTCCTCTTAGTTTTCTCTCAAACCTTTCTGTAATTCTCTCTACCTCCATTGCTCCGTGAATAAGGTTCTAAACCCTTGGCAGATACATAAGGTTATATTTATATAGGCTTATCAAAACCCTAATCCTATTCATAACCTACGTCTAATAAGTCGGCTTAATCATAAAAGAAAAGAAAATAAAATAAAAATATAATTACATATACATGTACAGTACTATACGTGCTAACCTAATATATACATATAATTTATAATTTTATATATATATATATATATATAAAACTTATTAACATAATAATACTATTATTATCATACAAATAAATAATTAATAATAATAACATTCTATCCTCCTAAATATATAACTCAAGTATATATACAACCAACCCTGTATGGGTAATTATTCATACCCATAAGCAACCTCTATTCCAATAGTCCATGAGACCTAACTGTTGGTCCATTACTACTATCCAAATCCCTCATTTTTAAACTAAAAATAAAATAAAATAAAATACACATCAAAATCACATAACAAATAATTTCATTCAACACTTAATATAAACAAAACACTTAAGCACACACATAATAAAACAATTAATTCAATTACACATATAACATGAAACCATATCAACACATAGCTACGTAAGCACCTAAAATACAATAAAATAAAATAATTAAATTTCAATTATATCCTTTTGAAATGCTAGGGGTATTACAAATGAGGTATGACCTATTTTTTTCCCTGGGTTAAGTGCAAAAAACTCCTGATATATAGGATTTGTGCAAAACTAGTCCATAATTTTTGAAAATGTATATTTTAGTTCATAAAATTCAAAAAAAGTGCAAATGAGTCCCTCTGACCACTTTTTGATCAAAATTAACCTAAAATAAATTTAAAAATCCTATTTTACCCTTTTATCTTCCTATTTTATCCTTATATAATATATTAATGGAATTAGATTTGTATTTAAAGGAATATGTTGTATTTAAAGGAATGAGTAAATGTTACTTTAATTAGTTTTTACAGAAGATGAACCCCTTTCTCTCTCTCTTTCCATGCCCTCATTCCTGTTTATCACGAGCACATGAAGAAAAGAAATTGTCAATTATTTACTTCAAACACTCGTGATATATTACAATGGTGCTACAAACCACGTTTACAAGTTCCATATTTAAGAATCTGATATGGGTTCGGTGGATCTGGAATTTGGAATTTGGAATGTGGATCTCAGGAATTTGGAATTTGGAGACGAGAGAGATGGAGGGGTGGTGGGAGCAAGGGGGGCGGTTTGGTGGCAGGCCAGACGTGGTAGTCGATGGTTCGATGGAGGAGGCCGGTGGAGGTTTAACCAGTCGCGGGGTTGAGTTTTGAGACGAGAGAAAGGGAATGGTGGTGGGTACCGGCGAGGAGTTCTTTGACGAGGACAAAGACGGAGCCGATGTTTCAGTGGCCAAGGACGTCGTGATCAGAGCGGAGTTTGAAAAGGAGGAAGAGGTCAGTGAGGTTGCCCAAGTTTCCGGCTTTTTTCATAGTTGCCGATGTATCTCTATCTTCTCTTTTCCGGTTCCTTCCATATTCATGGATTCATACAGTTGTCAGTACCAGATTTGCTTTCTCTCTCTACGATGCTACTAACAGAAAAATCTGAGATTACCAAAAATAGAACTAAAGAAAGGAACAAATCAGATGGCAAAAAAATTGAAATCAAAGGAAGAAATATACGTGATCTCAGATTGGAAACTTCTCAGATTACCAAGAATTGAAAGGAAAAAATAGACATAATTATTAGCCAAAAATTTACAATTGAAGGAAGAAATAAACACATATATGTATATATATATATATATATATATGTATAGATATATTATATAAGTATAGGTTTTCCGTGAAATCAGAGTTGACGGTGAACCTGCATCCAGAAGGATATGTTATTTAACTTATTTATTGTCAGTTCTTCCACGATTTTGTAGCTAATGCCTAAAGAGAAGTCAAAAAATGGATTTTCCCCTCAATATACCAAGGCAGCATAAAAGATTCTTAATTTTTT